>NC_138505.1:30927422-32127422 GCF_964252035.2 Podarcis erhardii | reverse complement strand
ACTGGCCCAAGGTTGCTCCATGAGAAGATTTTGGCCGAGTTCTGCGCCTGGCTGGAACGAATTATTAACTTTTAGGATGGAAAGGAACTCGGTGTTTGGAAGTCTGAGTGTATCGGAGCTGAATGTATGTTGTTGGTTTTTCATTCCATTTCTGCCTCAAGTATCTTCATTCATGAACCCTGAGGCAATGTTCATCAGGGTTATTGGGCAATTCAGGAAAAATGATCTTTTCCCAACAGATCCAAACCTGTTGAGGTTCAGACCATAGCCTTAGGTCTGAGTGAAGTATTGGGAGTCAGCAGCTGAGTAAAATGCTAAATTTAGATCACCCTAGAGCACCAGGAAACATTTTGATGCAAGTTACTCTATGAAAATTTCTCTAAATTTCCTGAAAACCTACTTTACTGGTTTAATGATACAAAGCCTGTGTTTTTCTGTTTTGTTCAGTACCCTTCCTCAATTGTATGTGTGTATATCTTTGTAGGCAACAATAACTGTTTTAGTCCCAGAGACTTAAAATATTTATAAATGGCAGTGATCTTTGAATTCTTGGTGAAAAGTACGAGTATGCAAGGCTTTTGATCACACAAACCATATCTAAACAACAAAGTCACATAAGAGTGCTCTATTATTTTCAACAGGGATTGCTATTTTTGGTGCATGATCTATCTTCTCATTCAATCTGATCTCTCTAAAACAGAGTTGGTGAATATGTGGTCCACCAGCTGTTGTTCCCTTTGGCCTCAGCCAGCATGGCCAGTGTTCAGGGATGCTGGGAATTGTAGTCCAACAACAGCAGGAGGGCCACAGGTTCTTTGGTATCCCAGAGGTTCCTTAGAGCAGTGTTTCCCAACCTTGGGCCTCCAGCTGTTTTTGGACTACAACTCCCATCATCCCTAGCTAGCAAGACCAGTGGTCAGGGATGATGGGAATTGTAGTTCAAAAACAGCTGGAGGCCCAAGGTTGGGAAACACTGCCTTAGAGGACTAGTTGATGAGGAAAGGCTCCCTTTAAAGTAGGATGCTTAAATTTTGCTGGTCTACAGGTTGCATTTGATTTCCGTGGTTCTTCATTCCTCTCCAAAGCAACTTTTGCTATCATGTCTCTCTTTTCAATCTGACCGTCCTTGCATGGCAGTGAACTTCATCCTTCGTCCTTGCATCACAGCCCACTCTTGTCCTAATTCATTCGTCTGCAATATGATATGAGTGTTGGTTGCTCTGCCAGATGTACAAGACTTCAATAAACAAGTGCTTGGTCCTGTAAGTGAAACTGTCTGGGCACGGAAGGATAAAATAGTCTAGCTGTCAGTGGGAATGGTGAAAATAAAAGGCAACTGGTGGTACAAATTGCAAATGAAAATAGTTTATGCCTATTGCAAGGGGCAGCCTCATCATTGCTCCGATCCAGCTAGTGCCGTCCGTGTACAGTGTACAGATATATGTTTCATGCACAGTAACTTCATAATTCTTGTGTGGGTGGGTTACTTGGGACTTGCCCCTGTCTGGTGCTTTGTTTCCTACATCTTCATTTCACCATCTACACTCCAGATACAGCTCTGTGCTGCAGTTTCCAATCTGGTTGTTTAGTGCAGTCCTATGATAGCTGCACATTTGACACTCTGGTTATGCTTTAAAAAGCTACTGGAGGCACCTTGTTGGCTGCTTTTGTACCTTGTTTGTTCATTCTTGGTATGCGTTTAGTTTTAGGTGCTTCATATATGTTACCATGTAAACCTCACAATAACCTTGTAATGCAAGTAAGTATTATTTCCTTATTGCATCTAAGGAACGGAGAGCAGGGAAGCTGAGTTTGTGAGGAAGTGGGTTATATCAAGCCACCTGGTCACTTAGCATGATTTTGCTTATTTCTCTAGCTGTTTCTTTACATAGAGGAATGCTGGTATGCTCTGAATACTACACGTGGGCTAAGCAAACCTCGCTTTCTAGGGAGTGCCCTTTTATCAGACGCTTATTTGTTTAAGTATTGGGAGTGTTGTGCTACTACGCAAGCCGAGCGGTTATTAACACCTGCAAAAATCAGAGCTGGTTCTGTGTCCTCCTGGGCAACCGTAGCTCAGTGGTAGAGCCTACCTGTTCGGCATGCAGAACATCCCAGGTTTGATCCCTGGCATCTCTACTTTAAAAGGTCAGGTGGCATATAATAGGCAAGATTTCAGCCTGAAGCGCCACTACCAGTCAAGCTAGACCAGTGGTTCCCAAACCTTTTCCACCGTGGACCTCTTGAAGGTTGCTAATTGTCTTGGCAGACGCTTAAAATGTTTCTTCTGCCTGCTTCAGCAATTGTAATGTGCTGTGCCAGAAGCTGTACATTTGTAAATTGCATTTTTATTGCTTCTTTCATTTTCTGTATTGTATTATTTTATATTGCATTTCGAATGCTGTATAGTGCAATATAAAATACAATACAATAATAAACCATAAAACATAATAGAAGAAAAAGAGAGAGCAATAAGAATACAATTTAAAATCTGATATTTAATGCACTGTGCATTCCACAATTGCTGCTCCCACTGTTCTTCACAGACCCAGAACTGTCTGAATGAAGCTTGCCATGGACCACCGTTTGAGATCCCCTGATTGAGTTCTGTGGTACCAGTTTCTGTTGATGGTGCCTAAGATTGTGGACACAGTACTTGTAGCTATTTGCTGTATCGTGGGTCCTCCCAGTTCTTCCCCATCATTCAGGTTAGGCAGGTGGGTCAAGCGAGTGGTGGATGCCTTATTACTCCAGCCACCCTTAAAGAGGAGGTTGTGTGACAACATCTAAAGAAGCCAGAGGTCTATGATAATGATCACCCAGTCATTAATACCATTCTTGGGCTGGGATAGTCTGTTGTGACTCATGCTTAGGAACCTTGAGGGTAACCTCACAACTGGATTCCTGTGATGTGCTCTGTGAAGAGCTACCCTTGAGATTGGCTCAGAAGCTGCAGCTAGGTTGCTCAGTGGGGCATCTGCTGAACAACACCTGTACTGCCAATTCGCCACCGAGTCAAGTTCAAGGAGGGTGTTTTGTTATTGTTGATTCTGGCTGCTGCAGTTGCTGCAACTATGTTCTATGATTATCTGGGTTGTTTGCTTATTTTAATGATTTTTGTTTGGGTGGTGCAGCACTTTGAGATTTTGGAACTGGAAGATTTGTATGTGTATGTATAAGTAGATAGAGAGAGATATATGAAATAAACAGATAAACAAATACAGATAGGTAGCCGTGTTGGTCTGCCATAGTCAAAACAAAACAAATTCCTTCCAGTAGCACCTTAAAGACCAACTAAGTCAGTTCTTGGTATGAGCTTTCGTGTGCATGCACACTTCTTCAGATTAGATAAACAAATAGTCAGCCATAGGATCCCTGTCTCTGATGGACCTGCCATGCAGAATTCAGAAGAGAGGGCAGATTTCCCCTTTAAGTGCAGTGCTTTTTTTACTATCTCTCCATAGGAGTGAATTCACACCAACAAGCTGATGGCCACCCACTTGGATGGCTTTAAAAGAGTAGACAAATTCATGGAGGCTAAGCCCAAGCTCTGCTTCTTTGCTTGGTATCTTTAGGATGCCTCCGAATACCAGTTAATGGGATCACCACTGGGGAGAGGTGCTGCTGAGCTTTGTTTCTGCTAGTGGGCTTCCTGTAGGCATCTTGGTGGCCACCTACCTATCTTGTGGCAGTGAATCCCATGTAAGGCATTTCCTGCCCCTTCATCTGCATGTAGATCTGCCAAGGGTTCTGTGTCTGGGACATGCTAGAGTGCATCTAGGTTTTCGATGGACACAAGTGGGATCTGGAACAGAATGTCTCAGTGTGGAGTTGCAGCTAGCTAGCCATAACCTTTCCCAAGATAAAGTGTTACCCCAGTTTAAGAACAGCCCTGTTTACATACTGTTCGGTTTATGAACTCTGCAAAACCAGAAGTAGTGTCCCGGTTTGCAAACTTTACCTCGGTCTAAGAACGGAAGCCAAATGGTGAAAGGGCACCGGTGGCGGGAGGCCTCATTAGGGAAAGCACGCCTCGGTTTACGAACGGTTTCGGTTTAAGAATGGACTTACGGAACGGATTAAGTTCGTAAACCGAAGTACCACTGTACTCTATTCCATCCCTTTCTCCATTTTCTGTTCTCCCTCCCAACAGAAACACAACCTCCTCCCTGACATGTTATGGGGCTGCTGAGTATGTCCACTCCCTCACTAGACTGTTTTGGGGTTCCCTCTTCCCTACGGTCCCCCCTCCTCCCCAAAATTTCTTCCTGCTTCTGAAAACCTTTGTGTTCTGCCAAGCCAGCTATTATTTCCCTCTTGTGTACGGATGGTGCCATTTTCCCTATATGAGGTCCAAATAAAGAGAATCAGTTAACTATTGGTTTAAGTAGTGCATGTGATTGTTCTACTGTAACAGAATGGGGTTTTGTTGTTGTTTTACAAAAAATAAAATGCCTTTTTGTCTCTAGAGCAGGCTTCCTCAATCATTGCCCTGCAG
Organism: Podarcis erhardii; assembly: GCF_964252035.2. Classification (NCBI taxonomy): domain Eukaryota; kingdom Metazoa; phylum Chordata; class Lepidosauria; order Squamata; family Lacertidae; genus Podarcis; species Podarcis erhardii. The sequence goes on along the minus strand of NC_138505.1, from coordinate 32,122,924 downwards.
ATGTTTTGAGACTACAATTCCCATTGTCCCTGACCACTGGTCCTGCTAGCTAGGGATCATGGGAGTTGTAGGCCAAAAACATCTGGAGGGCCGAGTTTGAGGAAGCCTGCTCTAGAGAGTGACGCAGCTTAGTAATTGCTTTCCCCCCCCCCCTTCAGGCTACAGTAATGATCTCGTGGAAATCCTGAGCTGCCTGCTGACCAGACTTGGACTGAGTTGAGTTGCCTGCTGTAAAACTACAGATGAGAAGCTTGGTATTGTGTCCTCATGCGCAGCCTCCTTGCTGGCAGTTCTTCTGATGGATAGAACCAGGACTCGGCAGTTCTCTTGAAAAGTGTGTTTTGTTCAGCTGGGGAAATATTTCCCCCGCATCTTAATAGCATCTGCCATGGACTCTTCGGTGATCCTGCTGGAGAAGCAAGCCAGCAACGGGGGCCCCTACAGCTCTGAGCAGCCTGTGGAGATGGAGGCCAAATTGGAGCGGCCAGCAGAAGGAGATGGCCTTCATGGTAAGCTGTTTCTGCAGATCAGATTTGTCTTGCTGCGAGGAATGTGTTTCTGATGGTAGCTAAGGTCAGGCTAAGGACATAAGGCGGGCAGTGGACAACCTGAGGAAGTGCCATCCCACTTTGGGCCTGCCGAGAGACACAGGGGATGTCCACTGTTTCCAGGATCTCTCCTCATTTTGAGATTTTAGTGCAGTGATTCCCAAAGGGCATGGCATGCCACGCTGGTGTGACAGGAGAGGATGACAAGGGTGGCAGGAAGATTAAAGGACCATCAAAAAAACAGTCAAATGTTTCAGTGTAGTATAGTATAGTATCCGTTTTTTATATTCAAAACGAGAGCAAGAGCATCAAGTGATAAATTTGGTGCGTTGTGAGCAAAGTTTCATTCCTAAAGGGTGGCACAGAGAAAAAAGTTTGAGAACCACTGCTGTGGTTGGTGAGCTGAGAGTTGGTTTAGACCCTGGGTAAGAATCCAGAGGCTGAGGGTAGTGGTATGTCAGAAGGAAACTGAATATATATTTAATTTTTAATGTACATTTTTTGTAGCTGTGTATTTTTGTAATATTTTGTTTAAGTTGCCCGTTGTTGTTTTAGTTTTTTGTACATCGCTGAGACATATTTTTAATATTTAATTAATATTTTTAATTCCCCCATCCTTCTCCTAGCAGGTCTGGTTGAAGGGTCAGGAGCAGGCAATTTGACAGAGCTCTGCTTGAGGACCCAGAGAGCTGCAGCCAGTCAGGGTAGACAATAGCCTTTACAGATTTCATATAATGCAGTTTCCTGTGTTCCCAGTGCTTTTCTTCTGAACAGCCAAAGGTCCCAGGCTAGTCAAACCACGTGGGTCTTTGCCAAGGCATTTCTTATAGCGGGGATGCTTTAAAGACCTAGGATATCCTCTCTTTATAGGAAGGAGAAACAGACTGGAGACCCATCCTTCCACCCCTAAGTTTGTAAGGGATGTGAACCTAGTGCAACCCAATATTCTGCTCTTTTCCAGTGACGAGTGTAAATGACAGCAAAGTGCCAGCTGAAGGGGAATGCCTGGTTCCAAACAGCAGCGAGGTGCCATGTGCAAATGGACCAGCATCTCGCTACCCTGTCTCTTCTGACCCCAACGGCAGCCCACGTGGGGAAGTACCAGCTCCAGGTGTGCCCGGTTTCCATGACAACCTAAAGGCGTCTCAGGGAGCTAGTGCTGAGGGCATAGTGCTTAGGAAGGAAGTGTTGCAGTCCCTCAAACTAAGCCTTCCCATGCAAGAAACCAAATTGTGTAAGCATCTGTTTATGGCGGAGCCCCCTGTTTTTTTCTCTTGCTCCAAGAAAAGAAAAAAAAGCTCCCTCCCCCACTTTCCATTACTCTCCTGGCCTCTGCAGACTCTGTCTCCAAAGATCACTTCAAAAAAGCTTGATCTGATACTGTAATTTTGCTGTGTGGCAATTGGTGCTTGTGACTCTGTGTTTAACACACTTACTTTACTTACTTTACTTAACATTGTTGGGCTGAGTAAATGTTGCCATTAAAACACTGTTAAAAACAAAGGACCCTTATTGCTTTCCTTTTTTTTTCTTTTTGCATTCCAGTTAGACAAGTGCAAATTCAGAATAATTATATTGTATAAAGCCAGGCTTGTATTTTAACAGCTTGCCATAGGTGACCAGGAATTGCATGGCAATTAGGGTTCTGCAACAGGCAGTATTCTTAATCTGGAGGGAGCTGTGAACAAGTTGCTTGAAGGGCTGTGGATCCTAAACTGTGCACTCTTAATATCAGTGCTTACACAAGGTGTTGGGGTTTGGGGCACTTTTTTCAGCTGCACGCTCACCTGGCTAAAACCGCATGCTTTGCTTATCTGCATGAATATTGTAGTAAGTCTTGAGATAGGGGTAGTCAACATAATGCCCCCCCCGATGTTGCAGGATTCCCAACACCCATCATCCTGCCTGTTGGCCACAATGGCTGGGGCTGATGGCAATTGGAATCCAGCAACATCTGGAGGCCACCATGTTGCTTAGCCCTTGAGTTACAGAAATAAGTTTGGCATCGCCCAGCTCAGTCCTTCCACACAATTCACATATAAGCGGGACTGAAGCCAGCTTTTTATGAACAACTTATATTGGGAGATGATGCATTTCAGCGGATAGCCAGTTGGAGGAGAAGCCTGGGAATCTGGATCCAAGCCTCTGCTCAGCTCACAGTGACCTGAGGTGGTCACAGTGCCTCAGTTCCTCATTTGTAAGAGACTCTGCTGACCTGACCCTTGTGGGGATGTGAAAATGGAGGGTTCTGAATTTGCTTCGCGTCCAATTTGCTTTGCTTTGCGTCCAATTTAAAGCAAGCGGAATCTTCAGATGTAACCAAATTATACATTGAGGTGGGTCCTGCTGACTAGTCAAACCCAAGAGCTGGAATTGATGTCCTTGTTCCCTTGAGCTGCATCTTCTCCATGACCAATTGTTAACAATCTCACGGTGCATCCCAAAATTTCTTTGTTTGTTGGTGTCTTTGAGGTACTGGGTCCCATTCTGGGCAGGGTACAGAATGGGTACTGTTAAGCCTTGGTAGATAGAAGCCTCATTGGATTCTCACTAAATTAACTTCATTTCCCCCCAAAAAGCATGTAACCTTTCAGTCTAGTAATTGAAATGAAAGATCTGTCACTTTTCTGCCTCTCTTGCTGTTTTTACTTTTTCCCTAATTTTTGCTAAGAAACATACATTTCTATCCAGCCTAGTAATACACACACACACATCTAAATACATAAAACCTGTCTTTCATCCTGTAGGTTCAGCCGATTCTTCTCTCCCTTTAGAGAAGGAAGAACAAATCAGACTTCAGGCAAGAAGGCGCCTTGAAGAACAGCTCAAACAGTATCGTGTAAAAAGGCACCAGGAGAGAGTAAGAGCCTAGCAAGTGGTTTCTCTGGTGTTTATGAATTCTAATGACTTGGGAAATCCTGTAAACTGCTCCTTGGTGCTGCAAAGCATCATTTGAGGTGATGCTGTGGGGTGGACTCAGTTTGCGGAGGGGGTCACAGAATTGCAGTAGTGTGATCTACATATCCCTTTTTAAGGCCAGGAGCCTTAGCAGCTTTCAGAGCAACGCGCCCCATTCAGAAGTAACAGATAGCCATGTCATGTTCTCTTGCTATATGAACAAGCTGTGGTGAACATTGGGCTTATGCAACCATCATTCCCCTATCTTCTGCAGAAGCTCTTTCTTATGGTTTTACACAAACCACAGTTCCTTGTGACATCTAAATCCAAGGAACTGTTGTTTGTTTAAAGCCTCTGTTGGTCATTAAGCCAGGATCCGATACAGTTGTACCTTGGAAACTGAACACCTTGCGAGTCGGACATTTTGGCTCTGGAATGCTGCAAACCCGGAAGTGAATGTTCCGGTTTGCGAACGTTCTTTGGAAGCTGAACGCCCGATGTAGCTTCTGTGGCTTCCAATTGCGTGCAGGAAGCTCCTGCAGCCAATCGGAAGCTGCACCATGGTTGTCGAACATTTTGGAAGCCGAACAGACTTCCGGAATGGATTCTGTTTGGCTTCCAAGGTACGACTATACTATGGTTTGATCCTGACTTGTTTTCACTAATTGTAGTTATAATTAACTGCAGTACTCTGAGTTTGGAAGTGCTGTGGCTAGCCCCAGCCATAACTCTGTGTTGGGTGGCAGATGACACTACCATATCACATGGACGTGCCAGTAGTGTGCTAAGTAGTGAGCATGCATTCACCCTCTTTATTCTCTGAGCATATACAGTGTGCATGCCCTAGAAGGTTACTTTCCCCTCCCATCTATATTAAAAGCGAGCGGACAGTTTGCCATTGAGGCTGATGCTTTTTTGACTTTCACTCTGGTGTGCCAATAGAGAACCTTTTGCTGGACTCCCAAGCCCTGCCGTCGTTGATCATTTGCCATGCTGGCTGGGGCTGATGGGAGTTGCAGTCCAGCAACATCTCAAGGGCCACAGGCTCCCTATTTCCGTTACATACAATCACAGATAACTGAAAACAACAGTATTTGTCTCATCAATGACCTGGTTCCATGGCTTAACTTGAATGGGTGGTCTCCTTGTGTGTCCACCTGCTGCACTCAACCAAGCCATTGTTTGGTGTAGCATGTTGTTCAAACAACACACCATGTCATGCCATGGCTCAGCTCAGCTCAGCTCAATGCAACACATAGCAGAATGCTGAGGAGGAGCAGAGTAGCTGAGATTCACCCTCTCAGAGCCCACGTTCTTAGCTATGGTTTGACTTTGTGTGATGTGCAAACCAGACTGATGTCCACCCATGGATCTTTCACAAAACCGATTGGCCTGACACTTGTTTGTTCAGGTAGAGCCATTTTGATGTGTTAACCATACTGATGTGGCGGGGGTGTTTGCCATCCCTAAATCTGGTGGTGAAGGAAGAATAAGCTGTAACTTTAAATATTAAATTTAAATATAAACTTGAAGTATTACATTTAAAGTTCTCGCACTGAAAGGAGGAGAATGACTTTTGCATTCAGGAACCTCACCTTCCCTCATGGGTGGGCTCGTTCTGCTCAGAGTGGACTTTGAAGATGCTCGAACTCAGGACGAAAGGGAGAAACGTGCTAGGAGGAAGGCGCATTTGGCAAACCCTCACCGTGACCAACTCCCGCCCAGAAACCTATGTCCCCACTGTGGAAGGATGTGTGGGTCCAGAATTGGCTTCCACAGTCACTTACGGAGTCACTATTAAGACCATTTTCATGGAAGACAATCTTAGTTGGCTACGAGTGGTCGCCAAAGAAGAAGAAGGTCAACCAGATGCAGTGGACACTTAGAGCAACTCGTCCATTTTTTAGGAGGTCTTCTCAGATAAACTCTTGGTAGAGAGAGAATCAACCATTACAGCACAGAAGAACACGTTCAACGTATATTATTGCTCCAACTCCACACAGACACAGCTGTTCATTAACCAGGGTCTTATTGAATCATCCACTTAAGTGTGCCAAATGCAGCACATTACTTACCTGGAAGGGGAGATACCTTGATCGTGGAAGGTTTTCCCAGGCTCACCCGTTGTATTTCCCCGCTTGTTATTTTCCAGCAATTGGCATTCAGAGGCATGCTGCCTCCTAACAGCAGAGGTAGGACATTGGCAGCCTTTACCTCTATGAAATTGTCTAGCCCTCTCTTAAAGTCATCCATGTTGGTGGCCATCAATGCCTCCTGTGGGAATGAGTTCCATAGTTTAACTACAGTATGTGCTGCATGCAGAAGTTGTTGTTGTTGTTGTTTAGTCGTTTAGTCGTGTCCGACTCTTTGTGACCCCACGGACCAGAGCACGCCAGGCACTTCTGTCTTCCACTGCCTCCCGCAGTTTGGTCAAACTCATGCTGGTAGCTTCGAGAACACTATCCAACCATCTCATCCTCTGTTGTCCCCTTCTCCTTGTGCCCTCCATCTTTCCCAACATCAGGGTCTTTTCCAGGGAGTCTTCTCTTCTCATGAGGTGGCCAAAGTATTGGAGCCTCAGCGTCACAATCTGTCCTTCCAGTGAGCACTCAGGGCTGATTTCCTTAAGAATGGATAGGTTTGTTCTTCTTGCAGTCCATGGGACTCTCAAGAGTCTCCTCCAGCACCATAATTCAAAAGCATCAATTCTTCGGTGATCAGCCTTCTTTATGGTCCAGCTCTCACTTCCGTACATCACTACTGGGAAAACCATAGCTTTTACTATACGGACCTTTGTTGGCAAGGTGATGTCACTGCTTTTTAAGATGCTGTCTAGGTTTGTCGCATGCAGAAGTACTTTTCCCCATCTGTCCTGAGTCTTCCAGTATTCAGCTTCATTGAATGTCAACATGTTCTCATGTTCTCATAAGCTATCCATGCTCTTACTCATATTTTATCTAAACTAAAAGAGCCTCAAATGTTGTAGGCTTTCCTCTCTTTTTCACCTTTGACCAATCTTTCACACCATGAAGATGATTACAATATATTTAGGGGTTCAATACCATCTGTGTTGCTTGGTGTTGTGAACAGCCTTTTACTTCTGCTGACATTTGGGGTACAAATGGGGCACGGTTCAAACTCTGCCCTCCTTCCTCTGTAAAAGAAACATATTTATAACTAGAAGTTAAGATTCATTATTATTATTTTTTGTTCCCAGGATTTAGAGCTAACTTCAAAGCCGCCATGACATTGTAATAATCACATTAGTTGGCAATGTGACAGTTGAGTTTCGGCTTTACTTTGGGATTGTTTCCCCACCTTAGCAGTGCAATATACTTAAACCAGAAGGTTTTAACTGAAACAAGCATTGTTTCTCTTTCGTGTTGTACGGATGCCAGTCCTGGTTGTTTGTGGATCTGTGGCCAGCCATGAAGATTGGAGCATTTCAGTTCATGAACATAAAAAGACCCCTGCTGGACCAGAACAAAATGTCCACCTAATTCAAGATCCTATTTCACTCAGTGGCCAAATAGACTTCTCTGGAAGGCCCATGAGCAACACTTGAAGGCAGTAGGCCTCTTCTACTGATGCAGAAGTAGGTAGAAATTCCACTTAGCTAAAGGCCAGCAGATGCCCTGTTTGTGGGTTTCCCATAGGCATCTCGTTAGCCTCTTTCAGAAACAGGATGCTGGACTAGACAGGCCTTTGGTCTGATCCACCGGGACTCTACTTATGTTCACATCCTACAGTTACTGGTAGACTTAAAATGCCTCTGCATGGTCCTTATCTGTTTTCCCACATGGAGCTAATATCAGGCAAGATCTGCTTGACCCGACTCTGCACTGGCTGCCCATTAGTTGCCAGGCCCAATTCAAAGCTGAAGCAGGTGATGGGGAGGCAGAGGTGTCATGGGTGTCTCCTCCTCCTGCTTCAACAAGCTCCTCTCCTCCCTTGTCTCCCAGAACCAGCAGAGGGCAGAAACAGGCGGAGCAGTGGAAGACTGCATGCAGGCCCAGTCTCTGATTGCCTGGGAAAAGCCACGGAGGGCTTTTTGTAGGGAGACAGGGGCTTTCAGTCTTGGCAACTGATTCATGGGTTCAGACCTACCAGGGATGAGCTGCTGTGCTCATGCAGCCAAGTCTGTGAAGATTGTGCTTTTGCTAATAGTTTAACTCTGAATGGTGTGCTTTACTGCCAGCATGCTCCTTTTAAAAAAAATATATTTATTTGCTTTTACAAGAAAGAAAAAACATAACAACCACAAAAATAAAGAGAAACAAAAACAATCACAAATACACATAGAAAAAATTAAAAGTAAAAATTCCAGCTTTTAAGTTTATGCTTACAAAGACTTCCTTTCTTGACTTCCTCACGCCTCCCTTTTTTGTGTTCTTCTTTACCCAATCGTGTACAGCAAATCTTTACCTTCTTTCAAAACTCATTTCTAATTATTAAAATCATTCTATTATGTCTCCAAACTTTCCTCCATTACATTTAAACACCTTTTATATATTATTTACTTTTGACATAATATAACTTTGGTCTTTCACCTTTTTTCTATTACATTTTTACATATTTTTTAAACCTATATCACTAATGCCATATTATTTTGTATCCAACATCATTTTAACATTCATAAACTTTACAATGTTTCTGCAGATAGTCTTTAAACTTCTTCCAGTCCTCTTCCACCGCTTCTTCTCCCAGGTCTCGGATTCTGCCAGTCATTTCTGCCATCTCCATGTAGTCTATTACTTGCATCTGCCATTCTTCCAAGGTGGGCAAATCTTGTGTCTTCCAATGCTTTGCGATAAGTATTCTTGCTGCTGTTGTTGCGTACATAAAAAACGTTCTATCTTTCTTTGGCACCAATTGGCCAACTATGCCCAGGAGAAAGGCCTCTGGTTTCTTAAGGAAGGTATATTTAAATACCTTTTTCAGTTCATTATAGATCATTTCCCAGAAAGCCTTAACCTTTGGGCACGTCCACCAAAGGTGAAAGAATGTTCCCTCAGTTTCTTTACATTTCCAACATTTATTATCAGGCGAGTGATAAATTTTTGCAAGCTTGACCGGGGTCATGTACCACCTGTATATCATTTTCATAATATTCTCTCTTAGGGCATTACATGCCGTAAATTTCATACCGGTGGTCCACAACTGTTCCCAGTCAGCAAACATAATGTTATGACCAATGTCCTGCACCCATTTAATCATAGCTGATTTGACCATTTCATCCTGTGTGTTCCATTTTAACAGCAAGTTATACATTCTTGACAATATCTTAGTTTTTGGTTCTAACTTCTGTTTCCAGTTTTGATTTTTCCACCTGGAAGCCTATTTTTTAATCCAATTTATAGGCCTCTCTAATTTGATAATAATACAACCAATCTCGCACTTTATCTTTTAATTTCTCAAAACTCTGCAGTTTCAATAGATCTCCTTCTTGTTCTAATATCTCCCAATATTTCGGCCACTTGGCCTCCATATTGAGTCTTTTCAGAGCCTTAGCTTCCAAAGGTGACAACCACCTTGGGGTCTTGCTTTCCAGTAAGTCTTTGTATCTTGTCCAGACATTAAATACCGCTTTCCTGACAATATGATTTTTGAATGCTCTATGAGCTTTAACCTTGTCATACCATAGATAAGCATGCCACCCAAAAGCATTATTAAAACCTTCTCGATCCAAAATGTCAGTGTTCTCAAGAAGCAGCCAATCTTTCAACCAGCAGAATGCTGCTGATTCATAGTAAAGCTTGATGTCTGGCAGGGCAAACCCACCTCTTTCCTTTGCATCAGTTAATATTTTAAATTTTATTCTGGGCTTTTTGCCCTGCCAGACAAATTTAGAGATGTCTCTCTGCCACCTCTTGAAACAATCCATCTTGTCGACAATCTGCAAAGTTTGAAACAAAAATAACATTTTTGGTACTGCCAGCATGCTCCTTGACACCTGTTTGTTTCTTCAAGCACTTTTCTGTACAGCAAAATAATATATCTTTGTGTGCTATTTTTACCAAATAAATGCATTTTTTACCAAATAAATGCATTTTTATGCACACTTTACCTTAGTAAATACATTTTTGTACACATGATTTGGCTGGAGAACTGCATTGCAGAATTTTGAGAAGTACAAATTCTGAGAATAGTTTCAGGACATTAAAAAAAAAATAGAATTAGGGTTCTCCTAAAATGAGAACTGAATAGGATCTCCACCCCCATCCCTTGATGTGCTACTTGATTCTACAAATGTTTACCAAGAAATTCATGCTAAAAAGTCTCCAGTGGAAATAAATAGGACTTAAAAAGGCTTAAATTTGACTGGGTTGTGTGCTTAGTCCCTGCTGAAAAGGGAAATTATTTGCCAGCAAAGCATAAACTTAATCCCAAACTGCTAATGTGGAAAGGTAGCCACCTGCTGGCTCTCCGAGAAATCCACAATATGCCTCTTCGCCTTTGGTTTAGTTTAGAAACGAAGTACTGGTAAGGCGGCCTATTTGATTACTAGGAAAGTTAGATGAATTCAAGCAGTGGAACATGCACAGCTGGATACTTCTGACTGAAATCCTGCTAGCAAAATTGAGGGAGGCATAGCCTGTTATAAGCAGATTGCATTTGCCTTGATTATGCTTGTCCCTTTGCAGCTGACCATCCTCTCCCCAAAACTTACCTTGGGTCAGCAAGTGGAAATAGCAGCAGCTCAACAGGCTCATAGAGCGTAATTTTCAACTGGCCTTCAGTAGGAAAAGATGTTATGGATTCCAGAGAGCAGCATGTTTCTCCTGAGCCATTTCAGGCAGACAGCTGACAGCATGTGACATTGCTTCCAGAACATCAGCACTGGTTGCCTATATCCTACCGGGTCAGTTTCTTGTGTTGATCTACAACTGCCCATCAAAGAACCTGGGTCCAGGATATCTTAAGGGCCACCTGAGCCCTTATATCCCAGCTTAATCCTGGAGATCATATGGAGGGGCACTGCCTGTTGTCCCCCGGGGTTACAGACCAGCCTCAGAATCTCTTCCCAAAGAGCTTTGACAGGCTTCCTTGCTTTTGACTTTCAAGCTTCTCTTAAAGATCCTTTTATGCTGACATGCCTTTGCAGTTGTTTAATTTTTATTTTTTATTAGCCAGTCACTTTAATTGTTATTTGTATTTTTTATAAATTGTGTCTTATGTTTTAACATTGTAGAACTGCCCTGACATTTTATGATATACTGGCATAGAAATACTCTTATAAATAAATCAAATAAATCCCACCCCACCCCTTTTTTTTTGGTCCAGCCTCACCCTTCTTTTTTAAATTTGCTAGTGTGTAGAGGTTAGTGGAGCTTCCGCTGCAATTATTACGCAATCCTCTAGGTGTACATTGATGTACAGTGGTATTGTCTCATCAGGCATGGATAGGTTTAGAAGTGGGCATTATGATGTTCTTGGTGTAACCTTGCCTCCGTCTGTTACATGGCCACCCCTCCACCTCATTGCCTGTTCTGTGATGGAGCACAGATATGCAGGTGAGCGTCACCTGTTGAATCAAAGTCTGCCAGGTAGTTGCTGAAGCCATGGAAAATTTGTAAGAAAAGGAAATGGTCTCAACCTTAGATTAAGGGTCACCTTACATGAACTCCCAGGTGTGTTGTTGCCAGTTTAACTCTGAGCATGTGGCAGCTCCTGATTAAGCTGTCATAACACAAAGATTTGGACTGTTTGGTATGTTAAGACACCATCACAAATTCATGCACAATTTGCCTGTAGGAGTTGCTCACAAACGAAAGGAACTAACTTGCACAGAGTCACCCACTGTTGGTCCATCTAGCTCAGTATTCTCTACTCCAGAGGAGAAGGAAGTTTTAGCTTGAGGGCTTCGTTCCTTTCTGGACCACTTTGCAATGAACACATGTCAGGGGTGGATGGGGCCAGAGGTGAAAGTGGGTAGGGCTAAGAATGTAAAATTAACATTTGTACAGTAGGCTACTTTCTACAAACACAGAGCCACTATTATATGCCATTCATGCAGGCAAGGATCTGTATCAGAGTTCAAGGACAGATTCCAGCCAGGCAAAAACACCCAAGGAGGGTCCAAAGTAAGGCTAATGAGGGATGTAAGAGTGTGTGACATGGGGAGAGTCCCAAGGCCCAGATGATGATGATAATGATGGTGACATTATTATTATTTATTAGATTTGCTAGTCACGTGTTACCCAAAGGTCTCAAAGTGACTTACAATACTGTTACAAATAAATAGATTATGCCATAACAGTATTACAGAAAACAAGAGCAGGGACCGGATCCCTCAGACCTGCCCCCCCCCCCGCCCCTGGGCTCTTTGCCCCCCACTCTGCACTCTCAGATGCGGAGAAGCCCTCCCCTCACAAGGAACTGACGGCCTGACTGTTGCATTTCAGCTGCTGGAGGATGAACAGCGCTACATCCTGGGGGTCATCGAGAGCTGCCAGGCAGCTGAGCTCAGGGGGCTCCGATCCCTGAAGTGCTCCAAGGAGGAGACGGCTCAAAAATTTCTGGTGAGTGATGGGGGGGTGAGGGACCCCCACGGGGAGGTGGGGGAAGGAGTTGTGCATCTGTGGGGAGGAGGACCCTGCCGGCTTAGGCCATGGGGTTGCCATTCCCCTGCAAAGCCAAGCCTGGTGTTTGGGGTCGGAGCTGATTTTCCTCCTCTGTTCTCTTCCAGGACATCTTGGGGCCCTTGGAGCACTTCAGGGATTGCCCCCTGACCCTGGCCCTTGCCTTGGAGGCCCTCCTCCAGCTAAGGTGAGTGGGGTCTTTGGAGTGGATGGGGTTGTGGGTGGGGGGGGCAGAACTCCAGGGGGAAAGAGCAGGCGGGAGGGAGAAGGGGGCAAGGGAGACTCTAACCCTCTCCCTTTCATCTCTGCAGCACGATGAGGCCCAGATTCACCTCTGACATGATGAGTGCCATCCTGCATAGGATGTTGGAGGCCGTGCTGAGTGGGGCCAAGGAGGAGGAGGAGGAGGAGAAGAGACAAGTATGTCCTTTGTTTTGACTTCCCTTCACATTCTGTTTCTTCCTCTTCGTCACACCCTTGCAGAATCCAACTCTCTTCTCTCTTTTCCCGCAGGAACTGAAGAGGCACTTCCGGCTTCTGCTGGGCAGTCTTCTTATGGAAGCACCCAACCCTGGCACCCTCCTCCACCTTCTCAGTGTAAGTGTCCCTATGGCATCCGGGGTGGTTTTAGGGTTGTCCCCCCCCCCATCCCTTACCCAACGGACTGCCCCATTTGTGGGGCACAGAGCCTGTTTGGCCCCCAATTTGGTCCAAGACCAAAGATGGCAACCCCTCATGGTCCAGAAGTGCCAGGGACTCCGTGGTGTGGGCAGTGGGGGCCGCTTTGGCCCAGACTGGCCCCTGACTCTGAAATGCTCTTTCCTCCTGCAGGACCTCAGAGGATACGCCCTGGGGGAAAGTGGGAAGGCTCAACAACTTGCGGGCACAGGGTTGGCACCTTTGTTTTGGCAAAAGACAGAGCAGGGGACAGAGAGATCCGAAAATTGTTAACATTATTTTGCCTCAAAAGATTTCACGAAATTTTGGTTTTTTCCGTTCCTTAAGATATATGATCTACTCCCTGTGTAACTCCATGTGTCAAGAAGAAAAAGAACTGGAAGAGAATGGAATAAAAATAAAGTTTTTTTAATGGATTATGTATAAATGCACAATAAATTGTTACTGTCTTGAATTTCATTGTCTTATTGTCTTCCATTCATCTGGACACCTTTGTTGTTGCAGCCTGAAAGAGAATTAGCATTTTTTGCTGCTGCATCACTCTCAGGTTGACTCATGTTAAGCTTGTGGTCCACTAAGATCCCTAGATCCTTTTCCCTACCAGCAAACCAGTGTCCCTCAACTTATATTGGTGCAGCTGGTTCTTCCTGCCAAAGTGCAGAACCTTAGATTGGCTACAGGTCCTCTTTGCTCACCACCAGGGAGTGACCATGTCGCAGTCAGTGCTGTGGTAGCTCCGTGTGGCAGGAAGAAGAAGAAGAAGAAGAAGAAGAGGAAGAGGAGGAGGAGGAGGAGGAGGAGTTTGGATTTAATATCCCGCTTTATCACTACCCTAAGGAGTCTCATAGCAGCTAACAATCTCTTTTCCCTTCCTCCCCCACAACAAACACTCTGTGAGGTGAGTGAGGCTGAGAGACTTCAAAGAAGTGGGACTACCCCAAGATCACCCAGCAGCTGCATGTGGAAGAGCGGGGATGCAAACCCGGTTCACCAGATTACAAGACTATCGCTCTTAACTACTACACTACACTGGCTCCCAACACAGTTCAGTGCAATCGCCTGGTGACAATCCAGTCCAGCTGGTGCCAGTGACCCGAGATTGAAGATGTCTCCAGGACACTGAGTGTTTTGCCTTGGTAGAGCATTCCATGTTCGTGACATCTGCTGGGAGGGCATTCCACAGGGCGGGCACCACTACCAAGAAGGTGTTTGCAGGCTCCTGACATCCTGGTCTAGTTCCTCGCAGAACTTGTTCTTGATCTGTGTATCAGAGTACACAGAACGTAAGCACTCAATATGTTAACCAGAATGGAGGTAGTTGAGAGATGGAGAGAAGGCAAGCATTCTGAGCCCTCAGCTAGCAGTTCTATCAGAGACAGAAGGGAGTCCCTTGCTGCAGATCTTAGGCCATGAATCTTTGGGATGCCCTCCTTGCCACAAAAGGTGTAGCTCTCTCTGAGGCTGCCATTCAAAGCAAGTCTTGTCTCCTGTTCTTTGTTTTAATATTTATTTATTTTTTGTGCACAACTGTGCATATTCTGTATATATTCTGTATATTTTTATTTTTTACATAGGGGATTAGTTAGGGTTAAGTGTAGGGTTTAGGGTGGATTATGAGTCCACCACTCTTAACCACTACACCACACTGGCTCGCCCCACTCTTATATGGAGGTGCCAGAGACAACTTGGGACCTTTTCCCTGCAAAGTATAAACGCTACATCTCTCTCTGAGCTAAGCTGCGTAGCAATTACATGAACTGGAACTAACAGTCCTCTCTTGATGGATCATGAAGGTTTCATTAGAAATTGAGAGGAAGGGCCAGGCCTCTGCTATGTAAGTGTCCCAAAGCATTCTAAATGAATGCTAATATATTCCTTTCTCTCCTACTTATATCCAGCCCACCTTTTTTTTATTATTGCAAAAATGACCAAGGCAATCCAAGCATCTCTTAACCTGGGAGTAAACCCCAAAAGGACTTCTGAGTAGATATGGTTAGGACTGTACCATACTACATTTATTGAGGCATAAGTCCATTTCAATAGATGCATGACAATTTATTTGAGAGGATTACGATGCTCTCTACTGGCCACATTTTGTAGCACAAGAGGCATGAATTTGAGAGTGCAGGAATAGTTGGCTGTAAACACAAGTCAGGGCTGGTTCTGTCATGAGGTGGATTGCCTCAAGCGGCAAATTAAAAGGCAACAAATTATTAGTTGTTAAGATGACAATTTCAATACCCCATTTGGGGAGGCTGTGGATTTATTGTTTCAGAACCAAAAGGTCATGGGTCATCTTAAAACATAAATTCTAGCTCTTTCATATATTCTACCCATGGTATATACACATGGTATTTTCCACTTGACTCATTTGATGACTGCCAGTGAACATTGCCTGGTTTCTGTGGTGCAGTTTATTTAGTCCTTGTAACTGTTAATCAAGCACTTGGTTGCTCCATGCTGTAAAAAGGAGATGGGGATGAATCAATTTAGCAAAAACCAGCAACCAAAACTCAGCTTAAACAACAACACCAAAAGGGAGCCAAGTCCAAGGTGCTGAAGACCAACTTATTTGAAAAACACTCCACTAAATGTATTGTAACATAATGAGTTTCAAGTGCAATTGTTCTTCATCACAGGAAAGAATAAAGTGTTCTCTAATTTTCAATATATAAATTCAATAAATAATAATAAGATTTTTAAGGTCATATATATATATATATATATTCATAACTGTATATATAAACCACATGTCTGAAACCCCACAGAAGAGTTCCTGAACAAATTGACCTCAAATATTTCTCTGCAAGGTCAAAGTGGGAAACCTCCCCATTGTCTTTCCTCACAAATCCTGTCCTCACAAATCCTGTCTTAAGGGCACATTCAAGATATGAACAGGGTGTGAGCCTGTGACCTGTAACCTAGATTCAGGAATTACCATATTTTTTGCTCTATAAGACTCACTTTTTCCCTCCTAAAAAGTAAGGGGAAATGTGTGTGCGTCTTATGGAGCGAATGCAGGCTGCACAGCTATCCCAGAAGCCAGAACAGCAAGAGGGATCGCTGCGCAGTGAGGCTGGCTCACATTCGGAGCATCAACACAGAAAGGAACAGAAAGAAAGCAACACAAATATTTTGATGGAAGTGTCTTAGGAAAGCGATTTTAAATCATGGACACCTAGGTTCTGAAAATGGTATTGCCTGTATTGGTGTGAGTGATGGGGTCCCATGGCACAAATTCCATGTGGTCCCAGTGCCAAACCAGATGGGATGGGGAAGAAGAATGATAGGTTTGTAAGGAGTCTTCAATAATTTTGCCAAGGAAATTCTTATGGTTCAGGGCCTCATGCTATTAGCCTTTCTTGTACATGGAGATCCTTTATGAAATGCATTCAGGCCCATCAAACAAATCTGTACTGAGATACACACACTGTATCGCCATTTTTATTGCTGGAACTGCTCTGAATCTGACTTCAGGAAGAACGCGTTTTAACTGCACAGTGTCCTGGAATAGACACTCTGCATTGGGAAAGAAGGGAACTGAGTTCCCTCCCGTTTCCCACTTTCCTGATGTTCCAAATGACCAGTACCCTGGAGTTATGATTTGTGTTGTTGTCAGGATTCTAACTGGCCTGTAACTGACCTAAGAATTCTGCAGAGCAGTTGCTGCTGTGGCTGGCCGGCTGCTCAGGCGAACGTCAGCTCAGTGGCCAACAGCTCAGTCTTCTTGAGGCTCAGGAGCACCTAGCAAATATCTGCTCTGTTCCTGGCACGCTAGACTCTAGCTGAGGAAGGCATTTCACGTAAGTTTATGGATTAAACATTCCTCACTATGCCATCAGGTGTGTTTATGCTCAGTGGAAAAGGATAGCTGCAGTAGCAGGTAGCAGAACAGCGAATCATGAGCAGCTTCCCATCCACAACAGGTTGCTGAGGTTCTGGCCATTTTCACAGGAACAATGCAAGAGTATATTAAATCAGTAGCAGTGTGCTGGAAGAAAGTATGAGTGTCAGCTTCTCTGGATCAGATGTCTATACCTAACTAGGGGGTGGGAGAGAGCAGGAACTCTTTATTTGCTGCTTCTTTCTGTGCATGGAAGGAAGAATGCAGGAGGGAGGATGTCCTTCAATGACTAGACATGCTTGTTAGTCCCTCTCTCACTGCATGTTGTCTTCTCTTTTGTTTCCAGGATGTCTGCCAAGGTCTCCCCTGCTCCCCTTCTCTCCAAATCCCCCCTGCAGGTGAAAGAAGGCTCCCTGGTAGTCAGGTGGCTGAGATTAGTTTCCGGCCTGCAATTATCCGCATTCCTAATGGATATTTTGGCCTTGCTGATGTGCATTGCCTCAACAGCCATTGTCAACTGGCGAGTGTGGCGTGTGGACAACATCAAAGGAATAGGGTCTGGAAACATCTGGATAGGAATCTGGCAGGTCTGTTTTTGGAAAGACCATTCTAACGACGGCAAGTCTTTTTGGCATTGTGAAAATCTCAATGAGCAACATCCAACCCTCCCAATGGAATTTTTTATTGCACAGGATTTAATGGCCCTAGCTTCCATTATGAATTCAGCGGCCCTAGGATTAATTTCGTTCGCCTTGTACAATGTTTTCAAGCCCAGAAAACATAAGGATTTTGTGTCAACCTTTTTTAGGCTTGCAGCTCTCCTGAACTTAGTTGCAGGGATACTCGTCCTGATTTCCGTGACATGGAACATGTCTGCTATCTTACAAAATGAGGAAATTGTCTTCCCAGAAGCTTTTGAATTGCCTCAAATTCCCAGTGAGCAGCATATTGGACCTTCTATTTATCTAGGCTATATCGCTGCGGGTTTCCAGCTGCTGAGTGCAGCATTGGTTGGGATGGAGAGATGTTGCATCAGGACCACCGCAACAGATACATCTCAAATAGCAACTGTAGTAGTGATTACCCCAGGAAGTGCAGTGAAAAGCGAGAGTCTAACTATTTGTTTGAAGTGTGGTTCTCTGCTAGACCTGGTAATTCAAGAGAAATCCTCCGCAGTGGAGATGGAGGAAACCCATGCGGAGAATCTTGTCATTCCAGAGAAATCCTGCGCAGTTGAGATGGAGGAAAGCTCTGCAAGTGATCTTGTCATTCCAGAGGAATCCTGCGTGGTTGAGATGGAGGAAAGCTGGGCAAGTGATCTTGTCATTCCAGAGGAATCCTGCGTGGTTGAGATGGAGGAAAGCTGGGCAAGTGATCTTGTCATTCCGGAGGAATCCTGCGTGGTTGAGATGGAGGAAAGCTGGGCATGTGATCTTGTCATTCCAGAGGAATCCTGCGTGGTTGAGATGGAGGAAATCTGTGCAAGTGATCTTGTCATTCCAGAGGAATCCTGCGTGGTTGAGATGGAGGAAAGCCATACACCCCAAAGGTGACCTGAAGGACATCAAAGCCCACCTGATGTCCCCAAACATACTATTATATATGTGATTCCCTAAAACAGGGAGTCATAAACTATCAGATTCAGATCCACGCAGATCGCTCCATACATGCATGGATCTGCGTGGATCAGGATCTTATAGTTTTGTTTTGGGACTTCAGGTGGGCTTTGATGTCCTTCAGGTGAGGAAGCCTCTTTTTTATGACTAGTATTTATTTATTTATTTATTTATTTATGATTTTGTTGATCTACAAAAGTGTGCAATGTCTCTCTCTCATGTTTTCTCCCCCCATGTAACACTTTTACAAATCATTTTCATTTGTTGAGACATTAGGAAGCAAAGGGGAAAGAGGTGGAGGGGGGAGGGAAAGATGGGTGGGGGTGGGGTCGGGTGGCGATTTTTCTATTTTACTTCCTATATGTAGGGTTTGGTGTCAGGGTTGTTTGTGCAGGTTCTTTGCTGTTCGCTTGTGTTCCTTTGGTGGTGAGAGAGGTTGGGGTTGGCCTAGGGTGTGGTTATTCATACTGTGTGTGAGGGGAGCACCCTGTTACAACAGCTTTAATAAAGATCAGGCTTACTAGCTGCCTTGCTTCTCAATATTCTCTGGTTGGCCTCTGTTATTTTCTCCTACCGATAGAGAACCTAAAAAGAGGACTCTGTATGGGCTCTTGGGTACCCCATAAGAGGAAAAGAGCAGGTTTTTCCTTATAAGAAATAATAAACATGCTCATATCAAAACAAGATTCTGAAAATAAGACAATTTTGCTTCTGATGGTAAAAGGTATATAAAGGACCCTTGGACGGTTAAGTCCAGTCGAATTCGTCTATGGGGTGCGGCACTCATCTTTGCTTTCAGGCAGACGGATCTGGCATTTGTTGATAATACAGGGGTACCTCGGGTTAAGAACTTAATTTGTTCCAGAAGTTTATTCTTAACCTGAAACTGTTCTTAACCTGAGGTACCACTTTAGTTAATGGGGCCTTCCGCTGCTGCTGTCACACCGCCGCCGTGCAATTTCTGCTCTCATCATGAAGCAAAGTTCTTAACCCAAGGTACTATTTCTGGATTAGCGGAGTCTGTAACCTGGAGCGTCTGTACCCGAGGTACCACTGTATTGCCTTTGATGGACAGCAGCTACTCAAAATGGGTCAGGCACCACAACACATTTGCTAGAGTGTTTTTCAAAGAAAACCAATGTTCAGCACTTTGGGGTTCACCTTTCCTTTCTTTTTCTTTTTCTGTTCCATGTTGCCCAGCCAACATAAAGGAAAGTAGGAACATGTAAATCTAGTAAGTCTACAGGAGTTGTAAACTTTGAATTGAAGCAAAATGATTGTATTTGCTTTTGTTATGCCCAAACTTGTGAGTTGTTTTAGGCTTCCATTTGGGGTTAGTTTTGTTTTTGCCTCTGAAATGCATCTCTGGCTTGAAGCAGTCTTCTAACTTGAAGAAAGGTCCTCTGGAAAATAGGGGTGGGGTTTGTAGCCTCCCCCTGCTCCTGGACACCACACGTCAACTATTTCCATTCCTACAGCAGGAAATATAAAATCAAAACTGCTTTTAAATCGTGAGTCATAGGAAAAGACGAAGCTGCCTTATACTCAAGTCAGATTACTGGTTCATCTACCTCAGTGTTACGTAAACTGACTGGAAGCAGCTCTCCAGGATTTCAGAAACATAAAAATACAAAATGAGAACACAAAATACAATGATACCTCGGGTTAAGAACTTAAATTCATTCTGGAGATGTTCTTAACCCGAAACTGTTCTTAATCTGAGGTACCACTTTAGCTAATGGGGCCTGTAACCTGAAGCGTCTGTAACCTGAAGCATCTGTAACCCGAGGTACCACTGTACATAATTAAACAAGAACAAAAACTCCAATAGGGATCTTCTACATGCTGTGATAGCCTGGGGGGGGACCCCCTAAACTCTAGAAATTAATAAATGATAGGATTTTGATTATTTGAGGTGTGAAGGGAGAAATATAAACTGCAGAGGAATTCCTGGGCTTGGAAGGTTGCCAGGGTAACTGGGTGCGAGGTGTCAGGAAAATAAAGTTTTGAGCAAGGGTTGCTAGGAGTAAGAAGGTCTGGGATCCATCTTTAGGCAGGCTAGCTGAAGGCTGGCTGGGAGAGATGTATTGGACTGTGGGGCTGCATACTCCTCACTCCAGAAAGAATAATAGGAATTGTAGTTTACCCCTCACAGAGCTTCAGTTCTCAGCACCCTCAATGAACCAGTACTCAAAACTGGAACATTTTCAGCTATCACAGTGGAAACAGAAAACGCAGATACTGGAAGTCTCTGAAAAACTAAAGACAAGGCATTAGCTGGAAAAGGATAAGAGGATAACTTTATGACAGGACATCATTTTTTATTGCACACACAACGGATTATCATTCACAGTGGCACCCACCCACCTCACTTGCACCTGACAACTTTGGGACTATGTTTTCCTATAAGGACCCTGTGTTTGGAGGGTATGGAGTGGGAAGTGCATAATGCTGGATGGGGAGGGGGGGATAGAAAAATCTATAAAAGATCTTTAAAAACAACAACACAAAGCAATGCATGGCCACTGAGTAGGGGAGGCCAGGCGCTCCTGCACATTTAAACAGCTGCATAGCAAAGCGAATTGCTGCCCTTCGAACCGCACCTTCTGAAATTCCCTTTTGGACACCACTACTCAAAGCCCGGTCCTCTTATGCATCTGGCTCCCTAAACACTGAACCGCTCCTCTTCTGCGATTCCCCCACCCGTGCCAAAAAACCAAAGCAAGTTTTAGACCAGTTTTGGGGCACCAGGCGGGGTGGCAGAAACTCAAACGTCACCAAACCACCCAGAGCAACTTCCCTCCCGGCAGGTCCGACCACATAAACCGTCCGCCGCCGTGTGCGTAGCGGGGGTGGGGAAACACCGATTCCCTTTCCTGGTTCCGCCCTCGGGACGGCCCCACCCTTGTTTGGACTCCTCCCCTTCCCCTCCTTCCCCCCCCCACCCCCGTCTTGTCCTCCGAGCTTTGGCGCACTGTGACCGGGGCGGGATCCGGGAGGTGCTTTTTTGCTGGCGGAAGGGGAGATAATCACACAGCTAGCCCCGCGCCGACGGCTCTCGGCCCAACCACCCGGGCGCTTGTTTCCGGGGGGACGGGAAAAAACGTCGCGCCGCTTTGGCTGGGCTGGAGATGCTGCAGCAGCGCCACGTCTCGGGCAGGAGGGAGGGAGAGAAAACCGGGGAGTCCAGCTGGGGCAGGTCAGTGGGGAGGGAATGGGGCCTGGCTGGGGGGGGAGGGGGAGGGGGATTGGCTTGACCCCCGCCCCCCCAGCAGCTGGGGGTCTTGGGGCTGGTGGGGGCTGCCAGGGGGGAGGACAGGGGTGGCTGGAGGGGGGAGGCAGATGTTTGTTTGGAGGAGGAGGAGGAGGAGGAGGGTGGAGGAGATCAGCTGAGCTGGAGAGGAGCCTCTGTGTCTTTCTCTGTGGGTGAGAGAGGGAACATATTAGTGCATATACTGTATTTTGGGAAATATTTGGAATGGTCTCTGGTACTGTGTTTAGAATTCCAGGGCAGACCAATCCTATTTGTGTGTTACAGATAGGTAGCCGTGTTGGTCTGCCATAGTCAAAACAAAAAATTCCTTCCAGTAGCACCTTAAAGACCAACTAAGCACACGAAAGCTCACGAAAGCTCATACCTAGAACTAACTTAGTTGGTCTTTAAGGTGCTACAGGAAGGAATTTTTTGTTTTGACTATTTCTGTGTGTGCGGTCTATGTGTATTGCATATGAAGGAGAGGATGCAATAGTGGATGTTGTGCATTTTAAGGAAACATTCGAGTGCTCAGTGGCATAAATATGTTTTAAAAGATGTAAGATGTTGATTCCCAATCCTATGCATGCTTACTCAGAAGTGAGCCCTACTTAATTCAGTGAGACGTAACCCTCAATCAAGGTAGGCATAGGATTGCAGCCTAAGAACTATGTATCCTGGAATGAAAATAATAATAATAATAGTAGTAATAGTAATATGCTTTGAGGTTCTTCCTAGATCTCTGCACAAAAACAATCTAATGTAGTGTGTGTTCTGTGTGTGAGAGAGAGGCATCCAGCTGGCTAAAAGGAAGAGGATGGAGACTTAAGCAATGGAGATGTATTTATGCCCTTATATGTGATTTTTCCTGCCTTCTGAATAGGAGTTCAGGGCACTGTGCATGGCCCCTCCCTCTTTTTATATGCACTGCAACCCTGAGAGGTTGAAACAGAGCAACTGGCCCAAGGTTGCTCCATGAGAAGATTTTGGCCGAGTTCTGCGCCTGGCTGGAACGAATTATTAACTTTTAGGATGGAAAGGAACTCGGTGTTTGGAAGTCTGAGTGTATCGGAGCGGAATGTATGTTGTTGGTTTTTCATTGCATTTCTGCCTCAAGTATCTTCATTCATGAACCCTGAGGCAATGTTCATCAGGGTTATTGGGCAATTCAGGAAAAAATGATCTTTTTCCAACAGATCCAAACCTGTTGAGGTTCAGACCATAGCCTTAGGTCTGAGTGAATTATTGGGAGTCAGCAGCTGAGTAAAATGCTAAATTTAGATCACCCTAGAGCACCAGGAAACATTTTGATGCAAGTTACTCTATGAAAATTTTTCTAAATTTCCTGAAAACCTACTTTACTGGTTTAATGATACAAAGCCTGTGTTTTTCTGTTTTGTTCAGTACCCTTCCTCAATTGTATGTGTGTATATCTCTGTAGGCAACAATAACTGTTTTAGTCCCAGAGACTTAAAATATTTATAAATGGCAGTGATCTTTGAATTTTTGGTGAAAAGTACGAGTATGCAAGGCTTTTGATCACACAAACCATATCTAAACAACAAAGTCACATAAGAGTGCTCTATTATTTTCAACAGGGATTGCTATTTTTGGTGCATGATCTATCTTCTCATTCAATTTGATCCCTCTAAAACAGAGTTGGTGAATATGTGGTCTGCCAGCTGTTGTTCCCATTGGCCTCAGCCAGCATGGCCAGTGTTCCGGGATGCTGGGAATTGTAGTCCAACAACAGCAGGAGGGCCACAGGTTCTTTGGTATCCCAGAGGTTCCTTAGAGGACTAGTTGATGAGGAAAGGCTCCCTTTAAAGTAGGATGCTTAAACTCTGCTGGTCTAAAGGTTGCATTTGATTTCCGTGGTTCTTCATTCCTCTCCAAAGCAACTTTTGCTATCATGTCTCTCTTTTCAATCTGACCATCCTTGCACGGCAGTGAACCCTCCTCACAGCCCACTCTTGTCCTAATTCATTCGTCTGCAATATGATATGAGTGTTGGTTGCTCTGCCAGATGTACAAGACTTCAATAAACAAGTGCTTGGTCCTGTAAGTGAAACTGTCTGGGCACGGAAGGATAAAATAGTCTAGCTGTCAGTGGGAATGGTGAAAATAAAAGGCAACTGGTGGTACAAATTGGAAATGAAAATAGTTTATGCCTATTGCCAAGGGCAGCCTCATCATTGCTCTGATCCAGCTAGTGCCGTCAGTGTACAGATATATGTTTCATGCACAGTAACTTCATAATTCTTGTGTGGGTGGGTTACTTGGGACTTGCAGCTGTCTGGTGCTTTGTTTCTTACATATTCATTTCACCATCTACACTCCAGATACAGCTCTGTGCTGCAGTTTCCAATCTGGTTGTTTAGTGCAGTCCTATGATAGCTGCACATTTGACACTCTGGTTATGCTTTAAAAAGCTACTGGAGGCACCTTGTTGGCTGCTTTTGTACAGTACCTTGTTTGTTCATTCTTGGTATGCGTTTAGTTTTAGGTGCTTCATATATGTTACCATGTAAACCTCACAATAACCTTGTAATGCAAGTAAGTATTATTTCCTTATTGCATCTAAGGAACGGAGAGCAGGGAAGCTGAGTTTGTGAGGAAGTGGGTTATATCAAGCCACCTGGTCACTTAGAATGATTTTGCTTATTTCTCTAGCTGTTTCTTTACATAGAGGAATGCTGGTATGCTCTGAATACTACACGTGGGCTAAGCAAACCTCGCTTTCTAGGGAGTGCCCTTTTATCAGACGCTTATTTGTTTAAGTATTGGGAGTGTTGTGCTACTACGCAAGCCGAGCGGTTATTAACACCTGCAAAAATCAGAGCTGGTTCTGTGTCCTCCTGGGCAACCGTAGCTCAGTGGTAGAGCCTACCTGTTCGGCATGCAGAACATCCCAGGTTTGATCCCTGGCATCTCTACTTTAAAAGGTCAGGTGGCATATAATAGGCAAGATTTCACCCTGAAGCGCCACTACCAGTCAAGCTAGACCAGTGGTTCCCAAACCTTTTCCACCGTGGACCTCTTGAAGGTTGCTAATTGTCTTGGCAGACGCTTAAAATGTTTCTTCTGCCTGCTTCAGCAATTGTAATGTGCTGTGCCAGAAGCTGTACATTTGTAAATTGCATTTTTATTGCTTCTTTCATTTTCTGTATTGTATTATTTTATATTGCATTTCGAATGCTGTATAGTGCAATATAAAATACAATACAATAATAAACCATAAAACATAATAGAAGAAAAAGAGAGAGCAATAAGAATACAATTTAAAATCTGATATTTAATGCACTGTGCTCACCTTCCACAATTGCTGCTCCCACTGTTCTTCACAGACCCAGAACTGTCTGAATGAAGCTTGCCATGGACCACCGTTTGAGATCCCCTGATTGAGTTCTGTGGTACCAGTTTCTGTTGATGGTGCCTAAGATTGTGGACACAGTACTTGTAGCTATTTGCTGTATCGTGGGTCCTCCCAGTTCTTCCCCATCATTCAGGTTAGGCAGGTGGGTCAAGCGAGTGGTGGATGCCTTATTACTCCAGCCACCCTTAAAGAGGAGGTTGTGCGACAACAGCTAAAGAAGCCAGAGGTCTATGATAATGATCACCCAGTCATTAATACCATTCTTGGGCTGGGATAGTCTAAGCTGTTGTGACTCACGCTTAGGAACCTTGAGGGTAACCTCACAACTGGATTCCTGTGATGTGCTCTGTGAAGAGCTACCCTTGAGATTGGCTCAGAAGCTGCAGCTAGGTTGCTCAGTGGGGCACCTGCTGCACAACACCTGTACTGCCAATTCGCCACCGAGTCAAGTTCAAGGAGGGTGTTTTGTTATTGTTGATTCTGGCTGCTGCAGTTGCTGCAACTATGTTCTATGATTATCAGGGTTGTTTGCTTATTTTAATGATTTTTGTTTGGGTGGTGCAGCACTTTGAGATTTTGGAACTGGAAAATTTGTATGTGTATGTATAAGTAGATAGAGAGAGATATATGAAATAAACAGATAAACAAATAGTCAGCCATAGGATCCCTGTCTCTGATGGACCTGCCATGCAGAATTCAGAAGAGAGGGCAGATTTCCCCTTTAAGTTCAGTGCTTTTTTTACTCTTTCTCCATAGGAGTGAATTCACACCACCAAGCTGATGGCTACCCACTTGGATGGCTTTAAAAGAGTAGACAAATTCATGGAGGCTAAGCCCAAGCTCTGCTTCTTTGCTTGGTATCTTTAGGATGCCTCCGAATACCAGTTAATGGGATCACCACTGGGGAGAGGTGCTGCTGAGCTTTGTTTCTGCTAGTGGGCTTCCTGTAGGCATCTTGGTGGCCACCTACCTATCTTGTGACAGTGAATCCCATGTAAGGCATTTCCTGCCCCTTCATCTGCATGTAGTTCTGCCAAGGGTTCTGTGTCTGGGACATGCTAGAGTGCATCTAGGTTTTCGATGGACACAAGTGGGATCTGGAACAGAATGTCTCAGTGTGGAGTTGCAGCTAGCTAGCCATAACCTTTCCCAAGATAAAGTGTTACCCCAGTTTAAGAACAGCCCTGTTTACATACTGTTCGGTTTATGAACTCTGCAAAACCAGAAGTAGTGTCCCGGTTTGCAAACTTTACCTCAGTCTAAGAACGGAAGCCAAATGGTGAAAGGGCACCGGTGGCGGGAGGCCTCATTAGGGAAAGCACGCCTCGGTTTAAGAACGGTTTCGGTTTAAGAACGGACTTACGGAACGGATTAAGTTCGTAAACCGAAGTACCACTGTACTCTATTCCATCCCTTTCTCCATTTTCTGTTCTCCCTCCCAGCACAAACACAACCTCCTCCCCTGACATGTTATGGGGCTGCTGAGTATGTCCACTCCCTCACTAGACTGTTTTGGGGTTCCCTCTTCCCTACGGTCCCCCCTCCCCCAAAAAAATTTATTCCTACTTCTGAAAACCTTTGTGTTCTGCCAAGCCAGCTATTATTTCCCTCTTGTGTACAGATGGTGCCATTTTCCCTATATAGAGAGTCCAAATAAAGATAATCAGTTAACTATTAGTTTAAGTAGTGCATGTGATTGTTCTACTGTAACAGAATGGGGTTTTGTTGTTGTTGTTGTTGTTGTTGTTTTACAAAAAATAAAATGCCTTTTTGTCTCTAGAGCAGGCTTCCTCAATCCTTGCCCTGCAGATGTTCTGAGACTACAGTTCCCATCGTCCCTGACCACTGGTCCTGCTAGCTAGGGATCATGGGAGTTGTAGGCCAAAAACATCTGGAGGATCGAGACTGAGGAAGCCTGCTTTAGAGAGTGACGCAGCTTAGTAATTGCTTTCCTCTCCCCCCCCCCCCTTCAGGCTACTGCAATGATCTCGTGGAAATCCTGAGCTGCCTGCTGACCGGACTTGGACTGAGTTGAGTTGCCTGCTGTAAAACTACAGATGAGAAGCTTGGTATTGTGTCCTCATGCGCAGCCTCCTTGCTGGCAGTTCTTCTGATGGATAGAACCAGGACTCGGCAGTTCTCTTGAAAAGTGTGTTTTGTTCAGCTGGGGAAATATTTCCCCCGCATCTTAATAGCATCTGCCATGGACTCTTCGGTGATCCTGCTGGAGAAGCAAGCCAGCAACGGGGGCCCCTACAGCTCTGAGCAGCCTGTGGAGATGGAGGCCAAATTGGAGCGGCCAGCAGAAGGAGATGGCCTTCATGGTAAGCTGTTTCTGCAGATCAGATTTGTCTTGCTGCGAGGAATGTGTTTCTGAAGGTAGCGCAGTCAGGCTAAGGACATAAGGCGGGCAGTGGACAACCTGAGGAAGTGCCATCCCACTTTGGGCCTGCCGAGAGACACAGGTGATGTCCACTGTTTCCAGGATCTCTCCTCATTTTGAGATTTTAGTGCAGTGATTCCCAAAGGGCATAGCATGCCACGCTGGTGTGACAGGAGAGGATGACAAGGGTGGCAGGAAGATTAAAGGACCATCAAAAAAACAGTCAAATGTTTCAGTGTAGTATAGTATAGTATCTGTTTTTTATATTCAAAACGAGAGCAAGAGCATCAAGTGATAAATTTGGTGCGTTGTGAGCAAATTTTCATTCCTAAAGGGTGGCACAGAGAAAAAAGTTTGAGAACCACTGCTGTGGTTGGTGAGCTGAGAGTTGGTTTAGACCCTGGGTAAGAATCCAGAGGCTGGGGGCAGTGGTATGTCAGAAGGAAACTGAATATATATTTAATTTTTAATGTACATTTTTTGTAGCTGTGTATTTTTGTAATATTTTGTTTAAGTTGCCCGTTGTTGCTTTGGTTTTTTGTACATATTTTTAATATATTAAGTGGTGTAGAAATTAAATAACCCAATCAAATCAAATAAGGTGAGCCCTGCTGGATAGGACCAGATGGCCATCTGCGTTAGGCCCCTGTGCCTGAATTCCCCCATCCTTGTCCTAGCAGGTCTGGTTGAAGGGTCAGGAGCAGGCAATTTGACAGAGCTCTGCTTGAGGACCCAGAGAGCTGCAGCCAGTCAGGGTAGATAATACCCTTTACAGATTTCATATAATGCAGTTTCCTGTGTTCCCAGTGCTTTTCTTCTGAACAGCCAAAGGTCCCAGGCTAGTCAAACCACGTGGGTCTTTGCCAAGGCATTTCTTATAGCGGGGATGCTTTAAAGACCTAGGATATCCTCTCTTTATAGGAAGGGGAAACAGACTGGAGACCCATCCTTCTACCCCTAAGTTTGTAAGGGATGTGAACCTCGTGCAACCCAATATTCTGCTATTTTCCAATGACGAGTGTAAATGACAGCAAAGTGCCAGCTGAAGGAGAATGCCTGGTTCCAAACAGCAGCGAGGTGCCGTGTGCGATTGGACCAGCATCTCGCTACCCTGTCTCTTCTGACCCCAACGGCAGCCCACGTGGGGAAGTACCAGCTCCAGGTGTGCCCGGTTTCCATGACAACCTAAAGGCGTCTCAGGGAGCTAGTGCTGAGGGCATAGTGCTTAGGAAGGAAGTGTTGCAGTCCCTCAAACTAAGCCTTCCCATGCAAGAAACCAAATTGTGTAAGCATCTGTTTATGGCGGAGCCCCCTGTTTTTTTCTCTTGCTCCAAGAAAAGAAAAAAAAGCTCCCTCCCCCACTTTCCATTACTCTCCTGGCCTCTGCAGACTCTGTCTCCAAAGATCACTTCAAAAAAGCTTGATCTGATACTGTAATTTTGCTCTGTGGCAATTGGTGCTTGTGACTCTGTATTTAACACACTTACTTTACTTAACATTGTTGGGCTGAGTAAATGTTGCCATTAAAACACTGTTAAAAACAAAGGACCCTTATTGCTTTCCTTTTTTTTTCTTTTTGCATTCCAGTTAGACAAGTGCAAATTCAGAATAATTATATTGTATAAAGCCAGGCTTGTATTTTAACAGCTTGCCATAGGTGACCAGGAATTCCATGCAGGTGAATAAAAGTTCTGGCAGAGGAGAAATGAATTGCCTACTTGGTAGAAAGCTATATTTTTTCTACTAGAATCCTTTCCTTGGCCAGCATGAGAATACAGACTACATATATTAGTACGTATATATGTTTTTGCAGGCTGATAACTGTTTGTTGCACTTACTTGCAAGCCTGTAACCCTGCACAACACCACCTGTTTAGATAAAAGCCCCAAACACTTGAGGTTTAGCTAGTTATTTATCTGTGGGCATTTATATCTCACTTTTTAAAATGGTCCATAATATTAACGTTAATGTAATGAAACAAATATGAAACAAGCGGCATTAAAAAAAATCAATTGGCAGGGAAGAAAAGCACATAATTAAAATACTTGGGGGTGAAACATTTGCTAAGGTCAGACAAATCTCGTGGAGAGCTTTCTACAAGTGGGATGTCACCACTGAGAGTGATTGCAATAATACGTTTTCAAATCTAACCGCGAGACCACAGTTCAGTCAACTTGTCCTGTGGCTGCCCACCCCTGCCCTCAACCCAATAAAAGCATGGCAATTAGGGTTCTGCAACAGGCAGTATTCTTAATCTGGAGGGAGCTGTGAACAAGTTGCTTGAAGAGCTGTGGATCCTAAACTGTGCACTCTTAATATCAGTGCTTACACAAGGCATTGGGGTTTGGGGCACTTTTTTCAGCTGCACGCTCACCTGGCTAAAACCGCATGCTTTGCTTATCTGCATGAATATTATAGTAAGTCTTGAGATAGGGGTAGTCAACATAATCCCCCCCCCAATGTTGCAGGATTCCCAACACCCATCATCCTGACTGTTGGCCACAATGGCTGGGGCTGATGGGAATTGGAATACAGCAACATCTGGAGGCCGCCATGTTGCTTAGCCCTTGAGTTACAGAAATAAGTTTGGCATCGCCCAGCTCAGTCCTTCCACACAATTCACATATAAGCGGGACTGAAGCCAGCTTTTTATGAACGACTTATATTGGGAGATGATGCATTTCTGTGGATAGCCAGTTGGAGGAGAAGCCTGGGAATCTGGATCCAAGCCTCTGCTCAGCTCACAGTGACCTGAGGTTGTCACAGTGCCTCAGTTCCTCATTTGTAAGAGACTCTGCTGACCTGACCCTTGTGGGAATGTAAAAATGGAGGATTCTGAATTTGCTTCGCGTCCAATTTGCTTTGCTTTGCGTCCAATTTAAAGCAAGCGGAATCACTATTAAGACCATTTTCATGGAAGACAATCTTAGTTGGCTACGAGTGGTCGCCAAAGAAGAAGAAGGTCAACCAGATGCAGTGGACACTTAGAGCAACTCGTCCATTTTTTAGGAGGTCTTCTCAGATAAACTCTTGGTAGAGAGAGAATCAACCATTACAGCACAGAAGAACACGTTCAACGTATATTATTGCTCCAACTCCACACAGACACAGCTGTTCATTAACCAGGGTCTTATTGAATCATCCACTTAAGTGTGCCAAATGCAGCACATTACTTACCTGGAAGGGGAGATACCTTGATCGTGGAAGGTTTTCCCAGGCTCATCCGTTGTATTTCCCCGCTTGTTATTTTCCAGCAATTGGCATTCAGAGGCATGCTGCCTCCTAACAGCAGAGGTAGGACATTGGCAGCCTTTACCTCTATGAAATTGTCTAGCCCTCTCTTAAAGTCATCCATGTTGGTGGCCATCAATGCCTCCTGTGGGAATGAGTTCCATAGTTTAACTACAGTATGTGCTGCATGCAGAAGTTGTTGTTGTTGTTGTTTAGTCGTTTAGTCGTGTCCGACTCTTTGTGACCCCACGGACCAGAGCACGCCAGGCACTTCTGTCTTCCACTGCCTCCCGCAGTTTGGTCAAACTCATGCTGGTAGCTTCGAGAACACTATCCAACCATCTCATCCTCTGTTGTCCCCTTCTCCTTGTGCCCTCCATCTTTCCCAACATCAGGGTCTTTTCCAGGGAGTCTTCTCTTCTCATGAGGTGGCCAAAGTATTGGAGCCTCAGCGTCACAATCTGTCCTTCCAGTGAGCACTCAGGGCTGATTTCCTTAAGAATTGATAGGTTTGTTCTTCTTGCAGTCCATGGGACTCTCAAGAGTCTCCTCCAGCACCATAATTCAAAAGCATCAATTCTTCGGCGATCAGCCTTCTTTATGGTCCAGCTCTCACTTCCGTACATCACTACTGGGAAAACCATAGCTTTTACTATACGGACCTTTGTTGGCAAGGTGATGTCACTGCTTTTTAAGATGCTGTCTAGGTTTGTCGCATGCAGAAGTACTTTTCCCCATCTGTCCTGAGTCTTCCAGTATTCAGCTTCATTGAATGTCAACATGTTCTCATGTTCTCATAAGCCATCCATGCTTCCTCTTACTCACATTTTATCTAAACTAAAAGAGCCTCAAATGTTGGATTTAGAGCTAACTTCAAAGCCGCCATGACATTGTAATAATCACATTAGTTGGCAATGTGACAGTTGAGTTTCGGCTTTACTTTGGGATTGTTTCCCCACCTTAGCAGTGCAATATACTTAAACCAGAAGGTTTTAACTGAAACAAGCATTGTTTCTCTTTCATGTTGTACGGATGCCAGTCCTGGTTGTTTGTGGATCTGTGGCCAGCCATGAAGATTGGAGCATTTCAGTTCATGAACATAAAAAGACCCCTGCTGGATCAGACCAAAATGTCCACCTAATTCAAGATCCTATTTCACTCAGTGGCCAAATAGACTTCTCTGGAAGGCCCATGAGCAACACTTGAAGGCAGTAGGCCTCTTCTACTGATGCAGAAGTAGGTAGAAATTCCACTTAGCTAAAGGCCAGCAGATGCCCTGTTTGTGGGTTTCCCATAGGCATCTCGTTAGCCTCTTTCAGAAACAGGATGCTGGACTAGACAGGCCTTTGGTCTGATCCACGGGGACTCTACTTATGTTCACGTCCTACAGTTACTGGTAGACTTAAAATGCCTCTGCATGGTCCTTATCTGTTTTCCCACATGGAGCTAATATCAGGCAAGATCTGCTTGACCCGACTCTGCACTGGCTGCCCATTAGTTGCCAGGCCCAATTCAAAGCTGAAGCAGGTGATGGGGAGGCAGAGGTGTCATGGGTGTCTCCTCCTCCTGCTTCAACAAGCTCCTCTCCGACCTTGTCTCCCAGAACCAGCAGAGGGCAGAAACAGGCGGAGCAGTGGAAGACTGCATGCGGGCCCAGTCTCTGTTTGCCTTTGAAAAGCCATGGAGGGCTTTTTGTAGGGAGAGAGACAGGGGCTTTCAGTCTTGGCAACTGATTCATGGGTTCAGACCTACCAGGGATGAGCTGCTGTGCTCATGCAGCCAAATCTGTGAAGATTGTGCTTTTGCTAATAGTTTAACTCTGAATGGTGTGCTTTACTGCCAGCATGCTCCTTTTTAAAAAAATATATTTATTTGCTTTTACAAGAAAGAAAAAACATAACAACCACAAAAATAAAGAGAAACAAAAACAATCACAAATACACATAGAAAAAATTAAAAGTAAAAATTCCAGCTTTTAAGTTTATGCTTACAAAGACTTCCTTTCTTGACTTCCTCACGCCTCCCTTTTTTGTGTTCTTCTTTACCCAATCGTGTACAGCAAATCTTTACCTTCTTTCAAAACTCATTTCTAATTATTAAAATCATTCTATTATGTCTCCAAACTTTCCTCCATTACATTTAAACACCTTTTATATATTATTTACTTTTGACATAATATAACTTTGGTCTTTCACCTTTTTTCTATTACATTTTTACATATTTTTTAAACCTATATCACTAATGCCATATTATTTTGTATCCAACATCATTTTAACATTCATAAACTTTACAATGTTTCTGCAGATAGTCTTTAAACTTCTTCCAGTCCTCTTCCACCGCTTCTTCTCCCAGGTCTCGGATTCTGCCAGTCATTTCTGCCATCTCCATGTAGTCTATTACTTGCATCTGCCATTCTTCCAAGGTGGGCAAATCTTGTGTCTTCCAATGCTTTGCGATAAGTATTCTTGCTGCTGTTGTTGCGTACATAAAAAACGTTCTATCTTTCTTTGGCACCAATTGGCCGACTATGCCCAGGAGAAAGGCCTCTGGTTTCTTAAGGAAGGTATATTTAAATACCTTTTTCAGTTCATTATAGATCATTTCCCAGAAAGCCTTAACCTTTGGGCACGTCCACCAAAGGTGAAAGAATGTTCCCTCAGTTTCTTTACATTTCCAACATTTATTATCAGGCGAGTGATAAATTTTTGCAAGCTTGACCGGGGTCATGTACCACCTGTATATCATTTTCATAATATTCTCTCTTAGGGCATTACATGCCGTAAATTTCATACCGGTGGTCCACAACTGTTCCCAGTCAGCAAACATAATGTTATGACCAATGTCCTGCACCCATTTAATCATAGCTGATTTGACCATTTCATCCTGTGTATTCCATTTTAACAGCAAGTTATACATTCTTGACAATATCTTAGTTTTCGGTTCTATCTTTGTGTGCTATTTTTACCAAATAAATGCATTTTTTACCAAATAAATGCATTTTTATGCACACTTTACCTTAGTAAATACATTTTTGTACACATGATTTGGCTGGAGAACTGCATTGCAGAATTTTGAGAAGTACAAATTCTGAGAATAGTTTCAGGACATTAAAAAAAATAGAATTAGGGTTCTCCTAAAATGAGAACTGAATAGGATCTCCACCCCCATCCCTTGATGTGCTACTTGATTCTACAAATGTTTACCAAGAAATTCATGCTAAAAAGTCTCCAGTGGAAATAAATAGGGCTTAAAAAGGCTTAAATTTGACTGGGTAGTGTGCTTAGTCCCTGTTGAAAAGGGAAATTATTTGCCAGCAAAGCATAAACTTAATCCCAAACTGCTAATGTGGAAAGGTAGCCACCTGCTGGCTCTCCGAGAAATCCACAATATGCCTCTTTGCCTTTGGTTTAGTTTAGAAACGAAGAACTGGAAAGGCGGCCTGTTTGATTACTAGGAAAGTTAGATGAATTCAAGCAGTGGAACATGCACAGCTGGATACTTCTGACTGAAATCCTGCTAGCAAAATTGAGGGAGGCATAGCCTGTTATAAGCAGATTGCATTTGCACTGCCTGTTGTCCCCCGGGGTTACAGACCAGCCTCAGAATCTCTTCCCAAAGAGCTTTGACAGGCTTCCTTGCTTTTGACTTTCAAGCTTCTCTTAAAGATCCTTTTATGCTGACATGCCTTTGCAGTTGTTTATTTTTTATTTTTTATTAGCCAGTCACTTTAATTGTTATTTGTATTTTTTATAAATTGTGTCTTATGTTTTAACATTGTAGAACTGCCCTGACATTTTATGATATACTGGCATAGAAATACTCTTACAAATAAATCGAATAAATCCCACCCCACCCCTTTTTTTTGGTCCAGCCTCACCCTTCTTTTTTAAATTTGCTAGTGTGTAGAGGTTAGTGGAGCTTCCGCTGCAATTATTACACAATCCTCTAGGTGTACATTGATGTACAGTGGTATTGTCTCATCAGGCATGGATAGGTTTAGAAGTGGGCATTATGATGTTCTTGGTGTAACCTTGCCTCCGTCTGTTACATGGCCACCCCTCCACCTCATTGCCTGTTCTGTGATGGAGCACAGATATGCAGGTGAGCGTCACCTGTTGAATCAAAGCCTGCCAGGTAGTTGCTGAAGCCATGGAAAATTTGTAAGAAAAGGAAATGGTCTCAACCTTAGATTAAGGGTCACCTTACATGAACTCCCAGGTGTGTTGTTGCCAGTTTAACTCTGAGCATGTGGCAGCTCCTGATTAAGCTGTCATAACACAAAGATTTGGACTGTTTGGTATGTTAAGACACCATCACAAATTCATGCACAATTTGCCTGTAGGAGTTGCTCACAAACGAAAGGAACTAACTAACTTGCACAGAGTCACCCACTGTTGGTCCATCTAGCTCAGTACTGTCTACTCCAGAGGAGAAGGAAGTTTTAGCTTGAGGGCTTCGTTCCTTTCTGGACCATTTTGCAATGAACACATGTCAGGGGTGGATGGGGCCAGAGGTGAAAGTGGGTAGGGCTAAGAATGTAAAATTAACATTTGTACAGTAGGCTACTTCCTACAAACACAGAGCCACTATTATATGCCATTCATGCAGGCAAGGATCTGTATCAGAGTTCAAGGACAGATTCCAGCCAGGCAAAAACACCCAAGGAGGGTCCAAAGTAATGCTAATGAGGGATGTAAGAGTGTGTGACATGGGGAGAGTCCCAAGGCCCAGATGATGATGATAATGATGGTGACATTATTATTATTTATTAGATTTGCTAGTCACGTGTTACCCAAAGGTCTCAAAGTAACTTACAATACTGTTACAAATAAATAGATTATGCCATAAAAATATTACAGAAAACAAGAGCAGGGACTGGATCCCTCAGACCTGCCCCCCCCTGCCCCCGGGCTCTTTGCCCCCCCCCTGCACTATCAGATGTGGAGAAGTCCTTCCCTCACAAGGAACTGACAGTCTGACTTTTCCATTTCAGCTGCTGGAGGATGAACAGTGCTACATCCTGGGGGTCATCGAGAGCTGCCAGGCAGCTGAGCTCAGGGGGCTCTGATCCCTGAAGTGCTCCAAGGAGGAGACGACTCAAAAATTTCTGGTGCGTGATGGGGGGGTGAGGGACCCCCACAGGGAGGTGGGGGGAAGGGGCTGTGCATCTGTGGGGAGGAGGACCCTGCCGGCTTAGGCCATGGGGTTGCCATTCCCCTGCAAAGCCAAGCCTGGTGGTTGGGGTCGGAGCTGATTTTCCTCCTCTGTTCTCTTCCAGGACATCTTGGGGCCCTTGCAGCACTTCAGGGATCGGCCCTTGCCTTGGAGGCCCTCCTCCAGCTAAGGTGAGTGGGGTCTTTGGCGTGGATGGGGTTGTGGGGGGGGGGGGCAGAACTCCAGGTGGGGGGGCAGATCTCCAGAGCAGGCGGGAGGGAGAAGGGGGCAAGGGAGACTCTAACCCTCTCCCTTTCATCTCTGCAGCATGATGAGGCCCAGATTCACCTCTGACATGATGAGTGCCATCCTGCATAGGATGTTGGAGGCCGTGCTGAGTGGGGCCAAGGAGGAGGAGGAGGAGGAGAAGAGACAAGTATGTCCTTTGTTTTGATTTCCCTTCACATTCTGTTTCTTCCTCTTCGTCACACCCTTGCAGAATCCAACTCTCTTCTCTCTTTTCCCGCAGGAACTGAAGAGGCACTTCCGGCTTCTGCTGGGCAGTCTTCTTATGGAAGCACCCAACCCTGGCACCCTCCTCCACCTTCTCAGTGTAAGTGTCCCTTTGGCATCCGGGGTGGTTTTAGGGTTGTCCCCTTACCCAACGGACTGCCCCATTTCTGGGGCACAGAGCCTGTTTGGCCCCCAATTTGGTCCAAGACCAAAGATGGCAACCCCTCATGGTCCAGAAGTGCCAGGGACTCCGTGGTGGGGGCAGTGGGGGCCGCTTTGGCCCAGATTGGCCCCTGACTCTGAAATGCTCTTTCCTCCTGCAGGACCTCAGAGGATACGCCCTGGGGGAAAGTGGGAAGGCTCAACAACTTGCGGGCACAGGGTTGGCACCTTTGTTTTGGCAAAAGACAGAGCAGGGGACAGAGAGATCCGAAAATTGTTAACATTATTTTGCCTCAAAAGATTTCACGGAATTTTGGGCTTTTCCGTTCCTTAAGATATATGATCTACTCTCTGTGTAACTCCACGTGTCAAGAAGAAAAAGAACTGGAAGAGAATGGAATTAAAAAAAAAAAAAAGGATTATGAATAAATGCACAATAAATTGTTACTGTCTTGAATTTCATTGTCTTATTGTCTTCCATTCATCTGGACACCTTTGTTGTTGCAGCCTGAAAGAGAATTAGCATTTTTTGCTGCTGCATCACTCTCAGGTTGACTCATGTTAAGCTTGTGGACCACTAAGATCCCTAGATCCTTTTCCCTACCAGCAAACCAGTGTCCCTCAACTTATATTGGTGCAGCTGGTTCTTCCTGCCAAAGTGCAGAACCTTAGATTGGCTACAGGTCCTCTTTGCTCACCACCAGGGATTGACCATGTCGCAGTCAGTGCTGTGGTAGCTCCGTGTGGCAGGAAGAAGAAGAAGAAGAAGAGGAGGAGGAGGAGGAGGAGTTTGGATTTAATATCCCGCTTTATCACTACCCTAAGGAGTCTCATAGCAGCTAACAATCTCTTTTCCCTTCCTCCCCCACAACAAACACTCTGTGAGGTGAGTGAGGCTGAGAGACTTCAGAGAAGTGTGACTACCCCAAGATCACCCAGCAGCTGCATGTGGAAGAGCAGGGATGCAAACCCGGTTCACCAGATTACGAGAGTATCGCTCTTAACTACTACACTACACTGGCTCCCAACACAGTTCAGTGCAATCGCCTGGTGACAATCCAGTCCAGCTGGTGCCAGTGACCCGAGATTGAAGATGTCTCTAGCACACTGAGTGTTTTGCCTTGGTAGAGCATTCCATGTTTGTGACATCTGCTGGGAGGGCATTCCACAGGGCGGGCACCACTACCAAGAAGGTGTTTGCAGGCTTCTGACATCCTGGTCTAGTTCCTCACAGAACTTGTTCTTGATCTGTGTATCAGAGTACACAGAACGTAAGCACTCAATATGTTAACCAGAATGGAGGTAGTTGAGAGATGGAGAGAAGGCAAGCATTCTGAGCCCTCAGCTAGTAGCTCTCTCTGAGGCTGCCATTCAAAGCAAGTTTTGTCTCCTGTTCTTTGTTTTAATATTTATTTTTGTGCACAACTGTGCATATTCTGTATATATTCTGTATATTTTTATTTTTTACATAGGGGAGTAGTTAGGGTTAAGTGTAGGGTTTAGGGTGGATTACGAGTCCACCACTCTTAACCACTACACCACACTGGCTCGCCCCACTCTTATATGGAGGTGCCAGAGACAACTTGGGACCTTTTCCCTGCAAAGTATAAACGCTACATCTCTCTCTGAGCTAAGCTGCGTAGCAATTATATGAACTGGAACTAACAGTCCTCTCTTGATGGATCATGAAGGTTTCATTAGAAATTGAGAGGAAGGGCATGGCCTCTGCTATGTAAGTGTCCCAAAGCATTCTAAATGAATGCTAATGTATTCCTTTCTCTCCTACTTATATCCAGCCCACCTTTTTTTTTTTTATTATTGCAAAAATGACCAAGGCAATCCAAGCATCTCTTAACCTGGGAGTAAACCCCAAAAGGACTTCTGAGTAGATATGGTTAGGACTGTACCATACTACATTTATTGAGGCATAAGTCCATTTCAATAGATGCATGACAATTTATTTGAGAGGATTACGATGCTCTCTACTGGCCACATTTTGTAGCACAAGAGGCATGAATTTGAGAGTGCAGGAATAGTTGGCTGTAAACACAAGTCAGGGCTGGTTCTGTCATGAGGTGGATTGCCTCAAGCGGCAAATTAAAAGGCAACAAATTATTAGTTGTTAAGATGACAATTTCAATACCCCATTTGGGGAGGCTGTGGATTTATTGTTTCAGAACCAAAAGGCCATGGGTCATCTTAAAACATAAATTCTAGCTCTTTCATATATTCTACCCATGGTATATACACATGGTATTTTCCACTTGACTCATTTGATGAATGCCAGTGAACATTGCCTGGTTTCTGTGGTGCAGTTTATTTAGTCCTTGTAACTGTTAATCAAGCACTTGGTTGCTCCATGCTGTAAAAAGGAGATGGGGATGAATCAATTTAGCAAAAACCAGCAACCAAAACTCAGCCTAAACAACAACACCAAAAGGGAGCCAAGTCCAAGGTGCTGAAGACCAACTTATTTGAAAAACACTCCACTAAATGTATTGTAACATAATGAGTTTCAAGTGCAATTGTTCTTCATCACAGGAAAGAATAAAGTGTTCTCTAATTTTCAATATATACATTCAATAAATAATAATAAGAATTTTAAGGTCATATATATATATATATATATATATATATATATATATATATATTCATAACTGTATATATAAACCACATGTCTGAAACCCCACAGAAGAGTTCCTGAACAAATTGACCTCAAATATTTCTCTGCAAGGTCAAAGTGGGAAACCTCCCCATTGTCTTTCCTCACAAATCCTGTCTTAAGGGCACATTCAAGATATGAACAGGGTGTGAGCCTGTGACCTGTAACCTAGATTCAGGAATTACCATATTTTTTGCTCTATAAGACTCACTTTTTCCCTCCTAAAAAGTAAGGGGAAATGTGTGTGCGTCTTATGGAGCAAATGCAGGCTGCACAGCTATCCCAGAAGCCAGAACAGCAAGAGGGATCGCTGCGCAGTGAGGCTGGCTCACATTCGGAGCATCAACACAGAAAGGAACAGAAAGAAAGCAACACAAATATTTTGATGGAAGTGTCTTAGGAAAGCGATTTTAAATCATGGACACCTAGGTTCTGAAAATGGTATTGCCTGTATTGGTGTGAGTGATGGGGTCCCATGGCACAAATTCCATGTGGTCCCAGTGCAAAGGAAAAGAGCTAAGATTTTCTCCCTTACTATAATGTCCAAACCAGATGGGATGGGGAAGAAGAATGATAGGTTTGTAAGGAGTCTTCAATAATTTTGCCAAGGAAATTCTTATGGTTCAGGGCCTCATGCTATTAGCCTTTCTTGTACATGGAGATCCTTTATGAAATGCATTCAGGCCCATCAAACAAATCTGTACTGAGATACACACACTGTATCACCATTTTTATTGCTGGAACTGCTCTGAATCTGACTTCAGGAAGAACGCGTTTTAACTGCGCAGTGTCCTGGAATAGACACTCTGCATTGGGAAAGAAGGGAACTGAGTTCCCTCCCATTTCTCACTTTCCTGATGTTCCAAATGACCAGTACCCTGGAGTTATGATTTGTGTTGTTGTCAGGATTCTAACTGGCCTGTAACTGACCTAAGAATTCTGCAGAGCAGTTGCTGCTGTGGCTGGCTGGCTGCTCAGGCGAACGTCAGCTCAGTGGCCAACAGCTCAGTCTTCTTGAGGCTCAGGAGCACCTAGCAAATATCTGCTCTGTTCCTGGCACGCTAGACTCTAGCTGAGGAAGGCATTTCACGTAAGTTTATGGATTAAACATTCCTCACTATGCCATCAGGTGTGTTTATGCTCAGTGGGAAAGGATAGCTGCAGTAGCAGGTAGCAGAAGAGCGAATCATGAGCAGCTTCCCATCCACAACAGGTTGCTGAGGTTCTGGCCATTTTCACAGGAACAATGCAAGAGTATATTAAATCAGTAGCAGTGTGCTGGAAAAAAGTATGAGTGTCAGCTTCTCTGGATCAGATGTCTATACCTAACTAGGGGGTGGGAGAGAGCAGGAACTCTTTCTTTTGCTGCTTCTTTCTGTGCATGGAAGGAAGAATGCAGGAGGGAGGATGCCCTTCAATGACTAGACATGCTTGTTAGTCCCTCTCTCACTGCATGTTGTCTTCTCTTTTGTTTCCAGGATGTCTGCCAAGGTCTCCCCTGCTCCCCTTCTCTCCAAATCCCCCCTGCAGGTGAAAGAAGGCTCCCTGGTGGTCAGGTGGCTGAGATTAGTTTCCGGCCTGCAATTATCCGCATTCCTAATGGATATTTTGGCCTTGCCGATGTGCATTGCCTCAACAGCCATTGTCAACTGGCGAGTGTGGCGTGTGGACAACATCAAAGGAATAGGGTCTGGAAACATCTGGATAGGAATCTGGCAGGTCTGTTTTTGGAAAGACCATTCTAACGACGGCAAGTCTTTTTGGCATTGTGAAAATCTCAATGAGCAACATCCAACCCTCCCAATGGAATTTTTTATTGCACAGGATTTAATGGCCCTAGCCTCCATTATGAATTCAGCGGCCCTAGGATTAATTTCGTTTGCCTTGTACAATGTTTTCAAGCCCAGAAAACATGAGGATTTTGTGTCAACCTTTTTTAGGCTTGCAGCTCTCCTGAACTTAGTTGCAGGGATACTCGTCCTGATTTCCGTGACATGGAACATGTCTGCTGTCTTACAAAATGAGGAAATTGTCTTCCCAGAAGCTTTTGAATTGCCTCAAATTCCCAGTGAGCAGCATATTGGACCTTCTATTTATCTAGGCTATATCGCTGCGGGTTTCCAGCTGCTGAGTGCAGCATTGGTTGGGATGGAGAGATGTTGCATCAGGACCACCGCAACAGATACATCTCAAATAGCAACTGTAGTAGTGATTACCCCAGGAAGTGCAGTGAAAAGCGAGAGTCTAACTATTTGTTCGAAGTGTGGTTCTCTGCTAGACCTGGTAATTCAAGAGAAATCCTCCGCAGTGGAGATGGAGGAAACCCATGCGGAGAATCTTGTCATTCCAGAGGAATCCTGCGCAGTTGAGATGGAGGAAAGCTCTGCAAGTGATCTTGTCATTCCAGAGGAATCCTGCGTGGTTGAGATGGAGGAAAGCTGGGCAAGTGATCTTGTCATTCCAGAGGAATCCTGCGTGGTTGAGATGGAGGAAAGCTGGGCAAGTGATCTTGTCATTCCGGAGGAATCCTGCGCAGTTAAGATGGAGGAAAGCTGTGCAAGTGATCTTGTCATTCCGGAGGAATCCTGCGTGGTTGAGATGGAGGAAAGCTGTGCAAGTGATCTTGTCATTCCAGAGGAATCCTGCGTGGTTGAGATGGAGGAAAGCTGGGCAAGTGATCTTGTCATTCCAGAGGAATCCTGCGTGGTTGAGATGGAGGAAAGCTGGGCAAGTGATCTTGTCATTCCAGAGGAATCCTGCGTGCTTGAGATGGAGGAAAGCCATACACCCCAAAGGTGACCTGAAGGACATCAAAGCCCACCTGATGTCCCCAAACATACGATTATATATCTGATTCCCTAAAACAGGGAGTCATAAACTATCAGATTCAGATCCACGCAGATCGCTCCATACATGCATGGATCTGCGTGGATCAGGATCTTATAGTTTTGTTTTGGGACTTCAGGTGGGCTTTGATGTCCTTCAGGTGAGGAAGCCTCTTTTTTATGACTAGTATTTATTTATTTATTTATTTATTTAAGATTTTGTTGATCTACAAAAGTGTGCAATGTCTCTCTCTCATGTTTTCTCCCCCCATGTAACACTTTTACAAATCATTTTCATTTGTTGAGACATTAGGAAGCAAAGGGGAAAGAGGTGGAGGGGGGAGGGAAAGATGGGTGGGGGTGGGGTCGGGTGGTGATTTTTCTATTTTACTTCCTATATGTAGGGTTTGGTGTCAGGGTTGTTTGTGCAGGTTCTTTGCTGTTCGCTTGTGTTCCTTTGGTGGTGAGAGAGGTTGGGGTTGGCCTAGGGTGTGGTTATTCATACTGTGTGTGAGGGGAGCACCCTGTTGCAACAGCTTTAATAAAGATCAGGCTTACTAGCTGCCTTGCTTCTCAGTATTCTCTGGTTGGCCTGTTATTTTCTCCTACCGATAGAGAACCTAAAAAGAGGACTCTGTATGGGCTCTTGGGTACCCCATAAGAGGAAAAGAGCAGGTTTTTCCTTATAAGAAATAATAAACATGCTCATATCAAAACAAGATTCTGAAAATAAGACAATTTTGCTTCTGATGGTAAAAGGTATATAAAGGACCCTTGGACGGTTAAGTCCAGTCGAATTCGTCTATGGGGTGCGGCGCTCATCTTTGCTTTCAGGCAGACGGATCTGGCATTTGTTGATAATACAGGGGTACCTCGGGTTAAGAACTTAATTTGTTCCAGAAGTTTATTCTTAACCTGAAACTGTTCTTAACCTGAGGTACCACTTTAGTTAATGGGGCCTTCCGCTGCTGCTGTCACACCGCCGCCGTGCAATTTCTGCTCTCATCATGAAGCAATGTTCTTAACCCAAGGTACTATTTCTGGGTTAGCGGAGTCTGTAACCTGGAGCGTCTGTACCCGAGGTACCACTGTATTGCCTTTGATGGACAGCAGCTACTCAAAATGGGTCAGGCACCACAACACATTTGCTAGAGTGTTTTTCAAAGAAAACCAATGTTCAGCACTTTGGGGTTCACCTTTCCTTTCTTTTTCTTTTTCTGTTCCATGTTGCCCAGCCAACATAAAGGAAAGTAGGAACATGTAAATCTAGTAAGTCTACAGGAGTTGTAAACTTTGAATTGAAGCAAAATGATTGTATTTGCTTTTGTTATGCCCAAACTTGTGAGTTGTTTTAGGCTTCCATTTGGGGTTAGTTTTGTTTTTGCCTCTGAAATGCATCTCTGGCTTGAAGCAGTCTTCTAACTTGAAGAAAGGTCCTCTGGAAAATAGGGGTGGGGTTTGTAGCCTCCCCCTGCTTCTGGACACCACACTTCAACTATTTCCATTCCTACAGCAGGAAATATAAAATCAAAACTGCTTTTAAATCGTGAGTCATAGGAAAAGAGGAAGCTGCCTTATACTCAAGTCAGATTACTGGTTCATCTACCTCAGTGTTACGTAAACTGACTGGAAGCAGCTCTCCAGGATTTCAGAAACATAAAAATACAAAATGAGAACACAAAATACAATGATACCTCGGGTTAAGAACTTAAATTCATTCTGGAGATGTTCTTAACCCGAAACTGTTCTTAATCTGAGGTACCACTTTAGCTAATGGGGCCTGTAACCTGAAGCGTCTGTAACCTGAAGCATCTGTAACCCGAGGTACCACTGTACATAATTAAACAAGAACAAAAACTCCAATAGGGATCTTCTACATGCTGTGATAGCCTGGGGGGGGGACCCCCTAAACTCTAGAAATTAATAAATGATAGGATTTTGATTATTTGAGGTGTGAAGGGAGAAATATAAACTGCAGAGGAATTCCTGGGCTTGGAAGGTTGCCAGGGTAACTGGGTGCGAGGTGTCAGGAAAATAAAGTTTTGAGCAGGGGTTGCTAGGAGTAAGAAGGTCTGGGATCCATCTTTAGGCAGGCTAGCTGAAGGCTGGCTGGGAGAGATGTATTGGACTGTGGGGCTGCATATTCCTCACTCCAGAAAGAATAATAGGAATTGTAGTTTACCCCTCACAGAGCTTCAATTCTCAGCACCCTCAATGAACCAGTACTCAAAACTGGAACATTTTCAGCTATCACAGTGGAAACAGAAAACGCAGATACAGTACAGTACTGGAAGTCTCTGAAAAACTAAAGACAAGGCATTAGCTGGAAAAGGCCAAGAGGATAACTTTATGACAGGACATCATTTTTTATTGCACACACAACGGATTATCATTCACAGTGGCACCCACCCACCTCACTTGCACCTGACAACTTTGGGACAATGTTTTCCTATAAGGACCCTGTGTTTGGAGGGTATGGAGTGGGAAGTGCATAATGCTGGATGGGGAGGGGGGGGGAATAGAAAAATCTATAAAAGATCTTTAAAAACAACAACACAAAGCAATGCATGGCCACGGAGTAGGGGAGGCCAGGCGCTCCTGCACATTTAAACAGCTGCATAGCAAAGCGAATTGCTGCCCTTCGAACCGCCCCTTCTGAAATTCCCTTTTGTACACCACTACTCAAAGCCCTGTCCTCTTATGCATCTGGCTCCCTAAACACTGAACCGCTCCTCTTCTGCGATTCCCCCACCCGTGCCAAAAAACAAAAGCAAGTTTTAGACCAGTTTTTGGGCACCAGGCGGGGTGGCAGAAACTCAAACGTCACCAAACCACCCAGAGCAACTTCCCTCCCGGCAGGTCCGACCACATAAACCGTCCGCCGCCGTGTGCGTAGCGGGGGTGGGGAAACACCGATTCCCTTTCCTGGTTCCGCCCTCGGGACGGCCCCACCCTTGTTTGGACTCCTCACCTTCCCCTTGATACGGACCGGAGGGGGGGGTACCTCTTTCCCCCCCCCTCTCCCTTGAACAACCGAGGCGATGACCTCGAGAGTACCCACGGTACACCCACCCAGTCCCCCTCACCGTTACACAAGCACCACACTTCTCCCATAACCCCCCTTTTCTTTCCTCTT
The DNA here is from genome assembly GCF_964252035.2 of Podarcis erhardii. NCBI lineage: Eukaryota > Metazoa > Chordata > Lepidosauria > Squamata > Lacertidae > Podarcis > Podarcis erhardii. Next base: position 32,078,063 of record NC_138505.1, on the reverse strand, counting down.
CCTTTCACGAGCGTAATAAGCTCATATATAAATATATTCCCCTATCTCTCTCCCTATGCCTATCTGCGCTCTATACTTAAAACGAGTAGACCGGGCGTCCCTGTATCTCCGCTTACTCCTATGGCCGCGTCTTAGCCAATCACAGCCATGCATTCGTCCTGCAGGAGCTAGCTCAGGGAGCCCTTGCACGCCTCATTAAACCTACTGACAAGCTGCTGACGGCCCCCCACAGCGAGAACAATGGAACCGAAACCTCCGACCCCGTAATCTTGTCAAGACCTTGTTACAATGTATCCGTTCTGCTCGTAAACCTGTCAAAACCCTGTTACAATGTATCCACTTTGCTTCCGGCTCTGACCGAGGCTACGGAATAAGTTGGAAACCATCGGAACCTTTCGAAATCATATAAAATCAACCGTAACTCCGATTTCCTTGCTCTTGGTGTCATTCAACTCAGCTCCCTTTGGACTCCATGATGGCACCCCGACCTCCATAATCCCCGAAGCGGCAGGGCACGTACGCAGGAACTTCTTAATCCTGTCAGATCGTCCTGCCTAACCCTTCCTCCGGGCAATACCAGGTGGCAGACGATGCATATCACTGTCCCATTGTCTTGCCACCACCGGTACTCAAGAAATGTTTATTTATGCATATCCCTCACTCCGTGCATCCCCCCTCCCTTGTCTCAAATGTTAATCAGTGTAACCCCACCTCTCTGTAAACATATTCATGACGTGTGTAATATATTCATGATGTAATCCATGAAACCCAACCTCCCCATAATGTATTCATGACGTTTTCATGCACTGTATTCTGGGACTTGGGGGGAACTTTTAAAAGTTTATGTCGCCCCATTCTCGGGGTTCAATATCATTTGAACCTGTTGCGCAATAAACTTGGATCTTCTGCAGTTTGCTCCTGTCTCCGGCTGAGCTCGTTTTCCTCCGCAGGGACCCACGGACTTAGTCCGATGAGCTGGGTGGCAGAGTAGCCTCGCACCCAGATTTTGCCGTAACATTTGGCGCCCAACGTGGGGCTTGAAGCGGTTCTCCCGAGTTGCTGACCGGGGGCCCCGAGATCTTCAGCCGGCTCCGGGCCACTTTGCCTGGGAAGACCCTTTTGGACCTCCGGCCATCTTCCGGGCGGTAATCGAAAGTCCCAGGAGTTCAGCCGGGGAGCAAAAGGGATCCAGCCGGCTTGTTCATCGATCCCGGGATCGGATCAACAGAAAGGACACGTGAGTATAGGAAATCCAGTGCACTGGTGGGAAAGGGGTGGAAATCTCCTGGCAACTGAATCTCTGCCCTCCTCCTATCGCTCTTTCTTACCTTTCTCTCGGTCCGGTTAGTGAGAGAGACCGTGGACCACCGCTCGGCCCGAAAGGGGGGCTCTGAGCTCTATCCCTTTCTCTAAACTCTCCAGCCAGCCGCACCAATTGGGAGTCCGAAAGTAAGACGGAGAGAGCCGACTTGAAAGACAGCCGACTCTCCGCAACGGACATCCCAGTTGAAAGCAAGGGGTTGGAGTTCTTTTCCGAACTTCTTTAGCGCCCGGCAAGGGGGCGGGAAGTGGTCTTGCTTTCTATCACCAATCCCAGCCGCACCGGTCGAGCCACGTAACACGTGTATCGTGCGTGAGCCCGCTTCCGAAAGCAAGGGGGATTTTCGACCCGGAAACTCTGTCCAGGGACAACCCGATCTGGCACCGCACGGCGCGGGCGTCCAGTAGGGCCCCTTTTCCTGAGATTGTACGATAGGTAGGAGGTTGCCAGGAGGGTAGCCCAGGAGGAATTGGGCGGGAAACGGCAGAGTGGGAAGGAAACCCCAGGAAAATCGATAAAGTAGGGAAACAGGATAAGGAAAGTAGATAGGAAGAGCTCTCTAAAGTAAACCCCGTTAGGAAGTTGCCAAGCAACAGAAATAACAGACCCAGATAAACCCCAACACCCTTAACGACCCTCTCTCTCTCTCCCCTCCTCTCTACCCAGACACGCGTGAATTTAATGGGTACCCAAGCTTCCAAGCATGAGCGGGCTCGCTCCGGGAAGAAGGCTTCCAGAAAGCCATCTGAATCCCAGAGAGACCCCGACTCCCCTCTTGAATTTGTCATCTCTTATTGGAAGTCTATTCCCGGGCACAACTTGCTATCGAGGCAGAAATTAGAAGATCTATGTAGAGAAACCTGGCCGGCCGGAACTGCCTCCGCGAAACCTGAGTTACGTTGGCCAAAAGGAGGCTCTTTTAATGAAGACCGCCTGAGATATCTAAGAAACTATTTGATAGAAGAGAAACCCCGTCAACTAGAGTATCTAGCCGCCTTTGAAGCAGTCAGAGGATTGCTCCAGGTCACAAAAGGAGCTACGACCTACCAACTGCCTATCTTAAATCATAGAAGGCCATCTCTGCCCCCCCCTTACGAAGGACACCCTATAGATGACTCTGTGGAACAAACGCTCATCCCCTTTTACTACAGACAAACCGCTCCACCCGCCCCAAGAAACGGCCAGGACAATGACCAAGGAGGTGAAGATAGCGGTGAAGAGGCAGGGGAACAAGGAGCGCGGGGGGGGGCCCATCAAATAATGACTAGACTACGAACCAGGGGGATGCAAAATGCCACCTCAGAAAACCTTAGCTCCCTAACAAGAACCAGGGAGGTACAGGATGCTACCGCAGAAAACACCAGCCCGTTATCACGAGCGAGGGAGATACAGAACGCTATCTCGGAAAACATAAATTCCTTAACTAGAGAAATACAAAATGCCACCCTAGAAGTCTCTAACCCCTTAGACAGATCGGAAAGGCCCCCAGAAACATCCAGGCAACCGGACTCTACAGCCGTCCAGATGCCCTTAAGGGCTTTGCCGATCCCGCCGTTACAGCCAGACGGACCCCCCCGAATGGTATATACCCATCAACCATTCTATACGGCAGATTTGGTAACCTGGTCTAATCAAATGCCATCATTGAGAGACGACCCGGATAAATGCCACCGCCAGGTCAGCGCAATATTTTCGACCCATAAGCCGACCTGGCCGGACGTCCACGTTCTTTTAAACGCCCTTTTTAACGAAGCTGAAAAAGCGGATATTTTAGCCAAAGCCGGCGAAGCAATTGAACTCCCAGATTACCAGACAAATCGCCCGGCAGGGGTAGAAGCCCTCACGGCCCAGTGCCTCCGCACCGAACCAACATGGGACTATAACACTACAAATGGAATTTGGTGCCTAAATTTGTTTAAGAAGGCAATTTTGGACGGCATTAAGGCCGCCGGGCAACGCACTGTCAATTGGACGAAAGTGCAGACCGTACTACAAGGAGCAAATGAACACCCGTCCGATTATTATACGAGATTGGTATCCGCTATCAAAACCTGGGGAGGGATAGATCCAGAGAACCCCCAACATGAAGTGATAGTGAAAGGATTCTTTAAAGATCAAGCCTGCCCTGATATTAGGAAAGCCCTAAATCTACAAATAGGGTACGATGGAAAGAGCATCAGCGAAATCCTCTCCATCGCTAAATCAGTATATAATTCACGAGACGAGAGGAAGAAAAGAGATCCCAAGCCAGAAGTTGACCAAGTCCTTGCCCTCAGCATGGAATTCAACTCCAACCGAGGCAGGAGCTTCACCCGAGGAAAGGGGACTCGGGGAGGGGGACCTTCTAATACCCATAAAACCTGGGGACCCACCACTAACGGATGCTTCTATTGTCAGGAAGAGGGACACATTAGAAGGTTTTGCCCCTACCTCAATAACACAGTTTACGCTACACCACATCCTAACGTGACCCATGGGTATGGGAACCCACCGCCCGTCGCCTATAACCCTCAGACAGCTCCTGGCCCCTACAAACCACCACCACCTCCAAGCGCGCCTAATCAAACCCAACGACCCCTACCAGGACCACGGACCCAAATGCCTGCAATCACTCCATCCACTCACCCGTGGACGAACGCTACAGCACCTCCTTTACACCCCCCTAATCAACCCCCTCCGGATGATCAAGAGAACTATTGACAATTAGAAGGGGATCCCAACCAAACCCAGACTATCTGCCCAATTCTAACGCTGTCCTCCGAGGAACCATTTTGCACAATTGAAATAGACGGCCACCCATACCAGTGCCTATTAGACACCGGAGCCACTTACTCCACCTTAACTGATAGCCACTTGGAACCAAGTTTGGAGACCAGAAAAGTTATGGGCCTAGATGGGATACCCCGAACTTGTCCATTATCCCGTCCGACTAAAGTTACCCTCGGACCCCTACTGGCTGAACATACCTTCCTTTTAACAAGCAGCCCGGTAAACCTCTTAGGAAGAGATCTACTTTGTAAATTGAATGCAACCATTAAGTGTTCCGAAGAAGGCATCTACTTATACATGCCAGAGGACTCCATACCTGCCTTCCAAGGGATAATTGAGGAAGCAAAAACCGACAGGCAATTTCCAGAACTCCCTCCCGAACTGGAAAGTGATTTACCCTCCTCCTTATGGGGCACTGAGTCGACCTCAGTAGGTCTCCTATTGTCGGCGGTCCCAGTAAAGATCACCTACAGAAATGATTTGCCTTTCCCATGTACAAAACAATATCCATTGCCTAAGGAAGCCATCGAGGGACTAACTCCTATGATAGAGGACTTCCTAGAGAAAGGCATCCTGATTCCCTGCGCTTCCCCATGCAATACTCCAGTACTCCCAGTAAAGAAACCATCGACAGAGGGAGCCCCAGTCCGATATCGTTTTGTACAGGACTTGAGGCTGGTGAATCAATTCGTAATACCCCGTCACCCAGTGGTGGGCAACCCAAATTCCCTCTTGAATGCCATACCGGCTGACACTAAATGGTATACTGCTGCGGATCTATGCTCCGCCTTCTTTAGTATACCCTTGGACCCAGCCAGCCAATTCCTCTTCGCCTTCACCTGGGGACCCAGCCAACTCACCTGGACGAGGTTGCCCCAGGGATACGTAGAATCGCCCGCAATTTTCTCGGCCATATTGCACCAAGATTTACAAGATATCCACCTCCCGGCTGACTCCGCCCTCCTTCTTTACGTAGATGACCTTCTTCTCTGCTCCACCAGTGAGGAAGCATGCAAAAGAGACACTAAATACCTTCTTGCTGAGTTAGCGCGAAAGGGACACAAAGTGTCACCAAAAAAACTCCAGTATTGCAAACAAGAAGTAAAGTACCTCGGGCACATCCTAGGAATAGGTACCCGAAGTTTGGCCACAGATAGGATAGAAGCAGTCACAAGGATCCCCCTCCCTAAAACAAAACGACAACTACGGGGATTCCTTGGAATGGCGGGCTTCTGTAGAGCCTGGATCGCGGGATACAGTGAGATAACCAAGCCCCTGACTGCCATGACCCGCCAAGACCACCCAGACACCTTGGTCTGGGAGGAAGATGCTTACAAAGCCTTTGAACGTGTAAAGCGGGAATTACGGTCTGCTCCCGCCTTAGGCCTGCCAGACTACAGAATCCCTTTCAATCTGTTCATCCATGAGCAAATGGGGGTAGCTTCAGGAGTCCTAACCCAACCCTTTCGTGACATAGAGCGACCGGTAGCCTATTATAGCCTCCAGCTAGACAACACCGCGAAGGGGGCAGTAGGCTGCCTAAGAGCCATTGCGGCCGCCGCGATCCTTCTTGAAAAGGCCCAAGAAACGGTCCTGGGACACAAAATCACCATTCATGTTCCCCACTCCGTCTCCACTCTCCTGACCTTAAAGGGCTGCCATCACTTCTCAAATTCCCGCCTCAACAGATATGAAGCTCTCCTACTGACCCCGTCCAATGTCACTATTAAACGGGTAAACTCTCTTAACCCGGCAACCCTGCTCCCCCTCCCTGACGACGGCACCCCACATCACGATTGCGCCACGATAGTTCGCCAAGCAGAAAAACCCCGGGACGACCTAGACCACCTTCCCCTAGAAAACCCCGACATCATACTCTACACGGACGGTAGCTCAAAGGTCATTGATGGGGAAAGGAAAACTGGATACGCAGTAGTCTCTGATTTCGAAGTACTAGAATCAAATCCAATCAATCCCCAGTATAGTGCCCAGGCCGCGGAATTAATTGCCCTCATACGCGCCTGTGAAATTAGTGAAGGCAAAAGGGCAACCATTTACACGGATAGCAAATACTGTTTCGGACTCGTACATACAACTGGTCAAATTTGGCTCCAGAGAGGCTTCTTGACTGCTGCCGGCTCACAAATTTCTCATGCCGCACTGGTCGACAGACTATTGACAGCAATTCACCTACCCGCCGCAATAGCAGTAGTCCACTGTAAAGCGCACACAAAGGGAAGGGACCCAGTCTCTAAAGGAAATAGACGGGCCGACAAGGCGGCCCAGACCGCTGCCCTCCGCCTCCCGCAAAACGAGTCAGAATTCCAAGCCTTACAACTCCCCCTCAACATAGACCCCTCACATATGTACCACATGGCCTCAGACGAGGAAAAAACCATGTGGGAATCCCTAGGCGCAGTTAACCAAGCCGGAGTCTGGACCCTCCCCGATGGCAGAGCTGTCCTTCCAAAATCCTGGACTCCAAAATTGGTGAGGGTCCTTCACCAGCAAACTCACTGGGGAAAAGACAGGCTAATTGAACACGTTAAAAGATCCTGGTTTGCTCCAGGACTAGCCGCAGCAGCCACTGCAGCCTCCAAGAATTGTGTCACCTGCAATGCCTTCAACCCAAAGCGAGAACCTAAAAGACCGCCAGGGGCCAGACCATGGGCGTTTGTCCCCTTTGAGAGCTTACAATTGGATTTCATAGATTTACCACAGTGCCAGGGCTACAAACATGCCTTGATCATAATAGATCAATTCTCTTCATGGGTAGAAGGGTTCCCTTGCCGAAAGGCCACTGCCTCAGTAGTTGCCAGGGCACTCCTCCAGGACGTTATACCCCGATACGGAGTGCCCCGACGCTTGGACAGCGATAGGGGAACCCACTTTACCGCTGAAATAGTACAACTGATTGCCAGAGCCCTCCAGATAAAGTGGGACTTACATACCCCTTACCACCCGCAATCCTCTGGCCAAGTAGAACGAATGAATCAGGAGATAAAAATACAATTGGGAAAGCTCTGCAGAGTCACAGGACTGAAATGGGTGAATGCACTCCCATTGGTTCTACATAACGTCCGGAGTGCCCCTACTGGACCATTAAAACTATCACCGTTCGAACTCTTGTTTGGGAGACCCCCTCCCGTATATAATACTCTATATCCCCTCTCAGAACTTGAGGTGGGGGAAACAGAACTCACTAACTATGTTATCCAGCTCCAGACACAGCTGAAGCGCCTCCACCACTACGCAGCCGTCGAGGGACAGAACCTCCCCATCGACGTCCAAGCCCACTCCTTCCATCCAGCGGACTGGGTCCTGGTCAAGGTGTACCCGAGACTACCTCTACAACCAACCTGGGAAGGCCCCTATCAGGTACTCCTGACGTCACCAACTGCCGTAAAGGTGGGGGAGAAGGCCGCGTGGATACATCACACGAGGTGCAAGTCGGCACCCCCCCCCCAAGAAACCCACGACAACCTCGGGGAGGACTATACCTTCGACCCTCCACCTTCCCCGCCGACCTCCTACATCGACGACACCGAGGAGGAAACTACAGCGGATCGGGGCCAAGATCGGGCTCAACAGACCGGACCAGCGGATTGGGGCCAAGATCGGGCTCAACAGACCGGACCAGCGGATCGGGGCCAAGATCGGGCTCAACAGACCGGACCAGCGGATCGGGGCCAAGATCGGGCTCAACAGACCGGACCAGACGCCGCGACATCCAACTGGACGTCTGAAATCGTCCCAGACACCAACAACATTAAGCTGCGCTTCAAACGATCTGACAGCTCCATCTGACAGCTCCATCTGACAGCTCGATCTGACAGCTCCATCTGACAGCTCCATCTGACAGCTCCATCTGACAGCTCCATCTGACAGCTCCCTTTGACGGCTCATCTGCCGGCTTCCCCTGACAACAGCTCCACTCCACCTCACACAATTTATACTCTCCTTGTGCGCCTCCAAGCTATGGGCCTGATCCACATTGCCTTTCTTCTCGCCTCCCTACCCTGGATCCCGTCCACCTCATCGGACCACTGCACCGGATTGAATACGGACTATCACTTTCTGGATTACCATGAGGTCGAGACGGGTAGGTCTAACCCTGATCGAATGGGGGACTTTGATTTCTGCCTCCCTGAGTCTCGGACCTTACTGCGCCATTCCCTAGTGCCCCGACTCGCCGAAAGCGAATATTGGGAACTTTTTATCCGAAACAAGGATTTACGCCGTATCGGCTCTGCGGCTCTTACTCTTGACCACTCCTCTTACCGGCTGACCTGCAGAAATGGGACTTATCTTCTCTACGAGAGTGGAGAGGTCTCACGAAATCCTAACTGGACCGAAGTCGAGATAGGAGGGGCCACTCACGCTTATTCGGACTCGAACCACCCCTCTGGAAACTTGATTTTCGGATTCCAGTGCCTCCGCTCCACCCAAGAAACCCGGAAGCCCCAACTCCAGGGACTCTGCCTGAGGCGGTTCTGCTGCTTATGGGACTTAGGGGTCACTCATGAGTGGAAAGGGGCTGAATACCTTGAAGGGTGGCACCATCCCATACACCCCTCGAGCTCCCCCTCATGGGACCATGTCGGACCCCTGAGATGCGGCGGTATCGCCAGGGATAGGCGACTACTGAACACTACCGACCCCCTCCACCCGGTCGGCACAGCACCCCGACGATTCGGCGCTGACTCTACGCTCCCAGGAGAAGACCTCCTGTCCTCCTGGGAACAAAACTCCTACATTAAACTTCTCAGCCAGGTGGCCAGGGAGGCACCCTACCCGGACTGCTGGATTTGTGCTCACGCGCCCAGCCATCTCCAACAGAGTCTTCCACTGGTTCCAGTACCGGTGACCTTAGAACAGTTCCGTTCCGGAAACGTAACCTCCTGGAACTTAACCGCTCTCAACTTGACACACCAATACCTCTATCTCACCGGCCCTACAAAGGGACCCCTTTGCCGCAGCTTCTCAGGAGAAGGAACCTTCATCGGATCCAGTACATGCACCAATACTCTTGAAATCCTACCAACTGGACTGGTCACTGTTTCCAACACAAGGGAATCCCGGACTTTTCCTAACCTTACCGCTGCCTGGGCCACTGCCGTCGGACATCCCTCGGACTGGAAGCCACAACCCACAGACACCATGCTACTGCAATCCTTTGCTTCAGGCAGAATGGAGTCTTACCTCAGCGGCCTATTCTGGGTGTGCGGGCATCGCGCCTATACATGGGTTAGCCCACACATGTCCGGATCCTGCTTTGTCGGCTATATTGTTCCCGGGATAAGGATAACCCCACATCTACCCCCTGGAAGACAACGGAATAAAAGGGAGCAAAAGGAACTGTCAGCCCTGTCAGACGTTGCCGCGAATGGAGAGACCGTAGGCCGGGCACTCTTCCCTGCCTACGGTGCCGGATCAAACCATGTGGATATTCTCCGACTCACCGATATCCTCCTTAAATTTATGCAGGAGGCAACCCAGGTCACAGACTCCCTCATGTCAGAACTATCCGAGGTAAGACAGCTGAGTTTGCAGACGAGGATTGCGACCGACTTCCTCTTGTCCAGTCAGGGAGGCACCTGTGCCTTAATAGGTACAGAGTGTTGCACATATGTGACGGACCAAACTTTAAATATAACCGGACATTTAAACAACATTCACGAGTTAGCAGGGAGGCTACACAATATCCAGCATGAGGGGCTATCCGATGTGGACCTGTGGGGATGGTTACCCAAGCTGGGATGGCTCCGACAGTTATTGAAAGTCATACTGCTCCTCATCTTGACCGCTGTTTTTTGTGTCTCTATCTTATGTTGCACCGTGCACTGTATTAGCCCCTGCTGTTCCCTTCTCCGCCAGTCTACTTCTTCTACCTCATTCTCTCTTCGAGCCTATTCCCGTTCCCAACACACCCCTACCTTCCCAGACTACGTACAGATGAGGCATTTGGGGGAAGGGGAATACGAGATCACTGAAATTTAGCGTTTCTGTGGTGCGGAGAAAAGATTTGCAAGTTCCTACAGAACTTTAATGCAAATCTATCTCCGAATGGGGGACTGATACGGACCGGAGGGGGGGGGTACCTCTTTCCCCCCCCTCTCCCTTGAACAACCGAGGCGATGACCTCGAGAGTACCCACGGTACACCCACCCAGTCCCCCTCACCGTTACACAAGCACCACACTTCTCCCATAACCCCCCTTTTCTTTCCTCTTCCTTTCACGAGCGTAATAAGCTCATATATAAATATATTCCCCTATCTCTCTCCCTATGCCTATCTGCGCTCTATACTTAAAACGAGTAGACCGGGCGTCCCTGTATCTCCGCTTACTCCTATGGCCGCGTCTTAGCCAATCACAGCCATGCATTCGTCCTGCAGGAGCTAGCTCAGGGAGCCCTTGCACGCCTCATTAAACCTACTGACAAGCTGCTGACGGCCCCCCACAGCGAGAACAATGGAACCGAAACCTCCGACCCCGTAATCTTGTCAAGACCTTGTTACAATGTATCCGTTCTGCTCGTAAACCTGTCAAAACCCTGTTACAATGTATCCACTTTGCTTCCGGCTCTGACCGAGGCTACGGAATAAGTTGGAAACCATCGGAACCTTTCGAAATCATATAAAATCAACCGTAACTCCGATTTCCTTGCTCTTGGTGTCATTCAACTCAGCTCCCTTTGGACTCCATGATGGCACCCCGACCTCCATAATCCCCGAAGCGGCAGGGCACGTACGCAGGAACTTCTTAATCCTGTCAGATCGTCCTGCCTAACCCTTCCTCCGGGCAATACCAGGTGGCAGACGATGCATATCACTGTCCCATTGTCTTGCCACCACCGGTACTCAAGAAATGTTTATTTATGCATATCCCTCACTCCGTGCATCCCCCCTCCCTTGTCTCAAATGTTAATCAGTGTAACCCCACCTCTCTGTAAACATATTCATGACGTGTGTAATATATTCATGATGTAATCCATGAAACCCAACCTCCCCATAATGTATTCATGACGTTTTCATGCACTGTATTCTGGGACTTGGGGGGAACTTTTAAAAGTTTATGTCGCCCCATTCTCGGGGTTCAATATCATTTGAACCTGTTGCGCAATAAACTTGGATCTTCTGCAGTTTGCTCCTGTCTCCGGCTGAGCTCGTTTTCCTCCGCAGGGACCCACGGACTTAGTCCGATGAGCTGGGTAACACCCTCCTTCCCACCCCCACCCCCGTCTTGTCCTCCGAGCTTTGGCGCACTGTGACCGGGGCGGGATCCGGGAGGTGCTTTTTTGCTGGCGGAAGGGGAGATAATCACACAGCTAGCCCCGCGCCGACGGCTCTCGGCCCAACCACCCGGGCGCTTGTTTCCGGGGGGACGGGAAAAAACGTCGCGCCGCTTTGGCTGGGCTGGAGATGCTGCAGCAGCGCCACGTCTCGGGCAGGAGGGAGGGAGAGAAAACCGGGGAGTCCAGCTGGGGCAGGTCAGTGGGGAGGGAATGGGGCCTGGCTGGGGGGGAGGGGGATTGGCTTGACCCCGCCCCCCCAGCAGCTGGGGGTCTTGGGGCTGGTGGGGGCTGCCAGGGGGGAGGACAGGGGTGGCTGGAGGGGGGAGGCAGATGTTTTTTAGGAGGAGGAGGAGGAGGGTGGAGGAGATCAGCTGAGCTGGAGAGGAGCCTCTGTGTCTTTCTCTGTGGGTGAGAGAGGGAACATATTAGTGCATATACTGTATTTTGGGAAATATTTGGAATGGTCTCTGGTACTGTGTTTAGAATTCCAGGGCAGACCAATCCTATTTGTGTGTGTGTATGAAGGAGAGGATGCAATAGTGGATGTTGTGCATTTTAAGGAAACATTCGAGTGCTCAGTGGCATAAATATGTTTTAAAAAATCTAAGATGTTGATTCCCAATCCTATGCATGCTTACTCAGAAGTAAGCCCTACTTAATTCAGTGAGACTTAACCCTCAATCAAGGTAGGCATAGGATTACAGCCTAAGAACTATGTATCCTGGAATGAAAATAATAATAGTAATAATAATAGTAATAGTAATATGCTTTGAGGTTCTTCCTAGATCTCTGCACAAAAACAATCTAATGTAGTGTGTGTTCTGTGTGTGAGAGAGAGGCATCCAGCTGGCTAAAAGGAAGAGGATGGAGACTTAAGCAATGGAGATGTATTTATGCCCTTATATGTGATTTTTCCTGCCTTCTGAATAGGAGTTCAGGGCACTGTGCATGGCCCCTCCCTCTTTTTATATGCACTGCAACCCTGAGAGGTTGAAACAGAGCAACTGGCCCAAGGTTGCTCCATGAGAAGATTTTGGCCGAGTTCTGCACCTGGCTGGAACGAATTATTAACTTTTAGGATGGAAAGGAACTCGGTGTTTGGAAGTCTGAGTGTATCGGAGCTGAATGTATGTTGTTGGTTTTTCATTGCATTTCTGCCTCAAGTATCTTCATTCATGAACCCTGAGGCAATGTTCATCAGGGTTATTGGGCAATTCAGGAAAAATGATCTTTTCCCAACAGATCCAAACCTGTTGAGGTTCAGACCATAGCCTTAGGTCTGAGTGAAGTATTGGGAGTCAGCAGCTGAGTAAAATGCTAAATTTAGATCACCCTAGAGCACCAGGAAACATTTTGATGCAAGTTACTCTATGAAAATTTCTCTAAATTTCCTGAAAACCTACTTTACTGGTTTAATGATACAAAGCCTGTGTTTTTCTGTTTTGTTCAGTACCCTCACCTCAATTCTATGTGTGTATATCTTTGTAGGCAACAATAACTGTTTTAGTCTCAGAGACTTAAAATATTTATAAATGGCAGTGATCTTTGAATTCTTGGTGAAAAGTACGAGTATGCAAGGCTTTTGATCACACAAACCATATCTAAACAACAAAGTCACATAAGAGTGCTCTATTATTTTCAACAGGGATTGCTATTTTTGGTGCGTGATCTATCTTCTCATTCAATCTGATCTCTCTAAAACAGAGTTGGTGAATATGTGGTCCGCCAGCTGTTGTTCCCATTGGCCTCAGCCAGCATGGCCAGTGTTCCGGGATGCTGGGAATTGTAGTCCAACAACAGCAGGAGGGCCACAGGTTCTTTGGTATCCCAGAGGTTCCTTAGAGCAGTGTTTCCCAACCTTGGGCCTCCAGCTGTTTTTGGACTACAACTCCCATCATCCCTAGCTAGCAAGACCAGTGGTCAGGGATGATAGGAATTGTAGTTCAAAAACAGCTGGAGGCCCAAGGTTGGGAAACACTGCCTTAGAGGACTAGTTGATGAGGAAAGGCTCCCTTTAAAGTAGGATGCTTAAACTTTGCTGGTCTAAAGGTTGCATTTGATTTCCGTGGTTCTTCATTCCTCTCCAAAGCAACTTTTGCTATCATGTCTCTCTTTTCAATCTGACCGTCCTTGCATGGCAGTGAACTTCATCCTTCGTCCTTGCATCACAGCCCTCTCTTGTCCTAATTCATTCGTCTGCAATATGATATGAGTGTTGGTTGCTCTGCCAGATGTACAAGACTTCAATAAACAAGTGCTTGGTCCTGTAAGTGAAACTGTCTGGGCACGGAAGGATAAAATAGTCTAGCTGTCAGTGGGAATGGTGAAAATAAAAGGCAACTGGTGGTACAAATTGCAAATGAAAATAGTTTATGCCTATTGCCAAGGGCAGCCTCATCATTGCTCCGATCCAGCTAGTGCCGTCAGTGTACAGATATATGTTTCATGCACAGTAACTTCATAATTCTTGTGTGGGTGGGTTACTTGGGACTTGCACCTGTCTGGTGCTTTGTTTCTTACATCTTCATTTCACCATCTACACTCCAGATACAGCTCTGTGCTGCAGTTTCCAATCTGGTTGTTTAGTGCAGTCCTATGATAGCTGCACATTTGACACTCTGGTTATGCTTTAAAAAGCTACTGGAGGCACCTTACGTTGGCTGCTTTTGTACCTTGTTTGTTCATTCTTGGTATGCGTTTAGTTTTAGGTGCTTCATATATGTTACCATGTAAACCTCACAATAACCTTGTAATGCAAGTAAGTATTATTTCCTTATTGCATCTAAGGAACGGAGAGCAGGGAAGCTGAGTTTGTGAGGAAGTGGGTTATATCAAGCCACCTGGTCACTTAGAATGATTTTGCTTATTTCTCTAGCTGTTTCTTTACATAGAGGAATGCTGGTATGCTCTGAATACTACACGTGGGCTAAGCAAACCTCGCTTTCTAGGGAGTGCCCTTTTATCAGACGCTTATTTGTTTAAGTATTGGGAGTGTTGTGCTACTACGCAAGCCGAGCGGTTATTAACACCTGCAAAAATCAGAGCTGGTTCTGTGTCCTCCTGGGCAACCGTAGCTCAGTGGTAGAGCCTACCTGTTTGGCATGCAGAACATCCCAGGTTTGATCCCTGGCATCTCTACTTTAAAAGGTCAGGTGGCATATAATAGGCAAGATTTCACCCTGAAGCGCCACTACCAGTCAAGCTAGACCAGTGGTTCCCAAACCTTTTCCACCGTGGACCTCTTGAAGGTTGCTAATTGTCTTGGCAGACGCTTAAAATGTTTCTTCTGCCTGCTTCAGCAATTGTAATGTGCTGTGCCAGAAGCTGTACATTTGTAAATTGCATTTTTATTGCTTCTTTCATTTTCTGTATTGTATTATTATATATTGCATTTCGAATGCTGTATAGTGCAATATAAAATACAATACAATAATAAACCATAAAACATAATAGAAGAAAAAGAGAGAGCAATAAGAATACAATTTAAATCTGATATTTAATGCACTGTGCTCACCTTCCACAATTGCTGCTCCCACTGTTCTTCACAGACCCAGAACTGTCTGAATGAAGCTTGCCATGGACCACCGTTTGAGATCCCCTGATTGAGTTCTGTGGTACCAGTTTCAGTTGATGGTGCCTAAGGTTGTGGACACAGTACTTGTAGCTATTTGCTGTATCGTGGGTCCTCCCAGTTCTTCCCCATCATTCAGGTCAAGCGAGTGGTGGATGCATTATTACTCCAGCCACCCTTAAAGAGGAGGTTGTGCGACAACATCTAAAGAAGCCAGAGGTCTATGATAATGATCACCCAGTCATTAATACCATTCTTGGGCTGGGATAGTCTAAGCTGTTGTGACTCACGCTTAGGAACCTTGAGGGTAACCTCACAACTGGATTCCTGTGATGTGCTCTGTGAAGAGCTACCCTTGAGATTGGCTCAGAAGCTGCAGCTAGGTTGCTCAGTGGGGCACCTGCTGCACAACACCTGTACTGCCAATTCGCCACCGAGTCAAGTTCAAGGAGGGTGTTTTGTTATTGTTGATTCTGGCTGCTGCAGTTGCTGCAACTATGTTCTATGATTATCTGGGTTGGTTACTTATTTTAATGATTTTTGTTTGGATGGTGCAGCACTTTGAGATTTTGGAATTGGAAAATTTGTATGTGTATGTATAAGTAGATAGAGAGAGAGATATGAAATAAACAGATAAACAAATAGTCAGCCATAGGATCCCTGTCTCTGATGGACCTGCCATGCAGAATTCAGAAGAGAGGGCAGATTTCCCCTTTAAGTTCAGTGCTTTTTTTACTCTTTCTCCATAGGAGTGAATTCACACCAACAAGCTGATGACCCCCACTTGGATGGCTTTAAAAGAGTAGACAAATTCATGGAGGCTAAGCTCTGCTTCTTGCCTCTGAATACCAGTTAATGGGATCACCACTGGGGAGAGGTGCTGCTGAGCTTTGTTTCTGTTAGTGGGCTTCCTGTAGGCATCTTGGTGGCCACCTACCTATCTTGTGGCAGTGAATCCCATGTAAGGCATTTCCTGCCCCTTCATCTGCATGTAGATCTGCCAAGGGTTCTGTGTCTGGGACATGCTAGAGCGCAAGAAGAATGTTTGTATCTAGGTTTTCGATGGACACAAGTGCGATCTAGAACAGAATGTCGCAGTGTGGAGTTGCAGCTAGCCAGCCATAATCTTTCACAAGATAAAGTGTTACCTCGGTTTAAGAAAGCCCTGTTTATGTACTATTTGGTTTACGAATTCCGCAAAACCGGAAGTAGTGTCCCGGTTTGCGAACTTTACCTCAGTCTAAGAACGGAAGCCAAATGGTAGAAGGGCACCAGTGGCGGGAGGCCTCATTAGGGAAAGCACGCCTCGGTTTAAGAACGGTTTCGGTTTAAGAACGGACTTACGGAACGGATTAAGTTCGTAAACCGAAGTACCACTGTACTCTATTCCATCCCTTTCTCCATTTTCTGTTCTCCCTCCCAACACAAACACAACCTCCTCCCCTGACATGTTATGGGGCTGCTGAGTATGTCCACTCCCTCACTAGACTGTTTTGGGGTTCCCTCGTCCCTACGGTCCCCCCTCCAACCAAAAAAATTCTTCCTACTTCTGAAAACCTTTGTGTTCTGCCAAGCCAGCTATTATTTCCCTCTTGTGTACGGATGGTGCCATTTTCCCTATATTAGGTCCAAATAAAGAGAATCGGTTAACTATTGGTTTAAGTAGTGCATGTGATTGTTCTACTGTAACAGAATGGGGTTTTGTTGTTGTTGTTGTTTTACAAAAAATAAAATGCCTTTTTGTCTCTAGAGCAGGCTTCCTCAATCATTGCCCTGCAGATGTTTTGAGACTACAGTTCCCATCGTCCCTGACCACTGGTCCTGCTAGCTAGGGATCATGGGAGTTGTAGGCCAAAAACATCTGGAGGATCGAGACTGAGGAAGCCTGCTTTAGAGAGTGACGCAGCTTCGTAATTGCTTTCCCCCCCTTCAGGCTACTGCAATGATCTCGTGGAAATCCTGAGCTGCCTGCTGAGCGGACTTGGACTGAGTTGAGTTGCCTGCTGTAAAACTACAGATGAGAAGCTTGGTATTGTGTCCTCATGCGCAGCCTCCTTGCTGGCAGTTCTTCTGATGGATAGAACCAGGACTCGGCAGTTCTCTTGAAAAGTGTGTTTTGTTCAGCTGGGGAAATATTTCCCCCGCATCTTAATAGCATCTGCCATGGACTCTTCGGTGATCCTGCTGGAGAAGCAAGCCAGCAACGGGGGCCCCTACAGCTCTGAGCAGCCTGTGGAGATGGAGGCCAAATTGGAGCGGCCAGCAGAAGGAGATGGCCTTCATGGTAAGCTGTTTCTGCAGATCAGATTTGTCTTGCTGCGAGGAATGTGTTTCTGAAGGTAGCGCAGTCAGGCTAAGGACATAAGGCGGGCAGTGGACAACCTGAGGAAGTGCCATCCCACTTCGGGCCTGCCGAGAGACACAGGTGATGTCCACTGTTTCCAAGATCTCTCCTCATTTTGAGATTTTAGTGCAGTGATTCCCAAAGGGCATGGCATGCCACGCTGGTGTGACAGGAGAGGATGACAAGGGTGGCAGGAAGATTAAAGGACCATCAAAAAAACAGTCAAATGTTTCAGTGTAGTATAGTAGAGTATCTGTTTTTTATATTCAAAACGGGAGCAAGAGCATCAAGTGATAAATTTGGTGCGTTGTGAGCAAATTTTCATTCCTAAAGGGTGGCACAGAGAAAAAAGTTTGAGAACCACTGCTGTGGTTGGTGAGCTGAGAGTTGGTTTAGACCCTGGGTAAGAATCCAGAGGCTGAGGGTAGTGGTATGTCAGAAGGAAACTGAATATATATTTAATTTTTAATGTACATTTTTTGTAGCTGTGTATTTTTTGTAATATTTTGTTTAAGTTGCCCGTTGTTGCTTTAGTTTTTTGTACATCGCTGAGACATATTTTTAATATATTAAGTGGTGTAGAAATTAAATAACCCAATCGAATCAAATAAGGTGAGCCCTGCTGGATAGGACCAGATGGCCATCTGCGTTGGGCCCCTGTGCCTGAATTCCCCCATCCTTCTCCTAGCAGGTCTGGTTGAAGGGTCAGGAGCAGGCAATTTGACAGAGCTCTGCTTGAGGACCCAGAGAGCTGCAGCCAGTCAGGGTAGATAATACCCTTTACAGATTTCATATAATGCAGTTTCCTGTGTTCCCAGTGCTTTTCTTCTGAACAGCCAAAGGTCCCAGGCTAGTCAAACCACGTGGGTCTTTGCCAAGGCATTTCTTATAGCGGGGATGCTTTAAAGACCTAGGATATCCTCTCTTTATAGGAAGGGGAAACAGACTGGAGACCCATCCTTCCACCCCTAAGTTTGTAAGGGATGTGAACCTAGTGCAACCCAATATTCTGCTCTTTTTCAGTGACGAGTGTAAATGACAGCAAAGTGCCAGCTGAAGGGGAATGCCTGGTTCCAAACAGCAGCGAGGTGCCATGTGCGAATGGAGCAGCATTTCGCTACCCTGTCTCTTCTGACCCCAACGGCAGCCCACGTGGGGAAGTACCAGCTCCAGGTGTGCCCGGTTTCCATGACAACCTAAAGGCGTCTCAGGGAGCTAGTGCTGAGGGCATAGTGCTTAGGAAGGAAGTGTTGCAGTCCCTCAAACTAAGCCTTCCCATGCAAGAAACCAAATTGTGTAAGCATCTGTTTATGGCGGAGCCCCCTGTTTTTTTCTCTTGCTCCAAGAAAAGAAAAAAAAGCTCCCTCCCCCACTTTCCATTACTCTCCTGGCCTCTGCAGACTCTGTCTCCAAAGATCACTTCAAAAAAGCTTGATCTGATACTGTAATTTTGCTCTGTGGCAATTGGTGCTTGTGACTCTGTATTTAACACACTTACTTTACTTAAGTAATAAAAGCCCCAAACACTTGAGGTTTAGCTAGTTATTTATCTGTGGGCATTTATATCTCACTTTTGAAAATGGTCCATAATATTAACGTTAATGTAATGAAACAAATATGAAACAAGCGGCATTAAAAAAAAAATCAATTGGCAGGGAAGAAAAGCACATAATTAAAATACTTGGGGGTGAAACATTTGCTAAGGTCAGACAAATCTCGTGGAGAGCTCTCTACAAGTGGGATGTCACCACTGAGAGTGATTGTAATAATCGGTTTTCAAATCTAACCGCGAGACCACAGTTCAGTCAACCTGTCCTGTGGCTGCCCACCCCTTCCCTCAACCCAATAAAAGTATGGCAATTAGGGTTCTGCAACAGGCAGTATTCTTAATCTGGAGGGAGCTGTGAACAAGTTGCTTGAAGAGCTGTGGATCCTAAACTGTGCACTCTTAATATCAGTGCTTACACAAGGCATTGGGGTTTGGGGCACTTTTTTCAGCTGCACGCTCACCTGGCTAAAACCGCATGCTTTGCTTATCTGCATGAATATTGTAGTAAGTCTTGAGATAGGGGTAGTCAACATAATGCCCCCCCCCCGATGTTGCAGGATTCCCAACACCCATCATCCTGACTGTTCGCCACAATGGCTGGGGCTGATGGCAATTGGAATCCAGCAACATCTGGAGGCCGCCATGTTGCTTAGCCCTTGAGTTATAGAAATAAGTTTGGCATCGCCCAGCTCAGTCCTTCCACACAATTCACATATAGGCGGGACTGAAGCCAGCTTTTTATGAACGACTTATATTGGGAGATGATGCATTTCAGTGGATAGCCAGCTGGAGGAGAAGCCTGGGAATCTGGATCCAAGCCTCTGCTCAGCTCACAGTGACCTGAGGTGGTCACAGTGCCTCAGTTCCTCATTTGTAAGAGACTCTGCTGACCTGACCCTTGTGGGGATGTAAAAATGGAGGATTCTGAATTTGCTTTGCGTCCAATTTGCTTTGCTTTGCGTCCAATTTAAAGCAAGCTGAATCTTCAGATGTAACCAAATTATACATTGAGGTGGGTCCTGCTGACTAGTCAAGCCCAAGAGCTGGAATTGATGTCCTTGTTCCCTTGAGCTGCATCTTCTCCATGACCAATTGTTAACAATCTCACGGTGCATCCCAAAATGTCTTTGTTTGTTGGTGTCTGAGGTACTGGGTCCCATTCTGGGCAGGGTACAGAATGGGTACTGCTAAGCCTTGGTAGATAGAAGCCTCATTGGATTCTCACTAAATTAACTTCATTTCCCCCCCAAAAGCATGTAACCTTTCAGTCTAGTAATTGAAATGAAAGATCTGTCACTTTTCTGCCTCTCTTGCTGTTTTTACTTTTTGCCTAATTTTTGCTAAGAAACATACATTTCTACCCAGCCTAGTAACACACACGCGCACATCTAAATACATAAAACCTGTCTTTCATCCTGTAGGTTCAGCCGATTCTTCTCTCCCTTTAGAGAAGGAAGAACAAATCAGACTTCAGGCAAGAAGGCGCCTTGAAGAACAGCTCAAACAGTATCGTGTAAAAAGGCACCAGGAGAGAGTAAGAGCCTAGCAAGTGGTTTCTCTGGTGTTTATGAATTCTAATGACTTGGGAAATCCTGTAAACTGCTCCTTGGTGCTGCAAAGCATCATTTGAGGTGATGCTGTGGGGTGGACTCAGTTTGCGGAGGGGGTCACAGAATAGCAGCAGTGTGATCTACATATCCCTTTTTAAGGCCAGGAGCCTTAGCAGCTTTCACAGACAACGCGCCCCATTCAGAAGTAACAGATAGCCATGTCATGTTCTCTTGCTATATGAACAAGCTGTGGTGAACATTGGCCTTATGCAACCATCATTCCCCTATCTTCTGCAGAAGCTCTTTCTTATGGTTTTACACAAACCACAGTTCCTTGTGACATCTAAATCCAAGGAACTGTTGTTTGTTTAAAGCCTCTGTTGGTCATTAAGCCAGGATCCGATATAGTTGTACCTTGGAAACTGAACACCTTGCAAGTCGGACATTTTGGCTCTGGAATGCTGCAAACCCGGAAGTGAGTGTTCCGGTTTGTGAACGTTCTTTGGAAGCTGAACGCCCGATGTAGCTTCTGTGGCTTCCAGTTGCGTGCAGGAAGCTCCTGCAGCCAATCGGAAGCTGCACCATGGTTGTCGAACATTTTGGAAGCCGAACAGACTTCCGGAATGGATTCTGTTTGGCTTCCAAGGTACAACTATACTATGGTTTGATCCTGGCTTGTTTTCACTAATTGTAGTTATAATTAACTGCAGTACTCTGAGTTTGGAAGTGCTGTGGCTAGCCCCAGCCATAACTCTGTGTTGGGTGGCAGATGACACTACCATATCACATGGACATGCCAGTAGTGTGCTAAGTAGTGAGCATGCATTCACCCTCTTTATTCTCTGAGCATATACAGTGTGCATGCCCTAGAAGGTTACTTTCCCCTCCCATCTATATTAAAAGCGAGCGGACAGTTTGCCATTGAGGCTGATGCTTTTTTGACTTTCACTCTGGTGTGCCAATAGAGAACCTTTTGCTGGACTCCCAAGCCCTGCCGTCGTTGATCATTTGCCATGCTGGCTGGGGCTGATGGGAGTTGCAGTCCAGCAACATCTCAAGGGCCACAGGCTCCCTATTTCCGTTACATACAATCACAGATAACTGAAAACAACAGTATTTGTCTCATCAATGACCTGGTTCCATGGCTTAACTTGAATGGGTGGTCTCCTTGTGTGTCCACCTGCTGCACTCAGCCAAGCCATTGTTTGGTGTAGCATGTTGTTCAAACAACACACCATGTCATGCCATGGCTCAGCTCAGCTCAATGCAACACATAGCAGAAGGACTGAGGAGGAGCAGAGTAGCTGAGATTCACCCTCTCAGAGCCCACGTTCTTAGCTATGATTTGACTTTGTGTGATGTGCAAACCAGACTGATGTCCACCCATGGATCTTTCACAAAACCGATTGGCCTGACACTTGTTTGTTCAGGTAGAGCCATTTTGATGTGTTAACCATACTGATGTGGCAGGGGTGTTTGCCATCCCTAAATCTGGTGGTGAAGGAAGAATAAGCTGTAACTTTAAATATTAAATTTAAATATAAACTTGAAGTATTACATTTAAAGTTCTCGCACTGAAAGGAGGAGACTGACTTTTGCATTCAGGAACCTCACCTTCCCTCATGGGTGGGCTCGTTCTGCTCAGAGTGGACTTTGAAGATGCTCGAACTCAGGACGAAAGGGAGAAACGTGCTAGGAGGAAGGCGCATTTGGCAAACCCTCACCGTGACCAACTCCCGCCCAGAAACCTATGTCCCCACTGTGGAAGGATGTGTGGGTCCAGAATTGGCTTCCACAGTCACTTACGGAGTCACTATTAAGACCATTTTTATGGAAGACAATCTTAGTTGGCTACGAGTGGTCGCCAAAGAAGAAGAAGGTCAACCAGATGCAGTGGACACTTAGAGCAACTCGTCCATTTTTTAGGAGGTCTTCTCAGATAAACTCTTGGTAGAGAGAGAATCAACCATTACAGCACAGAAGAACACGTTCAACGTATATTATTGCTCCAACTCCACACAGACACAGCTGTTCATTAACCAGGGTCTTATTGAATCATCCACTTAAGTGTGCCAAATGCAGCACATTACTTACCTGGAAGGGGAGATACCTTGATCGTGGAAGGTTTTCCCAGGCTCATCCGTTGTATTTCCCCGCTTGTTATTTTCCAGCAATTGGCATTCAGAGGCATGCTGCCTCCTAACAGCAGAGGTAGGACATTGGCAGCCTTTACCTCTATGAAATTGTCTAGCCCTCTCTTAAAGTCATCCATGTTGGTGGCCATCAATGCCTCCTGTGGGAATGAGTTCCATAGTTTAACTACAGTATGTGCTGCATGCAGAAGTTGTTGTTGTTGTTGTTTAGTCGTTTAGTCGTGTCCGACTCTTTGTGACCCCACGGACCAGAGCACGCCAGGCACTTCTGTCTTCCACTGCCTCCCGCAGTTTGGTCAAACTCATGCTGGTAGCTTCGAGAACACTATCCAACCATCTCATCCTCTGTTGTCCCCTTCTCCTTGTGCCCTCCATCTTTCCCAACATCAGGGTCTTTTCCAGGGAGTCTTCTCTTCTCATGAGGTGGCCAAAGTATTGGAGCCTCAGCATCACAATCTGTCCTTCCAGTGAGCACTCAGGGCTGATTTCCTTAAGAATGGATAGGTTTGTTCTTCTTGCAGTCCATGGGACTCTCAAGAGTCTCCTCCAGCACCATAATTCAAAAGCATCAATTCTTCGGCGATCAGCCTTCTTTATGGTCCAGCTCTCACTTCCGTACATCACTACTGGGAAAACCATAGCTTTTACTATACGGACCTTTGTTGGCAAGGTGATGTCACTGCTTTTTAAGATGCTGTCTAGGTTTGTCGCATGCAGAAGTACTTTTCCCCATCTGTCCTGAGTCTTCCAGTATTCAGCTTCATTGAATGTCAACATGTTCTCATGTTCTCATAAGCTATCCATGCTTCCTCTTACTCATATTTTATCTAAACTAAAAGAGCCTCAAATGTTGTAGGCTTTCCTCTCTTTTTCACCTTTGACCAATCTTTCACACCATGAAGATGATTACAATATATTTAGGGGTTCAATACCATCTGTGTTGCTTGGTGTTGTGAACAGCCTTTTACTTCTGCTTACATTTGGGGTACAAATGGGGCACGGTTCAAACTCTGCCCTCCTTCCTCTGTAAAAGAAACATATTTATAACTAGAAGTTAAGATTCATTATTATTATTTTTTGTTCCCAGGATTTAGAGCTAACTTCAAAGCCGCCATGACATTGTAATAATCACATTAGTTGGCAATGTGACAGTTGAGTTTCGGCTTTACTTTGGGATTGTTTCCCCACCTTAGCAGTGCAATATACTTAAACCAGAAGGTTTTAACTGAAACAAGCATTGTTTCTCTTTTGTGTTGTACGGATGCCAGTCCTGGTTGTTTGTGGATCTGTGGCCAGCCATGAAGATTGGAGCATTTCAGTTCATGAACATAAAAAGACCCCTGCTGGACCAGAACAAAATGTCCACCTAATTCAAGATCCTATTTCACTCAGTGGTGTTACGGTAAAATCTGGGTGCGGAGTTGCCCTGCCACCCAGCACGTCGGACTAAGTCCGCGGGTCCTAGCGGAAGAAATGAGTTCAGCCAGAGACGGAGCAAAATGCGGAGATCCGAGTTTATTGGCCAACAGGTTCAAGATGAGATTGAACCCCGAGAATGGGGCGACATAGACTTTTAAAAGTTCCCTCCAAGTCCCAGAATACAATGCAGGAAAACGTCATGAATACATCATGGGAAGGTTGGGTTACATGTAAACACGTCATGAATACATTACGGTCAGGTAGGGTTACACTTATTAGCATTTCAGGAAGGGAGGGGGAGATATGCAGAGTGAAGGGATATGCATAGATAACATGGATAAACATTTCCTGAGTACAGGTGGTGGCAAGACAATGGAACAGATATGCATCGTCTGCCACTTGGCATTGCCCGGAGGAAGGGTTTGGCAGAACGATCCGATCGGATTAGGGTCTTCCTGAGTACGTGACCTGTCGCACAGGGGATTATGGCAGTGGGGCAGCAACATGGAGTCCAGAGGGAACAGAGTAGAACGATGTCGGAACGAAGAAAATCGGAGCTTTGGCTGATTTTATATCATTTTCCGAAGCTTTCGGCCGCCTCGCCGGTCAAGTGTATATTGTACATTGGAAACGGAAACAAATGGATACATTGTAACCAGACTTTGACAGTTTTACGAGGTCGCTGGTTTCGGTTCCATTGTTCTCGCAGCGGGGGGCCGTCAGCAACTTGTCAGGAGGTTAAATGAGGCGTGCAAGAGCTTCCGAGCTAGCTCCTGCAGGGGAAGGCACGCTCCTGATTGGCTGAGGCGCGGCCATTATAGTCAATGGAGGGTTTAGTTTGATACGGTCAACTCATGTTGAGAATAGGGCGAAAGGAAGGCATAGAAAAGGCATAGGAAAGAAGGGCTTATTCCGCCCGTATAGAGAGATAAGGAATATTTATAAGGTCAAGGGGTATAGTGTGGTGCTTGTGCAACAGTGTAGGGGTTCAGGGGCTGGGCGTCATCGAGGTCATCGCCTCGGGCCCCCTTTGAGGAGAAGGAGGTGAGGAAAGGTGCCCCCCCCCCTCTCCTTCCGTATCAGTCCCCCATTCGGAGATAGATTTGCATCAAAGTTCTGTAAGAACTTGCAAATCCTTTCTCCGCACCCTATACCCCTGTGATTTCGTACTCTCCTTCCCCCAAGTGTCTCATTTGCACGTATTCAGGGAAGATGGGGCCGTTACGGGAGCGGGAATAGGCTCGGAGGGAAAGAGGGGTGGATTGAGTAGGACAGCGGAGAAGAGAGCAGCAAGGGGAGACACAGTGTATGGTACAGCAGAGTACAGAGATGCAAAGGACGACAATAAGGGCAGCAAGCAATATCACCTTAAGTAGCTGTCGGAGCCATCCGAGTTTGGGCAGCCAGTTCCATAAGTCTACATCGGACAGTCCCTCGTGCTGTATTTCGGTCAGCCTTCCTGCCAGCTCATGGATGTTATTCAGATGTCCGGTGATATTTAGGGTCTGGTCAGTTACGTATGTACAGCACTCTGTCCCTATTAACGCACATGTCCCACCTTGGCTGGACAGCAAAAAGTCCGTCGCGATCCTAGTCTGCAAGCCCATCTGGCGCACCTCTGACAGCTCCGACACCAGAGAGTCGGTGATTTGGGTTGTTTCTTGCATAAACTTGAGGAGGATGTCGGTGAGTCGGAGGATGTCGACGTGGTTAGATCCTGCCCCGTAGGCGGGGAAGAGTGCCCGTCCTACGGTCTCCCCGTTTGCAGCGACGTCAGATAGGTCTGATAGTCCCTTCTGGTCCCTTTTATTCCTCTGCCTCCCCGGGGGCAGATGAGGGACTACTCGGATGCCCGGGACGATGTAACCCACGAAGCAGGAGCCCGACATATGTGGACTCACCCAGGTATATGCACGATGGCCACATACCCAAAATAAGCCACTGAGGTAGGATTCCATCCTCCCCGAGGCAAAGGCTTGTAATAACAGAGAGTCGGTATGCTGAGGTTGCCAGGTCGGAGGGTGTCCGATGACGTTGGCCCAAGCGAGAGTGAGATCTTGGAAAGTCCGTGATCCTGTCACATCGGTGACAGTGGCTTGGCCATTTGGTAGGAGTTCTAAGTTGGAGACGCAGGTACTGGACCCAATAAATGTCCCTTCTCCGGTGAAAGTGCGGCAAAGGGGTCCCTTCGTAGGGCCAGTCAGATACAGGTATTGATGCGTTAAGTTCAATGCTGTTAAATTCCAGGAGGCGACATCTCCGGACTGGAACTGTTGTATAGTCACTGGTACCGGAACAAGGGGGAGGCTTTGCTGGAGGTGGCTGGGCGCATGGGCACAGACCCAGCACTCCGGATAGGGCGCCTCTTGGGCCACTCGGCTGAGGAGTCTGATGTAGGAGTTCTGCTCCCAGGAGGAAAGAAGATCCTCTCCCGGGGGCGAGGCGTCGCTGCCAAGTTGTCGGGGTGCCGTGCCGAGAGGATGAAGTGGGTCGGTGGTGTTCAAGAGTCGCCGGTCTCTGGCTATGCCCCCACATCTCAAAGGTCCAGCGACATCCCATGTGGGGGGTCGAGAGGGGTGAGCTGGGTGGTACCAACCTTCTAGGTATTCTGCCCCCTTCCAGTCATGAGTGGCTCCGAGGTTCCAGAGGCAGCAGAACCCCCTTAGGCAAAGTCCTTGAAGCTGGGGTTTTCTGGGTTCCGGGATCATGAGGAGGCATTGGAATCCGAAGATTAGGTTGTCTGAGGGGTCCGTTGTGTCAGTGTACGATGATGTGGCCCCTCCTTTCTCAACTTCGGTCCAATTCGGGTTTCTCAAAAGTTCCCCGCCTCCGTAAAGGAAATGAGTCCCGTTTTTACACTGCAGGCGGTAGTAGGAACGGTCAATGGTGATGGCAGCTGACCCAATTCGGTGTAAATTTTTGTCCCGAATGAAAAGTTCCCAATATTCATTATCAGTTAGTCGGGGTACGAGGGAATGGCGCAACAATGTCCGAGATTCGGGGAGGCAGAAGTCAAAGTCCCCCATTCGGGCAGGATTTGACTTCCCCCCAGTCTCCACTCGGTGATAGTCCAGGAAATGGTAGTCCGTGGGTAGCCCAATACAGTGGTTCGTGGGTGTTGCTGCACATTGGGTCAGGGTTCCGATGAGGAGGAAGATGAAAATGAGGTCCATGATCAAGTGTGTTAGAAGAGCTGTCAAACGAGAGGGCTGTCAAGTGAGCTGTCAGACGGGAGGAGGTGTTGAACGAGGGGTGCTGTCAAACGAGCTGTCCGGGGAGTTGTCAAACGAGCTGTCAGGGGAGCTGTCAAACGAGCTGTCAGGGGAGCTGTCAAACGGGCTGTCAGGGGAGCTGTCAAACGAGCTGTCAGGCGGAAGGAGCTGTCAAACGCGCTTCAGACGGAGCTTGATAGCGTCGGAATCCGGGATGATTTCGGATGTCCAGTTGGGTGTTGCTGTTTCAGGTCCGGTCTGTTGAGCCCGAACTTGGCTCCGATCTGGTCCGGTCTGTTGGGCCCGATTCTGGCCCCGATCTGGTCCGGTCTGTTGGGCCCGATTCTGGCCCCGATCTGGTCCGGTCTGTTGGGCCCGATTCTGGCCCCGATCTGGTCCGGTCTGTTGGGCCCGATTCTGACCCCGATCTGGTCCGGTCTGTTGGTCGTCGTCGTCGTCGATGTATGAAATTGGTGGGTTGGGCGGGGTCGAAAAGGTGAAGTCCTCGCCGAGACTGTCCTCTGGTTCTTGGGGAGGGGGCGATGACTTACACCTAGTGTGGTGTAACCAGGAGTTCTTTTCGCCTACCTTCACGGCTGTTGGTGAAGTCAAGAGGACCTGGTAGGGACCTTCCCACGCTGGTTGGAGCGGTTCCTTTTGATAGACCTTGGTTAGGATCCAATCTCCGGGATGGAAGGAGTGGGCTTGGACGTCGATGGGTAGGTTCTGTCCTTCAATGGCAGCATACTGATGGAGGCGTTGTAGCTGTGTCTGGAGCTGAATAACATAATTAGTAAGTTCTGCTTCTCCCAGATCCAGCTCTGAGAGTGGGAATAGAGTGTTGTAGACTGGTGGGGGTCTCCCAAATAAAAGTTCGAATGGGGAGAGCTTCAAACGTTCAGTTGGGGCACTACGTATATTGTGGAGGACCAGTGGGAGTGCATTGACCCACTTCAAGCCCGTAAGGTTGCAAAGTTTTCCCAACTGTATTTTTATTTCTTGGTTCATTCGTTCTACTTGGCCAGAGGACTGCGGGTGATATGGTGTGTGGAGGTCCCATTTAATTTGGAGGGCTTTGGCCACTAATTGCACTATTTCGGCAGTAAAGTGAGATCCTCTGTCGCTGTCTAGGCGACGAGGTATTCCATATCGGGGAATAATATCTTGTAGGAGAGCCCTAGCAACTACAGATGCGGTAGCTTTCCGGCAAGGGAATCCCTCTACCCATGAAGAAAATTGGTCCACTATGATTAAAGCGTGTTTAAAACCCTGGCATTGGGGCAGATCGATAAAGTCGAGTTGTAAGTTTTCGAAAGGGACAAAGGTCCATGGTCTAGCTCCTGGTGGTTTCTTAGGTTCACGCTTGGGATTGAAGCGATGACAGGTTATGCAATTCTTTGATGCTGCCACAGCGGCGGCAGCTATCCCTGGGGCATACCAAGATCTAATAACATGTTCCATCAACCTCCCCTTTCCCCAGTGTGTCCGTTGGTGAAGAATCCTCACTACTTTTGGAGTCCAGGCCTTTGGAAGGACGGTTCTTCCATCGGGGAGGACCCAGATGCCGTTTTGTTCCGTGGCCCCTATAGATTGCCACATGGCTCTTTCGTCCTCTGGTGCAGATTTATAAATCTCTGTTAAGTCTAGATCTGTGGGTAGTTGTAAGGCTTGGAATTCAGAGTCATTGTTGGGGATACGAAGGGCAGCTATCTGTGCGGCTTTGTCGGCTCGTCTATTTCCTTTGGAGACTAAATCCCTGCCTTTGGTATGGGCTTTACAGTGGACAACGGCGATCGCAGCGGGTAAGTGAATTGCCGTCAGAAGTCGTTCTACAAGAGCGGCATGTGAAATTTGGGATCCGGCGGCGGTCAGGAAACCTCTCTGAAGCCAGATTTGGCCGGTTGTGTGTACTAACCCAAAACAATATTTACTGTCTGTATAAATGGTTATCCTTTTCCCTTCGCCAATCTCGCAGGCGCGTATAAGCGCAATTAACTCGGCAGCTTGGGCGCTGTATTGTGGGTTGATCGGATTTGACTCTAACACCTCGAAGTCCGAGACCACTGCATACCCAGTCTTTCTTATGCCTTCAATGACTTTAGAACTGCCATCAGTATACATTATTAAGTCTGCATTTTCCAGGGGAAGGTGGTCTAAATCTTCTCGGGGTTTTTCTGCTTGTCGGACTATGGTAGCACAGTCATGATGCGGGGTGCCATCGTCGGGAAGGGGTAGCAAGGTGGCGGGATTTAGGGAAGTGACACGCTTGATGGTGACATTTGATGGGGTTAATAGAAGGGCCTCGTACCGGTTGAGGCGGGAATTGGAGAAGTGGTGACATCCCTTCAGTGTTAGGAGTGTTGAGACTGAGTGGGGCACGTGAATTGTGATCTCATGGCCCAGGACTGTTTCTTGAGCTTTCTCCAGGAGGAGCGCAGCAGCAGCGATAGCTCTTAGGCAACTGACTGCCCCCTTTGCCGTGGTGTCGAGTTGTAAACTGTAATAGGCTACTGGCCTTTCCTGGCCTCGAAAGGGTTGGGTTAGGACGCCTGAGGCAACCCCCATTTGTTCATGAATGAACAAGTTAAAGGGGATCCGGTAGTCGGGCAGTCCTAAAGCAGGAGCTGATCTGAGTTCTCGTTTTAAACGTTCAAAGGATTTATAAGCTTCTTCTTCCCAGACCAATGGGTCTGGGTGGTCTTGGCGGGTCATGGCGGTTAGAGGCTTCGTTATTTCTCCGTAGCCAGCAATCCATGCTCTACAAAAGCCGGCCATGCCAAGGAAGCCGCGTAACTGTCGCTTTGTTTTTGGGAGGGGGATCTTGGTGACCATTTCAACTCTGTCAGTGGCGAGGCTTCGGGTACCCACCCCCAAGATGTGCCCGAGGTATTTTACTTCTTGTTTACAGTATTGGAGTTTCTTGGGGGACACTTTGTGCCCCTTCCTCGCTAGTTCAGACAGGAGGTGTTTAGTGTCCATTTTGCATGCCTCTTCGCTAGTAGAGCATAATAAGAGGTCATCTACGTAGAGCAAGAGGGCGGAGCTTGCAGGGAGATGGATGTCTTGTAAATCTTGGTGTAAAATGGCTGAAAATATTGCAGGTGACTCCACATACCCCTGGGGTAGCCTTGTCCAAGTTAACTGACTGGGTCCCCAGGTAAAAGCGAAGAGGAATTGGCTAGCTGGGTCCAAGGGTATGCTGAAGAAGGCGGAGCATAAGTCCGCGGCAGAGTACCAAGTTGTTCCCGCCGGAATTGCGTTCAGGAGGGAGTTTGGGTTGCCCACCACTGGGTGTCGGGGTATTACGAACTGGTTTACTAGTCTCAGGTCCTGGACAAAACGGTATCGGACTGGGGCTCCCTCCTTCGAGGGCTTCTTTACCGGGAGTACGGGAGTATTGCAGGGCGAGGCGCATGGAACTAAGATCCCTTTCTCGAGGAAGTCCTCGATCATGGGTGTTAACCCTTCGATGGCTTCTTTAGGCAAGGGGTATTGTTTGGTGCAAGGGAAGGGTAGGTCGGTTCTGTAGGTGATCTTAACGGGAGTGGCTGATATCAGGAGTCCGACAGAGGTTGATTCAGTGCCCCATAAGGAAGGGGGTAATTCGTTTTCTAACTCTGGAGGGAGTTCGGGAAACTGACGGTCCAATTTCGCTTCTTGTACAATACCCGGGAACGCGGGGATGGATTCCTCGGGCATATATAGGTAGATGCCATCTGAGGAGTACTTTATGGTGGCGTTGAGTTTACATAGGAGATCTCTGCCGAGGAGATTAACAGGACTGCTAGTTAAAAGGAAGGTGTGTTCTGCTAGTAGGGGTCCAAGGGTGACTTTAGCCGGTTGCGAGAGTGGGCAAGTGCGGGGTATCCCGTCTAGTCCCATAACTTTCTTGGTCACCGTCCCTGGTTGTAGATGACTATCGGTTAAGGTGGAATATGTGGCCCCTGTGTCTAGTAGACATTGATAGGGGTGGCCATCAATCTCGATAGTGCAGACAGGATCTTCCGGTGACAACGCTAACACTGGGCAGATGGTTTGGGTTGGACTCAGACTGGGATCCCCTTCTGGTTGTCAATAAGTATCTTGATCCTCAGGTGGCGGCTGGTTTGGGGGGTGCAAAGGGGGAGCTGTGGCGTTTGCCCAAGGGTGAGTAGGCGCGTTCAGGGCTGGCATCTGGGTCTTTGGGCCCGGTTGGGGTCGTTGGGTCTTAGGCATTTGGTTCGGAGGCATTTGTGGAATGTAGTCTTCCGGTGGATGATTAATGTGCCCCTGGTTTAGGTTAGATTGCGGGAGGAGGGGGGGCTGGTTTGTTCGGGTAGGGAAGGGCAGGGAGCCCTGTCCTCCGTAGGGTGGTGTGTTAAGGTAAGGGCAGAATCTTTTTATGTGTCCCTCTTCTTGGCAATAGTAGCACCCTCCGGTGCCTGGTCCCCATGATCTATAGGGATTTGGAGGTCCTCCACCCCGGACTCCCCTTCCGCGGCTGAGGCCTCTGCCCCGGTTAAGGCCATAGGTAGTTTCCATGCTCAAAGCCAAGATGTGTTCGGCCTCAGGTTTTGTTTCTTTTTTCTTTCTTTCATCTCTAGAGTTATAGACGGATTTTGCGATGGATAAGATTTCGCTTATACTCTTCCCATCGTATCCAATTTGGAGATTCAGGGCTTTCCTAATGTCTGGGCAGGCCTGATCCTTGAAGAAACCTTTAACAATTACTTCATGTTGTGGATTCTCGGGGTCTATTCCCCCCCACGTTTTGATGGCAGCGACTAATCTGGTATAATAATCAGACGGGTGCTCATTTGGTCCTTGCATTACCGTCTGGACTTTAGTCCAATTTACGGTGCGTTGTCCGGCAGCCTTTACACCATCTAGAATGGCTTTCTTAAATAGTTTCAGGTACCAGATTCCATTGGTGGTGTTATAATCCCATGCAGGCTCGACTCGGAGGCATTGCGCTGTGAGGGCCTGTAACCCTTGGGGTCGTCCCCTCTGATAGTCGGGTGATTCTATGGCTTCCCCCGCTTTCGTTAAAATATCCGCCTTCTCAGCCTCATTGAAGAGGGCGTTCAGGAGGACATGGACATCAGGCCAGGTGGGGTTATGGGTGGAAAAGATGGCGCTGATTTGGCGGTGGCATTTATCGGGGTCGTCCCTCAGGGAGGGCATCTGGTTTGACCAAGTTACGAGGTCCGAG
Organism: Podarcis erhardii; assembly: GCF_964252035.2. Taxonomy (NCBI): domain Eukaryota; kingdom Metazoa; phylum Chordata; class Lepidosauria; order Squamata; family Lacertidae; genus Podarcis; species Podarcis erhardii. The sequence continues at coordinate 32,045,689 of NC_138505.1, read as the reverse complement.
GTATAGAAGGGTTGGTGTGTATAAACCATTCGTGGGGGTCCATCAGGTTGAAGTGGTGGAATCGGCAAAGCCCTTAGGGGCATTTGGACCGCGGTAGAGCTCACGGTAGAGCTCACCTGATCGGAAGTTCCTGGGGTTTCTGCAGTGAGGTCTAGAAGTTCTGCAGTGGGCGCACGAGATTCCAAGGGGGAAAGGCTTTCTCTGGCTTGGACGGGGTTCTCAACTACGTTTTGACGCGTTGAAAGGGGGGTCTTTGTCTTAGCCTGTCCGGGGTCTCTCTGGTCTCTTTTAGCCTGTAGCCTCGTGACTCTTTTATTCTCATTGCTTTGTGTCCCCTCATCCCCCGTTTCTTCATCACTACTAGATGGCGGCGACGGCGATCCTCTATAATAAAAGGGGATCAGGGCCCGTTGTGTGTCATCATCTACGGAGTGCCCTTCGTAAGGGGGGGGCATGGGGTGCCGTCCGGGATTCAATATGGGTAGCTGGTAAGATGTAATTCCTTTTGGGGCTTGCAGGAATCCCTTTACAGCCTCAAAGGTAGCTAGGTATTCCAACTGACGGGGTTTTTCTTCCATCAGGTATCTCTTTAGGTGGTTCATACGTTCTTCATTAAACGAACCTCCCACCGGCCAACGCAATTCGGGCTTGGCGGAGGCGGTGCTGGCGGGCCAGATTTCAGAACAGAGGTCCTCTAATTTTTGCTTTGATAATAATTTGTGGCCTGGAATCGTCTTCCAATAAGTGATGACAAATTGGAGAGGAGAGTCAGGGTCCCTCTGAGACTGAGAAGGCTTTCTAGAAGCCTTCTTCCCAGAGTGAGCCCGCTCACGTTTGGAAGCCTGGGTACCCATTCTATGTTTTTACGCGTGTCTAGACAGAAAGAGGGGAGAGAAAGGGTGGTAAGGATTGGTATATCTAGGAGATTGATATACTTAATACGGGATTTATAGTAAAGAAAGGTTTCTAGTCGCTTGGCAACTTCCTTAGAGGGTTTTTTAGAGAGCTCTAGCTATCCGGTATTCCTTCCTATTTCCTTAGTCAATAACCTGGGGTCCTTTTCCACTCTGCCAATCCCGCCCAATTCCTCATGGGCTATCCCTCCTGGCAACCTCCTACCTATCGTCAATCTCAGGAAAAGGGGCCCTACTGAACGCCTGCGCCACGCAGTGCCAGATCAGGTGATCCCTGGATAGAGTCTTGGTTCGAAAATCCCCCTTGCTTTCGGAAGCGGGCTTACGGTACACGTGGTACGTAGCCCGACCGGTGCGGCTGGGATTGGGATAGAAAGCAAGACCACTTCCTGCCCCCTAGAAAGGACGCTCGGGAAGCTCGGAAAAAGAACTCCAACCCCTTGCTTTCAACTGGGATCACCCGTTGCGGAGAGTCGACTATCTTTCAAGTCGGGTCTCTCCGTCTTACTTTCGGGCTCCCAATTGGTGCGGCTGGCTGGAGAAATATAGAGAAAGAGATAGAGCTCAGAACCCCCCTTCGGGTCGAGCAGCAGTCCACGGTCTCTCTTACCAATTGGACCAAGAGACAGGCGAGAAAGAGCGATAGAGAGGAGGGCAGAGATTTCGGTTGCCAGGAGATTTCCACCCCCTTCCCACCAGTGCACTGGATTTTCTCTTCCTATACTCACGAGTCTTCTATGGCGATCCCGGGATCGATGAATAAGCCGGCCGGATTCCCTTTGCTCCCCGGCTGAACCCTAGGGACGTTCGATTACCGCCCGGAAGATGGCCGGAGGTCCAAAGGATCTTCCCAGGCAAAATGGCCCGGAGCCGGCTGAAGATTTCGGGGCCCCCGGTCAGCAACACGGGAGTACCGCCCGCCCCACGTTGGGCGCCAAATGTTACGGTAAAATCTGGGTGCGGAGTTGCCCTGCCACCCAGCACGTCGGACTAAGTCCGCGGGTCCTAGCGGAAGAAATGAGTTCAGCCAGAGACGGAGCAAAATGCGGAGATCCGAGTTTATTGGCCAACAGGTTCAAGATGAGATTGAACCCCGAGAATGGGGCGACATAGACTTTTAAAAGTTCCCTCCAAGTCCCAGAATACAATGCAGGAAAACGTCATGAATACATCATGGGAAGGTTGGGTTACATGTAAACACGTCATGAATACATTACGGTCAGGTAGGGTTACACTTATTAGCATTTCAGGAAGGGAGGGGGAGATATGCAGAGTGAAGGGATATGCATAGATAACATGGATAAACATTTCCTGAGTACAGGTGGTGGCAAGACAATGGAACAGATATGCATCGTCTGCCACTTGGCATTGCCCGGAGGAAGGGTTTGGCAGAACGATCCGATCGGATTAGGGTCTTCCTGAGTACGTGACCTGTCGCACAGGGGATTATGGCAGTGGGGCAGCAACATGGAGTCCAGAGGGAACAGAGTAGAACGATGTCGGAACGAAGAAAATCGGAGCTTTGGCTGATTTTATATCATTTTCCGAAGCTTTCGGCCGCCTCGCCGGTCAAGTGTATATTGTACATTGGAAACGGAAACAAATGGATACATTGTAACCAGACTTTGACAGTTTTACGAGGTCGCTGGTTTCGGTTCCATTGTTCTCGCAGCGGGGGGCCGTCAGCAACTTGTCAGGAGGTTAAATGAGGCGTGCAAGAGCTTCCGAGCTAGCTCCTGCAGGGGAAGGCACGCTCCTGATTGGCTGAGGCGCGGCCATTATAGTCAATGGAGGGTTTAGTTTGATACGGTCAACTCATGTTGAGAATAGGGCGAAAGGAAGGCATAGAAAAGGCATAGGAAAGAAGGGCTTATTCCGCCCGTATAGAGAGATAAGGAATATTTATAAGGTCAAGGGGTATAGTGTGGTGCTTGTGCAACAGTGTAGGGGTTCAGGGGCTGGGCGTCATCGAGGTCATCGCCTCGGGCCCCCTTTGAGGAGAAGGAGGTGAGGAAAGGTGCCCCCCCCCCTCTCCTTCCGTATCAAGTGGCCAAATAGACTTCTCTGGAAGGCCCATGAGCAACACTTGAAGGCAGTAGGCCTCTTCTACTGATGCAGAAGTAGGTAGAAATTCCACTTAGCTAAAGGCCAGCAGATGCCCTGTTTGTGGGTTTCCCATAGGCATCTCGTTAGCCTCTTTCAGAAACAGGATGCTGGACTAGACAGGCCTTTGGTCTGATCCACGGGGACTCTACTTATGTTCACGTCCTACAGGTACTGGTAGACTTAAAATGCCTCTGCATGGTCCTTATCTGTTTTCCCACATGGAGCTAATATCAGGCAAGATCTGCTTGACCCGACTCTGCACTGGCTGCCCATTAGTTGCCAGGCCCAATTCAAAGCTGAAGCAGGTGATGGGGAGGCAGAGGTGTCATGGGTGTCTCCTCCTCCTGCTTCAACAAGCTCCTCTCCTCCCTTGTCTCCCAGAACCAGCAGAGGGCAGAAACAGGCGGAGCAGTGGAAGACTGCATGCAGGCCCAGTCTCTGATTGCCTGGGAAAAGCCACGGAGGGCTTTTTGTAGGGAGACGGGGGCTTTCAGTCTTGGCAACTGATTCATGGGTTCAGACCTACCAGGGATGAGCTGCTGTGCTCATGCAGCCAAGTCTGTGAAGATTGTGCTTTTGCTAATAGTTTAACTCTGAATGGTGTGCTTTACTGCCAGCATGCTCCTTTTTAAAAAAATATATTTATTTGCTTTTACAAGAAAGAAAAAACATAACAACCACAAAAATAAAGAGAAACAAAAACAATCACAAATACACATAGAAAAAATTAAAAGTAAAAATTCCAGCTTTTAAGTTTATGCTTACAAAGACTTCCTTTCTTGACTTCCTCACGCCTCCCTTTTTTGTGTTCTTCTTTACCCAATCGTGTACAGCAAATCTTTACCTTCTTTCAAAACTCATTTCTAATTATTAAAATCATTCTATTATGTCTCCAAACTTTCCTCCATTACATTTAAACACCTTTTATATATTATTTACTTTTGACATAATATAACTTTGGTCTTTCACCTTTTTTCTATTACATTTTTACATATTTTTTAAACCTATATCACTAATGCCATATTATTTTGTATCCAACATCATTTTAACATTCATAAACTTTACAATGTTTCTGCAGATAGTCTTTAAACTTCTTCCAGTCCTCTTCCACCGCTTCTTCTCCCAGGTCTCGGATTCTGCCAGTCATTTCTGCCATCTCCATGTAGTCTATTACTTGCATCTGCCATTCTTCCAAGGTGGGCAAATCTTGTGTCTTCCAATGCTTTGCGATAAGTATTCTTGCTGCTGTTGTTGCATACATAAAAAACGTTCTATCTTTCTTTGGCACCAATTGGCCGACTATGCCCAGGAGAAAGGCCTCTGGTTTCTTAAGGAAGGTATATTTAAATACCTTTTTCAGTTCATTATAGATCATTTCCCAGAAAGCCTTAACCTTTGGGCACGTCCACCAAAGGTGAAAGAATGTTCCCTCAGTTTCTTTACATTTCCAACATTTATTATCAGGCGAGTGATAAATTTTTGCAAGCTTGACCGGGGTCATGTACCACCTGTATATCATTTTCATAATATTCTCTCTTAGGGCATTACATGCCGTAAATTTCATACCGGTGGTCCACAACTGTTCCCAGTCAGCAAACATAATGTTATGACCAATGTCCTGCACCCATTTAATCATAGCTGATTTGACCATTTCATCCTGTGTATTCCATTTTAACAGCAAGTTATACATTCTTGACAATATCTTAGTTTTCGGTTCTAACTTCTGTTTCCAGTTTTGATTTTTCCACCTGGAAGCCTATTTTTTAATCCAATTTATAGGCCTCTCTAATTTGATAATAATACAACCAATCTCGCACTTTATCTTTTAATTTCTCAAAACTCTGCAGTTTCAATATATCTCCTTCTTGTTCTAATATCTCCCAATATTTCGGCCACTTGGCCTCCATATTGAGTCTTTTCAGAGCCTTAGCTTCCAAAGGTGACAACCACCTTGGGGTCTTGCTTTCCAGTAAGTCTTTGTATCTTGTCCAGACATTAAATACCGCTTTCCTGACAATATGATTTTTGAATGCTCTATGAGCTTTAACCTTGTCATACCATAGATATGCATGCCACCCAAAAGCATTATTAAAACCTTCTCGATCCAAAATGTCAGTGTTCTCAAGAAGCAGCCAATCTTTCAACCAGCAGAATGCTGCTGATTCATAGTAAAGCTTGATGTCTGGCAGGGCAAACCCACCTCTTTCCTTTGCATCAGTTAATATTTTAAATTTTATTCTGGGCTTTTTACCCTGCCAGACAAATTTAGAGATGTCTCTCTGCCACCTCTTGAAACAATCCATCTTGTCGACAATCTGCAAAGTTTGAAACAAAAATAACATTTTTGGTACTGCCAGCATGCTCCTTGACACCTGTTTGTTTCTTCAAGCACTTTTCTGTACAGCAAAATAATATATCTTTGTGTGCTATTTTTACCAAATAAATGCATTTTTTACCAAATAAATGCATTTTTATGCACACTTTACCTTAGTAAATACATTTTTGTACACATGATTTGGCTGGAGAACTGCATTGCAGAATTTTGAGAAGTACAAATTCTGAGAATAGTTTCAGGACATTAAAAAAAAATAGAATTAGGGTTCTCCTGAAATGAGAACTGAATAGGATCTCCACCCCCATCCCTTGATGTGCTACTTGATTCTACAAATGTTTACCAAGAAATCCATGCTAAAAAGTCTCCAGTGGAAATAAATAGGGCTTAAAAAGGCTTAAATTTGACTGGGTAGTGTGCTTAGTCCCTGTTGAAAAGGGAAATTATTTGCCAGCAAACTTAATCCCAAACTGCTAATGTGGAAAGGTAGCCACCTGCTGGCTCTCCGAGAAATCCACAATATGCCTCTTCGCCTTTGGTTTAGTTTAGAAACGAAGAACTGGAAAGGCGGCCTGTTTGATTACTAGGAAAGTTAGATGAATTCAAGCAGTGGAACATGCACAGCTGGATACTTCTGACTGAAATCCTGCTAGCAAAATTGAGGGAGGCATAGCCTGTTATAAGCAGATTGCATTTGCCTTGATTATGCTTGTCCCTTTGCAGCTGACCATCCTCTCCCCAAAACTTACCTTGGGTCAGCAAGTGGAAATAGCAGCAGCTCAACAGGCTCATAGAGCGTAATTTTCAACTGGCCTGCAGTAGGAAAAGATGTTATGGATTCCAGAGAGTAGCATGTTTCTCCTGAGCCATTTCAGGCAGACAGCTGACAGCATGTGACATTGCTTCCAGAACATCAGCACTGGTTGCCTATATCCTACCGGGTCAGTTTCTTGTGTTGATCTACAACTGCCCATCAAAGAACCTGGGTCCAGGATATCTTAAGGGCCACCTGAGCCCTTATATCCCAGCTTAATCCTGGAGATCATATGGAGGGGCACTGCCTGTTGTCCCCCGGGGTTACAGACCAGCCTCAGAATCTCTTCCCAAAGAGCTTTGACAGGCTTCCTTGCTTTTGACTTTCAAGCTTCTCTTAAAGATCCTTTTATGCTGACATGCCTTTGCAGTTGTTTAATTTTTATTTTTTATTAGCCAGTCACTTTAATTGTTATTTGTATTTTTTATAAATTGTGTCTTATGTTTTAACATTGTAGAACTGCCCTGACATTTTATGATATACTGGCATAGAAATACTCTTATAAATAAATCAAATAAATCCCACCCCACCCCTTTTTTGGGGTCCAGCCTCACCCTTCTTTTTTAAATTTGCTAGTGTGTAGAGGTTAGTGGAGCTTCCGCTGCAATTATTACACAATCCTCTAGGTGTACATTGATGTACAGTGGTATTGTCTCATCAGGCATGGATAGGTTTAGAAGTGGGCATTATGATGTTCTTGGTGTAACCTTGCCTCCGTCTGTTACATGGCCACCCCTCCACCTCATTGCCTGTTCTGTGATGGAGCACAGATATGCAGGTGAGCGTCACCTGTTGAATCAAAGCCTGCCAGGTAGTTGCTGAAGCCATGGAAAATTTGTAAGAAAAGGAAATGGTCTCAACCTTAGATTAAGGGTCACCTTACATGAACTCCCAGGTGTGTTGTTGCCAGTTTAACTCTGAGCATGTGGCAGCTCCTGATTAAGCTGTCATAACACAAAGATGTGGACTGTTTGGTATGTTAAGACACCATCACAAATTCATGCACAATTTGCCTGTAGGAGTTGCTCACAAACGAAAGGAACTAACTTGCACAGAGTCACCCACTGTTGGTCCATCTAGCTCAGTATTGTCTACTCCAGAGGAGAAGGAAGTTTTAGCTTGAGGGCTTCGTTCCTTTCTGGACCACTTTGCAATGAACACATGTCAGGGGTGGATGGGGCCAGAGGTGAAAGTGGGTAGGGCTAAGAATGTAAAATTAACATTTGTACAGTAGGCTACTTTCTACAAACACAGAGCCACTATTATATGCCATTCATGCAGGCCAGGATCTGTATCAGAGTTCAAGGACAGATTCCAGCCAGGCAAAAACACCCAAGGAGGGTCCAAAGTAAGGCTAATGAGGGATGTAAGAGTGTGTGACATGGGGAGAGTCCCAAGGCCCAGATGATGATGATAATGATGGTGACATTATTATTATTTATTAGATTTGCTAGTCACGTGTTACCCAAAGGTCTCAAAGTAACTTACAATACTGTTACAAATAGATTATGCCATAACAGTATTACAGAAAACAAGAGCAGGGACTGGATCCCTCAGACCTGCCCCCCCCTGCCCCCGGGCTCTTTGCCCCCCACTCTGCACTCTCAGATGTGGAAAAGTCCTCCCCTCACAAGGAACTGACAGTCTGACTTTTCCATTTCAGCTGCTGGAGGATGAACAGTGCTACATCCTGGGGGTCATCGAGAGCTGCCAGGCAGCTGAGCTCAGGGGGCTCTGATCCCTGAAGTGCTCCAAGGAGGAGACGACTCAAAAATTTCTGGTGAGTGATGGGGGGGGGTGAGGGACCCCCACAGGGAGGTGGGGGGAAGGGGTTGTGCATCTGCAGGGAGGAGGACCCTGCCGGCTTAGGCCATGGGGTTGCCATTCCCCTGCAAAGCCAAGCCTGGTGTTTGGGGTCGGAGCTGATTCTCCTCCCCTGTTCTTTTCCAGGACATCTTGGGGCCCTTGGAGCACTTCAGGGATTGCCCCCTGACCCTGGCCCTTGCCTTGGAGGCCCTCCTCCAGCTAAGGTGAGTGGGGTCTTTGGCGTGGATGGGGTTGTGGGTGGGGGGGCAGAACTCCAGGGGGAAAGAGCAGGCGGAGGGAGAAGGGGGCAAGGGAGACTCTAACCCTCTCACTTTCATCTCTGCAGCACGATGAGGCCCAGATTCACCTCTGACATGATGAGTGCCATCCTGCAAAGGACGTTGGAGGCCGTGCTGAGTGGGGCCAAGGAGGAGGAGGAGGAGGAGAAGAGAGAAGCATGTCCTTTGTTTTGACTTCCCTTCACAGGCTCTTTCTTCCTCTTCGTCACACCCTTGCAGAATCCAACTCTCTTCTCTCTTTTCCCGCAGGAACTGAAGAGGCACTTCCGGCTTCTGCTGGGCAGTCTTCTTATGGAAGCACCCAACCCTGGCACCCTCCTCCACCTTCTCAGTGTAAGTGTCCCTTTGGCATCCGGGGTGGTTTTAGCGTTGTCCCCCCCCCCATCCCTTACCCAACGGACTGCCCCATTTGTGGGGCACAGAGCCTGTTTGGCCCCCAATTTGGTCCAAGACCAAAGATGGCAACCCCTCATGGTCCAGAAGTGCCAGGGACTCCGTGGTGGGGGCAGTGGGGGCCGCTTTGGCCCAGATTGGCCCCTGACTCTGAAATGCTCTTTCCTCCTGCAGGACCTCAGAGGATATGCCCTGGGGGAAAGTGGGAAGGCTCAACAACTTGCGGGCACAGGGTTGGCACCTTTGTTTTGGCAAAAGACAGAGCAGGGGACAGAGAGATCCGAAAATTGTTAACATTATTTTGCCTCAAAAGATTTCACGGAATTTTGGGCTTTTCCGTTCCTTAAGATATATGATCTACTCTCTGTGTAACTCCACGTGTCAAGAAGAAAAAGAACTGGAAGAGAATGGAATAAAAATAAAAAAAATAATGGATTATGAATAAATGCACAATAAATTGTTACTGTCTTGAATTTCATTGTCTTATTGTCTTCCATTCATCTGGACACCTTTGTTGTTGCAGCCTGAAAGAGAATTAGCATTTTTTGCTGCTGCATCACTCTCAGGTTGACTCATGTTAAGCTTGTGGTCCACTAAGATCCCTAGATCCTTTTCCCTACCAGCAAACCAGTGTCCCTCAACTTATATTGGTGCAGCTGGTTCTTCCTGCCAACGTGCAGAACCTTAGATTGGCTACAGGTCCTCTTTGCTCACCCCCAGGGAGTGACCATGTCGCAGTCAGTGCTGTGGTAGCTCCGTGTGGCAGGAAGAAGAAGAAGAAGAAGAGGAGGAGGAGGAGGAGGAGTTTGGATTTAATATCCCGCTTTATCACTACCCTAAGGAGTCTCATAGCAGCTAACAATCTCTTTTCCCTTCCTCCCCCACAACAAACACTCTGTGAGGTGAGTGAGGCTGAGAGACTTCAAAGAAGTGTGACTACCCCAAGATCACCCAGCAGCTGCATGTAGAAGAGCGGGGATGCAAACCCGGTTCACCAGATTACGAGACTATCGCTCTTAACTACTACACTACACTGGCTCCCAACACAGTTCAGTGCAATCGCCTGGTGACAATCCAGTCCAGCTGGTGCCAGTGACCCGAGATTGAAGATGTCTCTAGCACACTGTTTTGCCTTGGTAGAGCATTCCATGTTTGTGACATCTGCTGGGAGGGCATTCCACAGGGGCATTCCACTACTACCAAGAAGGTGTTTGCAGGCTCCTGACATCCTGGTCTAGTTCCTCGCAGAACTTGTTCTTGATCTGTGTATCAGAGTACACAGAACGTAAGCACTCAATATGTTAACCAGAATGGAGGTAGTTGAGAGATGGAGAGAAGGCAAGCATTCTGAGCCCTCAGCTAGCAGTTCTATCAGAGACAGAAGGGAGTCCCTTGCTGCAAATCTTAGGCCATGAATCTTTGGGATGCCCTCCTTGCCACAAAAGGTGTAGCTCTCTCTGAGGCTGCCATTCAAAGCAAGTCTTGTCTCCTGTTCTTTGTTTTAATATTTATTTATTTTTTGTGCACAACTGTGCATATTCTGTATATATTCTGTATATATTCTGTATATTTTTATTTTTTACATAGGGGAGTAGTTAGGGTTAAGTGTAGGGTTTAGGGTGGATTACGAGTCCACCACTCTTAACCACTACACCACACTGGCTCGCCCCACTCTTATATGGAGGTGCCAGAGACAACTTGGGACCTTTTCCCTGCAAAGTATAAACGCTACATCTCTCTCTGAGCTAAGCTGCGTAGCAATTATATGAACTGGAACTAACAGTCCTCTCTTGATGGATCATGAAGGTTTCATTAGAAATTGAGAGGAAGGGCATGGCCTCTGCTATGTAAGTGTCCCAAAGCATTCTAAATGAATGCTAATGTATTCCTTTCTCTCCTACTTATATCCAGCCCACCTTTTTTTTTTTATTATTGCAAAAATGACCAAGGCAATCCAAGCATCTCTTAACCTGGGAGTAAACCCCAAAAGGACTTCTGAGTAGATATGGTTAGGACTGTACCATACTACATTTATTGAGGCATAAGTCCATTTCAATAGATGCATGACAATTTATTTGAGAGGATTACGATGCTCTCTACTGGCCACATTTTGTAGCACAAGAGGCATGAATTTGAGAGTGCAGGAATAGTTGGCTGTAAACACAAGTCAGGGCTGGTTCTGTCATGAGGTGGATTGCCTCAAGCGGCAAATTAAAAGGCAACAAATTATTAGTTGTTAAGATGACAATTTCAATACCCCATTTGGGGAGGCTGTGGATTTATTGTTTCAGAACCAAAAGGTCATGGGTCATCTTAAAACATAAATTCTAGCTCTTTCATATATTCCACCCATGGTATATACACATGGTATTTTCCACTTGACTCATTTGATGACTGCCAGTGAACATTGCCTGGTTTCTGTGGTGCAGTTTATTTAGTCCTTGTAACTGTTAATCAAGCACTTGGTTGCTCCATGCTGTAAAAAGGAGATGGGGATGAATCAATTTAGCAAAAACCAGCAACCAAAACTCAGCCTAAACAACAACACCAAAAGGGAGCCAAGTCCAAGGTGCTGAAGACCAACTTATTTGAAAAACACTCCACTAAATGTATTGTAACATAATGAGTTTCAAGTGCAATTGTTCTTCATCACAGGAAAGAATAAAGTGTTCTCTAATTTTCAATATATACATTCAATAAATAATAATAAGAATTTTAAGGTCATATATATATATATATATATATATATATATATATATATATATATTCATAACTGTATATATAAACCACATGTCTGAAACCCCACAGAAGAGTTCCTGAACAAATTGACCTCAAATATTTCTCTGCAAGGTCAAAGTGGGAAACCTCCCCATTGTCTTTCCTCACAAATCCTGTCCTCACAAATCCTGTCTTAAGGGCACATTCAAGATATGAACAGGGTGTGAGCCTGTGACCTGTAACCTAGATTCAGGAATTACCATATTTTTTGCTCTATAAGACTCACTTTTTCCCTCCTAAAAAGTAAGGGGAAATGTGTGTGCGTCTTATGGAGCGAATGCAGGCTGCACAGCTATCCCAGAAGCCAGAACAGCAAGAGGGATCGCTGCGCAGTGAGGCTGGCTCCCAAAGTTATTTCAGGTGAAATAGATGGATTTAGGCCCATTGCTTGGCCGAATGTTAATCACACACACTCACACTTCAGTGGAAACTGCATGCAGCTGAGCAGCTCACATTCGGAGCATCAACACAGAAAGGAACAGAAAGAAAGCAACACAAATATTTTGATGGAAGTGTCTTAGGAAAGCGATTTTAAATCATGGACACCTAGGTTCTGAAAATGGTATTGCCTGTATTGGTGTGAGTGATGGGGTCCCATGGCACAAATTCCATGTGGTCCCAGTGCAAAGGAAAAGAGCTAAGATCTTCTCCCTTACTATAATGTCCAAACAAGATGGGATGGGGAAGAAGAATGATAGATTTGTAAGGGGTCTTCAATAATTTTGCCAAGGAAATTCTTATGGTTCAGGGCCTCATGCTATTAGCCTTTCTTGTACATGGAGATCCTTTATGAAATGCATTCAGGCCCATCAAACAAATCTGTACTGAGATACACACACTGTATCACCATTTTTATTGCTGGAACTGCTCTGAATCTGACTTCAGGAAGAACGCGTTTTAACTGCGCAGTGTCCTGGAATAGACACTCTGCATTGGGAAAGAAGGGAACTGAGTTCCCTCCCATTTCCCACTTTCCTGATGTTCCAAATGACCAGTACCCTGGAGTTATGATTTGTGTTGTTGTCAGGATTCTAACTGGCCTGTAACTGACCTAAGAATTCTGCAGAGCAGTTGCTGCTATGGCTGGCTGGCTGGCTGCTCAGGCGAACGTCAGCTCAGTGGCCAACAGCTCAGTCTTCTTGAGGCTCAGGAGCACCTAGCAAATATCTGCTCTGTTCCTGGCACGCTAGACTCTAGCTGAGGAAGGCATTTCACGTAAGTTTATGGATTAAACATTCCTCACTATGCCATCAGGTGTGTTTATGCTCAGTGGGAAAGGATAGCTGCAGTAGCAGGTAGCAGAACAGCGGATCATGAGCAGCTTCCCATCCACAACAGGTTGCTGAGGTTCTGGCCATTTTCACAGGAACAATGCAAGAGTATATTAAATCAGTAGCAGTGTGCTGGAAGAAAGTATGAGTGTCAGCTTCTCTGGATCAGATGTCTATACCTAACCAGGGGGTGGGAGAGAGCAGGAACTCTTTATTTGCTGCTTCTTTCTGTGCATGGAAGGAAGAATGCAGGAGGGAGGATGTCCTTCAATGACTAGACATGCTTGTTAGTCCCTCTCTCACTGCATGTTGTCTTCTCTTTTGTTTCCAGGATGTCTGCCAAGGTCTCCCCTGCTCCCCTTCTCTCCAAATCCCCCCTGCAGGTGAAAGAAGGCTCCCTGGTGGTCAGGTGGCTGAGATTAGTTTCCGGCCTGCAATTATCCGCATTCCTAATGGATATTTTGGCCTTGCCGATGTGCATTGCCTCAACAGCCATTGTCAACTGGCGAGTGTGGCGTGTGGACAACATCAAAGGAATAGGGTCTGGAAACATCTGGATAGGAATCTGGCAGGTCTGTTTTTGGAAAGACCATTCTAACGACGGCAAGTCTTTTTGGCATTGTGAAAATCTCAATGAGCAACATCCAACCCTCCCAATGGAATTTTTTATTGCACAGGATTTAATGGCCCTAGCTTCCATTATGAATTCAGCGGCCCTAGGATTAATTTCGTTTGCCTTGTACAATGTTTTCAAGCCCAGAAAACATGAGGATTTTGTGTCAACCTTTTTTAGGCTTGCAGCTCTCCTGAACTTAGTTGCAGGGATACTCGTCCTGATTTCCGTGACATGGAACATGTCTGCTGTCTTACAAAATGAGGAAATTGTCTTCCCAGAAGCTTTTGAATTGCCTCAAATTCCCAGTGAGCAGCATATTGGACCTTCTATTTATCTAGGCTATATCGCTGCGGGTTTCCAGCTGCTGAGTGCAGCATTGGTTGGGATGGAGAGATGTTGCATCAGGACCACCGCAACAGATACATCTCAAATAGCAACTGTAGTAGTGATTACCCCAGGAAGTGCAGTGAAAAGCGAGAGTCTAACTATTTGTTCGAAGTGTGGTTCTCTGCTAGACCTGGTAATTCAAGAGAAATCCTCCGCAGTGGAGATGGAGGAAACCCATGCGGAAGATCTTGTCATTCCAGAGGAATCCTGCGTGGTTGAGATGGAGGAAAGCTGTGCAAGTGATCTTGTCATTCCAGAGGAATCCTGCGTGGTTGAGATGGAGGAAAGCTGGGCAAGTGATCTTGTCATTCCAGAGGAATCCTGCGCAGTTAAGATGGAGGAAAGCTGGGCAAGTGATCTTGTCATTCCGGAGGAATCCTGCGTGGTTGAGATGGAGGAAAGCTGTGCAAGTGATCTTGTCATTCCAGAGGAATCCTGCGTGGTTGAGATGGAGGAAAGCTGGGCAAGTGATCTTGTCATTCCGGAGGAATCCTGCGTGGTTGAGATGGAGGAAAGCTGTGCAAGTGATCTTGTCATTCCGGAGGAATCCTGCGTGGTTGAGATGGAGGAAAGCTGGGCAAGTGATCTTGTCATTCCAGAGGAATCCTGCGTGGTTGAGATGGAGGAAAGCTGTGCAAGTGATCTTGTCATTCCAGAGGAATCCTGCGTGGTTGAGATGGAGGAAAGCTGGGCAAGTGATCTTGTCATTCCAGAGGAATCCTGCGTGGTTGAGATGGAGGAAAGCTGGGCAAGTGATCTTGTCATTCCAGAGGAATCCTGCGTGGTTGAGATGGAGGAAAGCCATACACCCCAAAGGTGACCTGAAGGACATCAAAGCCCACCTGATGTCCCCAAACATACGATTATATATGTGATTCCCTAAAACAAGGAGTCATAAACTATCAGATTCAGATCCACGCAGATCGCTCCATATAAGATCCATACAGGATCTTATAGTTTTGTTTTGGGACTTCAGGTGGGCTTTGATGTCCTTCAGGTGAGGAAGCCTCTTTTTTATGACTAGTATTTATTTATTTATTTATTTAAGATTTTGTTGATCTACAAAAGTGTGCAATGTCTCTCTCTCATGTTTTCTCCCCCCATGTAACACTTTTACAAATCATTTTCATTTGTTGAGACATTAGGAAGCAAAGGGGAAAGAGGTGGAGGGGGGAGGGAAAGATGGGTGGGGGTGGGGTCGGGTGGCGATTTTTCTATTTTACTTCCTATATGTAGGGTTTGGTGTCAGGGTTGTTTGTGCAGGTTCTTTGCTGTTCGCTTGTGTTCCTTTGGTGGTGAGAGAGGTTGGGGTTGGCCTAGGGTGTGGTTATTCATACTGTGTGTGAGGGGAGCACCCTGTTACAACAGCTTTAATAAAGATCAGGCTTACTAGCTGCCTTGCTTCTCAATATTCTCTGGTTGGCCTCTGTTATTTTCTCCTACCGATAGAGAACCTAAAAAGAGGACTCTGTATGGGCTCTTGGGTACCCCATAAGAGGAAAAGAGCAGGTTTTTCCTTATAAGAAATAATAAACATGCTCATATCAAAACAAGATTCTGAAAATAAGACAATTTTGCTTCTGATGGTAAAAGGTATATAAAGGACCCTTGGACGGTTAAGTCCAGTCGAATTCGTCTATGGGGTGCGGCGCTCATCTTTGCTTTCAGGCAGACGGATCTGGCATTTGTTGATAATACAGGGGTACCTCGGGTTAAGAACTTAATTTGTTCCAGAAGTTTATTCTTAACCTGAAACTGTTCTTAACCTGAGGTACCACTTTAGTTAATGGGGCCTTCCGCTGCTGCTGTCACACCGCCGCCGTGCAATTTCTGCTCTCATCATGAAGCAAAGTTCTTAACCCAAGGTACTGTTTCTGGGTTAGCGGAGTCTGTAACCTGGAGCGTCTGTACCCGAGGTACCACTGTATTGCCTTTGATGGACAGCAGCTACTCAAAATGGGTCAGGCACCACAACACATTTGCTAGAGTGTTTTTCAAAGAAAACCAATGTTCAGCACTTTGGGGTTCACCTTTCCTTTCTTTTTCTTTTTCTGTTTCATGTTGCCCAGCCAACATAAAGAAAAGTAGGAACATGTAAATCTAGTAAGTCTACAGGAGTTGTAAACTTTGAATTGAAGCAAAATGATTGTATTTGCTTTTGTTATGCCCAAACTTGTGAGTTGTTTTAGGCTTCCATTTGGGGTTAGTTTTGTTTTTGCCTCTGAAATGCATCTCTGGCTTGAAGCAGTCTTCTAACTTGAAGAAAGGTCCTCTGGAAAATAGGGGTGGGGTTTGTAGCCTCCCCCTGCTCCTGGACACCACACTTCAACTATTTCCATTCCTACAGCAGGAAATATAAAATCAAAACTGCTTTTAAATCGTGAGTCATAGGAAAAGAGGAAGCTGCCTTATACTCAAGTCAGATTACTGGTTCATCTACCTCAGTGTTACGTAAACTGACTGGAAGCAGCTCTCCAGGATTTCAGAAACAAAAAAATACAAAATGAGAACACAAAATACAATGATACCTCGGGTTAAGAACTTAAATTCATTCTGGAGATGTTCTTAACCCGAAACTGTTCTTAATCTGAGGTACCACTTTAGCTAATGGGGCCTGTAACCTGAAGCGTCTGTAACCTGAAGCATCTGTAACCCGAGGTACCACTGTACATAATTAAACAAGAACAAAAACTCCAATAGGGATCTTCTACATGCTGTGATAGCCTGGGGGGGACCCCCTAAACTCTAGAAATTAATAAATGATAGGATTTTGATTATTTGAGGTGTGAAGGGAGAAATATAAACTGCAGCGGAATTCCTGGGCTTGGAAGGTTGCCAGGGTAACTGGGTGCGAGGTGTCAGGAAAATAAAGTTTTGAGCAGGGGTTGCTAGGAGTAAGAAGGTCTGGGATCCATCTTTAGGCAGGCTAGCTGAAGGCTGGCTGGGAGAGATGTATTGGACTGTGGGGCTGCATACTCCTCACTCCAGAAAGAATAATAGGAATTGTAGTTTACCCCTCACAGAGCTTCAGTTCTCAGCACCCTCAATGAACCAGTACTCAAACCTGGAACATTTTCAGCTATCACAGTGGAAACAGAAAACGCAGATACTGGAAGTCTCTGAAAAACTAAAGACAAGGCATTAGCTGGAAAAGGACAAGAGGATAACTTTATGACAGGACATCATTTTTTATTGCACACACAACGGATTATCATTCACAGTGGCACCCACCCACCTCACTTGCACCTGACAACTTTGGGACTATGTTTTCCTATAAGGACCCTGTGTTTGGAGGGTATGGAGTGGGAAGTGCATAATGTTGGATGGGGAGGGGGGGATAGAAAAATCTATAAAAGATCTTTAAAAACAACAACACAATGCATAAAACAACAACAAAGCAATGCATGGCCACTGAGTAGGGGAGGCCAGGCGCTCCTGCACATTTAAACAGCTGCATAGCAAAGCGAATTGCTGCCCTTCGACCCGCACCTTCTGAAATTCCCTTTTGGACACCACTACTCAAAGCCCGGTCCTCTTATGCATCTGGCTCCCTAAACACTGAACCGCTCCTCTTCTGCGATTCCCCCACCCGTGCCAAAAAACAAAAGCAAGTTTTAGACCAGTTTTTGGGCACCAGGCGGGGTGGCAGAAACTCAAACGTCACCAAACCACCCAGAGCAACTTCCCTCCCGGCAGGTCCGACCACATAAACCGTCCGCCGCCGTGTGCGTAGCGGGGGTGGGGAAACACCGATTCCCTTTCCTGGTTCCGCCCTCGGGACGGCCCCACCCTTGTTTGGACTCCTCACCTTCCCCTCCTTCCCACCCCCACCCCCGTCTTGTCCTCCGAGCTTTGGCGCACTGTGACCGGGGCGGGATCCGGGAGGTGCTTTTTTGCTGGCGGAAGGGGAGATAATCACACAGCTAGCCCCGCGCCGACGGCTCTCGGCCCAACCACCCGGGCGCTTGTTTCCGGGGGGACGGGAAAAAACGTCGCGCCGCTTTGGCTGGGCTGGAGATGCTGCAGCAGCGCCACGTCTCGGGCAGGAGGGAGGGAGAGAAAACCGGGGAGTCCAGCTGGGGCAGGTCAGTGGGGAGGGAATGGGGCCTGGCTGGGGGGGGAGGGGGAGGGGGAGTGGCTTGACCCCCGCCCCCCCAGCAGCTGGGGGTCTTGGGGCTGGTGGGGGCTGCCAGGGGGGAGGACAGGGGTGGCTGGAGGGGGGAGGCAGATGTTTGTTTGGAGGAGGAGGAGGAGGAGGAGGGTGGAGGAGATCAGCTGAGCTGGAGAGGAGCCTCTGTGTCTTTCTCTGTGGGTGAGAGAGATTTTTGGTGCATGATCTATCTTCTCATTCAATTTGATCCCTCTAAAACAGAGTTGGTGAATATGTGGTCTGCCAGCTGTTGTTCCCATTGGCCTCAGCCAGCATGGCCAGTGTTCAGGGATGCTGGGAATTGTAGTCCAACAACAGCAGGAGGGCCACAGGTTCTTTGGTATCCCAGAGGTTCCTTAGAGGACTAGTTGATGAGGAAAGGCTCCCTTTAAAGTAGGATGCTTAAACTCTGCTGGTCTAAAGGTTGCATTTGATTTCCGTGGTTCTTCATTCCTCTCCAAAGCAACTTTTGCTATCATGTCTCTCTTTTCAATCTGACCATCCTTGCACGGCAGTGAACCCTCCTCACAGCCCACTCTTGTCCTAATTCATTCGTCTGCAATATGATATGAGTGTTGGTTGCTCTGCCAGATGTACAAGACTTCAATAAACAAGTGCTTGGTCCTGTAAGTGAAACTGTCTGGGCACGGAAGGATAAAATAGTCTAGCTGTCAGTGGGAATGGTGAAAATAAAAGGCAACTGGTGGTACAAATTGGAAATGAAAATAGTTTATGCCTATTGCCAAGGGCAGCCTCATCATTGCTCTGATCCAGCTAGTGCCGTCAGTGTACAGATATATGTTTCATGCACAGTAACTTCATAATTCTTGTGTGGGTGGGTTACTTGGGACTTGCACCTGTCTGGTGCTTTGTTTCTTACATCTTCATTTCACCATCTACACTCCAGATACAGCTCTGTGCTGCAGTTTCCAATCTGGTTGTTTAGTGCAGTCCTATGATAGCTGCACATTTGACACTCTGGTTATGCTTTAAAAAGCTACTGGAGGCACCTTACGTTGGCTGCTTTTGTACAGTACCTTGTTTGTTCATTCTTGGTACGCGTTTAGTTTTAGGTGCTTCATATATGTTACCATGTAAACCTCACAATAACCTTGTAATGCAAGTAAGTATTATTTCCTTATTGCATCTAAGGAACGGAGAGCAGGGAAGCTGAGTTTGTGAGGAAGTGGGTCATATCATTTTTTTTAAAATAATTTTTATTGGGTTTTTACATTTTATAACAACAAACACACACACAAAGACAAAAACACACAGATACAATTTCATACCCTAATTTTCTTTACCCACTTTCATTGACTTCCCTCCACCCCCTCCTCTTACATCCCAGTTCCAATAATTAATTCAGCAAGTTCTTACCTAACCTCTTAAACATATTCTTATTGCTTTTAAAAATTTAATTCTTTTTGTTTATCTATATTCAACTTATCCAATTCTCTCATAATCATTAATTTCTTTTTTTTTTAAGGTCGATCTAACTTCCCTTCCACAAATTTTTCCCTTTATTATATTAATTGTAGGTCACATTGACCAAATAAACAAATCATAACATTTTATAGTTCTATTCTCTCTCCCCCCCCTGCCCCGGTTTCTGTCCCTTCCCAAACAAATGTCCAAAAAACAAACAAAAAATAGTTCTTAGCCCGGATTCCTCACGTCCGAGGCATCTGATTCTCTGTCAGTCCCTCTCTGCCAACTATATTGGTAGTCCTCTTTGTTGGTCCTAAGACCCCGAAGGAGTTCAGTCAGAGTCACATCATATTTTCTTTCATCCAGAATGTTTAAAAGTGGTTGCTGCGAAGGGTCATCTACTTTTCCATACTCAAGAGGAAAGTCCCAATCATGTTGCTTTATTCTTTTTAGTTTTAATATTCCAAGTACTCCAGGGACTTCCCTCTTCTTCTTTCTCATCTTTCGCAGGTTTGTAATCCAAAGGTCTTCTTGCTCGTACTCTAACAGTGTAGATTCCTGATTGATATTTTCCACTTGTAGTGTCTGCACTCCTTCTTTCCTCTCTGTCAATTCCAAGAGCATCTCTTCCTGCTCAGCTGCAGAGTTTTTGTCATACGTCTCCTTTGTGCATTCAGCAGAGTTGTTTGTTTCAGAATTCAAGGTCATAAATACTTTGCTCAAAGCCATACTCTGCTCTTGCAGGATTCCCACGAGAAAGAACATTTTTTCTATCTCCGCCAGTAATTTTCCCTCTGCAGCCATTGTAATGTCACTAATTCCCCCTAGGGGGCTTTCAGTTATTTAGTAGTCCTTTTCCAATAATCTGTTACTTTGTTATTATCACTACTTTGTTTCCAATCACCTCAGCTCAAATGTATCACCTTTAATTCAGAGAGTTGTTAAATAACAAAATTCTTTACTTTGTCCGCCCGTTTGACAGCTCCTTTGACAGCTGTCAAACTCCTTTCACTTTTTCCTCCGGCACACAAACAGGACACTCCCGGGTTTTGGGGGGGGATTACACACAAAGTTCCAAAGTTCCTCCCTTTCTCTCCAGCACGAAAACTTCTTCTATCAAATTTGTGAAACTTTTAAATCATCAAAACAGTATTCATTCCGCCTTAATTCTCCGTTCCTTGCTTTAAGTCGTCTATAAGTAGAGGGGGTGCGGACTTCCCTTTATCACATCCCCCGATCGTGCCGAATTCAAAAGGTAAAAAATTTTTTAAAGTCCAAATTCCACTACTCACGGGTCCTTTGTTATCCAATCCGAATTTTGGGAAGAAAGTCAGCGCTCTCCGGCCATGGCTCGCGGCTTCGCTCCACTGAAGTAGCGGTCTACTCTCAGCACCACGCCACTCTCCGTACCCTCTCCGTAGCCTTTAAAAAGGCTCTTCGTGGGTCGGGGAGGGCGCTTAAGGTGCCCACCGAGTCACCAAGTCCGCAGGCTTCCGCACCTGCGGTTTCTGAGGGTCCCCGTGTCGCCGGCACGGCAAGACCCGTCTTAAGCGGAGCCGATTCAGCGGAGCTCGGAGGGAATCCGCCATTAGCCGTTCGCGCTAACCCGGAAGCCATAGGATCCCTGTCTCTGATGGACCTGCCATGCAGAATTCAGAAGAGAGGGCAGATTTCCCCTTTAAGTGCAGTGCTTTTTTTACTCTCTCTCCATAGGAGTGAATTCACACCAACAAGCTGATGGCCACCCACTTGGATGGCTTTAAAAGAGTAGACAAATTCATGGAGGCTAAGCCCAAGCTCTGCTTCTTTGCTTGGTATCTTTAGGATGCCTCCGAATACCAGTTAATGGGATCACCACTGGGGAGAGGTGCTGCTGAGCTTTGTTTCTGCTAGTGGGCTTCCTGTAGGCATCTTGGTGGCCACCTACCTATCTTGTGGCAGTGAATCCCATGTAAGGCATTTCCTGCCCCTTCACCTGCATGTAGTTCTGCCAAGGGTTCTGTGTCTGGGACTTGCTAGAGTGCATCTAGGTTTTCGATGGACACAAGTGGGATCTGGAACAGAATGTCTCAGTGTGGAGTTGCAGCTAGCTAGCCATAACCTTTCCCAAGATAAAGTGTTACCCCAGTTTAAGAACAGCCCTGTTTACATACTGTTCGGTTTGTGAACTCTGCAAAACCAGAAGTAGTGTCCCGGTCTGCAAACTTTACCTCGGTCTAAGAACGGAAGCCAAATGGTGAAAGGGCACCGGTGGCGGGAGGCCTCATTGGGGAAAGCACGCCTTGGTTTAAGAACGGTTTCGGTTTAAGAACGGACTTACGGAACGGATTAAGTTCGTAAACTGAAGTACCACTGTACTCTATTCCATCCCTTTCTCCATTTTCTGTTCTCCCTCCCAACACAAACACAACCTCCTCCCCTGACATGTTATGGGGCTGCTGAGTATGTCCACTCCCTCACTAGACTGTTTTGGGGTTCCCTCTTCCCTACGGTCCCCCCTCCCCCCAAAAAAATTCTTCCTGCTTCTGAAAACCTTTGTGTTCTGCCAAGCCAGCTATTATTTCCCTCTTGTGTACGGATGGTGCCATTTTCCCTATATGAGGTCCAAATAAAGAGAATCAGTTAACTATTGGTTTAAGTAGTGCATGTGATTGTTCTACTGTAACAGAATGGGGTTTTGTTGTTGTTGTTGTTGTTTTACAAAAAATAAAATGCCTTTTTGTCTCTAGAGCAGGCTTCCTCAATCATTGCCCTGCAGATGTTTTGAGACTACAGTTCCCATCGTCCCTGACCACTGGTCCTGCTAGCTAGGGATCATGGGAGTTGTAGGCCAAAAAGATCTGGAGGGTCGAGACTGAGGAAGCCTGCTTTAGAGAGTGACGCAGCTTAGTAATTGCTTTCCCCCCCTTCAGGCTACTGCAATGATCTCATGGAAATCCTGAGCTGCCTGCTGAGCGGACTTGGACTGAGTTGAGTTGCCTGCTGTAAAACTACAGATGAGAAGCTTGGTATTGTGTCCTCATGCGCAGCCTCCTTGCTGGCAGTTCTTCTGATGGATAGAACCAGGACTCGGCAGTTCTCTTGAAAAGTGTGTTTTGTTCAGCTGGGGAAATATTTCCCCCGCATCTTAATAGCATCTGCCATGGACTCTTTGGTGATCCTGCTGGAGAAGCAAGCCAGCAACGGGGGCCCCTACAGCTCTGAGCAGCCTGTGGAGATGGAGGCCAAATTGGAGCGGCCAGCAGAAGGAGATGGCCTTCATGGTAAGCTGTTTCTGCAGATCAGATTTGTCTTGCTGCGAGGAATGTGTTTCTGAAGGTAGCTAAGGTCAGGCTAAGGACATAAGGCGGGCAGTGGACAACCTGAGGAAGTGCCATCCCACTTTGGGCCTGCCGAGAGACACAGGTGCTGTCCACTGTTTCCAGGATCTCTCCTCATTTTGAGATTTTAGTGCAGTGATTCCCAAAGGGCATGGCATGCCACGCTGGTGTGACAGGAGAGGATGACAAGGGTGGCAGGAAGATTAAAGGACCATCAAAAAAACAGTCAAATGTTTCAGTGTAGTATAGTATAGTATCTGTTTTTTATATTCAAAACGAGAGCAAGAGCATCAAGGGATAAATTTGGAGCGTTGTGAGCAAATTTTCATTCCTAAAGGGTGGCACAGAGAAAGAAGTTTGAGAACCACTGCTGTGGTTGGTGAGCTGAGAGTTGGTTTAGATCCTGGGTAAGAATCCAGAGGCTGAGGGTAGTGGTATGTCAGAAGGAAACTGAATATATATTTAATTTTTAATGTACATTTTTTGTAGCTGTGTATTTTTGTAATATTTTGTTTAAGTTGCCCGTTGTTGCTTTGGTTTTTTGTACATATTTTTAATATATTAAGTGGTGTAGAAATTAAATAACCCAATCGAATCAAATAAGGTGAGCCCTGCTGGATAGGACCAGATGGCCATCTGCGTTGGGCCCCTGTGCCTGAATTCCCCCATCCTTGTCCTAGCAGGTCTGGTTGAAGGGTCAGGAGCAGGCAATTTGACAGAGCTCTGCTTGAGGACCCAGAGAGCTGCAGCCAGTCAGGGTAGATAATACCCTTTACAGATTTCATATAATGCAGTTTCCTGTGTTCCCAGTGCTTTTCTTCTGAACAGCCAAAGGTCCCAGGCTAGTCAAACCACGTGGGTCTTTGCCAAGGCATTTCTTATAGCGGGGATGCTTTAAAGACCTAGGATATCCTCTCTTTATAGGAAGGGGAAACAGACTGGAGACCCATCCTTCTACCCCTAAGTTTGTAAGGGATGTGAACCTCGTGCAACCCAATATTCTGCTCTTTTCCAGTGACGAGTGTAAATGACAGCAAAGTGCCAGCTGAAGGAGAATGCCTGGTTCCAAACAGCAGCGAGGTGCCATGTGCGAATGGACCAGCATCTCGCTACCCTGTCTCTTCTGACCCCAACGGCAGCCCACGTGGGGAAGTACCAGCTCCAGGTGTGCCCGGTTTCCATGACAACCTAAAGTCGTCTCAGGGAGCTAGTGCTGAGGGCATAGTGCTTAGGAAGGAAGTGTTGCAGTCCCTCAAACTAAGCCTTCCCATGCAAGAAACCAAATTGTGTAAGCATCTGTTTATGGCGGAGCCCCCTGTTTTTTTCTCTTGCTCCAAGAAAAGAAAAAAAAAGCTCCCTCCCCCACTTTCCATTACTCTCCTGGCCTCTGCAGACTCTGTCTCCAAAGATCACTTCAAAAAAGCTTGATCTGATACTGTAATTTTGCTCTGTGGCAATTGGTGCTTGTGACTCTGTATTTAACACACTTACTTTACTTAAGTAATAAAAGCCCCAAACACTTGAGGTTTAGCTAGTTATTTATCTGTGGGCATTTATATCTCACTTTTGAAAATGGTCCATAATATTAACGTTAATGTAATGAAACAAATATGAAACAAGCGGCATTAAAAAAAATCAATTGGCAGGGAAGAAAAGCACATAATTAAAATACTTGGGGGTGAAACATTTGCTAAGGTCAGACAAATCTCGTGGAGAGCTTTCTACAAGTGGGATGTCACCACTGAGAGTGATTGTAATAATCGGTTTTCAAATCTAACCGCGAGACCACAGTTCAGTCAACTTGTCCTGTGGCTGCCCACCCCTTCCCTCAACCCAATAAAAGCATGGCAATTAGGGTTCTGCAACAGGCAGTATTCTTAATCTGGAGGGAGCTGTGAACAAGTTGCTTGAAGAGCTGTGGATCCTAAACTGTGCACTCTTAATATCAGTGCTTACACAAGGTGTTGGGGTTTGGGGCACTTTTTTCAGCTGCACGCTCACCTGGCTAAAACCGCATGCTTTGCTTATCTGCATGAATATTGTAGTAAGTCTTGAGATAGGGGTAGTCAACATAATCCCCCCCAATGTTGCAGGATTCTAGGTTTGTCGCATGCAGAAGTACTTTTCCCCATCTGTCCTGAGTCTTCCAGTATTCAGCTTCATTGAATGTCAACATGTTCTCATGTTCTCATAAGCCATCCATGCTTCCTCTTACTCATATTTTATCTAAACTAAAAGAGCCTCAAATGTTGTAGGCTTTCCTCTCTTTTTCACCTTTGACCAATCTTTCACACCATGAAGATGATTACAGTATATTTAGGGGTTCAATACCATCTGTGTTGCTTGGTGTTGTGAGCAGCCTTTTACTTCTGCTTACATTTGGGGTACAAATGGGGCACGGTTCAAACTCTGCCCTCCTTCCTCTGTAAAAGAAACATATTTATAACTAGAAGTTAAGATTCATTATTATTATTTTTTGTTCCCAGGATTTAGAGCTAACTTCAAAGCCGCCATGACATTGTAATAATCACATTAGTTGGCAATGTGACAGTTGAGTTTCGGCTTTACTTTGGGATTGTTTCCCCACCTTAGCAGTGCAATATACTTAAACCAGAAGGTTTTAACTGAAACAAGCATTGTTTCTCTTTCATGTTGTACGGATGCCAGTCCTGGTTGTTTGTGGATCTGTGGCCAGCCATGAAGATTGGAGCATTTCAGTTCATGAACATAAAAAGACCCCTGCTGGATCAGACCAAAATGTCCACCTAATTCAAGATCCTATTTCACTCAGTGGCCAAATAGACTTCTCTGGAAGGCCCATGAGCAACACTTGAAGGCAGTAGGCCTCTTCTACTGATGCAGAAGTAGGTAGAAATTCCACTTAGCTAAAGGCCAGCAGATGCCCTGTTTGTGGGTTTCCCATAGGCATCTCGTTAGCCTCTTTCAGAAACAGGATGCTGGACTAGACAGGCCTTTGGTCTGATCCACGGGGACTCTACTTATGTTCACGTCCTACAGTTACTGGTAGACTTAAAATGCCTCTGCATGGTCCTTATCTGTTTTCCCACATGGAGCTAATATCAGGCAAGATCTGCTTGACCCGACTCTGCACTGGCTGCCCATTAGTTGCCAGGCCCAATTCAAAGCTGAAGCAGGTGATGGGGAGGCAGAGGTGTCATGGGTGTCTCCTCCTCCTGCTTCAACAAGCTCCTCTCCTACCTTGTCTCCCAGAACCAGCAGAGGGCAGAAACAGGCGGAGCAGTGGAAGACTGCATGCAGGCCCAGTCTCTGATTGCCTGGGAAAAGCCACGGAGGGCTTTTTGTAGGGAGAGAGACAGGGGCTTTCAGTCTTGGCAACTGATTCATGGGTTCAGACCTACCAGGGATGAGCTGCTGTGCTCATGCAGCCAAGTCTGTGAAGATTGTGCTTTTGCTAATAGTTTAACTCTGAATGGTGTGCTTTACTGCCAGCATGCTCCTTTTTAAAAAAATATATTTATTTGCTTTTACAAGAAAGAAAAAACATAACAACCACAAAAATAAAGAGAAACAAAAACAATCACAAATACACATAGAAAAAATTAAAAGTAAAAATTCCAGCTTTTAAGTTTATGCTTACAAAGACTTCCTTTCTTGACTTCCTCACGCCTCCCTTTTTTGTGTTCTTCTTTACCCAATCGTGTACAGCAAATCTTTACCTTCTTTCAAAACTCATTTCTAATTATTAAAATCATTCTATTATGTCTCCAAACTTTCCTCCATTACATTTAAACACCTTTTATATATTATTTACTTTTGACATAATATAACTTTGGTCTTTCACCTTTTTTCTATTACATTTTTACATATTTTTTAAACCTATATCACTAATGCCATATTATTTTGTATCCAACATCATTTTAACATTCATAAACTTTACAATGTTTCTGCAGATAGTCTTTAAACTTCTTCCAGTCCTCTTCCACCGCTTCTTCTCCCAGGTCTCGGATTCTGCCAGTCATTTCTGCCATCTCCATGTAGTCTATTACTTGCATCTGCCATTCTTCCAAGGTGGGCAAATCTTGTGTCTTCCAATGCTTTGCGATAAGTATTCTTGCTGCTGTTGTTGCATACATAAAAAACGTTCTATCTTTCTTTGGCACCAATTGGCCGACTATGCCCAGGAGAAAGGCCTCTGGTTTCTTAAGGAAGGTATATTTAAATACCTTTTTCAGTTCATTATAGATCATTTCCCAGAAAGCCTTAACCTTTGGGCACGTCCACCAAAGGTGAAAGAATGTTCCCTCAGTTTCTTTACATTTCCAACATTTATTATCAGGCGAGTGATAAATTTTTGCAAGCTTGACCGGGGTCATGTACCACCTGTATATCATTTTCATAATATTCTCTCTTAGGGCATTACATGCCGTAAATTTCATACCGGTGGTCCACAACTGTTCCCAGTCAGCAAACATAATGTTATGACCAATGTCCTGCACCCATTTAATCATAGCTGATTTGACCATTTCATCCTGTGTATTCCATTTTAACAGCAAGTTATACATTCTTGACAATATCTTAGTTTTCGGTTCTAACTTCTGTTTCCAGTTTTGATTTTTCCACCTGGAAGCCTATTTTTTTATCCAATTTATAGGCCTCTTTAATTTGATAATAATACAACCAATCTCGCACTTTATCTTTTAATTTCTCAAAACTCTGCAGTTTCAATATATCTCCTTCTTGTTCTAATATCTCCCAATATTTCGGCCACTTGGCCTCCATATTGAGTCTTTTCAGAGCCTTAGCTTCCAAAGGTGACAACCACCTTGGGGTCTTGCTTTCCAGTAAGTCTTTGTATCTTGTCCAGACATTAAATACCGCTTTCCTGACAATATGATTTTTGAATGCTCTATGAGCTTTAACCTTGTCATACCATAGATATGCATGCCACCCAAAAGCATTATTAAAACCTTCTCGATCCAAAATGTCAGTGTTCTCAAGAAGCAGCCAATCTTTCAACCAGCAGAATGCTGCTGATTCATAGTAAAGCTTGAAGTCTGGCAGGGCAAACCCACCTCTTTCCTTTGCATCAGTTAATATTTTAAATTTTATTCTGGGCTTTTTGCCCTGCCAGACAAATTTAGAGATGTCTCTCTGCCACCTCTTGAAACAATCCATCTTGTCGACAATCTGCAAAGTTTGAAACAAAAATAACATTTTTGGTACTGCCAGCATGCTCCTTGACACCTGTTTGTTTCTTCAAGCACTTTTCTGTACAGCAAAATAATATATCTTTGTGTGCTATTTTTACCAAATAAATGCATTTTTTACCAAATAAATGCATTTTTATGCACACTTTACCTTAGTAAATACATTTTTGTACACATGATTTGGCTGGAGAACTGCACTGCAGAATTTTGAGAAGTACAAATTCTGAGAATAGTTTCAGGACATTAAAAAAAAATAGAATTAGGGTTCTCCTAAAATGAGAACTGAATAGGATCTCCACCCCCATCCCTTGATGTGCTACTTGATTCTACAAATGTTTACCAAGAAATTCATGCTAAAAAGTCTCCAGTGGAAATAAATAGGGCTTAAAAAGGCTTAAATTTGACTGGGTAGTGTGCTTAGTCCCTGTTGAAAAGGGAAATTATTTGCCAGCAAAGCATAAACTTAATCCCAAACTGCTAATGTGGAAAGGTAGCCACCTGCTGGCTCTCCGAGAAATCCACAATATGCCTCTTCGCCTTTGGTTTAGTTTAGAAACGAAGAACTGGAAAGGCGGCCTGTTTGATTACTAGGATGTTTGATTACTAGGATGTTTGATTACTAGGAAAGGCGGCCTGTTTGATTACTAAGTTAGATGAATTCAAGCAGTGGAACATGCACAGTTCTGACTGAAATCCTGCTAGCAAAATTGAGGGAGGCATAGCCTGTTATAAGCAGATTGCATTTGCCTTGATTATGCTTGTCCCTTTGCAGCTGACCATCCTCTCCCCAAAACTTACCTTGGGTCAGCAAGTGGAAATAGCAGCAGCTCAACAGGCTCATAGAGCGTAATTTTCAACTGGCCTGCAGTAGGAAAAGATGTTATGGATTCCAGAGAGTAGCATGTTTCTCCTGAGCCATTTCAGGCAGACAGCTGACAGCATGTGACATTGCTTCCAGAACATCAGCACTGGTTGCCTATATCCTACCGGGTCAGTTTCTTGTGTTGATATACAACTGCCCATCAAAGAACCTGGGTCCAGGATATCTTAAGGGCCACCTGAGCCCTTATATCCCAGCTGAATCCTGGAGATCATATGGAGGGGCACTGCCTGTTGTCCCCCGGGGTTACAGACCAGCCTCAGAATCTCTTCCCAAAGAGCTTTGACAGGCTTCCTTGCTTTTTGACTTTCAAGCTTCTCTTAAAGATCCCTTTATGCTGACATGCCTTTGCAGTTGTTTATTTTTTATTTTTTATTAGCCAGTCACTTTAATTGTTATTTGTATTTTTTATAAATTGTGTCTTATGTTTTAACATTGTAGAACTGCCCTGACATTTTATGATATACTGGCATAGAAATACTCTTATAAATAAATCAAATAAATCCCACCCCACCCCTTTTTTTTTGGTCCAGCCTCGCCCTTCTTTTTAAATTTGCTAGTGTGTAGAGGTTAGTGGAGCTTCCGCTGCAATTATTACGCAATCCTCTAGGTGTACATTGATGTACAGTGGTATTGTCTCATCAGGCATGGATAGGTTTAGAAGTGGGCATTATGATGTTCTTGGTGTAACCTTGCCTCCGTCTGTTACATGGCCACCCCTCCACCTCATTGCCTGTTCTGTGATGGAGCACAGATATGCAGGTGAGCGTCACCTGTTGAATCAAAGCCTGCCAGGTAGTTGCTGAAGCCATGGAAAATTTGTAAGAAAAGGAAATGGTCTCAACCTTAGATTAAGGGTCACCTTACATGAACTCCCAGGTGTGTTGTTGCCAGTTTAACTCTGAGCATGTGGCAGCTCCTGATTAAGCTGTCATAACACAAAGATTTGGACTGTTTGGTATGTTAAGACACCATCACAAATTCATGCACAATTTGCCTGTAGGAGTTGCTCACAAACGAAAGGAACTAACTAACTTGCACTGAGTCACCCACTGTTGGTCCATCTAGCTCAGTACTGTCTACTCCAGAGGAGAAGGAAGTTTTAGCTTGAGGGCTTCGTTCCTTTCTGGACCATTTTGCAATGAACACATGTCAGGGGTGGATGGGGCCAGAGGTGAAAGTGGGTAGGGCTAAGAATGTAAAATTAACATTTGTACAGTAGGCTACTTCCTACAAACACAGAGCCACTATTATATGCCATTCATGCAGGCAAGGATCTGTATCAGAGTTCAAGGACAGATTCCAGCCAGGCAAAAACACCCAAGGAGGGTCCAAAGTAAGGCTAATGAGGGATGTAAGAGTGTGTGACATGGGGAGAGTCCCAAGGCCCAGATGATGATGATAATGATGGTGACATTATTATTATTTATTAGATTTGCTAGTCACGTGTTGCCCAAAGGTCTCAAAGTGACTTACAATACTGTTACAAATAAATAGATTATGCCATAACAGTATTACAGAAAACAAGAGCAGGGACCGGATCCCTCAGACCTGCCCCCCCCTGCCCCCGGGCTCTTTGCCCCCCACTCTGCACTCTCAGATGTGGAGAAGTCCTCCCCTCACAAGGAACTGACTGTCTGACTTTTCCATTTCAGCTGCTGGAGGATGAACAGCGCTACATCCTGGGGGTCATCGAGAGCTGCCAGGCAGCTGAGCTCAGGGGGCTCCGATCCCTGAAGTGCTCCAAGGAGGAGACGGCTCAAAAATTTCTGGTGAGTGATGGGGGGGTGAGGGACCCCCACGGGGAGGTGGGGGAAGGGGTTGTGCATCTGTGGGGAGGAGGACCCTGCCGGCTTAGGCCATGGGGTTGCCATTCCCCTGCAAAGCCAAGCCTGGTGTTTGGGGTCAGAGCTGATTTTCCTCCTCTGTTCTCTTCCAGGACATCTTGGGGCCCTTGCAGCACTTCAGGGATCGGCCCTTGCCTTGGAGGCCCTCCTCCAGCTAAGGTGAGTGGGGTCTTTGGCGTGGATGGGGTTGTGGGTGGGGGGCAGAACTCCAGGGGGAAAGAGCAGGCGGGAGGGAGAAGGGGGCAAGGGAGACTCTAACCCTCTCCCTTTCATCTCTGCAGCACGATGAGGCCCAGATTCACCTCTGACATGATGAGTGCCATCCTGCATAGGATGTTGGAGGCCGTGCTGAGTGGGGCCAAGGAGGAGGAGGAGGAGGAGAAGAGAGAAGCATGTCCTTTGTTTTGACTTCCCTTCACATTCTGTTTCTTCCTCTTCGTCACACCCTTGCAGAATCCAACTCTCTTCTCTCTTTTCCCGCAGGAACTGAAGAGGCACTTCCGGCTTCTGCTGGGCAGTCTTCTTATGGAAGCACCCAACCCTGGCACCCTCCTCCACCTTCTCAGTGTAAGTGTCCCTTTGGCATCCGGGTTTTAGGGTTGTCCCCCCCCCCATCCCTTACCCAACGGACTGCCCCATTTCTGGGGCACAGAGCCTGTTTGGCCCCCAATTTGGTCCAAGACCAAAGATGGCAACCCCTCATGGTCCAGAAGTGCCAGGGACTCTGTGGTGGGGGCCGCTTTGGCCCAGACTGGCCCCTGACTCTGAAATGCTCTTTCCTCTTGCAGGACCTCAGAGGATACGCCCTGGGGGAAAGTGGGGAGGCTCAACAACTTGCGGGCACAGGGTTGGCACCTTTGTTTTGGCAAAAGACAGAGCAGGGGACAGAGAGATCCGAAAATTGTTAACATTATTTTGCCTCAAAAGATTTCACGAAATTTTGGGTTTTTCCGTTCCTTAAGATATATGATCTACTCTCTGTGTAACTCCACGTGTCAAGAAGAAAAAGAACTGGAAGAGAATGGAATAAAAATAAAGTTTTTTTAATGGATTATGAATAAATGCACAATAAATTGTTACTGTCTTGAATTTCATTGTCTTATTGTCTTCCATTCATCTGGACACCTTTGTTGTTGCAGCCTGAAAGAGAATTAGCATTTTTTGCTGCTGCATCACTCTCAGGTTGACTCATGTTAAGCTTGTGGTCCACTAAGATCCCTAGATCCTTTTCCCTACCAGCAAACCAGTGTCCCTCAACTTATATTGGTGCAGCTGGTTCTTCCTGCCAAAGTGCAGAACCTTAGATTGGCTACAGGTCCTCTTTGCTCACCACCAGGGATTGACCATGTCGCAGTCAGTGCTGTGGTAGCTCCGTGTGGCAGGAAGAAGAAGAAGAAGAAGAAGAAGAAGAGGAGGAGGAGGAGGAGGAGGAGGAGGAGGAGTTTGGATTTAATATCCCGCTTTATCACTACCCTAAGGAGTCTCATAGCAGCTAACAATCTCTTTTCCCTTCCTCCCCCACAACAAACACTCTGTGAGGTGAGTGAGGCTGAGAGACTTCAAAGAAGTGTGACTACCCCAAGATCACCCAGCAGCTGCATGTGGAAGAGCGGGGATGCAAACCCGGTTCACCAGATTACGAGACTATCGCTCTTAACTACTACACTACACTGGCTCCCAACACAGTTCAGTGCAATCGCCTGGTGACAATCCAGTCCAGCTGGTGCCAGTGACCCGAGATTGAAGATGTCTCCAGGACACTTGAGTGTTTTGCCTTGGTAGAGCATACCATGTTTGTGACATCTGCTGGGAGGGCATTCCACAGGGCGGGCACCACTACCAAGAAGGTGTTTGCAGGCTCCTGACATCCTGGTCTAGTTCCTCGCAGAACTTGTTCTTGATCTGTGTATCAGAGTACACAGAACGTAAGCACTCAATATGTTAACCAGAATGGAGGTAGTTGAGAGATGGAGAGAAGGCAAGCATTCTGAGCCCTCAGCTAGCAGTTCTATCAGAGACAGAAGGGAGTCCCTTGCTGCAGATCTTATGCCGTGAATCTTTGGGATGCCCTCCTTGCCACAAAAGGTGTAGCTCTCTCTGAGGCTGCCATTCAAAGCAAGTCTTGTCTCCTGTTCTTTGTTTTAATATTTTTGTTTTTTGTGCACAACTGTGCATATTCTGTATATATTTTGTATATTTTTATTTTTTACATAGGGGAGTAGTTAGGGTTAAGTGTAGGGTTTAGGGTGGATTACGAGTCCACCACTCTTAACCACTGCACCACACTGGCTCGCCCCACTCTTATATGGAGGTGCCAGAGACAACTTGGGACCTTTTCCCTGCAAAGTATAAACGCTACATCTCTCTCTGAGTTAAGCTGCGTAGCAGTTATATGAACTGGAACTAACAGTCCTCTCTTGATGGATCATGAAGGTTTCATGAGAAATTGAGAGGAAGGGCATGGCCTCTGCTATGTAAGTGTCCCAAAGCATTCTAAATGAATGCTAATGTATTCCTTTCTCTCCTACTTATATCCAGCCCACCTTTTTTTTTATTATTGCAAAAATGACCAAGGCAATCCAAGCATCTCTTAACCTGGGAGTAAACCCCAAAAGGACTTCTGAGTAGATATGGTTAGGACTGTACCATACTACATTTATTGAGGCATAAGTCCATTTCAATAGATGCATGACAATTTATTTGAGAGGATTACGATGCTCTCTACTGGCCACATTTTGTAGCACAAGAGGCATGAATTTGAGAGTGCAGGAATAGTTGGCTGTAAACACAAGTCAGGGCTGGTTCTGCCATGAGGTGGATTGCCTCAAGCGGCAAATTAAAAGGCAACAAATTATTAGTTGTTAAGATGACAATTTCAATACCCCATTTGGGGAGGCTGTGGATTTATTGTTTCAGAACCAAAAGGTCATGGGTCATCTTAAAACATAAATTCTAGCTCTTTCATATATTCTACCCATGGTATATACACATGGTATTTTCCACTTGACTCATTTGATGAATGCCAGTGAACATTGCCTGGTTTCTGTGGTGCAGTTTATTTAGTCCTTGTAACTGTTAATCAAGCACTTGGTTGCTCCATGCTGTAAAAAGGAGATGGGGATGAATCAATTTAGCAAAAACCAGCAACCAAAACTCAGCCTAAACAACAACACCAAAAGGGAGCCAAGTCCAAGGTGCTGAAGACCAACTTATTTGAAAAACACTCCACTAAATGTATTGTAACATAATGAGTTTTAAGTGCAATTGTTCTTCATCACAGGAAAGAATAAAGTGTTCTCTAATTTTCAATATATAAATTCAATAAATAATAATAATAATTTTAAGGTCATATATATATATATATATATATATATATATATATATATATATTCATAACTGTATATATAAACCACATGTCTGAAACCCCACAGAAGAGTTCCTGAACAAATTGACCTCAAATATTTCTCTGCAAGGTCAAAGTGGGAAACCTCCCCATTGTCTTTCCTCACAAATCCTGTCCTCACAAATCCTGTCTTAAGGGCACATTCAAGATATGAACAGGGTGTGAGCCTGTGACCTGTAACCTAGATTCAGGAATTACCATATTTTTTGCTCTATAAGACTCACTTTTTCCCTCCTAAAAAGTAAGGGGAAATGTGTGTGCGTCTTATGGAGCGAATGCAGGCTGCACAGCTATCCCAGAAGCCAGAACAGCAAGAGGGATCGCTGCGCAGTGAGGCTGGCTCACATTCGGAGCATCAACACAGAAAGGAACAGAAAGAAAGCAACACAAATCTTTTGATGGAAGTGTCTTAGGAAAGCGATTTTAAATCATGGACACCTAGGTTCTGAAAATGGTATTGCCTGTATTGGTGTGAGTGATGGGGTCCCATGGCACAAATTCCATGTGGTCCCAGTGCAAAGGAAAAGAGCTAAGATCTTCTCCCTTACTATAATGTCCAAACCAGATGGGATGGGGAAGAAGAATGATAGGTTTGTAAGGAGTCTTCAATAATTTTGCCAAGGAAATTCTTATGGTTCAGGGCCTCATGCTATTAGCCTTTCTTGTACATGGAGATCCTTTATGAAATGCATTCAGGCCCATCAAACAAATCTGTACTGAGATACACACACTGTATCACCATTTTTATTGCTGGAACTGCTCTGAATCTGACTTCAGGAAGAACGCGTTTTAACTGCGCAGTGTCCTGGAATAGACACTCTGCATTGGGAAAGAAGGGAACTGAGTTCCCTCCCATTTCCCACTTTCCTGATGTTCCAAATGACCAGTACCCTGGAGTTATGATTTGTGTTGTTGTCAGGATTCTAACTGGCCTGTAACTGACCTAAGAATTCTGCAGAGCAGTTGCTGCTGTGGCTGGCCGGCTGCTCAGGCGAACGTCAGCTCAGTGGCCAACAGCTCAGTCTTCTTGAGGCTCAGGAGCACCTAGCAAATATCTGCTCTGTTCCTGGCACGCTAGACTCTAGCTGAGGAAGGCATTTCACGTAAGTTTATGGATTAAACATTCCTCACTATGCCATCAGGTGTGTTTATGCTCAGTGGGAAAGGATAGCTGCAGTAGCAGAGAGCAGAACAGCGAATCATGAGCAGCTTCCCATCCACAACAGGTTGCTGAGGTTCTGGCCATCTTCACAGGAACAATGCAAGAGTATATTAAATCAGTAGCAGTGTGCTGGAAGAAAGTATGAGTGTTAGCTTCTCTGGATCAGATGTCTATACCTAACCAGGGGGTGGGAGAGAGCAGGAACTCTTTATTTGCTGCTTCTTTCTGTGCATGGAAGGAAGAATGCAGGAGGGAGGATGTCCTTCAATGACTAGACATGCTTGTTAGTCCCTCTCTCACTGCATGTTGTCTTCTCTTTTGTTTCCAGGATGTCTGCCAAGCTCTCCCCTGCTCCCCTTCTCTCCAAATCCCCCCTGCAGGTGAAAGAAGGCTCCCTGGTGGTCAGGTGGCTGAGATTAGTTTCCGGCCTGCAATTATCCGCATTCCTAATGGATATTTTGGCCTTGCCGATGTGCATTGCCTCAACAGCCATTGTCAACTGGCGAGTGTGGCGTGTGGACAACATCAAAGGAATAGGGTCTGGAAACATCTGGATAGGAATCTGGCAGGTCTGTTTTTGGAAAGACCATTCTAACGACGGCAAGTCTTTTTGGCATTGTGAAAATCTCAATGAGCAACATCCAACCCTCCCAATGGAATTTTTTATTGCACAGGATTTAATGGCCCTAGCTTCCATTATGAATTCAGCGGCCCTAGGATTAATTTCGTTTGCCTTGTACAATGTTTTCAAGCCCAGAAAACATAAGGATTTTGTGTCGACCTTTTTTAGGCTTGCAGCTCTCCTGAACTTAGTTGCAGGGATACTCGTCCTGATTTCCGTGACATGGAACATGTCTGCTGTCTTACAAAATGAGGAAATTGTCTTCCCAGAAGCTTTTGAATTGCCTCAAATTCCCAGTGAGCAGCATATTGGACCTTCTATTTATCTAGGCTATATCGCTGCGGGTTTCCAGCTGCTGAGTGCAGCATTGGTTGGGATGGAGAGATGTTGCATCAGGACCACCGCAACAGATACATCTCAAATAGCAACTGTAGTAGTGATTACCCCAGGAAGTGCAGTGAAAAGCGAGAGTCTAACTATTTGTTCGAAGTGTGGTTCTCTGCTAGACCTGGTAATTCAAGAGAAATCCTCCGCAGTGGAGATGGAGGAAACCCATGCGGAGAATCTTGTCATTCCAGAGGAATCCTGCGTGGTTGAGATGGAGGAAAGCTCTGCAAGTGATCTTGTCATTCCAGAGGAATCCTGCGTGGTTGAGATGGAGGAAAGCTGTGCAAGTGATCTTGTCATTCCAGAGGAATCCTGCGTGGTTGAGATGGAGGAAAGCTGGGCAAGTGATCTTGTCATTCCAGAGGAATCCTGCGCAGTTAAGATGGAGGAAAGCTGGGCAAGTGATCTTGTCATTCCAGAGGAATCCTGCGTGGTTGAGATGGAGGAAAGCTGTGCAAGTGATCTTGTCATTCCAGAGGAATCCTGCGTGGTTGAGATGGAGGAAAGCTGGGCAAGTGATCTTGTCATTCCAGAGGAATCCTGCCCAGTTGAGATGGAGGAAAGCTGTGCAAGTGATCTTGTCATTCCAGATGAATCCTGCACGGTTGAGATGGAGGAAAGCTGGGCAAGTGATCTTGTCATTCCAGAGGAATCCTGCGTGGTTGAGATGGAGGAAAGCTGTGCAAGTGATCTTGTCATTCCAGAGGAATCCTGCGTGGTTGAGATGGAGGAAAGCCATACACCCCAAAGGTGACCTGAAGGACATCAAAGCCCACCTGATGTCCCCAAACATACTATTATATATGTGATTCCCTAAAACAGGGAGTCATAAACTATCAGATTCAGATCCACGCAGATCGCTCCATACATGCATGGATCTGCGTGGATCAGGATCTTATAGTTTTGTTTTGGGACTTCAGGTGGGCTTTGATGTCCTTCAGGTGAGGAAGCCTCTTTTTTATGACTAGTATTTATTTATTTATTTATTTATTTAAGATTTTGTTGATCTACAAAAGTGTGCAATGTCTCTCTCTCATGTTTTCTCCCCCCATGTAACACTTTTACAAATCATTTTCATTTGTTGAGACATTAGGAAGCAAAGGGGAAAGAGGTGGAGGGGGGAGGGAAAGATGGGTGGGGGTGGGGTCGGGTGGCGATTTTTCTATTTTACTTCCTATATGTAGGGTTTGGTGTCAGGGTTGTTTGTGCAGGTTCTTTGCTGTTCGCTTGTGTTCCTTTGGTGGTGAGAGAGGTTGGGGTTGGCCTAGGGTGTGGTTATTCATACTGTGTGTGAGGGGAGCACCCTGTTACAACAGCTTTAATAAAGATCAGGCTTACTAGCTGCCTTGCTTCTCAATATTCTCTGGTTGGCCTCTGTTATTTTCTCCTACCGATAGAGAACCTAAAAAGAGGACTCTGTATGGGCTCTTGGGTACCCCATAAGAGGAAAAGAGCAGGTTTTTCCTTATAAGAAATAATAAACATGCTCATATCAAAACAAGATTCTGAAAATAAGACAATTTTGCTTCTGATGGTAAAAGGTATATAAAGGACCCTTGGACGGTTAAGTCCAGTCGAATTCGTCTATGGGGTGCGGCGCTCATCTTTGCTTTCAGGCAGACGGATCTGGCATTTGTTGATAATACAGGGGTACCTCGGGTTAAGAACTTAATTTGTTCCAGAAGTTTATTCTTAACCTGAAACTGTTCTTAACCTGAGGTACCACTTTAGTTAATGGGGCCTTCCGCTGCTGCTGTCACACCGCCGCCGTGCAATTTCTGCTCTCATCATGAAGCAAAGTTCTTAACCCAAGGTACTATTTCTGGATTAGCGGAGTCTGTAACCTGGAGCGTCTGTACCCGAGGTACCACTGTATTGCCTTTGATGGACAGCAGCTACTCAAAATGGGTCAGGCACCACAACACATTTGCTAGAGTGTTTTTCAAAGAAAACCAATGTTCAGCACTTTGGGGTTCACCTTTCCTTTCTTTTTCTTTTTCTGTTCCATGTTGCCCAGCCAACATAAAGGAAAGTAGGAACATGTAAATCTAGTAAGTCTACAGGAGTTGTAAACTTTGAATTGAAGCAAAATGATTGTATTTGCTTTTGTTATGCCCAAACTTGTGAGTTGTTTTAGGCTTCCATTTGGGGTTAGTTTTGTTTTTGCCTCTGAAATGCATCTCTGGCTTGAAGCAGTCTTCTAACTTGAAGAAAGGTCCTCTGGAAAATAGGGGTGGGGTTTGTAGCCTCCCCCTGCTCCTGGACACCACACTTCAACTATTTCCATTCCTACAGCAGGAAATATAAAATCAAAACTGCTTTTAAATCGTGAGTCATAGGAAAAGACGAAGCTGCCTTATACTCAAGTCAGATTACTGGTTCATCTACCTCAGTGTTACGTAAACTGACTGGAAGCAGCTCTCCAGGATTTCAGAAACATAAAAATACAAAATGAGAACACAAAATACAATGATACCTCGGGTTAAGAACTTAAATTCATTCTGGAGATGTTCTTAACCCGAAACTGTTCTTAATCTGAGGTACCACTTTAGCTAATGGGGCCTGTAACCTGAAGCGTCTGTAACCTGAAGCATCTGTAACCCGAGGTACCACTGTACATAATTAAACAAGAACAAAAACTCCAATAGGGATCTTCTACATGCTGTGATAGCCTGGGGGGGGGACCCCCTAAACTCTAGAAATTAATAAATGATAGGATTTTGATTATTTGAGGTGTGAAGGGAGAAATATAAACTGCAGAGGAATTCCTGGGCTTGGAAGGTTGCCAGGGTAACTGGGTGCGAGGTGTCAGGAAAATAAAGTTTTGAGCAAGGGTTGCTAGGAGTAAGAAGGTCTGGGATCCATCTTTAGGCAGGCTAGCTGAAGGCTGGCTGGGAGAGATGTATTGCACTGTGGGGCTGCATACTCCTCACTCCAGAAAGAATAATAGGAATTGTAGTTTACCCCTCACAGAGCTTCAGTTCTCAGCACCCTCAATGAACCAGTACTCAAACCTGGAACATTTTCAGCTATCACAGTGGAAACAGAAAACGCAGATACTGGAAGTCTCTGAAAAACTAAAGACAAGGCATTAGCTGGAAAAGGATAAGAGGATAACTTTATGACAGGACATCATTTTTTATTGCACACACAACGGATTATCATTCACAGTGGCCCCTGTTGTGACGTGGGGTTTGTGATTTCAGCTCTCTTGACATAATATGCTGGAGACAGTTCTCTAGTAACACTTCTTTATTAAAAGCAACAAGACTAAAACCTGAGGAGGGGAGAGCTACATTTATAGGGACAGGGAACAAGCTAGAAGGGATACATTTTGGAGGGAACAATATCAGGCAATCACAGTCCTGCCTTTTGGAGGCAACCAATAAGACAGAGGATCCAAATACAGTACAGCAGCTTAAATGAACCAATAGTAGCTGTACCCTCTGGAACCAAAAGGCAGGCACTTTACCCCAATTCAATTACAGACAATAATAATACAGATATAAAATCCTTTGACTCAATACACAACAGCACCCACCCACCTCACTTGCACCTGACAACTTTGGGATTATGTTTTCCTATAAGGACCCTGTGTTTGGAGGGTATGGAGTGGGAAGTGCATAATGCTGGATGGGGAGGGGGGGATAGAAAAATCTATAAAAGATCTTTAAAAACAACAACACAAAGCAATGCATGGCCACTGAGTAGGGGAGGCCAGGCGCTCCTGCACATTTAAACAGCTGCATAGCAAAGCGAATTGCTGCCCTTCGAACCGCCCCTTCTGAAATTCCCTTTTGTACACCACTACTCAAAGCCCGGTCCTCTTATGCATCTGGCTCCCTAAACACTGAACCGCTCCTCTTCTGCGATTCCCCCACCCGTGCCAAAAAACCAAAGCAAGTTTTAGACCAGTTTTGGGGCACCAGGCGGGGTGGCAGAAACTCAAACGTCACCAAACCACCCAGAGCAACTTCCCTCCCGGCAGGTCCGACCACATAAACCGTCCGCCGCCGTGTGCGTAGCGGGGGTGGGGAAACACCGATTCCCTTTCCTGGTTCCGCCCTCGGGACGGCCCCACCCTTGTTTGGACTCCTCACCTTCCCCTCCTTCCCCCCCCCACCCCCGTCTTGTCCTCCGAGCTTTGGCGCACTGTGACCGGGGCGGGATCCGGGAGGTGCTTTTTTGCTGGCGGAAGGGGAGATAATCACCCAGCTAGCCCCGCGCCGACGGCTCTCGGCCCAACCACCCGGGCGCTTGTTTCCGGGGGGACGGGAAAAAACGTCGCGCCGCTTTGGCTGGGCTGGAGATGCTGCAGCAGCGCCACGTCTCGGGCAGGAGGGAGGGAGAGAAAACCGGGGAGTCCAGCTGGGGCAGGTCAGTGGGGAGTGTTACGGCAAAAATCTGGGTGCGAGGCTGCTCTGCCACCCAGCTCATCGGACTAAGTCCGTGGGTCCCTGCGGAGGAAAATGAGCTCAGCCGGAGACAGGAGCAAACTGCAGAAGATCCAAGTTTATTGCGCAACAGGTTCAAGGCGAGATTGAACAGTGAGAAAGGGGTGACATGAGTTTTTGAAACTCCCTCCATGTCCCAGAATACAGTGCAAAACACGTCATGAATATATTAAAGAGAGGTTTGGTTACACAGATTACATCATGAATATATTAAAGGGAGGTTGGGTTACACAGATTAACATATGGAGGAGGGAGGGGGGAATATGCAGAGCTGGAGATATGCACAGATAAACACTTCCTGGGGATGAAAAGACAATGGTCTCAAATATGCATAGTCTGCCACCTGACATTGTCTGGAGGAAAGGCTGATCAGAACAATTTGAAAGGATTAAGGTCTTGACACTTTGCTTGAGGGATTATGCTGGACAGGGGAGATGTGATGGAGTCCTAGAGTAATTGAGCAAACTGGCACGCTGATTTTCTATGAATTTTATAGATTTTAGTCCCTTTTGACAATTGGAAATAAATTGATATATTGTAGCGAAGAAGAAGGTGAAGAAGACATGCCCCCCCCCTTCCGTAACAGTCCCCCATTCGGAGATAGATTTGCATTAAAGTTCTGTAAGAACTTGCAAATCTTTTCTCCGCACCCTAAATCTCGGTGAAGGTAGGGGTGCCGTGTGAGTGGGAATAGGCCCTAATGGAAAAGGAGGTGGGTTGAGCAGGGCAACAAAGGAGGGAGCAACACGGACCAAGACAATGTATGTTTACGTTATATAGATATGCACTAAATAATAACTTTGTATCTATCGTACTAGATGTGTGGGTTTGTGCAAACCTGAAGGGGACTTGCAAATCATGCCTCTTAAGGCCATTTGCAAGTATAGTAGTGCAAAAAGGACACCTGTTGTATTTTGTTCAATAGTGGTCTATGCTTTACATTTAGCAGGAAGGTCCACTACTGACTGAAAAAAAATGCAGTTTGCTTTGTCCCCCGCCATTTTTGTGTTCTCAGGTGTCAAGGTAGCTTTTCTGTGGTCTCACAGTAGTGGCAATCCCTGGTGAATCCACTTAGGGCTTTCATATTAACCATGTTGCCTGGCACTCACCACAGCTGCCATAGGTTCGGGCACGTCCTGAGGGAAATGTCCTTGCCTTGGCTTCCTATGGGGGTTTTATTATTGGTCTTGCAGTCATGGGAAGTTGCGCACTTGCACTTTAAGGACCAAAAGCTAATTGCAGCCTGGATACACTTGCCCAATTCAAACTGAGTCCAATTTGAATTTATCTTTCCCCATGGTTCTCAACTCTTCAAACCAATCTGTTAAAAGAAAACCATTCTTAAAGGGGCACTTGTCGAAATAAGTCAATTTAACTGTATAAGGGATCATTCCTGCTAAACCAAAGCATATCCACCTTCATGTATCTTAGAAGCTTCTCCTTGGTAAAGTGGGTTTTAGCACATTTTTTAAAATGGGTAGGGAAGTTGGCAGAGTGCCAGGTGAAACAACGAAATATGGTAATAAATTTATCTAAGTCTAAACATTGGACTACATAATATCCTGATCTGTTAAAAGGTATAAAATGTATGAGGATCCTCCACTGGGGTGTAAGGAATAAGACATTAGACATAAAACACTTACACACAAAAATAGCCACAAAATAGCCCCCCCCATTAGTGGAAATGACACACTGTCAGACACATTTCAACATTCCTACGTAATAACACATAATACAAAACAAACTAATTAAATATCAGTTGCATATCTTGAGACAATTGGGATATTTTATATATGTATCTTGAGGTTCAAAAGTCAGAAAATGTCCTTGTAATTCAACTCCACCCCCCTTTGTCAGCCCCACTCCCCCCGGCAGTCTATATCCTTTGAAAGAGACATCACTTTGAAACTTTGGTGTCTTCTGTTGTGGTGGCGAAGTCTTTCATTGGATCTGTAATAACACACTTGTAGAAGTGATATCCTGTAAGGGCAGGGTGGACTTAAAAGACACAGTTAAAATAATAATAAAACACACACACACACACACACACACACACACACACACACACACAATGACCTATGAGGAACCAAAATAAATAAATGCTAAGACACAGAATTTTAAGAAATCTGAAGTAACAATGAAAATAAAAGAGTGTTTCTTGATGTGACTATATCGGCTAGAATGTTAACAGCAAAATACTGGGAAATGACTTAATACCAAGAAAAAATGAATGGCAATTTAAAGTTGTGCAAGTACCTTGAACTAGCCAAAATGACAGAATTAATAAGAAATGCTCAGGCAAAAGGTAAACAAATACCATTCCACAAACAATGTTTGGTTGTGCTTCGATTAGCTTCATAGACATCATGGAAAAACGGATTAAATAAATGAAAACAGATTATTTGTAACTTAAAAAGTGTCAAAGCCACGAAGAGATGGAAGTCACTAATACAGCAGGGATTTCACAGAACAGAAAGAAAGTTAATACAGCAGGGATTTCACAGAACAGAAAGAAAGTTAATACAGCAGGGATTTCACAGAACAGAAAGAAAGTTGTTGTGGGAGAAAAAAGGGACAAACACTTTGTTATCGGGGTTCACATATCCTGTTAAAAGGGAAAATTATTTCATGTGAGAAGCCTATCAGGAAATGCTGTTCCTAAAATGCACACAAACAAAGTCTGTGATTTAAATCCCATTGAGAGGTGGAATTCTTTGATATTTACCTGTGAAAAGAATTTGGCATG
Organism: Podarcis erhardii; assembly: GCF_964252035.2. Taxonomy (NCBI): domain Eukaryota; kingdom Metazoa; phylum Chordata; class Lepidosauria; order Squamata; family Lacertidae; genus Podarcis; species Podarcis erhardii. Next base: position 32,002,385 of record NC_138505.1, on the reverse strand, counting down.
TTAAGATTTCAAACTTGGGACACATTAAGGGTGATTTCTCTCAATGGTTCCAAGTTTTACATAAACCTCCTCTCCCCCTCCTTCCTCTCTCTCTCTCTCTCATTTCTTTTCCTATCCTCTTTTTTTTTTTTTTTTTTTTTTTGCTGATCTAGTCTCTGTGCATGTGTGGAGTTCATGTCTCAGCAAACCTTTTATACTATTGAAATGTTGCATCTTTTGGCAAAATTAGAATTTGAATAAGGGAAGGGTAAGTAGATTTTAAAAGAGGGTTAGATTTAAAACAAAAGAGAGAAACTCAGCAATTGAAGTATTCACCAACAAAAGCTAGCAATTTCAGCCCAAGCAAAGCGACTGCTTCCTTTATGTACAGGAAAGGGCTAATATCCCTCTGGCCATTCGTGGAACAATGCCGCGCCCTTATATATGGGAAATGGCCAGAGAGTCAGAATTCATAGGAATTTTTATTTTATTTATTATTATTTTTTTAACATTCTAAGTTTTTCGGCCTTACCATTTGCAGACAAAAATTTTCCTGCCCCTTTATTTACAGGATTGGTCAAGGCCCATATGTATTTGTCTTATTTTTAAATAGTAGACAAAATGATAAACACTGTAATCACTCAAATGCTTGATATTACCAGTTGTGCTTCAAAACATCACAGCTTCACCTCTCACCTTTTAAAACTAGAGAGCAAAGCTAGGCTGAATTTCAACTCCATCACCACACCAGAATTTAAGAATTACCCTGCGATGCTTGCGGACACATGTCCTTCCACACAGCCACAAATTGGGAGAGTTGAAAGGGACCCTGGGGTCATCTAGTCCAACCCTCCAAAATATAGGGTTCACAGCAAGATTTCACAGCAAGATTTGTACTACACACACATTCTTATGTATACAGGCACTACTGGGGAAGAGAGCACAATCAGTGCTCCTATCATGTACTAAGGAAGAGGAAAATAAAAATTCCTAACTTTATACAGAACCCTTTAGCAGATCTTGAGATTAGTTTGAGTTTACTTCCTTAGACGTGCAAGTTCCTTAGAGTGCAAGTTCCTAGACAAATGATCTTTAAAGAAAGATTGAAGTGAACATTTTCTTAAGATAGGGAGAGGATCTCTTATAAAGCATAGTTAAAACAGCCATAGATTTGATTTAAAGGGAATACAAAAGTGACAATTTTAAGCCTAATCTATGCCCCCCCCCTTTTGCAGTTTCCTTTAAAGGAAGCTTACTCGGAAGTAAATTTACCTGGCACAGAAGAAGAGAAAAAGGAAAAAAACCTGAAAGAGACAGAATGAAACAAGGGGGGGCATTTTCTAAGAAAAGAGGCCTGATATCAGGAGCCTTACAATAACTCTTCTGTCCAACCAAATCAAAGTTAAAACTGGACTCAGATATTTTCTTAGAAGGAAGACCATACTTTCATAGGCATGTGCTTCATGAAATAAATACACTGCATTTTAGCTTGAGAGAGCAGTGGTGCTCACCTACGCTTTTGCAGCAGAAACATCTAATTCACATTAGAAACATTCACATTCCAGAAACATTAGAAACATTCACATTCCAAAATAGACTGTAGACTCACAATCTGAAAAGTTGCGGCAGAGCACGAGGTGGGGTAAACATTTGCACCTTTCATTCTCATTTTGTCTTATTTAGGACTGATAAGGTCCAGCATGGCTTCCTTAAAAATTAAATTTTGAAGCAAGCTTGCAGTTTAAACTATGCGCGCTTAAGAAAGGCAGTCTGTCAGAGACAGAAGGAACAGACAACACACATAACAGACAACATGTAAACACACATATTCTCATATATGTATTAACACACAACACACATAACAGACAACATGTAAACATATATACTCTCATCCTTTAGTTGGTTATTGCAAGGAGTTGGGCTGCTTCCTTTAGCTTTATTAAGTGAAATTAGTAGGAAGGTCCCACATGGTTTTAAGAGCCTCCTTGCCTCTTCAAACACCACCAGTTAACCAGCCGGCCAACGCAATTCGGGCTTGGCGGAGGCGGTGCTGGCAGGCCAGATTTCAGAACAGAGGTTCTCTAATTTTGCTTCGATAATAATTTGTGGCCAGGAATCGTCTTCCAATACGTGATGGCAAATTGGAGAGGAGAGTCAGGGTCCTTCTGAGACTGAGATGGCTTTCTAGAAGCCTTCTTCCCAGAGTGAGCCCGCTCGCGTTTGGAAGCCTGGGTACCCATTTTATGTTTTACGCGTGTCTAGACAGAAAGAGGGAAGAGAAAGGGTGGTAAGGATTGGTATATCTAGGAGATTGATATACTTAATACGGGATTTATAGTAAAGAGGGGTCTTTAGTCGCTTGGCAACTTCCTTAGAGGGTTTTTAAAGAGCTCTAGCTATCCAGTATTCCTTCCTATTTCCTTAGTCAATAACCTGGGGTCCTTTTCCACTCTGCCGATCCCGCCCAATTCCTCATGGGCTATCCCTCCTGGCAACCTCCTACCTATCGTCAATCTCAGGAAAAGGGGCCCTACTGAACGCCCGCGCCGTGCGGTGCCAGATCGGGTGATCCCTGGATAGAGTTTCGAACCGAAAATCCCCCTTGCTTTTGGAAGCGGGCTCACGCACGATACACGTGTTACGTGGCACCGACCAGTGCGGCTGGGATTGATACAGAAAGCAAGACCACTTCCCGCCCCCTTGCCGGGCGCTAAAGAAGTTCGGAAAAGAACTCCAACCCCTTGCTTTCAACTGGGATGTCCGTTGCGGAGAGTCGGCTGTCTTTCAAGTCGGCTCTCTCCGTCTTACTTTCGGACTCCCAATTGGTGCGGCTGGCTGGAGAGTTTAGAGAAAGGGATAGAGCTCAGAGCCCCCCTTTCGGGCCGAGCGGTGGTCCACGGTCTCTCTCACTAACCGGACCGAGAGAAAGGTAAGAAAGAGCGATAGGAGGAGGGCAGAGATTCAGTTGCCAGGAGATTTCCACCCCTTTCCCACCAGTGCACTGGATTTTTCCTTTTCCTTATACTCACATGTCTTCTATGATGATCCCCGGATTGATGAATAAGCCGGCTGGATCCCTCTTTGCTCCCCGGCTGAACTCCTGGGGCTTTCGATTACCGCCCGGAGGATGGCCGGGGGTCCAAAGGATCTTCCCAGGCAAAATGGCCTGGTGCCGGCTGAAGATTTCAGGGCCCCCGGTCAGCAACGCGGGAGAACCGCATGCCCCACGTTGGGCGCCAACTGTTACGGCAAAAATCTGGGTGCGAGGCTGCTCTGCCACCCAGCTCATCGGACTAAGTCCGTGGGTCCCTGCGGAGGAAAATGAGCTCAGCCGGAGACAGGAGCAAACTGCAGAAGATCCAAGTTTATTGCGCAACAGGTTCAAGGCGAGATTGAACAGTGAGAAAGGGGTGACATGAGTTTTTGAAACTCCCTCCATGTCCCAGAATACAGTGCAAAACACGTCATGAATATATTAAAGAGAGGTTTGGTTACACAGATTACATCATGAATATATTAAAGGGAGGTTGGGTTACACAGATTAACATATGGAGGAGGGAGGGGGGAATATGCAGAGCTGGAGATATGCACAGATAAACACTTCCTGGGGATGAAAAGACAATGGTCTCAAATATGCATAGTCTGCCACCTGACATTGTCTGGAGGAAAGGCTGATCAGAACAATTTGAAAGGATTAAGGTCTTGACACTTTGCTTGAGGGATTATGCTGGACAGGGGAGATGTGATGGAGTCCTAGAGTAATTGAGCAAACTGGCACGCTGATTTTCTATGAATTTTATAGATTTTAGTCCCTTTTGACAATTGGAAATAAATTGATATATTGTAGCGAAGAAGAAGGTGAAGAAGACATGCCCCCCCCTTCCGTAACAGGAGGGAATGGGGCCTGGCTGGGGGGGAGGGGGAGGGGGAGGGGGATTGGCTTGACCCCCGCCCCCCCAGCAGCTGGGGGTCTTGGGGCTGGTGGGGGCTGCCAGGGGGGAGGACAGGGGTGGCTGGAGGGGGGAGGCAGATGTTTGTTTGGAGGAGGAGGAGGAGGAGGAGGGTGGAGGAGATCAGCTGAGCTGGAGAGGAGCCTCTGTGTCTTTCTCTGTGGGTGAGAGAGGGAACATATTAGTGCATATACTGTATTTTGGGAAATATTTGGAATGGTCTCTGGTACTGTGTTTAGAATTCCAGGGCAGACCAATCCTATTTGTGTGTTACAGATAGGTAGCCGTGTTGGTCTGCCATAGTCAAAACAAAAAATTCCTTCCAGTAGCACCTTAAAGACCAGCTAAGCACACGAAAGCTCACGAAAGCTCATACCTAGAACTAACTTAGTTGGTCTTTAAGGTGCTACTGGAAGGAATTTTTTGTTTTGACTATTTGTGTGTGTGCGGTCTATGTGTATTGCATATGAAGGAGAGGATGCAGTAGTGGATGTTGTGCATTTTAAGGAAACATTCGAATGCTCAGTGGCATAAATATGTTTTTAAAAATGTAAGATGTTGATTCCCAATCCTATGCATGCTTACTCAGAAGTGAGCCCTACTTAATTCAGTGAGACTTAACCCTCATCAAGGTAGGCATAGGATTGCAGCCTAAGAACTATGTATCCTAGAATGAAAATAATAATAATAATAGTAATAGTAATATGCTTTGAGGTTCTTCCTAGATCTCTGCACAAAAACAATCTAATGTAGTGTGTGTTCTGTGTGTGTGTGAGAGAGGCATCCAGCTGGCTAAAAGGAAGAGGATGGAGACTTAAGCAATGGAGATGTATTTATGCCCTTATATGTGATTTTTCCTGCCTTCTGAATAGGAGTTCAGGGCACTGTGCATGGCCCCTCCCTTTTTTTATATGCACTGCAACCCTGAGAGGTTGAAACAGAGCAACTGGCCCAAGGTTGCTCCATGAGAAGATTTTGGCCGAGTTCTGCGCCTGGCTGGAACGAATTATTAACTTTTAGGATGGAAAGGAACTCGGTGTTTGGACGTCTGAGTGTATCGGAGCTGAATGTATGTTGTTGGTTTTTCATTGCATTTCTGCCTCAAGTATCTTCATTCATGAACCCTGAGGCAATGTTCATCAGGGTTATTGGGCAATTCAGGAAAAATGATCTTTTTCCAACAGATCCAAACCTGTTGAGGTTCAGACCATAGCCTTAGGTCTGAGTGAAGTATTGGGAGTCAGCAGCTGAGTAAAATGCTAAATTTAGATCACCCTAGAGCACCAGGAAACATTTTGATGCAAGTTACTCTATGAAAATTTCTCTAAATTTCCTGAAAACCTACTTTACTGGTTTAATGATACAAAGCCTGTGTTTTTCTGTTTTGTTCAGTACCCTCACCTCAATTGTATGTGTGTATATCTTTGTAGGCAACAATAACTGTTTTAGTCCCAGAGACTTAAAATATTTATAAATGGCAGTGATCTTTGAATTCTTGGTGAAAAGTACGAGTATGCAAGGCTTTTGATCACACAAACCATATCTAAACAACAAAGTCACATAAGAGTGCTCTATTATTTTCAACAGGGATTGCTATTTTTGGTGCATGATCTATCTTCTCATTCAATTTGATCTCTCTAAAACAGAGTTGGTGAATATGTGGTCCACCAGCTGTTGTTCCCATTGGCCTCAGCCAGCATGGCCATTGTTCCGGGATGCTGGGAATTGTAGTCCAACAACAGCAGGAGGGCCACAGGTTCTTTGGTATCCCAGAGGTTCCTTAGAGCAGTGTTTCCCAACCTTGGGCCTCCAGCTGTTTTTGGACTACAACTCCCATCATCCCTAGCTAGCAAGACCAGTGGTCAGGGATGATGGGAATTGTAGTTCAAAAACAGCTGGAGGCCCAAGGTTGGGAAACACTGCCTTAGAGGACTAGTTGATGAGGAAAGGCTCCCTTTAAAGTAGGATGCTTAAACTTTGCTGGTCTAAAGGTTGCATTTGATTTCCGTGGTTCTTCATTCCTCTCCAAAGCAACTTTTGCTATCATGTCTCTCTTTTCAATCTGACCGTCCTTGCACGGCAGTGAACCCTCCTCACAGCCCACTCTTGTCCTAATTCATTCGTCTGCAATATGATATGAGTGTTGGTTGCTCTGCCAGATGTACAAGACTTCAATAAACAAGTGCTTGGTCCTGTAAGTGAAACTGTCTGGGCACGGAAGGATAAAATAGTCTAGCTGTCAGTGGGAATGGTGAAAATAAAAGGCAACTGGTGGTACAAATTGCAAATGAAAATAGTTTATGCCTATTGCAAGGGGCAGCCTCATCATTGCTCTGATCCAGCTAGTGCCGTCCGTGTACAGTGTACAGATATATGTTTCATGCACAGTAACTTCATAATTCTTGTGTGGGTGGGTTACTTGGGACTTGCACCTGTCTGGTGCTTTGTTTCTTACATCTTCATTTCACCATCTACACTCCAGATACAGCTCTGTGCTGCAGTTTCCAATCTGGTTGTTTAGTGCAGTCCTATGATAGCTGCACATTTGACACTCTGGTTATGCTTTAAAAAGCTACTGGAGGCACCTTACGTTGGCTGCTTTTGTACCTTGTTTGTTCATTCTTGGTATGCGTTTAGTTTTAGGTGCTTCATATATGTTACCATGTAAACCTCACAATAACCTTGTAATGCAAGTAAGTATTATTTCCTTATTGCATCTAAGGAACGGAGAGCAGGGAAGCTGAGTTTGTGAGGAAGTGGGTCATATCAAGCCACCTGGTCACTTAGAATGATTTTGCTTATTTCTCTAGCTGTTTCTTTACATAGAGGAATGCTGGTATGCTCTGAATACTACACGTGGGCTAAGCAAACCTCGCTTTTTAGGGAGTGCCCTTTTATCAGAAGCTTATTTGTTTAAGTATTGGGAGTGTTGTGCTACTACGCAAGCCGAGCGGTTATTAACACCTGCAAAAATCAGAGCTGGTTCTGTGTCCTCCTGGGCAACCGTAGCTCAGTGGTAGAGCCTACCTGTTCGGCATGCAGAACATCCCAGGTTTGATCCCTGGCATCTCTACTTTAAAAGGTCAGGTGGCATATAATAGGCAAGATTTCACCCTGAAGCGCCACTACCAGTCAAGCTAGACCAGTGGTTCCCAAACCTTTTCCACCGTGGACCTCTTGAAGGTTGCTAATTGTCTTGGCAGACGCTTAAAATGTTTCTTCTGCCTGCTTCAGCAATTGTAATGTGCTGTGCCAGAAGCTGTACATTTGTAAATTGCATTTTTATTGCTTCTTTCATTTTCTGTATTGTATTATTTTATATTGCATTTCGAATGCTGTATAGTGCAATATAAAATACAATACAATAATAAACCATAAAACATAATAGAAGAAAAAGAGAGAGCAATAAGAATACAATTTAAAATCTGATATTTAATGCACTGTGCATTCCACAATTGCTGCTCCCACTGTTCTTCACAGACCCAGAACTGTCTGAATGAAGCTTGCCATGGACCACCGTTTGAGATCCCCTGATTGAGTTCTGTGGTACCAGTTTCTGTTGATGGTGCCTAAGATTGTGGACACAGTACTTGTAGCTATTTGCTGTATCGTGTGTCCTCCCAGTTCTTCCCCATCATTCAGGTTAGGCAGGTGGGTCAAGCGAGTGGTGGATGCCTTATTACTCCAGCCACCCTTAAAGAGGAGGTTGTGTGACAACATCTAAAGAAGCCAGAGGTCTATGATAATGATCACCCAGTCATTAATACCATTCTTGGGCTGGGATAGTCTAAGCTGTTGTGACTCACGCTTAGGAACCTTGAGGGTAACCTCACAACTGGATTCCTGTGATGTGCTCTGTGAAGAGCTACCCTTGAGATTGGCTCAGAAGCTGCAGCTAGGTTGCTCAGTGGGGCATCTGCTGAACAACACCTGTACTGCCAATTCGCCACCGAGTCAAGTTCAAGGAGGGTGTTTTGTTATTGTTGATTCTGGCTGCTGCAGTTGCTGCAACTATGTTCTATGATTATCTGGGTTGTTTGCTTATTTTAATGATTTTTGTTTGGGTGGTGCAGCACTTTGAGATTTTGGAACTGGAAAATTTGTATGTAGATAGAGAGAGAGATATGAAATAAACAGATAAACAAATAGTCAGCCATAGGATCCCTGTCTCTGATGGACCTGCCATGCAGAATTCAGAAGAGAGGACAGATTTCCCCTTTAAGTGCAGTGCTTTTTTTACTATCTCTCCATAGGAGTGAATTCACACCAACAAGCTGATGGCCACCCACTTGGATGGCTTTAAAAGAGTAGACAAATTCATGGAGGCTAAGCCCAAGCTCTGCTTCTTTGCTTGGTATCTTTAGGATGCCTCCGAATACCAGTTAATGGGATCACCACTGGGGAGAGGTGCTGCTGAGCTTTGTTTCTGCTAGTGGGCTTCCTGTAGGCATCTTGGTGGCCACCTACCTATCTTTTGGCAGTGAATCCCATGTAAGGCATTTCCTGCCCCTTCATCTGCATGTAGATCTGCCAAGGGTTCTGTGTCTGGGACATGCTAGAGTGCATCTAGGTTTTCGATGGACACAAGTGGGATCTGGAACAGAATGTCTCAGTGTGGAGTTGCAGCTAGCTAGCCATAACCTTTCCCAAGATAAAGTGTTACCCCAGTTTAAGAACAGCCCTGTTTACATACTGTTCGGTTTATGAACTCTGCAAAACCAGAAGTAGTGTCCCGGTTTGCAAACTTTACCTCGGTCTAAGAACGGAAGCCAAATGGTGAAAGGGCACCGGTGGCGGGAGGCCTCATTAGGGAAAGCACGCCTCGGTTTACGAACGGTTTCGGTTTAAGAACGGACTTACGGAACGGATTAAGTTCGTAAACCAAAGTACCACTGTACTCTATTCCATCCCTTTCTCCATTTTCTGTTCTCCCTCCCAGCACAAACACAACCTCCTCCCCTGACATGTTATGGGGCTGCTGAGTATGTCCACTCCCTCACTAGACTGTTTTGGGGTTCCCTCTTCCCTACGGTCCCCCCTCCCCCCAAAAAATTCTTCCTGCTTCTGAAAACCTTTGTGTTCTGCCAAGCCAGCTATTATTTCCCTCTTGTGTACAGATGGTGCCATTTTCCCTATATAGAGAGTCCAAATAAAGATAATCAGTTAACTATTAGTTTAAGTAGTGCATGTGATTGTTCTACTGTAACAGAATGGGGTTTTGTTGTTGTTGTTGTTGTTGTTTTACAAAAAATAAAATGCCTTTTTGTCTCTAGAGCAGGCTTCCTCAATCCTTGCCCTGCAGATGTTCTGAGACTACAGTTCCCATCGTCCCTGACCACTGGTCCTGCTAGCTAGGGATCATGGGAGTTGTAGGCCAAAAACATCTGGAGGATCGAGACTGAGGAAGCCTGCTTTAGAGAGTGACGCAGCTTAGTAATTGCTTTCCCCCCCTTCAGGCTACTGCAATGATCTCGTGGAAATCCTGAGCTGCCTGCTGACCGGACTTGGACTGAGTTGAGTTGCCTGCTGTAAAACTACAGATGAGAAGCTTGGTATTGTGTCCTCATGCGCAGCCTCCTTGCTGGCAGTTCTTCTGATGGATAGAACCAGGACTCGGCAGTTCTCTTGAAAAGTGTGTTTTGTTCAGCTGGGGAAATATTTCCCCCGCATCTTAATAGCATCTGCCATGGACTCTTCGGTGATCCTGCTGGAGAAGCAAGCCAGCAACGGGGGCCCCTACAGCTCTGAGCAGCCTGTGGAGATGGAGGCCAAATTGGAGCGGCCAGCAGAAGGAGATGGCCTTCATGGTAAGCTGTTTCTGCAGATCAGATTTGTCTTGCTGCGAGGAATGTGTTTCTGAAGGTAGCGCAGTCAGGCTAAGGACATAAGGCGGGCAGTGGACAACCTGAGGAAGTGCCATCCCACTTTGGGCCTGCCGAGAGACACAGGTGATGTCCACTGTTTCCAGGATCTCTCCTCATTTTGAGATTTTAGTGCAGTGATTCCCAAAGGGCATGGCATGCCACGCTGGTGTGACAGGAGAGGATGACAAGGGTGGCAGGAAGATTAAAGGACCATCAAAAAAACAGTCAAATGTTTCAGTGTAGTATAGTATAGTATCTGTTTTTTATATTCAAAACGAGAGCAAGAGCATCAAGGGATAAATTTGGTGCGTTGTGAGCAATTTTTCATTTCTAAAGGGTGGCACAGAGAAAAAAGTTTGAGAACCACTGCTGTGGTTGGTGAGCTGAGAGTTGGTTTAGACCCTGGGTAAGAATCCAGAGGCTGAGGGTAGTGGTATGTCAGAAGGAAACTGAATATATATTTAATTTTTAATGTACATTTTTTGTAGCTGTGTATTTTTGTAATATTTTGTTTAAGTTGCCCGTTGTTGCTTTAGTTTTTTGTACATCGCTGAGACATATTTTTAATATATTAAGTGGTGTAGAAATTAAATAACCCAATCGAATCAAATAAGGTGAGCCCTGCTGGATAGGACCAGATGGCCATCTGCGTTAGGCCCCTGTGCCTGAATTCCCCCATCCTTGTCCTAGCAGGTCTGGTTGAAGGGTCAGGAGCAGGCAATTTGACAGAGCTCTGCTTGAGGACCCAGAGAGCTGCAGCCAGTCAGGGTAGATAAGACCCTTTACAGATTTCATATAATGCAGTTTCCTGTGTTCTCAGTGCTTTTCTTCTGAACAGCCAAAGGTCCCAGGCTAGTCAAACCACGTGGGTCTTTGCCAAGGCATTTCTTATAGCGGGGATGCTTTAAAGACCTAGGATATCCTCTCTTTATAGGAAGGGGAAACAGACTGGAGACCCATCCTTCCACCCCTAAGTTTGTAAGGGATGTGAACCTCGTGCAACCCAATATTCTGCTCTTTTCCAGTGACGAGTGTAAATGACAGCAAAGTGCCAGCTGAAGGAGAATGCCTGGTTCCAAACAGCAGCGAGGTGCCATGTGCGAATGGACCAGCATCTCGCTACCCTGTCTCTTCTGACCCCAACGGCAGCCCACGTGGGGAAGTACCAGCTCCAGGTGTGCCCGGTTTCCATGACAACCTAAAGGTGTCTCAGGGAGCTAGTGCTGAGGGCATAGTGCTTAGGAAGGAAGTGTTGCAGTCCCTCAAACTAAGCCTTCCCATGCAAGAAACCAAATTGTGTAAGCATCTGTTTATGGCGGAGCCCCCTGTTTTTTTCTCTTGCTCCAAGAAAAGAAAAAAAAGCTCCCTCCCCCACTTTCCATTATTCTCCTGGCCTCTGCAGACTCTGTCTCCAAAGATCACTTCAAAAAAGCTTGATCTGATACTGTAATTTTGCTCTGTGGCAGTTGGTGCTTGTGACTCTGTATTTAACACACTTACTTTACTTAACATTGTTGGGCTGAGTAAATGTTGCCATTAAAACACTGTTAAAAACAAAGGACCCTTATTGCTTTCCTTTTTTTTTTCTTTTTGCATTCCAGTTAGACAAGTGCAAATTCAGAATAATTATATTGTATAAAGCCAGGCTTGTATTTTAACAGCTTGCCATAGGTGACCAGGAATTCCATGCAGGTGAATAAAAGTTCTGGCAGAGGAGAAATGAATTGCCTACTTGGTAGAAAGCTATATTTTTTCTACTAGAATCCTTTCCTTGGCCAGCATGAGAATACTGACTACATATATTAGTACGTATATATGTTTTTGCAGGCTGATAACTGTTTGTTGCACTTACTTACAAGCCTGTAACCCTGCACAACACCACCTGTTTAGATAAAAGCCCCAAACACTTGAGGTTTAGCTAGTTATTTATCTGTGGGCATTTATATCTCACTTTTTAAAATGGTCCATAATATTAACGTTAATGTAATGAAACAAATATGAAACAAGCGGCATTAAAAAAAAAAAATCAATTGGCAGGGAAGAAAAGCACATAATTAAAATACTTGGGGGTGAAACATTTGCTAAGGTCAGACAAATCTCGTGGAGAGCTTTCTACAAGTGGGATGTCACCACTGAGAGTGATTGTAATAATCCGTTTTCAAATCTAACCGCGAGACCACAGTTCAGTCAACTTGTCCTGTGGCTGCCCACCCCTTCCCTCAACCCAATAAAAGCATGGCAATTAGGGTTCTGCAACAGGCAGTATTCTTAATCTGGAGGGAGCTGTGAACAAGTTGCTTGAAGAGCTGTGGATCCTAAACTGTGCACTCTTAATATCAGTGCTTACACAAGGCGTTGGGGTTTGGGGCACTTTTTTCAGCTGCACGCTCACCTGGCTAAAACCGCATGCTTTGCTTATCTGCATGAATATTGTAGTAAGTCTTGAGATAGGGGTAGTCAACATAATGCCCCCCCCCCGATGTTGCAGGATTCCCAACACCCATCATCCTGACTGTTGGCCACAATGGCTGGGGCTGATGGCAATTGGAATCCAGCAACATCTGGAGGCCACCATGTTGCTTAGCCCTTGAGTTACAGAAATAAGTTTGGCATTGCCCAGCTCAGTCCTTCCACACAATTCACATATAAGCGGGACTGAAGCCAGCTTTTTATGAACGACTTATATTGGGAGATGATGCATTTCAGTGGATAGCCAGTTGGAGGAGAAGCCTGGGAATCTGGATCCAAGCCTCTGCTCAGCTCACAGTGACCTGAGGTGGTCACAGTGCCTCAGTTCCTCATTTGTAAGAGACTCTGCTGACCTGACCCTTGTGGGGATGTGAAAATGGAGGGTTCTGAATTTGCTTTGCGTCCAATTTGCTTTGCTTTGCGTCCAATTTAAAGCAAGCGGAATCTTCAGATGTAACCAAATTATACATTGAGGTGGGTCCTGCTGACTAGTCAAACCCAAGAGCTGGAATTGATGTCCTTGTTCCCTTGAGCTGCATCTTCTCCATGACCAATTGTTAACAATCTCACAGTGCATCCCAGAATGTCTTTCTTTGTTGGTGTCTTTGAGGTACTGGGTCCCATTCTGGGCAGGGTACAGAATGGGTACTGTTAAGCCTTGGTAGATAGAAGCCTCATTGGATTCTCACTAAATTAACTTCATTTCCCCCCAAAAAGCATGTAACCTTTCAGTCTAGTAATTGAAATGAAAGATCTGTCACTTTTCTGCCTCTCTTGCTGTTTTTACTTTTTCCCTAATTTTTGCTAAGAAACATACATTTCTACCCAGCCTAGTAATACACACACACACATCTAAATACATAAAACCTGTCTTTCATCCTGTAGGTTCAGCCGATTCTTCTCTCCCTTTAGAGAAGGAAGAACAAATCAGACTTCAGGCAAGAAGGCGCCTTGAAGAACAGCTCAAACAGTATCGTGTAAAAAGGCACCAGGAGAGAGTAAGAGCCTAGCAAGTGGATTATCTGGTGTTTATGAATTCTAATGACTTGGGAAATCCTGTAAACTGCTCCGTGTAGCTTCTGTGGCTTCCAATTGCGTGCAGGAAGCTCCTGCAGCCAATCGGAAGCTGCACCATGGTTGTCGAACATTTTGGAAGCCGAACAGACTTCCGGAATGGATTCTGTTTGGCTTCCAAGGTACGACTATACTATGGTTTGATCCTGGCTTGTTTTCACTAATTGTAGTTATAATTAACTGCAGTACTCTGAGTTTGGAAGTGCTGTGGCTAGCCCCAGCCATAACTCTGTGTTGGGTGGCAGATGACACTACCATATCACATGGACATGCCAGTAGTGTGCTAAGTAGTGAGCATGCATTCACCCTCTTTATTCTCTGAGCATATACAGTGTGCATGCCCTAGAAGGTTACTTTCCCCTCCCATCTATATTAAAAGCGAGCGGACAGTTTGCCATTGAGGCTGATGCTTTTTTGACTTTCACTCTGGTGTGCCAATAGAGAACCTTTTGCTGGACTCCCAAGCCCTGCCGTCGTTGATCATTTGCCATGCTGGCTGGGGCTGATGGGAGTTGCAGTCCAGCAACATCTCAAGGGCCACAGGCTCCCTATTTCCGTTACATACAATCACAGATAACTGAAAACAACAGTATTTGTCTCATCAATGACCTGGTTCCATGGCTTAACTTGAATGGGTGGTCTCCTTGTGTGTCCACCTGCTGCACTCAACCAAGCCATTGTTTGGTGTAGCATGTTGTTCAAACAACACACCATGTCATGCCATGGCTCAGCTCAGCTCAATGCAACACATAGCAGAATGACTGAGGAGGAGCAGAGTAGCTGAGATTCACCCTCTCAGAGCCCACGTTCTTAGCTATGGTTTGACTTTGTGTGATGTGCAAACCAGACTGATGTCCACCCATGGATCTTTCACAAAACCGATTGGCCTGACACTTGTTTGTTCAGGTAGAGCCATTTTGATGTGTTAACCATACTGATGTGGCGGGGGTGTTTGCCATCCCTAAATCTGGTGGTGAAGGAAGAATAAGCTGTAACTTTAAATATTAAATTTAAATATAAACTTGAAGTATTACATTTAAAGTTCTCGCACTGAAAGGAGGAGACTGACTTTTGCATTCAGGAACCTCACCTTCCCTCATGGGTGGGCTCGTTCTGCTCAGAGTGGACTTTGAAGATGCTCGAACTCAGGACGAAAGCGAGAAACGTGCTAGGAGGAAGGCGCATTTGGCAAACCCTCACCGTGACCAACTCCCGCCCAGAAACCTATGTCCCCACTGTGGAAGGATGTGTGGGTCCAGAATTGGCTTCCACAGTCACTTACGGAGTCACTATTAAGACCATTTTCATGGAAGACAATCTTAGTTGGCTACGAGTGGTCGCCAAAGAAGAAGAAGGTCAACCAGATGCAGTGGACACTTAGAGCAACTCGTCCATTTTTTAGGAGGTCTTCTCAGATAAACTCTTGGTAGAGAGAGAATCAACCATTACAGCACAGAAGAACACGTTCAACGTATATTATTGCTCCAGCTCCACACAGACACAGCTGTTCATTAACCAGGGTCTTATTGAATCATCCACTTAAGTGTGCCAAATGCAGCACATTACTTACCTGGAAGGGGAGATACCTTGATCGTGGAAGGTTTTCCCAGGCTCATCCGTTGTATTTCCCCGCTTGTTATTTTCCAGCAATTGGCATTCAGAGGCATGCTGCCTCCTAACAGCAGAGGTAGGACATTGGCAGCCTTTACCTCTATGAAATTGTCTAGCCCTCTCTTAAAGTCATCCATGTTGGTGGCCATCAGTGCCTCCTGTGGGAATGAGTTCCATAGTTTAACTACAGTATGTGCTGCATGCAGAAGTTGTTGTTGTTGTTTAGGGTTTGACTTCCGGTTTGGATCGCTAGCAGTGCGGGAGCGCGGAGAAGCCTCTCCGTTCTGCATGGGGTTTTTGAGGGGCAACGCATAGGCACTGCGACCCCAAAATCTCGAGGGGGTCCCCCTCGAGAGAAGCGCAACCAGCAGCGTCTGAGTGATCCAGAAACTCCTTCGGGTTTTTTCTATTTTTGGAGAAGACTCGGGAGCGACGGGATCGAGGGACGCACTCCGGTAAGCTCTGCGAACCCCATGCGGTAATGCCTCCAGTACCCACTGAAAACGGCGACAAACCTCTGCAAATTTAATACCAGATGCCCTTGGCGTTGTGTGATAAAGGAAGATGCTAAAAATTGAAAAATAAAAACCAAGGGGCGAAGGATGTTAATAGATTGAGTTAAAAGAGCCCGACCTGTTTTCGGACCAAAGATGGCGCTGAAACTAAAATCGTAAGAGCGAAACAAAGAGATTACTGCCTACCCGCTATAGGAACGAAGAGTGAAAGTCCCCGTCGGCAGAGCGGCGGGGCAGAGAAAATAAAATTGTAAGAAAGTAACCAAGTAAAGGAAAACCTTCAGAGACTTTGTATTACTTTTGGGTGACTGAGATAGAGCCAGAGGCGGATTTAAAAGCCGAAACTAAGCGGGGAAGAGGGAAGAACGGAGCAAGGAGGAAAGTACAATGCATAGTCGACGTTGAAGAAATAAACGTCCTCCCTCCCCTTCATGAAACCGGACGGCAATATTAAAAATAATTAGAAAATTGCGAATCTCCCTCCTCGATTTTTTTCCGGACTTTACGGTCTTGACTTTAAAGATTTGGCTTTTCTTTTTGCTTACTTTATTAACAGCGGGGGGAGCGTATAGCTCGGGACCCGCGATATATGGCTCGCCAGCATCTGTTCCTTCTTCATAGCGACTAAGTTGGTTTTTTTATAATTTGGCAAAAGACTCAGTTAGATGTTGGGGGAAAACCCGCGAAACGAAGGGTGCAACATTGCTAAGATTTGACCTATTTAGGAAAAGAAACTCCACAAAAAAACTTCACCCACGACCCTCCCCCCGCTTTATTAGAGGTCGACGAATAAAAGAACTCATTGGACAATTCCAGTAGTAAAGCGTAAAGCTAAGAAGCTGAACCTCGGTCCAGACCCTCTTCCCTTTGTGGACTATTTTTGCACTATAAGGAATACCTGGAATTTTTTTTTTTTTTTGTTCTCTATTTTTTTGTTCTTTTTTGTTTTGTTTTTTGTTTTTACCTCCCTCTTGCCCCCCCCTGTTTTTGTCTTTCCCCTTGTCCTGCTCTGTCTCTCCTCTCCCTTACCCCACCCCCTTCTCTGTATCAGTACTAACCAGGAACAGCAGCCAGATAGTAATCAGAAAGATTTCTGAATAAAGTCCCCACCATGTGGATTAGGCCAAACAAGTGGCTGAAGATGGTTTAAAGGAAAGAGAAATAGACTGCTACAATTTAATGAAAATTATAACAAAACTGGGTCATTGAATATATTTACAGTTCTATAATTAATCTTCACAGTTTTCCACTTAATTTTTTTTTTCAAACTTGCCTTCCACCCTCCCTTTCTTTTCCCTCTATTTGCTCCTGTATCCTTTTTTCCCTACCTCTTTGGCCTCTCTCCCTTAAAGACAAACATCTCTTGAATATTCAAGAGCAACAACTTCCCTAGGTGGGGATAGTATACTTTTATATTGTGTAAGTGGTCAGTAAGTTGGGAGTTTGCCTGTTTAGTGGAATTTAGAGGAGAAATAGAAGAGATTGTAAGAGTCTCATTCTGGTTTAAAGGCAAGCCAGTAAATCATTGGTTGAAATAATTAAGATCATATTAGACTGTGCGCCCTCTAGGGGAGAGCCTTAAGAAGTTAAGTTGAACTTTGTTGATTCTTAAAGAAAAGGGGAGATGGCGGGTAGGGATGGGAAGAAGGGAGCGGGAACACCACTAGAGAGGAGAACTTCACGACAGGAAGAAATTAAAGATTTAGACGCGCTATGGATGAAAATAAAAGAAGAACTTAAACAGAATGAAATTCATATAGAGAAAAAATTAGGAGAGATGCAGGATTCGATTGATAGAAAAATAGAGGGGGTGGTAGGAGAACTGTCAAATAAGATAAAAGAATTAACGACCCGAACAAAATCTTTAGAGGAATCAAACAAAAAAGTACAAAAAGAAATGAGAGATCAGAGAAAGGAAGTGGAGAAAGCAAAGGAGAACTTTGGAGAATTAAGCAAG
Organism: Podarcis erhardii; assembly: GCF_964252035.2. Taxonomy (NCBI): domain Eukaryota; kingdom Metazoa; phylum Chordata; class Lepidosauria; order Squamata; family Lacertidae; genus Podarcis; species Podarcis erhardii. The sequence continues at coordinate 31,984,966 of NC_138505.1, read as the reverse complement.
ACCCAGGATCAAGTCCTGGACAACCTAGCATTGATGGAAATGAAACAAAAACAGTTAAACCTAAAATTTAGGGGAGTGGGGGAAGAAATAAACGAAGATATTAAAGGAAAAATGATTAAAGAACTGGCGAAGTGGCTAACTATGAAAGAAGAAGAAGTAGCTCAAGCAATAGAAAATGCCTTTAGAATAAAGATAAGACCCAAACAAAATAAACTGAAAAAGGTCCCAGGAGACTGCTTGGTGATCTTTAAATCAACAGAGATGAGAAACAGAATTTTGAGAGAGAGCTACAAGAAAAAATTAGTAATCGATGGAAGACCAATCATCATCTTCAAGGAAATACCGATTAGGCTTCTGCGTAAGAGAGAAGGCTACAAACAATTAGCTAACATTCTAAGAAAAAATGGAATATATTATAGATGGGAATTCCCAGAAGGGATCTCCTTTTTTTATAAAGAAAAAAGATTCAAGATCGCAGAAAGTCAGGAAGTCAGTAAATTTCTACGTAGATATGAGAAAGACCTTGGGAGGATGGAGGACAGAGGCGGGGGGAGGGGTGGAGAGAGGGGGGAGACAGGTGATGCGGGATCGGGAGGAGGAGAGACTGAGAGGGGTTTGGAAGGAGAGGATGAAGAGGAGAGGGAGGGGGGTGAGACAGGGGAGGAAGAAGGGGGTGAAGAAGAGGAAGAAACAGAAAGCGAAACCACTCGAATTTAATTTGGTAAAACCTAAATAGGAAATTCATTGATTTTAGTATTAGACAAGAGTAATAATGAATCTTAAAATCTTAACATGGAATGTAAACGGTTTGAATGACAAAACTAAAAGGAATAAAATTGCAAATGCTATGAAAAAGAAAAGATTGGATGTAATCTGTATGCAAGAGACCCATGTAGCCAAAAAGCACAAACATGTCTTGTCAAACAAGAACCTAGGAACAGAATTTATAAGCTCTTCGTTAGAGAAAAAAAAAGGAGTAGTAACATATGTTGATGAAAGATGGGAACCTAAACTGATCTATAAAGATGAAGAAGGAAGGATTCTGGGAGTACAAATTAATTTCCAGGGGGAAAAAATTAACATTGTAAATATATATGCCCCAAACTCAAATAGATTAGAATTTTTTAAGAAACTGGAACAAGTCCTAATAAAATTAGAAAATAACAGGTTGTTGTTATTGGGTGACTTTAATGCAGTAGCTACACCAGAGATGGATAGACAAACAGAAAAGAAAAAACGAAACCAAGGAAAACTTCCAAAATCATTCCAAGACTTGGAAGAGAATATGGATCTTATAGACATATGGAGACATAAACACCCAACAGAAAAGCAGTTTACTTTTTTTTCAGAGGTACATAAAAGTTGGGGTAGAATAGACCAAATATGGACCTCGAGGGAACTCACATTAAGAGCTACCAAATGTGAAATTCAACCGAGAACCCTCTCCGATCACAATCCAATAACACTGGAAATAAAAGGCCCAACACAAGGAGGTTTCAGGTGGAGGTTAAATGAATATTTATTAGACAATGATGAAGTTATTGAAAAAGCCAAAGCCACCCTAAAAGAATATTTTGACCTGAATCTTAATGTGGGAATAAATCCAGAAGTAGTATGGGATGCCAGTAAGGCGGTCCTAAGAGGTTTCTTCATTCAACAAAACAGTTATAAGAAGAAAATAAGACAGCAAAAGAAGGAAGAAATTCTCAAACAGCTTAGAGAATCAGAGAAAAAACTAACAGACAACCCGAAAGACGAACAAAGTATACATACAATAAAAATATTACAAACACAATATTCGATGTTAATGAACCAAGAAATTGAATGGAAAGTGAAGTTAATGAGGCAGAGATATTTTGAATCGGCAAACAAAACTGGGAAATTACTAGCCTGGCAACTGAGGAAAAGACAAAAACAGAATGTGATAAATAAAATAAAAGTAGGGGAAGAATTGATAGAAGACCCAAAGAAGATACAGGAAAATTTTCTTAAATTCTATGAGAAGCTATATAAAAAAGGAGAAGAAGACTTGATTCAGATAGAAGAGTACCTACAAAACTGTGAAGGAAAGACTGTAACAGAAGAAGAGAGATCTCAACTAAACAGACCAATAAGAATAGAAGAGATTCAGGTGGCGATTAAAAAAATGAAGTTAGGGAAAGCTCCGGGACCGGATGGTTTATCGGCAAAATACTATAAAGTTTTGGAAAGTCAACTGACACCAGCGCTTTGTGAGACATTGAATAATATCCTGAAAGGAGGAAAAATACCTGAGTCTTGGAGGGAGGCATTTATAACGTTAATTCCAAAACCGGACACAGATAAACTGAACATTAAAAATTACAGGCCAATATCTCTATTAAATAACGATTACAAAATATATGCAGACATCATGGCAAGCAGACTAAAAAAGTGTCTAGCAAATTTAATCCATAAAGACCAGGTGGGTTTCCTCCCGAACAGGTTTTTGAAAGACAATGTAAGACACGTTATAAACATAATTGAATATTTGGAGATCAATAACGAGATACCGGCGGCACTGATTTTCATAGACGCCGAAAAGGCGTTTGATAATGTCTCTTGGGCGTTTTTAATAAAATCTATGGAAAGGGCTGGGATAGAGGGAGAATTTCTAAAAGGAATACAGGCAATATATTCAACACAATTGGCAAAATTGGTAATAAATAACAACCTAACAGATACATTTAAAATAGAGAAGGGAACAAGGCAGGGGTGCCCTCTCTCCCCGCTCTTATTCATCATGGTGCTTGAAGTCCTGGCGAATAAATTAAGATCGATACCAGAAATACAAGGAATCAAAATAGGGCTGAAAGAATACAAGTTAAAAGCCTATGCGGACGATCTGATGTTATCTCTGGAAGAGCCGCAAAGAAGTATTGGTAAAGCGCTGGAGGTCCTAGAAGAATACGGTAAATCATCAGGTTTTATATTGAATAAACTAAAGACAAAGATGCTAATAAAGAATTTAAGAAAGGTGGAAAAAGAAAAATTAGAGAGAAAATATGGCATATTGGTAGCAAAAAAAATAAAATATTTAGGAATATGGCTTACATCAAAAAATATAAATTTAATTGAAGACAATTATTCGACAACATGGAAAGAAATCAAAAAAGATATGGACGTCTGGAATAGAGTCAATCTCTCATGGATGGGCAGGATGGAGGCAATAAAGATGAATGTCCTTCCAAAAATGCTGTTTTTATTCCAAAACATCCCTGTAATTAGAGGGTCTAAATTATTTAAAGACTGGCAGAAAACCCTTTCAAGATTCATATGGCAGGGAAGGAGGCCAAGGATCAGATTTAAATTACTCACGGATCGAAAGGAGAGAGGAGGGCTCGCAGTCCCTAACCTAAAATTGTATTACGAAGCCGCCTGCCTATGTTGGGTTAAGGATTGGATAACATTGGAAGATTCTGACCTATTGGACTTGGAAGGAGCAGACAATAGGTTTGGCTGGCATGCCTACCTATGGTCAAACAAGGAGAAAGCCCATAAGGGGTTCTCAAATCATATCATCAGGGGTCCATTATATGAAGCCTGGGAAAAAAATAAAAAGTTGTTGGAATGGAGAACACCTTGGTGGCTGTCCCCAACAAACATCCTAATAATTAAAAAAATTAACATGGAAGAACCAAAATTAACATATGAAGATTTACTGGTAAGATCGGAAGACAGTTGGAAACTAAGACCATATGAGGAGCTGAAGGGGAAGTTGACAAGCTGGCTACAGTATCATCAAATCAACGCGATATGGACGGAAGATAAAAAAATTGGAATGAATGACAAGAAATCGAAATTTCAGACAGAAATAATAGAAAGTAAATCTAAGTTACTATCCAAAATGTATAATATATTGTTAGATTGGGATACAAAAGACGAAGAAATTAAGGAAGTTATGGTGAAGTGGGCGATAGACCTGGGGCATAACATAGAATTTGAAAAATGGTCAAAGCTGTGGAATGAGGGAATAAAATTTACGGCGAGTGTTGCAATCAGAGAAAATTTAGAGAAGATGATATACAGATGGTATATAACACCAGAGAAACTAAATAGGATGTATAAGACTGGTAATAAGGCCTGCTGGAAATGCAAAATAAAAGAAGGTAACTTTATACACATGTGGTGGACATGTGAGGAAATGAAAAAATTCTGGAACATGATATATGATGAATTGAAAAAAATATTTAGATACACGTTCCCTAAAAAACCAGAGGCCTTTTTATTAGGTATGATTGGGGAGGAAATTAAGAAAGAAGATAAAACTTTATTCCAATATTCAACGGCAGCGGCCAGAATGTTAATCGCTCAAAATTGGAAAAGCACGCATATACCAACCGTAAGGGAGTGGCAAACAAAACTATACGATTTTGTTGAATTGGCAAAAATGACGCAGAGAATTAGAGAACAAAAGAATACAAAGTTGAAAAACGATTGGTCTAAATTCATGGCATATATAGAAACTAACTTTAAAAACCTACCAACTATAGCAGGTCTAATATAAAACTTCCGATGTGCAAACTAACAATCAACATCAGCGGTAAAAGCGATATTGTAAAAAAAATTAGAAATCCGAAATCAATAGGGAAGGAAGTCAGATAGCGTGTGATTTGTATTGGTCTAATGTTTATTTTTTATCTCTATCTTTTTTATTTTTTCTCTTTTCTGACCTGTCCCTTTTTCTTTTTTCTTTTTTTTTACTTTTTGCATTGGTGCCCTTATATTTTTTATTTAATGTTTCGTGTTTTACTTTTTTGTGAGTATGTGAAGAATGAAACTTAATAAAGAGAATTAAAAAAAAAAAAAAAAAGAATGGATAGGTTTGTTCTTCTTGCAGTCCATGGGACTCTCAAGAGTCTCCTCCAGCACCATAATTCAAAAGCATCAATTCTTCGGCGATCAGCCTTCTTTATGGTCCAGCTCTCACTTCCGTACATCACTACTGGGAAAACCATAGCTTTTACTATACGGACCTTTGTTGGCAAGGTGATGTCACTGCTTTTTAAGATGCTGTCTAGGTTTGTCGCATGCAGAAGTACTTTTCCCCATCTGTCCTGAGTCTTCCAGTATTCAGCTTCATTGAATGTCAACATGTTCTCATGTTCTCATAAGCCATCCATGCTTCCTCTTACTCATATTTTATCTAAACTAAAAGAGCCTCAAATGTTGTAGGCTTTCCTCTCTTTTTCACCTTTGACCAATCTTTCACACCATGAAGATGATTACAATATATTTGGGGTTCAATACCATCTGTGTTGCTTGGTGTTGTGAGCAGCCTTTTACTTCTGCTTACATTTGGGGTACAAATGGGGCACGGTTCAAACTCTGCCCTCCTTCCTCTGTAAAAGAAACATATTTATAACTAGAAGTTAAGATTCATTATTATTATTTTTTGTTCCCAGGATTTAGAGCTAACTTCAAAGCCGCCATGACATTGTAATAATCACATTAGTTGGCAATGTGACAGTTGAGTTTCGGCTTTACTTTGGGATTGTTTCCCCACCTTAGCAGTGCAATATACTTAAACCAGAAGGTTTTAACTGAAACAAGCATTGTTTCTCTTTCGTGTTGTACGGATGCCAGTCCTGGTTGTTTGTGGATCTGTGGCCAGCCATGAAGATTGGAGCATTTCAGTTCATGAACATAAAAAGACCCCTGCTGGATCAGACCAAAATGTCCACCTAATTCAAGATCCTATTTCACTCAGTGGCCAAATAGACTTCTCTGGAAGGCCCATGAGCAACACTTGAAGGCAGTAGGCCTCTTCTACTGATGCAGAAGTAGGTAGAAATTCCACTTAGCTAAAGGCAATCTATTGCCCTGTTTGTGGGTTTCCCATAGGCATCTCGTTAGCCTCTTTCAGAAACAGGATGCTGGACTAGACAGGCCTTTGGTCTGATCCACCGGGACTCTACTTATGTTCACGTCCTACAGTTACTGGTAGACTTAAAATGCCTCTGCATGGTCCTTATCTGTTTTCCCACATGGAGCTAATATCAGGCAAGATCTGCTTGACCCGACTCTGCACTGGCTGCCCATTAGTTGCCAGGCCCAATTCAAAGCTGAAGCAGGTGATGGGGAGGCAGAGGTGTCATGGGTGTCTCCTCCTCCTGCTTCAACAAGCTCCTCTCCTACCTTGCCTCCCAGAACTAGCAGAGGGCAGAAACAGGCGGAGCAGTGGAAGACTGCATGCGGGCCCAGTCTCTGATTGCCTGGGGAAAGCCATGGAGGGCTTTTTGTAGGGAGAGAGACAGGGGCTTTCAGTCTTGGCAACTGATTCATGGGTTCAGACCTACCAGGGATGAGCTGCTGTGCTCATGCAGCCAAGTCTGTGAAGATTGTGCTTTTGCTAATAGTTAACTTTAACTCTGAATGGTGTGCTTTACTGCCAGCATGTTCCTTGACACCTGTTTGTTTCTTCAAGCACTTTTCTGTACAGCAAAATAATATATCTTTGTGTGCTATTTTCACCAAATAAATGCATTTTTATGCACACTTTACCTTAGTAAATACATTTTTGTACACATGATTTGGCTGGAGAACTGAATTGCAGAATTTTGAGAAGTACAAATTCTGAGAATAGTTTCAGGACATAAAAAAAAAAAAAATAGAATTAGGGTTCTCCTAAAATGAGAACTGAATAGGATCTCCACCCCCATCCCTTGATGTGCTACTTGATTCTACAAATGTTTACCAAGAAATCCATGCTGAAAAGTCTCCAGTGGAAATAAATAGGGCTTAAAAAGGCTTAAATTTGACTGGGTTGTGTGCTTAGTCCCTGTTGAAAAGGGAAATTATTTGCCAGCAAAGCATAAACTTAATCCCAAACTGCTAATGTGGAAAGGTAGCCACCTGCTGGCTCTCCGAGAAATCCACAATATGCCTCTTCGCCTTTGGTTTAGTTTAGAAACGAAGAACTGGAAAGGGGGCCTGTTTGATTACTAGGAAAGTTAGATGAATTCAAGCAGTGGAACATGCACAGCTGGATACTTCTGACTGAAATCCTGCTAGCAAAATTGAGGGAGGCATAGCCTGTTATAAGCAGATTGCATTTGCCTTGATTATGCTTGTCCCTTTGCAGCTGACCATCCTCTCCCCAAAACTTACCTTGGGTCAGCAAGTGGAAATAGCAGCAGCTCAACAGGCTCATAGAGCGTAATTTTCAACTGGCCTGCAGTAGGAAAAGATGTTATGGATTCCAGAGAGTAGCATGTTTCTCCTGAGCCATTTCAGGCAGACAGCTGACAGCATGTGACATTGCTTCCAGAACATCAGCACTGGTTGCCTATATCCTACCGGGTCAGTTTCTTGTGTTGATCTACAACTGCCCATCAAAGAACCTGCGTCCAGGATATCTTAAGGGCCACCTGAGCCCTTATATTCCAGCTTAATCCTGGAGATCATATGGAGGGGCACTGCCTGTTGTCCCCCGGGGTTACAGACCAGCCTCAGAATCTCTTCCAAAAGAGATTTGACAGGCTTCCTTGCTTTTGACTTTCAAGCTTCTCTTAAAGATCCTTTTATGCTGACATGCCTTTGCAGTTGTTTAATTTTTATTTTTTATTAGCCAGTCACTTTATTTGTATTTTTTTATAAATTGTGTCTTATGTTTTAACATTGTAGAACTGCCCTGACATTTTATGATATACTGGCATAGAAATACTCTTATAAATAAATCAAATAAATCCCACCCCACCCCTTTTTTTTGGTCCAGCCTCACCCTTCTTTTTTAAATTTGCTAGTGTGTAGAGGTTAGTGGAGCTTCCGCTGCAATTATTACACAATCCTCTAGGTGTACATTGATGTACAGTGGTATTGTCTCATCAGGCATGGATAGGTTTAGAAGTGGGCATTATGATGTTCTTGGTGTAACCTTGCCTCCGTCTGTTACATGGCCACCCCTCCACCTCATTGCCTGTTCTGTGATGGAGCACAGATATGCAGGTGAGCGTCACCTGTTGAATCAAAGCCTGCCAGGTAGTTGCTGAAGCCATGGAAAATTTGTAAGAAAAGGAAATGGTCTCAACCTTAGATTAAGGGTCACCTTACATGAACTCCCAGGTGTGTTGTTGCCAGTTTAACTCTGAGCATGTGGCAGCTCCTGATTAAGCTGTCATAACACAAAGATTTGGACTGTTTGGTATGTTAAGACACCATCACAAATTCATGCACAATTTGCCTGTAGGAGTTGCTCACAAACGAAAGGAACTAACTAACTTGCACTGAGTCACCCACTGTTGGTCCATCTAGCTCAGTATTGTCTACTCCAGAGGAGAAGGAAGTTTTAGCTTGAGGGCTTCGTTCCTTTCTGGACCATTTTGCAATGAACACATGTCAGGGGTGGATGGGGCCAGAGGTGAAAGTGGGTAGGGCTAAGAATGTAAAATGAACATTTGTACAGTAGGCTACTTTCTACAAACACAGAGCCACTATTATATGCCATTCATGCAGGCAAGGATCTGTATCAGAGTTCAAGGACAGATTCCAGCCAGGCAAAAACACCCAAGGAGGGTCCAAAGTAAGGCTAATGAGGGATGTAAGAGTGTGTGACATGGGGAGAGTCCCAAGGCCCAGATGATGATGATAATGATGGTGACATTATTATTATTTATTAGATTTGCTAGTCACGTGTTGCCCAAAGGTCTCAAAGTAACTTACAATACTGTTACAAATAGATTATGCCATAACAGTATTACAGAAAACAAGAGCAGGGACTGGATCCCTCAGACCTGCCCCCCCCTGCCCCCGGGCTCTTTTCCCCCCACTCTGCACTCTCAGATGTGGAGAAGTCCTCCCCTCACAAGGAACTGACAGTCTGACTTTTCCATTTCAGCTGCTGGAGGATGAACAGTGCTACATCCTGGGGGTCATCGAGAGCTGTCAGGCAGCTGAGCTCAGGGGGCTCTGATCCCTGAAGTGCTCCAAGGAGGAGACGACTCAAAAATTTCTGGTGAGTGATGGGGGGGGTGAGGGACCCCCACAGGGAGGTGGGGGGAAGGGGTTGTGCATCTGCAGGGAGGAGGACCCTGCCGGCTTAGGCCATGGGGTTGCCATTCCCCTGCAAAGCCAAGCCTGGTGTTTGGGGTCGGAGCTGATTCTCCTCCCCTGTTCTTTTCCAGGACATCTTGGGGCCCTTGGAGCACTTCAGGGATTGGCCCCAGACCCTGGCCCTTGCCTTGGAGGCCCTCCTCCAGCTAAGGTGAGTGGGGTCTTTGGCGTGGATGGGGTTGTGGGTGGGGGACAGAACTCCAGGGGGAAAGAGCAGGCGGGAGGGAGAAGGGGGCAAGGGAGACTCTAACCCTCTCCCTTTCATCTCTGCAGCACGATGAGGCCCAGATTCACCTCTGACATGATCAGTGCCATCCTGCATAGGATGTTGGAGGCCGTGCTGAGTGGGGCCAAGGAGGAGGAGGAGGAGGAGAAGAGAGAAGCATGTCCTTTGTTTTGACTTCCCTTCACATTCTGTTTCTTCCTCTTCGTCACACCCTTGCAGAATCCAACTCTCTTCTCTCTTTTCCCGCAGGAACTGAAGAGGCACTTCCGGCTTCTGCTGGGCAGTCTTCTGATGGAAGCACCCAACCCTGGCACCCTCCTCCACCTTCTCAGTGTAAGTGTCCCTTTGGCATCCGGGGTGGTTTTAGGGTTGTCCCCCCCCCATCCCTTACCCAACGGACTGCCCCATTTCTGGGGCACAGAGCCTGTTTGGCCCCCAATTTGGTCCAAGACCAAAGATGGCAACCCCTCATGGTCCAGAAGTGCCAGGGACTCCGTGGTGGGGGCAGTGGGGGCCGCTTTGGCCCAGATTGGCCCCTGACTCTGAAATGCTCTTTCCTCCTGCAGGACCTCAGAGGATACGCCCTGGGGGAAAGTGGGGAGGCTCAACAACTTGCGGGCACAGGGTTGGCACCTTTGTTTTGGCAAAAGACAGAGCAGGGGACAGAGAGATCCGAAAATTGTTAACATTATTTTGCCTCAAAAGATTTCACGGAATTTTGGGCTTTTCCGTTCCTTAAGATATATGATCTACTCTCTGTGTAACTCCACGTGTCAAGAAGAAAAAGAACTGGAAGAGAATGGAATAAAAATTAAAAAAAAATGGATTATGTATAAATGCACAATAAATTGTTACTGTCTTGAATTTCATTGTCTTATTGTCTTCCATTCATCTGGACACCTTTGTTGTTGCAGCCTGAAAGAGAATTAGCATTTTTTGCTGCTGCATCACTCTCAGGTTGACTCATGTTAAGCTTGTGGTCCACTAAGATCCCTAGATCCTTTTCCCTACCAGCAAACCAGTGTCCCTCAACTTATATTGGTGCAGCTGGTTCTTCCTGCCAAAGTGCAGAACCTTAGATTGGCTACAGGTCCTCTTTGCTCACCACCAGGGATTGACCATGTCGCAGTCAGTGCTGTGGTAGCTCCGTGTGGCAGGAAGAAGAAGAAGAAGAAGAAGAAGAAGAAGAAGAAGAGGAGGAGGAGGAGGAGTTTGGAGTTGATATCCCGCTTTATCACTACCCTAAGGAGTCTCATAGCAGCTAACAATCTCTTTTCCCTTCCTCCCCCACAACAAACACTCTGTGAGGTGAGTGAGGCTGAGAGACTTCAAAGAAGTGTGACTACCCCAAGATCACCCAGCAGCTGCATGTGGAAGAGCGGGGATGCAAACCCGGTTCACCAGATTACGAGACTATCGCTCTTAACTACTACACTACACTGGCTCCCAACACAGTTCAGTGCAATCGCCTGGTGACAATCCAGTCCAGCTGGTGCCAGTGACCCGAGATTGAAGATGTCTCTAGCACACTGAGTGTTTTGCCTTGGTAGAGCATTCCATGTTTGTGACATCTGCTGGGAGGGCATTCCACAGGGCGGGCACCACTACCAAGAAGGTGTTTGCAGGCTCCTGACATCCTGGTCTAGTTCCTCGCAGAACTTGTTCTTGATCTGTGTATCAGAGTACACAGAACGTAAGCACTCAATATGTTAACCAGAATGGAGGTAGTTGAGAGATGGAGAGAAGGCAAGCATTCTGAGCCCTCAGCTAGCAGTTCTATCAGAGACAGAAGGGAGTCCCTTGCTGCAGATCTTAGGCCATGAATCTTCGGGATTCCCTCCTTGCCACAAAAGGTGTAGCTCTCTCTGAGGCTGCCATTCAAAGCAAGTTTTGTCTCCTGTTCTTTGTTTTAATATTTATTTATTTTTGTGCACAACTGTGCATGTTCTGTATATATTTTGTATATTTTTGTTTTTTACATAGGGGAGTAGTTAGGGTTAAGTGTAGGGTTTAGGGTGGATTACGAGTCCACCACTCTTAACCACTGCACCACACTGGCTCGCCCCACTCTTATATGGAGGTGCCAGAGACAACTTGGGCCCTTTTCCCTGCAAAGTATAAACGCTACATCTCTCTCTGAGCTAACCTGCGTAGCAATTATATGAACTGGAACTAACAGTCCTCTCTTAATGGATCATGAAGATTTCATTAGAAATTGAGAGGAAGGGCATGGCCTCTGCTATGTAAGTGTCCCAAAGCATTCTAAATGATTGCTAATGTATTCCTTTCTCTCCTACTTATATCCAGCCCACCTTTTTTTTTATTATTGCAAAAATGACCAAGGCAATCCAAACATCTCTTAACCTGGGAGTAAACCCCAAAAGGACTTCTGAGTAGATGTGGTTAGGACTGCACCATACTACATTTATTGAGGCATAAGTCCATTTCAATAGATGCATGACAATTTATTTGAGAGGATTACGATGCTCTCTACTGGCCACATTTTGAAGCACAAGAGGCATGAATTTGAGAGTGCAGGAATAGTTGGCTGTAAACACAAGTCAGGGCTGGTTCTGCCATGAGGTGGATTGCCTCAAGTGGCAAATTAAAAGGCAACAAATTACTAGTTGTTAAGATGACAATTTCAATACCCCATTTGGGGAGGCTGTGGATTTATTGTTTCAGAACCAAAAGGTCATGGGTCATCTTAAAACATAAATTCTAGCTCTTTCATATATTCCACCCATGGTATATACACATGGTATTTTCCACTTGACTCATTTGATGACTGCCAGTGAACATTGCCTGGTTTCTGTGGTGCAGTTTATTTAGTCCTTGTAACTGTTAATCAAGCACTTGGTTGCTCCATGCTGTAAAAAGGAGATGGGGATGAATCAATTTAGCAAAAACCAGCAACCAAAACTCAGCCTAAACAACAACACCAAAAGGGAGCCAAGTCCAAGGTGCTGAAGACCAACTTATTTGAAAAACACTCCACTAAATGTATTGTAACATAATGAGTTTCAAGTGCAATTGTTCTTCATCACAGGAAAGAATAAAGTGTTCTCTAATTTTCAATATATAAATTCAATAAATAATAGTAAGAATTTTAAGGTCATATATATAACTGTATATAACTGTATATATAAACCACATGTCTGAAACCCCACAGAAGAGTTCCTGAACAAATTGACCTCAAATATTTCTCTGCAAGGTCAAAGTGGGAAACCTCCCCATTGTCTTTCCTCACAAATCCTGTCCTCACAAATCCTGTCTTAAGGGCACATTCAAGATATGAACAGGGTGTGAGCCTGTGACCTGTAACCTAGATTCAGGAATTACCATATTTTTTGCTCTATAAGACTCACTTTTTCCCTCCTAAAAAGTAAGGGGAAATGTGTGTGCGTCTTATGGAGCGAATGCAGGCTGCACAGCTATCCCAGAAGCCAGAACAGCAAGAGGGATCGCTGCGCAGTGAGGCTGGCTCCCAAAGTTATTTCAGGTGAAATAGATGGATTTAGGCCCATTGCTTGGCCGAATGTTAATCACACACACTCACACTTCAGTGGAAACTGCATGCAGCTGAGCAGCTCACATTCGGAGCATCAACACAGAAAGGAACAGAAAGAAAGCAACACAAATATTTTGATGGAAGTGTCTTAGGAAAGCGATTTTAAATCATGGACACCTAGGTTCTGAAAATGGTATTGCCTGTATTGGTGTGAGTGATGGGGTCCCATGGCACAAATTCCATGTGGTCCCAGTGCAAAGGAAAAGAGCTAAGATCTTCTCCCTTACTATAATGTCCAAACCAGATGGGATGGGGAAGAAGAATGATAGGTTTGTAAGGAGTCTTCAATAATTTTGCCAAGGAAATTCTTATGGTTCAGGGCCTCATGCTATTAGCCTTTCTTGTACATGGAGATCCTTTATGAAATGCATTCAGGCCCATCAAACAAATCTGTACTGAGATACACACACTGTATCACCATTTTTATTGCTGGAACTGCTCTGAATCTGACTTCAGGAAGAACGCGTTTTAACTGCGCAGTGTCCTGGAATAGACACTCTGCATTGGGAAAGAAGGGAACTGAGTTCCCTCCCATTTCCCACTTTCCTGATGTTCCAAATGACCAGTACCCTGGAGTTATGATTTGTGTTGTTGTCAGGATTCTAACTGGCCTGTAACTGACCTAAGAATTCTGCAGAGCAGTTGCTGCTGTGGCTGGCCGGCTGCTCAGGCGAACGTCAGCTCAGTGGCCAACAGCTCAGTCTTCTTGAGGCTCAGGAGCACCTAGCAAATATCTGCTCTGTTCCTGGCACGCTAGACTCTAGCTGAGGAAGGCATTTCACGTAAGTTTATGGATTAAACATTCCTCACTATGCCATCAGGTGTGTTTATGCTCAGTGGGAAAGGATAGCTGCAGTAGCAGAGAGCAGAACAGCGAATCATGAGCAGCTTCCCATCCACAACAGGTTGCTGAGGTTCTGGCCATCTTCACAGGAACAATGCAAGAGTATATTAAATCAGTAGCAGTGTGCTGGAAGAAAGTATGAGTGTTAGCTTCTCTGGATCAGATGTCTATACCTAACCAGGGGGTGGGAGAGAGCAGGAACTCTTTATTTGCTGCTTCTTTCTGTGCATGGAAGGAAGAATGCAGGAGGGAGGATGTCCTTCAATGACTAGACATGCTTGTTAGTCCCTCTCTCACTGCATGTTGTCTTCTCTTTTGTTTCCAGGATGTCTGCCAAGCTCTCCCCTGCTCCCCTTCTCTCCAAATCCCCCCTGCAGGTGAAAGAAGGCTCCCTGGTGGTCAGGTGGCTGAGATTAGTTTCCGGCCTGCAATTATCCGCATTCCTAATGGATATTTTGGCCTTGCCGATGTGCATTGCCTCAACAGCCATTGTCAACTGGCGAGTGTGGCGTGTGGACAACATCAAAGGAATAGGGTCTGGAAACATCTGGATAGGAATCTGGCAGGTCTGTTTTTGGAAAGACCATTCTAACGACGGCAAGTCTTTTTGGCATTGTGAAAATCTCAATGAGCAACATCCAACCCTCCCAATGGAATTTTTTATTGCACAGGATTTAATGGCCCTAGCTTCCATTATGAATTCAGCGGCCCTAGGATTAATTTCGTTCGCCTTGTACAATGTTTTCAAGCCCAGAAAACATAAGGATTTTGTGTCAACCTTTTTTAGGCTTGCAGCTCTCCTGAACTTAGTTGCAGGGATACTCGTCCTGATTTCCGTGACATGGAACATGTCTGCTGTCTTACAAAATGAGGAAATTGTCTTCCCAGAAGCTTTTGAATTGCCTCAAATTCCCAGTGAGCAGCATATTGGACCTTCTATTTATCTAGGCTATATCGCTGCGGGTTTCCAGCTGCTGAGTGCAGCATTGGTTGGGATGGAGAGGTGTTGCATCAGGACCACCGCAACAGATACATCTCAAATAGCAACTGTAGTAGTGATTACCCCAGGAAGTGCAGTGAAAAGCGAGAGTCTAACTATTTGTTCGAAGTGTGGTTCTCTGCTAGACCTGGTAATTCAAGAGAAATCCTCCGCAGTGGAGATGGAGGAAACCCATGCGGAGAATCTTGTCATTCCAGAGAAATCCTGTGCAGTTGAGATGGAGGAAAGCTCTGCAAGTGATCTTGTCATTCCAGAGGAATCCTGCGTGGTTGAGATGGAGGAAAGCTGGGCAAGTGATCTTGTCATTCCGGAGGAATCCTGCGTGGTTGAGATGGAGGAAATCTGTGCAAGTGATCTTGTCATTCCAGAGGAATCCTGCGTGGTTGAGATGGAGGAAAGCTGGGCAAGTGATCTTGTCATTCCAGAGGAATCCTGCGTGGTTGAGATGGAGGAAAGCTGTGCAAGTGATCTTGTCATTCCAGAGGAATCCTGCGTGGTTGAGATGGAGGAAAGCTGGGCAAGTGATCTTGTCATTCCAGAGGAATCCTGCGTGGTTGAGATGGAGGAAAGCTGGGCAAGTGATCTTGTCATTCCAGAGGAATCCTGCGTGGTTGAGATGGAGGAAAGCCATACACCCCAAAGGTGACCTGAAGGACATCAAAGCCCACCTGATGTCCCCAAACATACGATTATATATGTGATTCCCTAAAACAGGGAGTCATAAACTATCAAACTCAGATCCACGCAGATCGCTCCATACATGCATGGATCTGCGTGGATCAGGATCTTATAGTTTTGTTTTGGGACTTCAGGTGGGCTTTGATGTCCTTCAGGTGAGGAAGCCTCTTTTTTATGACTAGTATTTATTTATTTATTTATTTATTTATTTAAGATTTTGTTGATCTACAAAAGTGTGCAATGTCTCTCTCTCATGTTTTCTCCCCCCATGTAACACTTTTACAAATCATTTTCATTTGTTGAGACATTAGGAAGCAAAGGGGAAAGAGGTGGAGGGGGGAGGGAAAGATGGGTGGGGGTGGGGTCGGGTGGCGATTTTTCTATTTTACTTCCTATATGTAGGGTTTGGTGTCAGGGTTGTTTGTGCAGGTTCTTTGCTGTTCGCTTGTGTTCCTTTGGTGGCGAGAGAGGTTGGGGTTGGCCTAGGGTGTGGTTATTCATACTGTGTGTGAGGGGAGCACCCTGTTGCAACAGCTTTAATAAAGATCAGGCTTACTAGCTGCCTTGCTTCTCAATATTCTCTGGTTGGCCTCTGTTATTTTCTCCTACCGATAGAGAACCTAAAAAGAGGACTCTGTATGGGCTCTTGGGTACCCCATAAGAGGAAAAGAGCAGGTTTTTCCTTATAAGAAATAATAAACATGCTCATATCAAAACAAGAGTCTGAAAATAAGACAATTTTGCTTCTGATGGTAAAAGGTATATAAAGGACCCTTGGACGGTTAAGTCCAGTCGAATTCGTCTATGGGGTGCGGCGCTCATCTTTGCTTTCAGGCAGACGGATCTGGCATTTGTTGATAATACAGGGGTACCTCGGGTTAAGAACTTAATTTGTTCCAGAAGTTTATTCTTAACCTGAAACTGTTCTTAACCTGAGGTACCACTTTAGTTAATGGGGCCTTCCGCTGCTGCTGTCACACCGCCGCCGTGCAATTTCTGCTCTCATCATGAAGCAAAGTTCTTAACCCAAGGTACTATTTCTGGGTTAGCGGAGTCTGTAACCTGGAGCGTCTGTACCCGAGGTACCACTGTATTGCCTTTGATGGACAGCAGCTACTCAAAATGGGTCAGGCACCACAACACATTTGCTAGAGTGTTTTTCAAAGAAAACCAATGTTCAGCACTTTGGGGTTCACCTTTCCTTTCTTTTTCTTTTTCTTTTTCTGTTCCATGTTGCCCAGCCAACATAAAGGAAAGTAGGAACATGTAAATCTAGTAAGTCTACAGGAGTTGTAAACTTTGAATTGAAGCAAAATGATTGTATTTGCTTTTGTTATGCCCAAACTTGTGAGTTGTTTTAGGCTTCCATTTGGGGTTAGTTTTGTTTTTGCCTCTGAAATGCATCTCTGGCTTGAAGCAGTCTTCTAACTTGAAGAAAGGTCCTCTGGAAAATAGGGGTGGGGTTTGTAGCCCCCCCCCCCCCCGCTCCTGGACACCACACTTCAACTATTTCCATTCCTACAGCAGGAAATATAAAATCAAAACTGCTTTTAAATCGTGAGTCATAGGAAAAGAGGAAGCTGCCTTATACTCAAGTCAGATTACTGGTTCATCTACCTCAGTGTTACGTAAACTGACTGGAAGCAGCTCTCCAGGATTTCAGAAACATAAAAATACAAAATGAGAACACAAAATACAATGATACCTCGGGTTAAGAACTTAAATTCATTCTGGAGATGTTCTTAACCTGAAACTG
Source organism: Podarcis erhardii (assembly GCF_964252035.2). Lineage (NCBI taxonomy): Eukaryota > Metazoa > Chordata > Lepidosauria > Squamata > Lacertidae > Podarcis > Podarcis erhardii. The sequence continues at coordinate 31,967,822 of NC_138505.1, read as the reverse complement.
TTCTTAATCTGAGGTACCACTTTAGCTAATGGGGCCTGTAACCTGAAGCGTCTGTAACCTGAAGCATCTGTAACCCGAGGTACCACTGTACATAATTAAACAAGAACAAAAACTCCAATAGGGATCTTCTACATGCTGTGATAGCCTGGGGGGGGGGACCCCCTAAACTCTAGAAATTAATAAATGATAGGATTTTGATTATTTGAGGTGTGAAGGGAGAAATATAAACTGCAGTGGAATTCCTGGGCTTGGAAGGTTGCCAAGGTAACTGGGTGCGAGGTGTCAGGAAAATAAAGTTTTGAGCAAGGGTTGCTAGGAGTAAGAAGGTCTGGGATCCATCTTTAGGCAGGCTAGCTGAAGGCTGGCTGGGAGAGATGTATTGGACTGTGGGGCTGCATACTCCTCACTCCAGAAAGAATAATAGGAATTGTAGTTTACCCCTCACAGAGCTTCAGTTCTCAGCACCCTCAATGAACCAGTACTCAAACCTGGAACATTTTCAGCTATCACAGTGGAAACAGAAAACGCAGATACTGGAAGTCTCTGAAAAACTAAAGACAAGGCATTAGCTGGAAAAGGATAAGAGGATAACTTTATGACAGGACATCATTTTTTATTGCACACACAACGGATTATCATTCACAGTGGCACCCACCCACCTCACTTGCACCTGACAACTTTGGGACTATGTTTTCCTATAAGGACCCTGTGTTTGGAGGGTATGGAGTGGGAAGTGCATAATGTTGGATGGGGAGGGGGGGGATAGAAAAATCTATAAAAGATCTTTAAAAACAACAACACAAAGCAATGCATGGCCACTGAGTAGGGGAGGCCAGGCGCTCCTGCACATTTAAACAGCTGCATAGCAAAGCGAATTGCTGCCCTTCGAACCGCACCTTCTGAAATTCCCTTTTGTACACCACTACTAAAAGCCCGGTCCTCTTATGCATCTGGCTCCCTAAACACTGAACCGCTCCTCTTCTGCGATTCCCCCACCCGTGCCAAAAAACAAAAGCAAGTTTTAGACCAGTTTTGGGGCACCAGGCGGGGTGGCAGAAACTCAAACGTCACCAAACCACCCAGAGCAACTTCCCTCCCGGCAGGTCCGACCACATAAACCGTCCGCCGCCGTGTGCGTAGCGGGGGTGGGGAAACACCGATTCCCTTTCCTGGTTCCGCCCTCGGGACGGCCCCACCCTTGTTTGGACTCCTCACCTTCCCCTCCTTCCCACCCCCACCCCCGTCTTGTCCTCCGAGCTTTGGCGCACTGTGACCGGGGCGGGATCCGGGAGGTGCTTTTTTGCTGGCGGAAGGGGAGATAATCACACAGCTAGCCCCGCGCCGACGGCTCTCGGCCCAACCACCCGGGCGCTTGTTTCCGGGGGGACGGGAAAAAACATCGCGCCGCTTTGGCTGGGCTGGAGATGCTGCAGCAGCGCCACGTCTCGGGCAGGAGGGAGGGAGAGAAAACCTGGGAGTCCAGCTGGGGCAGGTCAGTGGGGAGGGAATGGGGCCTGGCTGGGGGGGGGGAGTGTTGTTAATAAGCAGCAGTCCCGTGCACAGCGGAATGATGAGGAGTACGTGCACATACTCTAAATTTCTTTATTTACACTTCAAAGCTGGTATGTTACAGAAAAACATCTTGCCTCTGCCGGAGCAGAGAAAAGCATCCTCTCTCCTCTAAAGCACAGAGAGAGAAAAAACACACACTGAACTGCAAAGAACAGTGAAAAACAGGAAACCAGTGTACGTCACATCCAGTCTCCCTTTCCCGTGGGAAAACCCAACAGTACGCTGACTGTGGAATGTAAACACCTGTCTTGTGACAAGCACTTCGCTGCACAGTGAAGAGAGCAGAAACCAACATCCTCCCCCTTTCTGTGAACACCACTGGGCAGCGTGTTCGTACAATATCAGTACAAACCCAACTTCTGCACATAGGTACAGTGTTGATCCCTTGATACAATCTTGGACAATACATCAGCAGGAATTTCATTACCTGGCATATAGGACACCGTTACGAGTCCCTTCTGAATACGTTCCCTAGCATGTTGCAACTTCAATTGCAAGTGCTTCGTGCTTTGCTTACAACCTTCAGAATTCAGCAAAGCCAAACATGCTTTGTTGTCCTGGTAAACCTGGATTGGACATTTGACAGGAATTTTCATGTCTTTGCACAATTGTAACAACCATTCACAATCTTTAAGTGAATAAGACAGTGCATTCAGTTCAGCTTCACAAGTACTTAAGCTAACTGTTGTTTGCTTCTTGCATGACCAATCAAATAGACCCTGATTGTACATATAGCAAACTCCAGACGTACTTTTCCTGTCTGTAGTGTCACTTCCAAAACTTGCATCTGCAAATATCTCAAGACCACCAGACTTCTGATTGTTAAATCTCAGTCTGTAATGCATAGTGCCTTTCAAATACCGCGCTATGCGTTTCAGAGCTTTCCAATCCTTAACAGTAGGATTGTTGACTTGTCTGCTTAGCAAATTACAGCTAACAGCAATGTCTGGTCTTGAACATCTGGCAATGAAGTTTAGCTTGCCTAGCACACTTCTGTACAGTGTAGTGTCAGAAAATGCTTCTTCAGTGTCATCTACCTGATAACCTGTTGTCATCGGTGTGTCTACAGGGTTAGCATCCATCAGGTTCAGTTTGCTTAACACATCAGCAATTTTCTGTGACTGGTGTACTAGAACGTTACCATCTTGATCTCTCTCTATTTCCAGAGATAGGTAGTTGTTTACCTCACCAAGATCTTTCATGTCAAAGTGCTCTTTCAGTTGAGCTAGGGCGTTATTGTACATTGTGACATCCTTCCAAAAGAATAAAAGATCATCAACATAAAACAAACAATACAGTTTCTTTTGCCCCTCCTCTTTGACAAATACACATGGATCAGCTTTCCCTTGTTTAAAACCTAGAGAAAACAATACTTCAGTGAGTTTTGTGTGCCAACACCGTGCACTTTGTTTGAGACCATAAAGGGACTTCTTCAGAGCACAAACAAATCCCTGTTTTACCTGTACGCCATCAGGTGGAAGCATATAAAGTGATTCATCTAGAGATCCGTACAGAAAAGCTGTATTTACATCATGGTGACTAATGTGTAGATTTTCCTCTGCAGCTAGCTTGAGCATAAGCCTAATGCTCTCATACCTCACTGTGGGTGAGTAGGTCTCGTGATAGTCTTCACCTGGTACTTGTGCAAAACCTCTGGCTACCAATCTGGCTTTGTGTCTGACTATCTTGCCATTTTGATCAGTCTTCGCTTTGAAGACCCATTTGCTTCCAAGCAATTTCATTCCTGGAACTACTGGAACTAGTTCCCATGTTTTGTTCCTTTCTAAGGAATCAAGCTCAGCCTTCATTGCATTTAACCATGGCTCAGCTTCCTTTGAATCCAAATCCTGGATTTCTTGGAAACTTGAAGGTTCAAATACCTTCTTGGAGCTTTTAACAGCTGTTACTGCTATCTTAGCAAACTCATCAGCAAATCTCTTTGGAGGTCTGCCTTTTGTGGCTCTTTGTGACCTGCGAATTAGCCGTAGATCTTCAACACTTTCCTCTTCCTTCTTGGGAGAAAAGTGACCTATTGTGAACAATGGTTCCTCCAATTCTTGATCAGAGCTTTCAGAGGGTCGCATAGAGGCTTTCGCACTCTTGAAATCCTCTGAATCGCCCGATTCAGTTTCAGACTCAGAGTCAGAACTTTCATCAGTGGGTGTGGGTTGTTGTGGTTGCTTTTGACTATCCTCAGTCTCATCACTGTCTTCAGGATAACATTGGAAAATTCCCACATTCTCCCCCCACTTGGCATTGTACTCGACACTTCTTGTGAGCTTAATTGCCTTTGAGTCAGTCATCATTATTCTGTAAGACCCTTTCTGATAACCTAGAAAGATACCATGCAATCCACGCTTGTCTAACTTGGAGTTTTGTGATGAGTGAACCCACATGTCAGAACCAAAAATTTTCATGTGTTTGATGTATGGCTTCTTGCCAAACATCTTCTCATAGGGGGTACAACCAATCGCTGAAGATAACCTGCGATTATAACTGTAAGTGAAACATGAGAGAGCTTCGGCCCAATAACTCTCTGGTAGATTTGCATCATGCAGCAAGGTTTTTAACCCTTGAAGCAATGTCTGATTTGCTCGTTCCGCAAGTCCATTCTGCCATGGCGAGCGAGGACTAGACAAATCGTGTTGAATTCCTTTCTCAGACAGAAAAGCTTCAAACTGCTGAGAAGTGAATTCTCCCCCGCGATCACTGAAAAGAGTCTTTACCTTCTTACCATGCACATTTTCCAACCAAGCACAGAATTCCTTGAACCTAGGAAAAGCCTCTGATTTCTGCTTGAGATTGTACACATAAATATACCTGGAAAATGCATCAATGAGAACCATGAAGTACCTGTTTCCTCCCAAAGAGGGCGCTAGTGGTCCAACCAAATCAGCATGAACAATTTGGTATGGTTCTGTAGCTTGCCTACTAGACACCTTACCTTTCGCAGCCATTTTCACCTTGTTTGCTGCGCATGCCTTGCACTTCATGTGGTACCTGCAGGGTTTAATAGTCATACCTTCAACCAAGGCAGGCATTTTAGATACTGCCTCAAAATGCAAATGACCAAATTTTCGATGAAAATCGTGAATACATTCTGCATGCAAACTTTCGTTAGTACCTGCAATGCAACAAGTGTCATCCTGCACAATATCATCATAATACAAAACATATAAACGATCAACATATTCAGCATACAATACATAATCATTTTTCTTTGTGATGATGCACCTTTTGTTCTTAAAGGAAATGTCAATATTCCGCTCATTCAGCTGTCCAACGCTGAGCAGATTATGTTTGGCATCCGGCACATAAAGCACATTCTGTATCGATAAGTCCAAACTGTGAAGAACAACAGTTCCGTAGCCTTTACTGGGGATTGTGTGGTCATCCGCCTGGTGAATCGCACCTTCCTGCGGTGTAAAAGACACGAACAGTCGCTTATCGTTGCACATGTGATGGGTCGCCGCTGAATCAACAACGAAGAAAGATCTAGACGTCTTCTGGACCTCTGCATCTTTTGGAGTGAAGAGTGAGACCATTGCCTTGTGCTGCGTTGTCCTGGACACTGGACCTTTGCCTTTGCTCTGGCCTCTTCCACGCGATGAGCTTCCACTGCGCTGCTCTGTCTTGGCCCTGGGATATTTGCATTCCCTCTTCATATGGCCTAGACGTCCACACGAGTAGCATTTCACTGCCTTCAAAGCTTTGGCGCCATCTGGTGGTTCCACTGCACTATGGGATGACAACTGTGAAGTCTCCCCCTTGCCCATGCAGCTAGCACCCCGCCGGTCTGCTTCATTCAGAATCACGGCAGTAACATAGTCCACTGTCAGCTGAGCAGTAGGCTGTACAGCAATCTGAGTCGCAACAGACTCCCAACCTGAACCCAAAGATTGTAGTATCATGAAGGAATACACAGCCTCTGGAAAGTTGAGTCCTCTCTGTTGCAGCTCATGTCTCAGATTCTGCATCTCCATCAGATGTTTACGCACATCTCCACCTTCAGCAAGAGCCATATTATGCAGCTTGTTAAAGTAAAACATAGTGGATCCAGCTTCTGTCCTCAAGTGAGCCTCTCTCAAAGCGTCCCAAATTTGTCTGGCTGAGGTCTTATCACGCAATAGACAGAGCTCTTCTGGGGATACTATCAATGTAAGAGTTCCCCTTGCTTTGGAATCTTTAGCTTGCCATGCATCTGTAACTGGAGCTGGGGGGGTGTCTGTAATAACTTCAAACAGACCCTCTTTCCGCAGAATAGCCTCTGCATAGAGAACCCAGTCCGCATAGTTATTCTTATTGAGCTTAGGAATTCCACAAGCATCCTGAAGGGCCATCATGACTCTGGCATTAGCCTTCTGCGTCATGTCTGCTGCTTTAAATCATGCTGCTTTATACAAGCTGCGTCTGTGCTGCTTCATTCCAAAGGCAAGTTCAAAACAGCCTCTGCCTGTGAGCCTGTGCCACTCTGCTTATCTGCAGCTGCTTCAAACCTTATTCCAAAGGCAAGTTCAAAAGGAAAGTTCTAAAGTGCTTTCTCTATGCTGCCTTAAATCCATGCTGCGTCACTTCTGCAGCTGCTTTACTCCAAGAGCACTTTTAAAAGTTACTTTCGATTTCCCCCAGCAAAGTAACTTTGCCCGGCAAACGGCTTTAAAAGTTCAAAGTCCAGCCATAAAGCCATTAATTAGAAGCTGGCAGGCTGCCCGGAGCAGTAGCACATACCTCATCAATCATCTTGACGCGCAGAGCAGATTCCGTTCCGATCTGTCCCCCTGCATTCCGATCCTTTGCCGGCAATCCGATTCGACTTCTGGAGCCCATTCTTAAGATGACTGTGTTTTTCTGGGCCCATAACCAAATGTTGTTAATAAGCAGCAGTCCCGTGCACAGCGGAATGATGAGGAGTACGTGCACATACTCTAAATTTCTTTATTTACACTTCAAAGCTGGTATGTTACAGAAAAACATCTTGCCTCTGCCGGAGCAGAGAAAAGCATCCTCTCTCCTCTAAAGCACGGAGAGAAAAAAAACACACACTGAACTGCAAAGAACAGTGAAAAACAGGAAACCAGTGTACGTCACATCCAGTCTCCCTTTCCCGTGGGAAAACCCAACAGTACGCTGACTGTGGAATGTAAACACCTGTCTTGTGACAAGCACTTCGCTGCACAGTGAAGAGAGCAGAAACCAACAGGGAGGGGGAGGGGGATTGGCTTGACCCCCGCCCCCTCCCCCCCAGCAGCTGGGTGTCTTGGGGCTGGTGGGGGCTGCCAGGGGGGAGGACAGTGGTGGCTGGAGGTGGGAGGCAGATGTTTGTTTGGAGGAGGAGGAGGAGGAGGAGGAGGAGGGTGGAGGAGATCAGCTGAGCTGGAGAGGAGCCTCTGTGTCTTTCTCTGTGGGTGAGCGAGGGAACATATTAGTGCATATACTCAAATGTATTTTGGGAAATATTTGGAATGGTCTCTGGTACTGTGTTTAGAATTCCAGGGCAGACCAATCCTATTTGTGTGTGTGTGTATGAAGGAGAGGATGCAATAGTGGATGTTGTGCATTTTAAGGAAACATTCGAATGCTCAGTGGCATAAATATGTTTTAAAAAATCTAAGATGTTGATTCCCAATCCTATGCATGCTTACTCAGAAGTGAGCCCTACTTAATTCAGTGAGACTTAACCCTCGTCAAGGTAGGCATAGGATTGCAGCCTAAGAACTATGTATCCTGGAATGAAAATAATAATAGTAATAGTAATAGTAATATGCTTTGAAGTTCTTCTTAGATCTCTGCACAAAAGCAATCTAATGTAGTGCGTGTTCTGTGTGTGTGTGAGAGAGGCATCCAGCTGGCTAAAAGGAAGAGGATGGAGACTTAAGCAATGGAGATGTATTTATGCCCTTATATGTGATTTTTCCTGCCTTCTGAATAGGAGTTCAGGGCACTGTGCATGGCCCCTCCCTTTTTTTATATGCACTGCAACCCTGAGAGGTTGAAACAGAGCAACTGGCCCAAGGTTGCTCCATGAGAAGATTTTGGCCGAGTTCTGCGCCTGGCTGGAACGAATTATTAACTTTTAGGATGGAAAGGAACTCGGTGTTTGGAAGTCTGAGTGTATCGGAGCTGAATGTATGTTGTTGGTTTTTCATTGCATTTCTGCCTCAAGTATCTTCATTCATGAACCCTGAGGCAATGTTCATCAGGGTTATTGGGCAATTCAGGAAAAATGATCTTTTCCCAACAGATCCAAACCTGTTGAGGTTCAGACCATGGCCTTAGGTCTGAGTGAATTATTGGGAGTCAGCAGCTGAGTAAAATGCTAAATTTAGATCACCCTAGAGCACCAGAAAACATTTTGATGCAAGTTACTCTATGAAAATTTCTCTAAATTTCCTGAAAACCTACTTTACTGGTTTAATGATACAAAGCCTGTGTTTTTCTGTTTTGTTCAGTACCCTCACCTCAGTTGTATGTGTTTATATCTTTGTAGGCAACAATAACTGTTTTAGTCCCAGAGACTTAAAATATTTATAAATGGCAGTGATCTTTGAATTCTTGGTGAAAAGTACGAGTATGCAAGGCTTTTGATCACACAAACCATATATAAACAACAAAGTCACATAAGAGTGCTCTATTATTTTCAACAGGGATTGCTATTTTTGGTGCATGATCTATCTTCTCATTCAATTTGATCTCTCTAAAACAGAGTTGGTGAATATGTGGTCCGCCAGCTGTTGTTCCCATTGGCCTCAGCCAGCATGGCCAGTGTTCCGGGATGCTGGGAATTGTAGTCCAACAACAGCAGGAGGGCCACAGGTTCTTTGGTATCCCAGAGGTTCCTTAGAGCAGTGTTTCCCAACCCTGGGCCTCCAGCTGTTTTTGGACTACAACTCCCATCATCCCTAGCTAGCAAGACCAGTGGTCAGGGATGATAGGAATTGTAGTTCAAAAACAGCTGGAGGCCCAAGGTTGGGAAACACTGCCTTAGAGGACTAGTTGATGAGGAAAGGCTCCCTTTAAAGTAGGATGCTTAAACTTTGCTGGTCTAAAGGTTGCATTTGATTTCTGTGGTTCTTCATTCCTCTCCAAAGCAACTTTTGCTATCATGTCTCTCTTTTCAATCTGACCGTCCTTGCATGGCAGTGAACTTCATCCTTCGTCCTTGCATCACAGCCCACTCTTGTCCTAATTCATTCGTCTGCAATATGATATGAGTGTTGGTTGCTCTGCCAGATGTACAAGACTTCAATAAACAAGTGCTTGGTCCTGTAAGTGAAACTGTCTGGGCACGGAAGGATAAAATAGTCTAGCTGTCAGTGGGAATGGTGAAAATAAAAGGCAACTGGTGGTACAAATTGCAAATGAAAATAGTTTATGCCTATTGCCAAGGGCAGCCTCATCATTGCTCCGATCCAGCTAGTGCCGTCAGTGTACAGATATATGTTTCATGCACAGTAACTTCATAATTCTTGTGTGGGTGGGTTACTTGGGACTTGCACCTGTCTGGTGCTTTGTTTCTTACATCTTCATTTCACCATCTACACTCCAGATACAGCTCTGTGCTGCAGTTTCCAATCTGGTTGTTTAGTGCAGTCCTATGATAGCTGCACATTTGACACTCTGGTTATGCTTTAAAAAGCTACTGGAGGCACCTTGTTGGCTGCTTTTGTACCTTGTTTGTTCATTCTTGGTATGCGTTTAGTTTTAGGTGCTTCATATATGTTACCATGTAAACCTCACAATAACCTTGTAATGCAAGTAAGTATTATTTCCTTATTGCATCTAAGGAACGGAGAGCAGGGAAGCTGAGTTTGTGAGGAAGTGGGTTATATCAAGCCACCTGGTCACTTAGAATGATTTTGCTTATTTCTCTAGCTGTTTCTTTACATAGAGGAATGCTGGTATGCTCTGAATACTACACGTGGGCTAAGCAAACCTCGCTTTCTAGGGAGTGCCCTTTTATCAGACGCTTATTTGTTTAAGTATTGGGAGTGTTGTGCTACTACGCAAGCCGAGCGGTTATTAACACCTGCAAAAATCAGAGCTGGTTCTGTGTCCTCCTGGGCAACCGTAGCTCAGTGGTAGAGCCTACCTGTTTGGCATGCAGAACATCCCAGGTTTGATCCCTGGCATCTCTACTTTAAAAGGTCAGGTGGCATATAATAGGCAAGATTTCACCCTGAAGCGCCACTACCAGTCAAGCTAGACCAGTGGTTCCCAAACCTTTTCCACCGTGGACCTCTTGAAGGTTGCTAATTGTCTTGGCAGACGCTTAAAATGTTTCTTCTGCCTGCTTCAGCAATTGTAATGTGCTGTGCCAGAAGCTGTACATTTGTAAATTGCATTTTTATTGCTTCTTTCATTTTCTGTATTGTATTATTATATATTGCATTTCGAATGCTGTATAGTGCAATATAAAATACAATACAATAATAAACCATAAAACATAATAGAAGAAAAAGAGAGAGCAATAAGAATACAATTTAAATCTGATATTTAATGCACTGTGCATTCCACAATTGCTGCTCCCACTGTTCTTCACAGACCCAGAACTGTCTGAATGAAGCTTGCCATGGACCACCGTTTGAGATCCCCTGATTGAGTTCTGTGGTACCAGTTTCAGTTGATGGTGCCTAAGGTTGTGGACACAGTACTTGTAGCTATTTGCTGTATCGTGGGTCCTCCCAGTTCTTCCCCATCATTCAGGTCAAGCGAGTGGTGGATGCATTATTACTCCAGCCACCCTTAAAGAGGAGGTTGTGTGACAACATCTAAAGAAGCCAGAGGTCTATGATAATGATCACCCAGTCATTAATACCATTCTTGGGCTAGGATAGTCTAAGCTGTTGTGACTCACGCTTAGGAACCAACAAGCTGATGACCCCCACTTGGATGGCTTTAAAAGAGTAGACAAATTCATGGAGGCTAAGCTCTGCTTCTTGCCTCTGAATACCAGTTAATGGGATCACCACTGGGGAGAGGTGCTGCTGAGCTTTGTTTCTGCTAGTGGGCTTCCTGTAGGCATCTTGGTGGCCACCTACCTATCTTGTGGCAGTGAATCCCATGTAAGGCATTTCCTGCCCCTTCATCTGCATGTAGATCTGCCAAGGGTTCTGTGTCTGGGACATGCTAGAGCGCAAGAAGAATGTTTGTATCTAGGTTTTCGATGGACACAAGTGCGATCTAGAACAGAATGTCGCAGTGTGGAGTTGCAGCTAGCCAGCCATAATCTTTCACAAGATAAAGTGTTACCTCGGTTTAAGAAAGCCCTGTTTATGTACTATTTGGTTTACGAATTCCGCAAAACCGGAAGTAGTGTTCCGGTTTGCGAACTTTACCTCAGTCTAAGAACGGAAGCCAAATGGTAGAAGGGCACCAGTGGCGGGAGGCCTCATTAGGGAAAGCACGCCTCGGTTTAAGAACGGTTTCGGTTTAAGAACGGACTTACGGAACGGATTAAGTTCGTAAACCGAAGTACCACTGTACTCTATTCCATCCCTTTCTCCATTTTCTGTTCTCCCTCCCAACACAAACACAACCTCCTCCCCTGACATGTTATGGGGCTGCTGAGTATGTCCACTCCCTCACTAGACTGTTTTGGGGTTCCCTCGTCCCTACGGTCCCCCCTCCCCCCAAAAAAATTCTTCCTACTTCTGAAAACCTTTGTGTTCTGCCAAGCCAGCTATTATTTCCCTCTTGTGTACGGATGGTGCCATTTTCCCTATATGAGGTCCAAATAAAGAGAATCGGTTAACTATTGGTTTAAGTAGTGCATGTGATTGTTCTACTGTAACAGAATGGGGTTTTGTTGTTGTTGTTGTTTTACAAAAAATAAAATGCCTTTTTGTCTCTAGAGCAGGCTTCCTCAATCATTGCCCTGCAGATGTTTTGAGACTACAGTTCCCATCGTCCCTGACCACTGGTCCTGCTAGCTAGGGATCATGGGAGTTGTAGGCCAAAAACATCTGGAGGATCGAGACTGAGGAAGCCTGCTTTAGAGAGTGACGCAGCTTAGTAATTGCTTTCCCCCCCTTCAGGCTACTGCAATGATCTCGTGGAAATCCTGAGCTGCCTGCTGACCGGACTTGGACTGAGTTGAGTTGCCTGCTGTAAAACTACAGATGAGAAGCTTGGTATTGTGTCCTCATGCGCAGCCTCCTTGCTGGCAGTTCTTCTGATGGATAGAACCAGGACTCGGCAGTTCTCTTGAAAAGTGTGTTTTGTTCAGCTGGGGAAATATTTTCCCCGCATCTTAATAGCATCTGCCATGGACTCTTCGGTGATCCTGCTGGAGAAGCAAGCCAGCAACGGGGGCCCCTACAGCTCTGAGCAGCCTGTGGAGATGGAGGCCAAATTGGAGCGGCCAGCAGAAGGAGATGGCCTTCATGGTAAGCTGTTTCTGCAGATCAGATTTGTCTTGCTGCGAGGAATGTGTTTCTGAAGGTAGCGCAGTCAGGCTGAGGACATAAGGCGGGCAGTGGACAACCTGAGGAAGTGCCATCCCACTTTGGGCCTGCCGAGAGACACAGGTGATGTCCACTGTTTCCAGGATCTCTCCTCATTTTGAGATTTTAGTGCAGTGATTCCCAAATGGAGAGGATGGTGTGACAGGAGAGGATGACAAGGGTGGCAGGAAGATTAAAGGACCATCAAAAAAACAGTCAAATGTTTCAGTGTAGTATAGTATATTCAAAACGAGAGCAAGAGCATCAAGGGATAAATTTGGTGCGTTGTGAGCAAATTTTCATTCCTAAAGGGTGGCACAGAGAAAAAAGTTTGAGAACCACTGCTGTGGTTGGTGAGCTGAGAGTTGGTTTAGACCCTGGGTAAGAATCCAGAGGCTGAGGTTAGTGGTATGTCAGAAGGAAACTGAATATATATTTAATTTTTAATGTACATTTTTTGTAGCTGTGTATTTTTGTAATATTTTGTTTAAGTTGCCCGTTGTTGCTTTAGTTTTTTGTACATCGCTGAGACATATTTTTAATATATTAAGTGGTGTAGAAATTAAATAACCCAATCGAATCAAATAAGGTGAGCCCTGCTGGATAGGACCAGATGGCCATCTGCGTTAGGCCCCTGTGCCTGAATTCCCCCATCCTTGTCCTAGCAGGTCTGGTTGAAGGGTCAGGAGCAGGCAATTTGACAGAGCTCTGCTTGAGGACCCAGAGAGCTGCAGCCAGTCAGGGTAGATAATAGCCTTTACAGATTTCATATAATGCCGTTTCCTGTGTTCCCAGTGCTTTTCTTCTGAACAGCCAAAGGTCCCAGGCTAGTCAAACCACGTGGGTCTTTGCCAAGGCATTTCTTATAGCGGGGATGCTTTAAAGACCTAGGATATCCTCTCTTTATAGGAAGGGGAAACAGACTGGAGACCCATCCTTCCACCCCTAAGTTTGTAAGGGATGTGAACCTAGTGCAACCCAATATTCTGCTCTTTTCCAGTGACGAGTGTAAATGACAGCAAAGTGCCAGCTGAAGGAGAATGCCTGGTTCCAAACAGCAGCGAGGTGCCATGTGCGAATGGACCAGCATCTCGCTACCCTGTCTCTTCTGACCCCAACGGCAGCCCACGTGGGGAAGTACCAGCTCCAGGTGTGCCCGGTTTCCATGACAACCTAAAGGCGTCTCAGGGAGCTAGTGCTGAGGGCATAGTGCTTAGGAAGGAAGTGTTGCAGTCCCTCAAACTAAGCCTTCCCATGCAAGAAACCAAATTGTGTAAGCATCTGTTTATGGCGGAGCCCCCTGTTTTTTTCTCTTGCTCCAAGAAAAGAAAAAAAAGCTCCCTCCCCCACTTTCCATTACTCTCCTGGCCTCTGCAGACTCTGTCTCCAAAGATCACTTCAAAAAAGCTTGATCTGATACTGTAATTTTGCTCTGTGGCAATTGGTGCTTGTGACTCTGTATTTAACACACTTTACTTAAGTAATAAAAGCCCCAAACACTTGAGGTTTAGCTAGTTATTTATCTGTGGGCATTTATATCTCACTTTTGAAAATGGTCCATAATATTAACGTTAATGTAATGAAACAAATATGAAACAAGCGGCATTAAAAAAAAAATCAATTGGCAGGGAAGAAAAGCACATAATTAAAATACTTGGGGGTGAAACATTTGCTAAGGTCAGACAAATCTCGTGGAGAGCTCTCTACAAGTGGGATGTCACCACTGAGAGTGATTGTAATAATCGGTTTTCAAATCTAACCGCGAGACCACAGTTCAGTCAACCTGTCCTGTGGCTGCCCACCCCTTCCCTCAACCCAATAAAAGTATGGCAATTAGGGTTCTGCAACAGGCAGTATTCTTAATCTGGAGGGAGCTGTGAACAAGTTGCTTGAAGAGCTGTGGATCCTAAACTGTGCACTCTTAATATCAGTGCTTACACAAGGCATTGGGGTTTGGGGCACTTTTTTCAGCTGCACGCTCACCTGGCTAAAACCGCATGCTTTGCTTATCTGCATGAATATTGTAGTAAGTCTTGAGATAGGGGTAGTCAACATAATGCCCCCCCCCCCGATGTTGCAGGATTCCCAACACCCATCATCCTGACTGTTCGCCACAATGGCTGGGGCTGATGGCAATTGGAATCCAGCAACATCTGGAGGCCGCCATGTTGCTTAGCCCTTGAGTTATAGAAATAAGTTTGGCATCGCCCAGCTCAGTCCTTCCACACAATTCACATATAGGCGGGACTGAAGCCAGCTTTTTATGAACGACTTATATTGGGAGATGATGCATTTCAGTGGATAGCCAGCTGGAGGAGAAGCCTGGGAATCTGGATCCAAGCCTCTGCTCAGCTCACAGTGACCTGAGGTTGTCACAGTGCCTCAGTTCCTCATTTGTAAGAGACTCTGCTGACCTGACCCTTGTGGGGATGTAAAAATGGAGGATTCTGAATTTGCTTTGCGTCCAATTTGCTTTGCTTTGCGTCCAATTTAAAGCAAGCTGAATCTTCAGATGTAACCAAATTATACATTGAGGTGGGTCCTGCTGACTAGTCAAACCCAAGAGCTGGAATTGATGTCCTTGTTCCCTTGAGCTGCATCTTCTCCATGACCAATTGTTAACAATCTCACGGTGCATCCCAAAATGTCTTTGTTTGTTGGTGTCTGAGGTACTGGGTCCCATTCTGGGCAGGGTACAGAATGGGTACTGCTAAGCCTTGGTAGATAGAAGCCTCATTGGATTCTCACTAAATTAACTTCATTTCCCCCCAAAAAGCATGTAACCTTTCAGTCTAGTAATTGAAATGAAAGATCTGTCACTTTTCTGCCTCTCTTGCTGTTTTTACTTTTTGCCTAATTTTTGCTAAGAAACATACATTTCTACCCAGCCTAGTAACACACACGCGCACATCTAAATACATAAAACCTGTCTTTCATCCTGTAGGTTCAGCCGATTCTTCTCTCCCTTTAGAGAAGGAAGAACAAATCAGACTTCAGGCAAGAAGGCGCCTTGAAGAACAGCTCAAACAGTATCGTGTAAAAAGGCACCAGGAGAGAGTAAGAGCCTAGCAAGTGGTTTCTCTGGTGTTTATGAATTCTAATGACTTGGGAAATCCTGTAAACTGCTCCTTGGTGCTGCAAAGCATCATTTGAGGTGATGCTGTGGGGTGGACTCAGTTTGCGGAGGGGGTCACAGAATTGCAGCAGTGTGATCTACATATCCCTTTTTAAGGCCAGGAGCCTTAGCAGCTTTCACAGACAACGCGCCCCATTCAGAAGTAACAGATAGCCATGTCATGTTCTCTTGCTATATGAACAAGCTGTGGTGAACATTGGGCTTATGCAACCATCATTCCCCTATCTTCTGCAGAAGCTCTTTCTTATGGTTTTACACAAACCACAGTTCCTTGTGACATCTAAATCCAAGGAACTGTTGTTTGTTTAAAGCCTCTGTTGGTCATTAAGCCAGGATCCGATATAGTTGTACCTTGGAAACTGAACACCTTGCAAGTCGGACATTTTGGCTCT
This sequence comes from Podarcis erhardii, assembly GCF_964252035.2. Lineage (NCBI taxonomy): Eukaryota > Metazoa > Chordata > Lepidosauria > Squamata > Lacertidae > Podarcis > Podarcis erhardii. The sequence continues at coordinate 31,952,280 of NC_138505.1, read as the reverse complement.
GGAATGCTGCAAACCCGGAAGTGAGTGTTCCGGTTTGTGAACGTTCTTTGGAAGCTGAACGCCCGATGTAGCTTCTGTGGCTTCCAGTTGCGTGCAGGAAGCTCCTGCAGCCAATCGGAAGCTGCACCATGGTTGTCGAACATTTTGGAAGCCGAACAGACTTCCGGAATGGATTCTGTTTGGCTTCCAAGGTACAACTATACTATGGTTTGATCCTGGCTTGTTTTCACTAATTGTAGTTATAATTAACTGCAGTACTCTGAGTTTGGAAGTGCTGTGGCTAGCCCCAGCCATAACTCTGTGTTGGGTGGCAGATGACACTACCATATTACATGGACATGCCAGTAGTGTGCTAAGTAGTGAGCATGCATTCACCCTCTTTATTCTCTGAGCATATACAGTGTGCATGCCCTAGAAGGTTACTTTCCCCTCCCATCTATATTAAAAGCGAGCGGACAGTTTGCCATTGAGGCTGATGCTTTTTTGACTTTCACTCTGGTGTGCCAATAGAGAACCTTTTGCTGGACTCCCAAGCCCTGCCGTCGTTGATCATTTGCCATGCTGGCTGGGGCTGATGGGAGTTGCAGTCCAGCAACATCTCAAGGGCCACAGGCTCCCTATTTCCGTTACATACAATCACAGATAACTGAAAACAACAGTATTTGTCTCATCAATGACCTGGTTCCATGGCTTAACTTGAATGGGTGGTCTCCTTGTGTGTCCACCTGCTGCACTCAGCCAAGCCATTGTTTGGTGTAGCATGTTGTTCAAACAACACACCATGTCATGCCATGGCTCAGCTCAGCTCAATGCAACACATAGCAGAAGGACTGAGGAGGAGCAGAGTAGCTGAGATTCACCCTCTCAGAGCCCACGTTCTTAGCTATGGTTTGACTTTGTGTGATGTGCAAACCAGACTGATGTCCACCCATGGATCTTTCACAAAACCGATTGGCCTGACACTTGTTTGTTCAGGTAGAGCCATTTTGATGTGTTAACCATACTGATGTGGCAGGGGTGTTTGCCATCCCTAAATCTGGTGGTGAAGGAAGAATAAGCTGTAACTTTAAATATTAAATTTAAATATAAACTTGAAGTATTACATTTAAAGTTCTCGCACTGAAAGGAGGAGACTGACTTTTGCATTCAGGAACCTCACCTTCCCTCATGGGTGGGCTCGTTCTGCTCAGAGTGGACTTTGAAGATGCTCGAACTCAGGACGAAAGGGAGAAACGTGCTAGGAGGAAGGCGCATTTGGCAAACCCTCACCGTGACCAACTCCCGCCCAGAAACCTATGTCCCCACTGTGGAAGGATGTGTGGGTCCAGAATTGGCTTCCACAGTCACTTACGGAGTCACTATTAAGACCATTTTTATGGAAGACAATCTTAGTTGGCTACGAGTGGTCGCCAAAGAAGAAGAAGGTCAACCAGATGCAGTGGACACTTAGAGCAACTCGTCCATTTTTTAGGAGGTCTTCTCAGATAAACTCTTGGTAGAGAGAGAATCAACCATTACAGCACAGAAGAACACGTTCAACGTATATTATTGCTCCAACTCCACACAGACACAGCTGTTCATTAACCAGGGTCTTATTGAATCATCCACTTAAGTGTGCCAAATGCAGCACATTACTTACCTGGAAGGGGAGATACCTTGATCGTGGAAGGTTTTCCCAGGCTCATCCGTTGTATTTCCCCGCTTGTTATTTTCCAGCAATTGGCATTCAGAGGCATGCTGCCTCCTAACAGCAGAGGTAGGACATTGGCAGCCTTTACCTCTATGAAATTGTCTAGCCCTCTCTTAAAGTCATCCATGTTGGTGGCCATCAATGCCTCCTGTGGGAATGAGTTCCATAGTTTAACTACAGTATGTGCTGCATGCAGAAGTTGTTGTTGTTGTTGTTTAGTCGTTTAGTCGTGTCCGACTCTTTGTGACCCCACGGACCAGAGCACGCCAGGCACTTCTGTCTTCCACTGCCTCCCGCAGTTTGGTCAAACTCATGCTGGTAGCTTCGAGAACACTATCCAACCATCTCATCCTCTGTTGTCCCCTTCTCCTTGTGCCCTCCATCTTTCCCAACATCAGGGTCTTTTCCAGGGAGTCTTCTCTTCTCATGAGGTGGCCAAAGTATTGGAGCCTCAGCATCACAATCTGTCCTTCCAGTGAGCACTCAGGGCTGATTTCCTTAAGAATGGATAGGTTTGTTCTTCTTGCAGTCCATGGGACTCTCAAGAGTCTCCTCCAGCACCATAATTCAAAAGCATCAATTCTTCGGCGATCAGCCTTCTTTATGGTCCAGCTCTCACTTCCGTACATCACTACTGGGAAAACCATAGCTTTTACTATACGGACCTTTGTTGGCAAGGTGATGTCACTGCTTTTTAAGATGCTGTCTAGGTTTGTCGCATGCAGAAGTACTTTTCCCCATCTGTCCTGAGTCTTCCAGTATTCAGCTTCATTGAATGTCAACATGTTCTCATGTTCTCATAAGCCATCCATGCTTCCTCTTACTCATATTTTATCTAAACTAAAAGAGCCTCAAATGTTGTAGGCTTTCCTCTCTTTTTCACCTTTGACCAATCTTTCACACCATGAAGATGATTACAATATATTTAGGGGTTCAATACCATCTGTGTTGCTTGGTGTTGTGAACAGCCTTTTACTTCTGCTTACATTTGGGGTACAAATGGGGCACGGTTCAAACTCTGCCCTCCTTCCTCTGTAAAAGAAACATATTTATAACTAGAAGTTAAGATTCATTATTATTATTTTTTGTTCCCAGGATTTAGAGCTAACTTCAAAGCCGCCATGACATTGTAATAATCACATTAGTTGGCAATGTGACAGTTGAGTTTCGGCTTTACTTTGGGATTGTTTCCCCACCTTAGCAGTGCAATATACTTAAACCAGAAGGTTTTAACTGAAACAAGCATTGTTTCTCTTTCGTGTTGTACGGATGCCAGTCCTGGTTGTTTGTGGATCTGTGGCCAGCCATGAAGATTGGAGCATTTCAGTTCATGAACATAAAAAGACCCCTGCTGGATCAGACCAAAATGTCCACCTAATTCAAGATCCTATTTCACTCAGTGGCCAAATAGACTTCTCTGGAAGGCCCATGAGCAACACTTGAAGGCAGTAGGCCTCTTCTACTGATGCAGAAGTAGGTAGAAATTCCACTTAGCTAAAGGCAATCTATTGCCCTGTTTGTGGGTTTCCCATAGGCATCTCGTTAGCCTCTTTCAGAAACAGGATGCTGGACTAGACAGGCCTTTGGTCTGATCCACGGGGACTCTACTTATGTTCACGTCCTACAGTTACTGGTAGACTTAAAATGCCTCTGCATGGTCCTTATCTGTTTTCCCACATGGAGCTAATATCAGGCAAGATCTGCTTGACCCGACTCTGCACTGGCTGCCCATTAGTTGCCAGGCCCAATTCAAAGCTGAAGCAGGTGATGGGGAGGCAGAGGTGTCATGGGTGTCTCCTCCTCCTGCTTCAACAAGCTCCTCTCCTACCTTGTCTCCCAGAACCAGCAGAGGACAGAAACAGGCAGAGCAGTGGAAGACTGCATGCGGGCCCAGTCTCTGATTGCCTGGGAAAAGCCACGGAGGGCTTTTTGTAGGGAGACAGGGGCTTTCAGTCTTGGCAACTGATTCATGGGTTCAGACCTACCAGGGATGAGCTGCTGTGCTCATGCAGCCAAATCTGTGAAGATTGTGCTTTTGCTAATAGTTTAACTCTGAATGGTGTGCTTTACTGCCAGCATGCTCCTTTTTTAAAAAAAATATTTATTTGCTTTTACAAGAAAGAAAAAACATAACAACCACAAAAATAAAGAGAAACAAAAACAATCACAAATACACATAGAAAAAATTAAAAGTAAAAATTCCAGCTTTTAAGTTTATGCTTACAAAGACTTCCTTTCTTGACTTCCTCACGCCTCCCTTTTTTGTGTTCTTCTTTACCCAATCGTGTACAGCAAATCTTTACCTTCTTTCAAAACTCATTTCTAATTATTAAAATCATTCTATTATGTCTCCAAACTTTCCTCCATTACATTTAAACACCTTTTATATATTATTTACTTTTGACATAATATAACTTTGGTCTTTCACCTTTTTTCTATTACATTTTTACATATTTTTTAAACCTATATCACTAATGCCATATTATTTTGTATCCAACATCATTTTAACATTCATAAACTTTACAATGTTTCTGCAGATAGTCTTTAAACTTCTTCCAGTCCTCTTCCACCGCTTCTTCTCCCAGGTCTCGGATTCTGCCAGTCATTTCTGCCATCTCCATGTAGTCTATTACTTGCATGTGCCATTCTTCCAAGGTGGGCAAATCTTGTGTCTTCTAATGCTTTGCGATAAGTATTCTTGCTGCTGTTGTTGCATACATAAAAAACGTTCTATCTTTCTTTGGCACCAATTGGCCGACTATGCCCAGGAGAAAGGCCTCTGGTTTCTTAAGGAAGGTATATTTAAATACCTTTTTCAGTTCATTATAGATCATTTCCCAGAAAGCCTTAACCTTTGGGCACGTCCACCAAAGGTGAAAGAATGTTCCCTCAGTTTCTTTACATTTCCAACATTTATTATCAGGCGAGTGATAAATTTTTGCAAGCTTGACCGGGTTCATGTACCACCTGTATATCATTTTCATAATATTCTCTCTTAGGGCATTACATGCCGTAAATTTCATACCGGTGGTCCACAACTGCTCCCAGTCAGCAAACATAATGTTATGACCAATGTCCTGCACCCATTTAATCATAACTGATTTGACCATTTCATCCTGTGTATTCCATTTTAACAGCAAGTTATACATTCTTGACAATATCTTAGTTTTCGGTTCTAACTTCTGTTTCCAGTTTTGATTTTTCCACCTGGAAGCCTATTTTTTAATCCAATTTATAGGCCTCTCTAATTTGATAATAATACAACCAATCTCGCACTTTATCTTTTAATTTCTCAAAACTCTGCAGTTTCAATATATCTCCTTCTTGTTCTAATATCTCCCAATATTTCGGCCACTTGGCCTCCATATTGAGTCTTTTCAGAGCCTTAGCTTCCAAAGGTGACAACCACCTTGGGGTCTTGCTTTCCAGTAAGTCTTTGTATCTTGTCCAGACATTAAATACCGCTTTCCTGACAATATGATTTTTGAATGCTCTATGAGCTTTAACCTTGTCATACCATAGATATGCATGCCACCCAAAAGCATTATTAAAACCTTCTCGATCCAAAATGTCAGTGTTCTCAAGAAGCAGCCAATCTTTCAACCAGCAGAATGCTGCTGATTCATAGTAAAGCTTGATGTCTGGCAGGGCAAACCCACCTCTTTCCTTTGCATCAGTTAATATTTTAAATTTTATTCTGGGCTTTTTGCCCTGCCAGACAAATTTAGAGATGTCTCTCTGCCACCTCTTGAAACAATCCATCTTGTCGACAATCTGCAAAGTTTGAAACAAAAATAACATTTTTGGTACTGCCAGCATGCTCCTGGACACCTGTTTGTTTCTTCAAGCACTTTTCTGTACAGCAAAATAATATATCTTTGTGTGCTATTTTTACCAAATAAATGCATTTTTTACCAAATAAATGCATTTTTATGCACACTTTACCTTAGTAAATACATTTTTGTACACATGATTTGGCTGGAGAACTGCATTGCAGAATTTTGAGAAGTACAAATTCTGAGAATAGTTTCAGGACATTAAAAAAAAATAGAATTAGGGTTCTCCTAAAATGAGAACTGAATAGGATCTCCACCCCCATCCCTTGATGTGCTACTTGATTCTACAAATGTTTACCAAGAAATTCATGCTAAAAAGTCTCCAGTGGAAATAAATAGGGCTTTAAAAGGCTTAAATTTGACTGGGTTGTGTGCTTAGTCCCTGTTGAAAAGGGAAATTATTTGCCAGCAAAGCATAAACTTAATCCCAAACTGCTAATGTGGAAAGGTAGCCACCTGCTGGCTTTCCGAGAAATCCACAATATGCCTCTTCGCCTTTGGTTTAGTTTAGAAACGAAGAACTGGAAAGGCGGCCTGTTTGATTACTAGGAAAGTTAGATGAATTCAAGCAGTGGAACATGCACAGCTGGATACTTCTGACTGAAATCCTGCTAGCAAAATTGAGGGAGGCATAGCCTGTTATAAGCAGATTGCATTTGCCTTGATTATGCTTGTCCCTTTGCAGCTGACCATCCTCTCCCCAAAACTTACCTTGGGTCAGCAAGTGGAAATAGCAGCAGCTCAACAGGCTCATAGAGTGTAATTTTCAACTGGCCTGCAGTAGGAAAAGATGTTATGGATTCCAGAGAGTAGCATGTTTCTCCTGAGCCATTTCAGGCAGACAGCTGACAGCATGTGACATTGCTTCCAGAACATCAGCACTGGTTGCCTATATCCTACCGGGTCAGTTTCTTGTGTTGATATACAACTGCCCATCAAAGAACCTGGGTCCAGGATATCTTAAGGGCCACCTGAGCCCTTATATCCCAGCTTAATCATGGAGATCATATGGAGGGGCACTGCCTGTTGTCCCCCGGGGTTACAGACCAGCCTCAGAATCTCTTCCAAAAGAGCTTTGACAGGCTTCCTTGCTTTTGACTTTCAAGCTTCTCTTAAAGATCCTTTTATGCTGACATGCCTTTGCAGTTGTTTAATTTTTATTTTTTATTAGCCAGTCACTTTAATTGTTATTTGTATTTTTTATAAATTGTGTCTTATGTTTTAACATTGTAGAACTGCCCTGACATTTTATGATATACTGGCATAGAAATACTCTTATAAATAAATCAAATAAATCCCACCCCACCCCCTTTTTTTTTTTGTCCAGCCTCACCCTTCTTTTTTAAATTTGCTAGTGTGTAGAGGTTAGTGGAGCTTCCGCTGCAATTATTACACAATCCTCTAGGTGTACATTGATGTACAGTGGTATTGTCTCATCAGGCATGGATAGGTTTAGAAGTGGCCATTATTATGTTCTTGGTGTAACCTTGCCTCCGTCTGTTACATGGCCACCCCTCCACCTCATTGCCTGTTCTGTGATGGAGCACAGATATGCAGGTGAGCATCACCTGTTGAATCAAAGCCTGCCAGGTAGTTGCTGAAGCCATGGAAAATTTGTAAGAAAAGGAAATGGTCTCAACCTTAGATTAAGGGTCACCTTACATGAACTCCCAGGTGTGTTGTTGCCAGTTTAACTCTGAGCATGTGGCAGCTCCTGATTAAGCTGTCATAACACAAAGATTTGGACTGTTTGGTATGTTAAGACACCATCACAAATTCATGCACAATTTGCCTGTAGGAGTTGCTCACAAACGAAAGGAACTAACTAACTTGCACTGAGTCACCCACTGTTGGTCCATCTAGCTCAGTACTGTCTACTCCAGAGGAGAAGGAAGTTTTAGCTTGAGGGCTTCGTTCCTTTCTGGACCATTTTGCAATGAACACATGTCAGGGGTGGATGGGGCCAGAGGTGAAAGTGGGTAGGGCTAAGAATGTAAAATTAACATTTGTACAGTAGGCTACTTTCTACAAACACAGAGCCACTATTATATGCCATTCATGCAGGCAAGGATCTGTATCAGAGTTCAAGGACAGATTCCAGCCAGGCAAAAACACCCAAGGAGGGTCCAAAGTAAGGCTAATGAGGGATGTAAGAGTGTGTGACATGGGGAGAGTCCCAAGGCCCAGATGATGATGATAATGATGGTGACATTATTATTATTTATTAGATTTGCTAGTCACGTGTTACCCAAAGGTCTCAAAGTAACTTACAATACTGTTACAAATAGATTATGCCATAACAGTATTACAGAAAACAAGAGCAGGGACTGGATCCCTCAGACCTGCCCCCCCCCTGCCCCCGGGCTCTTTGCCCCCCACTCTGCACTCTCAGATGTGGAGAAGTCCTCCCCTCACAAGGAACTGACAGTCTGACTTTTCCATTTCAGCGGCTGGAGGATGAACAGTGCTACATCCTGGGGGTCATCGAGAGCTGTCAGGCAGCTGAGCTCAGGGGGCTCCGATCCCTGAAGTGCTCCAAGGAGGAGACGACTCAAAAATTTCTGGTGAGTGATGGGGGGGGGTGAGGGACCCCCACAGGGAGGTGGGGGGAAGGGGTTGTGCATCTGCAGGGAGGAGGACCCTGCCGGCTTAGGCCATGGGGTTGCCATTCCCCTGCAAAGCCAAGCCTGGTGTTTGGGGTCGGAGCTGATTTTCCTCCCCTGTTCTTTTCCAGGACATCTTGGGGCCCTTGGAGCACTTCAGGGATTGCCCCCTGACCCTGGCCCTTGCCTTGGAGGCCCTCCTCCAGCTAAGGTGAGTGGGGTCTTTGGCGTGGATGGGGTTGTGGGTGGGGGGCAGAACTCCAGGGGGAAAGAGCAGGCGGGAGGGAGAAGGGGGCAAGGGAGACTCTAACCCTCTCCCTTTCATCTCTGCAGCACGATGAGGCCCAGATTCACCTCTGACATGATGAGTGCCATCCTGCACAGGACGTTGGAGGCCGTGCTGAGTGGGGCCAAGGAGGAGGAGGAGGAGGAGAAGAGAGAAGCATGTCCTTTGTTTTGACTTCCCTTCACAGGCTCTTTCTTCCTCTTCGTCACACCCTTGCAGAATCCAACTCTCTTCTCTCTTTTCCCGCAGGAACTGAAGAGGCACTTCCGGCTTCTGCTGGGCAGTCTTCTTATGGAAGCACCCAACCCTGGCACCCTCCTCCACCTTCTCAGTGTAAGTGTCCCTTTGGCATCCGGGGTGGTTTTAGCGTTGTCCCCCCCCCCCCCCATCCCTTACCCAACGGACTGCCCCATTTCTGGGGCACAGAGCCTGTTTGGCCCCCAATTTGGTCCAAGACCAAAGATGGCAACCCCTCATGGTCCAGAAGTGCCAGGGACTCCGTGGTGGGGGCAGTGGGGGCCGCTTTGGCCCAGATTGGCCCCTGACTCTGAAATGCTCTTTCCTCCTGCAGGACCTCCGAGGATACGCCCTGGGGGAAAGTGGGAAGGCTCAACAACTTGCGGGCACAGGGTTGGCACCTTTGTTTTGGCAAAAGACAGAGCAGGGGACAGAGAGATCCGAAAATTGTTAACATTATTTTGCCTCAAAAGATTTCACGGAATTTTGGGCTTTTCCGTTCCTTAAGATATATGATCTACTCTCTGTGTAACTCCACGTGTCAAGAAGAAAAAGAACTGGAAGAGAATGGAATAAAAATATAAAAATAATGGATTATGAATAAATGCACAATAAATTGTTACTGTCTTGAATTTCATTGTCTTATTGTCTTCCATTCATCTGGACACCTTTGTTGTTGCAGCCTGAAAGAGAATTAGCATTTTTTGCTGCTGCATCACTCTCAGGTTGACTCATGTTAAGCTTGTGGACCACTAAGATCCCTAGATCCTTTTCCCTACCAGCAAACCAGTGTCCCTCAACTTATATTGGTGCAGCTGGTTCTTCCTGCCAAAGTGCAGAACCTTAGATTGGCTACAGGTCCTCTTTGCTCACCACCAGGGAGTGACCATGTCGCAGTCAGTGCTGTGGTAGCTCCGTGTGGCAGGAAGAAGAAGAAGAAGAAGAAGAGGAGGAGGAGGAGGAGTTTGGATTTAATATCCCGCTTTATCACTACCCTAAGGAGTCTCATAGCAGCTAACAATCTCTTTTCCCTTCCTCCCCCACAACAAACACTCTGTGAGGTGAGTGAGGCTGAGAGACTTCAAAGAAGTGTGACTACCCCAAGATCACCCAGCAGCTGCATGTGGAAGAGCGGGGATGCAAACCCGGTTCACCAGATTACGAGACTATCGCTCTTAACTACTACACTACACTGGCTCCCAACACAGTTCAGTGCAATCGCCTGGTGACAATCCAGTCCAGCTGGTACCAGTGACCCGAGATTGAAGATGTCTCTAGCACACTGAGTGTTTTGCCTTGGTAGAGCATTCCATGTTTGTGACATCTGCTGGGAGGGCATTCCACAGGGCAGGCACCACTACCAAGAAGGTGTTTGCAGGCTCCTGACATCCTGGTCTAGTTCCTCGCAGAACTTGTTCTTGATCTGTGTATCAGAGTACACAGAACGTAAGCACTCAATATGTTAACCAGAATGGAGGTAGTTGAGAGATGGAGAGAAGGCAAGCATTCTGAGCCCTCAGCTAGCAGTTCTATCAGAGACAGAAGGGAGTCCCTTGCTGCAGATCTTATGCCGTGAATCTTTGGGATGCCCTCCTTGCCACAAAAGGTGTAGCTCTCTCTGAGGCTGCCATTCAAAGCAAGTCTTGTCTCCTGTTCTTTGTTTTAATATTTTTGTTTTTTGTGCACAACTGTGCATATTCTGTATATATTTTGTATATTTTTATTTTTTACATAGGGGAGTAGTTAGGGTTAAGTGTAGGGTTTAGGGTGGATTACGAGTCCACCACTCTTAACCACTGCACCACACTGGCTCGCCCCACTCTTATATGGAGGTGCCAGAGACAACTTGGGACCTTTTCCCTGCAAAGTATAAACGCTACATCTCTCTCTGAGCTAAGCTGCGTAGCAATTATATGAACTGGAACTAACAGTCCTCTCTTGATGGATCATGAAGGTTTCATTAGAAATTGAGAGGAAGGGCATGGCCTCTGCTATGTAAGTGTCCCAAAGCATTTTAAATGAATGCTAATGTATTCCTTTCTCTCCTACTTATATCCAGCCCACCTTTTTTTTTTTTTATTGCAAAAATGACCAAGGCAATCCAAGCATCTCTTAACCTGGGAGTAAACCCCAAAAGGACTTCTGAGTAGATATGGTTAGGACTGTACCATACTACATTTATTGAGGCATAAGTCCATTTCAATAGATGCATGACAATTTATTTGAGAGGATTACGATGCTCTCTACTGGCCACATTTTGTAGCACAAGAGGCATGAATTTGAGAGTGCAGGAATAGTTGGCTGTAAACACAAGTCAGGGCTGGTTCTGTCATGAGGTGGATTGCCTCAAGCGGCAAATTAAAAGGCAACAAATTATTAGTTGTTAAGATGACAATTTCAATACCCCATTTGGGGAGGCTGTGGATTTATTGTTTCAGAACCAAAAGGTCATGGGTCATCTTAAAACATAAATTCTAGCTCTTTCATATATTCTACCCATGGTATATACACATGGTATTTTCCACTTGACTCATTTGATGAATGCCAGTGAACATTGCCTGGTTTCTGTGGTGCAGTTTATTTAGTCCTTGTAACTGTTAATCAAGCACTTGGTTGCTCCATGCTGTAAAAAGGAGATGGGGATGAATCAATTTAGCAAAAACCAGCAACCAAAACTCAGCCTAAACAACAACACCAAAAGGGAGCCAAGTCCAAGGTGCTGAAGACCAACTTATTTGAAAAACACTCCACTAAATGTATTGTAACATAATGAGTTTCAAGTGCAATTGTTCTTCATCACAGGAAAGAATAAAGTGTTCTCTAATTTTAAATATATAAATTCAATAAATAATAATAAGAATTTTAAGGTCATATATATATATACATATACATATATTTGCTTTCGTAGATTTTCACGGGTACAGGAATGCAGGTTTTGGTGTCCTCGGGTGTCTTCCCGTGTAAAAGTTGGGGTGTCTAGGCGACGTTCACCAGCCTGAAGATGACGAGTGAGACCTCGTCGAAACGTCGCCTAGACACCCCAACTTTTACACGGGAAGACACCCGAGGACACCAAAACCTGCATATACATATATATATATACATATATACATATATATATATATATATATATATTCATAACTGTATATATAAACCACATGTTTATATATAAACCTAGATTCAGGAATTACCATATTCTTTGCTCTATAAGACTCACTTTTTCCCTCCTAAAAAGTAAGGGGAAATGTGTGTGCGTCTTATGGAACGAATGCAGGCTGCACAGCTATCCCAGAAGCCAGAACAGCAAGAGGGATCGCTGCGCAGTGAGGCTGGCTCACATTCGGAGCATCAACACAGAAAGGAACAGAAAGAAAGCAACACAAATATTTTGATGGAAGTGTCTTAGGAAAGCGATTTTAAATCATGGACACCTAGGTTCTGAAAATGGTATTGCCTGTATTGGTGTGAGTGATGGGGTCCCATGGCACAAATTCCATGTGGTCCCAGTGCAAAGGAAAAGAGCTAAGATCTTCTCCCTTACTATAATGTCCAAACAAGATGGGATGGGGAAGAAGAATGATAGGTTTGTAAGGAGTCTTCAATAATTTTGCCAAGGAAATTCTTATGGTTCAGGGCCTCATGCTATTAGCCTTTCTTGTACATGGAGATCCTTTATGAAATGCATTCAGGCCCATCAAACAAATCTGTACTGAGATACACACACTGTATCACCATTTTTATTGCTGGAACTGCTCTGAATCTGACTTCAGGAAGAACGCGTTTTAACTGCGCAGTGTCCTGGAATAGACACTCTGCATTGGGAAAGAAGGGGACTGAGTTCCCTCCCATTTCCCACTTTCCTGATGTTCCAAATGACCAGTACCCTGGAGTTATGATTTGTGTTGTTGTCAGGATTCTAACTGGCCTGTAACTGACCTAAGAATTCTGCAGAGCAGTTGCTGCTGTGGCTGGCCGGCTGCTCAGGCGAACGTCAGCTCAGTGGCCAACAGCTCAGTCTTCTTGAGGCTCAGGAGCACCTAGCAAATATCTGCTCTGTTCCTGGCACGCTAGACTCTAGCTGAGGAAGGCATTTCACGTAAGTTTATGGATTAAACATTCCTCACTATGCCATCAGGTGTGTTTATGCTCAGTGGGAAAGGATAGCTGCAGTAGCAGGTAGCAGAACAGCGAATCATGAGCAGCTTCCCATCCACAACAGGTTGCTGAGGTTCTGGCCATCTTCACAGGAACAATGCAAGAGTATATTAAATCAGTAGCAGTGTGCTGGAAGAAAGTATGAGTGTCAGCTTCTCTGGATCAGATGTCTATACCTAACTAGGGGGTGGGAGAGAGCAGGAACTCTTTATTTGCTGCTTCTTTCTGTGCATGGAAGGAAGAATGCAGGAGGGAGGATGTCCTTCAATGACTAGACATGCTTGTTAGTCCCTCTCTCACTGCATGTTGTCTTCTCTTTTGTTTCCAGGATGTCTGCCAAGGTCTCCCCTGCTCCCCTTCTCTCCAAATCCCCCCTGCAGGTGAAAGAAGGCTCCCTAGTGGTCAGGTGGCTGAGATTAGTTTCCGGCCTGCAATTATCCGCATTCCTAATGGATATTTTGGCCTTGCCGATGTGCATTGCCTCAACAGCCATTGTCAACTGGCGAGTGTGGCGTGTGGACAACATCAAAGGAATAGGGTCTGGAAACATCTGGATAGGAATCTGGCAGGTCTGTTTTTGGAAAGACCATTCTAATGACGGCAAGTCTTTTTGGCATTGTGAAAATCTCAATGAGCATCATCCAACCCTCCCAATGGAATTTTTTATTGCACAGGATTTAATGGCCCTAGCTTCCATTATGAATTCAGCGGCCCTAGGATTAATTTCGTTTGCCTTGTACAATGTTTTCAAGCCCAGAAAACATAAGGATTTTGTGTCAACCTTTTTTAGGCTTGCAGCTCTCCTGAACTTAGTTGCAGGGATACTCGTCCTGATTTCCGTGACATGGAACATGTCTGCTGTCTTACAAAATGAGGAAATTGTCTTCCCAGAAGCTTTTGAATTGCCTCAAATTCCCAGTGAGCAGCATATTGGACCTTCTATTTATCTAGGCTATATCGCTGCGGGTTTCCAGCTGCTGAGTGCAGCATTGGTTGGGATGGAGAGATGTTGCATCAGGACCACCGCAACAGATACATCTCAAATAGCAACTGTAGTAGTGATTACCCCAGGAAGTGCAGTGAAAAGCGAGAGTCTAACTATTTGTTCGAAGTGTGGTTCTCTGCTAGACCTGGTAATTCAAGAGAAATCCTCCGCAGTGGAGATGGAGGAAACCCATGCGGAGAATCTTGTCATTCCAGAGAAATCCTGCGCAGTTGAGATGGAGGAAAGCTCTGCAAGTGATCTTGTCATTCCAGAGGAATCCTGCGTGGTTGAGATGGAGGAAAGCTGTGCAAGTGATCTTGTCATTCCAGAGGAATCCTGCGTGGTTGAGATGGAGGAAAGCTGGGCAAGTGATATTGTCATTCCAGAGGAATCCTGCGCAGTTAAGATGGAGGAAAGCTGGGCAAGTGATCTTGTCATTCCAGAGGAATCCTGCGTGGTTGAGATGGAGGAAATCTGTGCAAGTGATCTTGTCATTCCAGAGGAATCCTGCGTGGTTGAGATGGAGGAAAGCTGGGCAAGTGATCTTGTCATTCCAGAGGAATCCTGCGTGGTTGAGATGGAGGAAAGCTGGGCAAGTGATCTTGTCATTCCAGAGGAATCCTGCGTGGTTGAGATGGAGGAAAGCTGGGCAAGTGATCTTGTCATTCCAGAGGAATCCTGCGTGCTTGAGATGGAGGAAAGCTGGGCAAGTGATCTTGTCATTCCAGAGGAATCCTGCGTGGTTGAGATGGAGGAAAGCTGGGCAAGTGATCTTGTCATTCCAGAGGAATCCTGCGTGCTTGAGATGGAGGAAAGCTGTGCAAGTGATCTTGTCATTCCAGAGGAATCCTGCGTGGTTGAGATGGAGGAAAGCCATACACCCCAAAGGTGACCTGAAGGACATCAAAGCCCACCTGATGTCCCCAAACATACTATTATATATGTGATTCCCTAAAACAGGGAGTCATAAACTATCAGATTCAGATCCACGCAGATCGCTCCATACATGCATGGATCTGCGTGGATCAGGATCTTATAGTTTTGTTTTGGGACTTCAGGTGGGCTTTGATGTCCTTCAGGTGAGGAAGCCTCTTTTTTATGACTAGTATTTATTTATTTAAGATTTTGTTGATCTACAAAAGTGTGCAATGTCTCTCTCTCATGTTTTCTCCCCCCATGTAACACTTTTACAAATCATTTTCATTTGTTGAGACATTAGGAAGCAAAGGGGAAAGAGGTGGAGGGGGGAGGGAAAGATGGGTGGGGGTGGGGTCGGGTGGCGATTTTTCTATTTTACTTCCTATATGTAGGGTTTGGTGTCAGGATTGTTTGTGCAGGTTCTTTGCTGTTCGCTTGTGTTCCTTTGGTGGTGAGAGAGGTTGGGGTTGGCCTAGGGGGTGGTTATTCATACTGTGTGTGAGGGGAGCACCCTGTTGCAACAGCTTTAATAAAGATCAGGCTTACTAGCTGCCTTGCTTCTCAATATTCTCTGGTTGGCCTCTGTTATTTTCTCCTACCGATAGAGAACCTAAAAAGAGGACTCTGTATGGGCTCTTGGGTACCCCATAAGGGGAAAAGAGCAGGTTTTTCCTTATAAGAAATAATAAACATGCTCATATCAAAACAAGATTCTGAAAATAAGACAATTTTGCTTCTGATGGTAAAAGGCATATAAAGGACCCTTGGACGGTTAAGTCCAGTCGAATTCGTCTATGGGGTGCGGCGCTCATCTTTGCTTTCAGGCAGACGGATCTGGCATTTGTTGATAATACAGGGGTACCTTGGGTTAAGAACTTAATTTGTTCCAGAAGTTTATTCTTAACCTGAAACTGTTCTTAACCTGAGGTACCACTTTAGTTAATGGGGCCTTCCGCTGCTGCTGTCACACCGCCGCCGTGCAATTTCTGCTCTCATCATGAAGCAAAGTTCTTAACCCAAGGTACTATTTCTGGATTAGCGGAGTCTGTAACCTGGAGCGTCTGTACCCAAGGTACCACTGTATTGCCTTTGATGGACAGCAGCTACTCAAAATGGGTCAGGCACCACAACACATTTGCTAGAGTGTTTTTCAAAGAAAACCAATGTTCAGCACTTTGGGGTTCACCTTTCCTTTCTTTTTCTTTTTCTGTTCCATGTTGCCCAGCCAACATAAAGGAAAGTAGGAACATGTAAATCTAGTAAGTCTACAGGAGTTGTAAACTTTGAATTGAAGCAAAATGATTGTATTTGCTTTTGTTATGCCCAAACTTGTGAGTTGTTTTAGGCTTCCATTTGGGGTTAGTTTTGTTTTTGCCTCTGAAATGCATCTCTGGCTTGAAGCAGTCTTCTAACTTGAAGAAAGGTCCTCTGGAAAATAGGGGTGGGGTTTGTAGCCTCCCCCTGCTCCTGGACACCACACTTCAACTATTTCCATTCCTACAGCAGGAAATATAAAATCAAAACTGCTTTTAAATCGTGAGTCATAGGAAAAGAGGAAGCTGCCTTATACTCAAGTCAGATTACTGGTTCATCTACCTCAGTGTTACGTAAACTGACTGGAAGCAGCTCTCCAGGATTTCAGAAACAAAAAAATGCAAAATGAGAACACAAAATACAATGATACCTCGGGTTAAGAACTTAAATTCATTCTGGAGATGTTCTTAACCCGAAACTGTTCTTAATCTGAGGTACCACTTTAGCTAATGGGGCCTGTAACCTGAAGCGTCTGTAACCTGAAGCATCTGTAACCCGAGGTATCACTGTACATAATTAAACAAGAACAAAAACTCCAATAGGGATCTTCTACATGCTGTGATAGCCGGGGGGGACCCCCTAAACTCTAGAAATTAATAAATGATAGGATTTTGATTATTTGAGGTGTGAAGGGAGAAATATAAACTGCAGAGGAATTCCTGGGCTTGGAAAGTTGCCAGGGTAACTGGGTGTGAGGTGTCAGGAAAATAAAGTTTTGAGCAAGGGTTGCTAGGAGTAAGAAGGTCTGGGATCCATCTTTAGGCAGGCTAGCTGAAGGCTGGCTGGGAGAGATGTATTGGACTGTGGGGCTGCATACTCCTCACTCCAGAAAGAATAATAGGAATTGTAGTTTACCCCTCACAGAGCTTCAGTTCTCAGCACCCTCAATGAACCAGTACTCAAACCTGGAACATTTTCAGCTATCACAGTGGAAACAGAAAACGCAGATACTGGAAGTCTCTGAAAAACTAAAGACAAGGCATTAGCTGGAAAAGGATAAGAGGATAACTTTATGACAGGACATCATTTTTTATTGCACACACAACGGATTATCATTCACAGTGGCACCCACCCACCTCACTTGCACCTGACAACTTTGGGACTATGTTTTCCTATAAGGACCCTGTGTTTGGAGGGTATGGAGTGGGAAGTGCATAATGTTGGATGGGGAGGGGGGGATAGAAAAATCTATAAAAGATCTTTAAAAACAACAACACAATGCATAAAACAACAACAAAGCAATGCATGGCCACTGAGTAGGGGAGGCCAGGCGCTCCTGCACATTTAAACAGCTGCATAGCAAAGCGAATTGCTGCCCTTCGAACCGCACCTTCTGAAATTCCCTTTTGGACACCACTACTCAAAGCCCGGTCCTCTTATGCATCTGGCTCCCTAAACACTGAACCGCTCCTCTTCTGCGATTCCCCCACCCGTGCCAAAAAACAAAAGCAAGTTTTAGACCAGTTTTGGGGCACCAGGCGGGGTGGCAGAAACTCAAACGTCACCAAACCACCCAGAGCAACTTCCCTCCCGGCAGGTCCGACCACATAAACCGTCCGCCGCCGTGTGCGTAGCGGGGGTGGGGAAACACCGATTCCCTTTCCTGGTTCCGCCCTCGGGACGGCCCCACCCTTGTTTGGACTCCTCACCTTCCCCTCCTTCCCCCCCCCACCCCCGTCTTGTCCTCCGAGCTTTGGCGCACTGTGACCGGGCCGGGATCCGGGAGGTGCTTTTTTGCTGGCGGAAGGGGAGATAATCACACAGCTAGCCCCGCGCCGACGGCTCTCGGCCCAACCACCCGGGCGCTTGTTTCCGGGGGGACGGGAAAAAACGTCGCGCCGCTTTGGCTGGGCTGGAGATGCTGCAGCAGCGCCACGTCTCGGGCAGGAGGGAGGGAGAGAAAACCGGGGAGTCCAGCTGGGGCAGGTCAGTGGGGAGGGAATGGGGCCTGGCTGGGGGGGGAGGGGGATTGGCTTGACCCCCGCCCCCCCCAGCAGCTGGGGGTCTTGGGGCTGGTGGGGGCTGCCAGGGGGGAGGACAGGGGTGGCTGGAGGGGGGAGGCAGATGTTTGTTTGGAGGAGGAGGAGGAGGAGGAGGAGGGTGGAGGAGATCAGCTGAGCTGGAGAGGAGCCTCTGTGTCTTTCTCTGTGGGTGAGAGAGGGAACATATTAGTGCATATACTGTATTTTGGGAAATATTTGGAATGGTCTCTGGTACTGTGTTTAGAATTCCAGGGCACACCAATCCTATTTGTGTGTGTGTGTATGAAGGAGAGGATGCAATAGTGGATGTTGTGCATTTTAAGGAAACATTCGAGTGCTCAGTGGCATAAATATGTTTTAAAAAATGTAAGATGTTGATTCCCAATCCTATGCATGCTTACTCAGAAGTGAGCCCTACTTAATTCAGTGAGACTTAACCCTCATCAAGGTAGGCATAGGATTGCAGCCTAAGAACTATGTATCCTAGAATGAAAATAATAATAATAATAATAGTAATAGTAATATGCTTTGAGGTTCTTCCTAGATCTCTGCACAAAAGCAATCTAATGTAGTGTGTGTTCTGTGTGTGTGTGAGAGAGGCATCCAGCTGGCTAAAAGGAAGAGGATGGAGACTTAAGCAATGGAGATGTATTTATGCCCTTATATGTGATTTTTCCTGCCTTCTGAATAGGAGTTCAGGGCACTGTGCATGGCCCCTCCCTTTTTTTATATGCACTGCAACCCTGAGAGGTTGAAACAGAGCAACTGGCCCAAGGTTGCTCCATGAGAAGATTTTGGCCGAGTTCTGCGCCTGGCTGGAACGAATTATTAACTTTTAGGATGGAAAGGAACTCGGTGTTTGGATGTCTGAGTGTATCGGAGCTGAATGTATGTTGTTGGTTTTTCATTGCATTTCTGCCTCAAGTATCTTCATTCATGAACCCTGAGGCAATGTTCATCAGGGTTATTGGGCAATTCAGGAAAAATGATCTTTTTCCAACAGATCCAAACCTGTTGAGGTTCAGACCATAGCCTTAGGTCTGAGTGAAGTATTGGGAGTCAGCAGCTGAGTAAAATGCTAAATTTAGATCACCCTAGAGCACCAGGAAACATTTTGATGCAAGTTACTCTATGAAAATTTCTCTAAATTTCCTGAAAACCTACTTTACTGGTTTAATGATACAAAGCCTGTGTTTTTCTGTTTTGTTCAGTACCCTCACCTCAATTGTATGTGTGTATATCTTTGTAGGCAACAATAACTGTTTTAGTCCCAGAGACTTAAAATATTTATAAATGGCAGTGATCTTTGAATTCTTGGTGAAAAGTACGAGTATGCAAGGCTTTTGATCACACAAACCATATCTAAACAACAAAGTCACATAAGAGTGCTCTATTATTTTCAACAGGGATTGCTATTTTTGGTGCATGATCTATCTTCTCATTCAATTTGATCTCTCTAAAACAGAGTTGGTGAATATGTGGTCCGCCAGCTGTTGTTCCCATTGGCCTCAGCCAGCATGGCCAGTGTTCCGGGATGCTGGGAATTGTAGTCCAAGAACAGCAGGAGGGCCACAGGTTCTTTGGTATCCCAGAGGTCCCTTAGAGCAGTGTTTCCCAACCTTGGGCCTCCAGCTGTTTTTGGACTACAACTCCCATCATCCCTAGCTAGCAAGACCAGTGGTCAGGGATGATGAGAATTGTAGTTCAAAAACAGCTGAAGGCCCAAGGTTGGGAAACACTGCCTTAGAGGACTAGTTGATGAGGAAAGGCTCCCTTTAAAGTAGGATGCTTAAACTTTGCTGGTCTAAAGGTTGCATTTGATTTCCGTGGTTCTTCATTCCTCTCCAAAGCAACTTTTGCTATCATGTCTCTCTTTTCAATCTGACCGTCCTTGCATGGCAGTGAACTTCATCCTTCGTCCTTGCATCACAGCCCACTCTTGTCCTAATTCATTCGTCTGCAATATGATATGAGTGTTGGTTGCTCTGCGAGATGTACAAGACTTCAATAAACAAGTGCTTGGTCCTGTAAGTGAAACTGTCTGGGCACGGAAGGATAAAATAGTCTAGCTGTCAGTGGGAATGGTGAAAATAAAAGGCAACTGGTGGTACAAATTGCAAATGAAAATAGTTTATGCCTATTGCAAGGGGCAGCCTCATCATTGCTCCGATCCAGCTAGTGCCGTCAGTGTACAGATATATGTTTCATGCACAGTAACTTCATAATTCTTGTGTGGGTGGGTTACTTGGGACTTGCACCTGTCTGGTGCTTTGTTTCTTACATCTTCATTTCACCATCTACACTCCAGATACAGCTCTGTGCTGCAGTTTCCAATCTGGTTGTTTAGTGCAGTCCTATGATAGCTGCACATTTGACACTCTGGTTATGCTTTAAAAAGCTACTGGAGGCACCTTACGTTGGCTGCTTTTGTACCTTGTTTGTTCATTCTTGGTATGCGTTTAGTTTTAGGTGCTTCATATATGTTACCATGTAAACCTCACAATAACCTTGTAATGCAAGTAAGTATTATTTCCTTATTGCATCTAAGGAACGGAGAGCAGGGAAGCTGAGTTTGTGAGGAAGTGGGTCATATCAAGCCACCTGGTCACTTAGAATGATTTTGCTTATTTCTCTAGCTGTTTCTTTACATAGAGGAATGCTGGTATGCTCTGAATACTACACGTGGGCTAAGCAAACCTCGCTTTCTAGGGAGTGCCCTTTTATCAGACGCTTATTTGTTTAAGTATTGGGAGTGTTGTGCTACTACGCAAGCCGAGCGGTTATTAACACCTGCAAAAATCAGAGCTGGTTCTGTGTCCTCCTGGGCAACCGTAGCTCAGTGGTAGAGCCTACCTGTTCGGCATGCAGAACATCCCAGGTTTGATCCCTGGCATCTCTACTTTAAAAGGTCAGGTGGCATATAATAGGCAAGATTTCACCCTGAAGCGCCACTACCAGTCAAGCTAGACCAGTGGTTCCCAAACCTTTTCCACCGTGGACCTCTTGAAGGTTGCTAATTGTCTTGGCAGACGCTTAAAATGTTTCTTCTGCCTGCTTCAGCAATTGTAATGTGCTGTGCCAGAAGCTGTACATTTGTAAATTGCATTTTTATTGCTTCTTTCATTTTCTGTATTGTATTATTTTATATTGCATTTCGAATGCTGTATAGTGCAATATAAAATACAATACAATAATAAACCATAAAACATAATAGAAGAAAAAGAGAGAGCAATAAGAATACAATTTAAAATCTGAGAATTAATGCACTGTGCATTCCACAATTGCTGCTCCCACTGTTCTTCACAGACCCAGAACTGTCTGAATGAAGCTTGCCATGGACCACCGTTTGAGATCCCCTGATTGAGTTCTGTGGTACCAGTTTCAGTTGATGGTGCCTAAGGTTGTGGACACAGTACTTGTAGCTATTTGCTGTATCGTGGGTCCTCCCAGTTCTTCCCCATCATTCAGGTTAGGCAGGTGGGTCAAGCGAGTGGTGGATGCCTTATTACTCCAGCCACCCTTAAAGAGGAGGTTGTGTGACAACATCTAAAGAAGCCAGAGGTCTATGATAATGATCACCCAGTCATTAATACCATTCTTGGGCTGGGATAGTCTGTTGTGACTCATGCTTAGGAACCTTGAGGGTAACCTCACAACTGGATTCCTGTGATGTGCTCTGTGAAGAGCTACCCTTGAGATTGGCTCAGAAGCTGCAGCTAGGTTGCTCAGTGGGGCATCTGCTGAACAACACCTGTACTGCCAATTCGCCACCGAGTCAAGTTCAAGGAGGGTGTTTTGTTATTGTTGATTCTGGCTGCTGCAGTTGCTGCAACTATGTTCTATGATTATCAGAGTTGCTTATTTTAATTATTTTTGTTTGGATTGTGCAGCACTTTGAGATTTTGGAATTGGAAAATTTGTATGTGTATGTATAAGTAGATAGAGAGAGAGATAGGAAATAAACAGATAAACAAATAGTCAGCCATAGGATCCCTTGTCTCTGATGGACCTGCCATGCAGAATTCAGAAGAGAGGGCAGATTTCTCCTTTAAGTTCAGTGCTTTTTTTTACTCTTTCTCCATAGGAGTGAATTCACACCAACAAGCTGATGGCCACCCACTTGGATGGCTTTAAAAGAGTAGACAAATTCATGGAGGCTAAGCCCAAGCTCTGCTTCTTTGCTTGGTATCTTTAGGATGCCTCCGAATACCAGTTAATGGGATCACCATTAACCATTTCCTGCACCCTTCACCTGCATGTAGTTCTGCCAAGGGTTCTGTGTCTGGGACATGCTAGAGTGCATCTAGGTTTTCGATGGACACAAGTGGGATCTGGAACAGAATGTCTCAGTGTGGAGTTGCAGCTAGCTAGCCATAACCTTTCCCAAGATAAAGTGTTACCCCAGTTTAAGAACAGCCCTGTTTACATACTGTTCGGTTTATCAACTCTGCAAAACCAGAAGTAGTGTCCCGGTTTGCAAACTTTACCTCGGTCTAAGAACGGAAGCCAAATGGTGAAAGGGCACCGGTGGCGGGAGGCCTCATTAGGGAAAGCACGCCTCGGTTTACGAACGGTTTCGGTTTAAGAATGGACTTACGGAACGGATTAAGTTGGTAAACCGAAGTACCACTGTACTCTATTCCATCCCTTTCTCCATTTTCTGTTCTCCCTCCCAACAGAAACACAACCTCCTCCCTGACATGTTATGGGGCTGCTGAGTATGTCCACTCCCTCACTAGACTGTTTTGGGGTTCCCTCTTCCCTACGGTCCCCCCTCCTCCCCAAAATTTCTTCCTGCTTCTGAAAACCTTTGTGTTCTGCCAAGCCAGCTATTATTTCCCTCTTGTGTACGGATGGTGCCATTTTCCCTATATGAGGTCCAAATAAAGAGAATCAGTTAACTATTGGTTTAAGTAGTGCATGTGATTGTTCTACTGTAACAGAATGGGGTTTTGTTGTTGTTGTTGTTTTACAAAAAATAAAATGCCTTTTTGTCTCTAGAGCATGCTTCCTCAATCATTGCCCTGCAGATGTTTTTGAGACTACAATTCCCATTGTCCCTGACCACTGGTCCTGCTAGCTAGGGATCATGGGAGTTGTAGGCCAAAAACATCTGGAGGGCCGAGTTTGAGGAAGCCTGCTCTAGAGAGTGACGCAGCTTAGTAATTGCTTTCCCCCCCTTCAGGCTACAGTAATGATCTCGTGGAAATCCTGAGCTGCCTGCTGACCAGACTTGGACTGAGTTGAGTTGCCTGCTGTAAAACTACAGATGAGAAGCTTGGTATTGTGTCCTCATGCACAGCCTCCTTGCTGGCAGTTCTTCTGATGGATAGAACCAGGACTCGGCAGTTCTCTTGAAAAGTGTGTTTTGTTCAGCTGGGGAAATATTTCCCCCGCATCTTAATAGCATCTGCCATGGACTCTTCGGTGATCTTGCTGGAGAAGCAAGCCAGCAACGGGGGCCCCTACAGCTCTGAGCAGCCTGTGGAGATGGAGGCCAAATTGGAGCGGCCAGCAGAAGGAGATGGCCTTCATGGTAAGCTGTTTCTTCAGATCAGATTTGTCTTGCTGCGAGGAATGTGTTTCTGATGGTAGCTAAGGTCAGGCTAAGGACATAAGGCGGGCAGTGGACAACCTGAGGAAGTGCCATCCCACTTTGGGCCTGCCGAGAGACACAGGTGCTGTCCACTGTTTCCAGGATCTCTCCTCATTTTGAGATTTTAGTGCAGTGATTCCCAAAGGGCATGGCATGCCACGCTGGTGTGACAGGAGAGGATGACAAGGGTGGCAGGAAGATTAAAGGACCATCAAAAAAACAGTCAAATGTTTCAGTGTAGTATAGTATAGTATCTGTTTTTTATATTCAAAACGAGAGCAAGAGCATCAAGTGATAAATTTGGTGCGTTGTGAGCAAATTTTCATTCCTAAAGGGTGGCACAGAGAAAAAAGTTTGAGAACCACTGCTGTGGTTGGTGAGCTGAGAGTTGGTTTAGACCCTGGGTAAGAATCCAGAGGCTGAGGGTAGTGGTATGTCAGAAGGAAACTGAATATATATTTAATTTTTAATGTACATTTTTTGTAGCTGTGGATTTTTGTAATATTTTGTTTAAGTTGCCCGTTGTTGTTTTAGTTTTTTGTACATCGCTGAGACATATTTTTAATATATTAAGTGGTGTAGAAATTAAATAACCCAATCGAATCAAATAAGGTGAGCCCTGCTGGATAGGACCAGATGGCCATCTGCGTTAGGCCCCTGTGCCTGAATTCCCCCATCCTTCTCCTAGCAGGTCTGGTTGAAGGGTCAGGAGCAGGCAATTTGACAGAGCTCTGCTTGAGGACCCAGAGAGCTGCAGCCAGTCAGGGTAGATAATAGCCTTTACAGATTTCATATAATGCAGTTTCCTGTGTTCCCAGTGCTTTTCTTCTGAACAGCCAAAGGTCCCAGGCTAGTCAAACCACGTGGGTCTTTGCCAAGGCATTTCTTATAGCGGGGATGCTTTAAAGACCTAGGATATCCTCTCTTTATAGGAAGGAGAAACAGACTGGAGACCCATCCTTCCACCCCTAAGTTTGTAAGGGATGTGAACCTAGTGCAACCCAATATTCTGCTCTTTTCCAGTGACTAGTGTAAATGACAGCAAAGTGCCAGCTGAAGGGGAATGCCTGGTTCCAAACAGCAGCGAGGTGCCATGTGCGAATGGAGCAGCATTTCGCTACCCTGTCTCTTCTGACCCCAACGGCAGCCCACGTGGGGAAGTACCAGCTCCAGGTGTGCCCGGTTTCCATGACAACCTAAAGTCGTCTCAGGGAGCTAGTGCTGAGGGCATAGTGCTTAGGAAGGAAGTGTTGCAGTCCCTCAAACTAAGCCTTCCCATGCAAGAAACCAAATTGTGTAAGCATCTGTTTATGGCGGAGCCCCCTGTTTTTTTTTCTCTTGCTCCAAGAAAAAAAAAAAAGCTCCCTCCCCCACTTTCCATTACTCTCCTGGCCTCTGCAGACTCTGTCTCCAAATATCACTTCAAAAAAGCTTGATCTGATACTATAATTTTGCTGTTTGGCAATTGGTGCTTGTGACTCTGTGTTTAACACACTTACTTTACTTAACATTGTTGGGCTGAGTAAATGTTGCCATTAAAACACTGTTAAAAACAAAGGACCCTTATTGCTTTCCTTTTTTTTTCTTTTTGCATTCCAGTTAGACAAGTGCAAATTCAGAATAATTATATTGTATAAAGCCAGGCTTGTATTTTAACAGCTTGCCATAGGTGACCAGGAATTCCATGCAGGTGAATAAAAGTGCTGGCAGAGGAGAAATGAATTGCCTACTTGGTAGAAAGCTATATTTTTTCTACTAGAATCCTTTCCTTGGCCAGCATGAGAATACAGACTACATATATTAGTACGTATATATGTTTTTGCAGGCTGATAACTGTTTGTTGCACTTACTTGCAAGCCTGTAACCCTGCACAACACCACCTGTTTAGATAAAAGCCCCAAACACTTGAGGTTTAGCTAGTTATTTATCTGTGGGCATTTATATCTCACTTTTTAAAATGGTCCATAATATTAACGTTAATGTAATGAAACAAATATGAAACAAGCGGCATTAAAAAAAAAATCAATTGGCAGGGAAGAAAAGCACATTACTTGGGGGTGAAACATTTGCTAAGGTCAGACAAATCTCGTGGAGAGCTCTCTACAAGTGGGATGTCACCACTGAGAGTGATTGTAATAATCCGTTTTCAAATCTAACCGCGAGACCACAGTTCAGTCAACTTGTCCTGTGGCTGCCCACCCCTTCCCTCAACCCAATAAAAGCATGGCAATTAGGGTTCTGCAACAGGCAGTATTCTTAATCTGGAGGGAGCTGTGAACAAGTTGCTTGAAGAGCTGTGGATCCTAAACTGTGCACTCTTAATATCAGTGCTTACACAAGGCGTTGGGGTTTGGGGCACTTTTTTCAGCTGCACGCTCACCTGGCTAAAACCGCATGCTTTGCTTATCTGCATGAATATTGTAGTAAGTCTTGAGATAGGGGTAGTCAACATAATGCCCCCCCCCCCGATGTTGCAGGATTCCCAACACCCATCATCCTGACTGTTGGCCACAATGGCTGGGGCTGATGGCAATTGGAATCCAGCAACATCTGGAGGCCACCATGTTGCTTAGCCCTTGAGTTACAGAAATAAGTTTGGCATCGCCCAGCTCAGTCCTTCCACACAATTCACATATAAGCGGGACTGAAGCCAGCTTTTTATGAACAACTTATATTGGGAGATGATGCATTTCAGTGGATAGCCAGTTGGAGGAGAAGCCTGGGAATCTGGATCCAAGCCTCTGCTCAGCTCACAGTGACCTGAGGTGGTCACAGTGCCTCAGTTCCTCATTTGTAAGAGACTCTGCTGACCTGACCCTTGTGGGGATGTGAAAATGGAGGGTTCTGAATTTGCTTTGCGTCCAATTTGCTTTGCTTTGCGTCCAATTTAAAGCAAGCGGAATCTTCAGATGTAACCAAATTATACATTGAGGTGGTTCCTGCTGACTAGTCAAACCCAAGAGCTGGAATTGATGTCCTTGTTCCCTTGAGCTGCATCTTCTCCATGACCAATTGTTAACAATCTCACGGTGCATCCCAAAATTTCTTTGTTTGTTGGTGTCTTTGAGGTACTGGGTCCCATTCTGGGCAGGGTACAGAATGGGTACTGTTAAGCCTTGGTAGATAGAAGCCTCATTGGATTCTCACTAAATTAACTTCATTTCCCCCCAAAAAGCATGTAACCTTTCAGTCTAGTAATTGAAATGAAAGATCTGTCACTTTTCTGCCTCTCTTGCTGTTTTTACTTTTTCCCTAATTTTTGCTAAGAAACATACATTTCTACCCAGCCTAGTAATACACACACACACATCTAAATACATAAAACCTGTCTTTCATCCTGTAGGTTCAGCCGATTCTTCTCTCCCTTTAGAGAAGGAAGAACAAATCAGACTTCAGGCAAGAAGGCGCCTTGAAGAACAGCTCAAACAGTATCGTGTAAAAAGGCACCAGGAGAGAGTAAGAGCCTAGCAAGTGGTTTCTCTGGTGTTTATGAATTCTAATGACTTGGGAAATCCTGTAAACTGCTCCGTGTAGCTTCTGTGGCTTCCAATTGCGTGCAGGAAGCTCCTGCAGCCAATCGGAAGCTGCAGCATGGTTGTCGAACATTTTGGAAGCCGAACAGACTTCCAGAATGGATTCTGTTTGGCTTCCAAGGTACAATTATACTATGGTTTAATCCTGGCTTGTTTTCACTAATTCTAGTTATAATTAACTGCAGTACTCTGAGTTTGGAAGTGCTGTGGCTAGCCCCAGCCATAACTCTGTGTTGGGTGGCAGATGACACTACCATATCACATGGACATGCCAGTAGTGTGCTAAGTAGTGAGCATGCATTCACCCTCTTTATTCTCTGAGCATATACAGTGTGCATGCCCTAGAAGGTTACTTTCCCCTCCCATCTATATTAAAAGCGAGCGGACAGTTTGCCATTGAGGCTGATGCTTTTTTGACTTTCACTCTGGTGTGCCAATAGAGAACCTTTTGCTGGACTCCCAAGCCCTGCCGTCGTTGATCCTTTGCCATGCTGGCTGGGGCTGATGGGAGTTGCAGTCCAGCAACATCTCAAGGGCCACAGGCTCCCTATTTCCGTTACATACAATCACACATAACTGAAAACAACAGTATTTGTCTCATCAATGACCTGGTTCCATGGCTTAACTTGAATGGGTGGTCTCCTTGTGTGTCCACCTGCTGCACTCAGCCAAGCCATTGTTTGGTGTAGCATGTTGTTCAAACAACACACCATGTCATGCCATGGCTCAGCTCAGCTCAGTGCAGCACATAGCGGAATGACTGAGGAGGAGCAGAGTAGCTGAGATTCACCCTCTCAGAGCCCACGTTCTTAGCTATGGTTTGACTTTGTGTGATGTGCAAACCAGACTGATGTCCACCCATGGATCTTTCACAAAACCGATTGGCCTGACACTTGTTTGTTCAGGTAGAGCCATTTTGATGTGTTAACCATACTGATGTGGCGGGGGTGTTTGCCATCCCTAAATCTGGTGGTGAAGGAAGAATAAGCTGTAACTTTAAATATTAAATTTAAATATAAACTTGAAGTATTACATTTAAAGTTCTCGCACTGAAAGGAGGAGACTGGCTTTTGCAATCAGGAACCTCAAAAAGAAACCTTGGTTGCCGTTCTATGATGATTTCCATTTGTTTACATGACGGGCAGTTTATTGGTTTAAAATAAAAGACTTTGGTGATCAGAAATTGCATTCCATTTATACTACTGCTTGTCATCTTCTTTTTCTTGTCCAAGCAGTCTACAGCTAAAAGCCGTCCCTCCAGTACCCTTGATCCTGAGCTGATGTTACATCCAGAGACTTTGCCAAGGGCCAGCACTGTGTCTATGACAAAAGAATACTCATTCTTGCGAACCAGCGTCCCGCGGGGACCAAAACTGGGAAGCCTGGGGCTTCCGACACAATCAAAAGAAAGGAAAAGTTCTAAATCTAACAGGTCAAGTAGAATCCGGTCTCTGGCAGACTATAGAACTGAAGATGCAGAAGGGCATCTTCCGCTTGATTCACCAGGTGGCTCCCTGAAGCAGAATCGAAGCAGCCTGACATCTGTTGTGTCTGAGATCAGGCTAACCCCTGATCCAGATGACCGGCTGGAGAATTCCTCCCTGGCCGGAGATAGCATCTCTGATATTGACGGAAGTGAAGTAGGATTGAGGCTGGACGGCAACGAGAGCGACAGTTCTACGTACAGTAGTTTATCGGGAAGGGGTCCCTATGGCGCTTTGCTCAATTCCGAAAGCAGGCAGGGCGCTTCGCTGGCTGTAAATGGCCAGGAGGTCCCGTTGGATGCAGTTGGACAGTTTCCTTCCATCAGGGAAGTGTTGCAGGCTGCTGCGGCGACAGAGCACCATCCCAACGATCAGGAAGTCAACGGGGAAGTGAGAAGCAGGAGGGACAGCATTTCCAGCAGGTAAGTGCATTACAGTGGCTTTCAAACTTTTGAACCTCCAGGGAATAGTTTTCTGTCTTGTCTACGAAGGAATACCGCTTGTCTCTGCTGTGAAAGGTGCTGCGGCGTCTTCTGCAGTGCGCAGTCAGCTTGTGAAGAGCATTAGCTTGGACTGTTATATGAAGGCACTCTGTGCTGACTTGGTTGGCAAGTCCATCAAGCTCAGTGCTGTCCACTCCAGGGATGGGGAGCTTGTTGCCCTCCAAATGTTGTTGGACGACAGCTTCCATCACACTTGACCACTGGCCATGCTGGTTGGGGCTGACGGAAGTTGGAGTCCAGCAACATCTGGACGGGCTCTGATCTCCTCATCCCTGGCCTACCTTGACTCACAGCAGTTCTCAAGAAGTGTCATGATAGGTCTGACCAAAAGGCCCCTCTAGTCCCCACAGCAGCCAGCCAGGTGCCTCCTGGGGAGCCCACAAGCTGGGCATGAGCACAGCTATCGTTCCCCAGAGACTGGTATTCAGAGGCATATGCTGCCTTTGATTCCTGGAGGCAGCGTTGAGCCATCATGGCTAGTAGGCAGCAGCTTGGGTGGGAGACTCCCTGGGAAGGTAGGAAGCAGCCTTATACCAAGTCAGACCATTAGACCTAGTTCATCCTGCATTGTCTGCTTTGACCAGCAGCATCTCTCCAGGGTTTCAGGCAGGAGCTTTTCCCTGCCCTACCTGGGGACACCAGGAGTTGCAAGGTGTTAACACTCTGCTACTGAGCTTGCAGTTCTTCCCAAAGCTACAGCTCATGTACGCTGCCTTGAGATCCATCATGAAACAAAGGTGGGATATGCATGGAGTAAGTGTAGTTGCAATGCATTGGGGAAGGGCCATAGCTTAGTGGTAGAATGACTGCTTTGCCATGCGGAAGGTCGCCAGTTCAATCCCCAGCATCTCCAGGTAGGAGAGCCTCCTTTTCTGAAACTTGGGAGAGCTGCTGCCAATCAGTGTAGATAAAACTGAGCCAGAATGACCAATGATGTGACTCAGTATGTAGCTACTCTGAGCGCCTTTTTGCCTAGAGGGCTGGCTATAAATGCCTTAAGTAATAAGTGAACAATATGCACCCAGATGCCCCTGTGGGTTGACCTCTTTCCATGTCAGGTGGTTGACTGAATCGCATTCAGCATTTTGTCATAGAAGAGGACCTTCAGTGTGTCCCCCTGTTTATGAACCTTACGCCATCCTTCTCACACAACCCATTAAGTATTTAATCCATGCACAGATCTTTCCAGCTTTTAGCACTTAACGAGACGCAAGGGTTCCTGCCCTAGATGCACTTATCCACTTTAGCCCTTTTAAGAATGGGATTATTTGTTGGTTCTCAGAAGCTTACTCGCCCATGATACTATAATGAGTTTCTCAGTGCCCATCTCTTTTAGGTCAAGTATAGAATTAGCAAGTGGGCAAGTGGGCAATATTGCAGTGCCGATCGTGGTTGCTGTTCTTTCCCTTCCATCTTTCTTATAAATGGATGGCCAGTTTTTAGGTATCCTTTTGGCTCGAAAGTTATTTGAATGAAATAACAATATTAAACACCCCATAGTTTTTTTTTAAAGTGTCCATTTGCTGGGCTAAGAAAATCTATTCTCCATCATGCTCAAGAGGGACTAAATTTTCTGAGCAAGTGTAGGTTGGCTGTAAAGAGTTCCCAAGGGCATTTAGCAATGGCCCACATTGCATCGTTGTCATCATCCTGTGCCATCGTCCCGCTTCAGTCTCGTGATACAGTGTCACTTTGATGTTTTCAAATGGCAGCCGCACTCATGGAGTGTGGTGGCGGCAGCAGCAGTGGCATGTCAGCAAGGAGGGTTGGAATACAATCAGATTGCCTTAGTATCTCATTTGGGGCTATGGAGAATCTATTGGGAAAAAAGGCCCATCCTGTCAGCTCTGCTGAAAAACCAGCTCCATCATGTTGCTCCTGTCTTTGTACTCTTTCCATCCTGGTGGTATTTCAGTAAGGGGCTATTGTTTAATTTAAGAATTGCTCCCTGCTTTTGCTTTTTCTCTCCTCTCCCGTCCTCTTTTCCCTTTGGTGTCAAATCTTTTCGATTGTAAGCCAGTGCACAGGGACTGTCTTGTTTTAATTCATTGTATGTAAGCCACTCTGGGAGCCTTTTTTTTTTTTTTTTTTGAAAGAACAGCCAGGTACAAATGCTCCAAAAAAGAAAATAATGGGGACAATATCATGAGCTGTGAAATAGCCATGTATGTCACTGGCACAACATGTACATTGATAAAGTGTGTGCGCGCTTTTGTCTCTCCCCAGTATATCGATGGAGAGTTCTATCGCAGGCACGCATGACGAAATGTTGCAGGTCCTCAAAGAGAAGATGCGTCTCGAAGGGCAGCTTGAAGCGCTGTCATTGGAAGCCAATGAGGTACAAATGATGTCACCCCTTCTGTACAGGATGTTACTGAGGCTACTTAAAGCAGGAATGGGCACCCTTCATATAAAACTGCTGGGAGAGGATGTCCAGAGTTTTGGGGTTCGGTGCCACCAGTATGCTGATGACACCAATCTGTCTCTTTTTCATCTAAACGTGAGAATGCTATTTCTGGGCTTAAATCAGTGTCTGGTGTCAGTAACGGGCTGGCTGAGGGTGAACAAA
This sequence comes from Podarcis erhardii, assembly GCF_964252035.2. Classification (NCBI taxonomy): domain Eukaryota; kingdom Metazoa; phylum Chordata; class Lepidosauria; order Squamata; family Lacertidae; genus Podarcis; species Podarcis erhardii. The sequence continues at coordinate 31,920,589 of NC_138505.1, read as the reverse complement.
TTGAAGTTTAAGCGAGAAAGAGGTGCTCCTAATTGGTGGAAAGGCAGATCAGGGAACTGGGATTCAACCTGTGCTGGGTGGGGTGACATTCCTCTGACAACTCAGGTTCGCAGCTTGGATGTACTCCTAGATTCAACTCTGAGTGTAGATGCCCAGGTTTTGGCAGCAGCTGAGCGTGTGCTTGCATATTTAAAACCAATGCACAATATGCACTCGTTCCTGGAGATGTCTGATCTGGGAACAGGGACACATGCCTTAGTCACAAGGTCGCCAGTTCAATCCCCAGCATCTCCAGGTATAGGGAAGTTTTTAATGTTTGATGTTTTACTGTTCTTAATGTTTTAATTTGTTGGAAACCACCCAAATTGGCTGTGGCAACCAAATCAGATGGGTGGCATATAAATAAATTGTTGTGGTTGTGGTTGTTATTTGGTATACTCTAAAACACCGTATGTGTGTCTGCCTTTGGAAAGTGTTCAGGAACTTCAGTGGTCCAAGATGCTGCAGGCAGATTATTGCAGAAACTTACTGCAGCACCTTATTGCAACAGCTCCAGTGGCTGCATGTCTGTTTCTGGGCACAATTCAGAATGCTGATTATTTCCTACAAAGGCCTATACAGCTTGATTCCAGGCTGTCTGAAGGACAGCATCTCCCTCTGTGAGCCAGTCAGCTTTTGAGATCTTCAGGAGAGGCCTTTTTCTCAGTTCTGCCAGCCTCATAGGCACATTTGGGAGGACATGAGAGTGGGCCTTTTCCATTGCTACTCCCAGATTGTGGCACTCCCTTCCACCGGAGGCTCGCCTGGCCTCCTCTTTGTTTTCCTTTTGCCAGCAGGCAAATAATGTTTTGTTCCCACAGGCCTTTGGCCACTAACTGGCTTTTGTGGCAGGGTCTTCTAAGACTGAAGGGACGTGGGTGGCGCTGTGGGTTAAACCACAGAGCCTAGGACTTGCCGATCAGAAGGTCGGCGGTTCGAATCCCAGTGACGGGGTGAGCTCCCGTTCCTCGGTCCCTGCTCCTGCCAACCAACAGTTTGAAAGCACGTCAAAGTGCAAGTAGATAAATAGGTACCGCTCCAGCGGGAAGGTAAACAGCGTTTCCGTGCGCTGTTCTGGTTCACCAGAAGCGGCTTAGTCATGCTGGCCCCATGACCGGAAGCTGTACTCTGGCTCCCTCGGCCAATAAAGCGAGATGAGCGCCTCAACCCCAGAGTCGGCCGCAACTGGACCTAATGGTTAGGGGTCCCTTTACCTTTTACTTCTAAGGGTGGGTGGCGTAAATGGTTCTAAGTTGTTTTGATTTGGTGTTGCTTTTTTTTATATGATAGCTTATTTAATTGTTCTTCAATATTTATATCAGATTGGTGTGCAATTCTGCGGCATGTTGTGAGCCACCTTGGCTTCTGCACTGGGAGAAAGGCAGGCTATAAATAAAATAAATAGTTTGTGGGGTTGCAAGCTGTAGTTTTACACTGAGGAGAAAAGAGGCTGTAGAGGGGTTAGGGTGGGGTGGGGTTTTCTTTTTCAGTTGGGGGTGACATTTTTAGAAGATTATGCAAAAGCTGGATTTTAAGGAGGTACTGAAGAATCCTATGAACCTCATTTGATTTTTCCGTTGCCTTGTGAAACCATCATTTAAAAATTATTTTTTAATCATTGTTTTTTGTTCAGGCTCTCAAAGAAAAGACAGAACTGCAAACCCAGCTTGCTGCTTTGAACATGAAGCTTCAGTCCCAGATGGAGCACAGTGAGAGCAGCCAGCAGAGGCAAGACTCGCTGAACTCGGAGGTGGCCACGCTGAAGCAGTCTTGTTGGGACCTGGAAAGAGCCATGGCGGAACTTCAGGCTGCCTTGGAGGCCAAGAATGCCAGCCTGGCTGCCTCCAACAATGACCTGCAGGTGGCAGAAGAGCAGTACCAAAGACTGATGGGGAAGGTGGAAGACATGCAGAAAAGTGTCCTCAGCAAGGATAGCACAGGTGAGTAGGTGCTGCTCTCTTTATTCTTAAGAATCATTATTTATCGAGCGGTGCTTTGTAAATTTATTTAAAATATCGTAGATTCCAGTGTATAAGGTGACTTTTGAACCTCGGAAAATCTTCTCCAAAGTCGGGGGTCGCCGTATACGCCGGGTATGGGTGGCGTGGAGCAGAGCCCGCCCCCTGTTGCTGCCCAGTGTATTGGGCAACTGGGCTTATAAGATGAACCCCCAAATTGCAGCTGCCAATTTGGGAGGTCGTCTAATACGCCCAGTCGCCTAATACGCAGGAATCTACGGTATTTATTAAATGGCTTGATCCGAAAGGCCTCCCAGCAGTGTAGTAATAAAGTGGTAGAGAAAACACAGCTAAAATCTACAAATGGATTAAAGAAAGAAAGAAAGAAAGAAAGAAAGATAGAAAGATAGATAGATAGATGCAAATAAATCTATAAAACCATCATCATTAAAGCGAAGGTAAGACCAATGAGGAGCATTAAAAAATAAATATAGAAGCAAACAAAATATTTTCAGCAGGTGCCTGAATCACTTTAGTGATCATAGATTTGTGTTGCCCTTTTCTGCAAGTTCTGCAGCTCTCCTATAGTCAGAGAGAGGCCTCTATTGCAGTTGACTTAACTGCAACAAAGCATAAAACATGTAATCGAAAAACAGTAATTAAAAAAAGCTAAGAACTACAGTAATTGTTTTTAAAGGTGCGATGGAAATGTCTATAAAATTAGATGCTTCTTGCTTGATCGTTGCTGCTGATCAACCTTCATAACCTTTCAAATGATTTCGCTTGGCTTCTTAGTTCATGATCTCCGACAGCAGCTTTCCTCATTGCAAAGTCAGCTCCAGCAGGTGCAACTGGACCGCACCACGTTGACCAATAAGCTGAAGTCATCTCAAACAGAGATTGCGTCCCTGCAGAAAGTGCGGCACTGGTACCAGCAGCAGCTGGTGGTGGCCCAGGAGGCAAGGGTTAGGCTGCAGAGTGAGATGGCAAACATACAGGTAAGGGGGACTCTCCCTTGTTAGCCTCTGTGGCACTTCTCAGTGCATGAATAATATCTTGCAATTAAGATGGAGGAAGCTGTCTTATACTGAGTCGCACCAATGGTCAAGCTGTCTTAGTAGTTTGCACACTGACTGGCAGTGGCTCTCTAAAATTTCAGGCAGGGTTCTTGTCCAGTCCTACCTGGAGATGCCAGGGGTTGAACCCTAGCACGTTCTGCATGCAAAGCAGATTCTCCTCTACTGAGCTACACCCATTCCCCAGTAAGTTAGGCTCAGAGGCTTGACCAGGATGCACCTATTGAGCTTTAGCAGCTGAAAGGTGATTTGCCCTGGCGGTCTTCCACCACAACACACAACATATTTCAAGAAACCATTGCTTCATATTTCAAGAAACCATCAGCCTGAACCAGCATGGTGTGAGTTGTAGACCCAAAACATCTGGAGGAGCACCAAATTGGCAACCCTTGGTATATCCATACATAAATATTCCTTTCTTCTTCAACTTAGAAGAAAGGAGATTCCAACTAAACATACGGAAAAACCTTCTGACAGTAAGAGCTATTCAACAGTGGAATGGTCTCCCTCGGGAGGTTGTGGATTCTCTTTCCTTGGAAGTTTTTAAGCAGAGGTTGGGTGGCCATCTGTCATGGATGCTTTAGCTGAGATTCCTGTAATCTAGGGGGTTGGGCCAGTTGACACTCAGGGTCCCTTCCAACTCTGTGATTCTGTGATTCCATGTATTTGACACTTGGGGCCAAATTAGGCCACTATGGAATTGGACAATTGGTGCCTTGCCATCTAGAAACCTAAGATGTGGTGCAACCCTAGTTAGACACCCTGAAGATTATTTATTTAAAATGAGAGCCCCTTCACTCCTCCCTTTGTCAGGAGCCATGACATCTGATTAACCATAGTTCCGTTTTGTGTGACCCAGGAAACTATGGTTACCAGCTTTGGAACAAGTTGGGTATTAAAATCATCTACAACCCATGGTTTAATATTGTGGCTTGTTCCAAAGCTGTTAACACATTTCCAAGACTGGACAAAATGAGGAACTATAGGCTTCATGGTTTAATCATGGCTTTAGGTGAAGAGAGGAGCAGAGAAGCTGTGCTGGCAGGGAAAAGATTCATGCATATCCCAGCTTCTTAAGAAGGTGAGAGATGGTTGTCCAGATACAGTCAGTTGGGAGCGGTGGTATCTGGCATTGGTCCTGATGTCATTCAAACATGCGGCAGCTAAAATCATGCATTGAAAGGCCCACTGGAAAGGAATGTCTTCAGTTTCTGGCAGAAGGCACTCAGATCATGATGTCATTCCAAGGCCATGGAACCACCACAAAGAAAGCACTGTCGATTGTTCCCATCTCTCAAATATCGTGAGATGGCTCTGAGAGCAGGGCCTCTGAAGCACGTCCAATAAAATAATATATTTGTGTATTTCTTCGGAACAGAGGACATGAATCCTAACCCGACTGGTTCAGTTCCCTTCCCCTTTGAACTGCTGTTAAGCAACATTTAGTGTGACTTTTTTTCTCTTCCCTTACTGTTTTCCACAGGCTGGTCAAATGACCCAGGTGGGCATGTTGGAACATCTCAAGTTGGAGAACGTAACACTCTCTCATCAGTTAACAGAGACTCAGCACAGGTCCATCAAAGAGAAGGAGCGTATAGCTACACAGTTGCAAAATATTGAGGTAAACTTCATAGGAATTTTCTTTGGACTCTCTTAGTACTTCCTGTAATATGGGGATCTCTAAAACTTCAGAATTGTAATACCTTAGAATACTGCAGTCAGCTTAGAATACTGCAAGAATATTGCAATCAGAAGCAGTGTCTGGGCAGAAATGGCTAAAATGTCCAATTTTTTGGATAATTTTCCTTAAAAATAGCTGGGGGTGGGGGAGTGGTATAGAATTGTCCTGTGCGTCCTGGGTACTTACGGAGTACAGTGGTACCTTAGTTTAAGATCTGCTTAGTTTATGAACAACTTGAATTAAGAACACTGCAAACCCGGAAGCAGGTGTTTTGGTTTGTGAACTTTGCCTTGGAAGCAGAACATGTTCCGCTTCCCGTTGAGTGTGTTCCATTTGTAAATTGAGTCCCGCGCTGCTATGGGAAAGCACGCCTTGGTTTAAGAACGCTTTGGTTTAAGAATGGACTTCCGGAACGGATTAAGTTCATAAACCAAAGTACCACTGTAGTGGGGAGCTGAGGCTAATACAAATGTCTCTATAATATAGGCACTGGAGAAGCACATGCTCTATTGTTTCTATTTGTCCAGAATTGGAGGGGCTTTGTCTCACTGAGTAAGCAATCTTCCTGTATCAACCTTCAATGACAGCCGAGGGGAGGGCACGACATTGTGCCAGGGTAAAGTCCCTCTGGTGCTTAGGGACGTCGAGATTAGTTAGATATGCCATGGGAGAGGCAGAGTACCTGATGGATTCATTGGCCATAAAAGTTGGGATCCTGGCTAGATCCAGTTGGCGCTCTGTGTCTGCTACACATTGCTTAATGAGTGCTTTGGCCTGATCATATCCCATACAGCTATGGATCACTGCCTTGCTGTGGCAAAGGGGCTTGAATACAGAGGTACCTCGCAAGACGAATGCCTCGCAAGACGAAAAACTCGCAAAACGAAAGGGTTTTTCGTTTTTTGAGTTGCTTCGCAAGACGGATTTCCCTATGGGCTTGCTTCGCAAGACGAAAACGTCTTGCGAGTTTGTTTCCTTTTTCTTAAAACCGTGCATTCAATTCGAGGAGCAACTCATAGCACGTGGTGTGGTAGCCTTTTTTGAGGTTTTGGAAGACTTTGGTGATTTTTGAAGATTTTCCAAAGTCTGTGCTTTGCAAGACGAAAAAATCGCAAGATGAAAAAACTCGCGGAATGAATTAATTTCGTCTTGCGAGGCACCACTGTAACTCAGATCACCTCCCAGGGGCATTTGCAGTCTCAGTTTGCAGTACAGCACGTGGTGCTTAACAGTAGTCGTTCAGTTGCTAGCTTGCCCTCTGGTCTGAATATTTCTTAAATGAATAATAGGACAACCTTGTCGTAAAATACTTCCCCTGCCCCCTGTACCACCCAAAAGAAATAAGAATGCACATTATTTATTGAATTTGGAGGGGGTAATGTGGCAAGTGAGTGATTTTTTTGGAGCAGATTCTGGATCATCTGGGTGGGAAATTAATTTGGGGTAGTGGGTTTGGTAATTGGACTGATTTGGGGTATCTGGGGTGGGGTTTAATTTAATGTTGAAATTATTTGGGGTGATGAATAAGTGGAAGATCAACCATATGTATAGCCTAACATCAACACTGGCCTGAAGAGTCATTTCTTCAGAGCTCAGGAATCTTGATAAAGGTTACATAACATATTAAGAGAATGACAGACTGGATTGTTTGATTCCCAGAACTCCTGTATTGTGTTGGTCACTTCCTCTTTCACTGTCTGCTTCTTCCTGACAGGCTGACATGTTAGACCAAGAGGCAGCCTTCTTGCAGATCCAAGAGGCGAAGACCATGGTGGAGGAGGACTTGCAGAGAAAACTGGAGGAGTTTGAGGATGAGAAGGAGCAGCTTCAGAAAATGGCGGATTCTGCAGCAATATTGGAGCAGGAGCTAGAGCAGGTATATGCAGCGGGTAGAGGGAAGAGCTTTCCACAGAAAGCTTTGCAAAGGCCTATTCATAGTTTGCATCTTAACGACTGGAGAGAAACAAAACTGGAAGCAGGAGATACAATCCAGCGAACAGGAGTTCTTTTTAAAGTGCTTTTGAAAATTCTGTTGGAAGGCAAATGCTGATCATGACGAGCCAGCTGTGAGGATAAGGTAGCTGCCTCCACCCGTCAACCAGCTATTTGGTAGTAGCAACAAAAGGCATTTTTGTTTTAATACAGTTCTTCTCTCGCTTTCTAATTCCCACCACTGCTGCTTCCTAGAGTCCCCCATCTATTAAAAGCTAAAGGTAAAGGACCCCTGACAATTAAGTCCAGTCGCAGACAACTCTGGGGTTGCGGTGCTCATCTCGCTTTACAGGCCGAGGGAGCCGGCATTTGTCTGCAGACAGTTTTTCCGGGTCATGTGGCCAGCATGACTAAGCCGCTTCTGGCACAATGGAACACTGAAACCAGAGCAGCGCACAGAAACGGCATTTACCTTCCCGCCGGAGTGGTACCTATTTATCTACTTGCACTTTTTTTTTGTCCTGCTTTTGAACTGCAAGGTTGGCAGGAGCTGAGACCAAGCAATGGGAGCTCACCCCGTTGCGGGGATTCGAACCACCGACCTTCTGATCGGCAAGCCAAAGAGGCTCAGTGGTTTAGAGCACAGCGCCACCCGCGTCCCCACAGCACCACCCCCATCTATTACTCGTCTACATTCCACATCATCCTTGTTTGCCTACCACACTGGTTTCCAATTCTGACCCTCTACTCCAAGCCGCATGAAAATTGCTGCAGGTCTAGGGGGACCACTTAATTTTTTTTTGTCTGTTGTAGCAATTGCAATACACTGTGCTAGATGCTGTAGGATTTTCAACTGTATTTTTTATTACTTCTTTTGTTTCTAATGTATTACACCTTATTTATTTATTAATTTATGTATTGAATGTATATACCATCCTATACCCAGGGGTCTCAGGGAAGTTCACAGAATAAAATCAAGATATAAAACCACAAAATACATAATAAAAATAAAAACAACCCAGTAGTGCCCCCCCCAAAAAAAACACATTTTAAAATGGCATAGGATGTCAATAAAATCAACCTAAGGCCTAGTTAAAAAGGAACGTTTTTGCCTGGCGCCTAAAGATGTATAATGAAGGTGCCAGGCAAATTTCCCTGGGAAAAGCATTCCACAGATGGGGTGCCACTGCAGAGAAGGCCCGTTTTCGTGTTGCCCCCCTCCAGATCTCTCAAAGAGGTGGCACACGAAGGAGGGCCTCAGAAGATGATCTCAGGGTCTGGGTAGGTTCATATGGAAAGAGGCGGTCCTTGAGGTATTGCGGTCCTGAGCCGTTTAAGGCTTTATAGGTCAAAACCAGCACTTTGAATTGGGTCCGGAAACTAATTGGTAGCCAGTGCAGTCAGACCAGTGTAATATGCTCAAACTATCTTGCTCTAGTGAGCATCCTGGCTGCTGAATTCTGCACCTTGACTTCCATAGAATGCAACCCCAGGAAATGCTCTATCCCTTCCTGCCGCTGACCTAATCCCTTGGATTGGGGTAGCCAACTTGGTTCCCTCTAGATGGTTTTGGGTTACGACTCACACCAGCCCTTGTCAGCATGGCCAGTAGTCATAGATGATGGGAGTTGTAGTCCAACAACATCTCGTGGTACCATGCTGGCTACCTTTGCCATAGGTGATAGTACTCTAGGCTCAGGGATGGGGAACCTGTGCCTGCCTGGATGTTGTTGGTCTCCAGTTCCGTTCAGCCGCAGCCAGCATGGCAAGCAGTCAAGGATGATGGGAGCTGTAGTCAGGCAACATCTGGAGGGTTCATGGGTTCCTCACTCCCACTCTAGAGACCTTAAGTGCTGGGTATGTGATGTGTGCATTCATAATGGGAGAACACCCTAACACGTTTTTCCTTCTATTCAGCTGAAATCGACGTTGCATCAACGAGATCTCCAGGTCGAGGCTTTGCAGCAGGAGCAGCTGGACCTCATGAAGCAGCTGACTGCCACCCAGGAGACTCTCCAGACCCGAGAGCAGTCCCTGGGCGACCTCCAGACACGTTTTGATGAGCTGGAGGCCAGGCTGACGGAGTTGCAGGGGGAAGCCACCTCCAAAGACGACGCTATCCAGTATTTGCAGAACGAGAAGATTGTCCTAGAGGTGGCTCTGCAGGTAGCAAAAGCTGGCAAAGAAGGACTCAAGGAAGGAGTCCAACATTTAGGAGAGAGCACTGAGGCGGCATCAGATGTTCTGGAGCAGCTGAGACAAGAAATAGTTGTAAAGTCAAGCCAGGTAATACACTCTTCTTAATTGCGTTTCTGCTCTTTTCTGCACTTATAATCATCAGCACACCTGTAGGCCAGGGCAACCTGCACAGCAAATGTTCACAAACCTTTTATATATATATATATATATATATTTATTGGTTTTTAACATACAAAATTATAAAACATAGCACACAATTTATCACAAATACATTCTTATTGGACTTCCATCAGCACCTCTGATAATCCTCCGTCTTAATCACTTCTTACACATTTCCTAACTTAATATTGCCTTTACATCTCTTAACATATCACGTCTCCTTCTCCATTTTTGCAATATTTCTAATATCATTCCTCACAGAACTTCTTGCAAAATTCACAAACCTTTTATAACAGGGATGCCCGATGTGGTGCCCTGCAGGTGTTATTGGACCACAATTCCCATTATAAAAAAACCCAAAAACTTTTAATTGATTTATATGCCACTTATGTTCCAGAGTGGCTTTTAAGCAACTTTTCCCTTCTTTTCCCCTGTTCTGGCTGTTGCTATTAATCAGCATGGTGCACTTTGGGATCATGTGCTGTAGAAATTACACCTGAGAAAATTCTGGATGCCACAAAACTAGTTCACTTCTCTAGTCCTCGTTCAGTGCCCAAGTAATATTGATATTATTATTCCCCACCCTCCATAGGTAGAAAATCTCCAGCTTGAGAGTGCCAGTCTCAAGAAGCAAACCCAAAAGGTCAAGGAGCAGTTCCTTCAGCAAAAGGTGTGTGTCTATATAAGTGTTTTAAAATACCGTATTTTTCCGTGTATATTTTCCAACTATTTTGGGGGATTCAAATTTAATAAAATGGGGGGAGGTGGCTCAGAGTTGTTCAGCTTTTTTCGCTTTTGGGGGGGATTGCACAGGGTTGTTCAGCTTTTTTTTAGGGGGGATTGCCAAAAATCGCTCGCTCGCACGCAATGCAAAATCTGCCTATCGCCTGTCCCCTCACCAACAAAGGCTGCCAATCCCCCACCCAATTGCCGGAGGGTCAGCCAATCCACACCAGCCCTTGAGGCAACAACCAATAACACGCCCAATAGCTGCTGACAGACCCGGCAGCAACCAATCAAACGTTCACCCTATGCACTACCCATGTATAAGACAACCCCCACTTTAAAAAGTGATTTTTAAAGAAAATAACCTAGTCTTATACACGGAAAAGCACGGTAATAAAAATAAATGGCTCATAAGGATGTCAGCTTATGACTGGGGAACTTGGGGGTCGAAATATCACCCTCCAGGCCTTTCTGTCTGGCTCTCAGAACTCTTCACATGCCATAGACCTCACCAACCCTACTTCTCTTCCTCCTTGAGTGCTTGAATATGTCCTTGAACCTGGACGGAGAATAGAGGTTTGTTTGTGTGTATGTGTGTGTCGAAACTTGCCTCCTTTACAAAGGCAAAAATTTCCAATGGTTGCTCTACCCACTTTTGCCTGTGGCCACACCCACCAGTGGCATGTGGCCTTTGGAATATTGGCGAGAAGGGAATGTGGCTCTTGAGCTGAAAAGGAGTCAACACTCCTGCTGTAGTTTTATATAGTGTAATTGCCAGTGTGGTGTAGTGGTTAAGAGCGGTAGTCTCGTAATCTGGGGAACCGGGTTTGCTTCCCCGCTCCTCCACATGCAGCTGCTGGGTGACCCTGGGCCAGTCACGCTTCTCTGAAGTCTCTCAGCCCCACTCACCTCACAGAGTGTTTGTTGTGGGGGAGGAAGGGAAAGGAGATTGTGAGCCGCTTTGGGACTCCTTGGGGTAGTGATAAAATGGGATATCAAATCCAAACTCTTCTTCTAAAATGAGGACGCCCTTCTCTTAGTCCTGCCAGCCTTACAGGCTCGCTTGGTAGGAACATGGGAGAGGGCCTTTTCGGTGTCTGCTCCCACATGCAGGCAACTCCCTCCCGAGAGAATCTAGACTGGCTCCCTCCTTCACCGGCAGGTGAACACTGTCTTGTTCCAACAGGCTTTTGGTAACTGACTGCTTTTAACGAAAGGGTTGGTGCCGTGCTGTCTCTATTGTAATTATTGGTTTGGTTTTAATATGTTTTGTATATTTTACCAATTTTAAAAAATGGTCCCGTCCCGTCCCCCCGTTTTTTAGTGGGTCTTATTTTTAACTGTAAGCCTCCTTTGAGTCCCATCAAAGGCGGGGTGTAAATAAATATGTAATGATATATAATGATAATAATAAAGCTAAGCATATCAATTTCTTTTCCAGGTGATGGTGGAAGCTTACCGGAGAGATGCAAATTCAAAGGACCAGCTGATCAGTGAACTGAAGTCCACCAAGAAGAGGCTGGACTCTGAAGTGAAAGAGTTAAGACGGGAGCTGCTCCAGCTTCAGGGTGAAAAGAAATCCGTGGAGGTTGAGAACTCAAGGCTGGGCAAGGAAGTGTCTCGAGTTCAGCAGCAGATGGAGGAATTGGAAAGCCAGTTGCAAGCAGTCCAAAGAGAGCGAGATGACATGGAGAGAGAGTTGCAGGTGCAGATGAAGCCTTTGTTGTCCTTCTTAACGTCCATAATAATGCTTCGGATCAGCCTGTTGGAATACGTAGACAGTAGCTATGCTGTGGACATTTGTTTGGAGGGCAACAAGCCCTCCACCCCTGGTAAACTGTGATGGGAATGAGCCTAGCCTTCCCAAAGCTCTCATGATCTCCTTCTCCCTTCAGCATGGCCACAATGGGGAAATCATAAGCTTTTACTTCCTTTACAATCATTGTTTAGTGTATAAATTGAAACTTGCTTTATGAGCGATGGTGGACTCTCCTTCCTTGGAGGTCTTTAAGCAGCGGTTGGATGTCCATCTGTCATATATGATTTCGTTGAGATTGCCGGATTGCAGGGGGTTGGACAAGATGTCCCTCGGGGGTTCCTTCCAACTCTACAAATCTGTGATTATTAATATTTAACAATGTACAGTGGTGCCTCGCAAGACGAAATTAATCCGTTCCGCGAGTCTCTTCGTCTTGCGGTTTTTTCGTCTTGCGAAGCAAGCCCATTAGCAGCTTAGTGGCTATTAACGGCTTAGCGGCTATTAACGGCTTAGCGGCTTTAAGAAAAAGGAAACAAACTCGCAAGAACTCGCAAGACGTTTCGTCTTGCGAAGCAAGCCCATAGGGAAATTCGTCTTGCGGAACGACTCAAAAAACGGAAAACTCTTTCGTTTTGCACGTTTTTCGTCTTGCGAGGCATTCGTCTTGTGAGGTACCACTGTATTATTTGAAGTCAGCCAACTGTGGCTTGAAGTTGCCTTGTTTCAGATAAACCATTGTTAAATTTAACCATGGTTCAGCTGGCAAAACAAGCTGTGGTTCATTAAAAAAACACAAGTGAGACCTTCCTAATTCCTCGTGCCTGCAATGGAGTAGGATGGAGGGGAAGGGCAGAACTATGAGACATGGGGAAAGCAAGGCTCATTCCCATCATGATAAACTATGGTTTATGATGACTGTGCCGCCAGAACATTGACCTGCATAGATGTTGGAGTGATCTAGAAATGCAGTTCATAAATTACCACCCCAGAGTAAATTGGATTGTTTGTGGGCCATAAAAGGTCCACAAAATAGTTTTGTTTGAGTTCACCCACTGAATGTGTTGCCTTTGCCAAGTATATAAAATTAAGACCTTTTTATTACAGAAGAACATGTAGCTTACAGTTCTCCTGTCCTGCTTTTCAGACTTTGCAGTTTGACAGAGAACAGATGTCTGCTCTAGCTGAAATGAATGAAGTATTAAAACGGCAGGTTGACGAAATGCAGCAGGAAACCAAAATGTGAGTATGACAGATCACACCTTGCCTAGAATAGCCACAGCAACTAGTACTCATTGATTTTGTTCATCAAGTGCCTATGGGGGGGGGATCTGCAATCTATTAATGGGGGCATAGTCTTCTTTTTGATTTTTATCTGGATTTCTGATTCCTATAGCATTGATGTCATTTGTCACATAATGGTAATCTAAGAACAAAGCAGCACCAAATTAGTTTTTGACATCTTGGGATCACAAACATTCACTATTTATATGGGAGTTTCTCTTTTAATTAAAGGTAAATGGGTAGTCTGAAGTAGCTTCAGTTGCCTTTAAAATAAGATAAGCTTTTCTTGCCCAATGAGACTAAAAATGTATGTAAGGCAGATTAAAAAGCATTAAAGCCAAAAGAGTGGCTTTGATTCTCACAATATGCCTTTGTCTAATTGTGTGGTATGATTAATTTGCTTGCCTGTGTTAATGCGGTGCATGTTTGTGATCCCATTTGTTACTTAATCCTCTTTAGTGCCAAACTACAGTGGAATTATTGTTGGGAACGTTGCCAGCGTTCTGCTTTTAATGCTGTTTGTTCTTTAGCATATGCTGTGTACCACTGATGCCATGTCAGTCTTCTGGGTCAGATTCAGGTTGGATTAGATTTAGAGTGATACCAATGTCTTAAGTAGACTCCCCCTCGCCCCTCCTAGCGGGGGGCAGCTCTGTTGCAACATCTTTGATGCAAAATGTGACAGGCTTTGGGTAGTCCTTAAGCTAGTAGTTCGGAACACAGACTGATCTGACTTAAGGGATATAGCCCATTGGAAAGTTCTCATTTGGGGCTTAATGCAGTCCCGCTTTCAATGAGGCTTGGGCATGAGCTTGTGTAGTAGAGTGGTTAGACTAGGCCCTAGGAGGCCATGGTTCAATTCAACCCTTGGCCATGAAACTCCCTGGGTGACCTTGGGCAAATCACTGCTTCTTGCCCTAACCCTACATCATAGGATAGTTGTGTGGATTAAATGAAGAGGGACTTTGAGAGAGTAATTCCTATCATTTCCCTAGTTATTGTGCTGTTGGGTTTATTTCAGAGTTTCCTGCCTATTTCCCACTTTGCCCATTTCACTTAATTAACAGTTGAAAGAGAACATGATCCTAGTGAACAATGACTAAGACTGGTCATCTTTGTCTGCCTTCTGTCTCCAACTTATCCCACTGCTATTTTGATGGCACCCATTCAGGTGTTAAGTAGATTTTCAGGGTAGCTAGATTTACATCTGCTGACCTTTATGCAAGGCATGAGAATCTCAGGATGTTTCTAAAGGCTCTCCGGGTTACATTTTTTGAGATCAGACTGGTACCAGGGCCAGGAAAGTTTGTACAGTGGTGCCTCGCAAGACGAAAAGAATCCGTTCCATGAGTCTCTTCGTCTTGCGGTTTTTTCGTCTTGCGAAGCAACCCTATTAGCGGCTTAGCGGATTAGCGCTATTAGCGGCTTAGCGGCTTAGAAAAAGGGGGGAAAGCGAAAAAAATCGCAAGACTCGCACGACGTTTTCGTCTTGCGAGGCATTCGTCTCATAGAGAAATTCGTCTTGCGAAGCGCCTCGAAAAACGGAAAACCCTTTCGTCTAGCGGGTTTTTTGTCTTGCAAGGCATTCGTCTTGCGGGGCACCACTGTAATGGAGGGTTCCCTGTCTATTAAATTATGTCAACTTTTTATAAACCATAGAATAAGTTCAGATTGAAACGTGCTTATTCGCATCATGGAAGAGTGTATAGCCGGCTGGAACCTTTAAATGTCTAGAAGGTGTGGTCCTACTTGTTCATCTTAATGTGGAGCTTTTTTTGAGGTAGTTTTTTGATATTACTTTCAGGGCCTTTACTGAACAGAAGCAAAAAATGAAACGACTGGGCTCAGATTTGAGCACAGCACAGAAGGAGATGAAAGCAAAACACAAAGCTTACGAGAATGCAGTCGGGATCCTCAGTCGCCGGCTACAGGAAGCCCTCTCAGCAAAAGAATCGTCTGAAGCAGAGCTGGCCAAGTTGAAGGCACAAATCTCTGACAGTGAAAACAGCCAGGGTGGCCTAGTAAGCAAAATTCCTGAGCAGACCTAACTTCACTCACTTAAAACAGGAGTGGGGAACTGGATCTGACCCAGTGAGTCAGTTGTCTATCTCCTTCCCTCACTGGAGACCACTGGGGGGTGAGGGCACGCACCTGACGTCCAGAAGACATCAGGTGACCCATTTTGGGGGGCCTGCACAGTTTGAAATCAAACTGTTTGGGCAGGTGTGCAGCCCGCAAAACATGCCTTGAAGCTATTTGCAAGACCCAGTGATCATTGAGTTTTGCAGAACCCTTTCAGAGTGCCTTTCCAAGTGCTCTGCAAGTTCTGAGAATCAGCTTATTGCTGGATTTTGCAGAGTGATTTGTGATGGACTCTGCACAACCCAACGATCAACTGATGGTAAGGTTCTGCCGAGTGCTTTGCACAGGGCCTGCAAAACCCCTTTTGGCTGAGCTATCTATCTATCTATCTATCTATATGATGGCAAGGGATGTGGCATCATCAAAATGGCCTTGTGGGGCCTAATGTTGCTTGTGGGGCCGATGTTCCACACCCAAACTTTAAACAATTGAATTCCTACCCCAACTGAGATGCCTAACTAGACTTACTTTGTCTTTTCGCTTTCAGGAAAGGATTCAGGCACTGGAGACAGAACTGGAGGTTCTCGGCCACAGTAAGATGGTTCTAGAAAAGGAGCTGCAAGAAGTGATCTCACTCACCACCCAGGAGCTGGAGGAGTACAGAGAGAAAGTCCTTGAACTTGAGGACGAGGTAATTGTGTTGGCTTCTTGTTATCCTATATCTCCTTGATGTGGTGCTGCTTCTGTAGGCTGGATGCATGTAACCAGTTCCTGAGGATCAGCACTGGTCTAGATCTGTCTAGTGGAGGCAGACTGGTGCAGAAACTGACCTATGAACTACAGCAGTTGTGCAGAATATATCTCAGCCAAAGGGCCACATTCCTTTCTGGGCAGCCTTCTGGGGTCTACATGCTGTTGGTGGGCGGGGCCAGAGGCAAAAGTGGGTGGAGCCATGAATGTACATGTTAGCGTTTGTACGGAAGGCAAATAACAAAAACAACAACAACACTATTATTATTTGTACCCCACCCATCTGACTGGGTTGCCCCAGCCACTCTGGGTGGCTTCCAATATATACAGTCATACCTCGGGTTACAGACGCTTCAGGTTATGTTTTTTTGGGTTACGGATGCGCCGAAACCTGGAAGTACCAGAATGGGTTACTTCCGGGTTTCGGAGGTCACGCATGCGCAGAAGAACTAAATCGCGCTTTGCTCATGCGCAGAAGCGCCGACTCACAACCTGCACATGCGCAGATGCAGCACTGCGGGTTGCGAACGTACCCCTCGCACGGATCATGTTCGCAACCCGAGCATCTACTGTATATAAAAATAATGAAACATTAAACATGAAAAAATGTCTGTATACAGCATATGCCCCTCTCTATCTAGGCAAAAATGAGGCATTATCAGATTTTAAGGATAGCTTCCAGCCAGACATGAAAACACTCAAGGCAGGTGCAAAGCCGGGCCAGTAAGGTGTGTGGCCTTGGAAAAATACTGAGGGTCAGATGGAGAGACTTGGAAGTCTGCATTTGGTTCCTGCCCCTGAGGTTCTCAACCCCAGAACTATGGAGCTCTGATTCAAAATTCACCTCTGCCATGAGCTCACTCTGCCATTGCTGGCACAGAAGGTCAACCGTGTTGGGCACCTGCTAAGGCCCATGCAGGGGTGGGGTAGACTTTGGTAATCTTTTGTAATATGGCACCCCATGCGAGGCCAAAATTTGGTGCCCCCAAATGGATCTTCTCAATTATGGGTTTTCTCAATTTTGCTTCTCCTCGGCTTGGTGCCCTGTGCCACCAACTGCCCATGTTCCACCATTTCCCAGCAGCCTCCTTGCTCTTCTACCACTGCTATTCTTCTTTGCCCGCTATACACCTGCTCTCTCCAAATGAGTATAACCTCTGTGTGCTTTGCCCTGCCCTGCCCTGTCTCTCCCTTGGGAGGCGAGTGCCTGTTCAGGCCAAGAGAAGGAGGGAGGTAAATATGCAGCAGGAACAGCAACCAGCAGGAGGGCCCCCCTGCTAGGAGAGTCTCTTGCCCAAGGAAAACTGCACTGCCTTTGGCAAATCTATGCTTTACACGTCCCTTCTGCAGTATGGGGGCAATCCTGCTCTGCCTTCCAGCTTTGTTACATTACAATAACGTAGTATATGTCAAGCATCTTGAGCACTGAAAAAAGCTGTACGAATGCTTGTTGTTGTAATGCCATATGTGGTGCTTGGGTTCAAGGCCTAACAGATTCCTTAGCCCTCTGGTTAATGCACGATAGCCAGTGTAACACGAGGCACTACGATGCTCTAGACTGGGCATTGATTTGTGAGTTTTGCCATGCGGGAAGCTCAGCTGTGCAGCATAGGACAACATCGAAATGAATGCAGATGATGTAAGGACATCCTCCTTCAGCTCCAGACAGAACCAGATTTGCGGGTGTACCAGCTGAAGTCAACCTGATGCAACAGCTGTACCTTAAATTGTTTTGATCAGGATGCCTCCAGGGTCTGCAGCTATACACAACACTTCTCAGCTCTGCAGTTACACAAATATACTCGTTATCTCGCTTTCCTCCTCCAGGGAGAAATTATTTTCTTTTAACGCATGATAATTTTTGAGTTGAAAGCACTGGAAGTTTCTACAGCCCATTTAAAAAGTAGGAACTCCACAGCGGTCTGTCCCAAACCATCTTTTAGATTTGCATTTAAACAACCTGAAAAGCTTGGTTGAAAAAACCAGTTAATTCCTCTGTGCTGTGCAAGTATCTGGGCAACTAAGGTGATAGTTTTCTAAACGGATACAAGTCTGGAATACAGTTTGATTGTTTTACTTCACTAGCTATATTTCTGTACCACCCTTTAGCCAAAAAAAGTTACCTGGGGCAGTGCATAGACAAAAGGTGGAACCAAGAAGTGAAACAAGCAAATGAACAAAGAAACATAGTCATACCTCGGTTGGTTGGAGCCTGGTGCTGATAACACCAGGGTTACAGGGTTGATTCCCATAAGGGACAACTGCATATTCCTGCATTGCAGAGGTTTGGGCTAGATCGGGCACCCCCAAACTCAACCCTCCAGATGTTTTGGGACTACAATTCCCATCATCCCTGACCACTGGTCCTGTTGGCTAGGGATGATGGGAGTTGTAGTCCCAAAACATCCTCTGGGTCCCTTCAAACACTATGATTTTAGTGTTGTATCCAACTTAGTCCTACTCAGAATAGACCCATTGACATTACTGGATGTAAGTTAGTCATGCCCATTACTTTCAGTGGGTCTCCTGTGAGTAAGAATCTAAGAAGAGCCTGCTGGTTCAGACCAATTGCCCATCCAGTCCGGCATCCTGTTTTCCCAGTGGCCTGCCAGGTGCCCTTGGGAAGCCTGCAAGCGGGACCTGGGTGCAACACCACTCTCTCCTCCTGTGGTCCCTAGCAGCTGGTGTTCAGAAGCATCCTGCCTCCAACTATGGCAGTAGCATTGGGTATAAAACAGCATCTGAATAAAGCCAGCAACAGAAATAAAGCAAAGAACTTTAAAAGCACGCAAAAATGGAACGCAGAAAGGTTTTAATCTGTACTAGATGAGCCTCTCTGGACAGTGCATTCCAAAACTAGGTGCCACTACTGAAAAGACCCTCTCCCTAGAAGCCATCTGACAGGTATTCGAGCAGAAGGGCCTCTGAAGATGACTTTAGGATCTGGGAACTTCTAACGGATAATTCATCGGTTTATAAACAGGGTTTCTTCATTGTTTGCTACTCAGTGACATTCAGTGAGCCTGCAAAGTGATTCCTTATGGTGGCTGCAGTAATTGTTCCTATTTTTCATTTAGCTTCAGGAAGCCAGGGGCTTCCGGAGAAAGATAAAGCGACTGGAAGAGATGAACAAGAAGCTCTCCCTTGAGCTGGAGCATGAACGCGGGAAGCTCACTGGCCTCGGCCAGTCCAACGCAGCTCTGCGGGAACACAACCGCATCCTCGAAGCAGCGCTAGCAAAGAGAGAGGCGGATCTGGTGCAGCTGAATCTTCAGGTACTCTGAGCCGTTACTGGGCTGGGCTGGTGCTGGATTGGATTGGATTGGATTGATCTTTATTACGGCCATTGGCCCGTCACACGACAGTTTCCCATACCAACATAATATACTTAAACCTCCAAATTTAAAACCGCCAAAACTTACAAAAGACAAACAGGAACCAAAGCAAAACAAAAGCAAAAGACCACCATCATACATTACAATAAATTTGTAACCTAAACATCGCCCTCTGCTCATAAATTAATCGAAGATATCAATGGTGATATCACCTAATTACATCCTAAAACATAGATCATGGTTTAAAGGGATTATCCGAGCCACACAGGAGTCTGTTTCTCTTCTTTAGAGATAGGACGCTCATCAAGAATCTGGCAACCATGAATGATCTTAGGGGGTCATCATCATTTAATAGATATCTCAGTTTGGCTTCAATCGTATCATCGGCAATTCCCTTTAGATATTGAGCAAGAAACTTGCTCCTGGCCGATAAGTGAAAAGCACAATCAAGAATTATGTGATGCAACGATTCCGGTGCCCCACAATTACAATCACATAAGAGCGATATCTGTCCATTGGAGAATCTATTTCTCAGCACGTTCGATGGGAAGATGTTGAATCTTGCCTTTACAAAGGCATATCTATGAGCTGAAGAAGTTAAGGAATTCAAATAGTTTGGGAGCCTTAAGAGGGGTAATAAACCAAGATTTAGGGGTGAGCAGGTACCATTGCCCAAGACCATTTTCTGCTGCAAGTCCATCTCCTCTAGTTTACAGGTTACTGTTCTTTTAGCTGGAACTATGTCCTGCTCTAGTAATTTGGATGGGGAGATTCCCATTGCCGTAATTTTCAACTGTAAATTTGTTACCCATGGGCTCTGGAAATCATCTCTCCACATACATTGTATCAAGTACAAGTTTGGGAGATTGTGCCATAGAGATAACCAGTGACAAAGTATGTGCTTCCACAGAGCATTTTCCAGGGATACAGTATTAAGTTCCATGCGTAACGCTGTATTACTTACACAGTTGGGCAGTTTCAATATCCCTCTTAGAAACTGATTTTGAATAACCTATATATATATATATATATATGTATGTATATATATATATGTATGTATGTATGTATTATAATAATTTCAATGTTTAAAGTGGTTCTTGTTTTTATCTGTAAGCTGCCTTGAGTCCCATCAGGGGGAAAAAGCAGGGGATAAACACACAAAAACACACATTTGTACACCATTTAATCACTGTCAGCTCTAAATAGTGCACAAGAGGCTCAATATACTAAGACTAAAAATGAGCTAAAACTCATTATAAAATCAGAGTTTGATTAAAAAGCCTGCTGGAAAGGACTTGAAATCAACCTCAACAGAAAGAGAGTTTCACAAAACTGGTCCCACAATGCTGAATGCACAGTTCCTTGTCACTATGAACCGTACATCTGAACCATGGGGAATGTAGTTTGTTAAGGTTTCCGAGAGTTGTTCAGAGACCCCTATTCCCTTCACAGAGCTACAATTCCCAGAGTGGTTTAACAGCCAATCCCTCTTCCCAGGCTGTTGTGGGAACTGTAGCTCTGTGAGGGGAATGGGAGTCTCAGAACAACTCTCGGAAACCTTAACAAACTACACTTCCTATGATTCTTTGGGAGAATCATTGGCTTTTTCAAGTAGTATGTTGACTTTTTCCAAGGCATGTGGGGCCTTAGTTAAGCACACATGCTTTCAGAAATCATCAGCCAGCGCAGTGAGCAAGCCCAAGGTCGCCAGCTTTAAGTTCTTTATATCGGGAGGGTTCACCTTGTGGGTTTTGTTGATGGCCCAGGTCCAGGCAGTTCTGAAGCGCAAAGAGGAGGAAGACCAGCAAATGAAGCAACTAATCCAAGCCTTGAAGATGGCATTGGAAAAGGAGAAGACAAAGGTCAACAGCCTTAAAGAACAGGTAAGAACTGGGGTGTGTGTGTGTGTTACTTTCCACCATGAGCATTTTAAGACTTGCCTGCAGAACTGGGCAGAGGGCCCTGTGTGTGGTATGCATATAAATGAGCAGCAGCCATTAAGGACTGTTGCATGTTGTTGTTGTTTAGTCCTTTAGTCGTGTCCAACTCTTCGTGACCCCACGGACCAGAGCACGCCAGGCACTCCTGTCTTTCACTGCCTCCCACAGTTTGGTCAGACTCATGTTTGTAGCTTCGAAAACACTGTCCAACCATCTCGTCCTCTGTCATCCCCTTCTCCTTGTGCCCTCCATCTTTCCCAACATCAGGGTCTTTTCCAGGGAATCTTCTCTTCTCATGAGGTGGCCAAAGTATTGGAGCCTCAGCTTCAGGATCTGTCCTTCCAGTGAGCACTCAGGGCTAATTTCCTTAAGAATGGATGCGTTTGATCTTCTTGCAGTCCATGGGACTCTCAAGAGTCTCCTCCATGATTATGGTTAAATGGCAATGAGCTGTAAAGCCCTCCATTTCAGATCTTGGCTGAAGCCACAGGCTCAGTGGGTGGCCTCTGATACGCTAAGACCTCCCTAGTCCCTATTTCTATCTGCAGCAGGAGGATGCCAAAATTGTCACATGACAGGCTTTTGCTATGATTGCCAAGGTAGTGCATGTAAGTTTGGGGACTACAATTCCCATCAGCCCCAGCCAGTGTGGCCAGTTGTCTGGGATGGGGGGAGTTGTAGTCCATCAACAACTGGAGGACCAAAGGCTCCCCAGCTTCGAATGAGAGTGAGAAATCGCAGGTGATAAAGATGGAGAAGGGGCAATCTTTAGTTGTAGGCTTGTGGTCCTTAAACAGAGATGCAGCACACATGGGGGATGGGGTCAGGGAAATGGATGGGGTCGGATGGCAGAGATATAATGATCCATACACTGATGCTCTTTGCTGCTATAGGTTGCAACAGTCAAAGTTGAGGCAGCACATAATCGCCGTCATTATAAAGCAGCTGCCCTTGAACTTGGCGAGGTGAAACGAGAGCTGCAGGCCAAAGAAGTCCTCATCAGGGCCCTTCAGGCTGAAGTGGACAAACTGCAGTGAGTATCACAAGGAAACTGAAACTACATTTCTATTAAAAATATGTATAGTTTGGTGTTTTTGAACAAAAAAACCATATATTTTAGGAGGAATTGCAAGGCCTCCTCATGGGTTAACCATGAACGAAGGGCTAACACATGAATAACGGGAGTTGGGGGCCAACCCACTGGGCTGCCCCCCAACATCCCACCTGGTTCTACCCCACTGATTTCCACACATTTGGAAGCCTTTACATGTGGGGAGGAGCCTGCACAAGTGCAGAACTTCGCCCAAGAAGTGGAGGTCAAGGGATGGAGTCAGGTGGCTGAGCTGTGTTGGAAGCCAGAATGGAGAGCTGGTAACTGAAGGAAGCTGCATGGATGCATTTATCTGCCTTATCCCCAGGAGGGGGCTCTCTTTATCCTCTGTGAAGCAGCTCTGAAAGAATTCTATCCGCTGATTGCTCTGTACCTCCTACTGCAAGAAGCTTGGCAGTTCTCCTACTTTGTGGTCCTTTGGTGGTTACAGTCCCCCATTTTCATTCTAGCATAATTGCAACCTTGGTTGATAATGTATTGAACTAACTTTAATGTGTACAGTTTATTTTATCTCCCCTCTTGCCATGCATCCTCCGAGAGGTGTGCTCTTCAATCTGAGAGCTGTGTTCTCCTCACAGTGGCGTGACACTGTTTTTTTGTTCTAGAGTTGAAGATGGGAAGCATTCAGCAGAAGTATCCCAGTTCCAGGAAGAGCTGGCAGAAGCTCGTTCCCAGCTCCAGCTCCTCCAGAAGCAGCTGGATGAGCAACTTAGCAAGCAGCCTGCAGAAAACCAGGAGGTGAAGCATCAGTATTGCTCATTCTCTGCTTCCTTATATGAATGTTGATCCAGGGGCATTGTTAGTGGTGTGACATTTGACATTATCTTTTTCTGAGTGGGCAATGATGTGATGGGTGAATCTAGGTTATTAAACAGGGCACCAATGGGGTGAAATATGTTTAATTTAAAGTTTCATTATCTAGAGATTATGTTGGGGGTGGAGGGATGAATGGGATCAACTGAGAGCAAACTGAATTTATTTGGGAAATTAATTGAGAGTAAATGAATTTAAAACAACTGATTTGGAGTTGGGAGCAAAATAATTGAAGAATTTACCTGGAGTGGGAATTTGCCGGCCTTCCTCCTGCGGCATTTTAGGTTCTAGGTTTTGCATCAATATGTATAAATTAGCAAATGCACATTTTATGCAAAATTGCGAGCTTTGCAGAGGCATCTGTTTGGGCACAGTGAGAATAGAGTGCTGGGTTAAAAAGACCATTTAGTCTGACCCAACTGGGCTCCTCTCCTGTTTTTATTAAATCTCACTGAACTTCACTGTGATTTAATTGACCTACAGTATTACAGCTTCCTATGTAATTATATTTTGAAATACGCCCCCCCCCCCCATTTTTTAGGTTGAAGATCTCAAGTGGGAAGTGGAGCAGAAAGAGAGAGAAATCCAAGCCCTAAAGCAGCAGTTGGACTTGACTGAGCAACGCAACCAGAAGGAGTTGGAAGGCGTACAAGCCGTTTTACAGGTATTTCATTGGACTGTCAGGCAGTTGTCATGGAAGATCTGTTACGAGACATAATAACAGTGGTGCCCCGCAAGACGAATGCCTCGCAAGGCGGAAAACTCGCTAGACGAAATAGTTTTCCGTTTTGGAGGCGCTTCGCAAAACGAATTTCCTATGGGCTTGCTTCGCAAGATGAAAATGTCTTCCGAGTTCCTGCGGGTTTTTTCCCCTCCCCCCTTTTTTCTAAGCCGCTAAGCCGCTTATCCGATAAGCCGATAAGCCGCTAAAAGTCGCTAATAGCGCTAATCCGCTAAGCCGTCAATGGGCTTGCTTCGCAAGACGGAAAAACCGCTAGATGAAGAGACTCGCGGAACAGATTCTTTTCGTCTTGCAAGGCACCACTGAAGATGCTAATGAAATAAAAGGTTTATGAGTGTTCCAAGCCTCCACCAGAGTTCAGATTCTATAAGACTTGTAAGACTACAGCTACAATCCTATAACTCCATATGGGAGTTACCCACATTGAACTCAGTGGGACTTGC
Organism: Podarcis erhardii; assembly: GCF_964252035.2. Taxonomy (NCBI): domain Eukaryota; kingdom Metazoa; phylum Chordata; class Lepidosauria; order Squamata; family Lacertidae; genus Podarcis; species Podarcis erhardii. The sequence continues at coordinate 31,896,563 of NC_138505.1, read as the reverse complement.
TTCTGAGTAGATAGGCAGAGGCTTACCATCTAAAAAAAAAAGTGACCTCTTTCCTTTTTTTTGAACAATCTTTGGTTAATGCAGAAGGTCAATGTCTCCAACAATCCCTTCTTCATTCTAGAATATCAAGACAGAGTTGGAGATGGTTCGGGATGATTTGTCCTTAACCCAAAAAGATAAAATCACGCTTCAGGCAAAAGTGACTGAACTCAAGAATAGCATGAAGACTCTACTGCAGCAGAACCAGCAACTGAAGCTGGACTTGAAGCATGGAAAGATGAAAAAGGTACTTAAGAAACACAATCTTCATCTGTATTTCATCCTTTTCCTAGAGAACACAATAATCTTAGTTTTATCATAATTAATTTGCAATAACTCCCCAAGGCTCTCAGCAATCGCCTCAAGCCCACTTTTTGTCAGAGACAAAAGTACTACATCTTCTACATATAATAGAATTGGCAGGGGTTTGTTTGACAGACTAGGATAATAAGTATGTTCCACTGGTAAAAGGTAAAGGTAAAGGGACCCCTGACCATTAGGTCCAGTCGTGACCGACTCTGGGGTTGCAGCACTCATCTCACTTTATTGGCTGAGGGAGCCGGCATACAGCTTCCGGGTCATGTGGCCAGCATGACTAAGCCGCTTCTGGCGAACCAGAGCAGCGCACAGAAACACCGTTTACCTTCCCGCTGGAGTGGTACCTATTTATCTACTTGCACTTTGACGTGTTTTTGAACTGCTAGGTTGGCAGGAGCAGGGACCGAGCAACGGGAGCTCACCCCATTGTGGGGATTCGAACCGCCGATCTTCTGATCAGCAAGTCCTAGGCTCTGTGGTTTAACCCACAGCGCCACCCGTGTCCACTTCCTGCCAAATAATTTATATAAAAAGAGTAGGGGCAAATATGCATCCCTGTTTCATTCCTTTGAGAGCAAGGATGGAGTAGGATAGATAACCTTTGCAATTACTACCCCAAATAAAAGGGTAAATACATGTAACCTTCCAAATTGTCCTCCAGTAACCATCTCAGAAATTAAGAGTCTTATCTCTAAGCTCAAAAAAGGCAAGGCCCCAGGAATTGATGGTACTTGAGAAACAACAGCAGAACAAAAGGGCTTTTCCCTGAGAACACTTGAGCTATAAGAGCAAGACCAAATGAAACAAATGCACAGTGGCATTTATGGCTGTTAACTTAAGCTTAAATGCCTGGTGAAGTGTTAGAAGCAGCTGTTGTCTTTTCGCTAAAGAAGAAACAACGTAAATTGATACGTGCTTCATTTTAGACTGGTCACAGAATCCAGCTTTTATTGGTTCATAATTGTCGTACATTGAGTGAAGTGGGATTGTGCACACAGGGCAGGATGCCCAGAGCGAGAGTGTGTCCCCCGCCCCCCCAGTACAAATGCATTGCATTATGAGTTGCTTTGAACCATCTGTCTTGGCTTATTGAACTTTCACAAGCTGCAATTAAAATAGGAAGCTTCTAATGAACTGAAAAACAGTTGTTACCAGCTTCGGAACAAGCCAGGATGTTAACTAACTCCCAAACCCTGGATTTATCATTGTGGCTTATTTCAAAGCTGATAGCTCTAAGTTGGATGAAATGGGAAACAGATAATAAAATAATCTAAGCTGCCATTTATACAGTGGCATTCATGGCTGATTAAATGTCCTGACCATATTTGGGGGTCAAGTGAGAGCGTAGTCAATTTTAATAAATTATTATTAAAAAATATAATGCACAATAATTACACAGTTACAGAAAATGAAAAATAAAACAACAAACACTGAGAATTGTCTCTGAATACAGCAACAAACTTTTGTCAAAGTGTATATGCTAAAACCATTATAATTTTAACAAGCAGCAAAAATGTAGTGTATCGGCAGCAATTATGGTCTATAGCAGTTTATATAAAGGCAAGAGGAAAAGAGAAAAATAATAATTAAAACATGTGCTTCATACATGCCAAACTGTGCTGTAGACCATAGGTCCTGTCCTACCGTATGCCTCACACAAAGGAAACACGACAATTTTTATGCAGTCTGGGGCGACTTTATTAAGTGTAGTCAATTGAACAGGATGCCTATTTAATTCCAAAATATTTTCTTCTTGTTCTATCTATCTATCTATCTATCTATCTATCTATCTATCTATCTATTATTTAATAAAATTTATTTACCACTTGATTGTAAGAAACCTCAAACAGCTTACAAAAAAGACATTAATATTATTGGCAAAAACAATTATAACTAATTAAGGTGTTCAAAATTTAAAACCAGCAATAAATTAAATCCGCATTCTAGATATCTGGGTTGGCTTGTCTAAACAGGTGCCAAAAAGAGTACAGTAAATCACTAAGCAGGAGTTCCAAAGCGTTAGTTGCTGCCATGGTAAAAGATTGAGTTCTTACAAATGACCTTGTTCTGCTGGTGGAAAGCATGTCTTAAGAACTGTGCTTCAGGTATTCACAGTAGAGAGAGCTGCTGCTTATTGCACGTGGATTGATTTGTTTCTTCTTTCAAAAAGAGAAAAACACTGAAGGGAGAGTCAAATCCTTCAAACCCGGTGACTCCAGTGAAGATTCCTGACTGCCCTGTCCCGGCAGCTTTGCTGGAAGAGTTGCTGAAACCTTCAGCAGCTGTGAATAAAGAGCCTTTGAAAAACCTCAACAGCTGCCTCCAGCAACTTAAGTGAGTAAAATCCTGCTGTCTCTCTGGTATTTTTTTTAAAACCTGCATATTACTACTTATAAGTATTTTAGCAGCTTCATGAACAGTGACATGGACAGATGGTTTTTGCCTTTTTTTGTCTGAAATGCTCAGGTCTTCTGTGTTGGAAATATGTCAATATTTATCTGCTTTTAGGGGTTTTTTCTTTTTTTTTCCTTTTTAAAGATATATTATTATCAAATGACAACTAGTAGGATATTGGGTTAGAGACCAAGGCTGCCATCCTACTCACACTTGCTTTGGAGTTCAGAATTACTTTTTTTGTTTGTTTGTTTTGTATTCCCCCCCCCCCCCCCAGAGACACAGCTATCTTTAATAAGCACATAACTCGTCTCTATTCACTCCCATTTAGTATACAGTTGCTCCTCTAGCAGCGCAATCCTATGCATGCTTGCTCAGAGTTGTAAGTCCTAGAGTGTTCAATGGGGCTTACTTACTCGCAAGAAAGCGCTCCTAGAACTGCAATCCCAGACATATGCACAAAGGGGTAAGTCCCACAATGGGATCCACTTCTGCAGACATGTTTGGTTCAGAATTACTTTTGAGTAGACGTGGTTAGGATTGCAGGCTAAGTGCTCCATCTCTCTGATTCTAAATGTAGAAGTCTCTATCCGTACAATTTAATTGTTTTCCTTGCCGTGTACATTGCCCTCTGTCACTATTCAGTTCTACCTTCTTACCTAACACTTTGTTTTCCTCCCCGTTCTGCTTTTTGATACTGTTCTTTTCGCTTGCTAAATACCGACAAGACAGAGTGCCAAAGGAGTCATCCTTTCCAATCCAAAGTAGACAACATGGCAGGGCATGGGGCATCTTTGCCTCCAGATGTTGCTAGACTCCAGCTCCCATCATACCAAACCTTTGGTCACGCTGGCTGGGGTTGATAGGAGCTGGAGTCTAAGAACGTCTGGAGGGCCACAGGTTTATCCCTGCAACACAGCGTCTGTCTTGTATTTATTACATTTATATCCCACTTTCCTTGCCAAAGAATTCAAGGCAGTGTACATGGCTCTCTCCAGTTCTTTACCTTTGACCTTGCAACAAATCTGTGATGTGCATTTGGCTGGCCCAAGCACACCCAGAGAGCTTCATGACTGAGTAGTCCTAGTTCAGCACTAACCATTACCCCACACTACACCTCTAAAGTTGGTTTCCTGCCCCCTTGTTAACGCTACCGTTAAAGTGATATAGACTCTTGTATGTTACCATTGTGAAAATGGAAAACCTGTATTTTTTCTTATAATATAGATGTTAATATAGAAGACATGTTTTCTGGTCATCGCAGTGCAGACATAAGAGAGGTTAAAGATAATAAAGATCTATAATCTCTCTCAAGTCTGCATTATGACAGCCAGAAATGTGTCTTCCTGAACTCTTGGTGAATCCTGTGATATAAACCCATCCCCTTATGGAAATACCACTAGCTGCCACTCAGTCTTCATCTGTAGTCTTGCCTTCTGACTTCATTATTTCATCCAATGAAAACTGACTGACACTAGGTTCAAGGGCAACCAAATAACAACCTTCACATAACTTAATTTCTGGAATTTTCTACCGTAAGCGTGGCAACGGCCACCAGCTTAGATTGTCTTATCCTCGTTTTAAACCCAAGTCATGGAAAATAAGTCTGCCGATGGTTATGACTAGAGAGACCTGTAACCAAATGTTGTGGCCTAGAGTACTCCAGTGCGCTTACTAGCCAGCCATAACCTCTCCTGGGGTACTCCATTTCTTTCCCCTTTGTCTCCCCACCCAAACAATTTAGCCTTCTTAGTAATCATTGGATAGTTTTGGTTCCTCCCCCTTCCCCAAGATGCTTTGTGTTTCCACAAGCCTTAGTGTTCCATGAAGGCTGCTGATACTTTTCTTGTGTGGGTGGTATCATTTTAGCTACGTAAAGAACAGTGGCACTTAGAAGAAATGCAAATGCTATAGATCAGGGGTGGCCAACTCTCAAGAGACTGCAATCTACTTTCAGAATTAAAAACTGGCAGTGATCTACAGTGATCAGTTCCAAGCTGTTGAGCTTTTTTGAGGGGATTAAGTCACTCACAAAGGGACATGGGTGGCACTGTGGGTTAAACCACAGAGCCTAGGACTTGCCGATCGGAAGGTCGGCAGTTCGAATCTCTGCGACGGGGTGAGCTCCCTTTTCTCGGTCTCCGCTCCTGCCAACCTAGCAGTTCGAAAGCACATCAAAGTGCAAGTAGATAAATAGGAACCGCTCCGGTGGGAAGGTAAACAGCGTTTCCGTGCGCTGCTCTGGTTTGCCAGAAGTGGCTTAGTCATGCTGACCACATGACCCGGAAGCTGTATGCCGGCTCCCTTGGCCAACAAAGCGAGATGAGCGCCGCAACCGCAGAGTCGGCCACGACTGGACCTAATGGTCAGGGCTCCCTTTACCTTTTAAGTCACTCACAAAGGAATCACTTTGGATTAAATCAGCAGCACAGAGAAAGCTTCTTTTCATCTTCCCTCCCAGAGATCAAACAACAATGGAGGCCGGGGCAGTAGTCAGTTTTAGCAACGCTAAGGAAAGGGAGCCAGAGATCAACCGCAATATACCGAAACCTCGCAGGGATCTACCAGTACAGCGGCTCTCAACCTGTGGGCCCCCAGATGATGTTGGACAACAACTCCCATCATCCCTAGCTAGCAAGGCCAGAGCTCAGGGATGATGGGAGTTGTAGTCCAACAACATCTGGGGACCCACAGGTTGAGAACCGCTGTACCAGTAGATCGTGATTGACCTGTTGGACATCCCTGCTATAGATGAAAGCAACAAATCAGAATTTCCATGTTCAGCATCAGTTTGCCACTCAATCCTGATTGCTGAGCAACAGAGAGTGGGGTTGCTGTGTTCATTGTGTACTAGACGGGACTTTGGTCTGATCCATTAGGGCTCATATTACATTCTTATCCCACCCTTTGCTCCTTTCTGCTTAACCAAGGCAGGAGATGGACAGCCTTCAGCGTCAGATGGAAGAGCATACGATAACAGTCCATGAATCGATGTCTTCATGGACCCAGATAGAAGGGCAGCTAACGGACTTTACATCTAACTTTGCTGCAACTACGACGGGCAACCAGAACCTCTCCGTTGTAGACCTAAAGGATAATAACCTAAGTGCTGGGGAAAATGAAGAGCCGATGCAGTGACTTCTTTGCCTGTTGCTTCACTTCACAGCTGTTCGAAGTATGTGAAACATGTTCATCAGCCCTATTTGAAACCAAGTTTTAGAGATCTTCATCTGTTCTTCCTTTTGAGTAGGGGGGGAAATGTCAGAGCCAAAACATTTGAAGATAATGCTACCGTATATTAAAATACATTTTAATCTGTCTTGGAGGAAAAAGAAATGTGATGTTTGGTCTCCAACAAGACATTTTCATCTGTTCAGAAGTGGTTAAAGTGACTTTTGTTGCAGAGGAATGTGGGCTTCATTACACCACTTCCAACCTTTTTTTTTTTGTTGTTAGTAAAAAAAAAAAGTCATATAGAAGGCTGAGGATTTTGCTGATATGCAAAGCTACGCGAGCAGGGCTGGGCACACTAAGCTCCTTCCCCCGCCCCACCCCCAAACTCATGAAGGGCAAAGGTTTGAAACAAGGAGTCTTTTCTATTTGTGGATTGCATAATCAGGGCCAGAGACTGAGGTTCTAAATTGAGCTCTCTGCATCAGGGCTTCACCCTCCATAAGTGGAAGGATGACAGGGGTGGGTGGAGCTGAGTGCATTTCTCCCCCCGCCCCCTTGCTCACATGGTACATTTTATATGAATTCAGAATGGCCAAATAAGACTACAGTGGTGCCTCGCAAGGCGAAATTTATTCGTTCCGCAAGTTTTTTCGTCTTGCGATTTTTTCGTCTTGCGAAGCACGGACTTTGGAAAAGCTTCTAAAATCACCAAAGTCTTCAAAAACCTCAAAAAAGGCTACCACACCGCGTGCTATGAGTTGCTCGTCGAAGTGAATGCACGGTTTTAAGAAAAAGGAAACAAACTTGCAAGACAAAAGAAACAAACTTGCAAGACCATAGGGAAATCCGTCTTGCGAAGCAGCTCAAAAAACGAAAAACTCTTTCGTTTTGTGAGTTTTTCGTCTTCCGAGGCATTCGTCTTGCGAGGTACCACTGTAATGACTTGGTCTGCTGTAGACATGAGAATATGAACCAGAACTTTCACACACCCTAGGCTGGTAATTGAATCTCTTTTTTTGTTTGTTTGTTTTAGAGACACACCCTTGATTGATAGAGATGACCAGTTCTAACCAATAACTTACTGGCGGCCATGAATCTCAAAACCACCAACTCTGAAGTAGTTCCATTGCATCAATTGGGACTACTTCAAAGGAAATACATTGAGGATCCACAACCAAAGGCCAGTGGAGAGCTTTGATTTCACTTTGGCAGAAGCATTTTGCACCTTTTTTGTTGTTGTTGTTCCAGTCTTTTGAGGACTCCTCCAGTGCAGGGTGTATATAAATACTTCAACTCTGTTCTTGTCCTGGAGTATCTGTTTTTAAGTGGACTTACTCTGTAGGTTACAAATCACCAGGGGTTGAGTTTTATTTTTGCTCTGTTAATTTTTTTTGCATCTTATATTTTGGTTGGAAAATGAGATATATATGTATGTGTGTATGTATGTATGTATGTATGTATGTCATGGGGCCTAAGGAAAGCCAGCCTCTAAAATACGGAGTTTTAGAAATTTACTTACTGTATATTTCAAACATGAATGTCATACTGCCTGTAACCCTTGTTTGTTGGCTTTAACCCCCTCTCCTTATGCAGGGATCCAGACTCTGCAGTCCTTCAGAAGTCATTAGACTCCCACACCCACCATCCCTAACCATTGGCCATGCTGGCTGTGGCTGATGGGAGTTGGAGTCCAACGTCATCTGGTCTAATGACTAGTTAGGAGCCTAGTGCTCATGTAGCTGCCTTTACAGATAGACCCTGCTGAGCTATAATTAGCAGGCTGAAACAACATGCCTTAGGTTTTCTCTTTTTATCTCTCCCCGCCCCCCCTCGCTCAATTACTGACAACAGAAAGCCACCTTTGCTGTGTTTTGAAGCACATTGACTTGGCTTAATCTACTTTCTGCTTTGAATATTGCCCCAAGATGCTTTAGAGAAAAAAATACTGCTAGAGAACGAATGGATTGTCAGCAGTCTTGACTGAAAGGTATAGAAATCTGGGGTGTAACAATTGCAGAGTCCACCACTACCACCCTGCACAGGTCTTCTGCGACATCACATTATGGTGTAAACCTAGCTACTACCAAAAATGGTGGCAACCTCTGATTTCCTGCAATATTAAATGCAGCTCATCAGTGATGTTGGTGTGTTTTACTGACTGATGATCTTCCGTGGGTGGGCCAGGAGCCACAGCTGATCAATGCCCCACCCTAAGGTGGGTCACACCAGTGACAACATTTAGCAGTAGCTGACTTAAGGGGGAGAAACAGGGAAGGCAAAATGGAAAGCAGGATAGGCACTTATGGTGGGTTTTTTTAAGCGTCCCATGTTGCAAGCTGGGGTTAAAGGTGGACCCCAGCTTTGAAAAATTTTAAGATTTCTATATTAGATATTACAGTGGGGAAACAGGGTACTAGATGCATGATTGCCACTTCCATAGTATTTAGTTCTGACCTGACTTTCAGGGTAGATTGATAGCAGAAACAAAAACTCTAGGGTAAGTGGCTTTGAGGGTCTTGGCCTCTGCATCATTCTCAAACTGCATACCGTATTAGACTCGAATTTAAACAAACTTACTGAGGGGAAGGAATGTCTTTGGATAAGGATAGTTTTATTGTGGGTTTCCTTCCAGATAACATACAGAGACCATCTTCCCATCAGGGACAGAGTATGGTATTCCCATGTTGCTTTTAAGAAAAGAAAAGAAAAGAAAAAACCCACTCACCACAACCCTGGCTTCATATTGAAGATTTGATTTTTCTACGGTTTGCACCCAATGTTTATCATATTCAGAGCACATGTATTGAAATTAATGGACATAAATAATTTAGGTCCATTAATTTCAATGCATCTACTCCGATTATAATTTATTGGAAACATCCCATAGTCTTTTTTTTAATACTATGAACCATAATTTTGAAACTGCAGTAAAACTTTTAATATTTGCATATAGTATATGAAGGAAAGGTACTTTTAAAATGTAATTTTTTTTTGTTTCTGTTAATGTGACAATGACTATTTTATAAGACTAATCAAACTGTTATTGAGACGAAACATTGAAAGCTTTATTGATTAACCCGGATATGCTAATAGCTTTTACTAGTAAGTCTATTTTGCAGAGTAAATAGTAATGAGTGATTTCTTTTTGCTGCTGTTCACAATCTTGAAGCTTATGTACTTGCTAACTTAAAGAGGAAGAAATTCTATAGTATTTAAACACCAAAGGTAATACTATGTAATGATTAATATATATTCAGCTCCCCAATTTGCACCAGTGGGATTTTCATGTTGCTGTTCTACTTAGCACACGGTATTATTTACAGGAATGATTCTTGTATTTATAAATCTTGACAACTTCTGTTCATATGTTAAATACTAAATTAGGTAACACACCTCTTTCAGGCCTTTACCAATTCCTGACCAGCTCTTTAAAACAAAACCGGATTGTATATTCATAAAGCAGTATGTAGCCTTGTATGTCTTTCTCCTTTGGGAAAGGAAATCTTATTTCTCTTCTTATTTCCCAGCTGAAAATGCTTCCTTCCTCTCTTTTAAGACATCTCCCCTCCCTTGTTTATATCTACTATTAACATGCCATTTTGACCAGGAAGGAAATAGGTCTAAACTTGAGAGAGCAAAAGAGAGCACACTTAACTAGCAACAAACCTAATTACAGAACTTTTATTGTTCTCTCCCTCTGTCTTCAGAGACTGTGCCCTTTTTAAAAGGTGCTGTCTTTTAAATCCATAGTTCAAGGAAAAGCTTCCAGAGCAACCACAGATTAGCCAAGTGGACAGGTGCCTCAGTTTAACACTGGCATGTTTTTAGAGATCGGAAGAATCATCTTGAAGGGATCCAGTGTATAAGATTATTGGAATGTCCTTCTTTTGCTGGCTTCTTCATCCCTAGAGGTCAATACCTATTAAGGTATATTTTTAATTGCAAAATGGGGAAGAAACCACAAAATGCTCCGTCTGAATATTGCAGAGGTTTGTTTGTTGTTGTTGTTGTTTTTAAAAAGCTTCAGCATTCCTTTTGGAGCATTGTTTGAGGGATTTTCTGCAGTCTTTCAGTGTTACAGTAAAAAGAAAAAGGCACATTTTATGCTTCTCTAAATTGAGCGTCTGCATTATTGCAGAATGTTGCATGTTAATTCCACTGTCTTCCAAGTTGTTTGGAAACTTGGGTACTCTGTTAACACACTTCTTCCTTTTTCTTGTGGAGGACAATGTTCTCTTTTTCCTATCAGGAAAATGTTATTACTATTTCGGTAAAGACAAGCAGTTTTCTAGAATGACATATGCATGTTGGATGTATTGCGCATTACTGCTTCTTCAGTATGTACAATTCAGTACTTGTGGGAGTATCTATAAGCAGGTGTGCTGATCAGCATGAGAGCATTAAAGGTAGATAACTCTGATCATTATAAACCAAAATGTATCAAATTCTTCTTTGATCTGATACATACGCAATTAAAAACAGTTAATCCCTGTCACTCTTATTTATAAGAGGGCTCTAATTATGCTGATCTTTTTACTCTTCCTCCTGAAAACTCAGAGTTAATGCTAACCTGCTGGAATTAGATGGTTTATGTCCCAGTGGCGCATATCATTCTAGCCACTAGGAAATTATCTGTGAAAACCTGCCTTGCCTTGAATCGACCTGCACAGAGTTATTTGAAGAAATAATACCGAAAATTTCTCATACATATTCTGTCACATCTTAAAGGTTTCAATCAGTTGCTGTGTTGATAAGGAAAAGCATCACCTCCAAAACAATGTTCAATTGGGAGTTCCAAATAAGGGAGGAGTTATGAAGTTTTTGACTTAAGGATTCATGACTGTGACCTTTTTAAAAAGCATGTTAATGAAAAAAATAATTAGGATGTGCATAAAAGTTCTTGAACAGGTTTTGTGCAATAAACTATTTTTCATAAAAAGTGTTTCCATTGTTTATTATGGTAAAATGGGGAGGGGGATGATTCAGGTGCGCAGCCTGGGAGTCATTTTGGACTCACAGCTGTCCATGGAGGCGCAGGTAATTCTGTGTCCAGGGTAGCTGCCTACTAGTTCCATCTGGTACGCAGGCTAAGACCCTACCTGCCCACGGACTGTCTCACCAGAGTGGTGCATGCTCTAGTTATCTCCCGCTTGGACTACTGCAACGCGCTCTACGTGGGGCTACCTTTGAAGGTGACCCGGAAACTGCAATTAATCCAGAATGCGGCAGCTAGACTGGTGACTGGGAGTGGCCGCTGGGACCACATAACACCGGTTCTGAGAGATCTGCATTGGCTCCCAGTACGTTTCCGAGCACAATTCAAAGTGTTGGTGCTGACCTTTAAAGCCCTAAACGGCCTCGGTCCTGTATACCTGAAGGAGCGTCTCCACCCCCATCGTTCAGCCCGGACACTGAGATCCAGCGCCGAGGGGCTTCTGGCGGATCCCTCATTGCGAGAAGGTTACAGGGAACCAGACAGAGGGCCTTCTCGGTAGTGGCACCCACCCTGTGGAACACCCTCCCTTCAGATGTGAAGGAAATAAGTAGCTATCCTATTTTAAAAAGACATCTGAAGGCAGCACCGTTCAGGGAAGTTTTTAATATTTAACGCTGTATTGTTTTTAATACTTGATTGGGAGCCGCCCAGAGTGGCTGGGGAAACTCAGCCAGATGGGCGGGGTATAAATAATAAATTATTATTATTATTATTATTATTATTATTATTATTATTATTATTATTATTATTACTACAGTAAATTTCAAAAAGCTGAAAGCACATTTTAAAGGATAGGAAACAGGGAAGATGACTCACAAGCTGATGAAGGTCAGTATACCAAGACAACAGAAGAATGGAGAGCTGTCCAAGACCAAGCTAGGGATTGAAATTCTACCATTTCCCTGTTTTAAACAAGGAAAGTTAGAAAGATGTTAAGAGTATCTATCCAAGCGTTATAAGCTACAGTATATGTATTTTAAAAATAGGGTGGGCTCAGCGGCATAGCAACTTTTTTTAGGAAGTCCAAAAAATTTTTTAGACAGCGTCTGCCCTCAAGCTCCCCCTGCTGCCCAGAATCCCAACCCCTGACACACAGCAGCCAATGTGCTGCAGTACAGACCCCCTACGCTGCCCCCCCCACCTGGTGCAGACTGCACCCACACACCACCCTCAGTTACCTACGCTACTGGGTGGGCTATAATTGAATTCTCAATTCAAAGGTTCTTGCATCTGTAGGATCATATCACCGTGAGGATGAGATGTGGCACCAGAACCTCTGTTGCTCTCACTCAACTGGTTTATGATGACATCCTGCAGAACAGCAAAAGCAATAATGAAGTGGCAACTTCAAAGAAGGGGCTTTAAATGGAACCTTATTGAAGTTCTTTTGGTAACTGGCTGGAGGTGAATTTCCCAGCTATGATACACTACAACTAGATCAACTGCCAGAAATGGCTAGATTAACGAGTAGATTAAGAGACCAGGATGAAAGAACCTGTAAGGGAAGATTGGAAAAGATTTGTAGATAATTGGAAAAATCATTGTAAACATATTAAAACGTTGACAGGATTAGAATAAATTGAGCAGTGTGAAGTCTACTGAAACCAAACTGAAAAAGAGAAAATATGGAAAAAATAGAATATGTGTTCTAAAAAACGGAGGGAAGGGGGAAGGGTTGACCTTTTGGAATTTTATATGATAATGTTCAGTTAAGCCATCGGAAGAACAGTTGCGCTATGGTCCAAGCCCTAGTTTATTGCAGGGAATCAAAACCATAGATTCTAAAGTGTTCTGTAGCCATGCATGTACTCCTTAGCATTGTTTCTGTGAAAAGGGTTATATAACTACACATAACTACAAGACGAAATAACTACACGCAGAACAGTGATAAGGAAAAACACACATTTTATTCACAACTGCTATCAGCAAGGATGTGGGCTCAAGCCTGAGATAAATGGTTATGCAAAACACTAGGATGTGCCCAGACTTGTTCCGAACAGGAAAAACAATTAGTGCCTCTAGCAATGTCACACCTGTGGGGAGGAAGCAGACAAAAAACTACTGTATTAGCACTCTGTAACCCCATCCAGGCTTTACACAAGGAAACCACGAGTTGCCTCATAACATGCTTGTTATGAACACTTACCTGCTATTACCCTAAGGTAAGGCTAACATTGGCACATGGGTAGCGCTGTGGGTTAAACCACAGAGCCTAGGACTTGCCGATCAGAAGGTCGGCAGTTCAAATCCCCGCGATGGGTGAGCTCCCGTTGCTCAGTCCCTGCTCCTGCCAACCTAGCAGTTCAAAAGCATGTAAAAGTGCAAGTAGATAAATAGGTACCGCTCTGGCGGGAAGGTAAACGGCATTTCCGTGCGCTGCTCTGGTTCGCTAGAACCGGCGTAGTCATGCTGGCCACATGACCCGGAAGCTGGACGCCGGCTCCCTCGACCAATAAAGTGAGATGAGATGAGCATTGCAACCCCAGAGTTGGTCACGACTGGACCTAATGGTCAGGGGTCCCTTTACCCTTTAAGGCTAATATTAATAACTTAGTTATTACACGGCCCCTGTACATAAGGGCAGCCGATACTGCCAACTGATCACAGGAGAAGCGCCACTGATTCAATAACTTGGGTAGACCATTTGTACAAAGCTCTGTCAAAATGATCTGACAAGCTTTGACCAATCAATGTTACCGCACAGTGCCCCTAGGGTACATATCACTGGTACTACAGCCTTACATTGCACTCCTTTCCATTCAACCCATTCTGTCAAGGGAAAAAATCCTAACTTTTATTAATTGCTTCCTGTCTAGGTAAAGGCAGTTTGCAGATGGTTACATACTAAGGTAAACTTATATATATATATATATATATATGCAGGTTTTGGTGTCCTCGGGTGTCTTCCCGTGTAAAAGTTGGGGTGTCTAGGCGACGTTTCGACGAGGTCTCACTCGTCATCTTCAGGCTGGTGCTTTCGGCTTCTTGTTACTGGAACAGAGCAGGATCTCAGTGTTTGAGTTCCTATAAATACTGTAGAGGGGGTGTGGTGTATAGCCTCCAATGTTCTGGGCAGAGAGGAAGTTCCCAGGCTAGTGTGCCTTTTCTTCTTTTGTTCCTTAATTACTTGAGAGATATCTTGGGTGATTTCTTGAGTGATATCCTGAGTACCACTTAGGTGGGTCATTAGGTGTGGATTAGTTGTTAAAGTCTTTGTGTCTTGACCTCTTGAACTTTGTGAAGAGTTTTCCTGAGAAGATGGCTGTACTGTACTTAGTTGTGCTCTGGCTTGGCTTCGTGTATAGGGGCGAGCTGTGGTTTTGTGGCTTGTGTCAGCCAGATCTGTGTAGGGATTGCAGGGGGGTGCAGCATCCGGAGGTGCCACCATGGATTGGCTACTGGATGGTGTCTGTAATTCATCTGTGGAGAGGGTCTGGGTTTGGGTCTGGTGTGGTTGATTGGTGTTGGCGTTCTGTGTGCCTCTGGATCTGGTGTCAGTTTTTGTGGGGAGGGCTAATTTCCAGATGTCTGGCAAGCGGGATGTGTCGTCACGCTTGTTCATGTTGTGAGGGTGTTTCTCTATCTCGATGGCTTCCATGATTATTCTCTTGTGGTGATGTTCCGTGTTAAAGAGCAATTTGGAATCTGCAAAATTAATTTCGTGTCCTGTTTCTTTCATGTGTTGGAAAAGAGAGGAAGTTTTTTCTTCTTTTTTGACGGCATTCTTGTGTTCTGCGATACGTGCATTTATTCGTCTGTTTGTTTGTCCAATGTACGTGGCTGGGCAGACTTTGCAGGGTATTTCATAGATCCCTTGGTTTTCCAACTGGATTTTATCCTTGGGGTTTCTGAGGATATTGGCTATACAATCCCCCCGAATACATCTTGGACCTGACCAACCACTGCCTAACCAACACGTACTTCATCCACAATGGACAAAGATACAAACAGATAGAAGGAGCACCTATGGGATCACCCCTCTCACCGGTCATCGCAAACCTGTACATGGAACACTTTGAAACCAATGCTTTAGACAAGTCAGAACACAAACCCAAACTTTGGCTCAGATATGTTGACGACACCTTTGTAATTTGGCCACACGGGAAGGAAAAACTGGATAGCTTCCTCACACATCTCAACAACTTACACCCCAAAATACAATTCACTATGGAAATAGAAGCCAACAACCAACTTCCCTTCCTTGACGTCCTAATCTACAAAAAACCTGATGGCTCCCTAGGACACACTATCTACCGGAAAAAAACACACACCAACCGCTACTTACATGCACAATCACACCACCACCCTGCACAAATAAACTCCGTAGCCAAGACTCTCATCTCCAGAACCAAACGCCTGGCTGACAAAGACCACTTGACAACTGAGTTACAGAATCTCTCAAACGTGTTAATTGCCAATGGATACCAGCAAAACAGGATTACGAAGCTAATCCAAAAGGAAACACCCCCCAAAAACCAAGACACAGAAGAAAACAATGGCATGGCCCTCCTTCCTTATATCAAGGGCACTACAGATAAAATTAGCAAAATCCTCCATAAACACAATATCAAAACAGCCTTTTGCACCAACCAAAAAATAGCCAATATCCTCAGAAACCCCAAGGATAAAATCCAGTTGGAAAACCAAGGGATCTATGAAATACCCTGCAAAGTCTGCCCAGCCACGTACATTGGACAAACAAACAGACGAATAAATGCACGTATCGCAGAACACAAGAATGCCGTCAAAAAAGAAGAAAAAACTTCCTCTCTTTTCCAACACATGAAAGAAACAGGACACGAAATTAATTTTGCAGATTCCAAACTGCTCTTTAACACGGAACATCACCACAAGAGAATAATCATGGAAGCCATCGAGATAGAGAAACACCCTCACAACATGAACAAGCGTGACGACACATCCCGCTTGCCAGACATCTGGAAATTAGCCCTCCCCACAAAAACTGACACCAGATCCAGAGGCACACAGAACGCCAACACCAATCAACCACACCAGACCCAAACCCAGACCCTCTCCACAGATGAATTACAGACACCATCCAGTAGCCAATCCATGGTGGCACCTCCGGATGCTGCACCCCCCTGCAATCCCTACACAGATCTGGCTGACACAAGCCACAAAACCACAGCTCGCCCCTATACACGAAGCCAAGCCAGAGCACAACTAAGTACAGTACAGCCATCTTCTCAGGAAAACTCTTCACAAAGTTCAAGAGGTCAAGACACAAAGACTTTAACAACTAATCCACACCTAATGACCCACCTAAGTGGTACTCAGGATATCACTCAAGAAATCACCCAAGATATCTCTCAAGTAATTAAGGAACAAAAGAAGAAAAGGCACACTAGCCTGGGAACTTCCTCTCTGCCCAGAACATTGGAGGCTATACACCACACCCCCTCTACAGTATTTATAGGAACTCAAACACTGAGATCCTGCTCTGTTCCAGTAACAAGAAGCCGAAAGCACCAGCCTGAAGATGACGAGTGAGACCTCGTCGAAACGTCGCCTAGACACCCCAACTTTTACACGGGAAGACACCCGAGGACACCAAAACCTGCATTCCTGTACCCGTGAAAATCTACGAAAGCATATATATATATATATATATATACCCAATTTTTTTATTAGTTTTCTCTTATAGACAAAAACACAAAAGAAAAACATTACATTTGACACAAGATAAAAATTTAACAACAATAAAAACACACAAAATAAAAGAAGATTTTTTTCTTCTTATTCCCTGGTGTATTTGCATTGCTAAAAGACTTCCTCGACACCCTCCAATCTGGATTTCATCCTATTAGATATTTAGCAGTTCCCAATTTCATATTTATAACATCAGTATCTTCTTTCATTACAAACTTCTTAACCTTACTTCTAATTGTCATCCATGATAACCTTTATTATTAATCTTTTTCTATCCCTTAGCCTACTCTGTTACTTCTAGGGATTTCCTAATTATCTTATATTACAGTGTCTCCCTAAATATTCTTTAAATTTCTTCCAGTCTTACCTTCCATGGAAGAAGGTAAACTAATATAATTTCACTAAAAATCAACCACTCAACAGATCTTCTCCATTCCACCTTTGTTCCACTCAGAAAAATGATTGGGAAATATGACTCTAGAAGCCATGGCTGTGTTTGTTCTACATCTTCGACCACAGGGAACTCTCGGACTCTACCGGGCTTTTGAGCGTCCTCTAAGGACCAGGAGCAGTTCAGTTTTGTCCCTTTTTCATGTTGTTGTTTAGTCGTGTCCGACTCTTTGTGACCCCATGTACCAGAGCACGCCAGGCAGGAGTTTAGTCAAACTCATGCTGGTAGCTTCGAGAACACTATCCAACCATCTCGCCCTCTGTCGTCCCCTTCTCCTTGTGCCCTCCATCTTTCCCAACATCAGGGTCTTTTCCAGGGACTCTTCTCTTCTCATGAGGTGGCCAAAGTATTGGAGCCTCAGCTTCAGGATCTGTCCTTCCAGTGAGCACACAGGACTGATTTCCTTCAGAATGGAGAGGTTTGATCTTCTTGCAGTCCATGGGACTCTCAAGAGTCTCCTCCAGCACCATAATTCAAAAGCATCAATTCTTCGGCGATCAGCCTTCTTTATGGTCCAGCTCTCACTTCCATACATCACTACTGGGAAAACCATAGCTTTAACTATATGGACCTTTGTTGGCAAGGTGATGTCTCTGCTTTTTAAGATGATGTCTAGGTTTGTCATTGCTTTTCTCCCAAGAAGCAGGCATCTTTTAATTTCGTGGCTGCTGTCACCATCTGCAGTGATCATGGAGCCCAAGAAAGTAAAATCTCTCACTGCCTCCATTTCTTCCCCTTCTATTTGCCAGGAGGTGATGGGACCAGTGGCCATGATCTTCATTTTTTTGATGTTGAGCTTCAAACCATATTTTGCACTCTCCTCTTTCACCCTCATTAAAAGGTTATTTAATTCCTCCTCTCTTTCTGCCATCAATGTTGTGTCATCTGCATATCTGAGGTTGTTGATATTTCTTTCAGCAGTCTTAATTCCGGCTAGGGATTCATCCAGCCCAGCCTTTTGCATGATGAATTTTGCATATAAGTTAAATAAGCAGGGGGACAATATACAGCCTTGCCGTACTCCTTTCCCAATTTTGAACCAATAAAGGCTTAATAAAATGAACCACGGAGAAGGGAAGTCGATGATAAATTTATGGTTTGTATTCGGTCAAGTATTGTGCAAACCCGTAAAACTGAAAACGATACATAAAATTAAAAATAAATTAAAAGTGGCACTTTGCAATCCGTCTGTTTCTGGGAATGTGTATGGCACGTGGCCTCCCTCCTTCCCATCAACGCAGTTCTAGCCTTAGGGTTAAAGGGGCGGCGCCTCGCTCAAGGCCGCCGTCGGACTCCCGAAGGAAACTTCATTTCCCATCATGCGCCGCGGCAACGTTCCCACCCGTGACGTGGCTCGATGCGATTTGGTCTCGCTTCCGATGCTCCCTCATCTGTTTTCCTTTGGATTGAAATTCCTGTCAGGGAAACGGGGGGGGGGGGGGCGACCCACCCTGGCGTCTTGCCAAAACCCTTTCCATTTTTATCCTCGCTCAGTCCCTTTCCCTCGCTTATTTCTCCCCCCTTACACCAAGAACAGGCAGCCTCAAACCCGTGAATGCCATTCTAAGGAAGGGGCTCCGTGTTATAAGACTTTCACCTCATAGAGGGTCGCCCAAGGGTCGTCCAACCCCCTTCAAATGCAGGAATCTTGCGGGGGGTCCGTATAAATAATACGCTCCCCGTTCAATTAAGCTAAGCGCCACTTGGGAGAAAGACATTTCCTTTTTTCCTCAGGCGCTAAACTGTTATAAAAATCCCAGCCAGGCAGTACACTAGACAGCCCTCTTGCGGGTAGGGAGGCTTTACTGTGGCAAGTGGCCGTTGAAGGAGGTCCTCGCGCGCGAGGCGCCTGCGCACTGGGCCGCCTCCGCGAGGAGAGGGAGGGAGAAAAAAGCGCGAGGGAGAGAGACGGAAGCCGGGAGGCTTTTCCTGAGGTACTTGGAGTTGTCCCTTAAAGGGCGTGGCGTGGTGTGGTTTTTCCCCCCCCCCTTTTGCGGGAGGGGGTGGGGCCGTGGGAATCGTCCGCGCACGCGCGCGTACTGGCTCCCTCATCCCTCCTTCCCTCGCTCGGTTCCAGAGGGAAGAAGAGGGGAGCGATGGAGCGCTGGCCGGGCTGGGCCGGGTTGTGGGAGGCCTCGTGGTCCCGCTGGCCGACCTGGGAGCTGCTGGCCGCCTGCGCGGTGATCGGCGCCCTAGGCTGGATGCTGCGCTTGCTGGAGAGGAGGCCCGGCGGCCGGCGCCGCTGCCAAGGCCCCGGACCTGCCGCCCAGGGGGCCTCCTTGGCCGCCGCCGCCGCCGCCGCCTCGACTCCTCCGCCGCCGCCTGCTGCCGAGGAGAAGCAGCGCTGCCGCGGGAGCCCCCACCAAGGTGAGAGGGAGAGACGCCCCACAGACCTCTCTGCTCCTGCGGCTTCTTCTCCTTATAGCATGTGCACATTTGGCATCTGAGAATCAGGGCATTCTTGTGGGGAAAGGAAGGAGGGATCTCTGAACGAATATATATATATAATATATACACACACACACACACACACTGTATCTCGTTTTGCCTTGGTAGAGTTATGATCCCTGGTGTGCGTGGGGAGTCCGTGCTTTGCAACAACTGGCAACAAATGCGATTGTGCTTTTTTCCTTCTCAAAATACATTTTAATATTTTGTTTTCCTTCATAGATTTAATAATCTTTTAAGATTGTCCTTATCTCCTCTGACGTGGCTCTGGTTTTATGTTTTCTTTCTTTCCCCCCTGGTGGTTTTTCATAAGTTGGTATGACGCAAAAAAAGCCCTAAGCGTTGGTCTTAAAAAATAGTAGGATGGATTATATCAGGCACCCCCAAACTCTGCACCCTCCACATGTTTTGGGACTGCAGTTCCTATCATCCCTGACCACTGGTCCTGTTAGCTAGGGATGGTGGGAGTTGTAGTCCCAAAAACATCTTGAGGGCCGAGTTTAGGGGTGCCTGGATTATATGGTGGTTTTGGTTTTTTGTGTATCTCATTTGTTATTTGTAGGCCTTTGGGCAATAGAGGCCTTCAGGGTGGTGTACAAAGCGAATGCAGATACATATTTGATTAGATCATAGACACGTTGAAAATGATGAATTTAAGTTCGCCATGGCTAACAATTGATTTTAGTATGATTACTGGAAGTATAGCCTAGTTAAAACTCAGTAATAATAATAATGACATAAATGTGTATGGTACTGTATTTAACAAAGCGCAAGAGTGGAAATCCTTCTAATGTGAGAAGCAAACAGGAGCCAGGAGCAGAGGAAGCTGTGTGGAGACTGGTGTAAGCATATACCATGCAGATTACGTGGAAATAACATGCAGTTGTTTTAATTAATCAAGAACATAATGTTGTCTAACCTTTTGTGTCTAGTATTTAGCTTAATTCTCATAGTAGTTGTCATGTTGGAGATGAGTGTCATTATATTGTTACATGCCACCCCAATCTCTGCTCAGCGATAACAAGATTCCAGGGGGTTCCAAGCACCCACCCAGCATTGTGCTCCAGTGGAAATAAAGGCAAGTCTGCAGTGTCTAGGAAATATGGTTTATTCACACACATTTACACCTGAAGCCTGCAGTGGAGGGGCCCCCAGAACGTTACACCCCAAAAGTGTCTTGTGGCTCCTCTCATAGCTTCAGCAAGGTTGGGTCCAGCAGTCAGTCATGGCCCCCTGCTGTCTTGGTGCAGTTTCTCCCAGCCAGTGCGCATGGAGTTCTGCCCAGTTTCCTCCTTGTTCCCAGAACACCTTGCCAAAACCCTCTGTGTAAAAACCCCTCAGTTACCTGTAGGCTCTTTGACTTGATGGCTTTTGCTGTGGGTTAATGTCAAGGCCATCATCTCCCTTTGTCATTCTGTCTAGCAGAAAAACAAGCTCAGCCTGTCTGCTCTGATTATCTGATTAAACCCGAGCACCCAAGAATGGGGAGGGGGGGGGGAGAGGACCTGAGAGAACGAGTGAGAGAACTAGGGATAGGGAAGAGAAAAATACTTTACCCTGCTCATTCAGGTCTAATAACTTGAGATTTCAAGCTGTCAGAAATTTATCTCACTAAAGTTAATGAGTTTGTACAGCATAGCCTGTCTTATCACATCCTGTAGTGTCATATTTTCTCTCTTGCACTTCTTTCTTGATGTTCCACTTGATTTCTTTAATATTTCTCAGTTTTTCTACTTAAACCTTTAGATTTTTGTTTTTTAGTCTCACCCAGCCAGTTGTTGCAGATTTCCTAATTGCTTTTTTTTTTTAAGCCTGCAGATGACCTAGTATATATTTTGGGCACTTTTATAAATAAGTGTGGATGATTCTTCCCCCAAATTGATGGACATCCCTATGTAAAGAGATCTGTATTTATAGTTACACCTCTATTAATACATCTGAACTGTCGCTGCAAGCCTGCCTACTCCTGGGAACATTCCACTTGCAGAGTAATTGCCTACTCATCAATACATTTATTAAGATGAATTCCAGCTGCCAGCGCTGACTCACAGTTTGGGAGTCTTTCACACATGGAGTTCTTATTGACAAGAATACTTTATTGAGACTCTTTAAATGTAAAAACCTTGCCCAGAAAAGTTAGCTCAGATCTCAACCTGCTCTTCCTTACCATATTTCTTTTCCCTTTGCTCTTAAATAGATTCTTCTTGTATGGGGCATGCCACCTACACTGTTTTACTCAATTACTGTGTTTTGAGTTTTCCACAATATTTTTTCTACTTTTGTTTTTAGCCAAATAAGAATTGCCTTTATCCTTGAGGTGCTAGGAAAAAGTGCAGTGGAATATTACTCAAGAGTGCTGTACCTTGATTATGTTGTTGGAATATACCATACCTTATACCAACTGGCACAATGTTTGGTAGAACAGAGGTGATTCTTTTCACCGGGGTTCAGCAAACTTTTTCAGCAGGGGACCATTCCGCTGTCTCTCAGACCTTGTGGGGGGCTGGACTATATCTCCTTATCCTTTTGCTGCTGAAGATGTACCCATACTTTAAAAAAAACACAAAGCAGCCTCTTAGAACAAGGAAACAGATTGATTTTTCCTTTCATTTCTAGCAATCATATCATTTGGCAAAATCCTGTTTTATTCCAGTCAGATTCCTGTTTCCTGCTCTCTTCCATTTTTTTGCTCATTTTTTCTCCCTTAGTTGTTTCACCTCCAAAACTCAGGTCCTCATTTCTTTACAATCCACAGCCATCCACTCTAAATATTAACCCTTTTCTCTCAGCCTTCCCTCAAAATATCTTACCTGATCTCTTCTGATTTTTACCTAAACACTTTCCAAAAGCCCCATTACCCAAACTCCCTTATTACCATCACAACCTCCTTTTCTCTTACTATAAAGCCAGCACCTTCTGTCAAGAGCTTGCGTGTAACCTTCCACGCCTCCCTTTCTATGGAGGCGCAGGTTGCAGCCACAGCAAAGGTGGCATTTTTCCATCTCTGCCATATCAGGGAATTGGTCCCTTACCTTTCTCATCCTGATCTGGCCACAGTGATCCATGCGATGGTTACCTCCAGGCTTGATTATTGTAACTCGCTCTACACAGGGCTGCCCTTGAAGCTGACCCAGAAACTCCAGCAGGTGCAGAATGCTGCGACGAGGCTCCTTACGGGGTCCTTGCCACGGGATCACATTCATCCAGTACTTTACCAGCTGCACTGGCTCCCAGTGGAGTACAGGGTCAGGTTTAAGGTGCTGGTTTTGATCTTTAACATCCTATGCGGCCTAGGACCCTTGTACCTACGGGACCGCCTCTCCTGGTATGCCCCGCGGAGGACCTTAAGGTCCATAAATAACAACACTTTGGAGGTCCCAAGCTGCAAGGTGGTTAGATTGGTCTCAACTAGGGCCAGGGCCTTTTCAGTACTGGCCCTGACTTGGTGGAACGCTCTGTCACAAGAGACTAGGGCCCTGCGGGACTTGACATCTTTCCGCTGGGCCTGCAAGACAGAGCTGTTCTGCCTGGCCTTTGGTTTGGACTCAGTGTCACCCATATGTTTCCCTCCTTATGGTTTTCATTTATGGGCTACTATTAAAATGAGGCTGCATTTTAAATAGTATTTTAACCCGTATTTTAATAAACTGGTCCCCCCCCCATATTATGTTTTATTGTAATTTTATTGGTGTTGGCCGCCCTGAGCCTGGCTCTGGCCAGGGAGGGCAGAGTATAAATTATTATTATTATTATTATTACTAGTAATAATAATAATAATTCATCCATGATCTATTCTCTTCTGATAGCACCACCAACCAGCATCCTTGGATCACTCACCTACTTTCCCTGACTGCATCCTAGTTTTCTTAAAGTTTTTAGGAATGCTTCTAACAAGAACTCTTATACAGTGGTACCTCTGTTTACAAACTTAATCTGTTCCGGAAGTCCGTTCTGAAACCGAAACCATTCTTAAACCGAGGTGTACTTTCCCTAATGAAGCCTCCTGCTGCCGGTGCCCTTCCACTGTTCAGCTTCCGTTCTGAGACCAAGGTAAAGTTTGCAAACCGGGACACTACTTTCAGTTTTGTGAAGTTCATAAACCAAATAGTTTGAAAACAGGGCTGTTCTTAAACTGAGGTGCCACTGTATTTGGTTCTAATTCTCCTAAACTCAGACTAGTATTTGCATGCTTATTGATTTTTTCTAATATTTTCTTAGTAAATTCCCTTTTGAGACAAGTTAATTCCCTCTTGATAGAATAAATTCACATATGCTTCTCATCTGTTCTCTGTGTTAACTCTTGGGGTGCCAACCTCTGGACATTGGCCAGATCTCAATGCAAAAGACCCCTAAAATTGAGTGTCAGATTGCATGTGAGAATTGCAGGCTTGTGTACTAACTGCAGCCTCCATAACACAATCTTATGCCAGGAGAATCAATTTACTTTGAATGTTAATAAGTAGCTAATCTGTTTGAAATTATTAACTTCACTGGGAACGTGGGCAGTAAGTTTGTTGTGACCTAAAAATAGAGGCAGTAGGTTAAATGGTTGAGTATATTTGATGTTCTTATCCCACTGAAATATTCTATTTATTCTAATCTATTTTAAAACTTCTTCCAGTTTTCCTTTTATGGTTGAATTCTTGCATCTGTTTCATTCTCTTTTTAAGTAGAAGAGCAGACGTGGATCTAAAGCTTCCTGCCAGATGCTTAATGACTAAGTACTGAAATGGTGCTCAGTATTCTTGCTGCTAGCATTAGTCAGTGTTTCTCAAACATGGGTCTTCAGCTGTTGTTGGACTACAACTCCCATCATCCCTAACCATTTGTCCTGCTAGCTTGGGATAATGGGAGCCGTAGTCCAACAACAGCTGGAGACTCAAGTTTGAGAAACAGTGCATGTAGTTAATACACAAGGGGAACAGTCTCCCTAGGGAGGTTGTGGACTCTCCTTCCTTCAAGGTTTTAAAGCAGAGGTTGGATGGCCATCTGTCATGGATGGTTTAGTTGAGATTCCTGCATTGCAGGAGGTTGAACCAGATGACTCTTGGGGTCCCTTCCAACACTACAATTATATAAAGTTACAGAGTAAATTGTTTGAGGCTGGAATTTATATATTTGAATACACAGGTTTCCTAAGAGGCTCTTACTGAATCATTGCTTTGAATTCTGTAAGTCATTGACAGTAGCTATACAGTGGTGCCCCGCAAAACGAATGCCTCGCAAGACGAAAAACCCGCTAGACGAAAGGGTTTTCCGTTTTGGAGGTGCTTCGCAAAACGAATTTCCCTATGGGCTTGCTTTGCAAGACGAAATGTCTTGCGAGTTTTTCCGACTCCCCCCCCCCCCTTTTTCTAAGCCGCTTATCTGCTAAGCTGATAAGCCGCTAAAAGCAGCTAAACCGATAATAAGCGCTAATCCGTCAATGGGCTTGCTTCGCAAGACGAAAAAACCGCTAGACGAAGAGAATCGTGGAACGGATTCTTTTCGTCTTGCAAGGCACCACTGTATATGAAAAGGGACGCGGGTGGTGCTGTGGGTTAAACCAGCACTGTGGTTCGCTAGAAGCAGCTTAGTCATGCTGGCCACATGACCCGGAAGCTGTACGCCGGTTCCTTCGGCCAATAAAGCGAGATGAGCGCCGCAACCTCAGAGTCGGCCATGACTGGACCTAATGGGTAGGGGTTCCTTTAACTTTACTATATATGAAAAAACCCACTGTTTTAAATATTTCCCTGTAAAATTTTGAAATTATTAGCAAATATTACAAAAATGGGGAAGGGGTTAATACTGGGGTTTCTGCCTTAGTGCTGTACCCCTCTACTGAATTAGAATCATAGGATTGTAGCGTTGAAAGGGACTCTTGAGGGTCATCTAGTCCAACTCCTGCAAAGAGGAATCTTTAGCCCAGTGCGGGGCTTGAACCAACATGCTTTACCAATGGAGCCATCCAGCTACATTTGCTAATCACATATTTGCCTTGTTGATAGGAAACATTTGTAAACTTGAGAGCTTACAAAGTTTTAACATTACATAGTGTGTTTAAATTTAGTTGCACAGTGCTATTATCTTCCCACACAATGCACATGATTGAGATAAGATGTATTTCAAAGTTGTCTTTGTAATCTGAACCTTTGCATTCAGAACAGAATTGCTAGTGTAATAAACAAAATCTGCCCTTATTCTCTTATGGGGGACACAAGAGACCTTATAGAGTCCTTTGTAGGTTCTCCACCGGTAGGAGAAAATAACAGAGGCCAACCAGACAATATTGAGAAGCAAAGTAGCTAGTAAGCCTGATTGGCACAAAATATTCTTAAGAGTTGCTTTGAGCAATGCTTGTCATACACCTGGGTTTATTAAGATACTTCAGCTGCAAAGGGGGCCAGATGCCCAAAACAGATACAGGAGAGTGCAGGAGTGGTGTAAATTCTCCCCTTGCATTTCTAGTTAGTGCATTGATCTGCCCAGCAAGCACCTTATCAACCCTTCTCTTCCCAGTTGGTGCAGCTATCCACTAGTGTGAGAACCTAGTATCTGACTTTGGAGACTTTGGTTTTCTGTACACTGTTTCAACCTGCACCTTCAGCTAGACTAGTCTCAGTGAGAGCCAAGCTAAGCAACCCTTGGGAGAAGATTCGAACGTCATGGGACCAACCACCTCTGAGGAAGGTATTAATGAATGAACAGGTTCACATGCAAGCAAGTGTTCCTCCTTTAGGGATTTAAAAACTTACCATAGGGTTCACACAGCCCCAATTACCCCTTTAGCTTTCACTCACCTATTCTTTGATAACAATGAGCTGACTTATTAGGAGAAATTGCTCTTCAGTATTTGAGCCCTCAAAGCTAATAATCTGTTTGGTCGTCTTTTCATTTGGTGGTGGTTGTTTTTCCTCTCTAGGAACGGTAACAATGGATGCTATTTTATCACGATTAAAGCAGCTAACTTCTGATGAGCTCAGAGAAGAGATCGTTAAAGCTGGACAGAAATGTGGGCCTCTTACACTTACAACGAGATCAATTTTTGAAAAAAGATTGGCCCAGGCACTATTGGAACAGCAAGGAGAATTAGAGGCAGAAACCTCACTTTTGAATGGTGTACTTGGAACTGCTGCAGCTGATGCCAGCCAACTGCAAACAAAGAAACCTTCAAGGAATCAAAATGGTCACATAGGCTCCTCTGAGGATGGCGATTTTGGGTACAGTATGGGTTTGAACCCCCCAGAAGAGGAAGCCCTAATGCACAAGGCAGACAATGATTCTCTGATCAGTTCTCAGACTCCATCTAAGGAGCCTCTGCTATACTATGGTGTATGTCCGGTTTATGATGATATATTGGCAAGAAATGGTAATTTATTTTTATTTTTACCACTGCAGTGTAGTTAAAGATCAAGTTAAGCAAATGTACCTTTCATGGAGGAAAAAGAGTGCTATTGGAGAATAGTAATTGTGGTTAATTTATTTTACAGATTAGTTATTTAAAATGTATACCCTACTCTTTTATAATATGTTGAGGGTGGCCAGCATTTAATTTTTTTAAAAGTGCAAAAAACCCGAATCCTGTATTCTTTCATATAGCCTTTTCATTTATTTCTAGCTTTAGGTTTTTCCTATATTCATTATTACTGTAGAAGAGTTTGTTGGTAATCTACCATTAAGCATTCCATTGGGAAGTAAATTGAAAGGAAATTCTTGCAATTAAGCAGTTTTCAATAGGTACTGCAAGCCAGTGTTAGAAACTAAGATGAAAGCTAGGAGCTAAATGGCACCTTAAACCTAAGTTATGGGCACAGTAAGAGTGTCTAGGTGCACTTTTTTTTGTAACAAGAATACAAAGCTGAAAATTAATGAACTGCAGCTAAAATATTATGTTCATTTTTCACATGGTCTAGTCCTTCCCCTGCCTACCCCCTAATGTTATTAAGAGGGTCTTTTCTCTAGTCTTCAGAGAGTAGCTGGAAGTGGGGAGGCAGAAAAGGGTCCTCCTTTCCTTCCACTCTGCAGTTTTAATCTGAAATCTTAGGCACAGTACTACGTCCAGAGCTCAGAAATTGCTTGCTGTAATGAAATTCCCTGTCACAAAATGCACCTAATACAATGGGAGTTTCGAACTGCAAGCCTGAAACTAGAGAATCTAATGTTCTCTCTTTGAGGAAGCATAATCCCGAACAACCAAGGATGACATAACAGCTCTTGGGATGCTCAAAATATTTCAAGACTGATCTCGGTTCCACCCTTACTTGGTATGGGATTAGATTTGAGATTAAGTATTTAGGAGACTAATGCTATTTATGGAGTCAGTCCTAGAATATACAGATACTATTTTTAAGCTGCAAGAATACCAGATGTGTACAAATATCAGAACTTCAGTGAAAAATTAGCCTAGTTTATCTCAATATCATACTGTTATTTTTTTATTATAGTAGCAGAGGATATTCTGGATGGGAGTGGGAGAATGCATGCCTTAGGCAATGAGAACTGTGTTCAATAAAGATTTTTGACAGTGTCATATTGGTATAGTTTGGTAGGGAATTTTTCAATGGCTTGTCCTTTCTTTGCTTGCTGATGAAAAGTGTTTAGGGTTGCATCATAATCATGATGAGAATGATTTGTAATAAGCCAGATTAGTGCAATCTTATCACGATTGTTCTCTTTCTCTGTAAGACCCCCCAAATTTGGCATATTATTACAAATTTGCTGTCAAAAATGTATAAGAATTTAAGTCTCTTTTCCTGAAAGTAAAATTCACCGAGCCAATTTTGAACTCATTTGAGCATTTTCTCCTGCAGACTACCACGATGGAAATAAACTAATTTGATTTGTTTCTGTTCCAGAGAGGGTGCATGTATATGAGGATAAAAAGGAAGCCTTGCAAGCTGTTAAAATGATAAAAGGGTCAAGATTTAAAGCTTTCACAAATAGGGAAGATGCAGAGAAATTTGCCAAAGGCATATGCGACTATTTCCCATCTCCAAACAAGCCCTCCTTATCTTTGTCGCCTGTGAAAGTTTGTTCCGTGTTCAATAGAGGTAAGTGGATGCTTTTAAATGTTTTCCAGTTCTTTAACTACTTAAGTGGCTTTTGGAGTTGGGACTGTAGTTTATACTTAAAATACTGCCAGTGCTGTTCTTTTTCTGCTTTTAAAATGTAGCTCTGAGAACTTTATTTTGACAGGGATCATGTGAATTCCTAAACTGGTTTAAAGCTTATAAATATTCTTTATTTTAAAATTAATGCTGAAGGATCTGTTCTTAATTTACCTGCCTAGAAGTTCTGAACAATAGGTATACAGAGTTTGCATATAAAATAACCTGACACACTTTCATGAGCAAAGATCACATCATGAGTAGAATACCATTTTTATTTTGATAGACGGCTTATGCTCTCCTGAGATGGAAACAGTTAGTAAAGAGAGAGCCAACAGTTACAAAAGTCCTCGTACGCAGGATCTTACTGCCAAGCTTCGGAAAGCGGTTGAGAAAGGAGATGAAACAGCATTCTTGGAACTTATCTGGAGTAATCCTCGCTATCTCATTGGCTCTGGAGACAACCCAACAATTGTTCAGGTGTGGGAATGGTTTGGCTTTTGCCAAAACGAAGTTTGAATTAAACCCTTTGCATCCTTTCCCCAACTTGCTAACCGAGGGAAATGGCTTCAAAACTCATCTGCACAAGAGATGGGCATAGTGTTAGTTCTACAGTGTTTTTCTGTGCTGCTTCTGGCGGCTTTCTTTCATGTAGAGAACCTTGGGGCTTCACTTTTTAAAAAAATGATATTGGGAGGGGGATGAGGTTTGAAAACTAAATCAGTTTAAAAAAAAATTTAATTTGCTGGCTGTTTTTGGAAAGTCTGTAACCAAGAGTGACTAGCTTTTGTGGCCCCACCAACACCTTCCATCCCCTTCTGGGTGCTACATGCCAAAAAAGTAGTCATAGCCACCTCACAGCTGACATGCACACACACAAATACACATACAAGGGACGCAGATCTTCCATCCTTTCAATCTACATTGTGCTAAAAAAAAACGGATCTTGTTCCTGTTTGTTACAAACAGGTTTGCTCTTCTCTCTCTCTCTCTCTCTCTCTCTCTCTCTCTCCCTCTCCCTCTCCCTCTCCCTCTCCCTCTCTCTCCCCCTACACTTTAAGCCAGGCATAGGCAAACTCTGCCCTACAGATGTTTTGGGACTACAACTTCCATCATCTTTGACCACTGGTCCTGTTAGCTAGGGATGATGGGAGTTGTAGTCCCAAAACATCTGGAGGGCAGAGTTTGCCTATGTCTGCTTTAAGCTGTAAAAACTGAACATACAGGCTCAAATGGTAGCAATAACTTGTATAAATATGAGAGAGGCTTGTTCTCTGAGCACATTGTTGTGGGGCTTTACTAGTATCCCTGTTTTCCAAATTCTTAGATTTCCCCTCTAGCAAGACCTAACACCATCAGCTTGTTAGTATAGAGTTCTCCAGGTAGATTGAAGGCTTTACAGTATATGTTTGTGTTTCCTGAATTTTTGTGTATGTAAGATCTGAGGGAAAACAACAACATTGCTGTAAGTGTATTCCTCTCTAGCAAATCGTTCAGATTTCATATTTTGTGAATGTGTGCCTATTTCTTTTTAGGAAGGCTGTAGATACAATGTCATGCATGTTGCGGCCAAGGAGAATCAACCTGGTATCTGCCGGTTGCTATTGGACACTTTGGAAAATCCTGAATTTATGCGATTGATGTATCCTGATGATGATGAGATAATGTTACAGAAGCGCATTGGATACATTGTTGACCTTTATCTTAACACACCAGATAAAGTGGTGAGTTTCTTTTTCTTTTTGTTTGTGTTGGATACTGAAGAATAACACTGCTAGCCTGTTATTTTAAATAAAGAACATATGGGCTTGGGTCCAGGCTACCAATGCATATCCACTGGAAATTAAGCCCTTTTGAGTTAGAGGGGACTTGGGCCCAGGTAAGTGAGGACTGGATTGCAGCCTAAAGATAGCTCTGTTAATGTGAAAACAAAAAAGTGAATCTGAAGAAGTGTGCATGCACACGAAGCTCATACCTAGAACTAACTTAGTTGGTCTTTAAGGTGCTACTGGAAGGAATTTTTTGTTTTGACTATGGCAGACCAACACGGCTACCTATCTGTAACTTAATGTGAAAAGTTAGTCATGACTTAATTTGTCTCACTGAGACAAATAAAGTGCAAGTAATTTAGTCTAGCTCCAGCGCAGACTTAATTAAAAGCCAGTGCAGCTTAATGCCATATTAGCAGTTGGGGCAGCAGTAGCAGTGATTGTTATACATCACTGCCTCCCCCTACCTTCCTTAATCACCACTGCCTTTTAAAGCAATATTTTTTAATCTCTTGATTTTGTTACTATTGATTATCCCATGGAGGCCTGTTGTCAGGCAAGATATAGCAATGTTTTTAGATATGTAGTTTTAGAATTGGGGAGTTATGGGCCTGGTTTGCAGCTTAACCCAGCTCAGGTTTGGATAGAACAAGCTGCAGTATGTGGTTTGTTACTCCCTGTGCACCCAGGAGCTGGAGAGGACTGAGATGTGGACATTTAAGCAGTGGGCCACCAATGCATTGCTCATTTGTATCAAACTATAGTTAAACACTAATCCATGGGTTCATGTGATGGGTGAACACAACCATAATCTGTTTTGCAACTTAAAAAGATTTTTTTTAAAAAATAAAAATAAAAATCAACAACCCCAAAATAGCCTGCTTAAAAGGAAAAATCTTCATTGTTCATCTAAATGGGGCAAGCCTATGAACGCGGTGGATCTCAAGAAGTAATGAAATTCAAAATTTCATTTGATTGGGAGCCGCCCAGAGTGGCTGGGGAGACTCAGCCAGATGGGAGGGGTATAAATAATAAATTATTATTGTTATTATTCCAGAAGTCTAGTCGGATAATGGTTAAAGTCAAGAATCGGCACCTTGAAATTAACCCCAAAAATGGGGCAACCAGTGGACTCCTGCAGTATTGGTGTTAATATGTGGTTATGTGCATCCCAACGCTTAATTTATTAATACACATACCTTTTCACATACCTCAAGTGAGCATCACATGGATCTTGTTCACCCATGCAAATGAAGAGGCTTTTCCAAATGCACATATATACTTAGGTGAAAACAAGGGTCCAGAATAGGAAATAATTGTATTTTTTCTTTTTATAGGGATTTGATACACCACTACATTTTGCTTGCAAATTTGGGAACCCAGATGTGGTTAGTGTGCTTGCTTCACATCCAGATATTGTAAAGAACCCAAGAAACAAGTACAACCAAACTCCAGCAGAAGTAAGTTGTCCTTAAAACATGTTATGACCACTTTGGTTTTTGTTTAAATGTGACTGTTCTTTACCTTAGTGCTCTCTGGTAGTTTTCTGCCATGTACGTTGGCAAAAGCCTCCCCGAATTATTTGTAGCTTGCAGTGCGGTTTTAATAGTTAAACCTATAAATTATTGGGACAGAAGTGCTGCCTATTGAGCTGTTCCAAATGGATAGATCAGTACAAAATGTGCAACTACTCTGTTCTTTAATCAGTACCTTGATGCTTTTTTCTAACAGGTAGTTTGTGAAAGAAGTAAAAATAAAACTGTGGATCTGAAAGAGAAAATCAGGGAATACTTGAAAGGTTTGTATTTAATCTTGGTTGTCTTTAGAGGTTCTGCAGAAGTAATACCAAAAAATTGTATCATCATTTAACTT
Organism: Podarcis erhardii; assembly: GCF_964252035.2. Classification (NCBI taxonomy): domain Eukaryota; kingdom Metazoa; phylum Chordata; class Lepidosauria; order Squamata; family Lacertidae; genus Podarcis; species Podarcis erhardii. The sequence continues at coordinate 31,864,343 of NC_138505.1, read as the reverse complement.
TTTATTGGATGATACCAGAAGCAAATGACATGTATTATTTTATGTACCTAACTGGAGTGTTAAATAAAACTTACATGGTCTCTGAAGTAGAAACAGAATGATCCAGTATCAAGTGAGAATTTTATTTTTGAATTGTAGGGAAATTGAATCCACAGACCTGGGTAGCATTTAAGTGTATGATAAACATTCTTAGAAACTTAACACCATTTTCAATTATTTGTAACCTAGGTCAGTGTTATGTGCCACTCTTCAGAGCAGAAGACAATGCCTCACAACCTGTGATTGGACCACCTGTGATTGGAGCACCTTGGTCACCTGATCAGACAGATGATAGCCCTCATGCTTCTTTACCCAGATATTTTGGCAGCCCCAAAGATCCTGTGTTGACAGTAAGGGCTTATGGAGGCCCAATGAGCCCTTCTAAGGTAATAGAAACCAAGAAAATATTTAGTCTTGTTTTTTCTTTTTGGTGTTACTTTGGGCTATCATACACCTGGATTAAAATGAAATCAAGTACACCTGTAGAAGTCCAGAATCAGGTACATTCTGTAGAACAGTCTACAACAGGGGTCAGCAACCTTTTTCAGCCGTGGGCCGGTCCACTGTCCCTCAGACCATGTGGTGGGCTGGACTATATTTTTTGGGGGAAATGAACGAATTCCTGTGCCCCACAAATAACCCAGAGATGCATATTAAATAAAAGGACACATTCTACTCATGTAAAAACACACTGATTCCCAGACCGTCTGTGGGCTGGATTGAGAAGAGGAATGGGCCGCATCCGGCCCCCAGGCCTTAGGTTGCCTACCCCTGGTCTACAAGTTTAGGAGCACACAGGTGAGGTTAGTGTGCTTACTTCAAACCCAGATATTGTAAAGACCTTCCTCACATGCAAATTCTTCCCTCCCCCCTCAACCCCCTTCTGTGGGTTTAACATTTCCTGTGACACTTCTCAATCTGGGCTAAAGAAAACCAGCCTTGGTGAACTTGAGAACTTGCTGTGAAGAAAGCTGGGAGACTGCTTGAATGAGTGGCGGAAAATTCCAGTCAAAAGCAATCAAAGCATAGTGAGGACTCATCACTGAACCTACCTAGTGGCAGTGAAGGCGGCAAAGAAGGCATACTTTTCTGCCTCCATTGCATCCTCATTTTGCCGTCCAGCAGTGCAGGCCCTTTTGCAGTCTGGCACTTACTTTACTTTAACATGGGTTATCTAACAATTTCACTTTGTGGGGATGTGTGCAGGTGGTACCAATAGTGCAGTCTTGCAGCCCAAGCCAATCTATTAATTATGGTTATGTTAAAATTGGACTTAGGTTTGTTTGCCATTACATAGACCTGAAAGTACAGCAGAACCTTGTTTATAAAGAACTAAATTTATAAAGTGCCACACTGGGTGCTCTTTGCAACTAACAAAATAATAGCTCCCTAGAGGTCTCCATTTTATCTATATAGCCAAGCACCTTACTGTCTCAGAGGAATTAATTGCCCTTCAGTGTCATAATCTTAAGCACACATGCAAAAATACAGTACATAGAAAATAATTGCTGTCTTCAGATGTCTGCTATGGAAAAGGTAGTTGGAAAGAATTAGATATTTTCAATTAATTTATTCATTTCAAGCTTATTGATAAATTACTGTTTTATCTTTTGGGGGGGATATTTATGTCCTGCTCTTGTACTGTAAATATGCCACTCAGACTTATAACATATAAAACTGAAATTTCACAAAAACCAAACTCAAGCAAGAGATAAAAAAAGAGGTATTTGGGGGAAGAGTGCAATGGCTATATTGATGGGGGGGGAAAATGGAACAACCCATTGTTATGCTCTTAATTTCTTAGCATAAGATATGCATGTACTACTTTACATGGTGTTCTAGACCTCTGATAACTAGTGTAAGCTGTAGTTTTTAAAAGTCAGTAAAGCTTGCTTTGCTCTTGGTATTTTGTATAAATGAATAAGAACTCATTTTGAATATAGTTTAATGAGTAGAATCTCATAACAGAGACAGTAACACTGATAATGTGGACACACTGAAGCAAACTGTCATTTGACGAGGTTATATGGATCGTCACTATTTCGCAAAGCAATATAGGACTAGTTTTAACTTGGTAAAACAAATAAAGTAGGTGTTGTGCTGCATTTGTGTAATTGTTCAGATAGAGTCAGTTAAAATGTAGGAAATAGAAGTTGTGCTTCTGAAATCCTGTGTTGCAAAAGTAATGTTTCTTGGAACATTCTGATCTTGCAGCTCCTCTAGTGCTAGCACAACTTCTCTCCACAACTAGGGCAGTGTTGCTGTTGGAAGTTACATTGTGGGCCTCATCCATGTGGCCCAAGGCTATTTGGTGTTGGGACCTGTACTATGCTGAAGAAAATTCTGCATCACAAAGGGTTACATCAGATGGGCCCCTAAGTTGATTGGAAGTTTGCATGAAAGCTGGATGGTTCTGGATGACTAAAAGATGCTCATTCCAGATTTTTAGGAAGAGAAGATTAGCATGTTCTAGATTGAACTACAGTAACTGAATGCAATTTTCCTCCCTTAAAGGCGGAAGAGTTCCACAGACTTTGGAAGACCCCACCTCGAGAGCGAGCAGGGTTTTTTAACAATCTCAGAAAATCTGATGTGGAAAGAGGCGTTGAAAGAGTTGGAAGGTACTTCAGAATTAATGCATGAAACGATATAGCGACAGGAATAAAATATATTTCAATTGTGTTAAATATCAAAACTTGGTAAAATGCTATGGATGAGAACAAACTGCATCTGGAGAAGCTTAGGCAGTTGTTGAGAAAGCTCCCAGCTTCTATTAAGGTCTATCTGTGCATAAGAACAGAGAGAGAATGGAACTTTGGAGGTGACAGTTTGTTCTGTTAACTTAACTGACTGTTTATTTATTTTTAAATTTCTATACCGCCCTTCATCCGAGGATCACAGGGCAGTTTACAATATAAAAAAAACACACACAATAACAAAACAAAATTTTACACAGGCTTTTAAAAAAGTCCATTTTGAAGCATATTCTGGATCTTAAAATGAATTTAAAATGAACTCAGTGAGGATCACTTGATGATGACTGCAAACTTACCTCTAAGATTTGTCATTCTGTCTTCTTTGATTGCACCTCCATGACATGTAGCTATGGCAGCTTTTCATCTCTCTCACTCCTTAAGGGCCCAGAATGTTTCAAAAAACAAAAACTCCCAATCATTTTGTTTTGCAACTAAAACGTCCAACCTTTGCTAAAAGTCTTAGCCCGTGCTCGGATCACAGCATCCAGGATTGTGAACACTTTGTGCTTAAACTGAAATAGCGCCCCAACAAAAGCTGACTTCTGCAACCATATGAAAAAGATCTTGACATTCTAAGAATGTTGAATTCTGCACTGTTATTTTTATCCTTTCTGGTTCTGCTCACGCAATACACAGCCTACTTTATTAAAACCTCTTCCTCATTGGCTTATTCTGTCTTCAGTGCAGAAGTCACTGCGCTGTTTTGTCCTGGGTCCATGTTTTCCAAATCTGTGTCAAGCTTCTGGTCCATTAGCAACTTCCACTCATTCCCTATCTTATTCTCCTTCCCCCTCTTCCTTCACTTGCATGCTTATGCCTTTTGCCATGTTGGAACCTCCTTTACTTGTCAGGCAATGCTCATTTTTCCTGCACCCTGCCTTTCCCGAACCATTTCGTCTACACATTTTCACTTTTCCTACCACCTGGCCTTATTTGCATCACCTGTGTTTTAGAAGTGCCAAATAAATACATTGCAGAAGCAGGAGCAATGCTAGTAGACTTAGCAGTCCAGTGCATACATCTATATGTGCTGTTTTTGGCAAGCTTCTGTCTCTTTATTTCTCATAGAATGCTTAATTCATTTTGTGTTAGGAGTATTTTATGTGCCTTTAAAGGTTTCATTCAGTAATAGAATTTCTGTTGAGATTGCTCATATGCTTTGACAGTAGAAAGCAAGATGGGATGGAAATTACTCTGAATTGTTTTTTGAAAATGCGGGAAATATAACAATTAAAAAGAATTTGTGAAGGTTTATGGTCATGCTTGGTGCAGAATTCACTTGTTAAAAGTTTTTTTTACAGTTGATGTACAGACTTGGGGCTGGTTAATTAAACGTGTGTTTTAGTAAACTTGTCAAATTAATTTTATGTCTTCACAAATGATTCGTTCTATCTTGTTTATTGCAGGGAGTTAGCTCATGAACTGGGGTTCCCGTGGGTTGAATACTGGGAATTTCTGGGCTGTTTTGTTGATCTGTCTTCCCAGGAGGGGTTACAAAGGCTAGAAGCATACCTGAGTCAACGGGAAATGAGCTATAAGGCTCAGCAAGAGAAAGGGGAGAATGAAACCCACAACAGATACAAAACCCCACAGCTTTCTGGTAAGAGCAAAGCATCTCTTAGTAGCTGAAGGTTAGAAAATGTTTGATTACTGAATAGATAATTTTTCAGACGTTCCAAAATAAGTCTAAAAAAAATTTCTCAAGTTTTGAGATTTACCAGTGTTAGATTAGTCGCTTAGCACAGGACACTTTAGAAGTATAAGTTAGAGCAGTATAAGTTTCTAGTGCCTTTGGGCAAGGCATTCTCTGTGGGGCTCCCTCTCACAGAGTCTCCTGTTAATGAGACCCCTGCTGGGATGCGAACTCTAGGCAAGTGCCTATTCATGCCAATCCCTGAGGCCAGTATTGAACTGGAAGGTCGCTGCTTGTTAGTATATTTGGGAATAAAAAAAATGCAGAAATTATGATGTCGGGTTCTTGGGGATGGGCCAAAGAATTAAAAAATCACTTTCATGTTCTGGGACTTTCAGAACATGCCTTCCATGCTACAAATTGAACTCCGTAGCCTTACTGATATCCCCACTGTTACACTTGGAACAATCAGGTCAAAGTGACAGTTGTATCAAACTTTTATAGTAGAGGTGCTGAACAAATTAATAAATTGTATTCTAAACAGTGTAAATAATATTTCTTTTGAAGACTTCAGTCTCTCTTATAAAATCTCTCCCCCCCCCCCAAGCTGTGAATTGAGTTTTGTAAGCTTAAGGGAGGAAACTCCCAAGTTTTATGAAGGCAAGGGTTTGTTGATGGATTCTTTGGGCTTATGCCATCTGCAACAAGGATGAGGCACAGGAATTTCTGTAGCTGTGCAGATGACAAAATACTGGTGTTGTGTTCAGTCTCCCCCCATAACAGCCCAATAAAGTGGGGTAACTGCTACCCAGAAAACTGTCAAACTGGATGAGGAATATCAGTGTACTGAGCAAAGGGATTAAGCAACAGAGTTGAAGAGAGACAAGCAGAAAATGCACACCTGTGTTGTCCTAAATGCATATTTTGCCGCCACTGAACCAGCTGTACATTCTGTAATAATAATAATAATAATTTTTTATTTATACCCCGCCCTCCCCAGCCAAGGCCGGGCTCAGAGCGGCTTACAAACAATAATAAAAACAAGAAGAATGATTACAACTTAAAAACAAAAATAAAATACAACATTAAAATAATGGAACATTAAAATATTAAAATGTAGCCTCATTGCAGGAGGAGAAGGAAAAGAAAAAGAGAGAGGGAGGGAGGGAGGGAGATGGGACATGTGATTGTTGGATGGAATACTTAACGTAATTGGCAATATCTAGTCAGTCATACGCAAGAGTAGTCATTGAAATTAATGGGCATGAGTCACTCTTTAAGTCCATTAATTTCAGAGGGTCTGCTCTTAGTCAGATATGACTTAGTTGGATATCACTCATTGGGTATAAGGGAAGTGTGACTGAGCATTACCAGATTCTGGCTAGAAATGTTTCCCCAAAACTTTTCCAATCTGTGCAGGTATAGCCCAGCTCCCTCATCCCTAGGTAGTTTTCTCAGACCTGCTCTAAGGAGCTGCTTCAGGCTTTGTACAAAGCTTCCTCAATTAGGTTTTCACATCATCTGGCTACTGCTTGATTGCAAGCTGTCTTCCATGCCCCTTTAGCCAAGGCAGCATCAGTCCAGGTTTATTTTGGTTGGGGATTTCAAGTCAGCAGCCCTTATCTTTCAGGGAGCGGTATCTGACAGGTAAAGGGTAGTGGTGCCCTATCTTGCATTCCCAGTTGTGGTATAGAGTGAGAGTAACTAAAACGAAGCCAAGACATAGATGTGAGCCAGTAGTTGGAAACCTCCAATTTCCAGTATTGATGAGAGAATGCTATTTGTATTGCAGTGCTGGGTCGGTTAACATTGTTTGTTTGAATCTTCCTGAGTCCCTTAAAAACAAAGTGGAATATAGAACTTTTGTTATTAAAAACTGACTAATCAGGCAGATGAGATGTCACACACCAAAATTCTTTTATTTTGTTTTAAAGGCAAAAGTAAAAAAAGCTGCAATTCTATTTCTGTTGGGGCATTTCTTGATGATGATGATATGAGTTTGGAAGAAGTAAAGAACAGGCAGAATGCTGCCAGAAATTGCAGCCGAACTGTTGCATCCAATGAACCAACCATCACCGACATCAGAAGCTCAGAGTGTGACATCCTGTCCATTGAGCGGACTGAAAGCATAATGCCTACAGCAGAAACTTCTGATAGGCACTTGGAGAAAGGAGTTCCTGCCAGTAAAAATGGATTTTGTAGCCCTGTGACCAGCGATAGGACAGTAAATCCTCATAGGAGGCACCCAAGTCGAGGAGAAGAGTGCCTTCTGTCTCCGGTCTCCAATTTAATGGAAGAATTTGATAAGCTGTCTTGTCAGGATCAGATGGTGGCAGGAGAATGTTCACCAGAGAAGCCAAGCCAGGCTGCCACAAAAAGCGGGTGTGAGAGTGCTCAGATGGAAAATACAAGGCAGCTTAGAAAACCTAAGGACCATCTCACTAAGACTTATTCACCACTTCTCAAGGCAGGTGCAGCTGCTGAGGATACAAAAATAAGGACAGAAGAAAAAACACCACTAGAAGTGGGGAGGCTGTCAGCAGAAACTGATGTCCGGGGAGGGGAGACAAAACAGTCTTGCAATTCTGAATTGCAGTCTGAGATGTCCTCGCAATGTCTCCTAAAAGTCTCATCCTCAAACGAAAAAGCCAAGCAGCTGTTTCTCTTAGGGTATGAAATAAACTGTTGCTTAACAAACTGACCTCGTCTTGTGGGCAATAATCATTGGGGATTGTGGCAATGCCAGATTCTGTTTTCCTAATCTAGCTCCCTTTCTGTCTCTAGGGAACAGCCAACAAAGCTGGACAATGATGTGTTAACAGCATTACATGGGTTAGAGATGGATCCACAAAAATACCCTGCTATTTACAAGTGGAGTGTGTCCGTTCAGTCCTACTCTCCTTCTGACCGACAAAGGTATACTTGGTTTCAATAAAAGTTAGCTGATGTGCTGCATTGGTATGGCTTGCTAAAAGGACTAAACCTGGTCTGTGTGGTACAGCTTATAGCTTTGCAGTGTGGCCATGGCATAATGCTTGCTAATGAACTGATTGGCCATTATGTTTCCCACCTTTCCCCAGTACAGTGGTACCTCGCAAGACGAAAAACTCGCAAAACGAAAGAGTTTTTCGTTTTTTGAGTTGCTTCGCAAGACGGATTTCCCTATGGGCTTGCTTCGCAAGACGAAAACGTCTTGCAAGTTTGTTTCCTTTGTCTTGCAAGTTTGTTTCCTTTTTCTTAAAACCGTGCATTCACTTCGACGAGCAACTCATAGCACGCGGTGTGGTAGCCTTTTTTGAGGTTTTTGAAGACTTTGGTGATTTTTGAAGCTTTTCCAAAGTCCGTGCTTCGCAAGACGAAAAAATCGCAAGGCGGAAAAACTCGCGGAACGAATTAATTTCGTCTTGGGAGGCACCACTGTAGCTAGTTCTTACTGGCAGGGTAGGAAATTCGCTCTGTCCTCTCTCCTCAGCTTGAAACATGAGGTAGAGGCATAGTGCCTTCTTCAGTACCTGACAGGCAGTTGGCAATCCTGTCATGTTCAAATACAAGTAGAAGTGTTTACTTCCAGTTTGGAGGTGGGACAGAGGAAAGCACAGGGTCAAGTCAAAACTCCGCAACTACTTTTAAGGGTTCACAGTTCCAAGACTTTCTCACCAGAACCTGGCTGACCTCTAGGCTCGCATAATACTAAGTCTTGCATATTACTAAGAACTACAGTGGTACCTCTGGATGCGAACGGGATCTGTTCCGGAACCCCGTTCACATCCTGAAGCAAACGCAACCTGTGTCTGCGGGTCGCAATTCGCCGCTCCCACACATGCGTGTGATGTCATTTTGAGCGTCTGTGCAAGCAGTGAAACCCAGAAGTAACGCACTCTGTTACTTCATCCCGAAGCTACTTCAACCCGAGGTATGACTGTAATTAACTAAACTGTTCTACAGTGGTACCTTGGGTTACAGACGCTTCATGTTACAGACTCTGCTAACCCAGAAATAGTACCTTGGGTTAAGAACTTTGCTTCAGGATGAGAACAGAAATTGTGCAGCGGTGGCAGTGGGAGGCCCTCTTAGCTAAAGTGGAACCTCAGGTTAAGAACAGTTTCAGGTTAAGAACGGACCTCCGGAACAAATTAAGTTCTTAACTCAAGGTATTTGGGTGCTCAAAGCATAACCACCTGGACAAGGTCTTTCTTAGAAGACAACAGCCAATTTACTTACAAATGATATTCAGTGATAAATGCTTGCATTTAAATATAATGTCTCAACTATATGTGGGTATTAATATTGATATCTAGAATAAAGGTTCTCACAGCAATTCAACTTCTCCGCCTTGTTACATTTTCCTGATATATAAAAAGTGTTGTCTTTTCTTCCAGCTGGTCAACTCCATCACTAAAAGGAAGATTCAAGTCTCAAACAGCTTCAAGCCCTTCAAGTGGTCTGGCATGCTGTAGCCCAGGAAAGAGCAGTCCAGTATTTGGTAGTCCTGGGAAGTACAATGTAGGTGCTGCCAGCTTCTCGCCAGATTCTGGGAGCCCTGGATGGTACAGCCCAGCATATGTGAACTACGTTATGTTATCTAAGCGCCATCACTTCTAAGCGCCTGCTCATCCATTAGAATGTGACTCTCTTTAAAATTTCAATTAAGTATTTTTAAAAGGCGTAAAATAGGGTGTTGAAACACAAATAATGTACCCCAAACTCATTTTATTTATTGCTGTCAGAGAAAGGGCTGCTTGTAGCAAATATTTTTATTCCATTTACCAGATTATTGGTGATTTGCAGATTAGTAAATTAAATTAGAGCACCTGAAGAGTTTAAGCATTTCCTAGAACCTAGAAGTTACTTTTCTTGGACATTTATCCATGTCCATTTTACTATCTGTACAGTGCTTCTCACTGGGATCCCTTTCACTGTAGCAACTGTAGATTAAAGGGAACTCAAGGCAAGTTGTCAAGTTTTAAGGTCTTCCAGTTGAGCTGAAAGGAGGAAAGCTCTTTTCTATGTATGTAGACTGCAAATTTATAGTTTGTTAATTTATCTAATTAGAGGTATTTTAAAAGAGCCAAACACTTTAGTGTCCTATGTTCTTAATGATAGAAACGAATATTTTGTATCCAAACAATTTCTCTACCACAATCCCACTTATCATGGGCAGATTTTGCTGTTCTTCCGGGGGGGGGGGCAGGACACATTAACTTTTAAATGAAAGGCCAATGCTAAAGTTTGTTAGCTACAGGAAAACTAATTCCCTTTTGGAGACTTCTGGAATAGATAATGCAGCTGCCATTAAAATAGTAAAACTTCAGGCAGCTTAAGTTTTGACATTTTGGAAGGACTCCTTCAGACTTTGATAAAGTCTGTGTTATTAGTGGCTGTATTCACTGCAAGCCTTTTTAGTAGCCTAGATCTCTACTGCACATAGAGCTGTCGTGGCTTCCTTATACCAAGTGTGAGCATTTTGTATACTGTTTCTGAGTGTGATGATTTGGTACAAAACTCCAGAACCGCACTTAAGATTCTTCCAGTTTTATTAGTGCCTTTTGTAACATTTTTATCTTGCTTTTTAATAAGCGCTGTTCTCTTATGTAAACAGTAACCATGTTTAACTTTCCAACACTTTTGGATGCAGGTTTTTTTAAGCTGTTCCCTTATAGTTTAAAGACTTGAACAGATGCTGTAACCATCCATTTATTATTTTGTATATTTAATGTAGGTGGTCTAAATGTAAATTACAGAATAAATATTTCCAGAGAGGCTGGGTCTTTATCATTATCCCATTGTTTAAATGGGCATGCAAATATACAGCCTCTCTTGGGTGCACCTCAATTCCCTTACATGACTATTCTTTTCTGTATAATTTTCCATTAGAAATTAGAGTGCCATTCAACAGATATACATATTGAAGCTGCCTTCTAATATAGGTTTCTATGACTTTGACAAGAGACTATAGAAGGAATTTCTTGACTCCTGTAGTGGAATATTTAGAGGTGCTTAATTTAGAAGTCAGCTTTTATAAATCTGTCACCATGGTATATGGTTATCTAGGAAGTCCAAACCAACTTAAAATAGCTTGCTAAAAACACTAACACTCTGAGGTACGATGCCTTCCACAATATTGAAAATAAGCTCTCAACACTCACTGATCTTTAAGCTAATATATATGCCACTGTTCCAAGGCACAGCTGCCCCTTAAGTGACGCTCTCTATGGTGTATAAAGAGCATTCTTGCTTAGAATCTTCAGACTGTTGGTTTTAAAAGAAAACCAACTTTAAGAAATTGACAGTGTTTTGTTGTAACTTCTTTGCTTTATCCTTGTTATGCATACCTTTTTGTATTTAAGAGTAGGGGTTGTAGTGACCAAGTCATACTTGGAGCAGACCCAATGAAATTAAAGGACCTAAGTTAATCATGCTCATTAATTTCAGTGGGTGTACTCTCAGTAAGACTCACATTAGATATAACCCTGTGTTGCCGCAGCACAAGCCGATCAGTTTGTAACTCTTGCCAGGGGGGCGTCTAAAGGGTTAGTGTTAGAAACATATTAATGTTTAGAATTCACATTCGAGTCCTTTTTGTCAATGTGTTCAAGTGAATTTTTAACAATCTTATTAAATTTGTTTATTTAAAAAGCTCTTGCCTCTATTTAGTGCTTGTGTGTTGCAAATATATTCTTTTGCATATTGGACTTCATTCTTGCCCCCAGCCCCTGAGCAATATTGGTGGCAACCTGGTAGAATCAGGCTTCAAAAATAATAAACTTGCACTCAATTCATAGAGGATAGGACTCTCGACTACGAGTTGTAATGCCCATATACCCACCACGTTTGAAGGCAGCCACCTCCAGCTGCTTGTTATGAGTGGAAGAGTGCCATTGCCTTCATGTCCGTCTGCTGTGAGAAAATGCTGGACTAGTTTGGTCTGATAACAGCAGAGTGCTTATGTTAACTGCTGCTGATTACAGTTCCTTAGAGCTGGTATTGTCTGCATAGTCCTACATAAAACACAAAACAGGAGAAATAAACAATAACAGTGGGAGCCCAGTGCCTGGTGCTGCAGAGTGGAGCAGCCAGGAGCAGCAGCAGCGCCCAGGACAAGAGGATCCATGCAGCCGGGCAGCGCCAGCCATGGGGCTGGGGGTGTGCAAGGATCCCTGTGGGTAGGGAAGGGGCTCCACACTGCCACGCCTGTGGGAAGATTGCCATGTAGCTCCCCTTGGGTATGCTCCATCAGTGCTGTGACCGCTTCCCGTTCCCACAGCTGCACTGAAAGGGACTCTAAATTCAGGGCTTGGCACTAGCTCATGAGTTTCACCCCTTCAGATCTTCCCCACACACTTAGAACTTACTCCATTAGCAAAATCATGTACCTACAGCACCATAAACAGACTAAAAACCAGCCCATAAATGCTAAGAGGTCAATTGTTCGAGCATTATTTACCTGAAGAGAAAATAACCACTGCTATTAGCAACTCTTGATATCAAGGAAGCCTCATGAAAGTTAATAAAAAACTATATTTGCAGATATTTTACAAAGATAACTTTGTTTGCATTGATTGAAAGACAGACCACCACCTTTTTCCAGGTAGCATTTCACCAACAGCAGATTCCATTTCAAAAAGTAGTTTTGATACATTATAAAATAAGACAAATAAGCATGCTGAAGAAATAGTGCAGGCTATACTCTTGGGGATGGTAAGGATGAGGCTCACTTCTAAATTTAGTTTAGCACCCGTGTCCCCAGGTGTGCTTTGCCTCAATGGGAATAATGACAAATGACATGTAACCATAACTACTGTTAATAAGTCCAGGCCTTGAGGAGTGGTTCAATTCAGACTTTTACACTAATCGTGTGAGAGGGGCATTTGTAAAGCAAAGGAGAACACTCATTTTCATATGAGAACAATCGTATGTGATATTGAAGGGCAAGAAGAAAAGAATCAAGTCCAGTCTCCTTTTAGATAGTCTCTCTTCACCTTGGATACCATCGTGAGAAGGGCGGTTCAAGCAGCCATTACAGCATCATAGTCTACTCTTGTTCCCACCAACAGGTGTGTATAGCCAGGGGACACCCTCTAATACATGCCTTTTGCACATTTTCAGTTTCCAGCCTTTGCTCTAAAGTAACACAGACATGTAAGGGAGCTAAATTATTAAGTTATGAAAACTCAGCCACAACTGTAGTTGCTGAAACCGCTCTACCCCCAACTCTTTGCTGATTTAGCAAAAATAATTTTGCCGATTACCAATGCAAAGAATTGCTTTCTAATCCTGTGGTATTTCTGTATCCTCTTTTCCACAGAAGAGAGGGGGAAATCATCTCTACACATAGCAATATGCTTTGGTAAGAAGCCTGGGAACATTTCTTGTTGCAGCCAGGCAAGTGGCACCCTCACATGAGTTAAGTATGTAGATTCTCTGGTTTTAGGTTCATTCATTAAGTACTGCTGTAAAGTCTCCATTCATTTTAATGGTGTAGGAGACTGTACTGCAGAAGTACTTTGTGGAATGTGCCAAATGCACCATGAACACAGCAATGCTGAACAGCCCTTCTATTTACAGATAAATGAAGTGGGAGAAAGAGTAGGCATTCACTGAGTACACTGTGAAATGCAATTTCCTACCAAGCCATAACCTTGTACACCACAACGGCACCAGCGGTGCCAGAAAAGGTCCACTCAGCTGCGTGTGATTTTCTCAGGAGGCATAAAGCCTGTGTCACCGAGCAATCGAAGCGCCACTTTGCCACTAGGGCGGATGACCAGGTGGGTGATGCTGCCATTGTTGAGGGATATCCGAAGCCAACCTTCGGGAGGAAATTGTAAAGCTCTGAAAAAGATAAGGAAAGCAGTTACTTCAACATTTTCAAATGAGTTGTGCTTCTTTTCACTGTTCTTTTTGCATAGGACACATTAGCATTTCAGCTGCAATATGTACACGATAGCAAATTCAGAACAGAAACACTCCTACCCTTTGCAACTGAGAAATAAAAAAGGTGTTGTTTTGGTTGGTTTTTTTTAACAGAAATAAATGACATTGCAAGCTCAGTAAAATCCTTCTGATTACATACCTGAAGTCTCAGTCACAATGGAGTCCTCCTGCCCTCTTGCTTCCACCCCACACACTTGGCATTACAGTAAGCTTAGAGATACTACTTTCACTTTCGGCAAACATCTGCCTGCCGCTTGCTTTTGATGGCTAACTTGCTGACGTCCCTGCTACAACATGTGCTGCCTTGTACAGATCCCACCTTACTTTTAACAAGCTGAAAATTCCCTCCAGGGAACCTTGCTTTGCCTCAGGAGTTATCCAAAACTGATTAACATTCCTACAATTCACCATAGCACTTTGCAAGTTGCAGGTACTTTAAGTGGGAATGAGATTCCTGTAAGAGGCTGGATTCTACAGTACAGAGCACAAGGCCATCCAAAGCGTAAGGCCATCCACTGAACTGCACTTCAGTATCAAGGGTCCCAACTTCAACCTGAGGCTCCCAGTGGCTATGAGGGGCTTCCTAATCAGCAGCCAGGGCCAACTTGATATTTTTCATTTTTAGGCTTACTGAGGGATTTTAAACTTCACCCAGCAAATCCACAGATAGATTTCCAGAGGCATCACACAAAGAGGTGAAGCCAGCTTACCTATCACCCACCCTCACCATCTAGTGACTCAACCCCAATTCATAAGGCAAATTTATTCCAAGCAAAAGGACCTTTTGGCTCTTGCAAAAGATTATCACTTCCAGGTAGGAAGAAGAGACAGCCAATGGAAATAACAAATCACTATGAGCATCAGTGGAACTGATCTCAGAGATAGCGTAAGAACATAAGAGTCTGCTAGATCAGGCCAATGGCCCACCTAGACCAGTGTCCTGTTCTCACAGTGGCCAACCAGATGCCTATGGGAAGCCAGCAAGCAGGATCTGAGCACAAAAACTCTCCCGTCCTGTGGTTTCCAGCAATTAATAAAATCCTACTTGGATTTAGAGGCCCAATACATTCAAGAAAATACCTAGCACACACAGTAAGAAGACGGGCTAAGCTATTTTGCCTGTTAATTGTAAACGTGGAAGAAAAATATACTCTGGGGAGATAATTTGTGATTTTGCAGTGAAAGGCCAGACGAATGAAGATTTAAAGTTATCTAGTCTTTTTATAACACAATGGTAAAGTCTGCGTCCATTACATTTATTTAAAAAAACACTGACAAGGTGAAACGTTAGGACAAACAAAGTTACAATGTAGTCAGCAAGCTTTCTTATGGAAAACAATATCAAAAGAGAGAGGTGTTATGTGCACAGGAGAAAAGTCCCACCATAGACCAATATGTAATTTCCGAAATGTAAAACATGGGATTTCATTGTGCCCATATAACATTTGTTAAATTTCAAAATTAAAACAAACATTTGGGATTGTATGAACGGTGAAATGTAGGAGTGGGGGAGAAAAAAGGTTCATTGCTTCAAGGAGTACAGGCTATAAATACTTAAATGAGTGTGCCCAATTTTGAGGAAAGAGGCAGACCTGCATGATCTTTCCTTTGACCCGAATTCCAAAGAGATACATTAAGTTGAACAGTAGTCCCAGAAACTAAACTGTTCTTTTAAGTTAGTGTAATACTCAACCACCTTGCCTCCAGTCCAACAACCGTGTCCATCTTTTGCAAGAGTCAGTTACTACAATGGTTTCAAGTACAAATCACTCTTTCAAAAAAATGAACATTTGCTGGCATAGCTTGATAGTTAGAAGTTCAGCAGAAAGACATCAATACAACTCTGAAACCATACAAAGAGCTTAACGTACCATCTGTTTCTACACACACTGAAATATGGTTCACACATAAACTACTCATTATGACTTGCACTGTTAATCTAGTTAGCCAGCGCAAGCACACATGTCACCCTTATTAGAAATGTAATGTAACAGATGTGTACTAATATAGACAGGATATTAAATATTAAAGGGAAGCTACACAAGAGGTTGTTATGGAGGTTATAATCTAGCAAAAGGTCAGCAGACACCCTAGGTTTTAATATGCAACTAAGAAGGCTTTTAACCTCTCTATGTGGCAATAGTCACATTTCAATGTGGAAGGTTCTAGGAACAGGGTCAGCCTCTTATCAGGCTTGGACTACATGATATGACATTCCTTAAGGCAGATCCCTATCCAGATGAAGGTGATCTTATCAACTTTTGAAATTTCAGGTCTCATTTGCTTTTGCAATGTTGACTGCCAGCTCATTTCTTACTTGTTTGCAATACACTGTTAAACAAATGCAGATAGGTGTATGAGGCTTGCAACACGATAATCCAGCTCAAAACAGCTGAGCTGTGATGGAATATTTGATCTCAGACTAGCTATTCCTACCTAATGTTTCTTGCCTACACAAACAAAGCAACTCTAAACACACTCAACTTTCTGAGCTCATAATGTTCAATTCGTCTAATATATGGATGGCATACTGGGCTCCATGTCTCCCAGAAATGTTTAAGCCTCCCAGAAAACTACCACTGCACACATTTTCAACAACTCCTCCTGGATAGCAAACTCATTCTGAGAACACACCACCCCCAATGGAACCTGTGAATAGGTAATTAATTGCTTCACAGCATAAAGCCATCAAGGTGGTGTACAAGATAAAAACATAATCTCTAAAAATAAATTCAACAAGCTCTAAAAACAATGAAGTCATCCCTACGAGAAAAAGCAGCAAAACTACCTTTTCAGATATAAAATATTGGTATTCCACTCATAACTGAGTCACAACCTGGGTCAAATCCTTAAACAGAAATTTCCTCAGTAGGCACCTAAACATCGTGAGTTTGGATGGTACAGTCATACCTTGGTTTTCGAACAGCTTAGTTCACGAACAACTTGGAACTCGAACGCCGCAAACCCGGAAGTAGGTGTTCCAGTTTGCGAACTTTGCCTTGGAAGCCAAACTTACGGCATGGCTTCCGATTGGCTGCAGGACGCCCCTGCAGCCAATCGGAAACCGTGCCTTGGTTTCTTAACATTTCGGAAGTCGAAAAGACTTCCGGAACGCATTCTGTTCGAAAACCAAGGTACGACTGTAATTGATTAGACAGCTCAAACTTCAGCACTAAAAGTCTAAGTATCCAGTGCAGGCTAAGTGCTCTTTAGTTATGGATGCTTAAGCCTGTATGCTCTGTTCTCATTCTGCACTTCCAAAACAGAAGCACTTAACTGAATTCAGCATCTCTTTCAACCCAAACAGGTCTTCAGCACAGTTCAAAGAAACCAAGGTTACACTGTCTTAGAAGATGCAACCAAAAATGGTAGAGTTGAGCAGGATGTAACATGAGGGACAACTGTACATCTCTCAGAACATTTATTTGATGCAAGAAGGGAAATCCAGTTTCACAGCTCAGGGGCAGAATACCTGCTAGACAGTTACTTTGGATTTAAGTAATAATTTGTTTTGCTAACCCAAACTTTGGTCCAGGATTTGGAGGTTCTGCAAGCAGAGCAATAGATAAGCTGCATTCTCATTTTTCCATTTCTAAATTTCATAATACGTTTCGTATGGAAGGTTTATTTGTTTTATAATCCCCTACTCAAAAATAGAGATTAGAGCAAAGCTTCAAGTTAATCTGGCAGTCATATGCTCTCTGGACAGCTGTTCATTTTACTGTGCACACACCCTCTCCAAATAACTCAGAGCCGCTAAATGCATTTGATTGCTTAAGTTAAGGGTTAGCACATTATTGTTTTGGTCATGAAGAGCCAATCAGAAGGTTTCCCATACCCACCAGTTTGTTTCAATGCCATAGTTACCTGCAAACTATGTAACGAATAACATTAGCATGACAGACGTAGATTTCATAGCTATCCTCTTCCTGCTTTACATCAGCCCTATGAATGTAGTTTCGGAAGGCAGCTTCAATCCGAGCCCCATCTTCGTAATACTGCTAAAAAGCAGATAATTGGTTATTGATGTATATATTTAAACATGCACAAGCTTTTCATCTTTAACTTACCATTAGTGTTGGCTACAGAAAAGGATTTTGACATTTCTGATCAAGATACAGAGGTCATTATCCAACCTCAATAACCTGCTGTGATTACTGCCCTACTGAAGGCTATTTTTCTCCACCATCTGTAGTCCATCTTATCAATAGAAATGGACTGCACAGAACATACCTCTTCTGGACCAAACTCAGTGTGCTGGGTCGTGCCTTTTAAACTCTACGCCACCTGGGCAATGGATAACTTATAGGAGGTGCTACTAACTGTGCATCATCCTGTTTATTAGGTCATTAAGCTGGGCTTTGTTCTGTGTTTCCTCATTCACCGAGTTCAGAATGATTAAAGAAAAAAGGTAGGACCTTGCTGCTGTGGCTCCCATTCTTTAAAGTTCTCTCTCTAGTGATATATTGAAATGTTAATTCCTTTTGCTGTTGGATGAAAATATTCTTGTTTAATAAAATATTCTGTTAATCAGCATGTGCCACTTTGGGTGGATTAGCAGACAGAAGAAACCTGAGGAAACTGGTCTACATTGCTATAAGTAAAGCCAAAGATTACACAACATTAAGGCAATTGCTTATACAAAAATCTTACCACAGCTTCTGGCTTCCAGTGGGAACTAGGAGGATTTGGTTCAATTGGAGCTCCTTCACGCAGAAGGTCAGTGCTTGATTTCTTCACCCCTGGGGGAAGAAAAATGAAGACATGCATTTCAGAGCCTTGTCTCCAGGGCCATCTCTGACATTAAACTCTAGATCTGCATCTATACAAAGTAAGTTAGCATATCAAAGGTGCTGCAAATCTTTTAATACCCTGGTTGTAAACTCGTGTTATGACAAGCAAGGAAGAATAGTGCATGGCCTGAAGGGTTTGTGCTAGAATGTACTCCTTGTACAAGTAACGTGCATTGTGTCAGAGACAGAGATTAAGAGAAAGGGTCTTGTTGCTGACTTGTGGAAGTCAGTTGGTAGTTCACAGCTCAACCTATCTGCATTTGTTTAACAGTGTATTGCAAACAAGTAAGAAATGAGCTGGCAGTCAACATTGCAAAAGCAAATGAGACCTGAAATTTCAAAAGTTGATAAGATCACCTTCATCTGGATAGGGATCTGAAATTTCAAAAGTTGATAAGATCACCTTCATCTGGATAGGGATCTGCCTTAAGGAATGTCATATCATGTAGTCAGCAGAGTCTTAAGAGATTTCCTGCTTCCAGCAACCAGTTTCTTCTAGAATTCCAAGATAAGGGAAAAACTCCTCCCATTCAGTTCAAAGTAACAAAGAGTTTATTGTCTCCAGACACAAGACAAAGCTAAGCGCTACTACCTACTATGTACATTTCTTCTGGTCCTTGACGTAAAGATATATCACCATGCTAGCTAATGCTGCTGTGTAAAACCCACAACCTCTTCCCCCAACTCTCACAGATTCAGTCAGACCCTGACAGCAAACAGAACAATATCAGGATAGTCACAACATCAGAACAGGACCAGACAAGATGTCACATAATGAAAGCAATGCCCCAGTTACTATTATACCTGTCTCTACTCGTAGGCATATCTCCTGAACCAATGGTAGGGTGAACAACTCAGCAAGTCATACACTTGAGCTTGCTCTGTTGCTATGGTAACCCAGTGCACCTGCGCTCTTATCTCAGAACATCCAGACATGGGGGATCAGAGTGGTTCCCCACCACTAACATAGAGGAAAGAATTTGGGCAAACCTCTGCAGCAACACCTTGGTAGTTTAGTCGGTAGAGCGCAAGACTTAATTTCAGGGCCGTGTGTTCAAGCCCCATGTTGAGCAAAAGATTCCTGCATTGCATGATTGCACTAGATGACCCTTGTGGTCCCTTCCAACAGTACAATACAATTCTATGATTCTATGTACTAATGTTCTCTTAAACATATCACTATGTGTTCTTTCCCACTTTGCAGTCAATATTGGTTCTCACACAATTAAAATTAATAAACAGTAAATATATTAGGAATACATGGGAGATGTTTATCAAAAACATTTAACAGGCCTTCATCAGAATATTCCAGGGCAGGCAAACAATTCACGTAACACACAAATGTAGTGTTTTGTTTTTTTAATGACATAAAGGCAGACTGAAGACATAAAACTTAGGAACAAAAAAAAAGCCCAATTCCAACTAAAATTCCCCATCTAAAATGCCTATGCAAGGACTTAATCAGGCACCATATGTCAATGCTTTGATTCAAGAATGCACCCAGCTTAGTCTGCATGGCCCACTCTGTGCTTATGAAAGCCACACTGTCTATTTAGAACAAATTATGTTTCCTGATACAACAAGAGAATTCACTCACCAGGAAGATGCTTGCTGATGATGTTGGTTGTTTCAGTTGCTCTGGTCATAGAAGAATGGACAATTTTATCAAATTTCAGTCCCAAGCTTGCAAGCCTTTGCCCTGTCAACTCAGCTTGTTCACGACCTAAAAATTAAGGCGACGTATAAATTGCAATGTGTCTCTTTTAACACATTCGGGGTGTGTGTGTGTGTAAAATAAGATTTCTACATTATGTAGACCTTTTGTCCCAGCACAATGATACACAAACAGTTATTGCCACTGCTGTTCTTTCAACTTGTATCTTCAGCCAAACAGATACAATGAATTTTTGAGTATGTGGAAGTACAAGTAGAATTCCAAATGGGGCCTCCTTGCTAATCAAGGGTTTGTTTAATCAGGAAGAAGGTTGCATTGTTTGTAGAACTATTTAATAATATTGTTTTATATATATGTATATATAAATATATTATAAAATATATATGTACGATATATATGTACAATGCTTTATAGCAGTACAAAATTATAATCTAAAATTCAACAGAGGATAAATAAGTAGAAGGGAAGGGTAGCGTAGGCAAGTGTAAAGAAAATATATGCATTTGTTTCAGTTACATATGCATAGCCTTGGCGACAGGAATAGTTGCTAGGAGATGGGAACTAGGGTGCTGAGCCAAAGACTATATGGAAAAGGAGGGCTTTGAAAGATTTGAAGAAGCAGGGGGTGGGGCAACATACAGGTATTCTGGGAGGCAGTTCAAAGCATACCAATCAGCAAGGGTGGGGTCTTCTCAAAGAGTAGGAAAGCTTCACATGGATTAGGGTAGTCAAGTACAGGCAATGAGCAAATAAGAGCAAAGGGATGAGAAGCAAGAGAAAGAGGGATTTGAAAACCACTAGACTTAGTGATTTGATTAATAGGCAAGGCCAAGTGAACCTACAGAGAAATGCTGCAATATAAAGTTTTCCTGTGCATCAGAAAAGCCAGTCATGTTGGAGAAGAGGGGAAGAAATAATGTGTCCAGCTGTGCTCCTTACTGCAACAGCAAACTAGGCCAAATATTGCTCTTCCAGCATTGCAGAGAAGGCACTGGGGGCAGAAGAGGCTGGGCAACAGACTTGGGGATGAAATGACACAGCTACTGCAATTATCTATTTACACAGCTGACCAACAAAAGTTTGTAATGCCTAAATGCCAATTCACAATGTAAATAATCTACCTGTTAAGAACAACACTCTGGTCTCTGCCAGGAAGTACTAAGGGTGACTGAATAGTTTCCCTACCCCCATTTTAACGAGAGGCAATCAAATCAGTAAATAAACTGGCAAGTTTGCTTTCTCCCCCAGCTCTGAGGTATGAAAAGGCCAGTCATACGTACCAAGCTTGGTTAGAATTCTCTCTTTATCACTGTTCCCATCTGTGTTGTACTGAGAATGGCGTATGAGGAATATGTGTCTGGTAGCTTTTGCTTTGTAGTGGGCTAGACGAGATGAGTCCTCCTCTTCCCCAGTCTCTTCATTTTTCTTTTTCAAGTTCATAAGAGCCAGTGGTTCTCTCCTGAAAATCATTTTGAAGTTTATATTTCTGTATCAATAAATGATGGGGCAGAGGTAGCCAACATAGTGCTCACCAGATGTCTGACTACAATGCCCATAATTCCTGACCATTGGTCATGCTGGCTGGGGCCAGTGGGAATTGGGGAGTCCAACAACATACATAGAGCTCTATGTTAAGATACTCCTGTAATAAGATAACTGGACATGCAAATGAAGTGACCCAACAACATCCTTTTCAGTGCAACGTGTTCGCTTGACAAAATCAACCAGATTTACAGTGGTACCTCTGGTTATGAACTTAATTTGTTCGGGAGGTCCATTCTTAAGCTGAAACCGTTCTAATCCTGAGGCGCGCTTTCGCTAATGGGGCCTGCCTCTGGTGCACAATTTCCATTCGCATCCTGGGGCAAAGTTCGCAACCAGGAGCAGCTACTTCCGGGTTAGTGGAGCTCATAACCTGAAGCGTTCATAACCAGAAGTGTTTGGTACAGAGGTACCACTGTAACAATGCTCACTTTATATCCCCCAGGCAATCCCTCATTAAGAAGTTCAACATCTCAATAATGTCTCATTTCTACCCATTGAGAAAGGCAGTTTGGGTGCAGTTTGTGAAGCCAGAAAGAAAAGGCAGCAATGCAAAGCTTCGGGAGTCTAGTGCAATGAGAGATTTAGAGGTATGACTGGTGCCCAAAGAAACACTTTTAGACATACCAAAGAACTGAGGCATGAGTCTGCAATGCGTGCGTAAAAATACATACAGCATCTAAGTACAGTGCACTACAACTACTATAGCAGGCAAATAATTTATTAAGTGGTCTGCCAAGATCCTAAGCAATTTTTAAGTGATCTGTGGTGGGGAGGGGTTTGGGAACCACTGCACTAGTACATGAACCAGCCCTATACCAAGACTCATCTTCTGAAGCAGCCATTTGGAGTTGCTCAGTTTCATTCCAGTGTCTGAAATTATTAATCA
Source organism: Podarcis erhardii (assembly GCF_964252035.2). NCBI lineage: Eukaryota > Metazoa > Chordata > Lepidosauria > Squamata > Lacertidae > Podarcis > Podarcis erhardii. The sequence goes on along the minus strand of NC_138505.1, from coordinate 31,842,082 downwards.
CTGTATTTTCACTGGTCCATTAATGCACCAGTTCAGCCAATATCTTTGGATCTTTTCTGCCAACAGGGTACAAGATTGTAGGTTTTCCAATCATCCATCTGGAACATTTCCCCATTCTTTTCCTTCTGTTCTGATTTCTCACAGCTGTCTCAGCTTTTAGCAATGAAAGGGGAAATTCTTGGAAATAAATATCAGCTTATGTACTCAAATGTGGTTTTTTAAAGTTTTGGAATATTATAGAAGAGTCAAAGAGTTATTTTAACTTCTGGAAGACAAAGTGGACTAGCACAAAAGAAAGTATATATAAAACAGCCCTATCACACAGAACACATTAAATATTGATACATCTTTTTGATGATGTTTATGCTATTAATACATTTCACAACAGCAATATAGCAGCACCAAGTATTTCTCTTCTCACATACTTTGTAGGGGTGTGCACCAACCACTAGATTTGATTCAGACCCCGATTTGGTGCTTAAGAAACTAACCCAATTTAGTTTGACCCAGTTTGAATCAGATTTTTTTTTAAGGGAAGAAATTGTAAATGCTACTTGATGAAGCTGCTACAATAGGAACAACTTAGTTTCCACAATACCACTAGCACAACTGCAAATACATGCACCACTTAATGCAATTCCGAAGTCTGGATGTTAGAAACAAGCCAGAACTGTACCCACCCCACATATTTTCCTTTAGTTTATTTACAGATAGTCTTATGTCCCATTCACACCCAGAAGTTATCTTAGTACTTAACAGTTTATGCAGAACCATGAGATAAGAGGTATGAGATACAGAACAGAAGAGAGATATGTATGGCCTTCACAGCTTTGGAGAAGGGCCATAGCTCAGCAGAAAAGGATATAGGAGGTCCCAGGTTCAATCCCCAGTATAGTGTGGGGGGAGGGAGGTCCAAGCCTGAAACCCTGAAGAGTTGCTGCCTATCAGTGTTGACAATATTGAATTAGATGGACGATTGCCCGGCTAATTAATTTTGATGAACTCTAATTTTTAAAAAAAATATTAACAAAATTAAGAAAACTTGAAGTTTTAAAATGAAAAATATTGACCTGGCAAGCAATATAACTAATTGTTCATTGCTATCACACCGATCCAAGGAACTTCTCTGTAAAGTCCTTGGGGACCCAAAGAATATTTATTATATATATATTACTTATATATTACATTTGTATGCCATCCTTCATCTGAAGATCACAGGGCGGTTCACAGCATAAAAGTTAAATGTGCTAAAAATTGAAACATGCTAGCAAGGCAAAATTTTAAGTTTACAATTCTAGCATATGAGCTGACACATGATTGTGCACCTGTTCCGAGTTTACCTATTCACTGCTCTCAGAACGATTTTGAAGAAAAGCTAGATAATATAGACTTTGAAGTGAGACAGAAAAATGGTTTTTCCCATGGTGGGTACAGTTGAGAAACTGCAGTGTTGTGCCATAGAAGGGAATAAGCCAAGTTTGAACAGATGTCACCAAATGACATATCCGTAATAAGCCTCTCATTTATTTGTGCACACATCTGCAATGTGTAGTGGTGCCAAGCCATTATAAAATTAGGAGGTGGGAGGACTTTTGCTCAGATTTAGTGTTATTAAACCAGAGATAGAACCATCTGGGAAGGAATTAAATAAAAGTATAAGCTTAGCACTTCCCTCTAGCTCAACCTTCCCTTCCCTACTCTCCAGATGTTTTAGACTACATCTACCATCAGCCCCGTGGGACGTGGATGGCACTGTGGTGTAAACCACTGAGCCTTGGGCTTGCCGATCAGAAGGTCGGCGGTTCGAATCCCCATGACGGGGTAAGCTCCCATTGCTTGGTCCCAGCTCCTGCCAACCTAGCAGTTCAAAAGCATGTCAGAGTGCAAGCAGATACAGTGGTACCTTGGGTTAGTAACTTAATTTGTTCCAGTGGTACCTCAGGTTAAGAACTTCATCCATTCTGAAGGCCCAGTCTTAACCTGAAACTGTTCTTAACCTGAGGTACCACGTTAGCTAATGGGGCCTCCCGCTCCCGCAGTGCAGCCACTGCACAATTTCTGTTCTCATCCTGAAGCAAAATTCTTAACCTGAGGTACTATTTATGGGTTAGCGGAGTCTGTAACCTGAAGCGTCTGTAACCTGAGGTACCACTGTATATTATTTAATAGATTTATACCCGATCTCATCAGGAAACTTTATGTTATTTTGAGATTCTCTAAAGGTTCTCTAACCCCAATTATTAAAATGTCCTTTCACATCCAATACCGGTGTAGAAGACTCTCCTAAACTGCCAGGAGTCAACATAACCACCTAAATATGTTAAGTGTGGAATTATATTTGCATTGTTGTGGCATGGTAAAGAGTCGAGTTTATTAACAATGAGTGCTGAATTCATAATTTTGACTCATCACCAATTTAAATCTCCTTGGATATTAAGAGAATGAATCCACATCCTGCTGAAAATTGCTAGGTATACTCCTCAATTTTCATTTTCCACCCCAGGCACAGCTGCGCTTCAGCAAACAAGGGTGAAGCATAAATACCAGTTCAAGAGCAGACATCCATTAGAGTTTGTTCACATTAAGCTTTCATAAACTTGGCAGATTGAATGCAACTTCTCCTATTAAGTTTCTCAACATTTCTTAAGGTGAACATCGGGAAGTGGCAAGAAGTACAAGTGTGGTTCTCAGATATAAGTTCAGCAACCACATCTCACAAGATTTACAAGAAGTCTAAATCACATATTCACAGTAACATACATGTGCATTTCAGCACTGCCTGTAGTTAAAAGCTGTGTAAGAAGCCCTCCGAGCCAATACAAGCCACAACTAGGGATGAATCTTGACCTGTGGCAGAAATAGTTGAAAATATAAAACTGCTTGCTGGACAGAGGTAGGTGGGGTAGCAAGTGCTGAGTACAAGTGACCATCAGGTTTCTGGGCACCCTGAGCATCCAGATACAATGGAATAAATGTTTGGCAATAAATACACTGGATCACATTTACCTCTTGTCACTCAAGGTGTTAGTAAGGAAAAACTACAGCCATTTAGTGCTGTACTCAAATGCTAATGCAAATTAGAATGTGCAACCATAACTGAACACTGAAAAGATGGGAGAAAAGCCTGCTTGTAAAAAATACAAGTTTGTTATTTGAGGTATTTTTAACATTTTGCAGTCACTGAATTGATTGGGATTCTCTCCCAGTGAGAATATGGGCCTTAAAATCAATGTTAAGAATGGCAAGCAGGGAGTCAAATATGGTAGGAAACAGATCGTGTGTATAGACTGTGTAACTCTCCAGGAAAAACAGGGAGATAATCCATTCTAAGATTGCAATTCAGTAAAGTTACTCAAAGTGTTTGGGTTAAGAATGTGCTTTTGTTTAATTAGGCTGCAGATATTTTTAAAACTGTACTTTTTTATTAGAGGTACTGAAGGGAATGGTTGTGTTATATTAGGAGAGACATTTCCCATCTCTCCACAATGAAGATTGCCCGCTGCAACAAATTCAGGAACTTAACTTAAAACATACATCTTTCCTGCAGAATTGCATTTACTCACATGCACGTTTCATCAACTAAGCCCCATTCAAAATGGATAAATTCTATTTAAACAAGTTATTTTTATTTGGACTCCTAGCTCATACAAAACAAAGACCCCCCCCACATAGCCTTCATTTGTGCCAGGGCAGAGTCCCTGCATCTGTTTATATTATGCCAGAACTCCATAATAAAGATTACACAACACATCATTTATGAAATACACTGCTTCAGGATGTAGAGGTAGTGAGGAACTTAGATGGCTTTCAACAAGGATTAGACAATGGCTTTTAAACCACAACTACTTGTTCCCATATAGCATTCCCAGGAGTTATGCATTACCTTTGGGCTTTGCAGCTTCCTGGAGACATTTACCTGACTTTTTTTGGGACACATGGACTAAATGACTTTTTAGAATCCATATTTCAGCAGATTTATGTTCCACTTTTTGACTAAGTTCTCAAGTTTCAACTCACAAAAGTCTCTCCCTTAATCCCCAAGAGGAATTTCTCGTCATATTTTGTATTAACATGACGAAGGGCCTGACATCCCTGTACTAGACGACGATAAAGTCAATCAAAGCTGTACCACCAACTCTGATTTATGAAAGTATTTCTGTATCACGATGTCTTAAAACACCAGAACCTTTCAACACAAAACACCTATTACAAAGCACATGATCTATCCCCCACTCAAATACATGTAATTAAGAGGCAGCAGCTCCTTAAAGCAAAGGCCGGGTAAATCCACCCCCCCTCACTTTAGCAAAACACTGCACTTCAAACCCACGAAATCGTCTGGAGATGCAGCTCTTTGGACAATCGAAAGAGTCGGCGTTTCATTTTTCACTTTCATTTTCTTTTCTGGTGAAGGGAAAAGCACTTTCTATAAATAAGAATGCAACCGAATGATTAAAATATGACGATGGCGAAGTCCATGGGGGTGGGATGAGGGGTTGCCAGCAGAGAGCAGCCTGGCGTGCTCCTGTGCTTTGGAAGGGTTGCCAACTTACGGCACCTTGGCCTGCTCCTATTACCTTGGGGAGGTGTTTTTTTTGGGGGGTGCGGGGAATGGGATTTTCGCCCGCCCGCCCAGAGGCCTGAAGATGCTTCGCTTTACCTGTCCCAGTTGTCGTCCCAATAGCCGCAGTTGGGCTTCTCCAGCCAGCCAGGCGCCGTGGCGGGGCAGGAGGCTGCGTTGGCCGGCGAAGGCAGAAGCAGCAGCCCCGGCGGGGGAGCCGCGGACGGAGGCAGGGGAACCGGGGCGTCGCCGGAGCTTTTCCCCACTACCACCTGCTGCTGCTGCTGCTGCTTCCCGAGAGGCACCGCAGAGAAGAAGACAGAGCCGCCCGCCAACCCGCAAGCGGCGGCCGCGGCCACCGCAACGACCCGCCTGAACGCCATGGAAGGAACTGAGGGAGGGAGGCAGGCAGGCAGGCGGCGGCGACGAAGAAGAAAGCGCGCGAGGAATAGGGGCGCCCGAGCCTAAATAAGCGGCGAAGGAAAGGCGGACTGAGGGAGAGGGAGGAGCAGGAGGAAAAGGCAGCAGCCGGCAGGCGGCGTCACACGCCCCCTTCGCAGCGCCGCCCTGCCGAGGCGGGCAAGGCAGGCAGGGAAGCTGACTCCCGCCGCCGTCGACGGCGCCCGGCGTGGGACAAGATTGCTCCGTCCCTGAGGAGAAAAGCGTTTCTGAAGGAAACTGGTGAGGAGGGGAGGGGAGCAAGGCAGGCAGGGAAGCTGACTCCCGCCGCCGTCGACGGCGCCCGGCGTGGGACAAGATTGCTCCGTCCCTGAGGAGAAAAGCGTTTCTGAAGGAAACTGGTGAGGAGGGGAGGGGAGGGGAAGGGGGCCCCGCCAACCTCCTCGCGCACGCGCTCTTTACCTCCCTTGTTTTTGCGCGTTTCCTTTTTTTCATTCTGTTCTATTACCCGTTCTCCAATCTTTTTTTTTATTTTATTTTTAATCGAATAAAGGAAACGAAACAAACGCCTCGCCTCGCGTACATGATGTGCGCATACAAAATGAAGATGGGGTGGGGGTGGGGGGAGAGCGTAAATACCGGTTTTACCTGAATATACACTTTAGGAAAAGGAAAAGAAAAGAAAAAGAATAAAAACAGCCCCTCCCCAATGAATCTAATTGTGAGAAAAAGACTAGGAGTGGGTCACGAAAATACTAGTTGTTGAAATTATATATTTCTTTTATACGCCGCCTTTTTCCCCGGACGGGACTCGAGGCAGCTCGCAGATAAAAATAACTGTTCAAAAACAAAAGTTAGCGTCCAGTTACTTCCCGAAGAATTTATACCAACGTGTTTGCTTGCTTTGGTATTTGCATCTGCTCTTTCCCCCTCCTAACAGGAGTTTTCTGGGCGACTTTTCTCAAGGTTAGGTTGAAAACACACTTAACGTATCCACGCCATGCGTTTCAAATGCATGCAATGCACACACAACATGAAGAATATTTGGGAACTGTAGTTTCTCCCCTCACAGCTGCAATGCGTAGCATTCCTAATACAGTTCACAGATTCTTTGAGAGAAATCCTCTGCTTTAAATGTGTATCACAGAAAATTACATGCACTGATTGTGATTTAAATGCTTTGTGTGGATCTGCATGTACGTGCAAAACTAATATAGAAAAGCACGCACACAAAAACTCAATCAATTCCTCTCTCTAGGCTTTATCAGCACTATACATTTAAGGCAGTATCATACCACTTTAAATTGTCATGGCTTCCCCCAAAGACTTGGGAACTGTAGTTTCTTAAAGGTGTTGCGAGTTGTTAAGAAACCCCTATTCCCCTCCGATAAGTGGCTTAAGAGGGTGATGACCACAGCATTTACTCAACAATCCACAGGCCTAAAAAAGGTTTCCGTGCCTTATTTGGGTTTTAAAGGTTGACTCCAGTAACACTAAGACAATTGTGTTGACAATCACTGCTGCTGTGAAAAGTATTTCAATTGTAGGGTTGCAGACTGTACTTCTAGCAGTTCATTGCCAATTAACTCTATCTTCACCTGCCATGTTTCTATGTATGTGTATATATCACACATAGCCCCAAAATATTATTTCCAAAGAAGGTGAAAGGGCAAAGTATAAAGTATAAAGTGTTTAAGACAAGCTTAAAACACACTAGCAACATAAACTGTACCAGAGATGCTGGTACGTCATGAACTAATCTCCTACAGCACAGTTCTTCTGGTTTTAGCAAGGGCGCCAGCTCTTGGGGGCCAAGCCCTTTTGAGCCCCCTCAATGTTTTTAGGGTGGGGGCCAGCCCTCCCCTGACTCTTCCGACATCACATTCATGTCATAGCCCCCTCCCCACCATTGCCTTCGCAAGCTGGCGCCTCTGGGTTTTAGAAATACAGTGGTACCTCGGGTTACATACGTTTCAGGTTACATACGCTTCAGGTTACACACTCCGCTAACCCAGAAATAGTGCTTCAGGTTAAGAACTTTGCTTCAGGATGAGAACAGAAATCGTGCTCTGGCGGCGCGGCGGCAGCAGGAGGCCCCATTAGCTAAAGTGGTGCTTCAGGTTGAGAACAGTTTCAGGTTAAGAATGGACCTCCAGAACGAATTAAGTTCTTAACCCGAGGTACCACTGTAAAGCTTGTAAATGTACTAATTTACAAAGATCCACTAGGACTTTACCATATAGCATGTAACCTTTAGCTTCACTGCCGATACCTTGCACAAAGCAAATACCTTGCTCTCAGTTAATACCTCACACTCCTGCCGATGATATTGCACATACACAGATTGCTTAAAGAAAGGGTGTGTGAATGAGTCATGCTTTAGGCATTAACCTTTGACTGTTTCTAACCACCCCATTGCAACGGAGTCTTTCTCTAAGCAGAATCCGGACGTGGGGGTACGGGGGTGGGATGCTTAAGACATGCTCTAAGCACCTGATGCAATTTCACCTATTTCCCCAAATTACACCAACAGTACTGTGCTCAGTTCTGGTCACTGATGTAACATTTGTGCTTTTCAGTAGTAGAGGTGCATAACATTAAGCAAGAAAGTGGTTAGAAAGAAATTTCTCTCTTTATTTCATAATAGTAGAAACCGGGGTCTCCAACGAAGCTGAATGGTGGAAGATTCAAGGCAGGCAAAAGGACACGTGATTAGTTAGAAACTTAAGGTCATCAAAAAACTTTTTCTGTGGTGCAGAAAGAGACGTCCCCATGATTGCAAGAGTAGCGAAAAAGGCTGGGGGCACTTACCAGGGATCCTCAGAGGGATGAAAGGCGCCTGAAACCCGTGCCGGGCGAGGTAAGTGCTGATAAGTCCATAGCGTCGCGAAGTCCAGAATCAAACACACGGGGCACCAAATGACGAGAACCTGCTCGCCATCTGTAAGAATCAGTCTCACACAGAGATGGGTTGAAGAAATCTGGCTGCTTTAGAGTTTCCGCAGCACAGCCTTTATTGTGTAAAGTCAGAAAGATACAAAATACAAGGCATGCAACTTTTTCTAAGCCAGCAGATAAGGACCATCGCACTAGACTACGCACACGATCAGGCTATGCTTACGTGGGCCAATCATTAGGACAGCATGAGCCGTCCACGCGTTGATCATGCTCCAAGGATGCTTTTAGCTATGAAAGCACCCTGCAATAATAAGAACTTTGCTCATGCTCTTATGTACAAGCAACCATTTTCCCACACCTGCCACAGGATGCTATGATGCTCATCAAGTTGGATGGCTTTAAAAGAAGACTATGTTCCGCCTCCACTGTCAGAGAGTCCCAGCTGCCTGGAATTAAAAGTGGGGAGAGTGCTGTTGCGCTCAGGTCCTACTTGCGAGTTTCCCATAAGCCCCTGGTTTGCCACTGTGAGAATTGCAAGCGGGACTAGAGAAATAGCTCTTTGGTCTGATCCAGCCGGCTGTCAAATTAGTTACAGTACTTTGGGCTGGCAAATTGAGTCTGTGCAGTTCATGCCATATACTGTTTAGCCACCAGGTGGCGCCGGACTTAAAGGTTAAGGCCAGCACTTTGAATGGAGTCCAGAAATAAACAGGAAGTCAGTGCAGATGGCAAAAGACTGATGTATCTTCCAGTCTCGGTTAGCAATCTTACTACCATGTTTTGGACTAGTCTCAAGTCTCCAGATTGTTTTCACAAGCAACTCCAGGTAATCCAACTGGGGGATTTTACGAGAGCGTGGATACACTGTAGCATTTGTTATATTGATTTTAATGGATTACTGTTCCTACCTATTATGAATTACTGATTTTATATTGCAAACTGTTTTTGTGAATGAGCATTGCAAAATGGCAGGTGAATGCTGTGAATGCAATATCCCATCCCATCCAATATTTTCTCACTCTTTCGCCACATCTTGTCACAACTTCTACACCCTCTTCTTCCTCCGTGAGCGAAAGATTTTTTGTTTTGAAAAGGCATGGAATTGTACACGTGTAATAAAGAGAACTGAAGAGCTTGTGGTTATTTTCAGTTCCTCTTTGCTTCCTTTTGTGGCAAGAGCTACAGTTGCTTGTGAAACCCACAAAAAATAAGAAAAACAGCTGTAAGGGTGGCCCTTGGGTAATTATGGTCTCTCTGCATTTATTTATTTATCCGTGAATTTGTATACCCAGTGCTTTTTTTCTGGGGGGACGCAGTGGTACGGCATACCCCTAAATATTTTGTGAATTTTTGTACTTTGTCCATTTACTGTATTTATTTTTCCCGATTTGACCTATAAAAAACACTGTATATGCCAAGTATTAGGGACGCGGGTGGTGCTGTGGGTTAAAACACAGAGCCTAGGACTTACCGATCAGAAGGTCAGCGGTTCGAATCCCTGCGACGGGGTGAGCTCCCGTTGCTCGGTCCCTGCTCCTGCCAACCTAGCAGTTCAAAAGCACGTCAAAGTGCAAGTAGATAAATAGGTACCGCTCTGGCGGGAAGGTAAACGGCGTTTCCGTGCGCTGCTCTGGTTCGCCAGAAGCGGCTTAGTCTTGCTGGCCACATGACCCGGAAGCTGTACGCCGGCTCCCTCAGCCAATAAAGTGAGATGAGTGCCGCAACCCCTTTACCTTTACTTTATACCAACTATTACAAATCTGTCTCAATAGATCGTACAAGTTAAAATGATAAAATTGTAATAATGTAAATGCATTTATTTGTTGCATTTATATCCCACCCTCTTCTCCAAGGAGCTCAGTGTGGCATACATTGTTTCCCCCCATCTCATTTAATCACCACCACCACAACAACCCTGTGAGGTAGGTTAGGCTGAAAGGCAGTGACTGGCCCAAGGTCACCCAGTGAGCTTCATAGCCAAGTGGGGACTTGAACCCTGGTGTACCAGTTCCTAGTTTGACACTCTAACCACTATATCATAAATAAAATGGAACTGGCAACCCAAGATTGTCATTCTGACACTAAACACCAGAAAAGTCTAGACTACACAGGTAAGGTTTTAGCTGAATAGTGGAATTAGATGAAATTATTATGATTGGCCAATGGCGCCTGTTGACTGCATATACACCAGGCTTCCTCAACCTCGGCCCTCCAGATGTTTTGAGACTACAATTCCCATCATCCCTGACCGCTGGTCCTGCTAGCTAGGGATCATGAGAGTTGTAGGCCAAAAACATATGGAGGGCCGAGGTTGAGGAAGCCTGATATACACCATACATTTAAAGGAATTTCCTCCCCCCACCCCCACAGAAGAATCCTGAGAACTATAACGTACTTGTGACAGAGCGACAGTTCCAAAGCGCCTGCAACAAACTTCACTTCTCAAGGGCTCTTTGGGGGATTGTGATTTGAATCTGTGGTGTGTGTGCAGTCAACAAGCTCTAATAATAATAATCATCATCATCATTTTATTATTTATACCCCACCCATCTGACTGGGTTTCCCCAGCCACTTTATCAGCCAATCATAAACCATTTCATCAAATCCAAATATTCAGGTTGTGAGTGCCATTGGTGCCGTTGCTCGTGAAGCCAAAACAGCACCACCCATGCACAAGAGGGAGATACCAGTAGTCTTGGCAGGAGGCCTCAGGTTTGCAGAAATTATTATTATTATTATTAGTGCTCTATGGAAGGATAAGAGAGGTTGATAACCCAAGAACAGCCCAATGAGGACTCAGTGAGAACACACCACAGACTTATTCTGGAGCAGGTGTGGTGGGGAGTAGTGTTACCGGAAAAATCCGAGGGCTCCCTTGGACAAAAAGTAAAGACGCCAACCAGGGTAAATTGAAGCAAATCAGCAGCCTGTAGGCTTGGTCTTTATTGAAGAAAGACTGTTGCGACAGGGTGCTCCCCTCACTTGCAGGTGAGAGGAAAGACCCAGAAAAATGGTGTGCAAGACCTTATAAAAACTTTTGAAATTCCCATCCTGTAGGTCAAGCCCACCCCCAGAAACATCATGCATACATTACAGAAAGGAGGGGTTGAGGGAGGAGTTGTGGTGGTAACCTGAGTATCCTGTCACCTGGCTGATTCCCTTCTCCCCCCTCCTCATGAGTCATTTTCAGAAGACAAAAGGTAGTCACAGTTTCCTGCCCCCAGAGGGAAGATCTGATCATTGTCCTTTGTTCCAGTCCATGCTGAATCCACTCCCATATGGAAGTTCTTTGTGATCTTGATTGTCTTCTGTCTAGGACCATCAGGGTTGGCATAGCAATTGGGCAGGGCTCCTGTGGATGTGCTGGGATGGTGAAGGGATTATGGCTGGCCTGTATCAAACCTTCCCCATTTTGTAGTCCTTCCTTCATGGAGTAAAATAAAAGTGGAATAGCGCAAATCCGATGTATGGTTGATTTTTTTCCTATGAATTTATAACAGAAGTGTGGCGTATGTAGTGTGTGAGTGTGAGTGTGTGTGAAGTTTGTACAAACTGAATGATGGGGGGGGGGGTTCCTGCTACAGTAGAAAGGAATGAGAAGCAGTAGCCTGAGTGGAATAACCCTGAACGGGAGTGCTCTGCACTGCAACATTTTGCTGCAGTGCTTGTGAAAGAACAAATAGTATATTACAGGTGTGATGATAACCTGTCACATCACACCATACATTTAAAGCACTCTTATACAATCTGGCTTCTCCAAATGAATCCTGGGAACTCTAGTTTTTTTTAAGGATGCAGATAGATGTCACGGGAAATATTAACAAATACAGTTCCCAGGGTACCTTTGGGGAAGCCTTGATATAAGATAGCTTTAAATATATGGTGCAGATGTGGCCAACTCTCTCTCCCCACGACTGCATTTCTGAGTGTGTGTGTGTTGTGTTTTTTTGTGGCTTGCTCCACCGTTCTTCCACTCTCTTTCTTGTTGTTCTTTTTTCTATCTTTGCTGGATTTGGGACTCAAGAATATGATATAGGATACCCAGACAGGGTGGTTACTGCTGCAGGCTCTCTTGTTTGGTATTCTAATGTCAAACTTCCTTAAATGAAGAATGTGAAACAAAACACAGGGTCTGGAGAGGGAGCCTGTACCACAGTTGATGACAAAACACTGGTGATGCAAGAGGAGTAGTTTTCTAAAATCAAACCATTTCGTAGACCTTCTTCATTCAGGAGTGTTGCCTTGGATTAAAAAGCAGTACAGTGGTACCTCGGGTTGCATACGCTTCAGGTTACATACGCTTCAGGTTAAAGATTGCGCTAACCCAGAAATAGTACCTCAGGTTAAGAACTTTGCTTCAGGATGAGAACAGAAATCGTGCTCTGGCGGCGCGGCAGCAGCGGGAGGCCCCATTAGCTAAAGTGGTGCTTCAGGTTAAGTACAGTTTCAGGTTAATAATGGACCTCCGGAACGAATTAAGTACTTAACCCGAGGTACCACTGTATATAAATAAACCATAACAGGAGGCTAGCTTAATTCAGCTGAAATTATAGAATTCCTTTCACTTGCTTCTTTTTAAAAACAACAGTGACCCCTAGAGGTTTGATATTTAACAGCCACATAAACAATTTTAATTTACTGTGGCGTAAACTCTTGTAGATTTGAGGCCACTTCAAGTAAGCCTACTTAAAGTGGCCTCTAATCCACAGGAGTTTAGGCCACAATAAATGTAAATAGTTTATGATGTGACTGTTAAATATCAAACCCCCATACACACACCCAAAACGCTTGATCTGAGTAAGCTGCCATTTTCTGCAGCATATATATGCATTGCCAGTGCTTTTTTTCTGGGGGGACGCATGCCCCTAAACATTTCGTGAATCTAAGTTTGGCCTCATTGAGGAGCAGTATTTCAATATGAGTAGGCAAATGAGAGTACTCCTAAACATTTATTTTAGAAAGAAAGGACTGTGTATTGCAAACAGGAGAGGGAAAACATTCAGAAGGATTTTTTGCTGTGTGAAATCTACTACCTCCAATTTATCTGAAAGAGAGGCTCATTCCCTTTCATATTTGTAGGGAGCAAGGGGGGCAGTCTGTTTGTTGCTACGGCAAATGGGGGCGACTGGTTGGTACTTAGCCAAATTTTGCTTCCTGTTGCATCACAGTGGACTTTGAGGTGTTAAGAGGAGTTCGGAAAGGAGCAGGTGGGGCAAGGACATAAAACTTGCTGAGTCCAATAGTGCTTACTCCCAGGTAAGCATGCATGAGACTGAAGCTGTGGCGCATGAGCCTGTTCCATTAGATATATTATCTTTATCCCACAAAGCATCTTACAAAATTTAAAAATTGTGAAACGTGCTCAAAAGCCTCATTGACTTTTATTGCATTACATTTAAAGGATTTTACCCCAAAGTTGTTGACCTTTTTTTTAGAACCCAGGGAAGGAACTGCCTGTGGGGGCTGGATTAAACCAATATTAGGTCCCCGGGCCAGACTTTAGGCTTGGTGTATTACAAGGATTCTTTTCAGGTAAAATCAAACCGCTGGAGTATTACGGCGCCTGCTGTGACTGTAGAGAGGGATACAGGAGAGACATGTTTTATTTCAGGTGAGGCAAATGAAGGCATCCACTTTTTTGCTGCTACAGGTGCACCAAGGTGTTTATTTTCTCTGTGCTCCTCCCAGCGGTCCACAGTATATATCTGTGACTTTGCAGTTGAAGACCAGAAGCAGTACACGGCATTGCATTAAATAGACATCTTGATTTTTAATTGTATGTCTTATTGTTTCTTTTATTGAATTTCAATTTGAATACTGTGGAGTTCAAATTGTAATACAATGAAATGCAGCATATAAGAAATAAAAAAGCAACAGAAGGTTAATTAAATGACCCTACAGCATCTTGCTGTAAGTGTTACATTGCTACAGTTGGCTGAACAATCATTAAGGGGCCCGCCGTAAACCTCAGTAATTTTAAAGTGGTCCATGCGAAAGGAAGTTGGGGGACACCGATTTGCCACATGCTTCTGCTCTGTGTGTCATTCCATACTTAATTCTAGGGGGTATACGCTGGTGGCCGTATTGTGGTGGGACCCGTGCTTGCCCCCCCCCCAAAGGGTTTGAACAACTAGTCTGAGATGGTATTTGATGGCAAGAGCCAGAATGATGAAGTAGCAAGTGTTAAGACTAGAACTTGAGGCCCCATCATGAATTTCGCTGCATGACTTTGGGGGCAGTCACCCTCTGAACCTAGTCTGTGTGATAGGGCTGTCGTCAGGATATAAGAAAGGAAGGGTAAAAGTGTGGGTGACACTGTGGTCTAAACCACTGAACCTCTTCGGCTTGCCGATCAGAAGGTCGGCGGTTTGGATCTCTGCAACAGGGTGAGCTCCTGTTGCTCTGTCCCAGCTCCTGCCAACCTAGCAGTTCGAAAGCACGCTAGGGCAAGTAGATAAATAGGTACCAATGTGGTGGGAAGGTAAACATTTCCTTGTGTTCTGGTTTCCGTCACGGTGTCCCATTGCGCCAGAAGCAGTTTAGTCCTGCTGGCAAACATGACACGGAAAGCTGTCTGTGGACAAACACTGTCTCTCTTGGCCTGAAAGCGAGATGAGCGCCGCAACCCTATAATCGCCTTTTGACTGGACTTAACTATCCAGGGGTCCTTTAGAGGACCAGGTACGCCCCAAGCACTTTGGAGGAAGAATGGGAGTGAGGCATCTGATCAAGGCCTGTATTTTAAAATGAGCTTAAAGATTTGCAAATGTTTCATGCCAGGCAGAAAACCTACTGGCTAAGGACTTTGGCAGTTGTTTATCCTCCTGGACAAGGGTCCCCCTGATTTATAGTAGTAGCAGGAGACAGGTTTCTCAAGGTTGTAAAAGGGAAATACAGGCTGGGAGCAAAGGTTACACTGACCCTACATATTACAGAATACAATCAAGCTGCAAAAACACTAATTAAGAGTTGGTAAATAGTAAGATCTCTGTTTAGATAGAACTTAATACCACGAGCCATCTGTTTTAGTCATTTGTTTTGGAATGTAGGGGCAACAGGGCAAAAGGGGCAAAAGATGATCTGGTAATTAAGGTGCCTTGTCGAGGCAAATGTAAGATATATGGCTACTTGTCTGCCATTTATGGATAGAAGGAAATATAGCTCTTTGTCTCCCATAAAAGGTAATAGGAAATGGGTGTATCTTTTATGATTGGTTCTAGCAAACAGCCAATAGGAATTTCAACCAGGCTGATTGGACAGAGGCAGCCAAAGGAGGAGCAAGGGGGCTGGGTTGAGGAAATATAAGTGCTGGCCATCAGGGCTGGAGGGCAGGCAGAGCTTTGGTAACCATATACCATTGTGCCTATCATTTATTTGTCTGACAAATAAATTATTTTAATTTCTCTATTGCTGCGTTGAATATTTCATTCCAGCTAAGCGTTAACCACAAGCAGGGTGCTACAGGAGTTGTCCACACAGGAGCAAAATGTGGACTGCCCTGCCCTGCCATGTCATTGTTGTCACTGATCTTTCTCACTTAAAATGGAGGTTGTTGTTTGTTGTTGTTTTTAAAAAAATCATTTTGAAGGCTCAAAACCACCAGCATTTGAAAGGACGAAAGTCCAGGACAACACTAGGATGGGAAGAACATAATACAGACCCCCCAACATTAAAGAGACAAGATGCCGCAAATGCTTCCTTGTGGGCAAGCCGAAAGGTAGAAAGTGTAAAACTATACCTTGACCAGGGACTTCCTGATTATATGATTGTGGAATCCTTTATGTACCTCTGCTTTCCCATACCACAGGTATGAATGCCAACCAAATCCAATAGCGCAATAAATGTGTATGAAACATATTACAAGATGGCAGAGCTCTGCTCTAGAGAGTTTACAATCTAGAATTTGGTGCAGAGAGGACATAACAAAGAAAGAGGAGGGAAGGAGAAGGTAACAGAGAATACATTTATTTTTCGTAGGTGATATGGCGTCTGCAGGGTTGTGTTTAAAGCTGCCTTATGTGACTTGTATGCCCAAATTATATTGCAAATTTATGGAAATTAAAAGCATTAAAAGGTTTTTTTGGAGTTTCAGAAAATCTCAGGCCACACATAAAAGCTTTGAATCATAGGATTTTTTTTAATCACTCCAGTGCAAGGACAATCTAATCCCCAGCCTTCTCAAGCTACTCCTGTTTTATATGTAATCAGATACAATGAGTGCCTGAGATCACCCTCCCCACTCTCAAAAGAGCTGTTCAGCTTGTCTGGACTGCTTGAAAACGTTGAAACAGATTGGGGGATGCTGGCGAGAGATAATTTCCAGACACAAACTCGTTTGAGCCTTTTATAGCTGGTTCTCTTCCAATTGTAAAGGATTTAGATTGTACAAATGCTGATATTTCAATATGAATGGCAAGTGAGTCTCTTTCATAGAATCAGACAGTACATAATTGGAGTCCTCGTTAAAAATAGATCTGTCAGACGTGTGAAATCATTTTCACTAATAGCAATTTTTAAGTCCTTGTCCAATTTTTTTAAATTTTTTTTTTAAAAACGACATTGATTGGCATTCTGCTGAGCGACACCATACTGTGTTTTAAACAAATGTCTTGTCTGAGGGAAAATAATTCCAAAGTTTCGTGTACATATATTTTGGAATGTACAAAAAGGGCAGCGTTCAATTTGGATGAACATGTTGCCATTTCCCAGCATTTTCCCTACGGAGAATTTTTACCACCATCTTAAATCCATGACAGTTCTAATGGTGGCAGTACTCTCTAAAGATTGGAGCCATGGCTGACACTGTCTCCCAGGGGTAGCCAAGGTCCAGCAACATCTGGGGGCAACTCCCAACAGCCACAGTTAGCTTGACCAATGAGCAGGGGTGATGGGAATTGCAGTTCAACATCTCCCTGCCTCCTTGCTTCCAACCAAACTCAATATAGCCTGTCAGCTTCCTTCTCCTCCTGCTCATTGCTGCCCCTTGCAGAACTCAGCAGGGATGAGGATGGGGACAAAACTAGAATGAGTTGGCTGTGCCTGTCATTGGCTCTGGCGCCACCTGCTGTTGGGCTCCCTGCTTTCCACCCTACCAGTCCTAATGAACACAGACCACCAGTGGAAATAAAAGGGTGTGTTGCCTGTTATGTACTGAGTTGAATAGGATCCAAAATGCAGCAGTCTGATTGGTCCTAGAACAATAGGATCCAGAATGCAGCAGTCTGATTGGTCCACAGGAGCCACCCAATCCAGCTCCAGCTGGAAGAGAATCCGCAATCTGATTGGCCTACAGGAGAATCCCAGAATTAGCCAATCACGTGGGGCCCATTGTGTAAATAATGTATATAAAGCAGACATTCTGGGGGGAACTTCCATTCTTCCTCACCATTATGAGCTCAATAAAGAGCATAAAATCCACTCTTGACTCCAAGTATGTTTCATTGCCACTGAGGACTGATCATGCTCCGTAGGGATGGAAAGCTGACTGTGGCAGGCTGGGGGAGGGAAACCAGAGGGAAGGCCGAATGGAGTGGGGAGACTGGGAGGCTGGACAAAAAAACCACTCCACATTGCAACGATCCCCAACTCATATTTGTTTTGGTCCAGGGACACACATACACACTGACGCCAAAGCTCTGTCTTATCAATTGTGTGCCTCTTCCTTGGATATTAATCAGGACTTGGTGTGCAGCTGCGGTTGTGCTACTCCTACGCCCAGCGGTTGCTCCACCCCATCCCATTATCCTCCTGACGGCCGTGCAGGGCCATCTCTCACACAGATGCTAACAATAGCACCAAAGTGTGTCCGCAGGGATTAGCATAAGGGTGTGTGCGTTTAATGCAGCTTCCAGACAGAGGCTTTCTTCCACGTCTTCTCATTTTGATGCTTTTACTTTTTGGTGCTCCAGTTTCCCTGTACTCTCCCCAAGCAGCAGTGGGAGTGTGGGGCCCCACAATGATGGTGTGGGGAACCTTTGACTCTCCAGATGTTGTTGAACTATAACTCCCATCTTCTCAGCCAATCAGGCACACTTGCCAGGTGGCCACTGAAAGTGATAGTTCGAGGCAAGGAGCCCGATAGTTGACCCAACACAGAGAGAGCCAGAGGCAGCTGATTTTTGTCTTGTCCATATTATGCCAAGTTCTGCAAGGGAAACACTCAAGACTGAAGAGGAGCAAGCTGACAGCCAGTCTGGACAGGTTGTAAGTAAGACGGCAGGTAGCTGGGGGCTGGCTGAAGACCAACAGAGTTTGGTGGGGCTGTGCCCCATTTGTTCTAATGGACTAGCGATGGGAGTTGTAGTATAGCAACATCTGGAGGACCAATAGTTCCCCAGACAGGGAGCCAATGGAAATACAGTCATACCTTGGGTTGAATGCGCTTCGGGTTGAGCGCGTTCGAGTTGCGCTCCACAGCAACCCAGAAGTAACGGAGAGCGTTACTTCTGGGTTTCGCCGCTCGCGCATGCGCAGACGCTCAAAATGACGTCAAGCACATGCATGGAAGCGGCGAAACGCAGATGCGCCGTCACGTCTTGCGTTCCATTCGGGATGCGAACGGGGCTCCAGAACAAATCTCGTTCGCATCCCGAGGTACCACTGTATAGCAGCAGAGGCAGACTTATACAGTGGTACCTCGGGTTACATACGCTTCAGGCTACATACACTTCAGGTTACAGACTCCGCTAACCCAGAAATATTACCTCAGGTTAAGAACTTTGCTTCAGGATGAGAACAGAAATCATGCTCCGGCGGTGCAGTGGCAGCAGGAGGCCCCATTAGCTAAAGTGGTGCTTCAGGTTAAGAACAGTTTCAGGTTAAGAACAGACCTCCAGAACGAATTAAGTTCTTAACCCGAGGTACTACTGTAGTAGCACGACCATTTTTACTACACTGGGCACCGAGCCTAGGGGGTGATGCAGGGCATTGCAACTATGGCACAGTTAATTTAGCTGAACGGAAGGTGAACGGTGGGGTGGTGGTGCCAAATTTTGGGCATGCACAGGGCGCCGCTGAAATGTGGAAGACTAAAGTCTGCTCCTGATAGCTGGATGCTCATTACCAATGTTTCCCCTCCGACACAGGGAGAACAATGGGGATGGACATTGTGATGTGATGGAGGGGTTGGGACCAACCAGAGTATCCCACTCTTCTTAAACATGTGAAGGCTGTGTTCTCTGCCATGTATAGGAGCCACTCACCCATAATGTGCCTGGCTTCCACAGGCCCGTGATTTATTTGGTTGCAACTCGGCAGGCTTAATCTACCCTGGTGGCTGTGTGTGCAAATTTCATCTACTTCTGCTAAAAGGCGGGAGGGAGTTACAGACATTTTTAAAACATTCCCCATAATAAGAAATGGTGTTTCGTTTTTAACGAAGTTGCTACAGACCTGAGACATGAGTCGATTGGGACAGACCACAGAGTGTCTCAGAACAGATTGGGCTTCTTCCTGAAGCGATGAGAGATCTGAACCAAATGTTATAAGGCCAGTGCAGATCCCTAAATTATAGTGATTATTTCTAAACGTGCATAGATTGGCACACGCAGATTTTATGCAAATATGGACCCTCTTTTCTTCTTTTTGCAGGGTGTGTGTTTTGTTGGTGACACTATAGTGCACAATCAAGAGCCATTACTAATTAGACACAGTACATAAAATACAAACATCATCCAGCATTGGGTTCTCACAGAGGCCAGGCAGCTGCCCATAGGAAGCCTGCAAGATGGCCCTAGAAGCAAAAGCACTTTTCCTACTTGTGATTCCCAGATACTGGCCTTCAGAGGCATACTTCCTCCAACATTGGAGCCAGAACAGTGGAGAATGTAATGGACTAACAAGATTGAACAGTGGTCTGATTTAGCATACAGCTCCTTATATCCCATACAAAATTGTGATTTGAGATACTTTTGTGCTTCTTTCCCAGAACCCACTATGTCGATAAGTCAAAACAAAGTGCTTAAATGCTGCAATTTTACACACCTCCTTCAAAAAAAACAACCACATTAACTCAAGAAGCTGAAAAATATATACATATGTATTGAGAGCCACAGAAATTAGAATTACAGACGGAGGTCCACAAAGCCTGCACAGATACATTCCAAAAATTCAAGGTAGTAGAACAGGTGAAATACAGACTGTTAAAGAGATCCCAACGACAAGGTCCTCAAACCATACACTTGATAACAACATTGCCTCCAGTCTTCCAGTCAGTTTTGTCTTTATCTTTTAGGCTCTGGTGTAGATCACTCCAAACACTTTAGTGGCCACCATTTTGGTCAGGGATGAAGAACCTGGAACTCCTCCAGTTGCTGTTGGGCTCCAGCTCCCATGGACCTCAGTTGGCCATGGCCAATAGCATGGAATGATCGCAGCCGTAGTCCATCATCATCTGGGAGAGCCACAGTTTCCCCATTCCTGATTTAGGGTCCTCCTACAGGCATGTAGTCCTCACTTGGGAGAGGCTCCCTTGTAGTCCCAATAATACAATAAACCTGGGCAAATATTTACACAATCCTGGGTTTGCCTTCTTCAGCAAGCCAACTTTGCTGCTGCATATCGGATTTTCAACATTAAAGCATACATCTGCATAGTTTTCATGTGTGCATGTATGTGTGGTTGTTGGGGTTTTTTTACAGTTGAGGTTATCTACCGAAAAAAGATTAATTCATTTCACTTATATATATATTTATATATATATATATACAAAATAATAAAGGCCTTGGGAATCTCTTTGATACCTCTGAAAACACAGTTGAAAACTTATCAGCCATTCCCATGAAAAATATATATCCGAAAGGAATGTTCTCTGTTCTCCCGTCCTTAACATTGCAAGAGCCCTTTACTTTGTCATCATCAACTAGATTTTTTTTTTTTTTAAAAAAGCATATCAGGCTAAATTCTGGTCTTCTCTTCAACCCAAGCAGAAACATAGTACATGAAGTGTCTCTCATAAACTGTTCTCCGTTGGTAATTCAGACAAAGAAGTAAAATGTTAAGGCTTCAAGTTAAAAATAATAATCAAAAAATCAAAACTAATCTCTCTCTCTTTCTCTCTCTCCCTGCAAATATAAAACCCACATAATGCCAAAAATCTCAGCATCTTTTATCGTGAATTCAAGCTACAATACTGCAGTTTGCCCAGCTCAGTGAAATGACAGTGATGGGAGGAGACGGATGGTATACCCCAAAATCTGGAATGCAAAACTATTGCTGTTTATTCAGTAAGATGGAGACTTCAATGCAAAAGCTAAATTGTACGGACCACATTTAAGAACGTAATAAGATTCCTGCTGGATCAGACCAAAGGCCTATCTGGTCCAACATGCTGTTCTCACAGTGACCACCTGATGCACCTCTAAGCCTATAAGCAGGACCTGAGTGCAGCATACAGTCTCACCTCCAGTCCTGGAGGTAGTACTTAGCCCTCATGACTCCTGGCCACCGATAGCCTGGTCTGCCATGAATTTGTCCAATCCCTGCCCACATTGATGGTAACCGAGACATCTTGCGATTGCATATTCCATTATCACACTGTGCAAAGCATTTCCTTTCATCTGTCCTGCATCTCCCACCAAAGATTTACTTGAAAGGGTGTTTGAAGTACAGGCTTTGAGAAAACTAAGATTTACCTGCACTCGATCATTTATTGTCAGCTTATTCTGCCTTGATCATATTAAAGAATCCATGGCTGGTGTAGAACACCAGAATGAAGGGAACCCAAGTTACATCTTTGGCATGTTGTGTTATGGCCCCCATAGGTGACTCCATCTAATTTAACCAACCGGAATAAATGACTGTGTAATCCCATACATATCTAGTCACAAGTGAGCCCCACCAAGTTGACTTGACTCCCAGATTATAGGACTGTAGCTTCATTCTTACATTGGCCTTTGTTTTACCCAATCAGGAGCTGGAAAAACACACCAGCTTGCTTGAACTTGATTGGATGTGTGTGTCCCCCTGATAGTTAAGAGAGTTAGCCAAGATCCAATGGGGTGTATGTGAAATCAGAGCATATGCCCTGAGTCATATAATACGGGATACCCTTTGCTTTGGGACGCGGGTGGCACTGTGGTCTAAACCACAGAGCTTAGGGCTTGCTGGTCAGAATGTCCACGGTTCGAATCCCCGCAATGGGTTGAGCTCCCGTTGCTCAGTCCCTGCTCCTGCCAACCTAGCAGTTTGAAAGCACATCAAAATGCAAGTAGATCAATAGGTACTGCTCCGGCGGGAAGGTAAACGGCGTTTCCGTGTGTTGCTCTGGTTCGCCAGAAGCAGCTTAGTCATGCTGGCCACATGACCCGGAAGCTGTACGCTGGCTCCCTTGGCCAGTAAAGTGAGATGACTGGACTTAACGGTCAGGGGTCCCTTTACCTTTACCTTTACCTTTACCCTTTGCTTCAGCAATCGTCAGGTAAATAGGTAACCAAAAGGAGGAGAAGCAATTCCCTCCATTTTCTCTTGCTCTGTCCTTCCCCAAAATCGCCCTGCTTACAGTTGATGCTGAACAGGCTCTTTTCAATGGAGAACGGGCTATTTCAGGGCTCACCCCACTGCCAATAATGCCCTGGCATCATTATTGTCACTTTTTAGACACTGGCTTAAGAAACATTTTTATTTACCCAGGCTATTGGTGGTTTATAGTTTTGAAATCATACTTCTGCGTGATTCTAGCCTTAATTGTGGTGCTCAGCTTTTATCGGGGTGGGATAGGATTCATATTTTTTAAATTCTATTTTTGGATAAGCACATGGCAGTGTTCTTTTTTAAAAAATTATTTGGCTTTTATTTTATCTGTTGGTACTTTATCTTCCTGTTAAGTTGCCCTGCAGCATTTTATTTTTTAAAAAACAAAACGACAAACAATTGCAATAAATAATATTACTGACAAAAGAGAGAGAGAGAGACCAAATCAATACACAGAGAAACAACCCCTTCAGGTCTTCAGAGCACCTTGGTTGAGACAAGCCTGGCTGGATCAGAGCCTGTGTGCGAATCAAAACTGGCACCTATGAATTGTAAACTTTTATGGGATGCAATAGCCCTGTTCATATAGGGTGCCATGTGCAGCTTCTCGCTCCAGTGATGTTTGTGACACAAGTTTTATAAGTATGATTGGAACCATAAGAGGTCCAAAGCTTAAGTGCTGATCCAAAGGTATCTATTTAAATCTATTACTGATTCGGGAAATTATCCTGTCTTTCCACAACCTTCCACCTTTTGTCCATTCCCTTCCCCACCTGCCACGGACACCTCTGCAATCCTGGTTCGCCACCATAAATCTGCCCAGTTCAGTGGCAAATTTAGCAAAACGGAAGGAATCTCTGGATTGACACCTGACAAGCTTGTCCTAACCTGTACGTGCACCAAAACCGTGCTGAACTCTCTGGGCCTTTCTTCTTAGCTGATGTATTTAGAATCACAGCATTAGACAGAAATAGGGCAGAACTGGGTGCCTCTGCCTTTTTTCAGGTTAATGCTAATCTGCAGATGCAGACTTCCAGGAAGATTTGAATAATTTACTGTCGTCTCTGGGCCATTCAGGCTATTTTAAATGCAAACTTCAAAGAAGAAGAAGGGGGGGGGGGATCTGGGGCTATCATAAGCCTATTAATATGAAATGTATCTCCCCATCCCAGAGGAGTCTTGTGTCTGGATTTAACAAGCTACTGTTTGCAGCTTGTGTGCGCACGGATCCATCATACATCTTAACCTAATGATATGTCTCCCCCAAATGCATTCGGATTTCAACCTCTATCCCTACAGCTACTGCAACTTGGCAATGAAAGCTTCAGAATCACCCAACCCCCACATAGAAATAGGGTTTCAGCCAACTAAGTGCTACTCGGAGTAGACCTATTGAAGTTAATGTACCAAAATTAGTCATGTGCATCCGTTTCAATGGGTCTGCTCTGCATGGGACTAGCATTAGATACTGTCCATAGTCTTACCCAGGGGTCAGCAAACTTTTTCAGCAGGGGGCCGGTCCACTGTCCCTCAGACCTGTGGGGGGCTGCACTATATTTTTGGTGGGGGGAGGAATGAACAAATTCCTATGCCCCACAAATAACCCAGAGATGCATTTTAAATAAAAGGGTACATTCTACTCATGTAAAAACACACTGATTCCCGGACTGTCCGTGGGCCAGATTTAGAAGGCTGGATCCGGTCCCTGGGCTGGATCCGGTCCCTGGGCCTTAGTTTGCCTACCCATGGTCTTAACTTTAAGCAGGTATTCTGAAGTCTCAGGTGTGTCTCTTCAGTGGGCAACACTGAAATTAACCTTTACCAATCATCATAGAATCATAGAATCATAGAGTTGGAAGAGACCACAAGGGCCATCGAGTCCAACCCCCTGCCAAGCAGGAAATCATCTGTAGCTTTCCCCCACAAAGTCAGGTAAGCACTGCTATCACTTGGCTGACATTTCAGTAAACTAGGCTGCATCCTAAATCAGTTAAAAGGTGAAGTCAATACATAATAGATAAAGGCCTTTCAGCCGTTTGGGCTTCACAGCTTGAAAGGACACATGTTCAATGCAGTGAATCAAAAACTGGCACCGCTGTCAGTCTCTCTGTGCACCAGCTGCCCCCTTTACATATTAAAAATAAGTTTTAAGAGCACCGCAATTAGCACCCACGTGCTTAAGTTATTTGCTGTCTTATTGTGTGTGCTTTTAAACATTAAGAAAAAAAAATCCAAAGGAGGCTGCTGCGCTAGCTTGGTTGCGTCTATGGTGAGGCAAGATTCCATCTTTGTGAGTTCCAATATGAACCAGTGTGAATGATGACGCTTGAATGAATGGATTGTGGACATACCCAGAGTAGACCCACTGAAATTAGTGGACATGGCTAACTTAGGTGCTTTCATTACAATGTGTCTACTCTGAGTAGAATTTAGTTGGACCTACAGAGCCTAGGACTTGCCGATCAGAAGGTCGGTGGTTCGAATCCCCGCAACGGGGTAAGCTCCCATTGCTCGGTCCCTGCTCCTGCCAACCTAGCAGTTCGAAAGCACGTCAAAGTGCAAGTAGATAAATAGGTACCACTCCGGCGGGAAGGTAAACGGCGTTTCCGTGCGCTGCTCTGGTTCGCCAGAAGCGGCTTAGTCATGCTGGCCACATGACCCGGAAGCTGTACGCCGGCTCCCTCAGCCAATAAAGTGAGATGAGCGCCGCAACCCCAGAGTCGGCCACAACTGGACCTAGTAGTCAGGGGTCCCTTTACCTTTACCTAACCTAGTGTGTGGATTAGAACAAACAGAGGTGTTGTCACAGATGGGTTGACAAGGCCTCAGATCTCTTCCTAAGTGCTCTTGAGTGTTTCATCATTATTATTATTATTGGAGGATGATAAATTGATTTGAGGTGGCTTTATCTAGAGATGATTTGGGCTTAATGAATGGAGGTGAGGGAAGGGGAATTGGGTGCAATGAGTGGGAATGAGTGGGAAATTAGCTAGCTTGTGACATTTATATTTTAAATTTGACTCTATTCATACAAATCAGCATACTGTATGCTAATTTTATGCATTTCTGTGTATTTGGGCCCATGTCCCAAATCTGTTAAGTACATAGCAACAACTCTGGGAACACAGCTAGCCATTCGTCTTTGCATTTTGCCAAATTTTGCAATGCAGCTCTCAAGTTTTAGTTTTTTTTAAAAAATATCAAAATAGGAATGCATAGTTTGATAGAAAATGTGTTCAAAAGATACATATTTAAATATGTACTTAAACGCAAACCTTTGAGCAGTTGTTTTTTAATTGAAGATGAATGCAGAAACAGGGCATAGCAGAAGGGACTTGCGTGAACACTTATGGAAGTGAGATGGTCCAGAAACTGAATGATTTAGCTATCCCTAACCTACTGAAGCCAAAACCACAATAAATCTTGTGGCACCTTAAATGCTAACACATTTATTAGGATACAGACTTTCATGACCCTGAGAACCCTCTTCATTGAATTCACAATGCATCTGATGAGATTAGTCTGCAAGCTCATACACAGCCGCATTGTCCCACTGAACTCAATGGGCTTGCAGGGGTCAGCAAACTTTTTCAGCAGGGGGCCGGTCCACTGCCCCTCAGACCTTGTGGGGGCCAGACTATATTCTGAAAAGAAAAAAGATACGAACGAATTCTTATGCCCCACAAATAACCCAGAGATGCATTTTAAATAAAAGCACACATTCTACTCATGTAAAAACACCAGGCAGGCCCCACAAATAACCCAGAGATGCATTTTAAATAAAAGGACACATTCTACTCATGTAAAAACACGCTGATTCCCGGACCGTCTGCAGGCCGGATTGAGAAGGCGATTGGGCCAGATCAAGCCCCCGGGCCTTAGTTTGCCTACCAATGGGCTTGTTTCTCTTACTTCTGAGTAGGCATGCATAGGGTTGCACAGTTATTTTAGGAACAGAACAGAATACAAACCATGAACAGATAACAAAAGCAGCTTACCAAAAAGGGAAAACAAAACAGTAGAATAATACCTCCATCGAAACAACAATCAAAAGACAACAGTACTAAAACTCCAGGAAAAGACCCACACTGTAATGAATTAAATTACTAAATGCTAATCACTAATTAAATTCTAGCTTGAATGAAAATATTTTACCATCCATCGAAAGGCACAGAGGGAGCCTAACAAATTTGCCCCAAAAGGAGTTTCTTCATTGTGGTGCCAGCACAGAAAAGGCTCTGTATCTCATGTCCTGCACTCCCTGCCAGATCTCACATATGGACAATATTGTAGAGATTCAGGGCCTGTAAGGCTGATTACAAAGCCTGAGCAGATTCACACAAAAGCAGGTACTATAGCTTCTGAGATAATCCAGTCCTGAACCATTTAGGGTTTCAAAGGCCAATTATCACCACGTTAAATTGAGCCTGGAAACAAACAGATTACCAAAGCAGATGAAGTACAATTGGAATTATATGCCCTAATAATCTCCAAGCACCAGTTAATCTTCTTCTGCAGGGCAGAAGTGGGTCCTGGGGCCATGAATGCTTCTAACACAATGTATTTGTCACAACATAAGGTACCACTGTTGTTGCTGTAGGTGCAAAACTATCCCAAAGAATTGGGAAGGGACAAATTTCTTGCTGATGTCAAGTAAGTCAGCCAGTCAGCATCATGAACAGCCAGCCAATTTTGGATGCAGACTTTCAGAATTATTATGTTTCAGAGTTTTGCCCGGGAGACAAGGAGTCGTTACGGTTGGACTGAATACTGTAAAAGGATTCCCAGGCTGGTCACATTGCTTCTTAAACATTACATTTGTCTTTCCCCTAAAATCATGGAGTTTGCTTATTATGCAAAGGATCAGGTGCTAGGTTGCCAGTGCCAGCGAAAGGGAAGACCTCACCCCCTTGCCTGCTGTGACATTGTAGTCTAATTACACACATCCTGTCTTCGAACACTAAGCACTATCAATACTGGTGCTCCAATATCCCGAGGCAGCCCTCTGCACACCACTGTTGTTTTTCACTGTCCCATTTTAAAACTGCAAAGATTTTAACCACCTCACCAGCGCAGTGCAAAGCCACAGCTTGTATCCAATGGTAAACCCCACTCAGAGCAGACCCACTGAAACTAATGGACATGGCTAACTCATTGTCTATGGGACGCGGGTGGCGCTGTGGGTTAAACCACAGAGCCTAGGACTTGCCGATCAGAAGGTCAGCAGTTTGAATCTCTGCAACAGGGTGAGCTCCCGTTGCTCAGTCCCTGCTCCTGCCAACCTAGCAGTTCGAAAGCACGTCAAAGTGCAAGTAGATAAATAGGTACCACTCCAGAGGGAAGGTAAACGGCGTTTCCGTGCGCTGCTCTGGTTCGCCAGAAGCGGCTTAGTCATGCTGGCCACATGACCCGGAAGCTGTACACCGGCTCCCTCGGCCAATAAAGCGAGATGAGCGCCACAACCCCAGAGTCGGCCACGATTGGACCTAATGGTCAGGGGTCCCTTTATCATTGTCTAATTTCCATGTGCTGTTCTATGACCCTGATCAGCTGAAACACTTGGACCAAGTTCATGCTCTGGTACTAAATTAGCTCCATATATTTTGTTGGCACGTATACCCATGTGAAGTCTGCAGGCATGAGCCGTCCAGCCCTAGGCTGTGATCCTGTGCGCAGTTACAGGGAAGCAAGGGCAGGCTCACACAAGTCTCCAGAACCATACATGCACTCGGGCGGCGGATCTGTGCATGCACAGCCACTCACACATACATACCACATGATGGAACATGTGATGCAGCTGTACATGTGTACATTCCTCCATCTGCACCTCCCCAGTTTTCTATGATTCCTCCACCCTTATTCTCTCGGATGGCAGGACCAGAGGATGCCACACATTTTGGTGCGCACTGAGTAGATTGTATTCGTTTTGCTAGACATTGCGCTGTTTCCAAATTGGAGATGGCACAAAACTGCCCACATGTTCTGTTGAAACTTCGCTCGGTAGTTCATCATTCCGGTAATAAATATCCTTGCACCTTTCGGTGAACATAAGAATGATGCTCCTGGGTCTCAAAATTCTAGTTTGAGAAATGGCGTCCACTGCACCAACCCTTTAGCAGAACCCCAGGCAGACGGAACCACAGGGCTAGTTGGCTTCAGAAGACGAAGACTAATGACAAAACAAATAAACAAACCCACAGGTGCCATGAAACATTTCCTGATCCAGAATGCTCATAGAGCAATGTGCTTATCCAGGTGCAAAATCCTGTACCATTCCCATGAAACATTTTTTTTTGGGGGGGAGGGGGTTGTCTACAGTTTAGACGTAGAACCTTTGCAACCTTTTTTTTTGTTTCCTCTTTAGAATCTTTTAGCAGTCCCCCCACTCCCCTCTTCTAAGAGACCAAAACAGTTGGGAGAATGATGAAACAAGGATGAGAGAAGAAAACTTAAAAGGCACTGAAGGTTCAAACCAGACATGGTGTTGAATACATCTTTGCATCTGATCTGCAGGTTTAGTCAAATGCAAAATCCATCAGTTGGAGGCTGGAGGCGGAATATGACCCATTTATAATGGGATTAAGAAGAGAGGAGGGGGGAATTCAACTTCCTCTTGCGATGTGGCCATCCTGGGGAGAAAACCTTCTTAGGAACACCTTATACTGAGTCAGATCATTGGCTCATCTAACTCAGTATTGTCTATACTGACTGGTCACGGCACTACAGGGTCATAAGCAGGGCTCTGTCGCAGTCCTACCCAAAGATGCTGTGGCCTGAACCTGGGATCTTGCACACAGAGCATATGTTCCACCACTGAAGTATGGCCCTCCCCACTTCTGAAGCATGCATTGACTTGGGGAGGAAATCCCACCATTGATATCAATGGTAACTTTCCTTCCAATGCAAACCTCACCTCCAGATTAAGGATTTTCCTCTGGTGGCAGCAGAGGAGGAAAGGATTAACTTGACCACTCCCCGCCTGCATGGATCCCATTCGTTATCAGTGGTTGACCAGAAGAACCGGAAGCATGCCCCAGAGCAGGATCCATGCCTCTTCTATCAAAACCACCCTGCAGAGAGGAAGCCAGCTGTGGCTGTCACCAGCTGTGTGAATTTGCAGGGTGCCAGTGCCGGCTGAAGGGCTCTCGACTGAGAGGGCCTAAATATGCTAAAACAAAACACTCAAGTTTTTGAATTTCGAGAGTCGGCTGGACGTGACTTGGCTGCATGGTCCGCTGAAGCTGTGTGTGTTTGTATTTATTGCCACGTTTAGTTAATTTGATGTGCGTGATTAAATGCAGCAATGCAGGTAGGGGGCAAGAATAAGATCAGGACTGTTGGCGCTGCAGTGAGATCCTAGCTTAGTGGTAGAGACAGTCCCAGAATCAATTCCAGGCACCTGCAGCTTGAGAAAGACTTGGGTGGAAGGATCAGCCAATGGGCGAGACTCTTTACTTGAGACCCTTGGTGGGCTGCTGACAGTCAGGGCAGATAATACTAGATGAACAAATACAAGGCATAAGGCATCTTTCCGTTTTCTGCTGAGGAAACAGGGGCTAACTTTTCCACTCAATGGCTGTTGGTCCATTAGGGCAAATGGGGTACTGCCCCACCAACCTCAGTCTGCCCTCAGCCAATCCCCACCTGCCTCCCTCCTTACTTACAGCCAATCCAGAGGTTGCACCGACTGTCACCTTCCTCTGTCCTAGTCTAACTGTTGCCCTTGTAAAACACAGTAGGGAGGAGGATAGGGACAAAATAGAATAAGCTGGCTCTGCTTGTCATTTGCTCTGGTGCCACCTACTGTTGGCCTCCCTGCCTTCTACCCTACCAGTTCGACTGGCACCTGACATCACTGTTTCAGTTATTATTTGGAGACTCCCTTGCCTCATAGCCGGTGGTTGTGCTGCAAGGGAAAACCTCCAGGTTTCCCTGCACAGAGAAAATCTAAACTTAATGGAGGCTATTTTTAATTGGTAAATAGAACAGGATTTACCTCCTGCAGTGTAGT
Organism: Podarcis erhardii; assembly: GCF_964252035.2. Classification (NCBI taxonomy): domain Eukaryota; kingdom Metazoa; phylum Chordata; class Lepidosauria; order Squamata; family Lacertidae; genus Podarcis; species Podarcis erhardii. Next base: position 31,811,744 of record NC_138505.1, on the reverse strand, counting down.
CACGATCTCATTCAGGTCTCCTGCAAATGGTCTCTGGCGTACCCTTTCATTTATACACCTGGATGTAGAGGTTAAACTTTTTAAAAATTCTTACCCCTTCACTTAGGGACACTTATAAAAGAAATCATTTGAATAATAAAAAAGAAATGCTTAAGGCAATCACGTTAAGCATCAGGTCCCTAAATGCAATGCTTTTACAACTTGCTTTTCTCTAAAAAGGTGCAAATCCAATAGTGTCCATGACTGACAACTCTGGGGCGGCAGGGCAAGAAACACTTTCTAATTCAGAGAATGAACATCTTGAATCTTTGTAAACAAGTCGCTCGAGGATTTTTTTTTTGTCTCCAAATTCCCATTCATGTGAGCTCTAGCCAGTGTGAGCACTGGAATATGCCTGACTGGTCTCTAAATATTTAGCGTTCACTGATCATCAGGCAAGCAATAAAATTTATCTCCTACAGGCACGTGCCCGGCTGACAATCACACACTATCAGTTACGCACGCAATCATGTGCGTGCACACACACACACACACACACAGCAAATTTAAACAGATCATATAATACCTTGCATTGAGATTATACACATTGCACCTGTGAAAGACAACACACTGTATTACAGCCCATCTCCAGTAGCACAAAAAGAGGAGGAAGGAGGATGGCTGTTTACATTAATAGGTTACCATCTGAATATTTGATTCTCTCTCTCCCACTCTCGAACAAGACAGGCTTTTTTCTTTTTTAAAAAAAACCTACCTAAAATTGTCCAAGGAAGAATGGAAGTTCCTTGTTTAACGGTTCTAGGACATGGACAGATGCAGTTGTTGACACAGAATCTCCTACACGACCACAAATGGCAATAGGGTAACTAAAAAACTGCCCCTTTCCTTATTTTGCCCATGTAGACCATTCTCCAAGATGGTTGCTGGATGACTACTGGGAACCCACTGGCCTCCTTCAGTTGAAGAGGGATACAATCAACATCACTTGGGAGTTCCTCCTCATGTGTTTGCTCACCAATGCAGAGATCCATACATGGCCACTTGTGCGCATGACCTTCAATGTACCTGTGAGCTTCCCCATTCATTCCAATGGAAGAAGCAGATCTGTCCTCATGAACATGAGGACAGGCATAAGGAATCTGCATTCTCCCCGGAAATGAACCAGAAACCATTGTAGGCAAGGAACAAACCAACCCTGCTGATTGGGAGCAATGGTCTGCTACATACTCAACTTCTCCAAACAATTGAACAGTTTGATCACTTGTAGGCCAAACCCGCTACCCAAATATATAAAACCCTTGTTGGGCCCGGCCGCTCCTTCATATTCTTTTCCGTCAACCTTGGAGAGTTTAAGAGAAAACACTAAGCCCACATGAAATTGTTTTTAAACCACAGCACGACAATGTCCACATGACAAGGTTTGGTGGACAGAGACAAACGCACAATAGCTTTCCCATTCTCTTCCACACACAACCACCCCCCCAAAAAAAACCTCTGAATTGTGGTGCCATACGTCAGTAGATGTTAAATTAGTTCCCAATTGTCTGTTCAGGATAGTTTCCAATGAGCTGTACAAAGTCTGATTCCTTCAAGAATAAGGCTGCAGCTGGTTTTTGGCCAGGAAAAAAAAAAAGATTGTGTGTATGTATTTTTTTTAATAAAAACAACACAAAATAATACAGAAAGGTCACCATCAGCTGCTGCTCCTACTTTTCATCTTGTTGGCATTATTGTGTGACTCTTCACAGTGCACCTAGCTTCATGGCCGGGTTTGCGGATGGCTCTTTATATTACGAATTTCTTTTTATACTGAAATTTCGTAGGTTGTTCCACCCACTCCAGACACTTTCTTAACGTTTGAGTGTCTAGCAGGACTCATGGGGGCCCCCTGAGAGCTAGACGTTGAACCTAGTCGACACTCTACTCTGGAAATTCCTTTTGGCTGTCCATTAATTTTACTGTGAGGTGTCTTCAACTGGATGTCTTCCCTGTGTTGGAAGAAAGACAATGGGATTGGGAGTTAGTAGACAGAAAGCAACAGAAGCCAAAGCTCAACATAAACTTCCAAAAGGTTGTTTATGCTCTGGTTCTGCAAAGAACAGCCAAGAGAACACATTCGCAAGAGCCACTTGCTTAGGAGACAGAAAGACCTAATATGAGCCATTGTTGAAGTGTAGTCACTGAGTTTTGTTTAGGAAGGCAGCTTTTTTTCCTATGGCAGGGATAGGGAATCTGTGGCCCACTAGATGCTAGACTACAACTCCCATCATCCCTGCTGGCTGGGGATGATGGGAGGTGCAGTACGACGACGTCTGGAGGGCCAAAAGTTCTCCATCTTTGGGATATGGAATTAGCTCAGAAGAAAATGGTTCCATGTGTTTATGGTGGAAAAAAACATGCTGTGTACAGGACGAATTGGCTGAAATATCACTAACCCACATACCCAAAGCAGTTTTTACTCAACGCTTAAAAAAAAAAAAAAAATCTGGTTTAAGAAGAGAGAGAAGGATGGGCATACATTTAATTTAACAGATATGTTAATTTATTTATTTTTCAAAATTGGGCAGCTTGGCTGAAGTATGGCAAAAGGCAGTGTCTAAGGAACTGCACTTGATTCACTGACTGATATAATAATAATAATAATAATAATAATAATAATAATAATAATAATAATAATATTTTATTTATACCCTGCCCTTCCCGGTTCAGAAAACCGGGCTCAGGGCAGCTAACAACAAATTTAAAACACTTAATTGATGCAATAAAAAACAGCATAAAATACAGTATAAAACGTGAATAACAATAAATTCAGAATACAAATATCAATTTAGGGGGGAAATCCATCCAATAAACATTAGATGATCACCAGGGCTAGCTGGCTAAATTAGTCCTATTTGGGCCAGCGAGGAGACCAGGGGAGAATTAGCTGTGGGATCCCAGAGCGGGTAAGCTTCATAAAAAGGGGAGGGGGAGGGAAGGAAAAGCAATAAAAGATCAGGCTAAGTTCAAAAGCCAGGTGGAATAGCTCTGTCTTACAGGCCCTGTGGAAGGAAGTTACCGTAAATCCTGCAGGGCCCTGGTCTCATCCAGCTATCAGAGGTGGTGGGGAAGCTGGGCTTCAGCTTCAGGAGAAACACACAAACATACCAAGTCCTGCCACTGTAATTTCTTAATGTTATCTGCCTGACCTCCAAGGAGCTCAAGATAGCAAAAGTGAGGTTGTCCCACTTTATCCTCACAATAGCCCTGAGAGGTAGGTCAGCACACGACCCAATGCCACCTAGTAATCTTCATGGCTGAAGATTCAACCCAAGTCTTTCAACCCATGCTTGCCTTCTCCATGTCCGGTAAGACAGGCTCTGACATACTACTTGAGAATGCAATGCTTCAGAAATTCCAGGTCCACCCCTTACAAGTGTGAGGAAAGGAGGAGGTCATACACCTATCAGGAAAACCTAAATGTCATTCTACTCCAATGCAAACACGGCAAAATGCAGTTGTTGTTGTTGTTGTTGTTTTAAAAAATTGCACGTTCCCACACATCACTCAAATTAAACTGCTACATTCCCCAGGAACTATCCCAGGAATTGTCCTTCCAATTTTAAAACGAGCTGCTGCCTGCACCGCATATCTTTAGGCAAAGAAATTCCACTACATTAGCTCATATAGGGTTAGAATTTGGTCCGGCAGATATCCTTAATCCAGGTCACAATATATTTATAACGGGTGGGTGATTTTTTAAAACTAAAAAAACCACTGTATCTGTTCTTAATTCATATTGTGAGCTGCCTTAGGTCCTGAACTAGGAGAAAGGTAGAACAATTAATTAATTAATAATTAGTTAGTTAATTAATGGTTAACACTGCAATCCTATATACAGCACCTCTATGCAGACATCAGGAGTGCCACAAGTGGTGTCTTAAACCCTGGTTTCACCAGCAATCCAGACACAGAGTCAGAGGAAACAGCTAAAGAGTTCAGGGCTGTGAGCTGACTGCTGGAGATCAGAAATCTACTGTGCTTGAGGCTGTCAGACAGGAGATCCCAGAAGAACCTCTCAGAACAGCAGGGCCTGTAGGATCAGAGCCTGGAGCCAAATGCCTACCCTTGCATGCTGCTGGGCCAGCAATGCAATGCAAGGAGGGCACCAGGAGGGAGGCTATGGAACAGAGAAGTGCCCGTGTCCAGATCACATGATTGGCCCTTGAAAGCTATGGCATTCTCCAGCAGGGGGCAAAGCCTGGGGACAGCATTTCCCAAGGCCTCAGCCTGATCCCCAACCCTTGTTGGAGCACGTTGCTCACTTGGAGCTATCCATGGTCCTGCAACTTCAGATGACCCCTGCCTCTTTCTCCATGGGATGCTACAAAAGGCCCTTAATTATTGCTCAGTGCCTTCTTTAGAAGCTTCAGAGGCTTGAGAATGTATTTATTTTCATTAAAAAAAGGGGGGACACTTCTGCTCTTAAAATCTACCCAACTACAGAAACAGCTTGAAAAAGGTGGACAAAGATTTAATCATTTAGTTATTTCTGTACTCCTTTTTCAAGATGTTTCTATAGTTGGCTAGATTTTAAGAATATCTCTCTCTCTCTCTCTCTCTCTCTCTCTCTCTCTGTGTGTGTGTGTGTGTGTGTGTGAGAGAGAGAGAGAGAGAGAGAGAGATGTCAAGCTCAAGGAGTTTTGCTTTTTTTTTTTACTCTGAGAGGCACTGAGCTATAATAACAAGTCTTTCATCAGTGAGCACCAAAGCACTCTTTGTTCATTTGAAGTGCTTCTTCCCCCTTTTTCTTGCATGCCTGCTGTCAACAACAACAATGATATGAAAGCTTATCCGTACCTTGGAGTCCCCATAGGCTGTGCCTCTGTTATCTCCATGGTGTTAACGAAGGAGACAGCTTTAGGGCCTCCATAAGAGGGCGACCTGGGAATCCCCCCGGGGGATGATGGGACTTGGTGGCTGGGTGACTTATAGGAGCCATTGCTCATCCTGCCCTGCAGTGCCTGATGGGCCTGGACATTGTTATTGGCTAGGTCAGCTTGGAGGGAAGGAGTGGAAGTCCTTGACGTTCTGGTCATCGCACTTGAGAGCGAAGAAACGGATGCCTGCAGCACAGGATTCCTCACGCTAAAGCTGTTGCCGGTCATCAGGTTGTCCCTAGAGCCATACCTCATGACTATGCTACGGGGGTCTTCTGACAGCATGCTGACTTGCTGAAGGCTGTAGGAGCTAGGGGTGTCGTACACACCAGAGTCTGCAAACACCGAGTCTGGGTGAGAGAGGAGGAGCTTCTCTCGCTCTTCCATTTCTTTCCTCTCCTGAATGGATGCCATGATTGTTTTCGATAGGTTGTCGTAGCGCACTGGCGAGGGGTCACGTGGGTGCAGGGCCGAGCTGCCCAGCACAGGGCTGAAGCTCTGTGGGGGCACGCGCTGAAGCTCCCTGCCCCGCAGGTGGCACATTTTGGCAGACAAATACGGTGAGTGGTACCCGACGGAGCCCACGGCGGAATGAGCTATGCACCTCCTCCCTGAGGGGGACATGGGGTTGAGCAAGCTGTCGTACGACAAGCTCCCATTCCTGTTTGAGAGGGAGTTGGGGGAAAAGATGCTTTTGTAAGGTGTGGAGGTGGCCCCTTCTGACTTCATGGGATGCAGGGGCATTTTGTCTGTTCCTCCTCTCCTGCTGGCAGATTTCAGGCTCAAAGACCTCGAGTTGACAGCAAAGGAATCTATCTGCAGCGGGGAAGACTGGTAAGTCTTGTGAAGGGAACTCTTCCGGTAGTTCGGGATATCCAGGCTGGGCTCTGACTGGTAATCCAGGCTGCTGTCATTCTCCTCCATCACAGATCCTGGCTTGTGTCCTTCCTGAATGGAGATCTGATGGAAAAGTAAATATGAAGAGGGAGGGGAGACAGGTCAGGAGCAGTAAAATGTTGATGGTTGTTCCCACATCTCAAGCTATGACAGATCTCTTTTGCCATCAATGTACAGTTCTCCTAATCTCAACTTCTGAGTAAAGGTTTTGTAGCAGGGATGATGGGTTCATGACCCTCTAGATCAGCCTTTCTCAACCTGTGGGTCCCCAGATGTTGTTGAGCTACAACTCCCATCACCCCTAGCTAGCAAGGCCAGAGCTCAGGGATGATGGGAGTTGTAGTCCAACAACATCTGGGGACCCAAAGGTTGAGAACCGCTGCTCTAGATATTGCTAGCCTCCCATCATCCTTGACCATTGGCCATGGTAACTGATTGCTGGATTGATGGAATTTCTATGCTGCTGTTCATTCAAATAAATCCCAAAGTGGCCGACAAACAATAAATAGCAGTAACATAACAAGAGCACCACAAATTAAGCATAAATCATATAAAATAATTTAAAAATCACCAATGAAACAATTACAATCTGTAAAACCCTGTTAGCAAAGCAGCAACTAAAAAATAAGATCAACGTCATAATTATAGCAAAAATCAATATTATACAGGCAGCACCCTGTTTAATCGTGTTCAATATACACATGACTGTGCATACACGCATTGCGCTGGAAGTGACCCGAAAACGTCATAAAGACATCACTGAAACATCAATAAAGGGGCAGAATGGAGGCGGGCTTTTCAGTGGATTTCAATGATACACAATTTTACCAATGCGTGCGGTGCCTTGGATCGTAGCCCCCGAACAAACAGGGGGCTGCCTGTATGATTAACCAATCAACACGGCTTTTATGATCTATAACAATAATATTGACAACATTAACAGAGCAGCAACTTAAAAAATAAGCCGAGCACTGTTAAGTTCATACATACACACTCCACACAACTCAAAGACTCATAACCTTTTACTCTATTCCGTTCATTAAAATGCACATCAAATACACCTAATGCCCATTGTTAAGTCCTTGGTGGAGATGGTGGGGCTTGCAGGCCTACTGGGGCCAAAGGGATTTGAAGTCCCAAAACCTGCTTCCCAATCTCTGTTTGACTGCATAGGCTGCTGAATTTATCTAACCCCTCTAAGAACATAAGAGCAGCCCTGCTGGATCAGGCCAAAGCTCCCCTGGCCCATTCCCTCAGTCCAGCATCCTAGTCTCACAACGGGCCAATAGATGCCTGTGAGAAGCAGGACCAGAGTCAAACAACAAGCCCTCCTCACTTGTAACCTGCATTATTTCTCCTGTTTTGTGGAATAAGAACATAAGAGCCAGCTAGATTATGCCAATGGCCCATCTGGTCCAGCATCCAGAGCTCGCAAGTGGCCAATCAGATGCCTTTGACAGGCACAGAAGTAGGACCTAAGCTCAACAGCACTCTGCCCACGAACAAGCGGTATTCAGAGGCATACTGCCTCCAACAGCAGAGGTGGAACATGGCCATCATGCTGAATAAAGGTAAAGGGACGCCTGACCATTAGGTCCAGCCACGGCTGATTCTGGGGTAGCGGCACTCATCTCACTTTATTGGCCGAGGGAGCCGGCGTACAGCTTCCAGGTCATGTGGCCAGCATGACTAAGCCGCTTCTGGCGAACCAGAGCAGCGCACAGAAACGGCATTTACCTTCCCGCCAGAGCAGTACCTATTTATCTACTTGCACTTTGACGTGCTTTCGAACTGCTAGGTTGGCAGGAGCAGGGACCAAGCAACGGGAGCTCACCCCGTGGCAGGGATTCGAACTGCCAACCTTCTGATTGGCAAGTCCAAGGCTCTGTGGTTTAACCCAAAGCACTACCCGCATCCCTTGTATCATGCTGAATATTCTGTGCTAAAAAGCTGCAATTCTGTGCTTGCTTGCTTTTCTTGCCCAGGACTGCAATATACAGAAAGTTGTGAGAACACAAAAAGATCTTTGTTGGACTGGACAAATGTTCAGCATCCTGCTTCTGTGGCATATGAGCATGGAAGCTCCACATAGTATACATAATCCTGCTTTTTACCAAGATTCGGCTCAATCTATTCAGTTCCAGGCTACTAGCTGGAGCACACATAAAGCAATAGCGGAGGGTAGCAGCAAGCCATTTGTCAAGATAATAAGGTGAAGCAGTTGAGATAATAAGCTTTTCAGCCAAGGCTAACTCAGTGCTGTAATCTTGCACCGCAAGGCTCCCTTTCAAAAGCTCTCCCTCCATCAGCCAGCAGACAAGTCCCCTTAGAGAGACTGATGAGTCACCACACTGAACTCCAATCCCCAAAAAACAAAAGCCCTGCATGTTTCTTAAAACCAAAGTTCTCGCTCGGTGTCTCTGCCTCAGTTTTAAAGTTAAAAAGGACAGAGGGATTGCTTTATGCAAGGAGAAGAAACTTCAGCTCATAGTAAAAAATAAAATGGCCCACACTGTAGCTAATTGGGAGGGACAGAAAGGTCCACTTCTGAAGTCTCCTCTCTGGTTCTTCTTGCTAGAAAATGTAATAAAGACCACCTTGGCTGTGAAACCTGCAAGACTTGCTCCCTCCCTTGCTGGCCTGGGAGGGCAGAGCCCAGATTGACTCCAGCTGCAAAATCTGAGGCTGCTGAAGAGAACAGAGATAATCTTGGCTGTCTCTTAGTGCAGACCCAGGTCATCGAGCCTGGGCTGCCAAGTCATCGCCTGCCATGAACCACCATTGGCAAAATTAGCAGCAACAGCAGCAGATATGTATTTTGCTTAAGAAAATATTTTATTCTCTTGCTAATTATACTGTTTTAAATGTGCATTTTATACTTGACTTCTTTTAATTAAGTTTTCTTTTGAAATGTATATATATATATATATATATATATATTTTGTTAACTTTGCTGCGTTAAATGTGCATTCTGTCCTTGACCTTCTTTTCTAACGTTTTAATTGGAAATCTTTTAAGATAATATTTTAGTTCCCTTTTAATTATGTTGCTTGGAATGTATACTTTATATTTTACTTTATTCTGTAATGTTTTATACTGGATTGTTTGATTTGATGAATTAATGTAGTTTGTAAATTGCTTTGAGATCTCCCCTCCTTAAAAATATAAAGTAATACAGAAGTGAAATGAATGATAAAAATTTTCTGAGGTTCAAATTTGTTCTTCATGCAGATTTTTTCCTGCATGATTGCTAGTTTTGGAAAGACATTTTGATTATATTACAACAATGTAATCCTGTGCTTCTTGACCTGGAAGTAAGCATCACTCGTGGGTCGTATTCCCAGTTACATGTCCATAAAATTGCAAACTATTGATAGGCTTACCTGTTCAGATGCTCCGTGGTAGTGCACTTTGGGATCGTTGCTGAAAGCTGGACGATACTTGTACATTGCAGGCGTGGGAGGGCTCATCAGTTTGGGTGAAAGGCTGCTCTCTGGTTGTGGGGAAGAGGAAAGAAAACTCACTTACTCTCTTTCATTCCACTAAGTCACGTTCTCTGGCTTCAACCTGCCCCCCTTTGGCTTTCTTCAGTTTTGATATATAAACAGACACCATATATTATTCCACAAGGTATAGTGTCTTTTACTATTCAGTGCCACTCAAGTTTAAAAGACAGAACAGAGGCCCTATTTTGAAGTAGAGGATCAGCAGCCTCCTCACTCCAGGACCTACAAGGCCAGAAGACATGGCTTTACGTAGCTCCTAGGCTCCTGATGTGGACAGCTTCCCTTCCACTAATGGAGTCCTCACCCCCAACATGCCATAGGAGCTAGTACCTGCAGCTTCAGGTAATGCCCCTTTAAATCCTATCCTCAGAGGGAGAGGGTTAACAGCAGGTCCAGACCATAAGGCCTCAGCATGCTGCTGAGACAACAGCTCTCCTTGGGTGAGCTCCAACCAGCCCTTGCCACAGTGATCTGTCCAGGGTCCTGAAAGACTTTGCTCTGCTTGCCTGATGCAATCCTTTGTAACCTATCTTGACTCTGCCCTGGACAATAGGATTCTGCTCTTCTAGTAAGTTCCACCACTTCAACCCAGCTTCCCCCGGGAACCTCAAGGCCAGCTGGGACAGTCACAGATAAGACAATAATTTGTTCATGTTGATGTGCAAGCATATGAAAGAAGCCCATGTGTAGTAGCACTGGATAAACAAGGTGTTCCCCTGGATAATTTACACTGAGCATACAAAACTGCCACTGAGCTACAGCTCCTTCGTGTTACAATGTGCAAAAGGATTTGGAGGTGGTGATAAAATGTTTGGCAGAGACTGGCATAGATGGAACAGAGCAGGTGAAGCAGGCAAGAGTCTCTGGCTGCCATTGGCTGATTTGTTTGGCTCTTCAGAGGGACAATGCAGTCAAAAAGGTCATAAGATGAGGAGAAGGGGACGCGACTAGGAAATGAATCAGGGGCTTGAGGAAAGTTAGGGAAAGCTGTGAAAACAGACTATTCTGTGATTCAATTTATACCCTACTTTTCTACAGACAGACACCCAAGACACCCAACTACCTTCATCAAGAGAAAATACTAGGACAAAAAAACCAAATATATCAGCATTGGGAGACACCAAGCAACCAAGACCAAAGGGGAACATCCCCCCCCTTTACCTTTTATTATTTGTACAAGCAAAGAAGCCATTTTGGCTGGTCCAGTTTTGTCATACAGGGATTTGGATGATGTTGGCGTAGGGATAGCTAAAATTAAAGATCCCTGTCTTTCTTTGAATCTTGTTACTCTATAAAGGAAAGAGGGGGTGGCCCAGAGGAACAGCAAAGGGATATCGGAGAACACCAGCCGGAGAACTATAAACTGCAGAGATGCAGGGTGGCGTTCAACTAAGTTTTACTCAAAAAAATAACAACAAAAAACCCCCTAAGTTTTACTCAGAGTAGACCTGCTGAATTTAATGAGCCTAACTTTGTTGCAATGATTTATGCCAGCAGGTCTACTCTGAGTAAAAATTAGCTGAATACCACCCACAGAATCACATTTTGATTTGAACAGTGTAGGTTGCTAGCTCTTATATAAAATACATAGGGTGCTGCCTTTTACCAAGCAAGAACACGGGTCCGTCTTGCTTCGTACTGTCTACACTGCCTGGCAGTGACTCCACACAGGTCTTTCCAAACCTTCCCTGTAAAAGGTAAAGGTAAAGGGACCCCTGACCATTAGGTCCAGTCATGGACAACTCTGGGGTTGCGGCGCTCATCTCACTTTATTGGCTGAGGGAGCCGGCGTACGGCTTCCAGGTCATGTGGCCAGCATGACTAAGCCGCTTCTGGCGAACCAGAGCAGTGCATGGAAACGGCGTTTACCTTCCCGCCGGAGCAGTACCTATTTATCTACTTGCACTTTGATGTGCTTTCGAACTGCTAGGTTGGCAGGAGCAGGGACCGAGCAAAGGGAGCTCACCCCATCATGGGGATCCGAACAGCCGACCTTCTGATTGGCAAGAAGACTCTGTGGTTTAATCCACAGCGCCACCCGCGTCCTTCCCTGTAGATAGCGGCAACTGAACTTGGGACCATTTCCTGACAAAGCGTGTGCTCTTCCACTGAGAGGTGGCCCTTCCCTGTAAAGTGGGGGGTGGCTAACCTGGGCCCCCCAGATGTTGGACTCTAACTCACTTCAGCATTGATGTCCATGAGCATGGTCAGCGGCCAGGGATAACAAAAGCTGGGAGTCTAACAACATCTGGAGGGCTACAGGCTAGTTAGAAGATGTGGGTCTAATGCTGAAAGTGGTGGGTTCCACCCCCCCCATATTATAACATCACTCTGAAGCTCTCTTTTACCAAGTCAGACCATTGATTGAGCGAGCCCAGTCTGCTCCTAATGGCAGTAGCTCTCTAAGGCTTCAGGTGGATAAAGGTGTTTCTCACCACCTGCTATGAGTGCCAGCTTCAACTTTGAGCCGGTGCCAACGACTGAGCTCAACCTCTTCAACCCCGACTGGGCCAGGCGAGCTGGGAAAGCACTTCCCTCCGCCGCAGGGAAGCAGGTCTAAGTGCAATGGACTCACAACTTTGAGCTGTGAGCACCAAACTCAATGCCAAAGTCAGCAGAGCACAGCAGAGGATGAACTACACGGATGACGAATCTGAAGCATAACTTCTTTATCCTTTACAGCTACTGCAAACTAAAAATGAACTAGAAACTAATGGAGGCTACTGGACTGCATGAGTGTTACGGTTGCCTAAGCCGTCATCTTTAGACAGATAACACTCACACTCCCACAGAGTCAGGCTGGAGCGGAAGAAGCGATGAGCAGATTCTGCCCCTCCTTTCTGAAAACATTGTCAGGAGATTCTTGCAATGGGACGGGTGAAATATCCACAATGAGATCTTTTTAACCAGAGAGGATTGAGATTTAACCTAGGACCTCATGCACACGAGACATGTGCTTGGCTATGTCCCCTTTGCCAACTGGACAGTGTTTTCTGGATCACAGCTACCAACTCAACCTATGTTCACATTCTAGCAGAAAGGAAGTTTCAAGAGACCAAAGATATTTTCCCTGGTTTTAAACGTACAAAGCACAAAACAGGGCACTTTACCTTCGCTGCTCCCCAGCTCACTGTACTTGCTGGAATCTCCTTTGGGGGGTAGAGGAGGCTGAATATCCATGGTTTTATCTTCCAGCCCTTCCAGGCTAACTTTAGACTGAAAATAACCACAAAGCAAATGAGGTCTTCCATACCATACCAGAGAGTGCGGCATAGAAGTTGCACAATCTCTTCAAGCAAGGAGGTCGATTCCAACCATGCCATTTTGCAGGCATTTGGCAATGTTTCAAATTACTTCTCCAAATTGTCAGGGTGCAAATGAAAACACTTATGAGCTAATGCCTGGATTTCTCCTAGATTTGGTTCATAAGTGCACAGAGCCCCCAGAATTCATATCCCTGAATTACTCGGCTGTGTAACACATTACTGGTTTAAAAAGCAGCTAGGTGGTTGTTCTTCTCAATTCAGAGCAAAACTGGTTTGTGTCTGGGGTGTGTGTGTATGTGTGGGCACCAGCATGCAGCATTTCATAAGAAACAGCGAGATAGATACAGGGTAGATATAGATTCTTTTCAAACTTGCAGTGGACTTCACTGGATGCAGAATTAACAGGAGTGCATACACAGTCCTAGAATCTTTTGATCACATTTCCATCTGTTTTCCTACTAGCTTTGAGAGGTAGCAACATGCTTAGTAAACAAACTAATGAATGAGATTATATATTTATGCCGCACACACAAGCATTTTTATTTCAAGTAATTAGCCTGAAATTATTATTTCCCTCCGCCTGCATTTCTAGTACCTGTTAGAATTCCAGCTCAATCCATAAACAAGCATTCAAAGGAAAACTCAGTCTTTAAACCACTCTGATTGCAAATACAATTAAAGGGTTAGGTCCAAACTATTTCTTTTATTTTGGATTGCATCCAGCTAAATTCCATTCTGTTTAACTTAATGCTCCTGAATGAATCATGTCTATCAGTTTCAAGTGTCTAGCATTACAGTGGTAACTTGGTTGTCAAACAGTTTGGCTCCTGAACAAATCGGCTCCTGAACACCGCAAACCCAGAAGTAAGTGTTTCGGTTTGTGAACATTTTTTGGAACTAGAACTTCCGATGCGGCTTCCGATTGAGTGCAGGAAGCTCCTACAGCCAATTGGAAGCTGTACCTTGGTTTTTGAACAGTTCCAGGAGTCAAATGGAATCCCAGAATGGATTAAGTTTGACAGCCAAGGTACCACTGTATTTTACTTATCACCATGAGGTCCCAGGGCAAGTTACAACAATATAGAATTATAGAATAACAAACGGAACAGGTACAATCATAGAACAAAGAAAACAGCCCATCACTTGTGCCCTATTATTGCATCAATTATTATATTGCATCAATTATTATATTGCATCAATTATTATTGCATCAATTATTATATTGCATCAATTATTATTGCATCAATTATTGCATCAATGACATGTTGCAGAATATACCTGCCCCAAGTCTATGATGCCATGAATGCTTTACCTTGCTCCGGTTGAGATTGGCTTGGATGCCATTGTCGCTTATCTTCACTGTGATCTGTCGCTCAGTTAAGTCTGGTCTCAGGAACGGTGGTTTCACACTTACGGGCTGTTTCTTCTTTGGCTCAACAATGTACCTGAGAAAGTATGTAAGCAATTCTCCTTTGAAGACAAAGTCTTCTTGGCATGCATCAGCTTTCCCCAACCTGGTGCCCACATCCAGATGCTTTGGACTGCAACTCTCATCAGATTCTGCCTTAACAGATCTGTTTATGGGCTTTAGATAATTCATTATGTCTGCGAACTTTAAACCGCTTGGGGTTTTATAATAATCAAGCAGCATCAAAATGCTGTGAAATAAAAATGTTTGAAATTGGAGAAAATCATTCCAAAGGAGAGAAAAAAGTATATGGGTTTTAGCTGATTAATCTATTAAATCTGCTAACGTTGGAAATTGGAGGAAAAAACAATCATTCTGAAGGGGGAAAGGACATGGTTTTAGTTGATTAATCCATTAAATCTGCGTACACTGGGAATTGGAGAAAATGCAATCATTTCAAAGGAGAAAAAAGTATATGGGTTTTTTGTTGATTGATCTATTAAATCTGCTTACAATTGAAATTGGTGGTGGCGGGGGGGGGGACAGTAATTTTGAAGGAAGAAAGTATATGGTTTTAGTTGATTAATCCATTAAAACGGCATACAGTGGAAATTGGAGAAAAAGCAATAATTCTAAAGAGGGGGAAAGTATATAGGATATAATTTTTGTTTTTAAGATTATGACGCCTGCCATGAGAAAGGCATCATTATTGGAGAGGCATTCTCTCCTGCCTCTTCTAAGATGACACCTCCGGTGAAACATGCAGGATTATATTTATTTAATACAAGCATATTTTAAGAAAACCTTAAGGTTGTTAGCACCATCTTCAAAGAGGCATCACCTCCTATGCGAGAGAAGAGAGGGGAAACCTTTTCTGAGCCACTGATATGTTCCCTCCACCCACCACATGTGAATAAGTCAAGGAGGTAGATTTGAAACAGGCTGTCCAGGCCCAAAGTTGACTTTTGCACACACTAAACACAGTGGGGATTCACCCTTGGTCAGTAGCTAGAGTTTCATATGTCTCTCCTCCTAGCTTACCTGGGTGCCAGAGGGCTGCAGAGAACGTGTTCCACATTACCGCAGCATCCTCGAGTGAAAGGATTTACTCCCCCACGGAACTTACCCGTCACCTGGAATTATAACATTCAGGGCACTTTGAACAGGTACGTGAAGCATCGATCAACCCTTTAGAAACCAACAACACATCGATCACCTGTGCCCCATATCATAAGACCTTAAGAAGGATCCTGCTTGCTCAGACCAGAGATCCATCTAGCACAGCGTTCTCTTTCCAGCAATGGCCAACTCGGTGCTTCCAGAAATTCTACGTGCCAGAAAAGACTGGCCTTCCCCAAACTGGTTCCCCTTAGATCAGGCATGGCCAAACTTGGCCCTCCAGCTGTTTTGGGACTACAACTCCCATCATCCTTAGCTAACAGGACCAGTGGTCAGGGATGATGGGAACTGTAGTCCCCAAACAGCTGGAGGGCCAAGTTTGGCCATGCCTGCCTTAGATGTTTGTTGGAACTCCATTTCCCATCAGCCACAGCTAGCATGACAGTGGTCACAGATGATGGAAACTGTAGTCCCACCAACATCTAGAGGCAACTAAGTTGGGGAAGACTACAATAAACCTCTCCCAGCAGCCCACAGCAGTTCCTAGCTGCCTTTAAAATAAAATTTAAATAGCAAAGCTCCTTGGGGAGCGAGGGAGTACTTACTTTCCTTTCCCCTGCCTGTCATTTCCCTGCCCTAAAGCCCCCACCCCCTTTCCCATTTTCCTCCCACATGTAGGGGAAAGCTGTTTTTTGGCTTTATTTACATAAACCCTACTGGCAAAGGTGGGCAGCAGAAGTTCAGTGAAAAATTCTGAGAGCATGTTATGGCCTAAGAGAAAATTATATGAGAAGGATATATCAATGGTATCTAACACCGAGTAAATTGGCAAAAATGTATAAATCTAAATCAAATAAGTGTTGGAAATGTAAAGAGAAAGAAGGTTATTTTTATCATATGTGGTGGTTTTGTAGTAAGGCTAAAACTTACTGGGAAATGATATATAATGAATGGAAAAGGGTGTTTAAAATAACATTTGTAAAAACAAACAAACCTAGAAGCTTTCCTTTTGGGAATTATAGGGACAGAACTACCCAAACTGTAAGGAAACGTATTCATGAATGCTACTATAGCATCAAGAATGTTACTTGCCCCCAAATGGAAAGAAGTAAAAGTCCCAGCAGGAAGAATGGATACAAAAACTTATGGAATATGCAGAAATGGCAAAACTTACCAGAAGAATAAGAAATCAAGATAACAAACTTTTTATAAAAGAATGGAAATGGTTTATTGACTGTTTACAGACAAATTGTAAACTGATAAGAACTTTGGCAGGATTACTGTAATAACCTGCAGTTTCATAAGAGTATATATTTAAAGTAGACGAATAAAGGAACAAATTAAGTTAATCTGGATAGGCCGAAGATATTAAAAACAAATTTAAGGAACTGCAGAAAGAGGGGGAAAGAAGTCAGGGTTTGAAATGGTGTTGCCGAACTACAGCTTCCATCATCGCTGGCCATTGGCTGCATGTGCAGGGGCTGATGGGAACTGCAGTTCAAGCACACCTGGAGGCCACATGTTTCCATGGAAATATACATTACCATGCAAATTCCTGCTTTTATCTATCTGCTGTTTGCATCTTTGAATGTGTTTATTGTGTCGCTGAGTTCCTCTAGGCAAACTGTTTATTGAGCATCCACCTCTGACTTGCTTATACAGAGCTTGTTTGGAGATGATAAGATGTCTGCTCTTTATTGAACGCTAATCAATCATTACCTTACGCTTTTTTGTGCATTCCCCTGTCACTTTCATAAGTGGAAAAAAATCAAATGAAAATGCAGGTTTGTTGCAACAGAGAGCGACAGAGTGCGACTTTAACTGTGCAAACCCAAATTTCCAGAACACAATTGAATCCCTCCCCCAAAATAATGGTAATCTGGATGTGATCTTTAATATTTACATGTATGCTGCCTGGCTAATGCAGTCTAAGGGCAGGGTATACATTTTTACTACTACTACTACTACTACTACTGCTGCTAATAATAATAATAATAATAATAATAATAATAATAATAATAATAATAATGCCATCTTACCTGTTCATTAGTAGTGCGTCCCCGGGCCACTAAAACAATATGGAAACCTGTGAGACCAATGACTGGAATAAAGAACAAACCCGCCACACACATGACAGCCATACTGTATGCTTGCATTAAGGAAATTCTCTACTTCAGGGTGAAGAAATGACTGAAGGAGAAGAAAAAATAACCTGGAATATAATCGTCCTCCATTTGGGAGCAGGGAAGACCCAGTGAAACTTATTTCCCTCCATTTGTTTGTCCTCCGGCAAATACCAGTTGGCGGTATACTGCCTTTGACTACGGAGATTTTACTTAGCTTTCTTCTTCATTATCATAATTTATTATTGATAAAAGTGCCTAAAAATACACTAAGAACTTTAGAGGAATAAAAACTATCAGGCCCTGGGCCTGCAGGCTCACAATCTAGAAAACAAAACACAAAAGGGAACAGAATTACCGTATTTTTCACTCTATAGGACGCACCGGAAGATAAGATGCACCAAGTTTGGGGGGGAGGAAACAAGAAGAAAAAATTATGAACTCCAGAAGCCAGAACAGCAAGAGGGATCTGGCTTCTGGGATAGCCTCTTGATGTTCTGGCTTCGGGGACAGCCTTTGCAGCCTCCACAGGGCAGCGGGGTGAAGGCACCCTGCTGCCCGGCAGAGGCTTTGCACACAGCCATCCCCAAGCTAGAACAGCGAGGTGGAGCGCTGCGCAGCGCTCCGTCTCACTGTTCTGGCTTTGGGCTTAGCTGCGCAGCCTGCATTTGCTCCGTAAGACGCACACACATTTTCCCTTACTTTTTAGAAGGGAAAAAGTGCGTCCTATAGAGCGAAAAATACGGTAGAAGGAAGAAAGGGAAAACTCTGCACTAGCTGGGAGAGAGACTGGTCTGTTTCAAAACACAACACTAAGCCAAAGCATGGCTAAGGGTGAACGATGGAGTGTGCTAATACGCTGAGTGCAACTGCTTTGCAACTCGCCTTGCGCCCAGCTGGAAATATGAGAAACGAACATAGGAAGCTACTTTATATTGGGTCAGACTCCTTGGCCATCTAGTTCAGTATTTCCTACACTGATGGGCAGCAGCGTTTTAGGATTTCAGATGGGAGTTTGGGGCCTTGATGCTGAGGATCGAACCTGGCGCCATTTGCAGGCAGTGTAGGTTCTCTGATGAATAATAATAATAATAATAATAATAATAATAATAATAATAATAATAAATTTTATTTATATCCCGCCCTCCCCAGCCGAAGCCGGGCTCAGGGCAGCTAACAACAATAAAATAGTACAACATTCTAAAATCATTTCATTATAAAATTAATTCAAATCAAATTGATGGCAACCATTAGGCTAAAGTTCTGTGAAGATTGCCAAAGGAGGAAGTCAGGCTGTGCCCTGACCAAAGGCCTGGTGGAACAGCTCTGTCTTGCAGGCCCTGCGGAAAGATGTCAAGTCCCACAGGGCCCCAGTCTCTTGGAGCCACAGCCGAAAAAGCCCTGGCTCTGGTTGAGGCCAGCCTAACCTCTCTGTGGCCTGGGACCTTCAGGATGTTTTTGTTTGAAGACCGTAAGTTCCTCTGTGGGACATACCAGGAGAGGCGGTCCCACAGGTACGAGGGCCCTAGGCCGTATAGGGCTTTGAAAGTTAAAACCAGCACCTTAAACCTGATCCTGTACCCCACCGGGAGCCAGTGCAGCTAACATTGAGCCACAGCCTTTCTCCAGCAGAAACAGAGGAGGTCAGGAGGGCTTTTGGACTCTGTAACTCTGCATCATGCCATGTTGGCTGACAGCTGTGTAAAACATCTGCACCAGGGATGGAGAACCTAGGACCCTCCATGGGTTATTTGGGCTGCAGAACTCCCATCATCCCCAATCACTGGCCATGAGGCTGGGAAAAGTCGTAGAACTACCATGACCGAAGGGCCAGCTGTTTGTGCAAGTCCTAAGACAGGCCCCATCTGCCCGGTTCCTTCTGCACAGTTCTTGAACATCCCAAACACCGAAGGAAGGATACGTGATGGCTGTGGGCGCCGCCCCCAGCTTCTGCGCATGGTGTAAAACATAGATAAGCCCAAAGCTGAACACTCCAATCATGTGGGCGCTTAAGGACAGCAAGAAAAGGAAAAAATATCGGTAGTTCCTCCGTCCTATGCAGTTATTAACCCAAGGGCAGTGATGGTCAAAATCCTTGCAAAGAAATGAAGAGACACAGCATAACAGACAGCTACGGAAAGAAGCAACGTTATCACAGATGCCACCCAAAATTTCCAACTTTGATTTGCCCGGTATTTAGTTGGCAACAACAAAACCACAGAATCCGGCTGGATTGCACTGTTTTGAGACTCTTGAGCTTTTCGTTATTTTTAAACTTGGTCCTAGGTCCCATTGCTTAGAAAAAAGGAACACAGGAAGCTCCCTTGCAGCGAGTCAGACCACTGGTCCATCTAGCTCAGAAATGTCGACACTGACTGGCAGTAACTTTCCTGGGTTTCAGGTAGGTACACCAGGGATTGAACCTGCGACCTTCTGCATGCAAAGCAGATGCTCTACCACTGAGCTATGGCCCTTCCTGTCAAAGAGAGACCCAAGGAGAAAGTGGACTTCTATGGAAAGAGAAAATGTGGGTTGATTATATCTGCATCATAGTTTGGTATGTGGCAGGGTAATTACCATAGTTTTCGCTCTATAAGATGCTCCAGACCACAAGACGCACCTAGTTTTTGGAGGAGGAAAACAAGGGGGGGGGGAATTCTGAATCTCAGAAGCCAGAACAGCAAGAGGGATCGCTGCGCAGTGAAAGCAGTGATCCCTCTTCCTGTTGTGGCTTCTGGGATAGCTGCGCAGCCGGCATTCACTCCATAAGACGCACACACATTTCCCCCTAACTTTTTAGGAGGGAAAAAGTGAGTCTTATAGAGCCAAAAACAAGGTACCTGATGGCTTCACCCCATGTCCAGGTAGAAGATGAATTCTCTGCCTCCCCACCAACACCACTTTAAGTTAAACAGCGGAAAGCTAAGCTTTCACGCTCACATTTTCCTGAACTGTACATACGGTAACTTGGTTTCTAATTTGAACAGTAGAAAGTGTGCTGTAGTGTTGCTTGTCAACAACACTAAGGTGGAGAACAGCAATATAAAAGCAGACTTTTTCAAACTTGGGGCCCCCAAACACTACTGGACTACAATTCCCATCAGCCCCAGACAGCTTAAGTTAATGTCTAGGGATGATGGGATATGCAGTCAAAAAAACCCCTGGCAACCCAAGGTTGGAAGACGCTGCTCTAGATATTGCCTCATTCTGGAGCATTGGTGGTGGAGTGGTGGTGGAGATGGCAGTCATCATTCAATATTGTAACCAACTTATTTCTTCTCTCCCTCTATCTCTTAATGGTTGATAAAAAAAATAGCAGCCATCATAGGAACATGGCAGCCTGCGCAGCTGGTGGCAGCAACCCCTCTCTCCCAGCAATGCCCATGAAAAGTGGCAACTTCTGGGGCATTCTGGGAAAATAATGTGGCAGCCATCAGAAGGCACCTGCAAAATTTAGGCCCACTGCCTATCCCCAAATGACCGGGTACAAATGAGCTGTTGCAAACAAGCCCAATTGTTACTCGTGGGATTAGTGTTGAATGTAGGGCCTCATTTGGCTCAATCTTTCATTCATTACCAAACGACTGTGTGCCCCTACTGCAGGGCACTATATTGAGTCGCATGCCCTGCCCGTTGCCATCCTTTCCAAGACAAGTTTTGTGGGACGGAGGGAGGTCTACCTGCTCAAGGGCCCGCCAAAAACTGGAGCCAACTGAACGGCAGCATGCAAAATTCAGGCATGTGTGGACAGAACCAATTTATCCCCCGTGCCGCTGGAAATGGAAGCCTAGGCTTGTCTTGTGCAAGTAGAATGGTTGTGGGGACTGGCTGTCTCCAGCATTTGCTATCTCACCCTGCAGCCTTTAAATTATGCTTTCCATTGGAAGTGATTGTGAAATTTAAAACCTGGATGTGAATGAAACAAATGCATGACAACTCTTGCCTTTTAAAGGGAGCCTCTGGATTGAAACGCCAATAAAGGCTTCGTTGTGACCAAGTCTCCTGGCACCAGCGTGATACATAAGCACATAGGAGTTTCACCTTGCCAAAAAGGGAGGGGGAAATCAATAGACGGCTTGGTCTGATGACAAAGCTTATTGATTCAAGGTTTGTTAATGGCTCTGCTTATTCTCCTCGGTAAGCAATCAAAGCTTAATAATGTAGGAATGCTGTCTGCTACAGCAAACCAGGATGGGAAGTGATGAGAGATGGTCTGCATTATGTCTCACTCGGAAAACTGGGAGGAAAAAAAGGACACCTGGTTTCCTTGTGCTTCCTCGGGGGAAAGCTTGTAGGGCAACCTCCCCTAACCTGGATGCCTGCCAGATGTTGTTGGACTACAAGTCCCATCAGTCCCACCCAGCATGGTCAATGTTCAGGGATGATGGGTGTTGTAGTCCAGCACCTGGCCACAGTTTCCCTATCCCTGCCCTCATGGAAGGTTGGCCTCAGTGAGTGCACTTCCACAGTGAGCTTCCTGCTCAGATTAGGGCTTTCTCTTGTGCAAATGGCTCTTTCAAATTCTAGTTCAACATCATCTAGTTCAAGGGCGGAGAATGTAATGCCCTCCAGACAGCTCACATCCATTCCAGCCAGCATGGCCTATGTCAGGAATCATGGGAGTTGCAGTCTAACACCTGGGTCTTGAAACAGGCTGAGTGAACAGGCATTGAATCCAATGCTTTTTGAATCTGGTGTCTTTTCCTGTTGCTGTGCAGGGTGGCAGAAAAAGGTGGGAAATTTTAAAAAGTGCCACATTCAAGCAGAGGCTGGAAAGGAAGTAGATTCTTTCTTTCTTTTTTAATTTGGCACTGTGGCTTATCTATCTATATCTATCTATCTATCTATCTATCTATCTATCTATCTAGCTATCTAGCTATCTAGCTATCTAGCTATCTAGCTATCTAGCTATCTAGCTATCATCTATCATCTATCTATCTATCTATCATCTATCTATCTATCTATCATCTATCTATCATCTATCTATCTATCTATCTATTTATCATCTATCTAATCTATCTATCATCTATCTATCTATCTATCTATCTATCTATCTATCTATCTATCATCTATCTAATCTATCTATCATCTATCTATCTATCTATCATCTATCTATCTATCATCTATCTATCTATCATCTATCTATCTATCTATCTATCTATCTATCTATCTATCTATCTATCATCTATCTATCTATCTATCTATCTATTTATCATCTATCTAATCTATCTATCATCTATCTATCTATCTATCTATCTATCTATCATCTATCTAATCTATCTATCATCTATCTATCATCTATCTATCTATCTATCTATCTATCTATCTATCTATCTATCTATCATCTATCTATCATCTATCTATCATCTATCTGTCTGTCTGTCTGTCTATCATCTTTCTATCTATCATCTATCAATCTGATTCATATACCACCTTTCTGCCAAGGCACCTAAGGCGGTTTACAAGTTTAAAACATTGAAACAACTGCATTGTCTAATATGTAGAGTGACAGAGTCATCTCAGGCCACTGGGAGCTGATGATGTACGGTATGTCCTCCCTGCTCTGGGCTCCTCACTTCTGCCTTCCCTGAGGCCACACAGATCAGGATAGCCATATGACATCAGGTGATGGGCAGATGGGTATTCCCTCCCCCCAAAAAACCACCTGGGAGGCTGGAGGTTCTTCACCACTGGACCAGATGATCTCCACATTCCCTTCCATTGTCATTAAGTTCAGCAGGTGTTAAGACTTCAAAAATTCTATGATAATACTTCACTAAATACAATATAATAAAGAATTATATGGCTCCAATATAGCACAATATCGACACCTGTTGAACCTCATGAGAATGTTGCTTTCTAAAATGTATAAACTAATATTAGAATGGCATACAAAAGATGAACAGGTTAAATTGGTTAAGATACACTGGGCGAGGGACTTTGGACATAATATACAACTTATAGCATGTGAGAGGTTATGGAACTGGGATTTGAAGTTTACAGCATATTATACTTTACATTTAAAATTACACTGAAATGATGCACTGTTGGTACTTCTAGTAAAATATATAAAACAAGGTCAAATACATACTGGAAATGTAAGGAAAAAGAAGGTGCCTTTTATCACATGTGGTGGACTTGTAAAGTAGTAAAAGAATTTTGGGAAACGGTATATAATGAACTAAGGACGCGGGTGGCACTGTGGTCTAAACCACAGAGCCTAGGGCTTGCTGGTCAGAATGTCCACGGTTCGAATCCCTGCAATGGGTTGAGCTCCCGTTGCTCAGTCCCTGCTCCTGCCAACCTAGCAGTTCGAAAGCACGTCAAAGTGCAAGTAGATAAACAGGTACCGCTCCGGCGGGAAGGTAAATGGCGTTTCCGTGCACTCCGTGCACTGCTCTGGTTTTGCCAGAAGCGGTGTAGTCATGCTGGCCACATGACCCGGAAAAACTGACTGCGGACAAACATCGGCTCCCTCAGCCAGTAAAGCGAGATGAGCACTGCAACCCCAGAGTCGTTCGCGACTGGACTTAACTGTCAGGGGTCCTTTACCTTTTTTTATATAATGAACTGGAGAAAAATCTTTAAAATAACCTTTTCTAAAAAAAACCCCAAAGCTTTCCTTCCAGGAATTCTAGGTACCGAAATACCAATGGATCAGAAAAGACTATTTATGTATGCGACCACTGCTGCTCGGATGTTACTTGTCCAGAGATGGAAAGAAGACATAGTCCCTACCAGGGAAGAATGGCAAATTAAACTGATGAAATATGCCAAAATGACTGGAAGAATTAGAAATAAGGAAGACACAAATTTTAATAAGGAATGGGGAAAGCATATAATTTATCATTGTAAGCAATTAATATTATTAATAGGATTAGAATGAAACTTGTAGTTTAATGTTGACCTTTGGTTGTAAAGGAGATTTAACAGACTGGGATTAATAGACAGGTTGCAGGAGGAAAAAAGTTAACATAAGGACCCACAAAGGGGAGGAGGGAAGTTCAGGAGAATCTATGGAATTCTCTTTTTATTTTGGTTGTTTGATAATTGTAAATTTCAAAATTAAGAAAATTTTAATTTTTTTAAAAGAGCATGTTGAAACCCGCTTAAAGGTTTGTTAGGGTTGGTTTTTTTTAATTGCTGTTAGAATTAAAATCCTGTTCTTATTTCTCAGAGAATGAATTCTGCTCTGTTAGTTTTCATTGCGACCGATCTTGTGATTACAGTCAGAATGCTTTACAATTGTCTCTGGCTGCCTTTGACACCTCGCTTAATGAGTTTCTGCTTATTACAACTGATTAGATTTCCCCTCCCTTTTTAATTACACAGTTGACTACTTTTAAACATTGTGTTAAAGACTTAAGAGTGCTTTCTTACTCTTACTTTCTTAGAAGTAAGTCCTATTGAGTTCAGTGGGGTTAGCATTACAACTTTAGTCAACCAGCTGATGGAAAGAAATGGCCTCACAACAGAAATGACCCCGAATAATTTTGGTATGGAGGACAGCTACACCTTGCCTGACAGCAACATCCTGGAGTCACAGTTCTCCAGTTCTCTAGTTTACAAACAACATTTCCTTGTCTTTTTGGCTGCATTCTTCACCAGATCAGGCTAGAAATCTCCACTATACTTTGCTATTAGGGGGCTGAAGCTAAAAAAGAAAAGAAAAAAGGAACAGTCCTGACCTCACCAAAAAAAGTCAATGGCTGAAAAAGTATATTGAACCCAGGGATTCAAGCTCAATGCTGTTGAGCCAAATATTCATGCTAAATACTACCACCATACATTTTTATATCAATGCAGGATCCCAGGATGGTATGCAACATTAAAAAACAAACAAAAGCAAAATTAAACTAGTTAAAACTAAGCTATGATTTCCCTCTCCGCAAAATGCTCAAGGATACAGTCAAACCTTGGTTCTCGAACGGCTCCATTTTTGAACGTTTCAGCTCCCAAATGCCAAAACGCGGAAGTAAATGCTCCAATTTTCGAATGTTTTTTTGGAACCCGAACGTCTGCCACGGATTCCGCTTGAGTGCAAGAAGCTCTTGCAACCAATCAGAAGCCACGGCTCAGTCGTCGAACGTTTCAGATGTTGAACCGTCTTCTGGAACGGGTTACGTTCAACAACCCAGGTTGGACTGTACTGGGGAGTCATATTTTGTTATGGCTCCACCACGGAGCTAGAGTCTCTTCCCCCAAAGTGGGCAGGGGGGCCTTGTCCTACCTCAACACAATTGTCACAGACGCTGCAATGGGAACAGCGCGGAGGGCGGTAGAAATGGCAGGTGGCGCACCACTTCATCCGTACTTGGATCCCTTTAATCTCCACGTTCTTGTAGAGTGGAGCTCGGAAGTCGTCGTCTTTATCCTCGTCTTCGTCTGCTGCTCAAAGGTTTCAACCCCATCCGCGGGAAAGGAGGAGAAAACACATGGTTAGATGGAGGCAGAAGATGGTTAGCACCAAACCACTAAGAGCACAGCACAACGTAATACAGAGCAACACAATGGGAATCTGCCTGGTACCAAGTCAGACTATTGGAGCATCTAGATCAGTACTTCCTACACTGCCACTGTTGGGTTTTCCAGCAGAGTTCTCTCCCAGCCCCAGCTGGAGATGCCAGGGACTGAAACATGGACCTTCTGCATGCAAAGAAGCTGCTCTAGCGCAGCTCTGGCCCTTCACCACTGTCTAGGCAAGAGGATGCAGTCACTGAACTATAGCCCTACCAGTGAGAGCCAGTGTGGTGTAGTGGTTAAGAGGGGTAGTCTCGTAATCTGGGGAACCGGGTTCGCGTCTCCGCTCCTCCACATGCAGCTGCTGGGTGACCTTGGGCTAGTCACACTTCTTTGAAGTCTCTCAGCCCCGCTCACCTCACAGAGTGTTTGTTGTGGGGGAGGAAGGGAAAGGAGAATGTTAGCCGCTTTGAGACTCCTTAAAGGGAGTGAAAGGCGGGATATCAAATCCAAACTCTTCTTCTTCTCTACCAGTGACACACAGCTGGAACGGGGAAGAGAGGAGAGTCCCCGGGCGCGCCAGCCTTAAATGTGTTAGGCCACGCCTCCCCGGCCCTCCGATTGGCTGGCCGGGGTGGTGACGCTCCTGAGGATTCCCCTGCTCTTGCGGGGGCTGTGAGCCAGCCCCCACGTGCGTGGGGAGGGGGTGGGCCCACAACCCCACCTCCTCTCCAGCTCGGAAGTGGCTTTGTCGAATGGCTTGGCTCCCGAACAAATCGGCTCCCGAACGCCACAAACCCTGGAGTAAGTGTTCTGGTTTGCGAATGTTTTTTGGAAGCCGAACTTCCAACGCAGCTTCTGCAGCTTCCAATTGGCTGCAGGAAGCTCCTGCAGCCAATCGGAAGCTGCGCCTTGGTTTTCGAACAGTTCCGGGGGGGGCGAACGGACTCCCGGAACAGATTAACTATGACAACCAAGGTACCACTGTAGTCTGATCATTGGGAACAGAGGGAAGGATACATTAAACTCATGTCTAAACTGTACAGTCACATTCACACCACGTATTTCAAGCGCATGGCTTCGCCCAAATAATCCTGGGATCCTGTGGTTTGTTAAGGCTGCTTCTGTTGCCAGGATTCTTTGGGGGGAAGTCATGTGCTTTAAATCTAAGGTGTGGAAGTGCAAATAAATAAATAAAAACCCCAGCACATTAAAAATCAGAATATCAAGGGAGAAGGCTAGGCTAACATAACCCTTCTTCCTCACATCCCAGTTTATATATTCAGTGTTTTCTGCTCTTAAAAATACATATTCCATGGAGTGCCCACCTGCAGAATAAATTTACCTCCCTCGTCTACCATTTGTGACAGGCTTGGCGTCACTAGGAAATCTCAGCAGAGGTAACACATTGAATAAAACCTAAAACCCAGAAAAACAAACATCAGCAGCGATTGCACTAAAGGCTCCTGAGAAAGTAGGAACAAGCCGCTAGTTTCATGACTTAAAAGGATAGACACTTCAAAAGAAAGAGACTAAGGTACCCAGACAAGAATCTGCATAGTGTTTACCAGCACATCTCCCATCAAACGTGATAAAAGCTGGCATGTTGCATGAGTTGAAGCCAGACACACACATCTGACAAGAGCATTTGTCGCTGTTCACAACAGCAATCCGTTGCAAATAAACAATGAACGATCCTATTTGGGATACGGGTGACTAACACATCTAAATAACAACAACAACAACTCCAATATACCAGAGATGGGGAATCTGTGCCCTTCTAGATGTTACTGAATTACAACTCCCATCTGCCCATCCTTGATATTTACCAATAGTAAACTCACTCTCTGTTTATAGAACACGACTCGGCCAAAAATGCACCATCCAGGAGGGAGGTATCAACATGTTCAGAGGAACCCCAAAGGGTTACAGAAGTCCAACAATCTGGGTGGGGGAAAACCTAAGTGGAAGGAAACACGCCCCCCCCAGTCTGATGAGGACTGAGCATGCTCGATAGCAACAGAACACAGAGTATCTGTTGCGGGAGGCGGGGGGGGGGGGACGGGACAAGACTGGTGATGGTGGGGAGGATGGAACAGGGCACAGCTGGCTGGCTAGGAACTCTGAACAGGAGTTCTCCAAACTGTAGATTAAGGCTGCATAATCAGGTAACTAATTTTCCTATTAGGGGTATTAATAGTGGGGGGGGGGATAAAAGCTGGTTGTGCCATTTTGTAGGCTAAAAAACAGTTTCTATCCATGGGCTGTTAGGCTGCTGAACGGAAAATAATATAGTGCAACTGACTTTCAGGATTGGTGTGTTGTGCGACAAGCACACAGAGTGCAATGAGACTGAGTGTTTGGGGGGGGAGGCTCAGTTAATTTCATTGTACACAGGTTGTACATTGACAATAAAGGTATATTATTATTATTATTAGTATCTGTTTGTTTGCCTTCATACCTTTCTGCCCATATTTTCCCCGAGCCACCCGCCCTCATCCTGTCCAGGTTTACCTCGTGGAAAAACCCCAGGGTCCATGAAGGTTGCCATGCTGAAGTTTGCGAGTACAAACAGGAACACGAGCCCATTGTATAGCGGGATGGCTGGAGAGACGGCTCTTGTTAACCAGGGGCACCTGCATACAAGAGAAAAGCGAGGTTGGAATTAGTCTTAGTTTGTCGAACGATTTGCCTTTGTCAGTGTCTCCCACCCTAGAGCATCTCAACCCGAACACATTTTAATATGGCATTCCCCAAAGGCAAAAGTAGGGGTGAAGCAGAGTTGTTGCTGGCATCTGTCCATCTCAAGAGACAGTGGAGTTTGAAGTCAAATCGCTGGAGAATCACAGCACCTGCTGTGGCTGCAGAGAGTGGTAACTTGCAACTGCTGCCTCTTGCACTGTTTTCCTGCAAGCCAGGGCAGCATGTATGGAGGTCCTGGGTTACTCAAATGACAAGACCCAATGGTACTACTGTACATCAACTCTGAACGTGCTCTGAATGCACATGCACATGGATGTTTCTAGCCACTGGGCACTGTCCCGTCCCCCCCAGCCTTGCTGATGTGGTTCAAAGGATGTCGAAGCACAACCCATCAGGGGAGCTTATATAAGCTGGGGGCAGGGCAGGTCTTGCTGTCGCTGCAACTACTCTGCAAGGCACAGATCCGTGGGGGACAGCGCCCAGTGGCTAGAAACATGCGTGTGCATGTGCACTCAGAGCACATTCAGAGTTGATGTACAGTGGTATCTCGGATTACAGACACTTCAGGTTACAGACGCTTCAGGTTACAGATTCCGCTAACCCAGAAATACAGTGGTACCTCAGGTTACAGACGCTTCAGGTTACAGACGCTTCAGTTTACAGACTCCGCTAACCCAGAAATCGTGCTTCAGGTTAAGAACTTTGCTTCAGGATGAGAACAGAAATTGTGCTCCGGCGGTGCGGCGGCAGCAGGAGGCCCTATTAGCTAAAGTGGTGCTTCAGGTTAAGAACAGACCTCCAGAACGAAATAAGTTCTTAACCCAAGGTAGCACTGTAAGTGCTTCTTCATCAATAAAGACTTAACTATCAGACTTCCTTAGCTGGGGTGGGCCAGGACACCACTGCAAATCCAACCCATTCACACTTGGTTGCAATTCCACCATGGGCAGCCGCTGTTCAGTTTTTTCCTGTGCAATCCTGGCTTGATTTCAAGAGGCAAGAATAATCTTGATTCTTCTTTTGCAGTTGAGGCTTGAACTCAATGCTTTTTAAAATTTGGCTTCTTTTTCTGACCGTGTGCAAGGGGACTGAAGAAGGTGCCAAAATCAAAAGGCGTTGAGTTCAAACTGCAACTGCAAAGGAAGAATTGGGAGCGTGTTTAGAGTGTGCTCCTGGGTTTCCCTTTGTGGCTACTGCTTGAACATTCCCGTGTCTAATGTCGTTATGATGGAAAGATGTTCCTGGTTTGCCCCAAACGACCCGGCAAGTCAACCTCCGACAACTGGTGGCCCTACCTCTTTAGACTCTGCAGCTAATTAGCTACCCAGTGAAAATTAATAGCCTATTTTTCAATAGGAAATTAGTGCCACCAACTCCATCATGGAAGGAAACCTACAACCATAAACAAATCTGTTCATTTACTGGAGTTGCATATTTGAATGAGTTCACTGAAGTTTAAAGAAAGGACACAGTGAATCATTAGAAACATTAGCCAGAGTTCTTTCGTCTCCACCCTACCATTGTTCCTTGTATAATTTGTTTTCTGGATTTCTTTCTCTTTTCGTTTTTTTGGTAGGGTATAAACTGCACTGTAGGGGGAAAAAGAAACTGCTGCAAGAGTTCTGAGATAAGCAGTTGTGAATGAAATTGCCAGCTTAAATGCAAAAGGTAAGATAGGAATACTGTATGTTGTTGTTGTTTAGTTGTTTACTCGTGTCCGACTCTTCGTGACCCCATGGACCAGAGCATGCCAGGCACTTCTGTATTCCACTGCCTCCCGCAGTTTAGTCAAACTCATGTTAGTAGCTTCGAGAACACTGTCCAACCATCTCGTCCTCTGTCGTCTCCTTCTCCTTGTGCCCTCCATCTTTCCCAACATCAGGGCCTTTTCCAGGGAGTCTTCTCTTCTCATGAGGTGGCCAAAGTATTGGAGCCTCAGCTTCAGGATCTGTCCTTCCAGTGAGCACTCAGGGCTGATTTCCTTCAGGATGGAGAGGATTGATCTTCTTGCAGTCCATGGGACTCTCAAGAGTCTCCTCCAGCACCATAATTCAAAAGCATCAATTCTTCGGCGATCAGCCTTCTTGATGGTCCAGCTCTCACTTCCATACATCACTACTGGGTAAACATCACTATCAGGTTAAAGCTCTGTCATGTCATTCGGCCGCATGAGGGATGGGGAACCTGCAGCCCTCCAGATGTTGATGAACTAAAGCTCCCATCATTTGTGGCCACTGGCCATACTCCCAACTGATGGATGTAGGGACCTGGAAGCAACACCTGGAAGGTATGGGGACCCCATCCCTGCTTTAAAATGTCAAGAATAAAGCTTTTTCAAAAAGCTCACTATAGCTGAGTGGCACAGAGCACACTTTGCATGCTGAAGGTTCTGAGTTCAACGCTTCACATCTTCAAATTGATTTATTTTTTATTTAAAAAGGATCTCGGGTACCAGATGTTTTGCCAAAACCTCTGCCTGAGATACTTCAGAGTTGCTTCCAAACAGTGAAGACATTAACTGGACCACAGCGAGGGAAGATATTTGACTCTGCATACGGCACCTTTTGCCCATCTGGCTAATGGGAATTGTAGCACAGTAATAAGAATAATAATTTATTATTTATACCTAGTCCATCTGGCTGGGTTTCCCCAGCCACTCTGGGCGGCTTCCAACAAAATACAATAGTCTATTAAACATTAAAAGCTTCCCTAAACAGGGCTGCCTTCAGATGTCTTCTAAAAGTCTGGTAGTTGTTTTTCTCTTTGACATCTGGTGGGAGGGCGTTCCCCAGGGTGGGCGCCACTACCAAGAAGGCCCTCTGCCTGGTTCCCTGTAACTTGGCTTATCGCAGTGAGGGCACCAGCAGAAGGCCCTCGGAAGTGGACCTCAGTGTCAGGCAGAATGATGGGGGTGGAGACGCTCCTTCAGGTATACTGGACCGAGGCCGTTTAGGGCTTTAAAGATCAGCACCAACACTTTGAATTGTGCTCGGGAGCCAATGTAGCCCAGAGGGCATCAGGTTGGCGAAGCTTGGTATAAAGTATGTTTTAAAGTCTCTAAGCCTTCATTTAGGACAGGCATAGGCAAACTCGGCCCGCCAGATGTTTTAGGACTACAACTCCCATCATCCCTAGCTAACAGGACCAGTGGTCAGGGATGATGGGAGTTGTAGTCCCAAAAGATATGGAGGGCCGAGTTTGCCTATGCCTGATTTAGGAAGTCCGTGAAGAGCTAGTGTTCTAGATTTGCTCAAAAGTAAAATCTAAACACCTGGGGCAATGTTTTTCCCCTATTCACATATAAAGCAGGGGGTGTGTGTTGCACTTTT
Organism: Podarcis erhardii; assembly: GCF_964252035.2. Classification (NCBI taxonomy): domain Eukaryota; kingdom Metazoa; phylum Chordata; class Lepidosauria; order Squamata; family Lacertidae; genus Podarcis; species Podarcis erhardii. Next base: position 31,780,014 of record NC_138505.1, on the reverse strand, counting down.
ACACAAAATGGTGTGCTTGGGAGGAAAGCAATACTCAACCCTCTCCCCATGTCTCACCTCCCTCCTTATAACTTTTAAGCATTTCCCCCCTGGCCCGGTTCTATTAGTTTAAAACCAGAAAAAGGCACCCTCTGTCCTCCGTCAGCAGCCAAGAGAGGAAGAGTCACTGGGAGGCTACACCTCCTTGCCTCTGACAGTGAACATCATGGCATGGGGAGAGAGGCCAGCCTGGCGCTATCCATTGAAGAGAACTGCTTCAATTCGTGTTTTCCTCTTCCCTCCTCATTCCCTTTTCCTTTTGTATCATGCCTATTTGATTCTGAGTCCAATGGCAGACGTTGTCTTATCTCTTGATGTGTGTGCAGCTTTGCAGATGATTTTGATAATGATAATGATAATACTAATACGGGCAGTGAGAAAAATCCTTAACAAGCTTCTGTTTTGTTTAAAAAGCAAGACTTCTCCATTCCCCACTTTATATGTGAACAGGATAAACTTTTAACACATAGGTGTTGCCTTGCACATCTAGTTTGGGCCAAAGCCGCTTGCTTGTATGAAGCTACCTACCATGCTTGGTAGGCCAGCTGTAACACGCTTTGATTGTTCTTGTGTGGTTGGCTCGAGATGATACCACCTAGATGATGTGATTCCCTTTCTCCCACGCCCACAGAATGGGTAACATTTTAAACAAATATTAATAATATTATTACAAATTGCACAAAAATGCCAAAAAGAAAAAGCCTCCGAGAGCAGAAAACAAAGGGAGTTTCAATTAAGTTAATTGCAAATCACTAGTCTATGACATTGCCAACATGTGTTCCTTGACATTATGTTGAGTAAATGCATTGTTCCAAAAAAACAGATGAACAATTCCCAGTCACAAACAAATACTTGCATTGCCCTTGAATTGCTTTCACGAGCATGGATTATAGCAGTAATTTTACGCAAGATCCTAGCAAGCTAAGCCTTCTGCAACCTTTCCCTCATGGTTGGAATTTTCCATGAGTTCCAGTTTTTGGCAATAAGCTTATTTGCAGTTATCAACATCTCTGTTTTCATCCATAGCATCTTTCTGATTATTTTGAGAGGCATAAACAATAGGCTTTCCTAGTACTTCCTGAATGGTTCTTGCCCTTGAAATCTGAAAGGTTTTAATCCCTTTGAACAGCCACCAATGCTCCTAATGCTTTCAAGGCTAGATTTGAATTGCCGGAGTATCATATTTGATAAGCCACACATCTTTTGAGCAGGTGTGTATTGCCAAACCAAACTGGGCCCCCACATTTTGAAGGTCCTCAGAAATAGAAATTTCAGCATGAGGTTATCATGCTACTGTTACAAGGCCATGGCGGGCAGACAAACAAAACCACTGTTACAAGACAGCAAGGCCACAGCCAGCAGATGAACAAAGAAGCCTTCAAAAGGAAGAAACATGGAATGTTAGAGGCTGATTGGATAAGAATGTAGAGTTTCACTCTCTGTTTATTTAGTCTATAAAAAGTGGGCGCACCCTGATTGGGATGTGCAGATTGCGAACATATTGCGCTGCACCATTTGCTATGCATAAGGTAAAGGGACCCTGACCATTAGGTCCAGTTGTGGCTGACTCTGGGGTTGCGGCGCTCATCTCTCTTTATTGGCCGAGGGAGCCGGCGTACAGCTTCCAGGTCATGTGGCCAGCATGACTAAGCCGCTTCTGGCAAACCAGAGCAGCGCACGGAAACACCGTTTACCTTCCTACCAGAGTGGTACCTATTTACCTACTTGCACTTTGACGTGCTTTTGAACTGCTAGGTTGGCAGGAGCAGGGACCGAGCAACAGGAGCTCACCCCGTTGCGGGGATTCGAACCGCCGACCTACTGATCAGCAAGTCCTAGGCTCTGTGGTTTAACCCACAGCGCCACCTGGGTCCCTATTTGCTATGCATATGCACATCAAATAAACCTGCTTGAAACCTGAATTGGCTTTTGCCTCCCTGTGTCCAGTCCGTGCTCCAGAATATCCGAGTCACATGAGGTCCAACAATTTCACCACCTGATTTACAAGGCAGAAAAATGGTTTTATGTGGCATTTGGTGATTTTTTTAAAAAGGAGAAGTAAAAGTTTAGGGACGCGGGTGGCGCTGTGGGTAAAACCTCAGCGCCTAGGACTTGCCGATCGCATGGTCGGCGGTTCGAATCCCCGCGGCAGGGTGCGCTCCCGTCGTTCGGTCCCAGCGCCTGCCAACCTAGCAGTTCGAAAGCACCTCTGGGTGCAAGTAGATAAATAGGGACCGCTTACCAGCGGGAAGGTAAACGGCGTTCCGTATGCTGCTCTGGCTCGCCAGATGCAGCTTGTCACGCTGGCCACGTGACCCGGAAGTGTCTGTGGACAGCGCTGGCTCCTGGCCTATAGAGCGCACAACCCTAGAGTCTGTCAAGACTGGCCCGTACGGGCAGGGGTACCTTTACCTTTACCTTTAAAAGTTTAGGGGTGGAGATGTACATAAAACAGCCTATGCATCATTCCTCTTAATGGCCAATGACTGGCATCTGCCGTTTCCTCCCCAAAATGGTTTGTTGCTGCTACTGCTGGTGCTGGGGCACACAGCAAAGACGAAAGAGAAACAAAAGTGGGCAATTTCACCTTTGAAATACACCACATTCGGTGCTATGAGTGTTCCTGAATTATGCACATGCATGCATACTGCCAGTCTTATTATGGGTATTTTTACATAGGAACGTAAGGCCATTTCTAATGTTCTCTGTCTGCTAGCATAAGCCCCTGCCCCACCTCAAAACGCACACACACAAAATCTGCAGCAGAAGCAGCAAGAAGTATACACCTGAAATGTTCTAAGCGTTGCATGGAGATTAAACGAAAATAAATCCCTGCCTGCAGGCTCACAAAAGGAAAAAGGAATGAGGACTTTAGAGGAAAGTAGGAATTGGAGTAGAGTGTCCTTTCTGGGTGGAACGGAGGGGTGGCAAACTCCCTATAGCTGCTCCTTCTCTGGCCCACTAGCAGTAGAACTGAATGCAGGCAGGCTATTTATTTATGTATTTATTTATAGATGTGAAAGCATTTATAAAATGCTTAATACAGCCATACCTCGGATTACAGACGCTTCGGGTTACACACTGCGCAGAACCCGGAAGTACTGGAACAGGTTACTTCTGGGTTTCGGTGCTCACGCAAAAACACTGAATTGTGCTTTGCACATGTGCAGAAGCATCAAATCGCAACCCACAGTGCTGCAGTCTCCCGCGTGGATCACGTTCACAACCAGAGCGTTCACTGTATTTAAAAAAATCTCTAGGGGGTGTACTATTTCAAAACAAACAATATGATTAAAACAAAAACACAATGTACAACACAAGCATATTATGCCTGTTTTGGGGTCACTGCCCTACGACATCCTGCAGGGCAAGGTGCCAAGAAAGGAATTCCCCCAGATGAGCTAAGGCATGGGTAGGCAAACTAAGGCCCAGAGACTGGATCCGGCCCAAAAGCCTTCTAAATCCGGCCCGCGGACAGTCCAGGAATCAGCGTGTTTTTACATGAGTAGAATGTGTCCTTTTATTTAAACTGCTTCTCTGGGTTATTTGTGGGGCATAGGAATTTGTTCTTTTCCCCCCTTCAAAATATAGTCCACTCCCCACAATGTCTGAGGACAGTGGACCGGCCCCCTGCTGCAGTGGCGTAGCGTGGGGGGCAGGGGGGGCCGGCCGCACCGGGCGCAACATCGGGAGGGGCGCGCTCGCTGCCTCCAGAGTCGCCGAAGAGCCTCGGGCACCGGCTGTAGCAGAGCCCCATGTCTCGCGGAACCGACGAGCTGTGCGCGCGTCTGGGCTGAAGGCGTCCGGTAGGCAGCAGCTCTCAGCGCTCACTGCGGTCCCCGCGCGTCAGGGCCGCGGAGGGTGCGCCAGGCAGCCCCTCCTCACAGCCCCGCCGCTGCTGCTGCTGCTGCTGCAGCTGCTGGGCCATGTTGCATTTCCCCCACCTCTCTGCCCTCCTCCTCCTCCGGGCAAGTGGTGTCGTTTGGGCGGCAGCGCCAGTGGCAACTCGCCTCAGATCACCTGACACAGACCCGCCACCGCTGCCGTGGCTACCTTACCGTAAATACCCCAGCCCAGGCAGCAGCAAGAAGAAGCTGGCAGCGGCGGCAGGTTAGGGGTTAGGGGCGCAAATTACTTGCCTTGCCCCGGGTTAGGGGGCGCAAATTACTTGCCTTGCCCCAGATGCTGACAACCCACGCTACGCCACTGCCCTGCTGAAAAAGTTCACTGACCCCTGAGCTAAGGGATCTTACAGGTCTCTCTCTCTACAGGGGCAAGCGGTCTTTTGGGTAACCTGGTCCCAAGCTGTTCAGGACTTTATATGTTAACAAGACTTTGAACAAGACCTGGTACCTGGTCATCAACCATTGCAGTTCCCTTAGCACACATGTAATATGTGCGCGTCCTGATGACCTCAACAAAAGGATCGGGGAAGCAAACTTCCTGCAGTTGTTCCTTTACTGGCCAATAATAGGGCCAGGTTGGTCTCCCCCAGGATGTCCTCTGAGGCAGGAGATAGAGGATGTCAGCAACTCCTAGATCTCTGCCTGTGGCAGAGGTTAGCTCCATAGTCTGAGGTGGGGTGGGCAGACAGTGTTGCATAGCGGTTAGGGTACTAAACTAGGACCTGGAAGACCAAGGTTCAAATCGCAACTCAGATATGAAGCTCACGTGGTGATCCTAACCTAACCTAACTCATGGGGTTATTGTAAGGATAAAAAATCCTAGCCTAACCTAACTCATGGGGTTATTGTAAGGATAAAAAATAGGGAGGAAGTGAAAACGATTATGCCACTTCTAGGTCTTTGAAGAAAAGATGAGATATAAACACAAAAACAAACTCACATGGGTACACAATAAACCCTTCCAGGCACCAATTTGGATTTTTCTCCCCCACCTGGAAGTTTTCTAGCAACTGTATATACTAAATGCAGTCCTATGTTCTGCTTATTTTAGTCTGCAGTTTCAGCACCCTTCAGCACAGCTTTTCTCTCCTTTCCCAACCTCCTTTCCTCCAGGAAATGTCACAAGTGACTGCCTGTTAAAACTTGACTTCTCCCACTCATTTGGCAGAGCAAACTTCAAAAGGCTGGCTGGCTGGCTGTACGGAGAAAGGAAGCTTTGTTTTGGTTAACATGCAACCCGATTTCCTCAACCAACTAGGAATTTCGATGTGGATTCAGGGGCATTCGGACATTCTTTTTCAACCTGTACCTCCTGCCTTTCCTTCAGAGAGCTTTCTCAGTTCACTCTGGTGGGGTAACTTTAGCGGGAGAGCAAATCTTATCAATTGCTTGTATTGTTTCACTCAGCCGTCACCAACTCAGTGCCCACCAGATGTTCTGGGCTGCATCTCCCATCAGGCCCAGCCAGCAGGTCCTGACATCCAGCTTGGCTTTGAGGAGGCCCCACCAGGAACCTCAACCCACAGGCCTAATTGCAAGGACGGTGAATGACCTTGGAGAAGCCAGAGGTTAACTGCCAGGAGAGCATAGCAAGGGATTTTATGGGGGGTTTCTTCTCTGCATAGCCGCAGCTCACCTGGCATGACTGCCACCTCAAGCCTCCCAATCTCCCACAGAAGCTATTTCATTCTTCACACTGCTGCACTGGCAATGCTAACTTCTTTCTTGTAGAAACACACACGCAGACAATGAATCATAGAATCATAGAGTTGGAAGAGACCACAAGGGCCATCGAGTCCAACCCCCTGCCAAGCAGGAAACACCATCAGAGCACTCCTGACATATGGTTGTCAAGCCTCTGCTTAAAGACCTCCAAAGAAGGAGACTCCACCACACTCCTTGGCAGCAAATTCCACTGTCGAACAGCTCTTACCGTCAGGAAGTTCTTCCTAATGTTTAGGTGGAATCTTTTTTCTTGTAGTTTGGAGCCATTGCTCCGTGTCCGCTTCTCTGGAGCAGCAGAAAACAACCTTTCTCCCTCCTCTATGTGACATCCTTTTATATATTCATCACTTCATCACTTTTCAGCTCAAGGGCCACATTCCATTCTGGACAGGCTTCCAAGGGCCACATGCCAGGGGCCAGAGGCAAACGTGAGGACAGCAATAAAAGTGAATTTTACCTTTGTGCATTAGGTTAAGGTCTTCACATTCACACATCCTTGTCTATCCTCCATCTAGACCACTAAGAAGCATCCTTAAGAGTTCAAGGACACACTCCAGCAGGCAAAAGCACTCAGGGTGTTAAGTAGGGACAGTGATGGGTGTGACACACAAGGGCATGTGTCCTGGAAGAATCCAGAGCACTCGAACACAAACTGAGTCTTCCTGATTGTAGAAGAAGAAGAAGAAGAAGAAGAAGAAGAAGAAGAAGAAGAGGGGTTTGGATTTGATATCCCACTTTATCACTACTGCTGTGGGTTAAACCACAGAGCCTGGGACTTGCCGATCAGAAGGTCGGCTGTTTGAATCCCTGCGATGGGGTGAGCTCCTGTTGCTTGGTCCCTGCTCCTGCCCACCTAGAAGTTCAAAAGCACGTCAAAGTGCAAATAAATAGGTACCACTCCGGTGGGAAGGTAAACGACGTTTCCGTGTGCTGCTCTGGTTCACCAGAAGCGGCTTAGTCATGCTGGCCACATGACCCAGAAGCTGTACACTGTCTTCCTCGGCCAATAAAGCGAGATGAGCGCCGCAACCCCAGAGTCGGTCACGACTGGACCTAATGGTCTGGGGTCCCTTTACCTTTAAGGAGTCTCAAAGCAGCTAACAATCTCCTTCCCTTCCTGCCCCACAACAAACAACTCTGTGAGGTGAGTGAGGCCAAGAGACTTCAAAGAAGTGTGACTAGCTCAAGGTCACCCAGCAGCTGCATGTGGAGGAGCGGGGAATTGAACCTGGTTCACCAGATTATGAGTCAACGACTCTTAACCACTACACCACACTGGCTCAGGTCCAATAAACCAGCACCCTGCTTTGCACAACGGCAAATTAGATGCCTCCAAGGATCCCACAAACAGGAAGTAAATGCGACAGCCTATTCATACTGTCTGCCCCCCAGCAGCTGGCATTCTGCAGTCTACTGCCTTGAAACATGGAGGTTCTATTTTGCCAAACAGCCGTTGATCATATCCTCATTTTTAAATTGGTCTAGTACTGGGGGGGGGGGAGAACCCAAATCAATACTCCTCCCCACATCATGTGAATTCGATAAGTTAACTATGGAGCATGGAGTAAATGCAAAGATGAGAAGATCTTACACTGCCTCTAAAGGGGGAGTGGGGAAAGCTGTTGCCCTCCAATTTGCTGTTGGGACTCCTGTGCCCATCTGCTCCAGCCAGCAGGGCCAGAGGTCAGGGATGATGGGAGTTGAAGTCCCATAACATTCACAGCAACACCAGAAGCAGATATAGGGTAGCCCAACCGGTTCGTCCGCACTGGGTGCTGAACCGGGAGGCCACCGCAAGAGACACTGCAACAACAGCAAACAACGGAAGGGGCATCAAATTTTGGCATCGTACAGGGCGCCACTGAGATTTTAAAGCCCAATGTCCACCACTGGGGCCACTGATTCACCATCTCTGCTCTAGAAAATGGTCGTGATTGAGATGTTGAGTCCTGTGTATATTGTTCACCATCACGTTGGCTTTATAATGTTACACTGCGTACTTTAATGTGTGAGTTCACGTCTGTGTGATATTATCTCGATCTATCTCCTCCAAGTGTTCCTGTTTTCAAGGGACAGTCCTAGATTTACAGAAGCCGTCCCAGTTTCTGATTTGATCCCGGAATGTCCCGCTTTTCCTTAGGACGTCTCCATTTTCATCAGATAAATGTTGGAGGGTGTGGAGTTATGCGATCCCCAAGTTAAGGAGATAAGTAACATAACCTTTAGAAGACATCTGAAAGCAGCCCTGTATAGGGAAGTTTTAAAAAGTTTTATGTTTTATTATGTTTTTATGTATGTTGGAAGCTGCCCAGATTGACTGGGACAAACCAGTCAGATGGGCAGGAATAATAATAATAATAATAATAATAATAATAATAATGGCTTTTTTTAGCAGGAACCCTTAGGTGGGCAGCACTGCCATTCTAAGAGAACAAAGGAGGTGTTCATGGGGAGTTCTGGCTCCTCTTTTTCTAGAAAAAGAGCACTAAAAATACTAATAATAGTGGAACAGGACGTCCCCATTTTCATCGGAGAAATGTTGGAGGGTATGTATCTACGTATGTCTACATCCTAATGAAGGTAATGATTGGTTCCTTCCTAATAAACCCTGTGATTTTGAGCTCTAACACTACCACCAACTTTACAAGTGAAATCTCCATGCACCCATCCTTTAGATTCAAGATATGCAAAGTGGGCTAACAAATCAGGATCTTCTGAATGCTGCAGTTTCGTTCGGAGATCAATCTAATTAATACAAAGCATAAGACACTCTGGAGTGTTGCTTGTATGCTTAATTCCTTTTGAAATTCCTGTTTTACATAAACATATTACCATATTTAGATATGATTTAGGGACGACTGGCCTAGAAAATGACGGGAGTCAAGTGTTGAGAGTCATTAAACAAGATTTGGCAAACAATAGGGAAGCCATTTATTCTCTCTCTACCACATTTTGAAGGGTGTTTGTGTGCATTAGAAACTGAAATTCCACGCTTACATTTAATGAAATGAATGCTAACATTTGTGCTTCTCAGGAAACACATGGGGGACTTTGTCTCTGTAAGTCAAACCAATCTGGCTTTGAAACAGGAAATCATATCTAGCATTTGGGCTCTGTTGGTAAAAGCAAATACTTAAAAAACACCCAGCTTGTCTCAGCTTTTTGATTTGAATGAAAACTGTCCTATAGGAAATGACGTTTGGGTGGGGAGGTGCACCAACACCCAGCAGCCTTTTGCTGATGCCTACCCAGTCCAACATCCTCAGATATGCAGATGACACAACCTTGATGGCAGAAAGTGAGGAGGAATTAAAGAACTTTTTAATGAGGGTGAAAGAGGAGAGCGCAAAATATTGGTCTGAAGCTCAACATCAAAAAAACAAAGATCATGCCCACTGGTCCCATCACCTCCTGGGAAATAGAAGGGGAAGAAATGGAGGCAGTGAGAGATTTTACTTTCTTGGGCTCCATGATCACTGCAGATGGTGACAGCAGTCACGAAATTAAAAGACGCCTGCTTCTTGGGAGAAGGGCAATGACAGGCCTAGACAGCATCTTAAAAACCAGAGACATCACCTTGCCAACAAAGGTCCGTATAGTTAAAGCTATGATTTTCCCAGTAGTGATGTATGGAAGTGAGAGCTGGACCATAAAGAAGGCTGATTGTCGAAGAATTGATGCTTTTGAATTATGGTGCTGGAGGAGACTCTTGAGAGTCCCATGGACTGCAAGAAGATCAAACCTCTCCATTCTTAAGGAAATCAGCCCTGAATGCTCACTGGAAGGACAGATCCTGAAGCTGAGGCTCCAATACTTGGGCCACCTCATGAGAAGAGAAGACTCCCTGGAAAAGACCCTGATGTTAGGAAAGATTGAGGGCACAAGGAGAAGGGGACGACACAGGACAAGATGGTTGGACAGTGTTCTCAAAGCTACCAGCATGAATTTGACCAAACTGTGGGAGGCAGTGGAAGACAGGAGTGCCTGGCGTGCTCTGGTCCATGGGGTCACGAAGGGTCGGACACGACTAAACGACTAAACAACAACAACAACCCAGTCCTCACCCCACTTGGCAAAAAACAAAAAGGTTTCTAACCTTCTGGTGCTTTGAGTGGCACTAGGTGACCAGATCCCATCCCCATTTTAATTTTGCACAGTGACCTGCACTCCCCCGTGGGTGGGGTTGTGGGTAGGGTTTCCACCTTTGGTCAGGCAAAACATGGGACAGGTCAGGCAATTCACCATCCACCTATAGATAAATGCACAGGGTCCAGTTCTGCACACACAACCCCCAGCCAGATCAGGGAGTCTATGTGTAATACAACTGCCTACAACCTTCTCGCTGTTTCTTTTTAGATGGCCGATTCAATGCCCTGAGGGTTGAAAGCATTTTCTATAAAGGTAGATCGAAAGCAAAGGCAAGCGCCAGGAAAGTCAGTTCATCACTAACACTGATTCAGAAGGAAGCCTAGACCGTGTAGGCCGAATTAGACTATATCAAAGTAAAGATATAATTCACACCACCCATTAGCAGAAAACTTGCTGAATGCAGTTATCTATTACTAAAGGTTGTTGTTGTAATTGTCGTTATTTTTAAAGAGCGGGTGAGGAGGAGCAAAGTACCTTTCAGGAAAAGGCAGCTAGATGCCCAATCCCCTGAGGTTCAACTCTATCCAATTTAACCCTGTTTAATTATTCAAATCAGCTGGGCTGAATAGAAATTCGCTGCAGTTTAATAAGATATGATGGGTTTCGGTGGAGCGTTCCATTACGACCTGGACCCTTTCCAAATACTAGTGATGTGCGTTCAGTATACTGCAGATCGGGTATGGCGAATCGATTAAAAACGCAAGGGAAGAGAGCTGCTCTTAGTAAGGAAAGTCTGCTCAGAGCTCTGTCTCACCACCAAGTAGAAACCGCACACAAAAGAAAGCTTCTCAACAATGCAACCGCTGAGTGCAACAGACTGGTCCTCGATCCCTTTATTTATTTTTATTTTTTAAAAATAATATTTATTAAGAGTTTAGAAAATACAAAAATAAAAAATAAAAATTAAACATAACAATATAATAAAATACAAAAACAAAAACACTACATAACACATTGAATTAATAAAACAAAACAAAAACAATTAAAAACACTTCCAATATTTTCAATCTTAACTTTCATTCACTTGTTTCATTGACTTCCTCACGCCTCCCTTTTTGTATTCCACTTCAATTAACTATTTCAGCAAGTCCTTTCCATCTTCATCTATTTTCTGTCCTATAATTAATCTTAACATATTCTAACCTGATTTTTTCCCTTTAATACATTAACAATCTATCTGTACCTAGTTCCTTATAACATTTCTGCCAAAGCCATATTACTTCATCCCACCATTTTTCTAAAGCTCATTAATTTTACAATATTTCTGTAAATAATCTTTAAATTTTTTCCAATCTTCTTCCACCGACTCTTCTCCCTGGTCTCGGATTTTTTAAAATGGCATCCCATCTTAGAATATCACCTCCTACTACGCAATGTTGCACTGGCGGTTTTATTTCTCCTGCATAGCAACCTATGTGTATAAAAACCAGCCTTCTTCAACCTGGTGCCCTCCAGATGTTATGGACTACAACTCACAGCAGCCAAAATTAGCAACACCCCGGCAGCTTACAAGGCAGTAACAGGAAAACGACGTACTCTTTCTCTCTCTTTAAAGCAATTAAATTGAGTGGCAGGGCAGCTCCAGCCATGACCTGCATGTTCATTTCAGCCAGAGCTTTGCTTGACAGCTTGCCCAGCTATCCCAAATAGCCAGGCTGGATAAAAATCAATGATTTAAAATCATCATCATCATCATCGGATTTTTTTTGTTTAAATCGGATTTTTTTTTATTTAAATCGGATTTTTAAAGTAAAATGCTTTTGGAGGAAAAATCTTCCTAAAGATAGTTTTTTTATTTATTGTAAAAAGGCTATTCATCAGGAAATAAGGAATTGTTTTAAGTTTTTCATGTGTGCTAAAACTCAGTCTAAGCTTTCCCCCCCCAAAAAAATTGTTTAACCACATCAGTTAACAAACATGGATACATATGCTATAAAGCTATTGTTTTAGTTAAATAAATTTGTTTAAATTGTTATTAAGGAAATTATTATTTTTCTCCTTCCAATAAAGTACAGCAGAAAAGTTGTCCAAATATAAACAGTTAACTTATTGAACCTCACAATAATTTCATAATTATCTGTCAATGTATTTCTTAATATTATAACCAAATCAGTAATTTTTGATACAACTGTAAAAAACTACTCTGAAATTTTATTATTCCAAAAATATGAAGATTATACCAGCAAGAATGAGTATTTCTGTAAAAAATGATTTAAATCAAATCTTACTGATGAGTGATTTAAATCAAGTCTTACTGACTAGTGATTTAAATCGATTTGATTTAAATCAAATCCACCCTGCCAATAACTGTGCGTTTTTAGAAAGAATGAATGGTAGCAACCCTTCAACGGGTGCTGGAATAGCCTGCTTCTGCTATGAAATCATTTGCTTTCTCACAGTTGTGGGTTCCCCCAGCTTCTGGATTCCAGAACTATTCCCCTGAAGTTTGGCCCTAATAGTGGCCCTGCTGGTGGAGAGGGGAGGGGAGGCGGGAATCAATGTCCTACAATTGCTTATGAGCTATTCAAAATATACAGCAGCACTGCAAATTTGAAGTTCATCAACCTAAACATTGAAAGTGAGGATCTCTGCCAAATCTCCTCTGGAAGAGTGCATGGGACTAGGGACGCAAAATGGGACCTCATCTCAGCGCCCATGCACACCCATTGATGCTAAAGTCAATGCAGCGATCCATTCCTCACGCTGTGATTTGACTTCCTGGCACCCTGGGATGGGACATGACTTCTGAAGAATTGCAACTCCAGCAACTCACACTAAAAAAAATTAACACAGCATCTCCAAAAGGCGGCAATGTGGAGACATGCTTTATTCAGAGATAAGTATCAGAAAATAGGGGTGCTGTTACTAGTAAACATGTGCAGCTGGAGCATATTGAGGCAGACAGGAACCCTTGGCTTTCTTTTTATTCCTTTTTTAAAAAAAATTTACAACATAGTCCACAACTCATACATACAAACAAACCCACCACCATTGACAATTTAATTATCAAAATTAAACTCCTATAAAGAAAACATAACATAAAAATAAAATACTTCCTTTATCCTGTAAATGGCCTTCTTATTTACTTCTTGTGTACAGTTTCTTTTATAAGTGATTATTACAATTTTTCCTAATTATGACTTTAAAACCCGCAAAGTCTCCTATAGAAATTAATCAAAACAAGTCCAGGTGTATATTTTGGGGCACTGTTTGGTAAAGTATTCTCTGCATTTCCCCCATTCTTTCTGGAATTCTTGTTGGAATTCTTTTTAGGAACCCTTGGCTTTCTGCCAAGCTATCCCATGGTCCAAGGTACATAGTTACGGTAAATGTGCAAGTTTTGCAGGTGCCCCTTGTTATGTACTGAAGTTCTCACCCTGGGCCAGCAGGGGGATACTGTAGTTTTCACTCAGGTCCACATATGCAAATAAGGGATTGAAAGTGACGTTCAGTGATTGGATAGTTACAGAAAGTGGTTACTGTTGCGTTGTAGTGGAGCTCTATCTAAGCAGGCTGGCTGAACCCTTCAGTTCAGTTCAGTTCTGTCCTGGCCTGTGAATAAACAAGAGCTGTTTGAAGAATCGCTGTGTCGTCTGATATGCTCACCCACAACTTAACACCCCTGCTCCGTTGGCTGACTCTTAATTGCTACTTTAGCAGTGTTATGAAAAGGAAAGTGAGAACGTGGCAGCGGAAACAAATATCCATTTTCACTGTTTGAGTTTTAAGCCCCTGAAACGATTCGAAATACTTGCATCTGTAACCAACTTTGTTGTCTTATCTATTACATCAGCTGCGGTTGGCAGGCAACACTGGCGGGGCAATGGGGGCACAGCCAGGTTCCCAATGCTGAGCACTGCTGCTGCTCTCGGAGAGGGCGAGAAGAAGAAGAGGAGGAGGAGGAGGAAGAGTTTGGACTTGACACCCCGCCTTTCATTCCCCTTAAGGAGTCTCAAAGCGGCTAACATTCTCCTTTCCCTTCCTCGCCCACAACAAACACTCTGTGAGGTGAGTGAGGCTGAGAGACTTCAGAGAAGTGTGACTGGCCCAAGGTCACCCAGCAGCTGGATGTGGAGGAGCGGGGAATCAAACCCGGTTCACCAGATTACACGTCCACCACTTTTAACCACTACACCACACTGGCTCTCCAGTGCAGGGCAGGAGAGGTGGCAGAGTCAATCTGACAGTCCTGCCACCGCGCTGGCACCTCCGTGAGCTCCCCACACCTCTCTGCTCTCAGTAGGCGGCAGCCAGTAAGCCAATGAACACATGCAAGTATCTCAAACAACCGCAAGCTCCTACCTACAGTTCAGTAGCAACATTTAATGTGTTTCACATTCTCCATGGTCCAAAAATGACACTGAGCAGGCATGTGGATTTCTTAACAAGGCATTCTTATCACAAAGCAAAGGGCGGGGAGGAAACGAGGCTCGCCGGTCTCCCTGGGATTCGGGAAAATAATATATTCTGGAGGGAAGTAATTATAATTACACATGCTGCTGATCACAGAGAAAACCAGGAGCTTCAAGAGAGTGGGTCACAATGCAACGTCTGCAGCAAAAGAATTTAACAAAGCTAAGCTAACCAGATTTATTTTTGCTCACTGTAATTAATCTCTGAACAGAGAATGCACTTTGGTTGTTAGAAACCAAACTGCTTGATTACCAGTAGGGAAACTGGGGTAGGAAAAGCAAGGGCACTCACCCTTTGTGCCACGGTTGGCATTGCCAGGCACTTGACAAAGCCCAGGTTTAAGAAGGGATACACTGCCAACCCTGGAGCCCTCTGTCCCAGCTGCTGTTTCTTGTAGCCAATGGAGCCTCTGTTTATCTCTGTTTGGGTAAATGGAGCGCTGCCCCAATAATCTCAGTCCAGAGGTGAGTTTAGGGGAGCACGACCAGTTCGGTCACACTGGGCTCAGGGAGCCTCGGGGCACCGCAACCAGGGCTTTTTTCCAGCCAGAACTCAGTTCCAGCACCACCCAGGTAGGCGCCAGTGGTACCTCGGGTTACAAACACCTTGGGTTACAAGCACTTCGGGTTACAGACTCCACTAACCCGGAAGTAGTACCTTGGGTTAAGAACTTTACCTCAGGATGAGAACAGAAATCGCGTGGTGGCAGCGTGGCAGCAGCAGGAGGCCCCATTAGTAGGAGGCTCCATTAGCCTCAGGTTAAGAACGGTTTCGGGTTAAGAATGGACCTCCGGAACGAATTAAGTTCATAACCAGAGTTTTGAAAGGCACAGCCTCACTTGGCTCTCAAAGCAGCAGTCTCATGGGGATTCTCTCTCTCTCTCACACACACACACACTCGTAATCCCCCACCCCAATTTTACACCTCAAAATAAACATTTTACATAATATTATATATCCAGTGACTTCTCTCCTCCTTCCATGGTCCATTTTGCTTATCTATCATTCCTTCATATTTTACTTTAACCATTTTAATCTTACATTGCTCCAATATTAATTACACTGTTGAATTTATCTTAATGCTGCCAGGGTTTTTGCCCTTATACAATTATTTCCCATATACAGTGGTACCTCGGGTTAAGTACTTAATTCGTTCCGGAGCTCCGTACTTAACCTGAAACTGTTCTTAACCTGAAGCACCACTTTAACTAATTGGGCCTCCCGCTGCTGCCGCCGCACAATTTCTGTTCTCATCCTGAAATAAGTTCTTAACCTGAAGCACTATTTCTGGGTTAGCAGAGTCTGTAACCTGAAGCGTATGTAACCTGAAGCGTATGTAACCTGAGGTACCACTGTCCTCAATACATATTTTCCACTCTTCTTTGAATACATGTTCTACTTGGTCTCTTGTTCTATGTGCTAAACCTGCTAGTTCTGCACATCGTAACACAGGGGTCAGCAAACTTTTTCAGCAGGGAGCTGGTCCACTGTCCCTCAGACTTTGTGGGGGGCCGGGCTATATTTTGGAGGGGGGAAATGAACGAATTCCTATGCCCCACAAATAACCCAGAAATGCATTTTAAATAAAAGGGCACATTCTACTCATGTAACAACACACTGATTCCCGGACTATCCATGGGCCGGATTTAGAAGGCAATTGGGCTAGATCCAGGCCCTGGGCCTTAGTTTGCCTACCCATGTCCTAAAATCTTAAGTTGCCAATCCTCCTTGCCTGGGACCTCCATCACCTTCCATTTTGGGGGCTAACAAAACTCGCACAGTGTCTCATAGGGATTCGAACTGGCAACCTTAGAATTAGAAAGCATCTGCTCAGGTGTTACTGACTTAAGGATGCCAGATGAATTGACCGGAATACACAATGCTCCTTTAATCAGGTGAGCGTCCTAATCACATGCTTACATCCCTGTAAACCCAGGTAGGAAAAATGCCCTACATGAAACAGCTATAAGGAAAAAACCAGACAAAATACTCATTGTCTTTATGCTCTGTTCTGTGTTCTGGCTAAGGGTCGACAACACCCCATTGTAATACCCTGCTGGAACTAGATCTCTCCCCCCACGCTGACTCAGTATAAACAGTGCGCAAGGGGCATTAATAAACGAGGAAATGGCAGGAAAGGGAGCAATTTTGTAAATGTAACACAGTATACGCCTTTGTTGAGAAGTCGTTCCAGCTTATTAGCCGCACCTTTTCACCATGCACACTGCAGGGGGTGTAAGACATTAAACCTTTAATAGATGCCACCTTTCCTTGAAAGGCCCAGGGGGAAATAATTAAATGTAGCAGTGATGACCAAGCAGAGATGTACAGCATTCTGATTCATAGCTAAACAAAGAAAGCCAGTTAGGGCTCGCAGCGTAGTTAGGGCTCACAATATTACTTATGGCTGACAGCCAAGAAAGCAATGTATTAATTGTGTCCTCAATGCGCTTAGGTACTCTGATCATCCGTTTATCTGTATGCCACTTTTCCCGCAAGACTGGGACCACAATGACTCGCAACGTATCAAATGAACAGCAGCAAATATAATATTTCAAAGAAGAGCAATAAGAGAAATAGTTACAGGAGTGTTTATAATGGCTGCCCACATGTAGAGATGGGCAAATCTGTCAATTTTAAAATATTATTAAAGGCAGTTGAAACAAACTGCAGTCAAAAGAGTAAGGTGGGCCCAAAAATATGTACCTCAGATGTCAAAGGCTAAGGTCAAAGGGTGAATCTTCAGCTCAGGGGCTGCCACAAAACATGCCGTCTCCCACCCAGGCCATCCAGGTCAGTGGAACTACCAAAAAGGAATGTTCTTGACAGCAAGCCCTCCAACATTTCTCCGATGAAAATAGGGACGTCCTATTCCATAATGATATTCTTACTATTTATACTCCTCACATCTTACTGGGATGCTCCAGCCACTCTGGGCAGCTTCCAACATACAGTCATGACTCGGGTTGAATGCGCTTCGGGTTGAGTGTGTTCGAGTTGCACTCTGCGGCAACCCGGAAGTAACGGAGCGCGTTACTTCTGGGTTTCGCCGCTCGCGCATGCGCAGATGCTCAAAATGATGTCACACGCATGCGCGGAAGCGGCAAAACGCAACCCGCACATGCGCAAACGTACCGTCGCTTGTTACGCTCGCTTCAGGATGCGAACGGGGCTCTGGAACGGATCCTGTTCGCATCCCAGGGTACCACTGTATATAAAAACACCATAAAACATTAAACATTCCCTGTACAAGACTGCCTTCAGACGGCTCAGGGGTACTCCTTACCCTCCAACATTTTTCCAATGAAAATAGGGACATCCTAAGGAAATGTGGGGCGTTCTGGGATCAAATCAGAGATGGGGACAGCTTCTCTAAATCAGGGACGTCTCTGGAAAATAGGGACACTTGGTGGCAGACTGACTGTTTTAATAGCTATAGCAGTAGGCTATTACTTGGTACTTTGTCATCTGTAGTAGTCAGGCAACTACTTGGAAGAAAGCAGTGGTTAAAAATGCCCAAATGCAGGCTATGAGATCAGATGCAGGCCCAGTCAAAGCCATTTTGATCCCCTATTCCATGTACAGAAGACAACCAGACTGGGAGTTGAGCCTTACTTCAACACTGGCAATGCGCTGTTGCATCAATGTCCTCCACCACAACAGAGGGCAGCAGGCTAGCTAAAAGGGCACAGGGCAAGCCAAATGGCACACACCTCTGTCCTGTGACACCTTGTCATCATTCCCTGCCCCTTAGCATCTGGCATCCACAGTGACTGCCTTACTGTGCCTAATGTAGAGATAGCGAATGTGGTGCCCTCCAGGTTTTCCAGACTACAACTCCCATCACCCTCTATCATTGGCCATGCTTCCTGGGGCTGATGGGAGTTGCAGTCTGAAAATCTGGAGGGCACCACCTTGGCTACCCCTAGGGGGCTTGATGGTGGGGCTTGATGGTAGGGCCAGCTCTGTTCAGATAACAGGAGGAAAAGTAGTGTTTGCCTAGGGTATTATTATTATTATTATTATTATTATTATTATTATTATTATTATTATCCTTCCTCCCTCCTATTGCACTGCCATCTGGCCAATATTTCTCTGCTGGATTTTAGTGCAACAGACACACATGTATTCTCGCATTGTCAGTTCTGCTCATGTTTAGTATGCAAAAGGCATGGCCCCGCTGGGAGGTTGCTTCACTTTCCCTCTCCCTGGAAAAAGAAAGAAAGAAGTGTGCTTGTTTTTCCTCTTTCCATTTCTTCCAAGTTCTCAGTCTTTCCCCCTGCCCTGATCCTAGGAATAAGCACCCTAATTGTGGTCTGGCACACTCTATTTCACAGCCTCCTGTCACCTTGTCCGTCAAGCCAATTTGACTGCAGCAAGAATCCCGATATTGCTGCAAAGGTTACAGGTGCTGTAGGCTTGAACTGTGCAACAGAGTGGAGGTGTTCCAAATTTAAATCTCCGAACAATTTGCAGGGAGAGGTGTGATGAAGTCAGGAAGGCGGTCTAGAATAATCACAGAAGATGAGCGGCTGTGAGGCTCTTTTTTGTGGTGGGGGGTATCTGAAGCAAGTTTGCTTAACAAATGGTTTGCTGCGGGGTATTGAAGCAGATGCTTGCAAGTCCCCTTGAAAAGGCACCGGAGAACCCAGAGATGAAGATATTCACTGCAGATGTTGTGATCATTGATTCACAAAGGCAAGCACCCGTGAAAATGTGTGAGCAGAATCTGGAAAAGTGCAGTGGGCCTTCTCCTTGGTGGGAATGGTCCTCCTTTGTCCTCCTTTGGGGACAAGCTCTGAGAGCCAATTTCAAAGAAATACAAGTTTCTTCAGAATCCTTAGGAACCTTTTGAAATATTTCTTTGTTGGGTTTGTTTTTGTATCCAGTGCTCTCATATTGGATCTCTCTCTCTCTCTCTCTCTCTCTCTCTCTCTCTCTCTCTCTCTCTCTGTGTGTGTGTGTGTGTGTAGTTTACATAAAGACATTTCTTTAGTAATTTGATTCATATATAATGTTTACAATACTTGTCAGGATACAAGTTACAGATGTACATTAATTACCGTATTTTTTGCTCTATGAGACCCACTTTTTCCCTCCTAAAAAGTAAGGGGAAATGTGTGTGCGTCTTATGGAGCGAATGCAGGCTGCGCAGCTATCCCAGAAGCCAGAACAGCAAGAGGGGTTGCTGCTTTCACTGCGCAGCGATCCCTCTTGCTGTTCTGGCTTCTGAGATTCAGAATATATTTTTTTTCTTGTTTTCCTCCTCCCAAAACCAGGTACGTCTTGTGGTCTGGTGTGTCTTATAGAGCGAAAAATACGGTAAGAGCAATCTTACATATGCTGGTTAACACAAGCAACTCAGGGTTTGTTTAGCTCAGGTGTGGGGAGCCTTTGTCCCTCCAGATGTTGCTGAACTACAACTTCCACTGGTCCAGCAAGCATGGCAAATGACGAAGGATGATGGGGTATGCAGTTCAGCAACATCTGGAGGGACAAAGGTTCCCTACACCTGTTTTAAGCTGTTGGGAGAATTGGAACTGAAGCATACAATAACATTTCATGTGATGATTCATTAATGTATGGGATTTGCTACCATGTGGTTTGGCTATCATCAAATAATAGCAACTATGAATGGATGCTAATTGCAAACACCGTATTAGGAGAACTGGAAAAAAGAGCCAGTGTGGTGTAGTGGTTAAGAGCAGTAGATTCGTAATCTGGGGAACCGGGTTCGCATCTCCGCTCCTCCACATGCAGCTGCTGGGTGACCTTGGGCTAGTCATACTTCTCTGAAGTCTCTCAGCCCCACTCACTTCACAGAGTGTTTGTTGTGGGGGAGGAAGGGAAAGGAGAATGTTAGCCGCTTTGAGACTCCTTCGGGTAGTGATAAAGCAGGATATCAAATCCAAACTCTTCTTCTTCTTCTCAGGATGCAAACAATGCGTAGGACTTCACCTCCAGAAAATTTCCCAAGTCAATTCCCCACCCCCAACCCACACCACTGGCTATTTCTTACCCTGGCTTGTAATGTGCAAGGATTTCCACTTGCACAACAGAACACTCTGCCCGCCCCCTAAATTTGTTCTGAAGTCCCACTCAAACTCTGGAGCCAATGTGGGAGGTGGGGGAATGCTTCAGGGGAAAGGAAGGGAGGAATTACCACTGCGCAAGAGAAAATACTTGTGTTGATGGAACGCATTCGCTGGATACCGCCCATGGAGTACAGTGTTACCTCGAGTTACAAACGCCTCAGGTTACAAATGCTTCAGGCTACAAACTCTGCTAACCTGGAAGAGTTACCTCGAGTTGAGAACTTTGTCCCAGGATGAGAACGGAAATCGTGTGCCGGCAGTGCAGCAGCAGCAGGAGGCCCCATTAGTGAAAGCACACCTCTACTGAAGAAGCTTCAGGTTAAGAACAGACCTCTGGAACAAATTAAGTTCGTAAGTAGAGGTACCACTGTATACACAGCCTTCTGGTTTTAGGAAGCAGAATGCCACAGAATACAGTGGTGCCTCGCAAGACGAAATTAATCTGTTCCGTGAGGCTCTTCGTATAGTGGTTTTTTCGTCTTGCGAAGCAAGCCCATTGACAGCTTAGCGGATTAGCGCTATTAGCGGTTTAGCGGCTTTTAGCGATCAGCTGTTAAGCGGCTTATCAGCGCAACAGCTGATAAGCGGCTTAGGGCTTAGGAAAAGGGGAAAAAAGGGGGGGAAACCCGCAGGAACTCGCAAGACATTTTCGTCTTGCGAAGCAAGCCCATAGGGAAATTTGTTTTGCGAAGCGCCTCCAAAACGGAAAACCCTTTCATCTAGCGGGTTTTCCGTCTTGCGAGGCGTTCGTCTTGCGGGGCACCACTGTACCAGCTGCTTAGAGTAGCAACCAGAGGGGACCTCTGCCCTTGTGTACTGCCTCTGTGCTCCCTCAAGGCATCCAACTGGCCATGGTGGGTAATAGGATGCTGGACGAGATGGGCAACAAACTGGTCTGATCCATCCCTTCAGTTAAACATCTACCCTACAGTGATAAGGACAGCCTCTGCGACAAAGTCTGAAAACAAGGGGTTGAATCTAGGGCCTGCAAAAAGGAATCATAATAATAAAAAAGCACCCCACGCAAAGCACCCGAAAACAAAAAGGCATTGTTCAGCAACTTTAGCAGTATCGTTCTCACCCAGGCAGCACACACTCCCACTCAGATTGCTAGCCAGCGACTCAGCGTCTGCCATTGTTTGTGGTTAAACATCATTAAAAAGCCAAAGGGAGTTTAAAGTGCCCCATACAATACAGCTGCTTCTGTGACTCAATTTGCAAGCTGTAAGCCAAAGAGCAAATGTCCTGGGGGGCAGGCAGCAGGCGAGGAGCCGCAGAAAAAGGGAAATTTTGTTGGCCTTGCCCCCTCAGAAATATTCCAGTCCCTTTCTCTGAATTTTCAGCTTTCGCTAAATCGCATAAGGGAAAGCGTGCACGCAGTATTCTACCCAGCTGCTCCCTAAGAGCAGTTACACTATTCCATATGAGGCTACCTGTATTTCTACACTGGATGTTTCACCATGATTCCTGACTGTCTTAAGCCCCCAAGCTCAGGCCTGCCCTTGACATACAAGATGTTCAGTGGTCTCCCCTCACTGGGCAACTGAGCCTGAGCTGCCATTTTAGTTTCCAACATTGCCCTCAGATATACAGGCCCCAAGAAACTTGGGAGAGCAATACAGGGTGCCTCTCCCAAGTCAGGGTGCACAACATCCAAAGCCCACCAAATTATTCTGGCACCTGAGGCAGAGGATGCCGCAAACGTCTCTTTCCCTTCCCTGGAAGTCAAAACGCAAGAATAAATTAACTAACAACTTGCTGCCTGAGGCAATTTGCCTCCCTCCACTTAGAGGTTCGGCAACCTTGGGCCAATCGTGGTTGATCTGGCCTTGGAAGGGACCTGTTGTCAGCTACCAGGAGAAGGGCATGACCTAAAAAGACAAGATGGAGGTTGGAGCAGACAATGGGGAGGAGGCAAGGGCATAGCCCAAATAGGCACAGTCAACTTCATATACACTAGGGTCCTTTACTCAAGGCAAAATATTGTTCAGACTGACAGGCCAGGACTGAGGCCAAGGCTTGATAGGCCTGAGGGAGCTGGGAATGGTCTATGACAGGGCTGGGCAACATGTGGCCCTCCAGATCTTTGTTGGCCTCCAAGTCCCATCATCCCTGACCACTGCCCATGCTGACTGGGACTGATGGGCATTGGAGTCCAACAACAACTAAACATCAGGAATAACTTTCTGACATTAACTGTTGTTTGGCAACAATATGGGCAATATGACATTAAGACCCATAGCCGCGGACATGCCTTGGACCTGGTGTTTACCTCTATGGATGTTGGTGATCTGACATTAAGTAAAAGCGAAACGAAAGAAGTGCCATGGTCAGATCACTTCCTGGTGCAACTGGACTTCTCTGTGACCCATCCCCTCTGCAGGGAGGTGGGACCAATTTGGATGGTCCGCCCCCGCCACTTAATGGATCCAAATGGTTTCCAGAGAGAGGTAGGGGATGCTTTATCCCATGTTGATGGCCTTTCAGCCAATTCCCTGGTGGCCCGCTGGAATGTGGAGTTAACCAGGGCTATTGACTGTTTGGCTCCGAAGCGCCCTCTCCGATTGCATGGAGCCCGGACAGCCCCGTGGTTTTCCACGGATCTGAGGGCAATGAAACAATCGTTGAGACGGCTAGAGCGCCGGTGGCGGATAACTCATTCCGAATCTGACCAGACACAGGTTAGAGCTCAACGTCGAGCCTACCAAGTGGCGATAGGGACGGCAAAGAAGAATTTCTTCACCGCCTCTATTGCATCTGCAGAAAACAGCAGCAGGAGACTTTTTCAGGTGGTTCACAATTTAGTGGAACCACCTGCAACATCGGGGCCCAGTACGGGCCACATGTTCTCCTGCAATGATTTTGCAAAGTTTTTTGCAGATAAAATTGCTCAGATTCGGGAAGAAGTAGACTCCACCGTGGGAGCAGGGCCGGGGCGGGAGAGTGCTAGAGTTCTGTCTAGTCAAGTTGAGTGGGATCAAATCCAATCTGTTACCTCTGAGGATGTGGACAGGCTGCTTGGACGAGTGAAGCCAACCACCTGTCTCCTGGATCCGTGCCCATCCTGGCTTATAAAAGCTAGCCGGGAAGGACTGGGCGATGGGCTTCGTGGGGTGGTGAATGCTTCCCTCCGTGAGGGAGCCTTCCCAGACCCGCTGAAAGAGGCGGTTATTAAACCGCTTCTTAAAAAACCATCTTTAGATGCGGCCACGATGGCCAACTATCGCCCAGTCTCAAATCTTCCATTCTTGGGCAAGGTGATTGAGCGAGCGGTGGCTGAACAACTCCAGGCACGCCTGGAAGAAGCGGACCATTTGGATCCCTTCCAGTCAGGATTCAGGCCTCATCATGGGACTGAAACTGCCTTGGTCGCACTGGTTGATGATCTTCGGCGGGCTAGGGACAAAGGTGAGAGCTGTTTCCTAGTTCTGCTGGATCTCTCAGCGGCGTTTGATACCATCGACCATGACATCCTTCTGGACCGTCTTGAGGGGCTGGGAGCTGGGGGCACTGTCATACAGTGGTTCCGCTCCTTCCTCCTGGGCCGTGTTCAGAAAGTGGTGGTGGGGGATGAGTGTTCAGACCCCTGGGCTCTCACTTGTGGGGTGCCTCAGGGTTCTGTCCTCTCCCCCATGCTTTTCAACATTTACATGCAGCCGCTGGGAGAGATCATCAGGAGGTTTGGGCTGGGTGTTCATCAGTATGCGGATGATACCCAGCTCTACCTCTCTTTTAAATCAGAACCAGTGAAGGCGGTGAAGGTCCTGTGTGAGTGTCTGGAGGCGGTTGGAGGATGGATGGCGGCTAACAGATTGAGGTTGAATCCTGACAAGACAGAAGTACTGTTTTTGGGGGACAGGAGGCGGGCAGGTGTGGAGGATTCCCTGGTCCTGAATGGGGTAACTGTGCCCCTGAAGGACCAGGTGCGCAGCCTGGGAGTCATTTTGGACTCACAGCTGTCCATGGAGGCACAGGTCAAATCTGTGTCCAGGGCAGCTGTTTACCAGCTCCATCTGGTACGTAGGCTGAGACCCTATCTGCCTGCGGACTGTCTCGCCAGAGTGGTGCATGCTCTGGTTATCTCCCGCTTGGACTACTGCAATGCACTCAACGTGGGGCTACCTTTGAAGGTGACTCGGAAACTACAACTAATCCAGAATGCAGCAGCTAGACTGGTGACTGGGGGCGGCCGCCGAGACCATATAACACCGGTCTTGAAAGACCTACATTGGCTCCCAGTACGTTTCCAAGCACAATTCAAAGTGTTGGTGCTGACCTTTAAAGCCCTAAATGGCCTCGGTCCAGTATACCTGAAGGAGCGTCTCCACCCCCATCATTCTGCCCGGACGCTGAGGTCCAGCGCCGAGGGCCTTCTGGCGGTTCCCTCATTGCGAGAAGCAAAGCTACAGGGAACCAGGCAGAGGGCCTTCTCGGTGGTGGCGCCTGCCCTGTGGAACGCCCTTCCAGCAGATGTCAAAGCGATAAACAACTACCTGACATTCAGAAGACATCTTAAGGCAGCCCTGTTCAGGAAAGTTTTTAACGTGTGATATTTTACTGTATTTTTGCTTTCTATGGAAGCCGCCCAGAGTGGCTGGGGAGGCCCAGCCAGATGGGCGGGGTATAAATAATAAATTATTATTATTATTATTATTATAAGAGTTGTTTGGCAACAATATGGACAATATGACATTAAGAGTTGTTTGGCAACAATATGGTGAACTCTGCTTCCCTGGAGGTTTTTAGGCAGAGGTTGGATGGCCATCTGTCATGTATGGTCTGGTTGATATTCCTGCATTGCAGGGGGTTGGACTAGATGACCCTCAGGGTCCCTTCCAACTCTACAATTCCATGTACAGTATATATGATTCTAACACACTTCCTTCATTTCAGGCAGAAATCTGACAGAAGCAACCTATCATGGAGGCTGGAGCAGTGGGAATACACCAGTCCAAAAGACATTTAGATGACTTATCCATTTTTACTGTAAGAGGGAACTGATATTCCAGTCCGAACTTGCTTTCTAACAAGAATGCCCTGTTAGAAACCAAGACATCCTTGAAAGGGCTTTATGGCACGTGCTACTAATCGATGCTACTAAGCCAACGGTGTCATAGGATTTGTGTCAGGTCAGCAAGCTAAATTTATAAGGAGGCAATCTGGCTGGATGAAATGTAGAACTGAGAAGACAATGAAAATTCTGCTGAGTCTAGTGTGCTATGAAACAGTGTTGTTAGTAGTGGAAGGAAGACATTTTCTCAAAGGCAGAGGTTTCCTTACACTGAAGCAGACCTGTTCTCATATAGCCCAGCCTTACTGGCCCTAGCTGTCCAAGGTCTCGGGCAGATCGCCTATCTGCAGATGCCAGGAACTGAACTCAGGGCTTTCTGTATGTGAGAAGCATGTGGTCCACTATTGACCTATGCTCTCTCCTTTCATTCTTGCACATCAAAATTAGGGAATCTGGAAAAAGGGGAGGTTTTGGGGGTGAGGGATGTAGTAAGTTTCCTTCCAGAGTTTTCACCTGTCCTTTTTGGAGACCTTTTAAAAACTGTAGCTTTTTAAGGGCTCTACTAGACGACCTCCATAAAGAAGGCTGATCGCCGAAGAATTGAGGCTTTTGAATTATGGTGCTGGAGGAGACTCTTGAGAGTCCCATGGACTGCAAGAAGATCAAACCTCTCCATTCTTAAGGAAATCAGCCCTGAGTGCTCACTGGAAGGACAGATCCTGAAGCTGAGGCTCCAATACTTTGGCCACCTCATGAGAAGAGAAGACTCCCTGGAAAAGCCCCTGATGTTGGGAAAGATGGAGGGCACAAGGAGAAGGGGACGACAGAGGACAAGATGGTTGGATAGTGTTCTTGAAGCTACCAGCATGAGTTTGATCAAACTGCAGGAGGCAGTGGAAGACAGAAGTGCCTGGCGTGCTCTGGTCCAGGGTGTCACGAAGAGTCGGACACGACTAAACGACTAAACAACAACAACAACTAGACGACCTGTTTCTCCTGCCAACCTAGCAGTTTGAAAGCACATCAAAGTGCAAGTAGATAAATAGGTACCGCTCTGGCGGGAAGGTAAACGGCGTTTCTATGCGCTGCTCTGGTTCGCCAGAAGCGGCTTAGTCATGCTGGCCACATGACCCGGAAGCTGTATGCCGGCTCCCTCGGCCAATAAAGTGAGATGAGCGCCGCAACCCCAGAGTCGGTCACGACTGGACCTAATGGTCAGGGGTCCCTTTACCTTTAACTTTAGATGACCTGTTTATTCAGCATTCATTTTTATTTGCTTGAACAAAGTTTGTAGTTAGTTAGTCTATGACTGGTATTTATTGAGCATTTGTTCTGCTTGCAGAGGGTCTACATGTCTTCCCATTCATTCATCCTACACTTTTTATGGTGCATTTTGTAACCACAAGCCGTCTGTTGTTGTTGTATCTTATTTTATTTTGCAGCACAGTGTTTTAATTCATTTTAACAGTGTAAACCTAAATTTCCAGGACACACTCGAATCCTTCCTGCAAAACAGTGACAGTCCACCCACGAGGAAAGTTGAGGCAATCGCCTCGGGCAGCAGGATCCACAGGGCAGGGTTCAAAGTTAGCAGGGCGCCAGGTGCATTTTGTGCCTAAAGATTCTCCATTTGCGAGCACTTCGAAAAGTCTGGGGGCCAAATTTTGTGCCTGGCTGACACTCAAGGATTACTGAAATGTATGTGCTTTGAAGCCTCAAAGTATACATTAAGGATAGACAATATATTTAGAAGTTTAACAATAAAGAGTGTTTTGAAAACTGAAGTATGGTACCAATATTTTTATTGTAAGCACCAAATTAAACATGTATTAACCATTTCTGCTAAAAATGTGATATTAACAATGTGTCACTTATGTGAATTGCATATTAGTTTATGCTTATCAAAATAATAAAAAGTGTTGCTGACCCCTCCACCCCTAAATGGCGACTAGGCATTCTGTTTTGGTGCCCACAGCCCAGATCCCAGAAGCCGTTTGGCTCCTAGCTTTTCTCTCCCAGTTTCTAACGCTGCCATAGGGGAAGCAGATTTGGCCTCCAAGGAATGCATCGCCTGCCACTGCCGCTGCCACCACAATGACAGTGACAGCTCTTGGCCAATAGGAGGCACTGCTGGTCTCCTCCCAGATCTTTATACCCCTTCTTGTTCCTGATGTAGATCTTCACTCACCCCTTCTTCCCTGGAGTGAAGTGGCGTTATTTTGTGGTTCACCTCAGGAACCAAAATGTTGGGCCAGCCCTGCTCTGAGTAATAATAATAATATAATTTATTGCTTATACCCTGCCCATCTAACTGGGTTACCCCAGCCATTTTGGGCAGCTTCCAACAAAATATAAAGAGACAAAACAAAACGTCAAACATTAAAAGCTTCCCCAAACAGGGATCCGATAAATGAAGTCACACTTAATAAAAAGGGAAAGGGACCCCTGACCATTAGGTCCAGTCGTGACCGACTCTGGGGTTGCGACGCTCATCTCGCTTTATTGGCCGAGGGAGCCGGCGTACAGCTTCCGGGTCATGTGGCCAGCATGACTAAGCCGCTTCTGGCAAACCAGAGCAGCGCACGGAAATGCCATTTAACTTCCCGCCAGAGCGGTACCTCTTTATCTACTTGCACTTTGACGTGCTTTTGAACTGCTAGGTTGGCAGGAGCAGGGACCGAGCAACGGGAGCTCACCCCGTCGCTCACACTTAATACTTAATAATCACACTTAATACGCAACCATAATTACTGCTTCGGTTTATTTTGAGTTGCAATTCAACTGAGGTTTACTCAAAGTAGACCCACAGCTGATGGCTAAGTGTGTATAAGTATAAAGAGTGTATAAGGGACACCCAGAAGTAAGTCCCTCCTTAGCCATTGCGTTACTTAACGGGCCTGGGCTCTTAGCCCCCACAAAGGTACCAGCACAAGTCCACTAATGAACCTAGAAGAATCTACAAAGGTAAGTATAGCATAGTGGCTAACAGATGGTACTGTGAATCAGGATTGTTATCATATTTTTGGAAGGATAGCACCTCTGACATAGGGTTATACATCTTGACTCCCAGAAAAAAACATCACAGGAAGGTGGCCAGCCAGATCCCATCTATCATCCAGAAAAGGGTCATCTGTAGGGAGCTTGCTTCCCTCTCTCTGCTAAAATGAACACAGCTCCATTTGCCAGTTGCCGTGCGAATGCAGAGCTGAAAGGAAGCCCACACTGGCCTCATCCATTAGCCAGGGAGCTGAGGGCTCCTGGGTTATACGGACTTTGAGTTTTTTGTGCATGTATTAGTGCAATCTGCCGTAAACCACATTTATAATTACTTGATCTAAAGGCAAGGTAAAATTTATTCTAAAAGAATCAAATGAAGACAGACCACATCCTCGCTATCACCAATATAGGTCCTGCAACAAAATGTTGTTGTGTGGAGAGCTCAAGCTCAAGGTTCCAGCCAGCCTTCTATGCCCTCTTAGAAGAAGAGTTTGGATTTGATATCCTGCTTTATCACTACCCTAAGGAGTCTCAAAGCGGCTAACATTCTCCTTTCCCTTCCTCCCCCACAACAAACACTCTGTGAGGTGAGTGGGGCTGAGAGACTTCAAAGAAGTGTGACTGGCCCAAGGTCACCCAGCAGCTGCATGTGGAGGAGCGGGGAAGCAAACCCGGTTCCCCAGATTACGAGTCTACCGCTCTTAACCACTACACCACACTGGCTCTCTTAGAAGTCACTCTGTTCCATTCCTTCTTCCCTCAGTTTTCCATTACCTCCGCCCAGGGCTGGATTTAGGTTTGATGAGGCCCTAAGCTACTGAAGGTAATGGGGCCCTTTATACATCCAGCTGTCCTATGTCAACAACAAATTGTCACTGTTTTTTGTGTTGAATATATGCTATATGGCAATTTATGGACCTAATAGGTATCTAAAGCCATTTGCACATGTTGCCATGCAACCAGTCCATGCAGAATGTAGGCACCCTATATACAGAAAGGAGCAAACCAGTAATATTTTAGGGAGCAGGCTAGCAGGCGGGGCCCATTACTTACATCACAGGAGCCTACACAACACAAAACACTGTTGCTGTATGTAGGTTTGATTTGTTTTTTATCTTGTACAGTGGTACTTCGGGTTACATACGCTTCAGGTTACATACGCTTCAGGTTACAGACTCCGCTAACCTAGAAACATTGCTTCAGGTTAAGAACTTTGCTTCAGTATGAGAACAGAAATTGTGCTCTGGCGGCGCGGCAGCAGCAGGAGGCCCCGTTAGCTAAAGTGGTGCTTCAGTTTAAGAACAGTTTCAGGTTAAGTACAGACCTCCGGAACGTATTAAGTACTTAACGCGAGGTACCACTGTATTTTGGAAATGTACAACCAGGTTTTTTTTCCCTTTAATTTTTTGGCAAGCCCCCAAGAGAGTGGGGCCCTAATCTATAGCTTGTTTAGCTTATACAGTGCTACCTCTGGTTAGAAATGGGATCTGTTCCGGAGGCCTGGCCGTATCCCGAAAATTTCATAACCGAGGGACCGCTTCTGTGCATGTGTTATGGAATCTTCGGGTTTGCTGCGGCCATAACCTGAAGATTTCATAACCTGGAGGTAACGCAACACAAGCTACCACTGTACATAAATCCGGCACTGCCTCCGCTCCATAACTATCAACCAGTATTCTGTGCCCAATGAGCATGCACAGTCCTCATTAGGTTACAGTGGACGCTTGGGTTGCAAACGAGATCCGTGCAGGATGCACATACACAATTCGGCGCTTTTGCCATGTGCGACCCCTGAAACCCAGAAGTAACCCATTCCAGTACTTCCGGTTTTCGGCAGGTCCGTAACCCAAAAAAAGCACAACCTGAAGCATCTGTAAACCGAGGTATGACTGTATTTAGGGATCCCCCCCTACCTGAGGTCTTTTTTCTGCTCAAAAATATTATTTTTTAATTGCAATCCTACAACCCGCAAACCTGCTAATACCTTGTGCATGGAAGGTGCTTTTCATTTATGGTTTGTTTGTTTTTTTAACTACAGAAGGATCCACATTAGAAGAAGAACCGAGTTTGCTATCAGGCTATAAAGGTAAAGGTACCCCTGCCCGTACGGTGAAGACAGACATGGCACAGGTGTTGCAGGTCACTTTAGTAGCTCCCTCGCTGTCCATGTCTCTTGGTCCTATGTACACTATAGCAAGTTAATTTTCTTATATACAGGTGTTAACAGAAAATTCTTTAGCAGTCACTGGCTGTGTTACATGCAACAATAAGGGAATAACCTTGGCTTAATAAATCGTACTGTGTACACGATGCGTGCTGGTGCACAGTTCTGCTCCCGCTTCATTACTCCCCTGACATGAACAGTTAAACAAACTAGAAAAGGAATAATTTAGAACTGTGTCCAAACCAGGCTTGTGGCTTGTTTCTCCTTATGAAAATCTTGTCAGTTCTCAGCAATTTATAAAGGTAAATGTAAAGGGACCCCTGACCATTAGGTCCAGTCATGGCCGACTCTGGGGTTGCGCGCCCATCTCGCTTAAGAGGCCGGGGGCCAGTGCTGTCCGAAGACACTTCCGGGTCACGTGGCCAGCGTGACGAGCTGCATCTAGCAAGCCAGCACAGCACACAGAAACGCCGTTTACCTTCCCGCTAGTAAGCGGTCCCTATTTATCTACTTGCACCTGGGGGTGCTTTCGAACTGCTAGGTTGGCAGGCGCTGGGACCGAGCAACGGGAGCGCACCCCGCCACGGGGATTCGAACTCTCGACCTTCTGATCAGCAAGTCCTAGGCTATGTGGTTTAACCCACAGCGCCACCCGTGTCCCCTTATCAGGCTATAGACCTACCCTATTTTACAAGGATTCCAAGAAGAGAGTAGTTCTCCACATTAAGGCCTGCACATACATCATATATGGCTTCACCCGAAAAATCATGGGAACTGTAGTTTACCCCTCAAAGAGCTGCGGTTCCCTAGCACCCTTAACATGCAGCTGTTCCCAGGATTTAAAGCCACATGCTTTAAATCTGCTTTCAATGTTTGGTGTGCGCACAGGCCTCCCTGTGAAGTGCTTTGACACTCTACAGCTAGAATATTACCTTATGAACACAAATGCTAATAACTTTGCAAAGAAAGCATTGCATATTAGACAATTATATATATTTTGTCAGGACTGTGGTTTTCTTTCCAATAGGCAATGGGATTTTGGGTGGGGAAAATGGCTGACATTTGTGTTTGCAGTGACCTTCCCCCAACCCATTTAGGTACGTTCAGAAAGAAACTTAATTAAGGCTACAATCTGGTCTGTGCACACGAACTTAGAAGCAAGGACTTCCAAGTTTACAGACAGAAGGTCAGTCTGCAAAAAAAATAAAAAAAAACAATATCAAAAATCCTTGTTGCTCATTGCACGACTTGTTTTGGAAAATGTCATCCCATGAACGGAAAGGCATGGAAAAATTGCACAAGACTGGGCTTTCCCTTCAAGTGAGCAATCCGTTTTACTGGAATAATATGGAGACAGAGGATAATTTTCTGCACACACTTACTGAAATTAAGAGGACTAAAAAACGTTTGTGAGTAACTTTTGGCTAGATCACGCTCTGTGTCTTTAGCTTGTTATCCTTTGTTCTCCATCTCCTGTGTTCATTCTGCTTCTTTCTGCGTTTTGTACATCCACAGACAAGCCTGTTCTCTCCCAACTACTCCCCCCCCCCGGCCCAATTTGATTTCCAGGGAGTCTATATTGGCAGCCTGTCAAGCCAAATGTTCACTCCGCTATCGACACAGCCAGGGGCGAGGGGGTTCGCCAATGCCAGCCAAGCCTTGCTAAACAAACGTTACTGTTTTATAACATGACATGCTTGGCGATAGCGAAAAGGAAAAGCATTAGGGAGAAAACTTAATCTAGTGATTAAAACGCAATACTTGGTGTTGCTGGCTGCAAACCCTGGCGCCGTGCCTCCCCCCTCAAGGCTGGGTGGGACCTGTATTTGGCGAGAAGTTGTTTCATTAACTAAACATCCCAGGATACAGATGATGGCAGACCGCATACGAAAAGTGAACCGGGCCAAGCATGACCACAGCTAAATACGTGCTGCTCCCAGGATGACTTTTCAAGAAGTACGATCCCAGGCACAAAAAGATACAGACAAATACACAAGAATCATGAAGTCGGAAGGGACCCCCCGAGGGTGATCTAGTCCAAACCTCTGCAAAGCAGGAATCTCAGCTAGAGCATCCATGACAATTGGCCATCCAACATCTACTTAAAAACTCCCAATGAAGGAGAGCCCACCACCTTCCAATTGAGTCTGTTCCACTGTCAAACAGCTCTTACTGTCAGAAAGTTCTTGAATCCATTGGTTCGGATCCTAGCCTCCACAACAGGAGAAATCAATTGTTTTCCCCCAGCTGAGCTGTTTTAGGTTGGAGGGGTGTTGAGGAGAGCTTTGGTGGTGGTAGGACTACACAAAGTATTTCTTTCTTTCATTCATTCATTCATTCATTCATTCATTCATTCATTTAAAAAGCAATCATATACAGTGGTACCTCGGGTTACATACGCTTCAGGTAACATACACTTCAGGTTACAGACTCTGCTAACCCAGAAATAGTGCTTCAGGTTAAGAACTTTGCTTTAGAATGAGAACAGAAATCGTGCTCCGGCGGTGCGGCAGCAGCAGGAGGCCCCATTAGCTAAAGTGATGCTTCAGGTTAAGAACAGTTTCAGGTTAAGTACGGACCTCCGGAACGAATTAAGTACTTAACCTGAGGTACCACTGTACCACCCACCCATGTAGAATATAAAAATGATGCACAACAAAGCATGCTATGCAATAAAGACATACACAAAGTACTGTAAAACAGGGACAGGGAAGATTTTGGACCTCCAGAAATTGCTGACCTTCAGCTATTTGACAGTGGAATGGGCTACCTCAGAAGGTGGGGGGCTCTTCTTCATTTGAGGTTTTTAAAGAGTTTGGATGGCCATCTGGTGGGAATTCTTCAGCTGTGACTCCCGCGTTGCAGGATGTTTGAACTGGATGACCGTTGGGGTCCTTTACAGCTCTATAATTCTGTGATCCTAACATATGGAGGGACAACAGTTGTCCAGACCTCCTATGCATCAATACAAGACGGCAAGAGGAATCAACAAATCTGTCAATTTTTAAAAAATTCTTTCAGATTCTTGGTTTTCCACATACAGTACAGTGGTACCTCGTGTTACAGACGGGATCCGTTCCGGAGGCCCGTCCATAACGTGAAAAGCCCACAACTCGAAGCGCTGTGTCTGTGCAGACACGTGGTGCGATTTGGCGCTTCTGTGCAGGCGTGAGCAGCAAAACCCAGAACCCACCCACTTCCGGGTTGCCGCGGGACGCAAGACGAAAACACGCAACCTGATGCAGACGTAACATGAGGTATGCCTGTATTTGCATCAGTTTGCATCGTTGCTGTTTTTCAAGCCCTAATGAAAAATTATCAACAATTTAGAGTGTATATTCTCCAAGTTACACATTTTTGCAAGCAATTCCCCGTAATATAATGCTTTTCTGTAACTGGCCATTTGGAGGGTTTATATTAACTTAAGATGCAAGTTTCATTTTTCTGGAGACAGTGCGGTGTAGTGGTTAGACTGTTGGACTGAGACACGGGTGGTGCCGTGGTCTAAACCACTGAGCCTCTTGGGCTTGCTGACTGGAAAGTCGGCAGTTTGAATCCCCGCAACGGGGTGAGCTTCCCATTGCTCTGTCCCAGCTCCTGCCAACCTAGCAGTTCAAAAGCACATCAGTGCAAGTAGATAAATAGGTACTGCTGTGGCAGGAAGGTAAACGGTGTTTCCGTGCGCTCTGGTTTCTGTCATGGTATCCCGTTGCGCCTGAAGCAGTTTAGTCCTGCTGGCCACATGACCTGGAAAGCTGTCTATGGACAAACACAGGCTCCCTCAACCTGAAAGCAAGATGAGCACCGCAACACCATAGTTGCCTTTGACTGGACTTAACTGTCCAGTGGTCCTTTACCTTTACCTTTAGTCCCCACTCACCCATAAAGCTCACTGGGTGACCTTGGGCCAGTCAACATTTCTCAGACTAACCTACCTCACAGGATTAGAGTGTAAGGATAAAATAGGTAGAGGGAGAACCTCAAACTCCTTGGAGAAAAAAGTGGGATATCAGTGCAATAAATAAGTATTTTATGTTTCTTAATTCCCCCCTTCTTTTCCTTTATTAAATTTGCAAATTCTAAAAATTGGAAAAATTATAGTGGATTATTTCTAAATTTTCAGAGACGCAAGAAAGTGTCCTCGCTTGTCCTCCTGCTTGATGACGCATTTCCTCTTTTTTCGCAAAGTGTAAGAAGCAACCCCAAAAGCACTGCAGGGATGCTGGGAAATGTGCCTTATTCCAGACCATTCTGTTCCACTAACTGCTCTGTGCCCAATACTGAACTTGGCCTTGAGCTATGGAAAAATGAGCTGTCTGTTTCCTGCTCTGAACTCTGAAACATCTGCAATTTTTCGTGTTATGTCAGCCACTGCTTTCTGTGGTCCCCTGTATAAAATTAGAGGAGGTTGGATTGCCTTGCTGCAGAAAGGGGGAGAGAGGGAGAGAGAGGCAGATATAAAAAGTATAGGGTGGTAAGGGGGAAATGTAAACAATAATTAGAAATAAAAGAACTACTCCCATCTTTTCTCTTCCCCCCGCCTTCCCCGCAACCCCCTCTGCAGCTCAAAGGCTTTGCATCGCATAAATATCTATTTAGGAGCCTGCAAAATCTAGACTGCGATCTCCAGAACAGCTTCTCAAGCACAATGCTGCTGAAGTGAGTGGATATACTCCACAGTTAAAAGCTGTTGAGTGCTGCTCTCGTGTATCATAAGCGTTCCTGATGAAATCAAAGGCTTCTCAAATGTGGTCCTAGAAAGCTTTCTCCAAGCCAAGGAAGAACTTAGTTGTACCCAGGGCTGGATTTAGGTTTGATGAGGCCCTAAGCTACTGAAGGTAATGGGGCCCCTTTATACAGTCATACCTCGGGTTACGAACGCTGCGGGTTGCGCGCTTGTGGGTTACGGACTGCGCCGAACCCGGAAGTACTGAAATGGGTTACTTCTGGGTTTCGGCGCTCGCGCATGCGCAAAATCACAAAATGACACCATGCGCATGTGCAGAAGCATCGAATCGCGCCACACGCGTGCGAAGATGTGGTGCTTCAGCCTGTGAACACTGCAGGTTGAGAACGTGCCTCCTGCACGGACCACATTTGCAACCCCAGTTAGTGGAACAGAATGGTCTGGAATAAGGCACATTTCCCAGCAGCCATGCAGTTGCTGTTTACACTTTGCAAAAAAAGAGGAAATGCGTCAACAACAAATTGTTGCTGTTTTTGTGTTGAATATATGCTATATGGTAATTTATGGACCTAATAAGTATCTAAAGCCATTTGCACATAACAAAATATGTATTTTATGAAAGTAATTGTTACAACCAGTCCATGCAGAATGTAGGCACCCTATATATAGAAATGAGCAAACCAGTGATATTTTAGGGAGCAGGCTAGCAGGCAGGGCCCATGACTTACACCACAGGAGCCTACACAACACAGAACACTGTTGCTGTATGTAGGTTTTATTTTATTTGTTTTTTATCTTATATTTTGGAAATGTACATCCAGTTTTTTCCCTTTAATTTTTTTGTAGTGGCCCACAAGAGAGTGGGGCCTTAAACTATAACTTGTTTAGCTTATACATAAATCCAGCACTGGCTGTACCACCCAAATGTAGCCAGCCTGAGAATTGCAGGGCTAGCCCAAGCCATTTTGCTGCCTGACAAGAAGGGCAATAAGGTGGCCCCTCTCCACATCATCCTGTGTATATAGAAGCTGGCTGGAGACTGGCAGCTTCAGCAACTGACAACAGGACAGTGTTGTCCATCTCGGCCGAGGAGAACAGGCTGCCTGAGGAGGCACCTGGTAGGCTGGGTGATTCACACAAGCATCTAGGCACCGACTCCCATTCTCCTGGCATCTGTCACTTGAGGAGGTGTCTCAAGCTGCCTAATGGTAGGGTCGATTTTGTAGGGATAAAACAGTAGAGCTAGATGCAATGGGGGGATGGACCTTCACCCTATGGCAGAATCCAAGGAACCTAAACATTCTGGTTAGTACTTGTATCCCTCCTGCGAGCCACTGGCAGTTTGGAGGCAGCCTGGAGGAAGAAGACATGAAAACACCCCACAAGCAAATCAGGATTGGTGCGAAATGAAAGCTCATTATCATAGAACCTCACACTAAACAAATCAGAATAAATGCTCAATAAAGGACCGGACGTGGTGTATCTACCACTTGCACTTTGTGCAGGCAGATCAGGATGAATGCTCAATAAAGAGGTCATCTGGAAGTTTGCCCATGACAAGCATTTCCCCCCCAGCTTCAGAAGTTTACACAGTGTGGTCCAGTGTTCCGTTTTCCTTTAGCCTACCTTCTTCTTCCTCTCCCTTCAACCCCCACCCTGCCTTTTCAAAACGTTTGAACATGTGGTGTGATTTTTGGCTACCATCCTAAGCAGCGAGAACAATGAGACTTCCAAGTAAACAGTGATTAGGATTGGGTTCTTTTATTCGATTCCGGAAACACCTGGAGTGCTTTATTGTGTAGCAAAGTACCTCCAAAGCTAACTGGCACTGTGTGTGTGTATGTGTGTTTTGAGTGTGCATATGTATCGTAGCCTGTTGTCTTTGTCCATGGAGTTTTCTTGGCAGGGATACTGGAGTGGCTTGCCGGTTCCTGCTCCAGGTGGATCACGTTTGGTCAAAATTCTCCGCTATGACCTGTTCATCTTGGATGCCCTGCACAGCATAGTTCATAGCTTCTCTGAGTTATTCAAGCCCCTTCGCCACGGCAAGGCAGTGATCCAAAAAGGGAGAGCTGGACCACAAAGAAGGCTGATCGCCGAAGAGTTGATGCTTTTGAATTATGGAGCTGGAAGAGACTCTTGAGAGTCCCATAGACTGCAAGAAGATCAAACCTATCCATTCTTAAGGAAATCAGCCCTGAGTGCTCACTGGAAGGACAGATCCTGAAGCTGAGGCTCCAATACTTCCAGAGAAGACTCCCTGGAAAAGCCCCTGATGTTGGGAAAGATGGAGGGCACAAGGAGAAGGGGACGACAGAGGACAAGATGGTTGGATAGTGTTCTCAAAGCTATCAGCATGAGTTTAACCAAACTGCGGGAGGCAGTGGAAGACAGGAGTGCCTGGTGTGCTCTGGTCCAAGGGGTCACGAAGAGTCAGACATGACTAAACAACTAAACAGCAACAACAACAACATGTATCGTAGCTACCAGGCTAAGTTCAAGGTCCTGATTCTTGGTGTGCAAAGCGCTATGGGACCAGGACACCTGAAATATTGTCCCACTCTTTTATATAATCCTTGATCACTGTGTTCTGCACGTGAGGACCTCCTGTAGATATCCATCATATCAGGAGAGGAATCAGGCCTTTAGAGTTGTGGCAGCTACCCTATAGAATTCCTTCCCTTGAAAGACAGGTGCCATTTCTGCTGCCTTTTTAGCATCCATTGGCGGTCCACGGATTGAGGTTGAATCCCAACAAGACCGAAGCACTGTCTCATGGGGGGCAGAGGGAGGGCAGGTGTGGGGGACTCCCTGGTCCTGAATGGGGTAGCTGTGTCCCTAAAGGACACACATGCTTTCACTAGTTGTGAACAAGGGAAAAGGACTATGTTTGGCCTGGAAAACCCCACCTCCTGTCCACTGGACCTTCTACTGGTTTCAAATTATGTCACCAGCCTACATGAATTTCAGCGGAGACCCTTAACGCTTCTTCTGCTCTTGCCCCCCCCTCCCATGAAAGTATAATCCAATCACATCTGCTTGCCCTGGGACCCACAACTCCCTAAGGCTGTTCCCAAACTGCCTGAGCTAACTAAGAATACTAGATTGCTGCAATGCACCACATTTTAAAGAGATGTGGTATTTTAAGGGCATGCATGCTGCAGTTACGCTACTAAACTGCTGTGACAGCTGTGACCTTAACGTGACAGCAAAATGGCAAGAAATGCCTTCAAATTTAGCAACGTTTTGCAACCCTGCAACCCTGCGGCAATCGCTGCAACGGCCCAATTTGTTGAGCAGAAGTACTTGGGTTGAAGCTGATTTAGAGATCTTATGAGTCCGGGGGGGGGGGGGCCTGCAACAAAACGTGTCAGTCTGAAGTTTTCCTGTTCACTGTTCCAAGTCAGCCAGCCAACCCCCTCTCGATGATACTCCCTTCCACTTCCCTGAATCCTGCCTCCCCCCATAACAAAACAGTTGGTCAAGATTCCATGGCCACTGAGCTTCCAACAGGCCAATTTTAGGCCCTTTCTGTTGTAGTTTTTCCTAAAGAGTTTCTTTATGCACTTCTGCAAACCTGGGGGTTCCTCAACGCCTGCTGATATCCTTGCTGCTGTGAATGGATGGTGCTGTTTCAGCTACAAAAGCAACAGAACTCGTGCCTGAACACCTGAAATACAGTGAATGAGACCAAGACTAGTTGTGCACCGGTTACTTGTGTGCAAATCGGAAGAATTCAGATTTTTATTCATTGGGAAGAGAGTTTCTGCATCATCCATTCAGTGACTGCTTTTTCAGGAGTTCCACATGCTGTTATATATATATATGCTTGGTTGCATTCACACTGCATCATGGGTTAACTAGCCTGAAATTTGTATACATACTTCATTGCCGTCACAGATGTAAAACAAGCAAGCAAGCAACACCACAAGTCCTGATACGGCCAAATTTGGCGCGATGGCCTGGTAAGAAAGTAAAATAAAATGTGAGAATGCAGATAGTTTGGTGAGAAAGGCTTAAAACCTTTATCCATAATGCTCCTGATGTAGCTTGACAGCAAGAAAGCTTTCCCGGTTGGAGGATGAAGATGACGATTTGGTTTGATTTATTGCATTTCTATTGTAGTTTCTTTCAAATGAATCTCAAAGTGGTCTACACATAACATAATAAAAGATACAGCATGAATCACATAAAACAATCAACAAATCAATCAATCAATTACAATCTATAAAACACCGTTAACAAAACAGCAACTAAAAAAAATGAGCAAAACATCACAATTACAGCAAAAGCATGCCAGGTTTTGGTATAGCAGCCCGCATGTGCAGAATCCAGATTTGCAAAACTGCAACATTTGGTCTAACTATCGCTCCCTGCTCCCGATTCTAAAGGAAAGCAAGCAAGACTCCTGTCTTCCTTCCAAAAGCACCAGTTGGAGTCACTTCCTACTGCAGGAGGCCTAACAGTTGATGTGGCAATGGTGGGTAGTTACATATTTATATGCTAACCCCATTTACCTGCTAGAATGCTAAATTAATTCCATGCCCTTGTTAGATCCCTGACAGTTATACAGACAGACAACTTGGTCTCTGGCCAATTCTAAGCATGCAGTTATCAAGGCAGACTGGCCCTTAAAAGCTGAGGTCTTCTCCTTGGCAGGCTTGAAGGAGTCGTCCTCAGTCTGACTCGGCTTTTCAGCTGCTAGCACAGGACTGACTCAGCATTTCTGATCAGGCAGCAGCGGGAGTCAGTGAAACAGAGAAAGAAGGCAGAGGCAGCTTTGTTAGCCCTTGCACAATTTCACACCCCACCGGCAGAAGCCCACGAAATCACCACTGCTGGTGGCTTTCAAATATCGCATAAGAAACAGAGGTGTCCTTATAGGAGGAAGGCTCTGCTTCTTATACACTCATGCCCTTTAGGCAGAGGCTGCATTTGCACGCCAAGGTAAGTCAAGGTTACTGTCTTATCAGGGTTCGTGGTGCATGGGTGATGTGCTAGTGCATGATGCGAAATTACTCCTGCTTTTGTTCATTCTGCAGTGCAAGGAGGAGAAACGACCCAGGAAGCGGCAATTAAGCTTGGCTTCCTGCGGTGTCTGAAACTGGAGTTGTGGTTTGTTTCTTCCTAATAAGGCCAGGACGCCTGCTTCTTGGGAGAAAAGCAATGACAAACCTAGACAGCATCTTAAAAAGCAGAGACATCACCTTGCCAACAAAGGTCCATACAGTTAAAGCTATGGTTTTCCCAGTAGTGATGTATGGAAGTGAGAGCTGGACCATAAAGAAGGCTGATCGCCGGAGAATTGATGCTTTTGAATTATGGTGCTGGAGGAGACTCTTGAGAGTCCCATGGACTGCAAGAAGATCAAACCGATCCATTCTTAAGGAAATCAGCCCTGAATGCTCACTGGAAGGACAGATTGTGAAGCTGAGGCTCCAATACTTTGGCCACCTCATGAGAAGAGAAGACTCCCTGGAAAAGACCCTGATGTTGGGAAAGATGGAGGGCACAAGGAGAAGGGGACGACAGAGGACAAGATGGCTGGACAGTGTTCTCGAAGCTACCAGCATGAGTTTGACCAAACTGCGGGAGGCAATGGAAGACAGGAGTGCCTGGCGTGCTCTGGGTCCATGGGGTCACAAAGAGCCAGACACGACTAAACGACTAAACAACAACAAGGCCAGGACTCATAAACCCAAAACAAACCATGGCGTAAAACAAGGATGGGGAGTCTGTGGCCCTCCAGATGTTGTTGGACACTAATTCCCATCACCCCATCTAGCAAGGTCAAAGGACAGGGATGATGGGAATTGTAGTCCAACAATATCTGGAGGGCAACAGAAGGAATGAAAAAGTTTGCCACGATCTATTTAAATTCTCTGTAAAAACTCTAGACATAATCATACTATCTAAAACTAAAAGCCCAAACTAAAAACTATTCATGATTGCTAATGATGTGCATCTCAGCAAAACTGTCTTTCCACTCCCAAGTTTATACTTATGCAGGAATTTTCATGTGTCCAAGGCATACATACTTGTTTGCAGGGCAGTATCATTAGTTAGCCATACTTTAATCCTATTAAAATAAATGTTAAATCATCCTTGTGGATCCATTCAGGAATGTAAGATTTTCCACTGGAGTGGTGGTGAGAAAGAATAGCAGGGCCTTGTTAGTTACAGCCCCAGTTTTATAAACATTCTTTCTCCGACAAGGCCTGACTACCCATGCAAGAGAATGAGATGGCAAAAGACCTAAGGTTGTAGAGAGGAGGGCACTGTATCATTTCAAATTCCAGGTGGGGGAATAATTTTTTTTACAGTGGTACCTCGGTTCCTGAATGCCTCCGTTGTCAAACGTTTCAATTTCTCAAATGCCGAAAACCTGAAATGCTTCTGTTTTTGAATGCACCTCGGAACTCGATCGTGCAACGCGACTTCCGCTGAGTGCAAGAAGCTCTTACAACCAATGGGAAGCTGCGCCTCGGTTTTCAAACATTTCCGAAGTCAAACGGTCTTCCAGAACAGATTACGTTTGAGAACCAAGGTACCACTGTAATCCCTAGTGGGGAAAAAAATTCCCTGACAGAAAAAAAGCTAGCCTAAGGGAAGAAGACTCTAGCTAGCCCTCGGCCCCTGCAAGTTTTCAATTTCTTTAAAAAGAAAAAGAGCGAGACCATGTGGTTTGCTGTCATTTTGAAGTCACACAGAATTCTGCACTGATAGAATGGACTATCCTATTCCCACTTTATTCTGCTGTATGTACAGTACACTCACAATTTACACACATTTAACTTGTGCGCATTCAGCTTTACATGCTTGGCAAAAAAATTAAAACAAATTGAAAAGGGGGCAGAAAGGGGGCAACCCCACCCACCGTTGTACCCAGTGTGTTTTGCCTATACACAATTTTGATTTTAGGTACCACCCCTGGTGTTGGACGCGGGTGGTGCTGTGGTCTAAACCACAGAGCCTAGGGCTTGCCGATCAGAAGGTCGGCAGTTCGAATCCCTGCGACGGGGGGAGCTCCCGTTGCTCGGTCCCTGCTCCTGCCCACCTAGAAGTTCGAAAGCACGTCCAAGTGCAAGTAGATAAATAGGTACCACTCCAGTGGGAAGGTAAGCAGCGTTCCCGTGAGCTGCTCTGCTTCACTAGAAGCAGCTTAGTCATGCTGGCCACATGACCCGGAAGCTGTACACTGGCTCCCTCAGCCAGTAAAGCAAGATGAGCGCCGCAACTCCAGTTATCCGCAACTGGACCTAACAGTCAGGGGTCCCTTTACCTTTACTACCCCTGGAATGTAACCCCCACGTAAGTTGCAGGCTTACTGTACAGATCCAGCCTAAGTATGGTTCAAGAATTACTGTATAGTTTTTAGGAAAAGACGTTAAAGCAACAATGTGCAGGAGAGAAATTCACTGATCTTTTATAGTGTACTTGTGAACTGATTCCATGCAAGCTGCTTTTATCACATATTTTCCTTGCTGTAATGTTTTGTTTCCCCACCTCCAGTGATTGCTGCTGCTGCATTTTGTTTTTCTGCACAATGTGCGTTTTTATTAATGTAGAGCATTTATAGCTGCTAAGGATAAGGAGGAGTAATGTGTTAGTTAACGTGTACGTTTGTGTGTGCATGTGTGTGTTTTTATTTATAATATTTTTATTCTCCTTTTTGCCCTAAAGGCCCCCAGTTTGGCTAGCAAAATACTTTAAATCCCTAATTTAATAAAACAACACCAAAATACACAACCAGCATACGTGGCCAAACAAGAATCAGCACA
Organism: Podarcis erhardii; assembly: GCF_964252035.2. Taxonomy (NCBI): domain Eukaryota; kingdom Metazoa; phylum Chordata; class Lepidosauria; order Squamata; family Lacertidae; genus Podarcis; species Podarcis erhardii. The sequence continues at coordinate 31,737,048 of NC_138505.1, read as the reverse complement.
GGTACTAGAAAATTAATCATATAACAATAAATAAAAGAAGTCAATGGAGAAACCCAAAAGAACAACCCTCTGCAATGCAAGGATATGCAGCTGCCCCATATGGGGAATGAACCTTCAACCTTGGCATTATCAACACCACACTCTAACCAACTGAGCTGTGCAGGTTAATATTAATAATACAGTGGTACCTCTGGTTACAGATGCTTCAGGTTACGTGTTTTCGGGTTGTGCACCGTGCCAAACCCAGAAGTACCAGAACGGGTTACTTCCGGGTTTTGGCACTCGCGCATGCGCAGAACTACTAAATTGTGCTTTGCGCATGCGCAGAAGCGCTGAATCGCAACCCACGCGTGCACAGACGCGGCGCTGCGGGTTGCGAATGTGCTTCCCGCACAGATCACATTCGCAACCCAAGGTTCCACTGTAATAAAGATATCATAACCAAATCTTGCATGGTGATTCCTGAGATCAAGGAGCAGGTTTTTATCTATGTTTGGGTACAAGTGGACACCATTTTGAGCAAAGATGGTAGGCTGATCTTTTCAAAGCTGCACTGATTATTATTATTTTTTAATTCCTGGACAATGCCAAGTAAAAGTCTGCTAGTGTGTGTGTGTGTGTGTGTGTGTGCGCGCGCATGCGAGTGATACATTTTGTTAATTGCCCTTCTGGGGGTCAAACAGTGGGCAAGTGCCTGTTGTCCAGTGGCTCCCACTTTGCTCCACCCATGTTGTGAGCAGAAGCAACAAACCCATAGTCCTTGGCTTGTTGTTATGCCTGAACCAGAATCAGTGTGTGTTTCTCCCTAGCAAACCATGATCAGCAAACCATGGTTTCACAAGCACGGTTCATTCAGGAGGAAAAAGCTGTGATCCTAGGCTGGCACAATGCAGTGAGCCAAGGATTCATGGATTGCTGCCAATGGAGAAGCAAAGTAGGTGTGACTGCCAAGGGCTAAGCAGCAGTTAGTCATTGTTTTAAATCAGAGATGTGGTCCTTCCGTGAATTTTATATCTTCCCTCCAAAGCCTCTCCCATGATTCCATCTGGATGTTGCAGCCAAAGTTCCTGCCCCACTGCACCATTACAGATTTGACTTCTTCCTCCTTGACCTCCCAGTCAAGGAGTAGCCTATACATTTTAGAAAGTGGTTTATATTTAATTTGAATCAAATCTTTTTCAAGTCTCGAAGGTTCTGTAGAAAAACCGATTTTTAAAATCTTTTAGGAAGGTCTCATTCAATTGGAAATATTGCATCCAGTCTGTCAGGTGATTTCAGATTTCTTCAAAAAAATTTTAGTTTTAGCCTATTGTCTTTTTCCATGGAGTTTTCTTGGCAGGGTGACAGCAGCCACGAAATTAAAAGATGCCTGCTTCTTGGGAGAAAAGCAATGACAAACCTAGACAGCATCTTAAAAAGCAGAGACATCACCTTGCCAACAAAGGTCCGTATAGTTAAAACTATGGTTTTCCCAGTAGTGATGTATGGAAGTGAGAGCTGGACCATAAAGAAGGCTGATCGCCGAAGAATTGATGCTTTTGAATTCTGGTGCTGGAGGAGACTCTTGAGAGTCCCATGGACTGCAAGAAGATCAAACCGATCCATTCTTAAGGAAATCAGCCCTGAGTGCTCACTGGAAGGACAGATCCTGAAGCTGAGGCTCCAATACTTCCAGAGAAGACTCCCTGGAAAAGACCCTGATGTTGGGAAAGATGGAGGGGACAAGGAGAAGGGGACGACAGAGGATGAGATGGTTGGACAGTGTTCTCAAAGCTACCAGCATGAGTTTGAACAAACTGTGGGAGGCAGTGGAAGACAGGAGTGCCTGGCGTGCTCTGGTCCATGGGATCACGAAGAGTCGGACACGAGTAAATGACTAAACAACAACAATTGTCTTTTTCTTCCAGCAGTTCTTTTTTCTTTTTCCTTTCTGTTGATAAGTTATGTTTCAGAGTTTTTAAAACCAATAAAGAATATATTTATAAAAAGGAAGAAACCTGTGGTCCTTCAGTTGCTGCTGGACTTCGATTCCCATCACCCTTGATCATAAGCCACTGTTAGCTGGGGCTGATGGGAGTTGGAATCCAAAAGCATCTAGAATCATAGAACTGTAGAGTTGGAAGGGACCCTGAGGATCATCTAGTCCAACCCCCTGCAATGCAGGAATATGCAGCTAGTCCATACAGGGATCGAACCTGCAACCTTGGTGTTATCAGCACCATGGTCTAACCAACTGAGCTATCCAGGCTCTTCCTAGAGGGCCATGAGTTTCTCTCCCTGCTTTAAATGAAAGCTCAGGCTCTTGAGAACATACAACAGCTTCCCAATTCAGCATTTGCTCCTAAGATGCAAACTCTGTGACGTAACTGCATGCGCACAGATTACTGAACATGCTGCCAGTTTGGAAACCAGCTCTTCAGAACATCGGGGATGATGCCAAATGGTTGAAACACGAGAGGATTTCAGAAAACCGCTTGACAAAGGGATCTCGAGGGACAGCAATCATGCCTCCTAATTTCTCACCCTTCCTCCCAGACAAAAAGGAACTGCTTTGAAGATTGACTTCATTCTTCACCCAAGCTACTAGGACTTGGAAAGCTCTCGCAACAGCTGCTGCTCTCGAAGAGCCAACTCATGGCGCCATAGATCACACTGAGATCCTCGGGAGCAGAAGACTATTTATGCTAGCCTCTTAATTGAGCGTCCCTCTGCCAGCCAAGACATTCCGTGCTCCGCCACGCAAATAATGTAAGCTAATTTGCAGCTAAGCACCGCCGTTGGAAACATACTTTATAAATATCTTCCTCAACTGAGCAAGGGGAGCCTGGCAGAAGGCAAGTGTTGAAATGGTGCGAGGAAATGCACAATGGGCAACGAATACAAACGCCCTCTTTCATCGGAGAACGGGAGGTTGACTCTGTGCCTTGGAGAACCTAGCTAATAGGTATTCTCATCCCCAATAGAAGACACAGCAGGGTGTACTGAATGCAGCAGCAGGTTAGGACAAGAATGGCCCAACTTACATATTTAGACCATGAGACTCTAAATCTTAGGGTTATGGGTTCGAGCCCCACATTGGGATCATGGATGACCATTGTGGTCTCTTCCAACTGTACAATTATAGGATCTAGGCGAGGGATGCCTCACTCCACTTATGTGGACCTGGCACTGTTAAATGTGCCACATACTGTATTTTTCGCTCCATAAGATGCACCCAACCATAAGATGCACCTAGTTTTTAGAGGAATACAAGAAAAAAAATATTCTGAAGCAAATGTTGTACTAAACTATTTAACAAACTACCGGTATATCAGAATAATATTTCAACCATGTAAAGTGAACAGCAGTCAACAGTGGCATTAAGAACCATCATCACTGTCATGAACAAATGAAGAGAGACTTTATCCGCTAGTAAGGGGGGCAGGCAATGGAAATATATGAGCTTCCCACAATGAGTCCCTTAGATCCAAGGACTGTATGGTTTGGCCCTACAGAATTATTTTAATAAAGCAAAAATAAGTGGGGCTTTCTTCCTTTTTGTTCACTGCAGAGAGCTCTGGGGGCTTTCGTATGAAGGAGAAATCTGATTCAATTCCCATTTCAAGTCAAACCTATATAATTCATACCTTTGTAGACAACACAAGGATCAAACCACAGCCGCCCTTCAAATTTCACACTTCTGCAAAGTAAGGCACTACTGCCTTGGCAAGACCAGTGGCAGAGGGAGGGTCTTGCATGGTGGCATGTCGCCTGTGAGGACGTGGGACATTGCCCACGCGAGTGTCATCCCAAGGGGGTGGTGCGCGCCCACCCGCCCATCCCAATGGGGCGGCCAAGCGTGGGGGCCGAGGGATTACACGGCTCCTGCTGTGCTTGCTTTACACCCAGGTAAGCCACGGCTCCCATCCGTCCCTCCTCCATGCACAGACATTTCCCCTTACTTTTTAGGAGGAAAAAGTGTGTTTTATGGGGCAAAAAATATGGTAATATGTATTCCACATCTGTAAGAAATTGATCTTTTAATGTAGAAGCACCCACACTTCCTGCCTACTGACCTCAGACAGGCGACTTTGCTGTATATACTCTTTTGGGGCCTTCTAAAAAAAACACCAGAAATGTAGAATGTTGATGTGTTTTAATCTGCTTTCTAGCTTCTTGTTGATATTAATTTTTTAATGTTTAAAATCATTCTTTTGAAGAGATTCTTTTTTACTTATTGTTTTATTCTTTATGTAAACCACTTTGAGGCTTTATTACAAGCAGTACATACATATAATTAAATAAGTTTTCTACCCAATTTTGTTTTCCCTACTTCAGCAGTTTGTAATTTTTTTTAAAAAGTGCACAACACTTTGTACAACTTTTTGTGTGCGTTTCTCTTAATGTATGCAATTTTGCCTATTATGCAGAGTTTTTGCAAGCCAGGTCCCTTAATATAATGCATTTTAGTATGTTAATTTCTCTAACGTACACATTTTTCTGTGCACGCTTTTTCTACTAAATGCAATTTTGAACACTTAAAAAAAAAAGTTTTTGAGAACTTCATCACAACATTTGGAGACGTCTGGTTTTTCCATTTTATAAAATCCATCTTCCAGTATCAACTTTGCTTCTTCTCTCTCTTTGCGTCATGAGCCAAAATATGTGTTCTACAAGCTCAACTGAGCTCAATACTCCTGAGTAAACAGGAATGGGACTGTGCTGCACACATCACAATGCAGTACACCTTTCAAAATCACGAAGTTTCTATTAACGATTTGCTGTTTTTCATCAAATTGAAGAAGCACAGCAAACCATAATATAAGGACCGCCCAGAATGTTGATGGACTAGATCAGGGAAGTCCAACTTCCAAGAGACTGCGATCTACTCCCACTATAAAAAGAAACTGGCAGTGATCTACCCATTGGATTGACCAGAGTTGTTGAGCTTTGGCCGGGGGGGGGGGGGGAGGATGAAACAAAGTTGATGGGCTTTTGGGAGGCGGGATGAGACAAAATTATTGAGCTTTTTTGGGGGAGAATGAGCCAAAGTTGTTGAGCTTTTTGGGGGAAGGATGAGCCAGAGTTGTTGAGTTTTTTTGGGGGGGAGGGTCCCACAATTAACCATGATTGACCAGGGACACCCTGCGATCGACCAGTACATCGCGATTGACCTGTTGGGCATCCCTGGACTACACCACCCAAATGTGATCAGAGTAACATTCAAGGAAAGAAGATGGACCCTAACCACACATTATTTTTAGGGCTATCATCAAATTTAAGCTACAATCCTTGAAACACTGACTATGGAGTAGGTCCCATTGAACACAACTTCTGAGCAAAGAAGCACAGGACTGCACTGTTTAATCACATTGCTTTTAATCAATCGAATCTGCATATATTCACATGCAAATAGGCAAAGCCACATGTCACATCAAGCACCCATCTTAGATGAGGCATTTCTTTCTTTATGCCAACAGCCTTGATAATTTTGGAACGGCGTGGCAAAAAAATGCATAAAACAAACACAAGCAAAGAAAACATGAAAGTAACATCACATCTCAGCCAGTGTTACCTTTACCCATTCCTCCCCACATTCCTTTCAAGTTTGATACCACCCTCCTTCAAATCAGCGGGGGGGGGGGGGGAGAGAACTACCTTAGATAGCTCTTAAAGCAAGCCTGCTAAGAAGACAGTGGTCTTCTCTGCTGCCAAGATTGCTGGAGAAAGGTGTTGTTCCAGTGGGGACCTGCACACAACTGGAAGTCTTATGTAAGCTGGCTCCACACCCCCAGAGAAGCTGGCTGGACTGCAAAATGACCCTCACCTGATTTTAGTCTGCAAGGTTGGGGGAGAAGTCTGGATACTGTCCTGGTGGTTTTTCACTGAGGAAATGAAAGCATCCCCAAAACCTCTGCCATGCAGCTGCAAGGTCAAAGGGTCAGGGCTCACAAAAATTTCTGTACTGTATGGGGTGGCATTTGAATTTGTCTTGCAAATTTCAGCTAGTCCATAACAACTAGGGGGGATGTATCTTTGCAGTTCTTTTATTTTCCTGACAACGCTAGAGGAAACCAAAGGAAAGAATGCCATGTGCAGAAAGCCTTGTCAGGTGGCGGTTCTAGGGCAAGGGGAGTTACATGCGCTTGTGGGGTGGCGAGGGGGTGTTTGCAACAGACAGCAGAGGTGACAGAAACCATGCCCAAGGAACAGGAGGGCAGTCCATGGGGGGACTTGAGCAAAGACGAAGGGCCCAGATTTTTAGCAGAAGGTGACAGAGGCGGCAGCTGTTACACCGCTCATGGTTGGTGCATTTGTGAGTGCCAAAAGTAGGCCCTCTCAAAGGATGGTGTGTATACAAAAACAGGGAGGTATACTCTTCCAATCTGCAAGCTGGCCAAGGGAACCCTTCTTCAAAATATGGGGGAGGGTCTTTAAGAGAATAGGGAAATCTTCCTGGTTTTTTGTCCCCCACCCCTCAAAAAGTTGCAAATATATAATCTGCAGAAATGAATCGGCTGCATAGCTTGAGGGTGGAGCTGAATGGGGAGAACTCTGGCCCTTCACCCTTCCAGTGCTTTCTGACCTCCTCTTTTTTAAAAAAAAGAGAAATAAATGGGGGAAAGAATATCTTACAAAACCTCCCTAAGATGCAACAGGCTGGATGGAGAGGAGGCTGCCGAACTTGAAGTGCTGGATCACGGGGAACTTCTCCAGGCATTCGGCTTTGTACATACGAACAAGGCCTTGGTTGACCTTCGCCCATGTAGGGACAGCGCTAATGTTCCACAGCTGGTTGGAGTGCTCAGCAAATGGGCCTGTCTTCATTTCTGTAACGAACAGGATGCACTCGAGAAACATGAATTCCTTGTGGTTTTCATTCACCACCTTCTCGTCCAGGAAATGTTGAGGCTCCAGGTTTGGGTGATCTATCAGTTGTGAGCTGCCCCATATAAAGGGCAGGAACTGGAAGTCATCCAAGCCCCAGACTCCTCGGCTGCCGGCCGGTTCCATTCTGTAGGTCTTCTGCAGCTTCCGCATGACTTCCAAATACCTGCTGAACACTTTGAAGACAATGGCGAGCTGGTCATCCACTCGGAGAACTCCAATCTTGCAAAGGCAGCAGAGGAAGGCGACAAACGCTGCTTCGTGACCTGTCCCGTAGTCAATACGAGTAGGGTTGCCCACGGACTCCTTCAGGTACACCGCCACCTCGGAGACAGCTTCTGACAGCTCCCTGGGGACCACGGTGGCCACCAGGTTCTCAGCCCCCTGGTCCAGTTTGGTGTACCACGTCCGGAAGGCCTTGTTCCCAAAGCGGGATGGCTGCTCCACCGGTGGGGTTTCGTCAATCCACCTGTCAAGCGTGTCTAAGAGATCAACCAGCTTCTCAATGGGCTCAGAGACTTTGTAGCTGCAGCTCAGCTTCTTGCCCTTGACGCTTTCATTCAGCTTGAGAATGAAGCCCATATAATCTGCATAAGCCTGTGAGCGTTTCCACTTCGCCATGTCAGGAACCATGTTGATTTCCTTCTTGGGGATCGTGAAACTTGGGCGGGGAGCAGGCCATGGTGCCTCCTTGGTGGATTCTAGATACCACTTGCTTTCTGCCATCTTCTTTGAGCTGCCGTTGCTTCTCTTTCTCCTCCCACCGCCTTGTATCTTGTAGTTCTTAAAACAACTTTATGAAGGAGCAAACTTTATTAAGGACCTGCAGGTTAAACCAACAGTGAAGTCACCAGCATACTTCTCATATTCTAAGGAATTTCCCTCAAGAGAAAACAAGTAACTTTATTTTTCAAAAATATTTTTAAATAACTGATGCATGTAAGTTGTCTCAGATCAGGAGCCTACACCAAATGAAAGGCCACAATTTGTTTTTTTTTGGTCTAAGAGACCTCTAGGTTCCTTGTTTAAGTCCAGCTAAGTCAAGGAACTGAGCCCAAATTAGAATCTAAAATAAATGCAACTCCCCTGGCTTTATTAGTCCCTCGTTAAATAAATTATTTGCCATACCCCTTATATTTCACTGAGATGTGTCTGATGACACAATCACCGTAAGACCGGGTGTGTGGAAGGCAATTAATTAATTAACCCCCCTCCCGCAACATTATTACTGTGAGTATCATTTCTTTCGAATAATTCCTACTTCTGGTCCTCTTGACTGCATTCCTAATAATTTCACGTTCATTGTCACCATTTTTATCTCGTCGCTCATGACTACAGTGTTTGTTCTGCATTTCCTGGTCCCCAAACTTCCAGTTATTAACAGCTATCCCAAAAAATGTAAATACTGTCTTGCTTCCTCACCAGCAGCCAACAGGGCCATCTGAGCAGAAGAAAGGTTCTGCAGTACAGTTTCCTTGGAGTTCCCTTTTAAGAAGTAGTCTCACCCCAGGCTGTGCCTGCCCAGGAATGTAGCAAAAGCAAAACTTAATGCCTCATATATTTGGGGTTTGCTAAAATACTAAAGCCAGATCAATACCAGCCAGCCCCACACACCAGTTTACATCTAGCGCAAAAATTGCATCGGTAAGGTGTACTGGCTCACTTCAGTCTTATCACCTACTGATGCAAAATAATATACCGTGAATATATTTTCAAGGTCCTAAAAGCTCAGTTCAAAGCATAAATAGCAAATGTACCATCTATTAAATCAGATGAACAACCTGTTAATCAAACATGATTTGCTTATCTCATTTCCCACAGCTTTGTGTGTTTATTTAACTCCAGTGACATGAAAGGAAAAAATGGGTAATCTGCTTCCGTCCCACTACAAGTGTGGAAGATATCTTCTGGAAAGATGTTTTCCTTTTACAGTGGTACTGTACCTTGGTTCCCAAACTTAATCCATTCTGGAAGTCTGTTCCAAACCAAAGCCAAGACGTGCTTTCCCATAGAAAGTAATGCACCCAAGGTTAGAAAAGTGGAAATCTGCCCAAAGACCTGCTCCGACCATAATGCGCTGAAGATGGACATGACACTATTGCCAACCGGTTCCTTTAGATGGAAGATGAATGACAACTTGTTTAGAGACCAGGAGATTATTAAGAAGGCCCAAAAAACTTTGAAGGATTACTTCGAGATAAATATGAACACTACGGTGGAAAAAAGAACTATCTGGGATGCAAGCAAAGCTGTGATGAGGGGGTTCTTGATACAACAGAACGCCGTAAAGAAAAGGACACAAAATGAAAGGAAAGATAAGATCTTGCAGAAAATCAAAGAACTGGAGAAGAAGTTAAGATCAAATCCGAAGTCACAGCCGATTCTGAGAGAAATTAAACTCTACCAAGCACAATATTCTGAATTGATAAACCAGGAAATAGAGTGGAAGATTAAATTAATGAGACAAAAAACTTTTGAATCGGCGAATAAATGTGGGAAACTGCTTGCGTGGCAGTTGAAGAAGAGACAAAAATTAAATACAGTCACAAATTTAGAAATCGAAGGAAGAAATATTCAGAACCCCATGGAAATTAGAAAGTGCTTCCAGAGATACTTCAAAAAGTTATATACTCAAGGGCCGCAAGACGAGGTTGAGATTAAACAATTTTTGGAAAGAAATGGACTAACAAAGTTGTCACAAAAAAACAGATTAATCCTCAACAACAAAATAACACAACAAGAGATTGAACAAGCCATTCAGAACATGCAACTGGGCAAATCTCCAGGGCCAGACGGCTTGACTTCCAAGTATTATAAGACATTAAAAGACTATTTGATCCAACCAATGATGGAGGTCTGTAACGAAATTATGGAGGGGAAGAGGGCGCCGGAATCGTGGAAGGAAGCCTTTATCACATTGATACCAAAACTGGAAACTGAAAAGACACAACTCAAGAACTATCGTCCCATTTCCCTTTTAAATGTGGATTACAAAATATTTGCAGATGTTTTGGCAAGTAGATTTAAAAGAGTTTTAAACGAGGTAATTCACAAAGACCAAGCAGGCTTTCTCCCAGGTAGACACATGTTTGCTAATACAAGGAACATTATTGACATTCTGGAACTTTTGCAAACAGATATAAACACAAAAGCAGTGCTAATTTTTATAGATGCGGAGAAGGCCTTTGATAATATTTATTGGAAATTTATGAAGGGAAATCTAAAAGAAATGGGAGTGGGACGGGGGTTTGAGAATGGGATTGATGCAATATATTCAGAACAAAAGGCCAAATTGATAGTTAACAATGTGGTTACAGAAGAGTTCAAAATTGAAAAAGGAACACGACAAGGCTGCCCGATCTCCCCTCTGTTATTTATCTCGGTTCTGGAGGTGCTCTTGAACATGATCAGAGGGGACCGGTTGGTGGAAGGGATTCAGGTCGGAGCGAAACAATATAAACTTAAAGCTTTTGCAGATGACCTAGTTTTGACCCTGCAGGAGCCAGAATCTAGTACGAAAAGAGTATTACAATTGATTCAGGACTTTGGTCGGGTGGCGGGATTTAAATTAAACAAACAGAAAACCAAGGTGCTGGGAAAAAAATTGACAGATACAGAGTCAGAACGGTTTCAGAGAGAAACAGAACTAACTATGGTTAAAAAGGTAAAGTACCTAGGGGTAAACATAACAGCAAAAAATCTGAGTCTATTTAAGGATAACTATGAAAAATGTTGGTCTGAAATTAAGAGAGACTTGGACAGTTGGACAAAACTGAAGCTTTCTTTGTTAGGTCGAATTGCTGCTATTAAGATGAATGTATTGCCAAAAATGTTGTTTTTGTTTCAAACACTACAGATTGTGGACAAGATGGAGTGCTTCCGGAAGTGGCAGAAAGATATATCTAAATTTGTCTGGCAGGGCAAAAAGCCCAGAATTAAGTTTAAGATATTAACAGATGCGAAAGAAAGAGGGGGCTTTGCCCTGCCAGACTTTGCCCTGCCAGACTTTCTGCTGGCTAAAAGACTGGCTACTTCTCGAAGACACTGATGTATTGGACTTGGAAGGTTTTAACAATGCTTTTGGTTGGCATGCATACTTATGGTATGACAAAGTTAAGATCAATAAGGCCTTTAAGAACCATATTGTCAGGAAAGCAGTGTTCAATGTCTGGACAAAATATAAAGACTTATTGGAAAATAAAACTCCAAGGTGGTTTTCACCTCTGGAAGCTAAGGCCCGAAAAAGACCCAATATGGAGGCCAAATGGCCAAAATATTGGGAAATATTAGAAAAAGATGGAGACAACTGGAAATTGCAGAGTTTGGAGAAAATGAAGGATAAGGTGCGAGACTGGTTACATTACGCTCAGATTAAAGAAGTTTTTAAAAATGACAAAAAGTTAGGGTTCCAGGTGGAGAAATCAAAGTTAGAAACAGAATTGTTAGAACCAAAGACTAAGGTACTATCTAGAATGTATAACTTGCTGTTAAAATGGAATACACAAGACGAAATGGTTAAATCGGCTATGATAAAGTGGGCGCAGGACATTGGGCATAACATTATGTTTGAGGATTGGGAAAGGTTGTGGACCACTGGGTTGAACTTCACCGCATGTAATGCTCTGAAGGAAAATGTAATGAAAATGATATATAGATGGTACATGACCCCAAGTTAAACTTGCCAAAATATACCATTCGTCTGATAATAAATGTTGGAAATGTAAAGAAAATGAAGGAACATTCTTTCACCTCTGGTGGACATGCCCTAGGGTGAAGGCCTTCTGGGAAATGATATATAATGAGCTGAAAAAGGTATTTAAGTATACCTTCACTAAGAAACCAGAGGCCTTCCTTCTGGGTATTGTCGGCCAGAAGGTGCTAAAGAAGGACCGAACATTCTTTATGTATGCAACAACGGCAGCAAGGATACTCATCGCAAAAAACTGGAAAACTCAAGATCTACCCACACTGGAAGAGTGGCAGATGCAGCTGATGGACTATATGCAACTGGCCGAGATGACCGGCAGAATCCGTGACCTGGGAGAAGAGAAAATGGAGGAAGACTGGAAGAAATTTAAGATGTATCTACAAAAACATTGTAATTTGGTTGAATGTTAAGAAGGATGCTAGATTATAAAAAATTGGCCACCACTAAATTAGATTTAAATTTGATGATAAGTGAGACTAAAGAAAATATAAAATTTTTTGGAAGAATTGCTAGATTATATTTGAATGAGTGGATATGAGATTGTAAACAAGTTGATAATTTGTTTGGAAAAAAACTTTTAATGATGTAAATGGGAGCGGGAGACGTGAGGGAGTCCAAAGAAGTGATGAAACTATGTTTGTGACAGAAGTAAGATTGTTTATTATTTGTGCATTTATATTTTAAAACTTTAATAAATATTTATAAAAAAAAAGAAAGTAATGCAAAATGGATTAATTAATGGTTGTTTCAAAAACAACCCTTAAAACAGCAATTTAACATGAATTTCACTACCTAACGAAACCATTGATCCATAAAATGAAAGCAATAATCAGTGTACTGTACTATAAAATAAAAAAGACAGTATTGTAGATGATAAAAATTAAAATTACTTTCTTACGTGCATTGATGATAGTCATTGTTTGGAAGGGGGGCTTTTATCCATTTCTGCAGTCACACAGTCAATCAATCAGTAGCTGAACTGCGTTCCACACAGTCACAAAAACAAGTCACAGAAATGAAGTCACAAGCCACAGTCACAATCAGTCCCATAAAAGTCACATTGGGGAAAAACAAAAAAGCCACACACACAAAAAATGCAATTTTTTAAAAGCAAAAACAAAAGCTCCAAATATCACATCTGTGTTGTGTGGGTGCTCAGGACTCAACAGCCGAAAGACTCAACAGGAAGCTTCCTCTGACTAGCAGCTGGAGACTCAATTTACAAACAGAACACACTCAACAGGAAGTGGAACATATTCAGCTTCCAAGGCAAAGCTCACAAACCGGAACACCTACTTCCGGGTTTGCAGTGTTCTGTATCCAAGTTGTTCATAAACTAAGCTGTTCTAAAACCAAAGTACCACAGTACAATCTCCCAATCATCTTCCCTCTTTTATTTTTCCAGCTCTGGCTGTAATGCTGACTGTACAGCAGCAGCCTTGTTGACATTAGCAATCATGAGGGTTTTGCTTCCAGGTAGAATTATTACATGAAAAAAGGAATGCCCGCCCTGCTTCCTGTAGCTTTAAAGGAGAGGGGTACATCGCTTGTGCCAAATTTTGTATGCTCTTAACAGGTGTGTCATTGGACTTGGAAGTCTTTGACAGCTTTCTTAACAGTTCCTACCTTTTTTGGATAGCGGGAAAAGCAGGTGCTGATTATGTCCAGGAGAAGGGAGGGCAGCCATTTTGAGATAAATCCCTTCTTGTCTCCCTCACCCGCCTCCTCTTGAATCCCATACAAAAGCAGGTTGGTCCCCCACATTAAAATTTTCAATCTCCTCATGTCAGGGAACTGCCATCAGCTCAGAGGCGAGAGGTGGAAGGGCAGTTGTGTTATAGGGAACCTCCGAAAATCTAAGCCCCACCTCCAGTGGAGAGGAGGTGGTGGGACCAGGGGATGCTAGGGAGAGCCTCAACACCGAGACTGAGCAAACCGGAGAGGAGGGAAGTACCCCTTTGCCAGCACCCAGTCTGCGCAGTAGGTTTCGGCGCAGGGAGGGGAGAAGGTTGGGGGTCACGCAACTGTTATGCTGCGGGAGGTACAAGGACCAACCACTCCCAGATTCCGCTACCAACTGAGCCAGACATGAACTTGCAACGCTCTTCACTGTCAATAGTTTGCACTAAGAATAAAGCCTGGAAAAGACAGGTCAGAGTCTTGCCTGTTTGCTCTCGAGCAACCACACCACCACCTGACATCCTCCTTCAGTGCTATTTTTCTAGAAGAAGAAGTGCTAGAACTCACCATGAACGTCTCCATTGTTCTCTTTTATAATGGCAATGGCGCCAACCTGAGAGGTGCCGGAACTGAGTTCCAGCAAGTTCTGGGTGAAAAAACCCCTGTCCTCCTGCTGCATTTCTAAAAGTTACCTTTTCACTTTCTTTACTGAGTAATTCTGGGCTATGGTCAGATCTAAAACCAAAGAGGCAGTTGCTCAAACACTATCATTATAAATCTCCAAATCACAAAGCTTACTTTCCAAAAACTCTGTCCAACTTTCCATTAGCTCCAGTTCAAATTATTTGAACTGCAGAGCCCGTTCATTTCAAATGCTGAACCTTCTGTCTGGGTGCTTTTTGTCACTCTCTGTAGATCTAGCGTCATTCTGAAGCATCCAGACATTTTTAGGACTGTCTGGTTGTTTCCTTTTCCTAACGGTTTAAAGTTTGTAATAAGAGCCATTTCTTGGATGTGTCATGATACCAGCCCTCACTTTTCTCATCTGTAAAAAAAGGAATCGCATTCAAAGTTACTAAAAGCTGAGCCATTTATGAATGAATGAATCTTCACTTGCGTCACCCATCGGCCATAGCAATAAAACAACAATATGATATACAAAGACTAGAAATAAAAAGTTGATTATATAAAACACAGTTTAGGGTCCTGAATCAGCAGTCAAATAGTGGACCTTATTCTGATTGCCACCGCTAGAAACGTTGCAACCTTTGCTGTCACCTGCTCATCTTGATCTGCCAAGAGAAAGGACACTGTGGCAGAGGCTGGGCGACCCGGAATGGACAATAAAAGAGGGGTGATAACCTCATTCCTCAAATCTTTATAAACAGCGCAAGCCAGCAGGGCATGCGCCACTGATTTGGTACTGCCATCTCCACAGGGACATAAGCGTTTTTCGTGTGGAATCTGTTGGAATCGTCCCTCAAGTACAGCCGAGGGCAATACATTCAATCTTGAGAGAGTAAAAGCACGTTTATATTTTAGAATTGCTAGGTCAGGGGTCAGCAACCCACGGCTCCGGAGCCGCATGTGGCTCTTTTACACCTTTGCCGCGGCTCCGGGGCGGATACTAGCGAGGGGAGGAGGCGCATGGTGCGCCCTGACACTTCCCACTGTGGTGGGCGCTGTACTGGCTGTGACGTCACATGGGGGCGGTGTATGCGTTAGTCACGCACCGCCCCAACGTTACCTTCCCACCCGCTGTCAGATTGCGGTTCCGGAGATATATTTGTTTTAAATGTCGCAATGGTTTTGTGGCTCCCATTTTTTTCTTCTTCGGGAACGGGTCCAAGTGCCTCTTTTTGTCTTAAAGGTTGCAGACCCCTGTGCTAGGTGATGCAGAGAGGGTGCCAGAGAGTTGAAATGGGAAGGTGGAAAATAGTCATACCATGGGCAAAATTTCCTAATTGTGACCAAGTTGTTCTGATGCTCGATATCATTCAGGCACTGACAAATTAGACTGTTTGCTTTACTAAAACCCAAAGTGAGTAGCTGTTGTGGTGATAAACCACAAGAGTGAAGTTTTTGATAGACAATTTTAGTCTGGGCGCTCTTGTGACAATCTTGCAGCACTAGGGATATTAGACCAGGGGGATTTAAGTTTAGGCGAAGCCAATAGTTAAGTGTCCTACGACTGGGGCCATCCATTTTGAGATGCGGTTCTCACCCCTCCGTTCCAATCAATTTCCATTTTCAATGCAAGTTTCCAATGGCAACATTTGCTGCACCCAGACTAAGACAAACACATTTTTAAAAAACAACCAAGAACAGCCCTAATGTTGCGGTAAAGAAGCAGCTGATGTTATAAATACTTGGTGGGCCTGTCTCAAAATACAAACATTTCTGAAGAAAAATGCCTATGCAATTAAGCTAATGGCAAGTTACATCATCTCCTTTAACCCTCTAAGTATACTTTTAGGCTGTCAAGACAGTTTTGTAAGAAAGGGAATACTAAAAGGAATCGCTTAACTGTAGCAAAACAATGTAATCGCCACTAAATTGCATATTCCAACGACCGCTACTGCTAAAGGATGGTTATATAATCCCTGGAAAAATAACTGAAACAGGGTCAGCCCGAGACATTTTGCTGCCTGAGGTAAAAAAACCAAGATGGTGCCTTCGCTTCACCATTCCATGCATCAGTGACTGAGTTTTGCATCAACACTGAAGATGGGACGGTATCGTCCACCACACCTGAGGGCAATAGACCAAGTCACTGTATATTTAAAGAAGTTTCATACTACAACAGTCATGCCTTCCCCCAAGGAATCCTGGGAAGTGTCGAAAAGGGTGCTGAGAGTTGTTAGGAGACTAATTCCCTCACAGAACTACACCTCCAAGAGTTCCCTGGGAAAAGGCACTGATTGTTAAACCACTCTGGGAATTGTAGAGGGGAATGAAAATGCCATCAGGTGAGACACTTCTTGTTGAACTCTGGCATAATCATCAATTTATTAACTGCCTTCTAAGCAACTGTCTCAGGGCAATGTACACTAAAAATAATTAAAAGCAGTTAAAAGCAGCAAATGCATTTAAAAGTAAACAAAATAGGAAATAGAAACAAAAGTAAACAAAATAGAAAATAAAAATGAAACCATAGACAACTGAAGCAACACTCTGCATTAGCACTGGGCAGCTTAGAACTGCCATTTTAATTTCCCACTGCCATAGCATCTCTCGAGAGCGTTGTGAGTAATTTTGCTATAAACCATCTACTCCTAAGGCAATCCGTCTTCTATTGGTTGGTTAGCCAGCATTCTTTAGAAAACGCTGGAGCTCTGAGTCATTAAATGCCTAGAAAGACTTTGAAAGCATCAATGCAAAATAAATATATTAAACGTCAGAGAGGAAGATTGAATGAACTCCGACATGGGTTTTTCAGAATGTAACTCCCAGTGTACTTGGACAGTGATCATATGCGTAGGATAATTCCAGTGAGATTTCTATGTCTGCTGGGCATGTTTTCCACCTTATTTGGCACTGACCTTAGGCTCTTCCATATCATCCTATTATGGGGCATGAGGGAGTCAGAAAGCATGATTCACAAACACTTCCAAGATGACACAGTTTGGGCCTTAAGCCATCTATGGTTAAGGCTGTGATTAAAATCCCAAGACTTTGGAAATAAATCCATACCTAATGCAGGGCCTTCTCCCTTATGCACCTGCCTGGGGGTGCTCGCTTAATGGTGCCACACTTGTCAGAGACTCAGTGCACAGCAACATGAGAGACAGGCATTCCACAGGCATCCCAACTGTGGAACCCTCTCCCACCCTCCTCAGATATGGATGGAGCAACAAGTCTTTCTGAGTACCAGCTAAAGACCTAGTTATTCGCCCAGATTTTGGGTTTGAATTTGCGTTACTGTACCTGATAGCTATTTAACAGTGCATATGCTCTCACCGGGACATGGGTGGCTCTGTGGGTTAAACCACAGAGCCTAGGACTTGCCGATCAGAAGGTCAGCGGTTCAAATCCCTGCGACGGGGTGAGCTCCTGTTGCTCGGTCCCTGCTCCTGCCAGCCTAGCAGTTTGAAAGCAGGTCAAAGTGCAAGTAGATGAATAGGTACCGCTCTGGCGGGAAGGTAAACGGTGTTTCCGTGCACTGCTCTGGTTTGTCAGAAGTGGCTTAGTCATGCTGGCCACATGACCCGGAAGCTGTACGCCGGCTCCCTCGACCAATAAAGCGAGATGAATGCCACAACCCCAGAGTCGGTTATGACTGGACCTAATGGTCAGGGGTCCCTTTACCTTTACCTTTTATGCTCTCACCTGGTTTTACTGCATTATTGTTTATTGATTAATATTTATTTATTTATTTATTTATTTATTTATTTATTTATTTATTTATTTATACCCCGCCCATCTGGCTGGGCCTCCCCAGCCACTCTGGGCGGCTTCCATAGAAACCAAAAATACAGTAAAATATCACACGTTAAAAACCTCCCTGAACAGGGCTGCCTTAAGATGTCTTCTGAATGTTAGGTAGTTGTTTATCGCTTTGACATCTGCTGGAAGGGCGTTCCACAGGGCGGGCGCCACTACAGAGAAGGCCCTCTGCCTGGTTCCCTGTAGCTTTGCTTCTCGCAATGAGGGAACCACCAGAAGGCCCTTGGCACTGGACCTCAGCGTCCGGGCAGAACGATGGAGGTGGAGACGCTCCTTCAGGTATACTGGACTGAGGCCGTTTAGGGCTTTAAAGATCAGCACCAACACTTTGAATTGTGCTTGGAAACGTACTGGGAGCCAATGTAGGTCTTTCAAGACCGGTGTTATATGGTCTCGGCGGCCGCCCCCAGTCACCAGTCTAGCTGCCGCATTCTGGATTAGTTGTAGTTTCTGAGTCACCTTCAAAGGTAGCCCTACGTAGAGTGCATTGCAGTAGTCCAAGCGGGAGATAACCAGAGCATGCACCACTCTGGCGAGACAGTCCGCGGGCAGGTAGGGTCTCAGCCTACGTACCAGATAGAGCTGGTAAACAGCTGCCCTGATTGTTTGATTGTACTGTGTTTTCTCAATATTACACTCCCTAATATTAGGAAACTCCCATTCCAAAGAATGTTGTGCATGTGTTTGGGGTCACGCAGGTGGCCTCAAAGAATCTGGGTACCTGAGTGAAATTCACCGCCCAATACTGTCTGTGTGTTGTTGCAGAAGCTAGCTCTATGAGTGCTGCAAAGAGCCTTTTTCAAGAAAGATACTTCTGGCCAACTGCATGCCTCACCTTTCTATGGCTATGCTCGTAGTGAGGGAGCTGTCTGTGGAGCAGGGACAGCCTGTTCATTTTCTAATCTGCTTCTCTAGCTCTCTAGACTTCTTCCAGAATGGAAGTATGCTGGGGACCAGAATGCAGAAATACCCATTAAGGTTGTGCAACCTCAGTCTTTTTTTTAATCATTGGTTTTCAATAGCTTCTCAGCTTTTTGACTAAGTACAAGTGTAAAATCACAAGTTTTCATTTGGTAGCAATTCTAAGGCAACACTATGTATATTGCTCTGTGAATTGCTATTTTAGGACTAATAATGTGCCTTATTAACACTATTAAGTAGAACACATATTAAATGAATATGTGAAAGCAAGGCATCTTCCTATGTTTTAACTGACTCATCAGGTAAACATCACAGCCCAAGTCCATAGCAATGACTTCTTTTTAAAGGTCTTGTCCACATAGCCTTTTCTCCTCTTCAATGGACACTCCAAGCAAACTTCAAAGCATTTTAAAGCTGAGCTTTGAGCTGTCATTGACTCTAATTAGACCTCTAATTAGACCCTAATCCATTTTTTCAACTGTAGTTGAGTGCAAACCAGCTTTGATCTCTGGCTTTTTGCTTCTCTGTTTAAAAGGACTTTTCTTTGTAGGTTCTCTGGAAATCCATAATCAGAATCTTTCTCTCTAAAAAATAGTCCAGACAGTTGTCCATGCTTACAGTTTCACCCATGCTCACTGGGCAAAACTGATGGTCTGGAAAAATCAACCCAAGATTAACAAGCAAACCAGTGTCATGACCATAGGACTCCTCCACTTGGGGAAACCCCCGGAGGATCAACAAATCCACCCGAAAACATAATTAATAACAGTAATAGCAAAATCGGTGCTGGTCTGAGATTACCATATAGTTGGAAAAAGCAGAATAATTATACGATAATAGTATCATACAATAAATAAGCACAAGAGTCAGAAGACAAAATGCCTGAAAATACAAAAATCCCAGCATACATGTTGCATATCACTAAGTATATTAAGAACTGCAATCTGCATGGAGGCAACTTTGCTAAATGCTCTATCAATGAAGGCAATAATTAGTTTCTTAGTTGTTTCCATAAATGTATACCCACCCTTCTTCCAAAAGGGAGGCCAGGGCAGATTGCAAATGTATAATACAGTAACAACAACAACACCACACTTAAAATACCCATCAATTCATTTTGAAAACTCCCTAATAAAATAAAATAAAGCAGCAGTAAGTTCAGCAGAAGAATCATTGAACCTCACAACTCCTGGTGGTATATAAAAAAAGTTTTCACAGGTCACCTTAAAGTAGACAGAGCAGAGGACAACTAAACAGAAATCAGTAGGGAGTCACATAATCTAGGGTTCACTATGGAAAATCCCTTATCAGGTGTCACTGCCTGGCTGATCTTAATGACTGGCTGCTGCAATACTGGAGATGGTGTTCCTTTGGGTCCTTGTGTCCCAGGTTGTTCAGGGCTCTGTGCACTAATATTAACACTTTGAACCAGACCTGGAGGTTCTCAGGCAGCTAGTGAAGATTGGAGGATCAGTGTCATATGACCCCCGCCATCCTAGATAGCAGACTATGAAGTGGCATTCTGCACCAGCTGCAGCATCTACAGCCTTCAAGGGGAGCACACTGCAGTTATCTATATGGGAGGTTATCAGTGCATAAGTAACTGCAGTCAAGTTGTCTTAGCCATAGCTTGCCAACTAGCTGGAGCTATGCATTAAAATAAGAGGTTATTTCTTAATGCTCTGAATACATTTTTTTCTGAATGAACACTGGGAGAAGGAATTGTTCCAGCAAAATATACCCCTATCTATTATCTCCTCTTTTATGGGACATGCAAAATAAATCTGTAAAAGGTTTTAATGCACAGCTGTTCCTTCATAAACTCAGCATCTTCCAGATGTTGTTGTTGGGACTCCAGCTCCCATCAGCCCCAGGACGCATGGCCAATGGTCAAGGATGATGGGAGTTGTAGTCCAAAACATCTGGAAGGCTCCAGAATGGGGAAGCCGCTGCCTTATAAGAAGACCAATTCCATAGCACTCATGCGATGGTTTTGACACTATGTATTCTGACACTGTATTTTCCAACTTGTCAGCTTTCATCTGGAGGAGCATTCAGCCGCTGTCACCTTCTGCATTTTTTGATTTGTTTGTTTGTTTAAGATGTGTGTTCACTGATCTAAGAATGAAGGCCAAATGTGGGATTGGTAAGATTAGCAAATGGGGAGGTTGCAGGTTTCATAAGACTGCCACAAGAGGTTGTGAATATATGGAGCTACTTTATATTGAATCAAGCCATTGGCTTATCTGTGCTTATAAACATTATATACTCTAATTTGAAACTTGTATTCTTATGAACAGGATGCAAGGGCATATGGTATTCCTTAGTTGTTTGTTCCCAACACCTGATTTTCAGGGGTATACTGCCTTTAAACATTGAGCTATTGTGGCTTATAGATCACTGAGATGAAGCGAACAGGAGAAGCTTTGAGTAGGAGCCTAGGAAAGGTGTGGTGGGAGAAGTTTGTCAGGAAGGGTGGGGTCCCTCCTCCTGTCACCTGTCTCTAACCTCCATATTTCCTCCCCTTCCTCCAGAAAAAGCCCAAGTTTGTCTGTCCTCAGCCTTGTCCTCACAGCTCTATAGCCTGCATGAAGGCTTTTGCACACAAGCACAAAGTGACCTTTCACTTTAACTTGCATAGCTGGAATGTCACCAACATTCTTAGGCCAACAGCTTCCCTCTGCAGGGAGAATTTTCATGAAAATTCTAGATCTAGAAAATTCTAGATTGACCAATCCATGGCAGATGCTTCAGCACCATTTCCACAGAAACACTTAGCATATTTAAGTATAGAAAGAAGAGTGCTCTCAAAAAGTTTGAAAACTTGAGCTTTCAGTAAAGATCAGGGCTTTTTTTCAGCTGGAACTCGCCATTGCCATCATAAGAGAACAAGGGAGGAATTCAAGGGGAGTTCCTGCACCTCTTTTTCTTGAAAAATAACACTGGCAAATGTTATTTTGTAATGTTATGAATCTGGTGGCCTGATTACTGTGAATGGACACCACTATGATTTTTGCCTAAATCATTACTTGATTGGAGTCAGGGATTTGACAAAACAACGTTAACAGTGTGACTTCAACAGATGTGGGTGTTTCCTGAATGGGTAATTCACCTGCCAGAATGAGATCTCCAAGAGCTCTGCATGGCGTGAGTCAACATATGTGTAGCAGCAGAAATAGCAGATTGAACAGAGAATATCTTGGGGTAGGGGAGTGGGAACGCTAGCTTTTACGTGGGAAAGCCGAGATTAGATCATCAGCCACGATTTCTTTTGCTAAAGGTAGTGCCACGGGGATGCAAATCTCCCACCCACTTACGGTTACCCGTTCACCATGAAGGGGAAAACATACAGGAGCTCGTATTGCACTCATATCTTTCCCCCCCACCCTGTTTAAAAGCAGCCCTCAGGGATGTGTGATTTTAATCAGGGTGAGAAGTGTGTGGTTAGATGGACACCCCTCCAACTACCACTCTCCAACTACCAGGTCTAAAACAGGGGGCCGTGGCACTACTTTTAGCAAGAGAAAACGACAATGGGAGACCTAACTGCAGAATTCTTACATGTCCACACCATTCATTTAAAGCACTATGATACCACTTAAAGGTAAAGGGACCCCAACCATTAGGTCCAGTTGTGACCGACTCTGGGGTTGCGGCGCTCATCTTGCTTTATTAGCCGAGGGAGCCGGCGTACAGCTTCCGGGTCATGTGGCCAGCATGACTAAGCCGTTTCTGGCGAACCAGAGCAGCGCACGGAAATGCCGTTTACCTTCCCGCCGGAGCGGTACCTATTTATCTACTTGCACTTTGACATGCTTTCGAACTGCTAGGTTGGCAGGAGCAGGGACCGAGCAACGGGAGCTCACCCAGTCGCGGGGATTCGAACTGCCGACCTTCTGATCGGCAAGTCCTAGGCTCTGTGGTTTAACCCACAGCGCCACCCGCTTACCCCCAATTAATTCTCAGAACTGTACTTTGCTAAGGGTGCTGAGAGCGAGTGGGAGGACTCTATCTCCTCTCATGGAGCTACCATTCTCAGAATAGTTTAATAATCGCTCCGTCTTCACAGAGAACATGGGGAATTGTAGCTCTGCGAGGTAAATAGAGGTCTCCACTGCCATTGGGAACCGACTCTTCAGCGAAGCCCACAACTCCAAGCGAACCAATCTAGTAGAGAGTCTTGTGAGCAAGCCGTGTCTCATCTTTAAAAGCTGAAATATACTCGGAGTTGAGAATGGATTTCATGCTCTTTATTCAGCTCATAGTGGTGAGGAGGAATGGAAGTTTCCCCAGAATGTCTGCTTTATATACATTATTTACACAATGGGCTCCACGTGATTGGCTAATTCTGGGATTCTCCTGTAGGCCAATCAGGTTGCGGATTCACTTCCACCTGGAGCTGGATTGGGTGGCTTCTGTGGACCAATCAGACTGCTGTATTCTGGGTCCTATTGTTCTAGGACCAATCAGACTGCTGCATTTTGGATCCTATTCAACTCAGTACCTAACAAAAGCTGGTGGGAGAGGTGGGTTTGATGAGGCCTCTTTGCCCCGTCACCTGGTCTCAGACTCCTTAAGTTGTTCTTGAACTCTTTAAGTGGCACCTTTGGGGATTTGCACCTGTATCTTTGGAAGCCTTGGAAAAAAGCTTTCTTTCTTACATGCATACCAGAGCCTCTGGCATCGTGCTTCGGACAACTGCCAGGACCAAGGTGGCATCTTTTGCTCCTCCTGGCCACCACCATTGTCTGGGGCAGAGAAAAAGGAGGGCAAGCGATGGGAGAAATGAGAGGCATGTTGGGGGGGGGGCTGCTCTTGTCACCTGCCCCTTGCCTCCACCCAGCTACATCAGCCCTTGAACGCAACCCTTGTTCACAGCAAACCTCCCCTTTCCTTGCACCACAGCGTTGATCCAAATCCCACCTCCGTAGCTGCTTTAGCAAGAGGGAAGAAGAAACGGAGAGTTTGACTCATTCAACTCCCACATAACATCTAGTTCAGTCCAGAGAAAGGGAGTTGCACTTTCCTAGCTGGAATTGGAGTGCATCTTTGAGGGAGGGGTGGACAAGTAACTCCCTGGGGGTCTTGCAGAAGTGCGAGCTGTTTTGTCTCCGCTTACGTACTGAGACTCCAAAAGCAAATAGAATAGGAGCCAGAAGTCTCCACTCCCCTCTCATGCAAAGGAAAACAAAGGGTGTTGTCCTATACAACAGGAGCGGGGAACCTTTTCAATTCCAAGAGTTGCATTAATTTCTGGGCTGTCCTGGGGGCCAAATTGGGTGGGACCAGGGGCAAAAGCAGGCAGAGCAATAAATATACTCTAGTTCCTACACACTTACCACTCCTATGTCTACCCTCCATCCAGGCAAGCGATGGGCACCATCAAAGGCACATTTCTGCCAGGTAAAAACACTCAGGGAACACAGCTACAACTCCCAGAGTGGTTAACCAATCAATCCTTCACCCCAGGGAACTCTGGGAATTGTAGTTTGGTGAAGGGGAATAGAGGCCTTCCTCCTAATGACTCTCAGCACCCTTAAACTACACTTCCCAAGATTCTTTGGGGGATCCAGAGTGGCATGCTACTGCTTTAAATGTATAGTTTGGACAGGGAGTCTTGTTTTCTCAAACTATGTTTGCAGCCTTCCATTGTAAATTGGCATGAGCCAACACGCTTACAACAAAGTTTAGTCGAATAGACACAAGGTTGTTGTTGTTTTTCCAATGCCCCACGGCAAAGGGCAATTTATACAGAACTTTTGTCAAGTGCAGAATGCTGTCGGTAAGCAAAATGCCTTCACCCACTCCTAGGAGTTGGAAAAAAACCCCTGCTTGTTTTTAAGGAAAAGTGCTTGTCAGATTTAATCTCCTTAACCCTTGTTTACCCGGGCATTTGAAAGACACTGTCCCTGGCACCTTTAAATTATTGGCTGTGAGGGTAATAACTGTTTTTAGATGTTTAAAGAATGCTTCTGTTTTCTGCTTTAAACTTTTTGTGTGTTGTGAGGTTGCCCTTAAGGGCTCCTTTGAGTGGAAGGGCGAGATATCAATTAAATAACGTAATTAATAAACAATACAAAACAATTAATGTGGCCATCACTATTGTGAGATATAAAGCTCTTTAAAGAGACATTTCTCCTCCCCTCCCCACCCTGCATTTCTGCAATTTAATATTGGGTTTATTCAAGAGCTGGTCTTTAAACCTTGCCAAATGCCATTTCAGTCCTTACCAAAGTCTGAAATGGTGCCTCTGGGCCCTGCAATAATACTGGAAGGGCTCATGGTCCTTCAAGCATGTACAGACGTTCCTTTATTCTGAAGACATGATGTCACTTAGGGCTCTCTACAATTACTACTGTGGTTTCTTTCGCTGCTGCTGCTGCTGCTGAGCAGGCATTATGTTCAATAAATCCAGGGTCCTGTGGAACATCAGTGAGGTCAAGCTGGTATCGCCGGTGGCTGTGTCAATAACAGCCATTGTATATCTTTGCCAAGTCCTAACCACTTCCTCCAAGATGCGTCTCCAAGATCCTCCCATCTCTTTCTCGGCCAGCTGCTAAAACCCTCACACATTACAATCTGGTTCTCCCTCTTAAGAACAGCCCTGCTGCATCAGCCCAGTAGCCCATCTATTTCAGCCCCTTGTTCTCACAGTGACTAATCAGATTCCTACCGGAAGCCCCAAAGCAGTGCAACAGCGTTTTCTGCACTTGTGATTCTAAGCATTCAAAGGAATCTTTCCTCCAACAGTGGGAGGAGAGCACTTTTTCTGCACCCTACAATCTTCCAGCCAGATGTTGTTCTCCGCAGGGCTAGAAAGATGGTATTTGGGTGTGGAGGCAGCTGGCTTGCCTGGAAGGTCAGTATGGTGTGAGTCGTGCTCCCCCCCCCCCAAGAAAAATAAGTGCTGGAACTCACCATAAAGTTGTTACAGCAAGTTGCTAGGTGACTTGGGGCAGCCCCATTTGGCAACCACCTGCGGAAGGGCTAACAACTATGGCAAGCTGTCTCCCTAGCTGGTTTGGGGGTTGCTCCTGGTTCTGGTGCAGGTCAGATTAATACGCCCCAGCCTCCCTCGTTCTCTTAGATTCAGATAGAGGAAACACAACTCAGAAGGGCCCTTGTACAAACGTGTGTGCGCGCAACAGTAGAGGCTTGGCTGCAAAGCTTATAGCCCGCCATTGCTACAAGGGGGTAGATTGAAGAAAAGGAAATATGAATGGGCCCTGCCCCATAGCTTGACCAATCATGGCTAGGAGCAGCCAGGAGCTAGGTGCAGTCATAGATCTAAAAAAAAGTGTCGACTCGCACATGCTGGCCAGCTTCCATTTTGACTTGAAATGTTTGTTTTGGGCTTCTTGGGAGTACACAAAGGCACAAAGAGGGAAGGGGGAGTGCTGGCTCACAATGGTGCCCACCTAAGAGGTGCCAGAACTGCATGCTCCAGCTGAAGAAATGCACTGGGTGTGATGGCTTCAGCGCAGCACTCAAAGATCCACCAGCTCATTCACCAGCTGGCCACTCTCAAGTGCTCATTTTGCTCTGGTGAGATTGCAAAATTGAGCTGAGCCCCTGTTTTTCTTCTGTGCCTGGAGAAACATGTGCATGCTCTGCGGTGCCAGACTGACTCCAGAAGCATGGAAGGGCTCTCCTTGGTAATGCATTGAATACTGAAGCAGTGTGAGAGTGGCCAAGCGCAGAGCTTTCCAAACTTTTCACATTGGTAACACACTTTCTAGACTTGCATCATTTCACGACACAGTAATTCAGTTTTACTAGCAAACCGGAGGTTAAACTAACCCCTTTCCAGTCTCAGCATCATGCCCCCTCCTGTTGCAGGGGTCCTCGAGGGAGCAAACTTTGTTGGGACACCAAAGGTGATCCAATATATGTTGATTCCTGCCTAGAAATTTAGACCAGAGAGACATGGATTCAGATCTCTGTTCAGCTGTGAGGCTCTCATCATGTGACCTTGGGTTAGTCAGGGGTATGGAATTCATGGTTACACTTCAACTCCCATGCACCCTGATTGGACTTCCAACAACCTTCAGCCTTGACCATTGGCCATGGTGGCTCAGGCTGATGGAAGATGGAGTCCAATGACCTCTGGAGGGCCACGGGTTTCTCCTCCCTGCTCTAAGTCTTACCTACCTCACAGGGTTAATGGAAACTACAACTAATTCAGAATGCGGCAGCTAGACTGGTGACTGGGAGCAGCCGAGACCACATAACACCGGTCTTGAAAGACCAACATGGACTCTCAGTACGTTTCCGGGCACAATTCAAAGTGTTGGTGTTGACCTTTAAAGCCCTAAACGGCCTCAGTCCAGTATACCTGAAGGAGCGTGCCCAACCCCATCGTTCAGCCTGGACACTGAGGTCCAGTGCCGAGGGCCTTCTGGCGGTTCCCTCGCTGCGAGAAGCCAAGTTACAGGGAACCAGGCAGAGGGCCTTCTCGGTAGTGGCACCCGCCCTGTGGAACGCCCACCCAGCAGATGTCAAAGAGGAAAACAACTATCAGACTTTTAGAAGACATCTGAAGGCAGCCCTGTTTAGGGAAGCTTTTAATGTTTGACGGTCTATTGTATTTTAATATTTTGTTGGAAGCCGCCCAGAGTGGCTGGGGAAACACGGCCAGATGGGCGGGGTATGTATGTATGTATAAATAAATAAATAAATAAAGGTTGTTGTAAAGATAAAAAAACAGGGCAAGGACGACTACATGTCTGTTTTCCTGTGGGTTTCAGTTTTTATGTTAATTTGACACTGTGGTTTTAAGATGGATTTATCTGGCTCTTGTGTACAGTGCTTTCAGAACAGCAGCAAAGACAAGGTTGAGGGAGGGGAATTGTATCTATTTATAAAAGTGCTTCTATCACACCTTTCTGCTGAATAGCACCCAAGGTGCAAAAAAAATTACATAAACAAGTCAAATGCCTGGAAGAAGGGCCATAGGTCAGTGAAAGAGCATCTTCTTTACATGCAGAAAGCCTCAGGTTCAACCCTCAGCCTCTCTAGGCAAGGCTGGAAATGCCCCCCCCCCTCAAACCCTGGAGGACCCCTGCCAGCCATACTGTGGCTCCAATAACACCAGAAAACTTAAAGCACCATCGTATCACTTGATGACAACAGTCATGGCTTCCCCCCAAAGAATTCTGGGAGCAGGGCCGTCTTTAGCAGATGCGGTGTAGGGGTGCAAATATCCGCTCAGAGCCCGCAAATTACCACGGATAGTGGGGGGGGTGGCGAAGCTGCGCACTGCCAGCCATGGGAGGGGGTGCGCAACTCTCCCCCATGCCGCTGCGGGAGAGCAATCCCCGCAGAGGCTTGGGAAGGAAGCTGCATGCCCGCCAGCCATATAATTAGCGGGGCGCAGCTAATTCCAACAAAATATTCCAACAAAATATTAATATCCCAAATATTAATATTCCAACAAAATATTAAAATACAATAGACCGTCAAACATTAAAAGCTTCCCTAAACAGGGCTGCCTTCAGATGTCTTCTAAAAGTCAGATACAGTGGTACCTCGGGTTAAGTTCTTAATTCGTTCTGGAGGTCCATTCTTCACCTGAAGCACCATTTTAGCTAATGGGGCCTCCTGCTGCTGCCGCGCCACCGGAGCCCGATTTCTGTTCTTATCCTGAAGCAAAGTTCTTAACCTGAAACACTATTTCTGGGTTAGCGGAGTGTGTAACCTGCAACGTATATAACTTGAAGCGTATGTAACCCGAGGTACCACTGTAGTTCTTTATTTCCTTGACATCTGGTGGGAGGACGTTCCACAGGGTGGGTGCCACCACCGAGAAGACCCTCTGCCTGGTTCCCTGTAACATGGCTTCTTGCAGTGAGGGAACCGCCAGAAGGCCCTCGGCGCTGGACCTCAGTGTCCAGGCAGAACAATGGGAGTGGAGGCGCTCCTTCAGGTATACTGGTCAAGGCCGTTTAGGGCTTTAAAGGTCAGCACATACACTTTGAGGCTTGGGAGGCAAGCTGCACGCCCGCCAGCCATATGTTTGATGGGGTGCAGCTGGCAGGCGTGCAGGGAAAGGGGAGTCCGCCAGCAAAGCTGCACAGCTCCCCCACTCGCTGGGGTGCCCCTGAGAGGCCGGCGCCCTGGCGCAATGCACCACTAAGCCATATGGGAAAGTATAAGCTCTGTCTGGGAGTATAGCTTATGAAGGCTGTTGAGAGTTGTTATAATAATACTACTACTAATAAATTTTATTTATACCCCGCCCTCCCCAGCCAAGACCAGGCTCAGGGCGGCTAACACTAGATATAAAACGATTGAAATACAACTTAAAAAACAAGATTAAAATACAACATTAAAATGCAGCCTCATTTCAGCAGAAACTCAAAAACTTTTTGGGGGATAGTTAGCCTTCACCAAGGCTAACTATCCAGACTGCGCCTACATGGGCGAGAAAAAGCCGGGGAAGTCCCCAAGCAGGAGTTCCATCACAGAAGGAAAAAGGGAAAAAAGAAAGAGGGGGAGGGGGAGGGGATCAAGTTAATTCCAAGCCAAAAACCAGGCGGAACAACTCTGTCTTACAGGCCCTGCGGAAAGAAATCAGATCCTGCAGGGCCCTGGTCTCATGAGGCAGAGCGTTCCACCAGGCCGGAGCCAGAGTTGAAAAGGCCCTGGCTCTGGTTCAGGCTAATCTGACTTCCTTAAGGCTATTTGTGAACCTTAAGATCCTCCGTGGGGTTGTTAAGAGGCAAGCACATCCCTATTCTCCTCATAGAGCTGATACGTACTCCCCTCACAAGAACTGATATTCCCAAAGATATTCCCCACGAAGAGGGAAATGTTGCAGCATTTCCTTTCTCCTAATAAAAGTGCTGCTTGTGAAGGGACAGGATACTCAAATCCTGTCTGTGAAATCACCCCAGGCCTCAAAACTATCCAAAATTCCCTTTTGTCTTCTAAAAATCCAAAACAGCTTTTCTCTGCTCTTCTCACAAGATGCTGTGCATAGGCAAAATGTTACTTTTAAAGGCTAATGAATAGGCTCTGTTCAAAGCAGGCCTGAGAAACGAATCTTATCTCATTTGGTTGCAACATCTTTGGACATGCTGAAACGCTTTCATTCCCCTTTTCCTGGGAAAGGTGCCAAGAGTCCAATAGTCCCAAGACAGCTTTCTGTTCATGCTCAGAGGAACTCATGGGGCAGGACTCTGGAAGAAGGAGGAGAAAGGGGGAGGGAACTGGAAGGGGTATATATGTTCTGTGCACATGACTGTGAACTGGTGCATGCTTTTTGTGAGTTATCACACTTGATCCTTCTACCAGTTCATAGATGGTAGAAATAAAAGCTTTTTCTCCGAAACTATTCCTTGAGTGTCTGTTGACTCCCACTTCCCTTTCCCGGGCGCAATATTTTTCCCACCCGAGGGCAAAGCCTCATAAGGCTACACTTGAAAGAGCCTGGCCGGCCATGCCCTCATCGAAGCCACTCCATTCCTTCCTCCCCTGCCCTTAGGTTGAAGAAAATGAAGGTGTTTTTTTTTTTAAAAAAAGCAATGCATGGCTCACTAGCAGAGCACATGCTTTTTATGCAGGTTCAATCTTTGGTATCTCCTGTTGAAAGGATCAGAAAGATCATCTTCCTGAAGCCATGGAGCTACTGCCTCTCGGAGTAGAGAATACAGTGGTACCTCTAGTTACGAACTTAATTTGTTCCAGAAGTCTGTTCTGAACCTGAAACTGTTCTTAACTAGAGGCGTACTTTCGCTAATGGGGCCTCCTGCTGCCGCACACGATTTCCGTTCTCATCCTGGGGCAAAGTTCTCAACTTGAGGTAACTCTTCCAGGTTAGCGGAGTTTGTAACCTGAAGCGTTTGTGACCTGAGGCGTTTGTAACTCGAGGTACCACTGCGCTGGGGCAACCCAGCGAGATGGGCGGGGTATAAATAAAATAAAATAAAATAAAATAAAATAAAATAAAATAAAATAAAATAAAATAAAATAAAATAAAATAAAATAAAATAAAATAAAATAAAATGATATGGGTGGGTCTAGATGTTCCTGTGCACAGCTCTAAATCAAATATATTAATACCTGCCTGCAAGCTTAATTCCAGACTTTTAATTGGGGGGTGTTGTTGTTATGTAATGTTGGCTGTGACTCACTGGAGCTTGGAGAAATGTAAAAATAGATGAAACGTTGAGAGATATAAGTTTATAAGTTATCGAGAGCTTGCCTGGCTGTGAAAGTGATATGCACAATAACGGCTAATTTTAAGATGAATGTAGCCTGCTTTATTAATAGCAAAATTCCAAGATGATTTCAGAACTTAGGCTTTTGATGAATGGAAGAACAAGGGAGGAGAGGGGAGGGGGCTATTTTAAGACTTGGTTTTCCAAACTGGGACACTGGGACATTATTTATTTATTTATTTATTTATTTATTTATTTATTCCCCTGTTTACAGCTGGAATATATACTTCTGCATCCCAGGTAAAAGGACAAAACTCTGCTGCTACCACAAGATGAAATCCTGGAGCTCCTGGGCTTCAAAGCCTCTCCTTCTTTTAAAAAAGGCACCACATTGCTGAAGCTAATCAGGTCTGGATCTGGGCAGTGTACTACAACTCCCATTATCCCACTGGCCATGCTGACTGAGGCTGATGGGAGTTGTAGTCCAACAATGTCTGAAGGGCACCCCGCTGGCTACCTCTGCCTTCTGCACCCAGGCTAGAGCTTCATTCAGGGAGCAGCAATTGGGAGTTCACTGAAATATTTAACCTGAACATGAAATATTTAGCCTGAACATGGCCAGCAAATGTGTGGAGGTGGCCGGCCCTACTGTTTACCGTCACCATGGTCAAGATAATCTCTGCAGCCAGGAGATGCATGGAGACCATTTTATGCATGGAGTGTGACTTTTGGAATGGAGCTAAAATGTACAGCTGCGATCTCCATGCAGCATGCTTAGCATCTACTCGGGAGTAATGTGCGAAGATTGTTGTAGTCATGGCCATGAGGCAGACTGAGGCAGCTGCCTCAAGCGGTGGAATCCAAAGGGCACCTCCATGGCCACCGGCAGAAGCAGAGAGAAGTAGATGCAGCCGCAATGGGCTTCATTTACCAGGTCTTGAAAAGGTCACATGAGGCCTCCATGCAATCTTGCTGGAACCCGGAAGCTGCATCTATGTGACCCTGGATAAGTGAGGCTCTGGCGGCTGCAAGGGTAGTGGGCGGTAGCTTCCTGTTTCACCTCAGGCGGCAAAACAGGATGGGCGGCCCCTGGCTGTAGTCATTGACTAAGCAGAAACTTATTCAACCAGCTAGTTAGGAGAGCAGAGGCCTGTATAGTCATAAACTGGGTTACAGATGCTTCAGGTTGTGTTTTTTTTGGGGGGGGGGTTACGGACACGCCGAAACCGGTTAATTCAGGTTTCGGCAGTCGCACATGTGTAGAAGCACTAAATCGTCCTTTGCGCATGTGCAGAAGCACCGAAGCGCAACCCACGCATGTGGAGACGCGGCGCTGCAGGTTGTGAAAGCTGCTGGTTGCGAACGTGCCTCCCGCACAGATCACGTTCGCAACCCCAGCGTCCACTGTACTTAAAACATCTGAGGGAAGCAGGGTGGCTCAGGGGGCGCAGGGGAAGCCACACAGTTCTACCAACCATCATCTTGCCCCCACGACATCTGCAACCTGAAGCCATTGCTCTGAACTACCTAACGGCAGGGCTGGCCCTGCATTTAAATACATATGTTCATTGCTCAGTTCATGTATGGAAAACAGATGAGTCAACTGGCCTCCTGCTCAGTTTCCAGTGATTTAATACTATGACTGCACATGCTGTGTGAATTTTATCTATATGCTACAAAAACTCTGAGCCTGCACAGTTATTGGGCATTGTGTCATATTACCCCCCTCCGTCTTCCTTTGGAGCTGAATATTACGTCTGAGTATGAATATATTTATGCTGCACTTTTAGTATGCAAGAACTGAACACAAACAAATTTGATTAGCCCCAAATTGCGATGCTTGAAAGTAGTCACTGGAGTGTAGATTTTTAAAACTGAAGCAACATGCTGCTCATTTTTGGCTCTATGTATAGGTGTTTATTTTGTTTTTGTTTTGTTTCTGTAATGTGAGGAAATTGCAATGTTTATCTGCTGGAAAGATCTCAAAAGAAGTTGCTTGTCTGTAAATACATTTGCTAGATTTACAGTCCTATTAAAACATGGCCTTTATCTAAAATTACTTTCTTTACGCTGGTACATACAAATAATGGGAGCATAGCTTTAAATCATGCACCACAGGAAGCTGCGGCAATATTTGCTTAGGCAACACAAAAACGCCAGCAGACGGATGTAACACACAGAGAGAGAGAGAGAGAAGAGAGAAGAGAGAAGGGAGAAGAGAGAAGAGAGAAGAGAGAAGAGAGAAGAGAGAAGAGAGGAGAAGAGAGAGAGACCCTGCCTTCAATGAAACAACAATATTTGTAGTGGCTCATTTTCCAGTTCTATATGTATCTGACTCAATGTCAAAAGAAATACCTCCTTTCTTTTTTTTAATATAAGCACCATTATAGCACCATATTTAATTCAAGGGAATTTCACAGTCATGGGCTATGAATCCAGCTTGTTTCAACAAACCACAGTTACAATTAGCTACAGCTTAGGGTTCAGTGTGACACTAAACTGTGGTTATTAAAAAATGGGAGCAAAATCTGATTTCCTTGTGGCCACACTGGAGGAGGAGAGAGGAGGGGAGGGGAGGAACTGTTTGTTATGACCTCCAAGCTGGTACATAGTGTAACAAATTGGAGAGGCAATGTTCTTAGTTATTTCCACCCCTGGATCTTCAGATAGCTCTTGATTTTTTAAAAAAAGCCCAAATAGTTCAAATCTCTGCTCAGCTATGAAGCTCACAAATGACCTTGGGTCTGAATTTCTGAGAACAAAATAGGTTGGAAAGAGGGAGAGAGAACCCACAGAAGTGCTTTAAGCTCCTAGAAGAGAGGCGGGGCAATTTAAAGTAATTAAAAGGAAGAAGAAATAACTGCAGTTTGTGATTAAATTGTGCGCTGCTTTAGTTACCTCTGGTAGACTAGCTTCTTTTTAAAAATGAAATCTCAGTGGCACCCTTGCAGGCTTGGCAACTACTGGTTAATGGAATTACAGCCCCGTGTATAACTGTACAGTTTTCATGTATGTCGGGGAGTTTCTGAAATTTCCCAGCCCCACAGTACTAGGGCATCTTTCTTTTGGCTGTAAATGTTTTTCATAATAATAATAGTAATAATTTATTATACCCCCCACCCATCTGGCTGGGTTTCCCTAGCCACTCTGGGAGGCTCCCAACAAAATATAAAAAACACGACAAAACATCAAACATTAAAAACTTCCCTAAACAGGGCTGCCTTCAGATGTCTTCTAAAAGTCAGGTAGTTGTTTATCTCCTTGACATCTGATGGGAGGGCGTTCCACAGGGCGGGCGCCACCACCGAGAAGGCCCACTGGTGGTGGAAAGCGAGTGTGGGGGTGCGGTGTGGTGCGTACTGGGTGTCAGCCATGAGGGTGGGTGACATTGCCGCACCACCCCCGCTTGCTGCATGGCGCACCCGGATGCTCACCGCATGGGCAGCACCCCCAGACGCTTGCTGCGTGGGTGGTGGGCCACTGGGGACGCTCGCCGTGTGGCTGGCTAGCCCCTCCCTGCTCCAGGTGCCAGGGAAGGTAGTTCCGCCCCTGAGAAGGCCCTCTGCCTGGTTCCCTCACTTCTCGCAGTGAGGGAACCAGCAGAAGACCTTCAGAGGAGGACCTCAGTGTCCCAGCTGAATGATGGGGGTGGAGATGCTCCTTCACTCATTCTTTCGGTTTAAGCGGTCTTGAACACTGGCCAAACACACTGACTAAACCAATTCATGGAATCACAGAATTGTAGCGAATGCCCTCGTTCTCTCAATATGTTAAAACAATACTGTGCTTCAGAAATAATTAGACAAGTGGGGGGATATATTAAGACAGCTATTCTTGCTCTGAGGGAGCTTGTAGCTAGGTTTACACACTTGGAACATCCTGCTTTTAAGAGCTCCGAGGGGAGTTTTTTTTTGGGGGGGGGAGGCTTCTGCTTGCAGAGTGTTCTGCCATCAGCTTTGCATAAAGATGCGTTTCCCAGAGGGGTTACAGAGCTCACACACAGTCACTTCTAGTTAGTTTTGAAAGGCATAGGTCACTCGCTAGAAGATGAAACTATGATGCAATATCCATGTAGACAGTTGCTGCTAGGAGCAATCGGGACGAGACGCACTGCCTCATGGTAAGGGTTTGACTAACACGTAATTAAGAGAGAGAAAACGCATCAGCTTGCAGGGCCAGCCCTACCGTTAGGTATATGGCAGGCAAGCAGCTTAGGCCTTAGGTGCTAGGGAGCAAGGAGTAACAAGCAATGTGTGAGGGTGACAGAGCTGGGTGTGCCATTTGGCCTTCTGTGCTGAGCCAGGTGTGGGGAACCTCTAGGCCCTCCAGGTGTTGCTGAGGTACAACTCCCATCAGCCCCAGAAAACATGGCCACTTGCATAAAAAATGGCTGGAGGAAAGAGAGTTGCCTGAATCGATTTGCCGCAGTTGTTGTTGTTGTTTAGTCGTGTCCAACTCTTCGTGACCCCATGGACCAGAGCATGCCAGGTTTTAAAAACTGTGTAACATAAGTAATCAACAGAAAAGGAAAAGGAAAAAGAACTGCTGGAAGAAAATGACAATTGTTGTTGTTTAGTCATTTAGTCGTGTCCGACTCTTCGTGACCCCATGGACCAGAGCACGCCAGGCACCCCTGTCTTCCACTGCCTCTCGCAGTTTGGTCAAACTCATGTTAATAGCTTTGAGAACACTGTCCAACCATCTCGTCCTCCGTCATCCCCTTCTCCTTGTGCCCTCCATCTTTCCCAACATCAGGGTCTTTTCCAGGGATTCTTCTCTTCTCATGAGGTGGCCAAAGTATTGGAGCCTCAGCTTCAGGATCTGTCCTTCCAGTGAGCACTCAGGGCTGATTTCCTTAAGAATGGATAGGTTTGATCTTCTTGCAGTCCATGGGACTCTCAAGAGTCCTTCAGCACCATAATTCAAAAGCATCAATTCTTCGGCGATAAGCCTTCTTTATGGTCCAACTTTCACTTCCATGCATCACTACTGGGAAAACCATAGCTTTAACTATATGGACCTTTGTTGGCAAGGTGATGTCTCTACTTTTTAAGATGCTGTCTAGTGCTCACCAAAACCACCACCGGAAGCACGAAGCAAAGGAAGAATTAAATGTGCATAAGCAAAGACTGTTCATAAGATAAATTACACCACAGTTTTATAGCTTCAGAAAGCCAATTTGAGTATCCGCTCCTATTGTCATGCTTTTTCCAAGCCCTGCTGCACCCGCCATAGTCTGAAATAAGACCCAACCTGATGCCATTGCTTATGTCCAACAGCAAAGTGGAAGGCTTAGTGGGAAACCTTGCAACTATTCATTCCATATAAATATATGTGTACACACACATACAAACATATAATGAAGCTATTTCCAGAAGCTTGGCGCAGATGCGACAAAACTGGACAGCTTGGGAGTATATTTATCCAAGGAAAAAAACATTCCAGCAGCTTTCAAGCAAATGAAACATAAGGACAGAGCGAAAGTCAATCTCTAGCATATTCCAGACTTGAATAGGAGATGGGTTTAAAAAATTGTTGCAGACCCGCTGGCTCTTGCCAGCTCTTCCTAGCTAAAGATGGATCCTTTCAAGGCTACTTTGCCAATACAACAACAGCTGGCTGAGCAAACTATTATTATGTGTTACAGTTGTCCTACACCAGAACAGTCCCAGGGTCTGAGGGCACCTTGTTGAAGCTAAGTGGATTGGGCTGTGGTCAGAATTTGGATGGGAGATCACGACAAAACCCCGTATTATTGAATTGGGATCCATGATGGGAGACAGGTGGGGATTAAGGGTGCCTTTGGAGTGGCAGCGCATAGACTTTGGAAGAAAAATGTCTTCAGTTGTTTCTGGATAGTGCAGATAGTAAGCATCTATCTCGACGGGAATGCTGTTCCACGGAACAGAAGCAGGCACACTGAAAGCCCCGCTCCGAGTAAATTTGGGTGGTTGGGATTAATTCACCTTCAACCAATCCTGGAGGGAGGAGCAAGTAGGCAGGAACAGTCAACTCTGCTGGTTTCAATGCCTCTAACCATTAGGCAGAGTGAAATGGCTGCCTCAGGCTGCTAAATCTGAGTGTCATGAAAAGACCACCAATTAGTCTTTATTATTGGGGGAGAAGGAGATGCTTGTGAGCTTTACTTTTCCCCTTCATGCGACCTAAATTCAATCACTGGCCTCGGATAATGGGCCACATCCATGCCTTACATGGAAAGCACATGTCTTCCCCCGTATAATCCTGAGAACTGCTGCTTGTTAAGGGTGCTGGGAACTGTAGCTCCATGTGGTAAACTACTGGTCCCAGGATTCTTTGGGGTGGGAAGCCATGTGCGTTAATGTGGATGCGAGTGCACAGACCTTGATTTGGCGGTGGGGGACATTTGCTGCTCCACTTCAGGCGACAAAGCCCTTTGTGCTGACGCTGCCTACCCCTTTCTGCCCACAACAGCCAGTTCCTTGAAGCCAGGATATAAAATGTGCCACCTTCATCCCCTCCTGAAGGAAGGTCTCAGAGGCAGGGATACACACATCCTGTCTCCCTTGTCAGCCCTCTGCTTCTCTGAAACCATCCAAGGGCGATAAAAGAGGCAGAAATGTCAAGGCTAATTACAGCTCTAACATGCAAACTCACTTGTCAAACACCCAGTTTCAGCTGCATCACGGAACAGTTACAACAGTGATGGGTGGGTGGGGAGCAAATCACCTTCCATTCATCCTCATCCTAATGTGTTTCCTCTCCACCACCACAAACACAGGGGTTGTTGTTGTTTTTCCAAAGCCCAGTCTAGTTCTAAAGCGCTGTCTTCTTGCCTTTTCTCCCTTTCTTTCTTTTTTAAATTAGCTCAGACTGTTTGCACTTCTGCCATTCCCTTTGGGAAAAACCTGATTCCACTGACTAATAACGCCTTCGCAGAAAATAAACTGGAGTGTGGGGAGGGGGGAGGTCACAAAGATTACAATGGAAACACGCAAAGGAGATCTCAAGCCGTTCTCTCCCCCTCTCTCTTTGAACCTCATGGAAGGTCAATGGAAAACGCGAGGTCAGCATAATTCTCTCACCGGAACTGAGGCTGCAAAGAGAATCCAGTCAACCAGAAATAGGCAGAGAGCACGCAGCCGACTGGACAGGGGAGTTCTTCTGGGATTAAAGAAAAAGGTGATGGAAGGGCGAGCCCTGGGCCATTGCTACCAGATAAGTCCTGGTCCTCAGCTCCCAGGTCTGAAGATGTGGCTCTGTCTTCTTCTGTCTTAGAGGACTTTGGTGTAGAAGACCTGACCCTTTTGTCCTGCCTGACCACCTTTCTGTGCATCTAGACATCTAGACCTCTCCTTGTCCTACAACCTGATTGAGCCTTGCTGCAATGCAGAGCAGGAAGAAACTCAGATATATACTGTAAGCTAATCACCAAATGGCACCTTAAACCGGGATTATGGTTGCCACAACAGAATGTCTAAGTGCCTTTCCCCCTTCCCCAGGAGAAGTTTTTATTTTTTATTTCATTTTTATACCGCTTTCTATTTTAAAATCTCAAAACGGTTTACAAAATATTAAAATATCAAATAAAAACAATCCAGAATAAAACAAATTCAAGCTTAAAATATTCCAGATCCTTCTCTAAGCGATATTTTGCTTTTCCCATATTTATATACCTATTTAAGTTTATACAGCTGCCCCATAGCAGAAGTAATCTAGGAAGGCTGGGTGGTGTAGTGGTTAAAGTGTCAGACTAGGACCTGGGAGATCAGGGTCCCAATCCCCGCTATGTCATGAAGCTCACTGGGTGACCTTGGAGTCAGTCACAACCTCTTAGCCTACCTCACAGGGTCATTGTAGGGATTTTCTGAGGAGGGGGTGAACCATGTACCCCCTGGAGAAAATGGTGGGATATAAATGCAGAGAATAAGCTCTTCTTATGAGGATTCAGTAGATATGAAGACATTTCACCAAATGGATGCTGCCAGGATCACTGTAGCACAACAGTGAAATTTTACATATGTAAAGTGATATTATAATATCACTTTGAGATGCCTCATGTCTTAATGAAATAAAAGAAACAATATAAGTAAATAATAATAAGTCAACAGCAGATTTGGGGGTGAAAGCCAGTTAATTTTTCAGTTCTTTAAATCCCATGTTCTGATTATTATATCTGCCCCACTCATCTTGTTCTACAGTGCCAGAGATGTAACTTGGCACACAAAATCTGCCAGCGCAGAATGAGATGAATTAATGTTTAAAGACAACAGCATTAGAGCATTAAATTTTCAAACAATGGCTCAGGGAAGACTCGTTCCAAGTCACACTGCTGTGTAAGACCTGTGTGTAAAAACAAAACAGTTGAGTCCAACAACTCTGCTTGATTCTTGGCATGAATGCAATGGCTATATGATGACAAACCTTTGTTTTATTTTTAAGGGAAGGAGGAAATGGGTGAAAAGATGGGAGGAGATTCCTGCAGAGGAACCACTCTGGCAAAATAAACTTGCTCCTGCCATGCAGGAAAAGGCACATGCATCTGTATAAACAGGTAACCAAATGATAAGGGATTTACTGCAGAGGGGAAATTATATTTTGCAACCTCAAGGCTACACTGCTATGCTGCTTTCTGCCTTGAGGGTAGACCTTAATGACTGTTCAAAAGCAGCAGCGGTTGCAAAAACACAGCCAGACTCCTCAAGAGGAAAGGTATCTCTGAGAACATCTTACCAATCCTCATTTATCTTGTGTGGGACCATATAATCTTCCAAGCTACTTATTGAGATTTAGGAAGCTCTAAGCAGCTGAAGCCCAGTATACCTAAGAAGCAATCTCCTTCCCCAGAAGACATTTTTAATGAGCCAAATCTCTGAGATTCTTCTGTATCTCATCTCTCTAGAAAAACAGGCACTTTCTAGAACTGTCTCCACCATTTTTGTGTGTGTGTGGTGGTCACATTCCAACCCCTCTCCTGGTCAATTTAGCTCGGCTTCCCATGTTCCCAGAGTGGCCAGTCAATGAAATCATAACAAACCAGAGCACCCTAGGTAAAGGGTAAAGGGACCCCTGACCATTAGGTCTAGTCGTGACCGACTGGGGTTGCGGCGCTCATCTTGCTTTAATGGCCGAGGGAGCCGGTGTGCAGCTTCCAGGTCATGTGGCCAGCATGACTAAGCTGCTTCTGGTGAACCAGGGCAGCGCAAGGAAACGCCGTTTACCTTCCCGCCAGAGCGGTACCTATTTATCTACTTGCACTTTGATGTGCTTTTGAACTGCTAGGTTGGCAGGAGCAGGGACCGAGCAACGGGAGCTCACCCCGTCGCAGGGATTCAAACTGGCAACCTTCTGATCGGCAAGTCCTAGGCTCTGTGGTGTAACCCACAGCGCTACCCGCGTCCCAACCAGAGCACCCTATCCCTGTCCAAAAAAGAGACTGATCTTTAAAGACCAGGGTGGGGAGCCTGTGGCCTTCCAGATGTTCTTAGACTACAACTCCCAGCCTTCCTGATCATTGGCCATGGTGACTAGAGCTGACGGCTGGTGGATTCCAACGCCTGGAAGGCCAACGTTTTGCCATTCCCATTGTAAGGAAGGTCTTGAATTTGCCAACCATTTGTAGTAAGCACGAAAACAATAGACACTGAAGTCATCCAGAGCGGAGTTCCCCAATTATGAAATCCACAGAGTACAAAATGGTATTTCTTCCTGGGCAAGTGGTGGTGTCCCCCCCCCCCCAAATGAACAACGCAACCTTCCTTCTTTTATTACCTTAACATTTAAAATGATGGGGCAAGAAATAAGGCTTGTCAGAAGCCATACTGAAAGGCCTGAATGGAAAAAGATCCATCTGGAGTCCTAAAGCCTTGCGATCATTGCCTTAATACGTAATTCAGAAGAGCTTAGAGCTCCAAAGAAACATTCTCTAAAGAGCAGGACGAACGTTCAGGAGGAGGAAGCAAATCGGTGCTGACGAACTCTGCCAAATGCAGAAATGACTAATAATAACAATAACAAGCAATTGGTGTGAAGCATGGAACACAGCTGCTATGGGGTGGGGTTGTATTTTGTCACAGTGATTTCCGAAAGATCCTTAAAGTTGATATAAGAGGTGCTGGGCCCATCCATACCAGTGGCGTAGCGTGGGTTGTCAGCACCCGGGGCAAGGCAGGTAATTTGCACCCCCAACCCGTGGATTTGCGCCCCCTAACCCCCCACGCTACGCCACTGATCCATACCTTACCTTAATGCAGATTATGAACCCCTTCTGCCTCTCCTCCAAGTACTGCTGCCCCAGATTTTCTCCACCCTAAATCCAGAGATTCCCTATGTTTTGAAAATCTAAATAGGAAAACTACATTGTTCACATGATCACAATCCACATTAAGCCAAGGTATGGACAGGCTCATTTATAGCCACTCAACATATTATAGAGCTGCCCTTTTAAACACCTGAACAATTTTGTTCTCTTTTCAAAAATGTTTTATTTAGATATTAAAAGAAAACCTCAATATGAGGAACGGTAACAACAGGGACCTACATGGGTCATTCCATGCCAAATCACCTGATTTTAATACTCGACCATGCTCTCATGATTCAGATTTTCTTCCATTTTTTTTAATGTGTAGATACCTATGAGAGAACCTCAAATTAATTTTAAAAGATTTTCTGGTCCAAGAGAATTTTTGAAATTTTTTATTTTTGTGTGATTTAGGCTAATGCAATTTCTGTGTCAGTTTAGAAAAAACCTCCTGTTTCGCTTATTTTTCAACCAATTGGGCTATAAGGTATAAAAAGGGTATTAAGTGCCACAGAAAAGGGTCACTGACCATTCAAAGTGATTTTTTTGTCTGAGTTGTGAGAGAACATGGCACCAGGTGATTTGGCGTGGAGTGACCCACATAGCTGATAAGTGATTGATAGTGATAATCCCACGAAAGAATGAGTACTTGCCACTTGCAGCAGAAATAATCTAAGGCCTCATCTGCACAGTATACAAAAAGCAGTATCATACCACCACTTTAAACCATCATGGCTTCCCCCAAAGAATCCTGGGAAGTGTGGTTTGTTAGGGGTGAAGAGAGTTGTTAGGAGGCCCTGATTCCTCACAGAAACAAACAATTCCCAGGGTTCCCCAAGAAGAAGTACTGACTGTTAAACCTCATTTTGCCTCCAGAACTTGTTACACTATGGAGGCAGGAGTGAACCGAATAAGTACTGAGACGACGGGAAACAATCCCATGGTTTGTTCAATGCACATTTGGAAGTTCAATCTATGCCGTGTGTTCTAAACTATGGTTAGCTGAAACCACATTTGGACTGTGAACGGAGCCAAAGTCAACATCTGCCCAGCTTTTTAAAACTCTTCCTCATATTATAGACTTTTTTGTGTGTGAATTAAGCCATTCTTAATTTGTTGTTGCTCTTTGCGATAATAAATAGTGACAAATAACTTGAGGTTATATTCTGAAGACCAGTGGCGTAGCGTGGATTGTCAGCACCCGGGGCAAGGCAAGTAATTTGCGCCCCCTAACCCGTGGATTTGCCCTAACCCCAGATGTTGCGCCCGGTGCGGCCGGCCCCCCCTACACCCCCCACGCTACGCCACTGCTGAAGACAGCCTTCTTTGCTGCGAAGACTGGCCTGTGATGTTTGGATCTTCTTGTTGACAAAGCAACTCTCTAATTCAATTTAGAGAGCCTAACGTAGAGTTTGGATTTGATATGCCGCTTTATCACTACCCTAAGGAGTCTCAAAGCGGCTAATATTCTCCTTTCCCTTCCTCCCCCACAACAAACACTCTGTGAGGTGAGTGGGGCTGAGAGACTTCAGAGAAGTGTGACTGGCCCAAGGTCACCCAGCAGCTGCATGTGGAGGAGCGGAGACGTGAACCCGGTTCCCCAGATTATGAGTCTACCACTCTTAACCACTACACCACACTGGCTCTCTCTCGTAATTACGAGAACAGCAACCATTGTAAGAACTTGTCTACCAGAAACTGGATTGAGATAGCAATTTCACTGTATTATAAGGGCAACCTAAGAGAGCAGCAGAGATGCCTTGTCAGATCGAATCATATTTGAGCAGACACAATCCACATCCAACAAGCTGCACAGCCACACTTAGGAAAACGATCCATCATCACCAAATGATTCACTCAAAAAAAGATGTGCGGCCTGATCCTGCCATATTAAGATCTACAAATATACAACTCATCTCTAGGACAAGGGAGGGGTATCTTCACATAGCAGCCTACTGGAAAATTTAATGTAAGGTCATGGGAGTGGAGGCGGTCTTCAGCAACTTAAGTCTCTCTCAGCATGAAGGAGCAGAAATCTACAAAAATGAGTGTTCCACCATGCCAGCAACAGAAATTCAGCTTTCAGGGGAACCAGATTATTATTATCATATAACAAATTATTTATTATTTTGACAAAGTAATAATAAATAAATAAGAATAAAAATGTGCACCCCACCCCAAGACTATTCCATTACTATTCCACATAGAGAGGGCACATTTGGCCCCTGGGGCCACAGGTTCCCAACCCTGTGTTAAAACTCGAGGCTGGCAGCCAAGTCCCAAACCAGAAACCCATGACAGTATTAAAGTGTGTGTGGGGGGGGTGTTGGCATCTCTCCTCCCCATTCTTCTGAAGCTGCCCCACCACAAGAGGTCTGAACTACAAGAACTATAAGTATCCTTGTTCCAGGCTTGCTGAGAGCCAGTGTGGTGTAGTGGTTAAGAGCGGTAGACTCGTAATCTGGTGAACCGGGTTCGCATCTCCGCTCCTCCACATGCAGCTGCTGGGTGACCTTGGGCTAGTCCCACTTCTCTGAAGTCTCTCAGCCCCGCTCACCTCACAGAGTGTTTGTTGTGGGGGAGGAAGGGAAAGGAGATTGTGAGCCACTTTGAGACTCCTTCGGGTAGTGATAAAGTGGGATATCAAATCCAAACTGGGTAATTCCTCTTGAGGGAAGGAGGATCTGTTGCAAGTCTCACTTGCTCAACACTCTGCGGCTCAACCGTGTACCATTCACCAAGTCGCTCCCACCCTGGCAAGGAAATGCTTCCAGCCAGTTTGAGCATTTTCATTTAAATTGCTGCTATTTATAAATGGAATATGCTTGATATAGCCCAACACACACAGTCCCGACATTCCACAGAAGACCTCTTCAGCTGCACCCCAAGAGATGCGATGGCTTATATGGAGCTAATATCGGCCACAGCTCAGTTCTACTGGAGCAGCTATTTTGGATTGCAGAAGATTCTTCTGGCTGAGTTTGTTAGCAGAACAAGAAGAGGATTTGCTGGCTGCCTAGGTCACACATACATTCACTGGACAGAGAGCTGGAGTCAACATCAGGAATAGCTTTCCTAAATATAGTCATTTCAATTTCTTGTCAAGCGAGGTGTATGAACAATACTCAAATGCGACTCGGAAATTCACAAAAATCAGCCTTTCCGCTAATGAAGTGATGGTGATTCATTTAAAGAAATGGTTTGACACAATAAGGTTCATCATACTTCAGCACAGCTAGAATATGGAAGGGAAACAATTGTGTGTTTGCAAAGAAATCAATGACTACTTGTTTATGATGGAGGAGACTGAGAAAACAAACCATTTATGGGTTCAGTCTGTGGAGAAAAGCGAAGAAAGCTCTTATTTCATTGATATGATGAAACCAAGTAAATGAACTAGACTTTATTTATTAATTTCTGACACTTATCAGACACCTATTT
Organism: Podarcis erhardii; assembly: GCF_964252035.2. Classification (NCBI taxonomy): domain Eukaryota; kingdom Metazoa; phylum Chordata; class Lepidosauria; order Squamata; family Lacertidae; genus Podarcis; species Podarcis erhardii. Next base: position 31,692,545 of record NC_138505.1, on the reverse strand, counting down.
ATAAAAACAATCTCTTAAATATTGCGTGACGCATTTAAAACACAACCCTATATAGTAAAAATGCTTATCAAAACTTGTAAAATCCAAACCGGCATGCCACTAAGGCTGTGTACGCACTAGACCTTTAAAGCACATTCTTTCCCTCAAAGAATTCTGGGTACAGTGGACGCTTGGGTTGCGAACGTGATCCGTGCGGGAGGCATGTTCGCAACCCGGTGCTTTCACAACCCGCAGTGCCACATCTGCGCATGTGTGTGGGTCGCAATTCGGCGCTTCGGCACGTAGCGCAATTTAGTGCTTCTGCGCATGCGCAATCACCAAAACCAGAGTAACCTGTTCTGGTACTTCCGGGTTTGGCGCGGTGAACAACCCAAAAACGCACAACCTGAAGCGTCTGTAGCCCAAGGTATGACTGTATTGTAGTTTACCCCTCGCAGAGTTACAATTCCCAGCTACCCTGAAGAAACTACAGTGCCCAGAATCCTTTGAGGGAAAGAATGTGGTTCCAATGTGCTTTAAAGGCATAGTGTGCACACAGCCTCATGGGGGGGGGGGACAACTTCCAGAATGGAAAGCAGGGGCTTTACCACTAAGCTAAAGCCCCTCTCAGAAAACATGTTGCCGTGTATGAGGTCAGACTTATTTGTCCACTGAGCCAAGCCTTCCTGAATCTGGTACCCTCCAGATCTTGCGTAGGCAAACTAAGGCCCGGGGGCCGAATCCGGCCCAATCGCCTTCTAAATCCGGCCCGCGGACGGTCTGGGAATCAGTGTGTTTTTACATGAGTAGAATGTGTGCTTTTATTTAAAATGCATCTCTGTGTTATTTGTGGGGCATAGGAATTTGTTCTTTTTTTCTTTTCTCCCCCCCCCAAAAAAAAACATAGTCTGGCCCCCCCACAAGGTCTGAGGGACAGTGGACCAGCTCCCTGCTGAAAGAGTTTGCCGAGCTGTGATGCTACTGGACCCCATTCCCCATAAGCCCCTACCAGCATGGTAAATGATTAGGGATTGTGGGAGGTGTAGTCCAACAACAACAAAATCTGGACCAGGCTGGGAAAACTGACAGCCCAATGCTGTTCGCTGTGACCCCACCTGAACCAGTGGTACCTCAGGTTTAGTACTTAATTTGTTCCGGAGGTCCGTTCTTAACCTGAAAGTGTTCTTAACCTGAAGCACCACTTTAGCTAATGGGGCCTCCTGCTGCTGCTGCGCTGCCGGAGCATGATTTCTGTTCTCATCCTGAAGCAAAGTTCTTAACCCGAGGTAATATTTCTAGGTTAGTGGAGTATGTAACCCAAAGCGTATGTAACCTGAAGTGTATGTAACCTGAGGTACCACTGTAGTTAAAGCAGCAGTTGCCGGTGCTCGGAGTGAGCGTGAATATGTACGCCGGGTGGGGGACCGCCAGCCCATCCCTCGCCACCGATGCCGCCAGAGCATCCCTACCCGATAAGAGCAAATTTGGGCTGCACTGAGCCAACTGCCTGCCCACGCAGGGAGAAGCCTGGCCAGCTGACATGGCCCTTGGTGGGCGGAGAGGAGCACCAGGCTGGGCCATGCCTGGGGCACCTGGTTTGTGCCCCCTCAAAAATTGTGCGCAGCCCCCTGGCAAACCCCCCCCACACACTGTGCCTTAAAGCTCTTCAAACCACCCTTTCTCAACCTGTGGGTCCCCAGATGTTGTTGAACTACAACTCCCATCACCCCTAGCTAGCAAGGCCAGAGCTCGGGGGTGATGGGAGTTGTAGTTCAACAACATCTGGGGAACCACAGGTTGAGAACCGCTGCTTTAAACACTCATGGCTATTCCAAAGGAATCCTGGGAAGTGTAGTTTGTTGGGAGAGGCCAATTCCTCTCACAGAAATACAATTCCCAGAGTTCCCTGGGATGAGGAGTTGATTGTTAAAACTGCTCTGAGAATTGTAGCTCTCAGAGGGGAATTGGAGTCTCCTAACAACTCAGGCAGGATTTTTAAAATTATTATTATTATTATTATTATTATTATTATTATTATTATTATTATTATTATTATTTTGAAGAAGCCATGACTTACTACAAAGAGGTCAAGTGGCAAAGTGCTAGGATACTGCTTTCAGGGTGGATTTGATTTAAATCAAATCAATTTAAATCACGATTTAAATCACTAGTCAGTAAGACTTGACTTAAATCATTTTAATTTTTTTTACAGAATGACTCATTCTTGCTGGTATAATAATCTTAATATTTACAACCAGATGAAGGTTTCATTTTTGGAATAATAAATTTTCAGAGTAGTTTTTATAGTTATATCAAAAATGACTGATTTGGTTATACTATTAGAAATACAAAGACAGGTCATTATGAAATTATTGTTTATATTTGGACAACTTTTCTGCTGTACTTTATTCGAAGGAGAAAAACAATCATTTCCTTAATAACAATTTAAACAATTTAGTTAACTAAAGCAATAACATTATAGCATATGTATACATGTTTGTTAGGTGATGTGATTAAATGATTTTTAAAAAAACCAAAACAGCTTAGACTGAGTTTTAGCACACATGAAAAACTTAAAACAAATCCTTATTTCCTGATGAATAGCCTTTGGACTATAATGTAACTTAAATAGAAAACTATCTTTAGAAAGATTTTCCCTCCAAAAGCATTTTATTTTAAAAATCCGATTTAAATAAAAAAATTGATTCAAATAAAAAATCCAATTTTTAATTTTTAATTTTTTTTTTTTTAATCCACCCTGACTGCTTTAAATGTATAATGCAGATGACACCAGTGACTGGAAGTGGCTCTGAAGGGTCTCAAGCAGGGGTCCCCCTCACAACCAACCCATAGCTTTATAGTTGTAGGAATCTGGGATTAAAACGAAGACGTGCTCTACCACTGAGCCTAACGCCTCCAATATTCATCCATTATGATAGGCTGTGACCCCAGCTCACACCGGCTGCTTAACTGTTGGCAAGGCTTTCTTGTTTCTTAAAAACAAATCAAATGGTAATCGTAGAAAGTCATCTTGGGAATTTATATTCGGCACGGCAACTCCCTACCATGTCATTTTAATAAACACACTTCAAGGCCTTGAACTCTCAGCTTGGCTGAGCTACGCCCAGGACGAGAGCAGCTGTCAGAGAGTAGCCACATGCTCTGGTCATTCAGCTCTAAGTAAAGCAGCAGAGTTCATCAATCTACTCTAGCGTCTTACCTTGGACATTTATTGGCCAACGTCAAAGGCTCCACCCGAACCAGAGGCTGCATTGAGAGGAAAGCCAAGAACCAGAAATGGGAACCAGAGGAACGAAACCAAGAAAGAGGGCACAGGAATTGTCAGGATCCCACCAAACCCAGAAGCGACTCTTCTGAGAAAGAGCTTGAGGACCTACGGAGAACCCCAGTACTATTTATTAAATTTGTATCCTGACCTTTCTCCCAAAGGAGCCCAGGTCAGTAAACATCAAAATGTTAAAACAATACAATACAATACAATACAATACAATACAATACAATACAATACAATACAATACAATACAATACAATACAATACAATACAGCGGTACCACTGGTTGCGGACACGATCCGTTCCGGGGTGCCATTCTCACCCTGAAAAGTCCGTAACCAGAGAGGTGCTTCTGCACATGTGCGAAGCGCGACAGAGAATTTCTGTGCATGCACGAACCGCACAGAACGATTCTGCGCATGCGCGCACGGTGAAACCCGGAAGTAAACACTTCCAGGGTTGCCGCGTTCTTAACCCGGATAAAACGCAACATGAAGCGTTCGCAAGAAGAGGTATGACTGTACAATACAATACAAAAAATCTCAAAACAGGAAGTATTTAACTAGCATTGCAGGGGACCTTTGCTGAATGTGATTTACTGGTGGACAAACATTATAGACGAATACACGTTACATGCAAATTTAGGGCAATGGCTCTGAGACAGCAAAGTTGCCTGGATGCAGAATGTCCCAGGTTCAATCCCAGGCATCTCTGTTTAAACGAACCAAGTGGCAATTAATAAGAAAGACAGCTGCCTGAGATTCAGGAGAGCTGCTGCTAATCAAACTGGTCAATGTTATGACATCGATGGGTAAATAATTTGACTTGGTATAAAGCAGTTTCCTATCTTGGCCACGCGGGGACGCGGGTGGCGCTGTGGGTAAAACCACAGTGCCTAGGACTTGCCGATCGCATGGTCGGCGGTTCGAATCCCCGCGGTGGGGTGAGCTCCCATCTTTCGGTCCCAGCTCCTGCCCACCTAGCAGTTCGAAAGCACCCCTAAGTGCAAGTAGATAAATAGGTACCGCCTTATAACGGGAAGGTAAACGGCGTTTCCGTGTGCGGCTCTGGTGCTGGCTCGCCAGAGCAGCTTCGTCACGCTGGCCATGTGACCTGGAAGTGTCTCCGGACAGCGCTGGCCCCCGGCCTCTTAAGTGAGATGGGCGCACAACCCTAGAGTCAGACACGACTGGCCCATACGGGCAGGGGTACCTTTACCTTTACTATCTTGGCCATGTGGAAGGGAATCGGCGGATAACGTGGCACTAGATTAAGTGTTTGGGGAACGTCCCTTTTAAATCCCAGCTAATTGCAATCTCTCGGCTGCACTTTAAAGAGCAGAGAAGCCACCTAAGCCAGCTTCTTAGCCTCTCAACGGCAGTCAGCTTCCCTAGTAGATGTTACACAGTCTTTAACTTAAAGTGACATCTACACCATGTTTGAACAAAACAGCTTTAATTAAGCTCTAGTCTTCCAGCGGACCGAATTAGACCCACCACCTGGCATTCCACTCAAAGCAATCCCATTTGAGCGCGCGCTGTGGTCAAAGACGGCTTTCCAAAAGCAAGCTGCCGAAGCCTTCGGTATTTCCAGATCAGAGAAGACCCAAGCGGTGCAGGTTGCCAGCTGAATGGATAAGGTTATAAACAACAATCCATAATGAAGCCTGACCAGATTAAGAGTAAAAGAGCTTATTGATTAAGCAGCGTAATGGAAGAAAGCTACCTTCATTTCAAAGTGGGACTTGGCACAATTAATTAAAAAAAAATACATATAGGAAATTAAGCAATATTTTAGAAGGAACTAAGCTTTTTAAGTCGCTAATCCCTGCCACAAATTGAGTGAGCTGCACCTCTATGCTCCTATATTATGTTTCGCATGCATGTTTCTCTGTGTGTCTTAAGACTGACTGGGGGGGGGGGAGAAAATATTAAGGAGTGAAAGCTCCCCTGCACAATTTGCAATCCACCAAAGTGAATATAGGATACCTACAAAGTATTCCGACTTGCAAGTTGTTCAGCACCCCTCCTGTCCAGTATAATTCTTCATTATTACAAAGTTAAAAATATAGACATAACCTACAAATGGGAAGCTTTTAATTAACACTGCATATGATTTTTATTGACTTAGCTGAAAGTAAACATTACTGGCAAATTTAGGTGAGCCGCTCAACAGCAAAAGCTTTTCTCTGTATGCAGGATGTCCCAGGTTCAATATTGCATGTCTCTAATTACAAATAAAGACATATACTGTAGTCCTGGCAGCTCCTTCTTATACCAGGAAATCAGCTTTCAGGAGGACATTTGGGATTGCAGTTGTAGTACAGGGCTAAACTGTGTCCCTGACTGCTGTTTCTCTGTTCTAAATTGTTCCAAGTTCTTCCCTCCCTCCCACCAGAGGGGCAAAGCTACAAGAGAGAGCAAGAGGTGTGCAAGGAAAGGGTTAATCAACTCCTCATGTTTCTTCATTCGCACTCCCTTCTGCCACAAAAATGGGTTGTTGTTGTTTTTTAAAAAAATCTAATTTTGCCTTAGGGTTCCAGTGGGATCTTTGACTACTTCCCTTTGAATAGCTCATCTCGCTTTATTGGCTGAGGGAGCTGGTGTACAGCTTCCAGGTCATGTGGCCAGCATGATGAAGCCGCTTCTGGAAACGCCGTTTACCTTCCCACCGGAGTGGTACCTATTTATCTACTTGAATTGTGACGTGCTTTTGAACTGCTAGGTTGGCAGGAGCAGGGACCGAGCAACGGGAGCTCACCCCGTCGCGGGGATTCGAACCGCTGACCTTCTGATCGGCAAGTCCTAGGCTCTGTGGTTTAACTCACAGCGCCACCCGCATCCCTTATTGCAATAAGTACATAGCGATAAATCGACAAACAAGCAAACATGAGCAGGGTCCCGTTTGACAAACATGCCCCTAACTTCCTCATGTGTTTCAAACACATCATGAAGTTGAATCCAGGCCATTAAGGTTTCAGATAGAGATCTTCTTTAATTAAAAACAAAATGGCGCCTCTGAGGCGTGTGTGGGGCTTGGAGATCTGCAAGAATACATCTAAGGTTGCCTAGAGATTGCTTAGTTGTCAAGACAGAGGAAAATAAATGGAAGACTTTGACCCGCTACCAAGTGCTCAGCCAGGTGTATGAAACCTGGTCTCTGAGCCTTTCTTTAAAAAGAAAAAAAACATATATAAAATCACTTTATTTATTTCAAACATTTATACACTGCTTAATTTACAACCATCTCCAGGAGTTGGACAGAAGACTCAGTACCTTAGAACTGTTTAAAACAAAACAATCAGAAATGAATTTAAAAGCCTGCTGTAGTAAAAAATGAAGGCGAGGGCTTTGGCTGGCTTTGAAGTTCAACTGTCTAGACTTCAACTAGAAGGGAGTTGAGTTCCACAAAATTGGGCCCACAATACTGAACACAAGTTAACATGATGCAGAGACACAATAGGGGTGTTCACACATTATATTCAAGTTCAGGCTGTAAATGTTTTGCACTCATAAATTTATCTGCATGTAACATTCAGCGAGCAGACTGCCTGTATGTACAACAGTGGCATCTGAGTACACCTGCGAGATCACCTTAACCAAATATATACCCTCTCGACCGCTTCATTCTGCAGAACCAGCAGTATTGAAGGTGCCACATAATACCCGTTCCGCATCTGTAAGAAATCAATGTTTCGCTGCAATAGCATTCACACTTTGGAACTCCTTGCCTATTGATATCAGGCAGGCACCTTCACCGTAGTCTTTTTCAGTGCCTGGTAAAAACATTTTTGTTTAGATGAGCCTACCTAGGTATCTAGAATGCTGATGCGTTTTTTTAAAGCATATTGTTGGTTTTAATTTTTCTGGGTGTTTTAATGGTTTTTACTCATCGTTGTATTGTTTTATTCTTTTTGCAAACCACTTGGGTTGTTTTTTCAAAAAAACAATCAAGTGGTATATCAATTTTATGAAATAAATAGTTGCTCTGTATAACTCAACAAGCATACTCTCTTCACACAAACCCTCCTACACTGAGAGAGAGAGAGAGAGAGAGAGAGAGAGAGAGAGAGAGAGAGAGAGAGACTGCGCCTGTGTGCTGATGCATTAACCTGCAGGGTACCCCAATAAAAGCCCTGATTGGATCAATAAAGGCAGGTGTGTGTGTGTGCGTGCGTGCATTTATTTAACAAAATGTATACACCACTTAATTGTAGTACAGTGGTACCTCGGGTTAAGTACTTAATTCGTTCTGGAGATCTGTTCTTAACCCGAAACTGGGTTTTTTTAAAATTTATTTTTTATAATAGATTTTATTAAAGTTTTGAAGGTTACAGAAAGAAAAGTAGAAAAAGTTAAACAAAGCACAAAAACAAAAAGAGGAAAAAAAACACAAATCCAACCTTTACATAACTTTCTTTCCTTTGCTTATTTCCTTGACCTCCTCACACCGCCCTTTTTTGTATTCTAGTTCAATTAGATATTTCAGCAAATTCTTTCCATCTTTGTTTTTATCCTAAAAATTTATCTTGATATACTATAATTTTACATTCTCCTCTTTCACTAATTACCAATCCATTTTTACTTAATCCTTTATAACATTTCTGCTAAAACCACATAGCTTCATTCCAAACCTGAAACTGTTTTTAACCTGAAGCACCACTTTAGCTAATGGGGCCTCCCGCTGCCGCCGCGCCGCCGGAGCAAGATTTTTGTTCTTATCCTGAAGCAAAGTTCTTAACCCGAGGTAATATTTCTGGGTTAGCGGAGCCTGTAACCTGAAGCGTATGTAACCCGAGGTACCACTGTAAAACCTCAAAGCTAAGTGCTGCAGACCCCCTGTTTTTCAAAAGCTAAGCCATGGACTCCCTACTTTTGAAAAAAATTGATATTTCTACGGTAGTTTTTGTTACGTGAATGAGGCCATGGTCCCTGGAACTCCAACTGTGAACCACTGCTCTAAGCAGTTTACAAGAGATATTAAAATTATAGATTAAAAACACGTTTAAAACAACTAGGGATAATGAAAATTAACAGGTTTGGGTTTTTTAAAAACATTAAAAATGCCAACATCTATATGTCTGCATGGTCTTGCCAAAAAGAAAATGTTTCAAGCAGGTATCAAAAGAAGTACTGTACAGTGAAGGCACCTTCCAGATGTCAATAGGCAAGGAGCTTCAAAGTGCAGGTGCTGTTGTTTTACAAAGGGTTGCCATATTTCAAACAGTGAAAAATCCGGATGGAAAACTTATTGACCTTTTTTTTTTGGAAAGATTTTTTTTACAACTGTGGTTAGTAATCTCCCAAATTGCAATTCTCAACAGTTGGCATTCAGAGATGAGGAATACTGCCTCCAACAGTGCCACTCAGGCCTTATCCTCCATTAATTTGTCTAAACCACTATTGCATTGGCTCCCAGTATGTTTCCGAGCACAGTTCAAAGTGTTCATGCTGACCTTTAAAGCCCTAAACAGCCTCGGCCCAGTAGACCTGAAGGAGCGCCTCCACCCCCATCGTTCAGCCCGGACACTGAGGTCCAGTGCCAAGGGCCTTCTGGCAGTTCCCTCGCTGCGAGAAGTGAGGTTACAGGGAACCAGACAGAGGGCCTTCTTGGTAGTGGCGCCCGCCCTGTGGAACGCCCTCCCATCAGATGTCAAGGAAATAAACAACTATCTGACTTTTAGAAGACATCTGAAGGTAGCCGTGTTTAGGGAAGTTCTTAATGTTTTATTGTGTTTTTAATATTCTGTTGGGAGCCGCCCAGAATGGCTGGGGAAACCCAGCCAGATGGGCGGGGTATATATGTATGTATGTATGTATGTATGTATGTATAAATAAATAAATATTATTATTATTATTATTATTATTATTACCATCCATGCATCAGATATAGCCATCAGATATATAAGCTAGCTGCCAAATGGCGCCTTAAACCTTACAGTGGAAGTTACAATGGAATGTCTAGGCAACATTTTTTTACCATTGAATTATTATTATTATTATTATTAAAAATAATTATTATTTATAAAAAATTATTATTATTATTATTATTATTATTATTATTAAAATAATTATTATTTATTAATAATAATAATAATTCAATGGTAAAAAAATGTTGCCAAGACAATAATAATAATAATAATAATAATAATAATAATTTAATTTCTCTACCACTTTATACTTTAAAGGGGGGGAAATCAAAGCAGTTTACAGCACATTAAAACATCAAATAAAATGATCTAGAATAAAACAAGCTTCAAGGAAAATATTTCAGATCCTCTTCTAAATGACATTTTGCTTTCCCCATATTTATTTACCTACTTCATTTATATAGCTGCCCCATTGCAGAAGTAATCTGGGAAGGCTGCACAGTGTAGTGGTTAAAGTGTCAGACTAGGACCTGGGAGAACAGGGTCCCAATCCCCACTATGTCATGAAGCTCACTGGGTGACCTTGGAGTCAGTCACAGCCTCTTAACCTGCCTCACTGAGTTTCCACAAGTTCATTGATTTTGGCTTGCAAATAGCCACTTGCCTGGGACAAATAAGCATTGCCTGCAATCACCTAGCAATGGTAAATAAAAAAATGATAGATCCATTTAGCCTTCATCGTCCATAGTCAAAATGTTGTAACGAGAGGGTCTAAGGGCAAACTGGGACATTCAGATGCTTTGGGACTACAGTTCCCATCATCCCTGACCACTGGTCCTGTTAGCTAGGGATCATGGGAGTTGTAGTCCCAAAACATTTGGAGGGCCCAGTTTGCCTATGCCTGATCTAAGGAATAGGGAAATTGAGCCACAACATTCAGAATCAGAACCAAAAACTGCAGACAGTTGAATAGGATCCCTAGTTTTGTTTTAAACAAAATAAATCAAACAGAATTTTAAAATAAGAGTTTTGTAGTGGTTAAATTATCCCACTGCCTTTGTACTGACTGCCCAGAACACTGGAAAGCAGATACAAGTTTCCTTCTTGTTGGTGAATGGTTGGACTACCTCCTGCATATTTCTCCTTATATTTCTGCAAGTGAAGGAACTAGAGACTTAGGTGTCCTGTTGTGGTTTTTGCATGAAAGCTGAACAAACAAGGATAGGACTGGAATATCACTGATATCCCATAGGGCCCTTTATGGCTTCATTCCTGCCCTCCTATATCACAAATGGCAAATAGAGACAAATATTAAATAATGCAGCATGGCTAATTTGAACTACATGTTCAAAGTGAAAATCAAGTCCCTAGACCAAACAGTCACGGCTCAAAAATTTCTGGTTCAACACTGCTTTTGGATCATGCACCACACAAATGGCCACCTGGGATTTGGAGGGCTCTCGCCATAGGTCACTATTGCTCCCAATAGTTTTTTACTCAGTTTCAATATCGCTCTTAGACCAAGGTTTTCTGAATCACGGCGACTCCTCTTCCAGAAAATATCTGTTTGTTTGTTTCTATTTAGCTAAACTGTTTTTTCTACGCTGGCTTCCAGCCAAAGCTTCCAGAGCGATTACCATATGTATAATTTTTTAAAGCTCATTAAATCTGAAATACTAATTAAAGCAAGCACCAACAATAAAGAAAAAAATAAATAAATAGCAAAACACCAAGATAACCATTCAAAGCCAAGGAGGTGTCTAGTGTCTTTTCAACACATCTTCACCACATGTTGAAAAGACACTAGGGTCCACCGCAGCCAGCTGGCTTTGGGTAGAGCATTTCACAACCGAGGTGCAGCCACTAAAAAGGCCCTTTATCCACTGAGCACTCCTTAAGGCAGCGGCATCTTCCCCTGCTCTGGTGTCCCCCAGATATTGGTGCCCATCAACCTTGATCACTAGCCATGCCGATTGGGGCTGATGGGAGCTATATCCCAAAACATCTGGAGGAGCACAAAGTTGGGGAACGCTAGTAGAGCCCTGGAAGCAGAACCTACCAAACGGGCAAGCTCATATGGTAAACAGAATTCTTTCAGGTAGCCTAGGAATACTCTCTTCGAAAATCAGACCTACACCTACAACATGTCAACTTTTCCAATGTCTTGTGCCATGGTAAGCTTGGATGCCCTGCCTATAATTAGAAAGGGGTCAAGTCTGCAAAATAGGTGGGGCTGGGTGAGGGGGAAGAGTCAGGAGAAGAGAAGAGGAAAGAAAGCAAGTTTTTAACCACCAGCCATGTCTATGTCTCATTCAGGAAGTATAGCCAGTTTTTCAATCAATGTGCCATTCAAAGCAAAAAAAAAATAATACAATTTGTCCCAGATACAAACACACTAAAGCAACAACCCCGGAACCATTTGATTAGGGCAACACAACCGACGTTGATCTCTTATGCAAACATCCCATTTTACCATCAAGGTACAACAATGACTCCAAGGACATGAACCCTTGTTGGGTGTTAACACACGTACAGTGCATTTTTGCAGCCAAGCTAGACCTACATTTGATACTACATCCTCATAAATACCTTCCCTTGAGCTCAGATCCAGTGAAAATAAGACCGCATGCTAACAGCTAATCAGCAGAGAATAATGTGTATTTTTTTCCTAATCATCTCAATAAACATTTGGATTCTTTTACCATTCAGAGAGCTAGAAGACCCAACAAACAGTTCAGAGCACAAACTATATCTATGCTGGAATGAAAGTTATATAGAGGTTTCCTTTAAAAGGCAAGTAATTGCAATTACTTTAACAACCCCCTGCTTTGCATGCAAAATTTAAAATGAGGAGAAAACTAAAAGAAAGCTACTGGAAACCTCCAGGCTAAAGCATTTGGGGGGGTGTATGAAGGCAAATGCTTTTAAATCTCTCCCCCTTTCCTTTTAAATGAGGGAATGAACCCCATTAAGATGTGCACATTAAATACTTGAGTTTCCAGCACAACCAGAAGCTCAATGGTGCTGCCTCCGAAGGATTTTCTCCAGGCAGCCTTCACCATCCTCCCCAAACCAACAAGACATTTGCTGCAAAAAAGCCCCAGAGGCCAATTCTCTCTTTCGCTCCACACAGCCAGCTTAAGGAGAGACAAGGCTGGCGAGCTGAATCTGCCTATATATATAAAAAAACAAGAGGCTTGATTTGGGTTGGCTAATTGCAGCAAAAAAAAAAAGAAGCGCTTTTTGCACTTCTCAGGATGATGCTCACTCAAAACATACATCAACTCCCCCCTCCTTTTTTCCCTCCCCTTTTGCGCACAGGAGCAGAGCGCGGGGGGGGGGGGAGAGGGAGGGAGACAGAAAAAGAAGACAGCATTTAATTGGCGCCTCCAATGTACACAGACAAGCAGCCGCAAAAGTCTGATAGGGCTGATTTGCCATGAAATGGTGGTTCCTTATGAGTCGAGGATCTTTTTTTTTTAAAGGCTGCTGGAGCGAGAGGATGTGAATCAAATAACCAGGAAAATCTCTGCAAAGTAGGAAGCGTCCCCCGCCACCCCACCCAACGCCACGGCCGCCGCAATCGCCACCCCCAAGGGGGGGGGGGAAGAGATCTGGGCACCTCGAAAGCATCACCACCAACGCAGGGGCCTCTCCAATGGATCAAAGCAACTCTCCTGCCTCCTCCATAGCAACCCAGTCCCCGAAAGGTACCTAGCCGGCACCACAAACCAGGCCTTATTTGTATCCCCCCCCCTCTGCACTCCCCGCTTCCTGATAGAAACCCGCGGAGCTCGTCTCGTCGGCATTCTCCTTTCCAACTTACGTGAAGACGAAGAACAAAGTAGTAGATCCCACTAATAAGGCTGCTGCTGTGGAGACCGGGATGTATTTCGTAGGTTTAAATCTCTTTCCAATGCTACTGGGCATCCTGTAAGTTACACATCACTAGGTATCAAATCCCAAAGAGTCCGAGAGGCACCAGCGAGTCGCCCGAGAAAAGAGGGAGAGGGAGAGGGGGTCGGGGGGAGAGAGAAAGAGAGAGACACACACGAGAGAGAGAGAGAGAAGGAGAAAGAGCGAGCGAGCGAGCGAGGTGAAGCCCTGGCGATGCGGAGACGAGGCAGGGGAGGGGGGAAAGGGGGTAGGGAGGAAGAAAAAAAAGAGGGAATGAGACAGAAAAGAGGGGGAGGGAGGGAGAGAAAAAGAGGGATTGGGAACAGCTGACCTCTCCAGCACAGGAAATCCCACCCACACAACAGGCCTGCCCACTCGGCTGATGTCAACGAGCCCCTTAAGGTAGAACTGCGGAGCGCGCAATTGGAGAGGGAGGACGCGCGCCCGCCCGCCCGCGCGCCGGGAGAGAGGCGCTAAAGGGGCCCGGAAAGCGCCGCCGAGGAAAGGCAGTCCCTCGCCTCCCTGCCCTCAAAGGAGCGGCATTTGGTCCCTAGCTACCTGGCGGGGCTTTAAGGCCTCCGCCCGCCACGGAGGGTCCCTCCCGCCAGCTTAAAAAAGAAATGGAGAGATGCTTTCAGGCTTGCGGTAGCAGAGCAGCGCGCTTTCAAGCTGGCGGCGTCTCCTGCGTGCGCGCAGCAGAATCGCGCCTGGAGAGCTCGCCGCGGAAAATGGACCCCGGTGGGAAGGGAATGCAAGAATTGCCTCCTTTAAAATGTGTTTATTTTGTTAGTGGAGGGGGTGATCTTCAAGTTTTGGAGGTCACCTTGCAATGCAGAAGAAGTTGTTGGAATCAGGGCTTGGGCTGCGCCAGGGGTTTTTCCTTCCTAGGAATAATAACCAACAGTTTGTTTATGGCTTTGAGGTCCCGCCCCAGAGCAGCCTTGTGTTGGGTCAAGCCAAAGGCCTGTCATCCTGCTGTCACAGGTGCGCCTTGGATGCTTCCTGAAAGCCCACATGCAAGACCTGAGGACAACAGTCTCTTCAGCCCTTGCAGTTCCCAACAGCTAGTATATACCGCCTCCGATGGTGGAGGTAGAATATAGCCAACAGGGCTGGCCTGTCTATGAGGCAGCTGCCTCAGGCGGCAGAATCCACCAGGTGGCAGCTTCTGGGTTTCAGTAAGATCTTGCAGGGCTCTTGCAAGATCTTGCTGGATGCCGCCACTTCTCTGGTGCCACTGTGGCTGCCTCTGCCCCTGAAACAAGAAGTGGCTGCAGTGGTAGCTTCCAGGTTCTGGTGAGATCTTGCCTAATGCTGCCCTGTGAATCATGATGTGCGTTCACACTATGCAAAAATCACAATGTGTGGAAAACCCCTTGAAGCCAGAGACGCTTCTCGATTCCAGCAGCCGCTGTGAACTCTGCCGGCAAAAATCACGATGCGGGGAAAACCGTGAAGCCAGCCAATGCCTCTGTGTAGCTCCATCCTTCTTTCAGACATCGTGATATATCAGTATATTGCAATGTTTAGCTGGTGATATGTCACAATGTTGAAAACCAGGTATTGCCCAGCGGTATTGCCCTACGGATAACTTTGTCCTCCATGAATTTGCCTAATCCTCTTTCAAGGCCATCCAAGTTGGTAACCATCATTGCCTGCTTGAAGAGCGGGTTCCGTAGTTTAACTATGTGCTGTCACTTCTTTTTGTCTCCTCCATCTTCCAACATTCAGCTTCACTGCATGGCCTTAGGTTCTGTTATTGTGAGATTTGCAGAACTCGTTCACCAAAAGTCACACTGTACATCGTCTTTTGCTTGGCGGTGAGCAGCTGCTGCAGCTTCCTGGACATACAGCTTGATCAGTACAAGCCAGTGTGGTGTAGTGGTTAAGAGCGGTAGTCTCGTAATCTGGGGAACCGGGTTCGCGTCTCCGCTCCTCCACATGCAGGTGCTGGGTGACCTTGGGCCAGTCACACTTCTCTGAAGTCTCTCAGCCCCACTCACCTCACAGAGTGTTTGTTGTGGGGGAGGAAGGGAAAGGAGATTGTTAGCCGCTTTGAGACTCCTTAAAGGGAGTGAAAGGCGGGATATCAAATCCAAACTACTACTACTACTACCGATTTACTGACTGACTCCGTCATACTGAACTACGTGGTGGTATATGAACCTGCCTTTTTAGGTGGCTGCACACAGTGGTGGTTGGTGGTGGTAAGTGGAACCAGAGCTAACTAAGCCAGCTAACTCTAGCTTCCCTTCCATCCTGCTTTCTGATGAGTACTAGGAGAGCAACACTGGAGGAAATTGACTGCCAGTTCCTGGATCTTCTATCCCATTCTCCTTCTTAAAAAAAAAACCTTTTTGGGTGGTACTATCCAAAGTAATGCTAAAGTAAGAGCCATTTAGTGATATACTTATCCTACCAGAGGTGGTTTTAGGATAGCCCAGAAGGGGGCGCCACAACATTGTAGCAAGAAAGGCTGGGGGCACCAAAATTTAGTGGTGTCCAGTGTGCCACTGAAATTTGAGCTACTGAACAGAGTACAGTCCCCCTTCCTTTTTAATTTTTACTTTGCTTACAGGGCAGCTGAGCACACTGCAAATGTGATACCTGGTAGCAGATACTACTAACTTTGATTGATTAATTTAAATGGCTCTATGAGTCTAACCCATCATCTATCTAACCTGTGCTTTTTTATAGCTGCTATAAAGGCAGAGGCACACCTTTGTGGAAGATGGATCCGATCCACCATCGAGTGGAAATTACTTGGAGGTGCATAGCACCTGGACTGTGGAACTGAAAGGCTGTAACGTTGTGATGCCTAACGTGTTTTTCATTCCAGGTCAAAAAGCCCAGCTGATGCAGCATGGCTGTTCTGTCTATGGCAACAGAGTGGGACCATCCAGAGGAACGAAAGCGACATTATAAATGGCTTGTTCTTACTATGTCGTGATGTTAACACAGGGGATGGTGGGAAGATTGGAGAGGCAAGTGATGTTATGTCTGATAACCATTCTTTTCATGCAGGATGTGTGCATGGGTCTTCCAGATTGCTGATGTCTGACACGAAGATGGTCTGGTGTACCAGTGCTCAGGACAAAGCAAAAGGAGGAGGCAATATGGCGCCCTATTGGTGATGATGACAGTGACAAGGCGAACCCAGAAAAAGCCAAGATGCCAATGATTGGATCTGACATGTGGGTTCCAAAGTCACAGAGCGATACACTTGGCAAACATAGTTTGCAAGGCATTTCCCTGGATTCAGACGGAGTTTCTGATGGGAACTGTGACAAGATAATAAACCTGGAAAAAGCCAGGATGCCAATGGATGGGTCTGACATGTGGGTTGAGATGTCACGAGGCAGGGAGCATAGATTCTTCCTGGGGCAAGGCTTGTACG
Organism: Podarcis erhardii; assembly: GCF_964252035.2. Lineage (NCBI taxonomy): Eukaryota > Metazoa > Chordata > Lepidosauria > Squamata > Lacertidae > Podarcis > Podarcis erhardii. The sequence continues at coordinate 31,676,111 of NC_138505.1, read as the reverse complement.
GAGTACTAAGGCCTCATAAAGGTAAAGGTAAAGGGACCCCTGACCATTAGGTCCAGTCGTGACCAACTCTGGGGTTGCTGCGCTCATCTCGCTTTCTTGGCCGAGGGAGCCGGTGTACAGCTTCCGGGTCATGTGGCCAGCATGACTAAGCCGCTTCTGGCAAACCAGAGCAGCGCACGGAAATGCCATTTACCTTCCCGCCGGAGTGGTCCCTATTTATCTACTTGCTTTTGAACTGCTAGGTAGGCAGGAGCAGGGACCAAGCAACGGGAGCTCACCCCGTCGCAGGGATTTGAACCACCGACCTTCTGATTGGCAAGTCCTAGGCTCTGTGGTTTAACCCACAGCCCCACCCGCATCCCTAAGGCCTAATACCGAGATGATTTTACTCACTAGGGATGTTGAGTGCAATACAGAATGGGAGGGAAATCAGGGTATTTTCCTAGGCTACCCCATTGCTGAAGACTTAGATACTAAATCTGTTACTGTTATAAACAGCAGGTGCTCTGAGTTGAGTTCCACTAATACAGTGGAGGAGATGCGCCAGGTGCGCAGGTGAGGAGGAGCTACGAAGGGTGAAATGCTCACCAGGTATGCTCAGGAGTTTGCTAACACAGCTGTTGCAGATTTAGCTGTGGTTAGTGGCTCGACACAGGTCTTGGAACCCGGAGTCTTGAAAGGGGTACAGGGTTTGTCCTCGAAGGACAGGAAACCAGGTCCAAAGGCTGTAAGGATAGGCACTGTTTCCTTGGAGAAGGAAGCTGGACCACGTCCAAAGGCCGTGTGTGCCAACACTGATTCCTCAGAGAGGAACAGGGCTGGGGTTAGAGTCCCAACAAAGCCAGGTGTGAGACTTCCTGATAGTCAGAAGGGTTATGATGCCAAGACTAGTCAGAAGTGCAAGACAGTAAGGCCCAAGGCCAATCCAGTTGCAGGTAGTTCCAAGGGTGGAATGGGTGATACAGGGGTATACTGTGTGTATGACATCTGTATAGTTGTTGCAGTTACAATGTTGACTGCAACACAGATCATGGATCAGGGGAGGATGTTAGAATTCCTGCTCCGTGATTGCAGTCATGGGATTGTTGTCTTATCACATGACAGTGTATGTTTTGACTCGATAGTTCTATGATTCTAGATGTTGGGGCCCCCATCAGTTTCCCGTCACTTGCTACATTTTTTAAAAAAGACGAGAGGATGCCAGCGACTGACTCGGGGACTCTCTCTTGCAAAGCAAGTACTGTGAAACAAGCTTATTGACCCTTTCCACTGCCAAGTCACATTGATCCCTGACCACTTTTGCATGACTAAAGGAAAGGGAAGCTGTTGCCTTCCAGATATTGTTGCTGAGTCGCAACTCCCAAGATCTCTGACCCTTGGTCACACTGGCTAAAGTGGATGAGAGGTGCTAGCAGAAGTCACAGGCTTCTCATCCCTTGACCCAAAGGGTATTTTTCAGCCCCCAAAAGCGGCAGAAAACTCTCCAAAAGGTATTACATTTAAGAAAGGAAAGGGAAAACGTGTGGACTATTTGAAAAACTATTGTGAATAACCGAAAACATTAGCACGATTAAAATAGAACAAGCAGTTAAGAGACAAATGAACGGGGAATTTTAAAGGGGGAAGAAAAGGGAATAATTAGAATATGCAGTAGCAAATATTAAACTTAAGAAACCATCGGGCGGGGGGGGGGGGGAGTTCACCCAATGGGTTGGTTTTATTGAATTTGTATTATTGTTGTAAAATTGAAAAAATGACATTTAAAAATATTCCGTTTAATTATCCCAATCTTTAAGGATGAATGTGTCCTTGTTTTCTAAAAGGCCAGGCAATTCACATCTGATAATTAAAGTTTCAAAGTAATTATCTCACCTGCACAAAATGAGTGTTGGGCAAGGCCCACTTTCTGCAGAATACAGAGCATTTACAGCTTAATTACTGCTGCAGCCCTCAATGCTTATTTAATTATGAATCAATGTTCTTGAAACATTTTACATTTATTTCCCCGGTGCCATTTAGGTTTCTTCTTAAGTCAGTACTATTCAAAGCACTCAAGTCACACAACACAAGTCCTGGCCCGACTGTACTGGCCAATTAGTTTCCTGGCCAAATTCAATGTGATGGTTTTCCCCTTTAAAACCTTATGTCTCAGGGCCCCAATATCTCACGGACCACCTCTCCTTAGTTGAACTGACCCACACCCAAGGCCCTTCTGTGTGTTCCCTCCTTGGGGGGGGGGGGTCCAGAGGGTGGCAACATGAGAACACTCATTTTCAGGGGTGGCTCCCTGCTTGTGGAAAGCTCTCCCCTGATGCCATCATTACATAGCTTTAGGTGCCAGGCAAATTTTTTATTTTGCAAATGCTTTAGCTACAGTGGTACCTTGGTTTAAGAACAGCTTGGTTTATGAACAACTTGGTTTAAGAACGCTGCAAACCCGGAAGTAGGTGTTTTGGTTTGTGAACTTTGCCTTGGAAGCAGAACGTTTCACTTCCTGCTAAGTGTAAATTGAGTCCCGTGCTGCTATGGGAAAGCACACCTTGGTTTAACAACGCTTTGGTTTAAGAATGGGCTTCTGGAACGGATCAAGTTCGTAAACCAAGGTGGAATGTTTTGATCCCGCCTTTTTTTTCTTAAAGGGACTTAGATTTGTTTTTCTTTTATGTCAGTTTCAATGCATTTGTTTGTTTATATATGTTAAATTGCTGAGTAACCTTTTTAAAAATAGTAATAACCCCATTCAGAGTTTTGTTCATGGAATTAAGCAGTTCTGCAGACATTTCCCAAGGCAGTGTAAATTAGTTTTAGGAGCCTTGCTATCAACATATGCTTCCCAGAAGTTCACATAGCACCTCTATAAAGATATCCTTTTACACACAAAGTTTGTGAATGACACAATTCAACCTAGAAAGAGTTCATAGCTTACAATGGCAGCAACCAGACTCCAATTCACCTCCCAATTTTAAAAAGAGAGAATTAAATTATAACACCTCACTTTAGTATATTTATTATGTATAGAGAAGTTGAAATATTGTTTATAAAGTTCTGCTGTATGGCTTCGGTTCATTTTTGAAACATTCTCTTCCATAAAAGCATAACATGTGAGTATGAATAGACAATGTAACCCCCCCCCCAAAAAAAATCTAGTCTTGGTTCAACACTGGAAACCTCCAGATTTTACACTGGAGGCTCACAAAACTCTTCCTTCTGCGTAGTAAGTTAACACACTAACACACACAAGCACACCTTCCTTCCTCTCTGCTATAAAAAACAAAAATGTGAAATACGTTTTAACATCCAAAAGGCGCTCCAACCTCAACATGTTTTACGATCAGCAAATGTACCATATAAAAATCATGTCACCTGAATGTTTTAAACAGTTGTAAACAATCACAAGTACAAGTCAGAGGATGTGAAGAAGTATACAAATGTGTCCTGAGACAACATATTTGAAGAAAGGCTTGGTTGCAGCAAAGAGGGTGCCTTAGCATTGAAAAGGTCACATTGCGATATGGCTTGTTGCCATTTTCTGCTTCTGTAACATCAATGTATATCTGATGTTATAAGAACTAAAAAAAAAGCAAGAATGATGATTACAGTTAAATTTATTTTGAAGTTAGTTTGGTGAGCAAAATTTCTCCCTTTGACAAGATAAATCAGAATCCACTTATGGTGACTTTTACAGATGGGAGGATCTGAAGAGCAAGAGACAATGCCCTTTTAACCTTCAAATGCATTACTATCATATATACTGGCAAGAGTCCTTAGTAAGGGATTTGTTGAGGTATTTCTGCAGGTCTTATTCCCACCCCCACATAGAAAAGTCTGAAGAAATTCTAGCAGTCTTGACAGACTCAGCCGTAAGAATCAAACATGACAAGGGCAAAACGCTACACAGCTAACAGTATGCACAAAGAACAGGGGGGGAATTAATCATAGAATCGAAATCCAAAACAATTATTGGAAACAGAAAATCCAGGAAATGTTTATAATTGTAGGTAAAGACAAGAGGACGCATTCTAAATCCATTATATTAAGTGAAAGATTCTGCCACCGTTTCACGTGAAAAGGCTTGCGTTTGAAGTGTTGTGCATACCATTACGAATAGGAAAAGCAACGTTTCACATCTACACACATGCACACTCAATATACAGTCGATGTGTACCTGGGAGGCTCAGACCTTTAAAGACTGCATCAGTTATTCTCACCTCTCAAGTACGTTAGACAATCTATGTGTTTTGAGGAGACCCACACAGTTAACAGAAGTGGGACAGTATAAATGTATAAAAAATGGACTTGGACTGAGACAAGCCCCAATCCAGACACACACACTTGTGCAACAAAGACCTGGATACAGGAATATCATTGGCATTGTCAGCAATCATTGCCTATTTTGCAGTAGAAGTGTAAACTTGTGTGCCAAATGCAGTCAGTCACAAACACCCTTGGCTGTTCACACGTAGAGATCGAAAAGGACTTCCATGTGGAAGTAAGCTTCCACATAAGACTATCCTTGCAGCAAATCCTGCAAGATAACCAATTTTTATTATCAGTGGCAGAACAAGTGGTAGAACATTTTAGTTTAGGTACATGGCATTGAAGTTTAACGCTACATCTGCCCGAGGTTCTATCCCTATGAGTGATGCAGAGTCCTTAAATGTTGATGCTTTCCCCCAAGGATGCTAAGAGATATTCAACTTTCCCACAGCCTGAAGCCCAATTAAGTCAATTCCCCCACCTGCAAAAAGCACTAGGGTATGCTATCATTAAGACAGCAACAAATAACAGGTTATGTAATACACTAATCTTAATACCTGTGTTAAATGGATAGCTTAAACTGAAGTTTTAAAGAGATCATAGTGAACTGGGCTTCGTGTCCCATCTATTCCACAAACTGCTTGTGATCCTAAAGTTTTCCAGACAGCACATTCTTGTTCTGCATGGAGAAATATTTGAAATATAGTAAGGTCTTAAGCTTCATGGTTGCCAACCAGCATCACTTTCAGCCATGGCAAATTCAGAACGTATGTTCTGCCATGCTCGGTCAACTACAAAGGACCATTAGAAACCATAAGTATGCTGAAATCCATTGGAGGATTATGACATTATATTCTAAAGGGTACGCCATCCGTAACAAAGTTTCACGAAACACGTACGTTCACTCAAACCCCACTTACAAGGAAAATATAGAGTATCTTGTTTCATTCATTAACAGCTTTCAGTCACAGTATATGAGAAACATCTTTATTACCTGCACTTTTTCTACTGGTATAATTCAGTTATACTACATCTCATCTAAAGATATGCACTGAAAAATATAACCCAAGGTAATAATTGCAGCCACACATCAGAAGCATACAGAAAATTCAGTTCTGTCCTTTGACACCATTTTCAAACTTTTATTCACTCTCTTGGATGACTATAAATAAGTGTTTCCACTATGGAAAAGAAAGTTTAGCACAGTACATTTTCATGACTGGGGAATGGATTTTTTCTGAAGATCTCTTCAAAAAGGGCAAAAAGTTAGAAAAAAAAGTGAATGTTGTAATACAGTTCTTTATAAAGTCCCTTGTAAAAATTAAAAAATTAAGAAAAAAATAATACACAAGGCCCAAGATGATTTATTGCTTTTCTTCAGTTTTCTCCTTGACTTCTTTCTCCGATTCTTTGATCTCCTCCTTTACAGAAAGTTCTTCTAGTTTCTCGGCAACTTTATCAGCACTATCATTTTTTTCTGTTCCTGCTAAAAAATGTTTAAAGATATTATTAGACAGTGCAGTAGGTAATACGGAAACATGTCAAAAAGATCTGAGAGAACAATATAGTATTTTCTATGGTGTAATAATGCAAGAGTCAGTGTGGCGAATGCTGTGATTTGAACAGATAAGCCAGATTCAAAGCTCCGCTTATTGGGACAGCCTTGGGAAAGCTGTTACGTTTTTGCTACATTTCTACTGTTGTAACATGCAATAACCCACCCTATGCGTACTGCCCCAAGTTATTTGGAGGAAGCAGGGTAATTTGGTTAGGATAAAAGACACGCAACTACAGGCCTGGGAGGGAAGAAGGAAAAGGCATTGCTTGGTTCCTGACTTTCCAATTTCTCACATGCAGGTCCTTATGGCACTCAGATCATAAGCAGCCGAGTTTTTAAAAAAGATACAGTGGTACCTCTGGATGCGAACGGGATCCATTCCGGAGCCCCGTTCACATCCTGAAGGGAACGTAACACGCAACTGCGCGTCGCGTTTCGCCGCTTCCACGCATGGCGTCATTTTGAGCATCTGCGCATGTGGCGAAACCCGGAAGTAACGCGGTCTGTTACTTCCAGGTTGCCGCAGAGCGCAACCCGAAAATATTCATCCCGAAGCTACTTCAACCCAAGGTTACATTATTTGAAAAGTAGAAGCCCTCTACTGCAACATGTCTATGTTTTTATGCCTTCAGGGTAATCTGCAGGAAAAAGTAATGCTTCATAGTTTGAAAAACCATTAACTCAAAGGGGGAGGGGAGAATCTCCCCTCCTTACTCGGAAGATTTTGAAGTGCTAACCATTAATACAATTTTAATTACAAAGCAACTAGCTATTCCACTGTAACAAAATGCTGCAAGAAAGAAATAATTTTGGAATGTTCTGCTATATATATATGAATTTGTATCCATGCAGAGCTATGACGCAGCTATATGAAAACCAGACACTTCAGTGAGAATAACACTTCATGTCCTGATGAGTACATAGAAAGTCAATTGAATACTAAGAGTCTCTCTTAAAAAATCCCAACGTCAAGATTTTTAAAACTGGTAACATTTCTATACCTCAAATTCATCAGTAATAATGAAGCACCTGGAATCATAGAATTGTGGATTGGAAAGGACAAAAAGGGTCATCTGTACCAAGATCAATTGAAACGGACTTCCACAAGTAGGGAAAGTGTTCACAACATCCTGGATTACTCTAGCAGGCCTAAAAAGCACCGTGACTGAATATTGCAGTCAGGCACAGAGTGAGCCTGCTATTAAGCATAAAAATGAAGATTGCTTACCTGTTAATCATGGCCCTGAACACTTGATGTAAGAGCCCTGTGCAATCAGACCAAAGGTCTATCTAGTCTAGCATCCTGTTCTAACAGGGGCCAACCAGATACTTATGAGAGGCTCACAAGCAGGACACAAATCTAACAACGCTCCTGCGTAACTCCCCCATTATGACTAACAGCCATTAAGAGCATCCTCTATGACTGCCTGATCCTCTTCTAAAGGCATCCGTGTTGGTGGTGATTATCACATATTGTGGTAATAAATTCCGTACCTATACAGTGGCACCTTGGTTTACGAATTTAATCCATTCCAGAAGTCCGTTCTTAAACCAAGGCGTGCTTTCCCATAGCAGCGGGGGACTCAATAACAGGAAGCGAAACATGTTCTGCTTCCAAGGCAAAGTTCACAAACCAAAACACCTACTTCTGGGTTTGCAGCATTCTTAATCCAAGATGTTCATAAACCACGGTATGACGGTAACTGAGAAGAGTTTCCTTTGCTTCCCCTCTCACATGTCAGAAACAGAAACAAGGCACAAACACTGAGGGCCATTTGAAAAGCAGAAATCATGTACAGGCAAGCCAAGAGCATCAGAGCACAATGGAATTCCCCTAAGATAAAGAATGCTGTACAAGTCTTTCACTTCACATGTAACATGTCATGCCAAGGTTATCATATGAAAGACCTGCAATACCCTAGATGATCTGTGATTTGGATGGCTGATGGCTTTAGCACAACTCAAAAAATACCGTATTTTTTGCTCTATAAGACTCACTTTTTCCCTCCTAAAAAGTAAGGGGAAATGTGTGTGCATCTTATGGAGCGAATGGAGGCTGCGCAGCTATCCCAGAAGCCAGAACAGCAAGAGGGATCGCTGCTTTCGCTGCGCAGCAAACAGGAAGCGAAACATGTTCTGCTTCCAAGGCAAAGTTCACAAACCAAAACACCTACTTCTGGGTTTGCAGCATTCTTAATCCAAGATGTTCATAAACTAAGCTGTTCTTAAACCAAGGTACCACTGTATGTGTTTTGCAAAGTACTTCTTTTTGTCTATCCCGAATCTCCATCTGTGTTCTTTAGGGAAGTCGCAAAAATTCAACTTATCCTTGATCGTGGCTACTGAGCTACTTATTGGTTATCTGCCATCAGGCTGCAATCACTCATATCACAACTTCATTTCCTTATCAGCTGCTTGCAGGGCAGAGACATCCAACAAGGTGACAGAGATCCAGGTGTCAAGTAATCCTGTCAATTGTGGCTGAGAGTTCCCTGGTCATAAGAAAACCATGTTTGATAGTGAACGTCCAGTTTGACTAGTGAGTGATGCGCAAGGAACTGAGATCAAGCACTGAAAACCATTTCTTTAGAAGACTATAGTAAGCCCCACTTGTATCAAATGGAGAAAACAGTGAGTACAGTCGTACGTTGGTTGTCAAACGTAACCCGTTCTGGAAGTCCATTCGACTTCTGAAAACATTTGCAAACCAAGGTGTGGCTTCAGATTGGCTGCACTCAACCGGAAGCTGCGTCGGATGTTCGGCTTCCAAAAACATTTGCAAACCACAACACTTACTTCCAGGTTTACGGCATTCAGGAACCAAAATGTACAAGTACCAAGGCTTTCAGGAGCCACGGTATGACGGTAACTGAGAAGAGTTTCCTTTGCTTCCCCTCTCACATGTCAGAAACAGAAACAAGGCACAAACACTGAGGGCCATTTGAAAAGCAGAAATCATGTACAGGCAAGCCAAGAGCATCAGAGCACAATGGAATTCCCCTAAGATAAAGAATGCTGTACAAGTCTTTCACTTCACATGTAACATGCCATGTCAAGGTTATCATATGAAAGACCTGCAATACCCTGGATGATCTGTGATTTGGATGGCTGATGGCTTTAGCACAACTCAAAAAATACCGTATTTTTTGCTCTATAAGACTCACTTTTTCCCTCCTAAAAAGTAAGGGGAAATGTGTGTGCATCTTATGGAGCGAATGGAGGCTGCGCAGCTATCCCAGAAGCCAGAACAGCAAGAGGGATCGCTGCTTTCGCTGCGCAGCAAACAGGAAGCGAAACATGTTCTGCTTCCAAGGCAAAGTTCACAAACCAAAACACCTACTTCTGGGTTTGCAGCATTCTTAATCCAAGATGTTCATAAACTAAGCTGTTCTTAAACCAAGGTACCACTGTATGTGTTTTGCAAAGTACTTCTTTTTGTCTATCCCGAATCTCCATCTGTGTTCTTTAGGGAAGTCGCAAAAATTCAACTTATCCTTGATCGTGGCTACTGAGCTACTTATTGGTTATCTGCCATCAGGCTGCAATCACTCATATCACAACTTCATTTCCTTATCAGCTGCTTGCAGGGCAGAGACATCCAACAAGGTGACAGAGATCCAGGTGTCAAGTAATCCTGTCAATTGTGGCTGAGAGTTCCCTGGTCATAAGAAAACCATGTTTGATAGTGAACGTCCAGTTTGACTAGTGAGTGATGCGCAAGGAACTGAGATCAAGCACTGAAAACCATTTCTTTAGAAGACTATAGTAAGCCCCACTTGTATCAAATGGAGAAAACAGTGAGTACAGTCGTACGTTGGTTGTCAAACGTAACCCGTTCTGGAAGTCCATTCGACTTCTGAAAACATTTGCAAACCAAGGTGTGGCTTCAGATTGGCTGCACTCAACCGGAAGCTGCGTCGGATGTTCGGCTTCCAAAAACATTTGCAAACCACAACACTTACTTCCAGGTTTACGGCATTCAGGAACCAAAATGTACAAGTACCAAGGCTTTCAGGAGCCACGGTATGACGGTAACTGAGAAGAGTTTCCTTTGCTTCCCCTCTCACATGTCAGAAACAGAAACAAGGCACAAACACTGAGGGCCATTTGAAAAGCAGAAATCATGTACAGGCAAGCCAAGAGCATCAGAGCACAATGGAATTCCCCTAAGATAAAGAATGCTGTACAAGTCTTTCACTTCACATGTAACATGCCATGTCAAGGTTATCATATGAAAGACCTGCAATACCCTGGATGATCTGTGATTTGGATGGCTGATGGCTTTAGCACAACTCAAAAAATACCGTATTTTTTGCTCTATAAGACTCACTTTTTCCCTCCTAAAAAGTAAGGAGAAATGTGTGTGCATCTTATGGAGCGAATGGAGGCTGCGCAGCTATCCCAGAAGCCAGAACAGCAAGAGGGATCGCTGCTTTCGCTGCGCAGCAATCCCTCTTGCTGTTCTGGCTTCTGGGATTCAGAATATTTTTTTTGTTTTCCTCCTCCAAAAACTAGGTGCGTCTTATGGTCTGGTGCGTCTTATGGAGCGAAAAATACGGTACCACTAGCTTGTCAGAAAAGCTTATAGGATGCTGGAAATGGGAACTGCTTCAAACATACAGGTCCCCATTGTCTCTTTCAGCTACTGTAGCTAGGGATGTAATTTGCTATGTCTCTGTTTTTAACGTGAAAAGCTATTATCCTGCCTAGGGGTGGTGAAACTACTGGTTGAGAAACTTATTTTTTTGAAATATTCTGAACGTAGAAGTCACTGTTTTTAAGAAATCTCAGGCTTTGAGCTGTGCTTAAATTTCAATAAATTTGTTACGTACTAGAATAATTACATGCCTGGCCAAGGGAAAAGGTGCTATCTATAACACATTCCTTAATTATATAGAATTATAGAATGCCATTAGTTGGTCATCCTTTTTCTGGCTTATATATTTAGGAAATGTTTTGTATTTTTCTACTTTTATACAATCATAGAATTTAGTTGGAAGGGATCCAAAGGGCCATCTGCTCCAATCCCCTGCGATGCAGGAATCTCAACGGGATCATACATAACAGAAGGCCATCAAGCCTCTGCTAAAACAACCTCCAAGGAAGAAGAGTTCATCAACTCTCATTGGAGTCTGTTCCACTTTCAAATAGCTCTTATTGTCAGAATTTTCTTCTTTTGTTTAATTGGAATTTCCTCTTGTAACTTGAATCCATTGGTTCGGAACCTAGCCTCTGGAGCAGAAGAAAACAAGCTTGTTCCCTCTTCCATGTGACAGTCCTTTAGGCATTTGAAGATGGCAATCATAACTCCTCTCAGTCTCCTCTTTTCAAAGCTAAACATACCCAATTCTCTCAACCATTTCCCATAAGGCTTGGTTTCCAAACTCCTGATCATCTTGGTTGCCCTCCTCTGCTTGTCAATAACCTTATTAAATTGTGGTGCCCAGAACTGGACTTGGTACTCCAGATGTGTTCTGACCAAGGCAAGACCAACAGAGCAGGATGAATACTTCCTTTGATCAGGACACTATACTTGCCTTGGGAGATTTGAATTCATTTAAAATAACTAGGTGCTCCCATGCCTAGGTGCTCTTTTCCTATTGTGGGCTGCAGGCTCCCTCCTTGCAACATTTATTATTCTGTTATCACCAGGTTGGGCACTGCTTTTCTTTTGGGTGAAGACAGAGGCAAAGTAGGTGTTGAGCAGTTCTGCCTTCTCTGTCACCCAATAAAATTTCTGTCTTTTCCATGCAGAGGACCCACTACTTGCCTGTTGTTCTTCTTGCTTTGAACATAGCCAAATAAACTTACTTTATTATTTTTAACGTCTCTTGCAAACCTGAGCTTTGGCCCACCTGACCTTCTCCCTGCAACTGTTGGCTACTCTCCTTTGTGATTGCCCCTTTCTTCCATTTCTTATATATGTCTTTCTTAAATCTCAGCTCATCTGTAAGCACCTTATGCAGCTACATCAGTTTCTTTAGAAGTTTCCCACTTTTCTTGTTGGAATGGTCTGCCTTTGTATCTTCAATATTCCACTTTTTAAAAAACTCTTCCTTCTCTTTGAGTATTTCTTCTCTTTGAGTATTCCTTAAGCTTTTTGAGATCAGCCTTCTTAAAAGTCTAGAGCACATGTCTGACTACACTCAGATTTCTCTTGCCTCTGTATCATTTGTCAATCTCTTCCTGCTAAGTAACAGGTCCAAGAGAGATGATCCTCTTGTTGCTTCTTCCACCGTCTTGCACTTTCCTTCCCTTCAGCAGGTTTCTGGAGCAACACCTCCGTTTCCTGTGCGCAAGTTAAGCTGTTATCCTCAGTACCAGGTGTCTCCTTGTAGTCTGCAATGTCCTCTCCCTCTTTCTCAGGGTTTAATTTAAAGCTTTCCTGATCAGGTTCATAAGACTCTTAGCAAAAGCACTCTTGCCAACTGCCATGGGGTACAACCCATCTCTTGCCAGACATCCTTCCTCAAAGAAGAAAAGAACATGATCCAAGAAGCTACACCTTTCCTGACATCACCTGTGCCACCAATACTTTACTTCCAGCATTTTCCTCTTCCTGTGCCCCAATCTTCAACAGGAAAGAGTGATGAAAATATCACCTGTGCCCCAAGGCCCTTCAGCTTCCTGCCCAGAGTGTCAACGTCCCTTGCTATTATGCTGAAGACTACATCTAGCAGAATCATTTGTACCCATGAATCAGAAGGGGTTGTCACTGTCAGTGGGCTTTATAAAACTTGGCAACCTGTCTGTCACATAGTGAATTGTTGCGCCTGAAGACAGTTCACCACCCAATACATCCTGTTAAACCTGCACACTGCTGCCTCTGTCCCCCTCAGCAGGGAGTCACCTACCACCAACACACTTCTCTTCAACCTCTGGGGAGTGACAGGAATTGTTCTGCACACTGCACCTTCCACCATCACTTCTATGTATTCTGAGGTCTGCAACTACTGTACTTGCTCCTCTAGCCCAGAATTGGTGTCCAAGTTGAGGGCATGGAATTGATTTTGCAGCTCCAGTGTCAAAGCATGGTTCCTGACAGTACTGCTTCTGTCTGTCATGTTCCTCCGGGGCATTCGTTTCCTGCAATGGGCAATCTTCCTCCTTCCTAGGGGCACCCCACCTGTGTTGCTGTTCCAAGAGAGTCCACTCTGCTCTAATGAGAAATTCCTCACCTTGCCCAGTAGCTTGAAGTGTGGCTAGGCGGGTCTCAAGTTGCTCTATCTTCTCCTTCAGCAAGGGAATCCGCTTGCACTGCTTGCAGGTGTAGTTTTCCACATTCTCAGGCATGAAGACAGACATGGCACAGGTGTTGCAGGTCACTTTAGTAGCTCCCTCGCTGTCCATGTCTCTTGGTCCTATGTACACTATAGCAAGTTAATTTTCTTATATACAGGTGTTAACAGAAAATTCTTTAGCAGTCACTGGCTGTGTTACATGCAACAATAAGGGAATAACCTTGGCTTAATAAATCGTACTGTGTACACGATGCGTGCTGGTGCACAGTTCTGCTCCCGCTTCATTACTCCCCTGACATGAACAGTTAAACAAACTAGAAAAGGAATAATTTAGAACTGTGTCCAAACCAGGCTTGTGGCTTGTTTCTCCTTATGAAAATCTTGTCAGTTCTCAGCAATTTATAAAGGTAAATGTAAAGGGACCCCAGACCATTAGGTCCAGTCATGGCCGACTCTGGGGTTGCAGCGCTCATCTTGCTTTATTGGCCGAGGGAGCCGGCATACAGTTTCCGGGTCATGTGGCCAGCATGACTAAGCTGCTTCTGGCGAACCAGAGCAGCACACGGAAACGCCGTTTACCTTCCCGCTGGAGCGGTACCTATTTATCTACATGCACTTTGATGTGCTTTCGAACTGCTAAGTGGGCAGGAGCAGGAACCAAGCAACGGGCACTCACCCCGTCGCGGGGATTCGAACTGCCGACCTTCTGATCAGCAAGTCCTAGGCTCTGTGTTTTAACCCACAGCGCCACCCGCGTCCCACAGCGATTTATACTGGCTAATTGGTTTCCGGGTTCAGTTCAAGCCTGAAAACCCTTAATGACTTGGGACCTGGATACCTTAGGAACCACCTTCTTTCGTGTGTCCCTTCTCACACACTCCAATATCATCTAGAACCTGAGGGACAAGACTGGTGTCTGCCAGTAGTAGGGCTTGATTTGTTTAACTATGCATGTGAAACAGATTAAGGTTGAACGCACTAGCACAGAGCTCATACAAGTACAATTTATTAAGTCCAGGCTCTTTGCTTGTTGTGAACACAGTCAATATGGCAAATGAGTTAGTCATCGCTGGATATGTAAACAATGTGTGCTGGACTTCTTATGCAAAGTCCATGTATCTTGTTTATATTTCCAACTGTTCTCCAAGATTACATACTGTTTCTTGCAACTGCCATATTTTTAGTACCTTACCTGAAAGCCAGATTGTCTATCCTCAAAACAGCATATAAGAGAGTGCTAACAATGCACAATTTGCTTCTCGCTTTAGCAATAAATTGATTTGAATAAAGTTAACTAAACTTTATTTTGTACAATCAACTGCCTGCCTACTGTTTCATAAGAAGGATTTCTTAAGTGTCTGAAAGTCAGTTGCTCTGACATGCAAAAACGAGATAGCATGTCACTTTCTGACATTGCTAAGCTGTGGGGTATGATCAAGAAATTCTAAAATTAGGTAAACAGCAAGACGAGACAGTAACGCTGAAAGGTTCAGAGATGCATGTTGCTGAAGATAATGGAAAAAGGCAAAACCGCCTCAGTGCAAGCCTCTTTAACTCTTACATTTCTGCTAAAGTAAATGAGGATCTACAAGAGGGTCTAAAACGTGGTATATCGTACATATATAAAATGCTAGTTATAAAATGAGAGTTCAGGGGTTTTTGCAGAATTGTTTGCAGTCTCCTGACTGCAGTATTCCTTCATCAGAAGAAAACAAATTCTTACCTTTCTTTCCCTTGTCAACCTCATTTCTACATTCTTCAAATTTTGCCTTGAATTTCTGTGCATCTGTTTTAAGGAAATAAAGTATCATAAAATATGCTGCAATGGATCTAGACACAACTTAAAGTAAACGTTTTTTTCTCTGGTACCTCAGATTGCATAAACACTCATCCTCTTTGTATCAAGACCAGAGCTTTCCAAACTTTTGATGTTTGCAAGACACTTTTTAGACATGCATCATTTTGAGACACAGTAATTCAGTTTCACTAGCAAACCAGAGGTTAAACTAACCCATTTCCTGCCCCAGGAGGAGCATGGAGAATGTTTGTGTGACACACCTACATACTGCAGCTGACACACTAACGTATCGAGACACAGTTTGGAAAGCTCTGGTCTTGACAATGCCTATGATCTAGTAAAGCCACATGTACATATGCAGTCTACAGAGTATCTGAGTTTCTAGAACTGTTTATACATTTCAGTGTAAAATGCCCTCTTTGATGTTTTGCTGGACAAGTAGGTGCAGTGGAGATTTGTATCATAAGACCTACTGATTAACTAGATCTTAAACTAGAGTTCATGTACTAGCATCACTGCCAGATTTTTCTTTAATAGAGTTAATATTAGCAAAAAGGATTTCTGATAAAGATAGCACCTCAATACTTTCATAACTATAATACAATGGAAGTTGTCAGGTGGTTTACCGTTACACTACATTAGCAAAAATGACCACTTGAGGTCACTGTTGCTCAATGCTAGATAATGAAAAATGTCATTCATCAAAAAAGGCATTTTTATTCCATAGGCCAGAAAACAAGAAACAAAGGCCTGTGTCTGATTTGCTTTCCCCCATCCCCGACTTCAAGTCCGTAAAGCCAATTTCACACTATGCACAGAAAGTAAGGTTGTGCTCCATTTCCCTGGGTTTACTGAATGGCTTACATGCAACAGCTAACTATGCTCCTCACTGGCACACCACGAGAAGGAATCAACACAGAACCTGAAGGTTGCTATGGTAGTAAGTCAATACTTTTTATAGAAATAACAGCTACATTTGGCCAGGACATATGAGAGCAGAACACAATAATCTTTGCTTCCACTTGTTAAGAGGCAAGGATTTAAGGACCTCTAAAATCCTATCAATCCAAAAAGTAAATCCAGTATACTTAATTTGCTTGCCCACAATTTGCATGTGACCTATAAATTTTTTCTGAAATAGCCCAGACTGCCTACTTTATAGAAGTCATGAGACGTGCTCTTTAGGCCTGTCAACCCTGTTGAAGTATTAACAGAGTACTAGCACAGAGGATAGCCTGTTTCATTACAGAAAAATGTGATGCAATGAAATACAAAACATTCAGTTTACACCCACTTCACATGTCTTCATACATACAGAGCAATTTTAAGTGATCAAAGTTATGTTGCTTTTAACTTACTTTCTGCATTTAAAAACCGAATTGCCAGAAGTTCTGGCTTAGGACTCTCATCTGCGAAATCAGCATGTGTATTCCACACCCATGCCCTGTCACTTCCTGCATTGGGCTTCAGCTCCATTACAGGTGTAACTAGAAAGGAAAAGCCGGGGCAGGAAGAGAGAGAAAAAAGTTGCTGGGCACAGGAAGTACTAGAGCAAACAACACAGCCTCCTTAACTGTCTGCCTGAAGATATCTACCTTATCAGCAACATAAAAGATTGTTAAAAATGCATTTAAGTTCTAGTCTAGCCTATTTATCAATGGATGCATGACTAGATTTTATTCACAATTAAGACTGCATTCCAGAATCTTGACGCTACCCTTTAGGACTAGTTTTCTGAAACCCTACTACATAGTGTGGCATGTTTTTCATGCTATTATTGTTAAGACATGTGAAGGTTTCACTGCCATTTTTTAACTAAAGAAGGTTGGACTATAAATGACTGGGCCATGCGTAGTTTTCTTCATTTGCACAGCACGGTTCCCCTGCCTTGCTTAAAGCTATTTGCATGCCTTTGTGAAATATCTCATGTCTGCTTGTGGCATACTGGATTATATTTGGAGGTTGTATCTGAAGGACATTTGCTAAGAGAAGGTAAACTACATAGCTTCTTGATCCTTTTAACCCCCAACATCGCACCAACTGATGACGCAGGCAGAAGCTCGCTGTGCAAGTGGCCTTGGGTATAACGCTTCCTTAGTAACCAGAACCAGAAGGACCTTCACCACCTTCTGTCCCTATTATTAATTTCCTTTCTTGCTATTACAGCAAAATAAGTAGTACTGTACAACAAGTGCAGTGTACCAAATCACATACTGTAATGATTTGCACAGATTTTTAGGGTTTTATCTCTCCTCATCAAGAGACGAATGGTCCCCTTCTCTTTGTGCTTCAGAAGCTTTACATCACCAGTGCCTCGTTCTTTCCATTCGGGAAGATCATTTTCCGATGCGAAGCGGAAGAGTTTTGCTCGCCTTTTGGGGAGGGACACAAAATGAAAACAAGGCATAGCTTAGTTTATGCATGGAACTTTTCACCAGATTTTTCACAGAACTGCGATCTCTTAACATGAATGCTCCATATGAATGTACATTTGATATGCTTCCCTCCCCTAGACCATTTGTTTCCCCAATATTTTCTCTCAAAAAACACACACAAGTTGTTGTGGGGGACATACTAATCCTTACTAAAGACAGTAGTACTAGGCTTCTAGTTTACTATAGGTATATTGGGAAGAAATAGCTGTTGGAACAAGATAGTCTCTCTTTTCATATGTATATGTATTTTTATAGTATTGCTTTATTTTACACTTTCAAGTTGCTTTGGGGCATTCTGTTGTGGGATGTGATTCATAAATTCAATGAACTAACTGGCCTGAAAATTGACATTCCTTATATGATAGAAAACACTAGTTTCTGTCACAGAAAAGGAAACCAACTTTGCACTCCTCGTTTCTAGGTAAGTGGATGACTGTTCAGTAAAAAGAAAGAAAGAAAGAAAGAAGATAGCCCTTCTATCTCACCGAGAATTGCTACAGAATAAAGCCTTAAGTTGCTGAATACAGACAACCACGTTAAAAGTTTGGCCATTCGAAGATTTACAATGCCATCTAGAAAAAGACAGTTGTACTGACTCAATCCCATATACCAAAGCTTGGACACTATTTTCTGACATTTTGGTGGCCTAATAAAGGCACTGCCCTAGACAACATGTATGCCTTGCCAATGTGCACATGCTGCAACCCATCAGCATATTAATATGCCCCAACCCAAAGTTTGGAAGTTACTGACGCACCATTCTTATTGTACTTACATCTTAAAGAGTTCTTCCTCATCTTCTTCAAGAGTTTTAATCTCTTGCTCAGGAAGAGAAACTATGGGCTCAAACTGAGGGTCATGGTTAGAATCATCTACGTTGTCAGGTGCTAAGTCATGCTCCTCATGTGTGTCCTGTGGAAAAAGTCACATGATGAACCTTAAAACAAAATTGCTAAGAGGCTTGATATTTAATTCAAAAAGACCCCCAATAATAAAAATGCAAGATCTTATGAACTTGCACATCTTAGCCATTTAATCCAATTTTTCTATTTTGGTCTGGAAGTGATAGTTGCATTCATTTTACTAATTAATGTAACAAGTATATACATCAGCCAGCCTAGGCAAGCAGGAATTCCATGCTGATGAATGAGCTGGTGGAGGGGGCTCCAGCCCTCCTCTAGTCTGCTTGTTAGAGGTGGCTTGCAGCCCACACTTTCATCCTCACCACAAAGAAATGGGAGCTTTCCCCTCTTTGGAAGCCAGCAACTTTAAGGGCTGAGGACATGGTTCACTCATCCACATGCCTTTTGATACCAATGACAATGCGATGCTCATGGATTAGCTCAGTGTTAAGAACTGGTGGTATTGTTTTTCATTGTTTTTTTCCTACTCAAAGGACCAGTTTCAGAGTTGCACTGAGTGACATGGCCTCCTGATAATTATGTTATGGGGTGTGCAAGGTGCCATCTTCTCTCCAATGCTGTTTACTTATATGAAGTTGCTTGAAACAGTAATTAGAAATATTGTCATCAATAAGCTGATGACAGCCACCTCTATTTCTCAGTAACATCTGTGTCAGGTGAGGCCATACAAGTCCAGAACCAGTGTCTCAATGCAGTGATGGTCTAAAACTGAATCTGGACAAGGCAGAAGTCCTGTGGGCAGGTGGTTCCCAAGTCAGAGAACTGGAATGCTGGCCTACCCTGGATAGGTCTGCACTCTTCCAAAGGAGCAAGTGTGTAACAATGGGATGTTTTGTCAGCTTTGAACTGAAGGACCTGGTGGGCACAATGGCTAGGAGTACTCCCCCACCCCAGCTTTGGCTAGTGCACTAGCTATTATCATTTATGAACCAGGACAGCCTTGCTACTATGCCTCATGCATCAACCACCTCAAGACTGGATTACTGCAATGTGCTCTTAAGTGGGGCTGTTCTTAGGGTTGGTCTGGAAGCTGCAGCTAGAGCAAAATGCAGTGGCTGGGATGCTGACTGAGACATCCTACCATGTATCTGGAGGGCTGTGTTTGCCTATGCCTGCTTAAAAGTGTGGCAGTGGCTGCTAATATGCAACTAGAACAGGTTTAATGCTTTGGTCTTTACCTACAAAGCCATAAAAAACCTAGGACTAACTTACCTGAAGGAGCACCTTTCTGAAAATCAACCTAACTGGTCACTAAGATTCTTGGATGAGGAGGCCCTCCTAGTCATGTCACTGTCTACAGAGGCTCTTTAGAAGGTCAGTCTTTTTCAACAGTAGTACCCTCTCTGTGAAACCAGCTCCCTCTGAATACACCTACATTTATACAATTCTAGTGCTTGATGAAAAACCATTTATTTTCTGAAACTTTGGCTGGGCGGTAATGCCAATTTTTAACTTACCTGTTGTTGACCTAGCAGCTGCTGTTTAATCTGAATGGTGCCTGCTTGTTCTTACATATAAAAAGGCAATATAGAACAACTAGGATGCCAAGGACAGAAGGATCCTCCCAAGGACAGGGGATTGTGGTGTTAAGTTAATGTGTCTATTAGCAATGTGAGGCGTCAGAGAAGGTACAGCAGACACAACGTTTTTACTTGGTGATCAAAAGATGGGGTTGTAGAAACCAAACCAAGGAAATACAAATATCACTATTTTAAACACAGTTTTCTCTTTGTAGAGCGTGCACAACAAAGTTACTAAATTAAAACCAGTATTGTGGGATTTAAAGCAGTTTTACTGTGCTTAGTAGCTACTTTATCTTCTGGGCCAATTGTCAGATTTTTACTTGTGCCCTCCCACTGTTTAGTTTTCTTTTCCTACCCATCCCATTTCTTCTATCATGCCAAATGTATATAAACGAGCAAATCCGCAACCCTTTTTATATTGTGAAGGCCTGTGGCCTTAATGGATTCAACTGCCTCTTCCTCCAGCCAAGCGGGTGAACAGGACTGCATCCCTAGAAATACTTGGGTAAGCAAGGCAAGCAGCAGCAGCAGCAGCAGCAGCAGCAGCCACCTTCTGCATCCTGTCTGAAGCCTTATGACCCTGAGCGCGCTTTCAATGCGGGTGTGTTCTCCCTTATACTTTAAAAATTGAAATACTAACGAGAGGACATCGCTGTGACAAAACCGGGTTCTCTCCGAAGGAGAAGCGGGGATGGGCAGCCGAGCACGTGGGGCGGCCTCCTCCTCCAGCAGGCGGGGAGGGGGGGGGAGATCTCAGCACACCCCCACACCCCGGGGCTGGAGACAGAGAAGGGCCCAGTACACCCCCCACTCCCCCCCCAAAAAAGAGGGGGGGAGGTTTATAGAAATTATCACAAACCCAAGGGAACGCCACGTCCCAGCAAGCGCGAATCGCGCGCAGCACGTTGCTGCGGCGGCGGCCCTGCCTGCGCGAACTGGAGGAGGAGGATAGGAGGCCCCAGGCCTTGTTAAGACCGGGGGGGGGTTGGCGGGGAAAGAGAAACGGCTGCCAGGCAGCGCTGAGGCAGCCCGTGGAAAGCGGGAGGAGAAATAAGGGGCGTCAACGGATTAATAAACCTGAGGTGGGGGAGGGGGGATGAGTCAAGAGGGCGGCCTAGTCTCAGGCTTTCTCTCTCTCCAACCCCCCCCCCGCCCCCGGGACATCCTTTAACTGCTCCCCGCCCTCGATTTCGAGGCTCGCCGGCGCTTTTCGTCAACCCTCTCGAGTCTCACCTTCGTCTCGGCCATGGCGGGGGCTGGCGTGGCGTCGTCTCTTCCCTAAGGCTCGAGTGAGGCGCGTCTCTCGTCAAATGTAGCCGCTGCTTTTCTCTCTCCCGTTTCCCGCCGCGACCTTTCCCCCTGCCTGGCTTTTCGTCCCGTCCGTTCGACCGTGCGCCCGCCTCCCGGCCTACCCTTTCTGCCTCGCACGCTCCTTCAGCGCCGCGGCCGCTCCGCCTCCTCCTCCGTCGCTCGCGCTCCCCGCCCCCTCCTTCCGCCCCCCCTTCTTTCCCCCTCATTCCCGCAGCCCGCGCCGTTGCCGCAGGGGCTGATGGGAAAACGAGGCTCTTTAGTTCCCTCACGAGGGCTCGTGGCGCCACTGCAACCAGAGAGAGGGAGCGGGTTGGTGTAGCGCGCCAGGCAGGCCAGGGAGGCGCGCGGGCAAATGAGAGGACGGACTTTTTTTATTGGTTTTCACAACGTTATAAACAAACACATCAAACAAACAAACATAAATCATAGCCTTATTAAAAATCACACTTTGTAACATTGTTAAGTGACTTCCTCGCTTCCCCTTGGTTGAATTTCATTGCATGTCCTTTTAACGGTTTTCCAAATCAAAAATAACTGAGTATCTGAAGAAGTGTGCATGCACACGAAAGCTCATACCTAGAACTAACTCAGTTGGTCTTTAAGGTGCTACTGGAAAGAAAATTTTTTTTATTTTGTTTTGACCATGGCAGACCAACACGGCTACCTATCTGTAACTAAAAATAACTTAAACATTGACATCCTTAGATCTTCACATTATGAAATTAAACATATTAATTCATCAGTTAACTTAAATAAAATCCTAAGCCAATTAAGTATCTGCAAGCTGTTTTCAGTTAATTTCCCTTAATATATTTAACTAAGTGATCATTAAATTTGGAGATGACGGACTCTTTGCTGGGTCAGGCCCATGCCAATGGGTTACCTAAGCCCAGCATCGTATCGGCCAGCCGCCTGTTGTCCTCAAGCAGCAGCAGCCCTGTAGAAACAGCCTGCAGGCATCCTGAATGAAATTTCATTTTGTGTAGCCGGAGCCATTACGAAAGACATAAAATACAAAAACACACACAAAATAAAAACCAGACTTTCTGTCAGATAAGAGCTTGGCGGCCGCCCTTCTAAACGCATTAACCATCCCCACAAGGAAAAAAAATATTGTCGCTCTAAAAGCAAAACAGGCCATTTTTCTGAGGCAGAGGAGGACCCGTCCCCTAATAAAAAGTGAATCAAATGCCCACTCGATCTCCAAACCAAGAGACCTAAATCTTTGAAAAAAAGGCTGGTCAGAAATCCTCGCAGATTGGGCAAAACCAGTAAGTAGTGGGGCAAATCTGCAGGCACGTTTATCTCTACATGAGCCAAGTTCTAAAAGTACCCACTCCGTAATAATAATAATAACAATTTTATTTATACCCTGCCCACTCTGGGCGGCTTCCAACAAATCATAAAACCTCAGGAAAACATCAAAAAAGTGATGTAGTTCTCCTTGACATCTGGGTTTTCACTACCCAGTGAAGAACGCACCTTCACTATGTTATATTCGGCGCCTGCTAAAAACGTTCTTGTTTAGGCAAGTCTGCCCAGATATGTAGAAAGCTGACGTGTGTTTAATCAGGTTTTTTTAAAAAAAGTTTATTGTTTTAAAAGCTTATTAAAAGCTTATTAACTATTTGTGAATGTTTTATGGACTTGATAACCCGCCCTACACCCGGACGTCTCGGGTCGCCTCACGCCACAGATCCTCGGCGGCTCCCGCCCCCTTTACTTAAAATGGCTGCCGCGCGTGGCGAAGCCGAGGTGGGGGGGGGGCGGAGGCGGTTGGAGGAATGAGGTGTTGCATGATGGGAAAAGAGCGGGAAAAGGGCGGAACGGCTCTGGCATCTTCGCTTATAACTTTTTTAATTTTAGGTTTTTATTTATTTTACGGGTGGATACAATGTATTGGACACAAAAGTGTTAAGAATAAAAATCATGCTTTAATTCTTTAAGTGTTTTTTTTTATTAAAAATGTAATAATAAATAATAATGACAAGGTGGAATCGAACCAAGAGGAGGAAGGTGGCGTGAAAGCAAATAATATAACCTAAAAACATAAAAACCATAGTTTAATAATAATAATAATAATAAATCCTTCCAGCAGCACCTTAGAGACCAGCTAAGTTTGTTATTGATATGAGCTTTCGTGTGCATGCACACTTCTTCAGATAATAAGTTTTGTTTTTAATGTAATGACGATAATTAATAAAACAAGTTTTTGTTTAAGGTAATAATGACGAAAGGGAGAGGGGAAATCGAACCTAAAAAGTGAAAAAAACAAAACACCAAACAATAAAAATAATACTTTAATAATAATAATAATAATAATAATAATAATAATAATAATAATTTAAAAATGCAACACAGTACAGCAATAATTAATAATGTCAATGACAGAGAAAGGAGGAGCCGAACCGCAAACGGGAGAACCAAAGTACTGTACTGTCTTTTTTCAAACGGACGGCCTCCCGCGCGTGCGCGGCGGTGACGTCACCGGCGCTCTTCGTCGCCCCGCCCCTTTCCTCCACCCCCTCCCTCCCTCCCTGCTTGGCCGAGTCCCGCCGCCTGACGAGGCCTCCTCCTTCGCCGCCGAGAGATGTGAGAAACGAGGTGGGGGTGGGGAGGGGAGGGGGATGCGCGGAAGCTCTTACAAAATGGCTTGGCTTCCGCGAGGGGCTGCCTACGCGGGTTCGCACCTCTGCAGGGGGGGGGGGCGGCGCCGGGGGAATAAGTGGCCTCGTTTCAAGGAGGGTGGGTGTGGGGGGGGAAGGTTTTTATTTTATTTGAAGGGTGGTGGTCTGCTGCGTTGCTGCCTGCGCGCGCACGGCGCGGAGAGCTGCGCTGCTGCATCGCCTCAGCGCGTGGCTCCCCCTGTGGTGGTGGTGGTGGTGGTGTGGTTTGGCGGAGGGCCCCCCCCCCAAGCATGGGGTCATTTTCCTTAATCGTCATCATCATAAAAGTCAATGGTGAGCTAGGACTAAGGAGCTGCAATGTTCAAGCACAACCCCCCCCCCAGCTCACTCTCTCAGGCTGACCTACCTTATAGGGTTGTTGTGAGAGGGTGAAAGGAGGGACAAGGGTGAGGGAGAACCGTTTATTAGTACTTGTTGTTGTTTAGTCCGACCCTTCGTGACCCCATGGACCAGAGCACGCCAGGCACTCCTGTCTCCCACTGCCTCCCACAGTTTGGTCAAACTCATGCTGGTAGCTTCAAGAACACTGTCCAACCATCTCGTCCTCTGTCATCCCCTTCTCCTTGTGCCCTCCATCTTTCCCAACATCAGGGTCTTTTCCAGGGAGTCTTCTCTTCTCATGAGATGGCCAAATTATTGGAGCCTCAGCTTCAGGATCTGTCCTTCCAGTGAGCACTCAGGGCTGATTTCCTTAAGAGGGGATCGGTTTGATCTTCTTGCAGTTCATGGGACTCTCAAGAGTCTCCTCCAGCACCATAATTCAAAAGCATCAATTCTTTGGCGATCAGCCTTCTTTATGGTCCAGCTCTCACTTCCATATATCACAACTGGGATGTATTAGTGCTTACCACCCTTGTTTAAGACAAGCCTACCCAGGCGCTTAGAAAGCCGACGTAATCTTAGTCTGCCTTTTAGTATTTAAACTTTTGAATGTTTTAAAATAGGGTTGCAAATCTTCCTCAATTTTACCGTTTTATCTTTTTGCAAACTCTGTCGAGGCGTATAAACCTAACATAAACAAGCGGCGTATAAATTTAATGGAATGAACAGTGCTATAGACTGGGAAGGGGTCTCTGGCAGCTGTCCAGGGAGGCTACCTAGAGGTTGGTTAAGTTGCCCCCTGCCAAGGGCACAGGTTCTGGGGTGGGCGCACAAAAATCACTCTTCTCCACCGTCCAGGCCTCCCTGGGCCACTTCTCCGCTGCTCTGGGTGGCCAGACGAGGTGTGCAGGCTTCTCTGGGCGCCTCAACAGAGAGGTGTGGGCCATTGCACAGCCCTGCAGGGCTTCTCCCCAGTTGGCCTAATGGAAGAGTTGCAGGGGGGGAAAGGAAGGGAAGGAGGCAAAAGGGAAAGCAGCAAGTGGAGGGAGGAAAGGAGGCAGGCCAATGGTTCCCCACACCTGCTCTAACCCATCATGTTCCCTCCAGGTGTTGTTGAACTCGCCGTTCCCATCAAGGTCCAGGCAGTGTAGTCAACAGTCAGTGATAATGGAAATTGTAGTATAGCACCATGTTGGTCATCTCTTGTAATCTCTACTCCACATAGGTAAGCCCCACTGTGTTCACTTCTAGATGAGTGTGCTTAGGATTGCAGCCTGTCGGAGTGGGATGCCTCTTGCTTTTGAGACATTAATCATATTATTAATATGGCAGATACCTCAGTACTGCTATGTGTGCTATAACTTATTGTAAAACAAACCTTTGCTTAGACAGTCTCCTCCATCCTCCAATACACTGCTGGGTTGTTAGTGCGCTGTGAGAGTTGGTGCTAGTTTTGCTAGTACTGTTCTTGTGTTTTAACCTGTAACCTGATTATATTTCATCAGTCCAACTTGCCATGAGGCAGCCAAGAGATTTGATAACACTTGGGTATGGCAAGGCTTGCTTTTTAACATGTTAAAGGTAAAGGTAAAGGGACCCTGACCATTAGGTCCAGTCGAGGACGACTCTTGCTTTATTGGCCAAAGGAGCTGGCATACAGCTTCCTGGCCATGTGGCCAGCATGACTAAGCCGCTTCTGGTGAACCAGAGCAGTGCACGGAAACGCCATTTGCCTTCCCGCCAGAGCGGTACCTATTTATCTACTTGCACTTTGACGTGCTTTCGAACTGCTAGGTTGGCAGGAGCTGGAACTGAGCAACAGGAGCTCACCCCGTCGTGGGGATTCGAACCGCCGACTGTTAGTTTCTGTTTCTCACTGTGCAGCTGCGTGGAGTCACAGGACTATGTTTACATTCCAGAGACCTTGCAGTCTCACGGGAAAGGGAGACGGGATGTGACGTTAGTGGTTTCATGTTTCCTTTGTTCCTTTGTTCAGTTGCTCTCTGCTTCCATAGAGAGAGGATGTATATTTCTTAGCTGTCTGTGTAGCTTAGAAATAAACTCTTAAAACATGTAGCTCATACTGTCTTATCCTTCCCTGTGCTGTTTTGATGCTCTGCTGGGAGGCCGTGCCTTGGAGCCTCATCAAAGGCTCGAGGTGGTTAAACACGTCAGGAGGCAATTTCAAAGGCTCAGCCGAACAGAGTCCCGACACTGACCTTCTGATCGGCAAGCCCTAGGCTCTGTGGTTTAACCCACAGCGCCACCCGCGTCCCTCTTTAACATTTTACCTGTGGATTAAAGCTGCCATATGTACATCACCCTTTAGTTTCTTGAAATTTGATTCTTGGCTGTGCAGGTAAGCATGGAGCCAAGCCTAAATGTGCAGCTAAAATAATAATATTGTTTTTCCCTATGTACCTCTGCCTCCACTTCTCTTCTCTTCCTTTTTTTCTTCTCCAAATTTTAGACTGTAAGATCCTTAAGGGCAGGGACCTGTCCTTATGCACACTGACAGCTTACAGAAGAAATAACTGCTTTGGCTAAACTTAATTCATCTGGAACTTGATAATTTCACCCTTTTGTCAATTCCAACACAGAGGAAAACCTAGTGGGCTTGATTTTTGCCAATGAGGCTTAACTAAACATGATTTGGCTAAGCATTTAACACATTTTGCCCTAGAATAATTAATTCTGTTACTGTTCTCTACAGAATGATGGAAGACATCAGTGGTGCGTGCTTTACTGACACACAAACTGCAGTTCCTCTTGTGGAAACGGAGAGTGCAACTGAAAACCTAACAAAGGAAGATGTGGGAGAAGAAAACAACACGGCGAACACTTCAGATACTTCCAGCATATATAGATATATTAAAGATGGCTTGTTTACGTCAGAGATCTATAAAGTAGAAATTCAAAACCTCCCCAAATATATTGGTTTTAACGAAGTAAAGAAGTTCCTTGCCAAATATGGCCTTATCCCTCACAAGATAAAACTGTTTGCAAGACAGACTTTTGCATTTGTCACCTTTAAGAGTGAGGAGGGTAGGGACAGAGCAATGAAGGTCCTTCATGGGGCCCAGTGGAAGAACCGAAGCTTAACTGTGAGACTTGCAAAACCAAAGGCTGATCCCATCATAAAGAAGAGGAAAAGAGAAGCGGAGGAGGGAGAAGAGATGAAAGAGCAGACAGCAGCAAAGTGTTTGGCTTCAAATAATGGCAAAGAAGAGCCTTTGAGTAAGCAGATAGCAGATGTGGTGACCCCTTTGTGGAATATCCCATATGAGGAGCAGCTTGCAAGGAAGAAGGAAGAATGTGAGCAAGTGCTGCTGAAACTGACAAGGTAATTTTTCTGTTTGTAATAAATAATATGATTATCTCAATTTCTTCTGTTTAGAATGCCAACACTCGTGTAGCCAAAATGGCACCATCCAGGTACAGGAGGGGACATATCAGCTTCAAGACATGCAGAAGTGCAATTGGGTAGGGTGTGAATGGAAATGAAGGGTGCATCTCCAGAACAGTGCACTGAGAACCGAGCCTGCTCAATAGGCACAGAATGCTGACTGCCTGCCTGCTTGGGAGAGTGGAAGCAGGAGTACAGTGGTGCCTCGCAAGACGAAATTAATCCGTTCCGTGAGGCTCTTCGTATAGCGGTTTTTTCGTCTTGCGAAGCAAGCCCATTGACAGCTTAGCGGATTAGCGCTATTAGCGGTTTATCGGCTTTTAGCGGATCAGCTGATAAGCGGCTTAGCGGCTTAGGAAAAGGGGGGGAAAAGGGGAAAAAAAACCGCAGGAACTCGCAAGACATTTTCCTCTTGCAAAGCAAGCCCATAGGGAAATTCGTTTTGCGAAGCGCCTCCAAAACGGAAAACCCTTTCGTCTAGCGGGTTTTCCGTCTTGCGAGGCGTCCGTCTTGCGGGGCACCACTGTACCCTGAACAGGAACACTCCACACGGCAGCACTTTGTTGCAGGTCTCACTTGCATGTATTCAGAAAGCTTTCTGAGACAGCACAAGCACAGTCCAAGAAACCAAGCTGGTTTTAGCCTCAGCATTAGTGGGAATGAAGCTGATAAATCTAGGTACAGTGGTGCCTCGCAAGACGAAATTAATCCGTTCCGTGATTCTCTTCGTCTAGCGGTTTTTTCGTCTTGCAAAGCAAGCCCATTGACAGCTTAGCGGATTAACGCTATTAGCGGTCTAGCGGCTTTTAGCGATCAGCTGAGAAGCGGCTTATCAGCGGAACAGCTGATAAGCGGCTTAGCGCTTAGGGAAAGGGCAGAAAAAAGCGAGGAAAAAAACGCGGGAACTCGCAAGATTTTTTCGTCTTGCGAGGCAACCCCATAGAGAAATTCGTTTAGCGAAGCGCCTCCAAAAACGGAAAACCCTTTCGTCTAGCGGGTTTTTCGTCTTGCGAGGCGTTCGTCTTGAGGGGCACCACTGTATTCTTCTGCTTCAGTGTGCTGAGATGTGGATTTTCTGGCTTCTATTCTCAAACTGCAGTTTGCATATTTGCAATAAATACTTTAGAAATGTGTGAGGTTTTTTTTTTTTGCTTTTATATTTCATCCCAAAATGCTCTGAGATGCTTTTCTCATCACATGCTGCCGTACATTGTAAAACCAGGCACCCCCAACCTTCAGCCCTCCAGATGTTTTCGACTACAATTCCCATCATCCCTGACCCCTGGTCCTGTTAGCTAGGGATCAAGGAAATTGTAGGCCAAAACATCCGGAGGGCCGCAGGTTGGGGGTGCCTGCTGTAAGACAAAAGGGCTGAGCCTGTTGCATTTTTAGATCTTGGTGCAGCATCTTAATAATTTTAGGTGCTTTATAAATAAACACCAATGGTCAAATTCATAGGTATTTGTGTAGGGGAGGGCATAATGTTCAATGATTATTTTTGCTCTGATTACCATGAACAATCAAATTGTTTTACAGGGACATAGGGAACAACAACCGAGCTCTTCTACCATGGCTTTTCATGCAGAAGGAGAAGTGCGGTGGCCTGTGTTGCTCCCTGGAAGGAGTGAAAGCATCACCATTACAGGTCATACATCTCAGGAACTGCTTATGAAGTGTGATACTGTGAGGAAATGAATCATAGGCATGGAAGGACAGGGTTAGCCTTACTACTGCACTGTCCATAGTCCATAACCTAAGCTGTGTAATTTTGGGGTGGGCACCTTTAATCTGGTAGCATGTTGCAGTACTGGGCATAAAATTCTGGAATTCTGAAATGGATAGCTTATTACCATATATATTATTTTAGTACTCATTTAGCCTAACCTGTTTTAATACTGTAATTTGCAACATATGTTTATGGATGGAAGTAGCAAGCATGTCAGATTCCAGAGGAGTCGGATAGGCATTC
Organism: Podarcis erhardii; assembly: GCF_964252035.2. NCBI lineage: Eukaryota > Metazoa > Chordata > Lepidosauria > Squamata > Lacertidae > Podarcis > Podarcis erhardii. Next base: position 31,646,682 of record NC_138505.1, on the reverse strand, counting down.
TAAATTTTCCCTTACTTTACATTTAGACTGAGTACCGCAACAAATGTGAATTTTTGATCGGCATAGGCCCGAATCAAGAAGATAAAACTGTGGGCTTTCGCCTTGGCAAATACAAGGGTGGAACATGTGCTGTAGTGGAGCCATTTGACACCATTCACATTCCTGCTGTAACCAAAAAGGTAGCAAAGGCTTTTCAAGATTACATAAGGTGAGTCCTCCGTTGGACTGGATGACAGAATCCTAAACACCTTGCCTGTATAAAATTTACCTTTTCTGTGAAACCTTTGGCACAACCTACTAGTTCCTGTGCTATACTGGAACTAAGCCTTTAGTATATGTAAATGAAATAATTGCCTGTTCTTCTCTTGTTTACCCCTGTCTCCATTGCCTTCTCTTCCTTCTGTTGTCTCCTGTCAGACATCCTTTGAGGCAGGGACCTGCCCTCTTGTGCTTTGCCATATACGTTAATGGCACTATATACCGTATTTTTCGCCCCATAGGACGCACCGTCCTATAGGACGCACCTAGTTTTTTTGGGGGGGGGAATAAAGAAAAAAATTTATTTCCCCCCAAGGCATGGGGCTGGCACTGGGGAAGCCCGAGCTTCCCCCGACCCCAGCCCCCAGAAGAGCCTGCTATCTGCAAGCCTAGGGAGCCGCGCCGGTCTCCCCAGGATTGCGGACAGCTGTGCGAAGCCCGGCGCACTGAGGCTTCCTAATGCAGGCAGCTCTGCGCAACCCTCCGGAGCCCGGCACAGCTTGGCGCCGGGCTCCGGAGGGTCGCGCAGAGCTGCGCGGACCCCAGGAGGGCAGGCAGCTTTGTGCGACCCTCCAGAGGCCGGCGTGGCTTGGCGCCGGGCTCCGGAGCAATGCGCAAAGCTGCGTGGACCCCGGGAGGGCAGGCAGCTCTCCACGACCCTCTGGAGGCCGGCGCGGCTTGGCGCCGGGCTCCGGAGCGTCGCGCAGAGCTGCGCGGACCCCGGGAGCGCAGGCAGCTCTGTGTGACCCTCCAGAGGCCGATGCGGCTTGGCGCTGGGCTCCGGAGCGATGCGCAGAGCTGCGCGGACCCCGGGAGGGCAGGCAGCTCTCTGCTACCCTCCGGAGGCCAGCGCAGCTTGGCGCCGGGCTCCGGAGGGTCATGCAGAGCTGCACGGAGCCCGGGAGGGCAGGCAGCTCTGTGCAACCCTTCGGAGGCCGGTGCGGCTTGGCGCCGGGCTCCGGAGGGATGCGCAGAGCTGCACGGAGCCCGGGAGGGCAGGTAGCTTTGCGCGACCCTCCAGAGGCCGACACGGCTTGGCGCCGGGCTCCGGAGGGATGCGCAGAGCTTCCTGAAGCCTGGAGAGTGAGAGCCTCTCGCTCCCCAGGCTTCAGCGAAAGCCTGTATTCGCTCCATAGGACGCACCCACATTTCCCCTTCATTTTTGGAGGGGAAAAAGTGCGTCCTATAGGGCGAAAAATACGGTAGATAAATAAAGCCCAACTTAACCACAAAGCTCAACATTGCCTTTGTGAATTCCTTGAGGGACTGTACCAAAGAAGGCTAAGTTGGAGCCTTTTGATAGACATTAGTTTTTCCAAGGAGAGAAAGAGGGGAACTTGCAGTGTGTGTACATTTGCAGCAGTTAGTACATAGAATCCATTTTTGGTCAAGTGATGTGAGCAGATCACTGTGAAAATTGATGCAATGCAGATATTTACATGTCACCATCCAAAAACTTATAATGTTCAGGATCAGTCTCCTAGTTTAATGTGGCAGTTTCCTAGCAGAAATAATTTCAGCATTATGTGGTTATGCTTTTTAAAATCTAAGTTTAGTAACCAAGAATTTCAAAATTACAGGTCTACATCCTATGGTGTCTACAGCCCAGAAACCTACAAAGGTCACTGGAAACAGCTAACAGTTCGCACTAGTAGAAATGGACACATCATGGCAATTGCTTATTTTAATCCACAGGTACTGAATATGATTTATGTAATAAGGGGAAACAAGTGCATGCTTGTAAAGCAGGCATTTCAGAAACTCTTAATGGTTACAGTTTTTCCTGATTCTGGAAATGTATTTTGTGACACTAACAGTGACACCATGTTTTAAAGGGAAGTGTGTCCTCAGATGTGTTATGGAGGGTGCTGTGATGGGATAATGAGCTGCTTGTGCGTAAAAGCTTGATCCCTCTGGGGTTTGGCTGGTCATCCAAACCGATGCACTAACGGAGCCCCCAAAGCATGACTCCGTCAGTCGCTGGTAGAATCTGACAGTGGGCGTCTACGGAATTTACGCCAACATAAAAGCTGTTTGACGGACATGCGCCTTCGTGACTCTCTGCGTGACAGTTTCCGGCGAAGGGTGGGAGTTCCCAACGGGGGTCCCGTTACCTCTCCACTACTCTCACTGGAAGCATCCCAGAGCCTCCCCTCCGCTGTGACTCCTGCACTCCCCCTGCTGGTTCCCTCTTCTGCTGCAGATTCTCTCCTATTCTCCTGGAGCCTGTCCACCACCTGTCTCTCCGATGGCAGTTCCCTGACAGGTGCACTATTTAAATAAGTACAAGCATACATATGCTGTTATCCCATAGTTCTTCACTACACCTGTAATCTGCAGCAACATTTTTCTTTGAAGTTTGTAAAATTAAGCACCTTAACCATTAATTTTCTTTTTTTAAATGTCTAGAAACTAAATGAAAAAGAGCTTGCAGAACTGCAAACTTCTATGGCTAAGTACTTCACAGAAGGCACTGGAAAGGACAGTGGAATAACTTCTCTCTACTTTGTGCAGGAAGGTCAAAGGTGATTGTTGCATCTCAAAAAAGAAACTTAGTATGACAGTGTAATGTATGGTGTACCAGAGTTTTAGAACTTGAGCTGCAGTCTCGGCCATTAAGGCACTTGAATCGATGACAACAGTGGGTGACATCCAATATGAATAATTCTTAGAGTAGACCCATTTAAATCAATGGACCTAAGTTACTAAGCTTGATTGATTTAAATGGTCTACCCTGATAATGACTTGCGTTGGATGATACCCAATAAAAACTGCCATAAAAATAGTAAGATTCAAAACACTAAGCAGCCTATAAATCAGTATCCCAGGATCCATTAAACACTAATGGATATGGTCAAACATAATTCAGTAAAAATTAAAGTCACCCATAGTAAGGAGCTGTTGTTCCTGGTGATTATTTTTATGAGCATTATTGTTGGGAGTATTGTCAGGTGATTGTTTTTATGAGCATTAGTGCTGGGAGTCGATATTCCTTGCATGCTGAAATGTAACTATTTGTATTTTTCTCTTACTGTTTTGTGTTTGCCATTCCTTTGAGTAGCTTTCTTGGATGATGACATCACACAGAGAAAGGGCATGCCAGTTCAGTCATGCATATCTAAATCCCATTAAGACCAGCGTTTTTTGAGCTTGCACAGCTGTGTGTTCCTGCTAAAGAAATACAGAATGAATGCATTCAAAAAAGTCCCTAGATCTTTACAGCTTTTTTGCTTGAATTGGTTATCTATACTATTGCATCTGAATGCACTTTAGAAGATTAGGATGCAAAGGAAGGATAATGATTTAAACACTGTTTCTTGCTCCCTCCCTCTTCTCCCGCAAGAAAATCACCCAATCGTGAAGATTTGACCTTGGAGCATGTTGCTGGTGACAAGTACATATATGAAGATCTTCTTGGGCTAAAGTTCCGGATTTCTCCCCATGCTTTTTTCCAAGTAAGCATTTAAAGCATCCTCATTGTCCCTCTGAAATATCCAGAAAGCCATTTGTGAAATCTGGAGTTCATTGTAAAAAACTCTGGAATCAAGAAATCAGCAGTGGTGTATTTTTCAAACACACATTTCATCAACTTGCACACTTTTTAAACAGTAGCATGTTCAGGCAGCAGCACAGTCAGAGGTTTCAAGTGTAATGGCTAATCATGCTCTGACTTTAAAAAAAATTAAAAACTTGGGTAAGGAGCAGTATATACTGTAATGCTGTAGAGTAGATTTTAGCCTTTGACATGCTACCTGCCTGCTGAATACTGACACCCTATGTTGAAATTCTGTAGGTAAACACACAGGCTGCTGAGGTTCTGTATTCAGTCATCCAGGAATGGACCCAGGTGAATGAGGAGACGACTGTGATGGATGTTTGCTGTGGAACTGGTTCAATTGGTATTTCGCTTGCCAAGGTGAAATAACATCTTTCATGGGACATATGCCCTTTGGTATTGCTTTTGTCTCTTAAAAGTACTAATTCAAAGAACAAAGGTCACCCAACAAGTAGTCTCGCCATGTGGGTAGCTAACTGCATGCCCTGTGTTCCGGAAAACTAAAAACTAACTAAATAAGTAATGAAATTATGACTACTATTGCAAAATGAATGATCTTAGAGCCAGCATAGATGTTACTTTAAATGTATGGCTTGTATCCAAAGTAGTGCTAAACCTCTCATTACATTAGCACAAATTTAGGAACAAATGCCTCCTAAATTTGTTCTGGGGGTTTTCACAAACCTTCTGCAGCAGATTTGGGGAGGGTGTATGTGGCCAGGTGGAGAGAGCGGGAGGTTCTATTGTGCAAGCATAAATCCTTGCACAAGTATAAATAGGATACCACTCTGTAATTGCACTTAATATATCTTTTTTCTTTAAACGTAGCAGCTGTGGGGGGGGATCAGGGTCAAGAAGGCACATTAACCCCACCCCCAAAAGGTGTCATTAGTTCCAGGAGGGAAACTGCTGATGGTGTCAGTTGCAGATTTGGAGGGGGGTGTTTATTGGTATTGGGATATGAGGGGAAAGGTTTAAATTGTGTGTTGTGGTCCTGACAAGGTCACCCAAGTGTATTTTTCTTTTTGGCCCCTAGGCTCATCTATGATATGGTTTGATAGATTTTGGGGGGCAGTTTTCTTTGTGTTGCTGGGGCCAGGGTAAAGGCAGAACAACCAATCATTTGCTCTTGCTCCTCCTTCTTTTCCTGGCTTCCTGGCAAACCTAATCTTTTCGTCAGCCTCTCAGGTTTAAAACTGAGACACTCTCTAAGGTCCCTCTAAGCACTAGCTCTGCTTATTTTTGTAACTATTTTTTTGTTTTGAGAGGTTTAGATTAACTGCAAACAGCCCCTCTGTAAACCTGTTTTCAAGTCTAGTTCAACTCTGTGGAGTGGGAACACACAAAAAGGTTGAAGTAGCCTACCAAGATAGCTCCTCAAGTTGCAATACCCTTATTTATTTTGCTTGGTACTCAACTAAAAATGTAAAACTGTACATTATTGCTTTTGTTCTACAGAAAGTGAAGAAAGTTATTGGAATTGAACTTTGTCAAGAAGCTATTGAAGATGCCAAAGTGAATGCTCAGCTTAATGGTTGGTAAAAGAAAGCATAATATCTCAGACTTTAAAGACAGCTCTCATTATTAAGCAATTCAGTTTCTAGTCTCTTCTGTCCCAATTCTTTTTTCCTTGACTACTGGAAAGCAGCTTGTCAAGATGTTTTAGACGATTATTATTTGCCAGAACTGAGCTCTGTGTTGACCTTGAATAAATGTCAACTAAGGGATTGGCTCTTCTGGTTAAAATTCAGAAGGGACCTGCAACTAATTAGGAGCACCAGGTTTTCTCTTGGTATCCCCTCTTGAGAGCAGAGCATTTCTCCTTAAGAAATCTGACCAGCTTCCTTAAAAAAAAGAATTGTTGAGCTGTGTTTCAAGCGATGCCCACTACAGTCTTGGATGGGCACTACAACATACACAGACTTTGTATTTGTGGTCAACCTCAGATGGAAGACCTCCATCATTATCTGTTAGTCTTCCCCTTATGTAGAGACCCAAGAGATCACTTTCTGAAACCTTTGTTCACAAAAGCAGGTACACACCAGCAGAAATGGTCTGGTTTCTGAGCAGGGCCGTCTTTACCCAGGGGTGTGGGGCACCTGGCCATTGAATTCGGGGGGGGGGGCATCAGGTGCCCAATCTCGCGCCGCCTGCCTGCTAATATTGCTGCAGGGAGAGTTCTCTGGAAAGTCTCGCTCACCAAAGCTGGGAAGAGGGGGAGTGACAGGAAAGTGGGACAGACAGAAAGAGAATGCGCCTATCTAGCGATGGGAGCGCGCCTAGGCTCTGGAAGAACTCGTATACGCGCTCCAGCAAGGGCCCTCCCAGCTCCTCTAGAAATAAGGTTGCTCCCACAATGAAAGGTTGCTGGAGATGGCTCTCCCACGCATGCACACAATGCCCGCCCATCTCATCTTTCAGACACCTCCCTACGATTGTAAGCACATGCGTGGAGTCTTTACACCGACTTCCAATGTGTTCTTTGTCTTCTTTAGAAAAGTGTGTTAAAAAACACACACAAAAACCTCCCTTTTGGGGCCACGCAAGCATGAGTGCTATTTTATCAAATGGTAATAGTGACGTAAAGGTAAAGGGACCCCTGATCATTAGGTCCAGTCGTGGCCGACTCTGGGGTTGCGGCGCTCATCTCGCTTTATTGGCCGAGGGAGCCGGTGTACAGCTTCCGGGTCATGTGGCCAGCATGACTAAGCTGCTTCTGGCGAACCAGAGCAGCACATGGAAACGCCGTTCACCTTCCCGCCGGAGCGGTACCTATTTATTTACTTGCACTTGACATGCTTTCAAACTGCTAGGTTGGCAGAAGCAGGGACCGAGCAACGGGAGCTCACCCCACCGCGGGGATTCAAACCGCCGACCTTCTGATCGGCAAGTCCTAGGCTCTGTGGTTTAACCCACAGCGCCACCTGCGTGACATGTGACATAAGGCATAAGAAGTTAATTTGGGGGCTAAACTAAATTTGGGGTCGCTGGGCAGCTCTTTGCACCCTGGCGGTGCATATGCTAAAGATGGCTGTTTCTGAGTGACAATAATACCTTAACACAGTGGCCCTGTGTTACGAAGGTATTAAAATCACTAATTTTTTACAGGGACTGTCTGGTTACTGTACCCAAGCTGCTTGCAGTTATTTAGTGAGAGTATGCAGGCTAAAGGTAGCAGTTAATAAAGCAGAAGGATGTGAGTTATGACCTAAAACTTTTACTGTAAAATATATTAAGATTTTTTGGTTACTAAATAAATCTATAGTCTGACCACTGACCCATCTAGCCAGCACTGTACAGTTTATTCTGACTAGCAACGTCTCTAGGGGAATGGGCAGAGCTTTCCCAACCCCGTTACTTTGGACTTTCTGCATATCCCATTTTGGAACAGTAGATAGTGCCCCTATAGTTCATGCAGCAATGCATGTAGTTTAAATCAACCACCTGCAATCATGGCCTTAGCCATGTTTCTGACGGAGGTCTCTGTGCGTGAACAAGTTGCCTTTATCATGAAACTGCATATTGATCCTGAAGTAGGTTACTTTGACTTGTTCAAAAAAAAATTTAATTGAGCGAATGAAACTCTGTATTTTAAGTGAGACTTTTTTTGCACTTAATTGTGGATGAGGTAAACATTTACTTCAGAGGAACTGTATTATTTTTTTTTCAACCAGCATGGAAAACTGACAGTTCCAAGCATCAGTTATTAAAGGAAATATTGATGGGGCATGTGTAAATAAGCAAATGTGTTATACTGTTTTGGATGTTTTCCCTCTCCAGAGCTGAATAATGTTGAATTCCACCGTGGAAAGGCTGAAGATCTTGTTCCTTACCTTGTTAACTTCCCGGAACTGCAGAATTCTATTACAATTGTAGATCCTCCTCGAGCAGGGCTGCGTGAGTTTTGTTTTGTGACCTTCTTTTAGTGGAATAGTTTGAATAGAGATGGAGGTGTGAGAGTAGTGACAAAAGTAAATGGGGAGATGTGCTAGTGGGCAGTGAGATCAGCACTGAGAATAAAACAAAGGGAAAGTGTTTCTGGTTCTGCAGATCAGCTGTGGAATTCCTTGGGTGCAGAAATACAGCATTAGCTCCTTTCAGGCAGGAAAGATTGGTTGCTGACTTCAAAGAATATTGTTAGTTAAAAATAAACCTATTTTTTGCTGGCTAGCAGAGGGGCACATAACCTCTTCTAATTTCAATGTATACTAATTTCAATGTAGACTACATACTTTTCTGATGTAAACTGTTCGCCACAGTTTAATAATATGGATCACTTGGGTCCTTTCCCCATTCTTTGTTATGATGGATGGGTTCAGGTTGGATAAATATGGTTTGTATTGTAACTAGGGCTGTGCTATAAATGGATATATTGTCTGATATCAGGTTTTAGATCAAATTGTGATAACAGTTTTTTTTAAAAACGACTTTGCAATTTATTGCATATTGTGTTTGTGGCATTAAAATATCACAATACTGCAAAAACCAGGAAGCCGATGCTTCTTCCTGTGTGTGCAGCCCTTGCTAACTTCACCTCAGACAGCTCTTTCCTGCCTCCTGCAGCAACAAGAAATACCGTACTTTTCCATGTATAACACACCCTCTTGTATAAGACGCCCCCTATTTTAGGGGACTCAAACCTAAGAAAATGGGGGGAAATTGCCCAGAGTTCTGCAAATACAAAAGGCATCTCTATAGCCAGAGAACGCCAAAATGCAAATTTTCCTTGCAAAAGATTAAATTTCATTTAATAATTTTTGTTCTGTAAACTTTTATCCATTCTTTCTGGTTTGGCTTGGTTTATAAAAGAAATGCAGTTTTTCCAGGCAATGAAAATACAAATTTTGTTTATATTTTGTACAGTTAAAATTTATCCATTCCATTCTTTCTGTTTTGGCCTGGTTTAGAAAATAAAATTAACAATCAATTTGAGGTTGTGCGATGTATACATTCAACTGTGAATTATATTTGAACATCTAAAAGTGTGACACTGAATTTGTTTTTTTCTTGTTTAGTAATGTAATTAATTTTTTAGGGAAAGCTACTAATTACTTCCACAGCTTTAATTTTAGAGAAAATGTGCTATTTTTGGTAAAGTAGTACTATAACATAACAGTTGTAATAAAATGTTAAAGGTAAGTAAAAAATCTATCAGTTTTATAGATAGACCCATATGTAGTAGCAGTTGGCATGACATTATCATTACATAGCTCCAGCCTTATTTCAGGTATCATGATATATCAAAATATCACAATGTTTAACTGGTGATACATCGTGATATAGAAAGCCAGATATTGCCCAGCCCTAATTGTAACAGAGTGGAGCTGCTTCATGTCAGACGGTGCTGTCACAGTAAAGAATCTAATTTCAGTTTTTGTCAAAATGTTACCTCTGCAGATTCCAAAGTAATTGTTGCAATCCGAAAAGCAGAACACATAAAGAAGCTTATTTATGTAGCCTGCAATCCTCGAGCTGCCATGAACAACTTTCTGGAGTGAGTTTACAATGGTGCTGGTGGGATGGAGTAATTTTTAAGGGGTGAGCTTAGTGGATGTGGGTCTAACAGTGGATGTGGCTTCATAGGTTTCTGAACCTATGCATTCCAGGAGGGCTGGCGAGGAATGTGGCCTGGAGTGATAAGACATTTGGCTCCCCAGGCCTGGTACCCCATTCCTGGCCCAATCAATTATAAAGAAATGTGTAAGACTAATACTGGTCTCTTTGGTAGCCTTTGCCGAGCTCCTTCGAATCGTGTCAAAGGAAGCCCTTTTCGTCCTGTTAAAGCAATAGCCGTGGACCTCTTCCCTCACACTATGCATTGCGAGCTGCTGTTTTTCTTCGAAAGAGTTCAGCATTCAAGTGACAAGCCTTCTGAAGCAGTCCAGAACTCAACTGAAATTCCAGAATTGAAATTGGAAACAGCAGGTTCTACAGAAGAAGGTGATGCAAAACTGCCTAAAGAAGAGGAAACCCCTGACTGTTCCAGCAATTGATATTTATGCCAACTGGCTAGGCTGTGCCTATTTTCATTCTTAAAATTCCAAACAGCTGCTGTCCTGTTTAAGAAAATTGAAACATTGGTTGCTGGGACTTTGGAATAGTGGCCAATTATCAAAACTACTTGTACAATGCAATCCTGTATGTGTCTGCTCAGAAGTCCCGTTAAGTTTAATAGGACTTACTCCAAGGTAAGTAGGTAAAGGATTGCATCATGATTGTGTAGCTCTAGAGTTGTCAAAAGCTTATAGGAGGCAGAATGTTTGTATATGTGTGTATATATACACAGAGAGAGAGAGAGAGAGATGAAATTTAATTTGTTTTTATGCCAAACTGATTTGTTTTTAAATCATGGAACAAGAAAGGTGAGGGATGACTAGGGAAGCTATACAGCTACCTTAGATAGTAAATGATCAACAAAACCAGATGTGCCAATGGTGTAACAAGCTTTCTCAATAAATGTTCAAAATATTATTTTAAGATTAGGTGAATGCAAAAGCAAATACTGTACCACAAGATCCAGTTCACACAGGTCTGAAGAGGAATTATCTGCAATACGGAGGGAGACAGAGATTTCTAGCATCCCAACTCTGGAGCCTCAGCAATGCTACATTGCTTATGATATGTCTGTGTGCCTAGGCCACTTCAGCTTTAATGTGGAGTTCTGTCCACATCAACAAGGACTAGTTTGTATGTGGTTAAAATTGCTACTATATAATAAATGAAATAAGTTATTGATTTTTTTTACTCCTACATTCAATATTAATGGGCTAAAACACAAAGATATTTAGTCAGGTGGCAGTCCTACTTTAAAAGGTTACATACTGACAGTTCCATGACTTCCATCGAGAAAGTTATGATTTATAGATATATTTAATGAAACAATGACCTGCAGCACCAGTTACTCACAGCATCTTATGCAATATCAAACTTTATTGCTCAAAACTAATGTTTGTGGGGGAAACAAGTACTTAAAAGACCTAACACACAGGCTCAACGATAGAGGCTTCATAGTTGTACCAACTGACCACCGGCATTGAGAAACTGCACTCAACATACAATCCATACAGCACCCAATAACATTGAGTTGGTCACATTAACTTTTAAAATACAATATTGTAATTGATCACTGCAAGTTGTTCCAAATGGCTGACTTAATTTGGAACCATTTCTACAACAGCTATTTCCATTTTCTGACCAGAACCAAAGAATTACAGACTAGGGCTAGAAAGGATACTTTTGTTAAGTGTGACAACCATTAGAACAGCATAGATAGATACTTGTTTCCAGCAGCTGGAAAGCCAAGTGCTAAAACAGTTAATAAAGCTTAATTGGATGTTTTAAATGGGTAGTATTCCCCCCCCCACTTATGTTAGTAAATTTCCACGCAGTATCAAATATTCAAATAAGAACCAATTTTTATCTTTCAAAAAAAAAAAAAATCACATCTGTGAAGAAGCACATACTAATATGTAATATGGAAAGCAAAATCTATCCCTAGAGGATGGAACAGCTATTAGTGAAGACCATCCACAATGATATTGATTTACTGAGAGAAAAAGAGGGCTTGAAACAGTTTTTGCTTTAGGCATTGTTAGGACTGAAACCATTACAGCTGACTAACTAGGAGAGAAAAAAATCACACAAGTTACAAAACAATTTTGGATGTCAAATCACGCTGCATAAGTACTCATGCAGAAGCTGAAATTAATGTAATGATTTACCCTCTTATCATAGCAGCTTATGCTCATGTGCAAATGCAAGACTGTTACACTTCAAACAAAATAGTAAACATCAGAAATACAATACTTCACAGTGACAACAGTAGTTACATTGTTTGTTCCAGCAGTTATTGCGCTTTGCCTGAACATTTTGCCAAAGAGGCTACAGCACATCAAATACTTTTTAAAAGAAAAATGCATAATTTGTACTAGCCTTTGGTTCACAATGACACATCTGGATGTTTAAGGGCAGTGGTCACCTTTTGCAGGATTCAAATCTTGGCAGACTGAGGTAAGACTAAAGCAAGATGGCCAGCGTGGCAAACACTTAAAAGAATGAGGCATCTATGGATACATATGCTGCAGGTACCCTGCAAAACATTCTGATTTTGGAAAATATATATGCAGAAATTTGTTGAAAAAGTGCAGTCAGAAGTAGGCTTTTTTTAAAAAAAGCAAGGAATGCACAGATGTAAACACCTACGTTAAAAGGCATAGAAGAAAGCCTATTTGACTTTTAACAACTTTTTAAAGTACTACATCAGTGATGGACAAAGATGAAGACTAAAGCTAGATTTTCTGTAGAACAGAGGCAGTGCATTTAGAACTATGTCCTACTCATTAAACAAATTGCGACCATTTTCAGGTGTGCTGAATAAAGTTCCAAAATAAATTCATTCTGTAGAGAACACAAGGATTCTTTGCATAAAAACATGAATGAAAACACTTAAGCTTGAATAAAGGCTATATCTCAATGTTAGCATGGGCTCACTACTGCCAAAGTTACCAAGGGTAAGCATAACATACTACAATAAGAGGCTTCCAGCTGGGAGCTTTCAAGTAGTCTGCTTCCTCTGGTTCATAAGACAAAACCCTTATCAGCTGGGGCACACAGATGTCCAATAACATTTCATCAAGAGGTTTTCAGTATTACCAATTTATGCATCACAGGCTGCCTGCTCTTGGTAACTGGTGGCAAGAAACTGGGTGAATCAAAATGGCTGTGCCAAGCGGTAATGTACAACACAGGGAGCATTTAAGCATTTTGCAAGAGAATTGGATTAGGATCAGAAAGGTAGCTTTGGTGGAACACTGCAGATGAGTTAGCATATAGTACTAGACACCACCCAATTAAGTTACCACCTGGCAAATCTATGTATACCCAATGTCAAACTGAGCTGTGTAACGAATGTATGGCACTAAGAACTGTAGAAAATTTGCATTCCAAGTGGGAAGCAATGAAATTTGACATATAACTGGATCAGGCAACTCAATTTCTGGCACTCTAGAATGCCCTTTCATGGAACCTGTACAACCCATCTCCAGTGTGAGGTGGGACCCTGGGCCTACTTCCTCCTAAAAGGTCTTGGAACAAACCACTACCACTTCCATTTAATTGTCTCCTGCTGCATTATTTTCTTGTGACTGTTGCAGCAGACATCTAAAAATGAGTATAACTTAACAGATATCCACTGTAACATACACAGTAACATACACAGTACTAGGAGATACCTTAGCAAAGGGCCTGAACTGTAGTATTTCTGGAGTGTAAATCTTAAGTGTAGAAGTACTTCTGGACCACACTTTATGGTTTTTTTTAGGGCCATGTGTTAGCTATTCAGTATCTTGTAGCGGATATTGACAGCTTAAGAAACTATATAAAGACAACAACTTGCATATTCATATTCTTTATTTCAACTCAATACAACTTATGCAGAAGATCTTATTAAAGTCCTCTGATGTAGCCCAATTTACATTCTAATAGTTTCCATGCAGAAACTACTCTGCAAATGCTAAACATTTAATAAAACAAAGCCAGTGACAACTTTTTTTGAAAATGTTAAAACTCTTCCAGTGAAGAATGCTTCCAGTGATTTTCATGACTGCCATTAGTCAATCCACAAAGGAAAGGGTTTTTCATGTTTGTTTAAAGGTAATAGGGTGCATGAGATTGAAGTATCAATTAAATCTAGCTGCATTAAATAAAAATATATATACCATAAAGGGAGATGCAATTATATCTCTATTTTAATTGTTAGAATTGTCAGTATATTTTCAAACTGTTTTCAAGTGGGGTCTTAAAAATAGAAGGAAATGCAAATTACCAAGCACCATCACTGCTCACGCTCAGTTCATTCTAATTAATTGTGGAGGACTCTCTCAAGACCAGAATAAAAACAGGCTGCAGAGCACTGGTGCTTAGTCATCCACTCCCAATCACCTGTAATTAATTATGGTAAAAATAATTAGAAGCTATATACTCCTTTCCAGTTGTCTTTTATGTAAACTATTATGGTTTTTCCTATGTTTCCCTATCTTCTTTTTTTTTTTTAACATTTTAAGTAAATATAGCCAGCAATTTTGAAAACAGAGACACACTGGTGCTCAACACTGCAGGTGCCATTCTTACTGTCTAAAGACCACTGTACCAGGATATTAAAAATATTATGCCTGCCAAAATTCAAAAACAAGCAGCACTGGCCTAATCTTAATGGCATTAAGGAACATTGCTTTCCACTTTTCTTCAATGTAGTTGTCAAAAGTGTCTTATCAGTGCATATTATTTTGTGCTGAAATGCAACAAAGCTCTTTTTGAGAAAACAGTTGTCAGCATGTTCATACAAGAGTGTGTACAGCTGTATTCCTATATTATACATTCACTCCACTCTTTACATAGACATTCTGGATTAATCCTTAAACATATCCATTCAAAAACAGCATAATAGTTTCAAAAGGGGTGGGGGAGTGCTTGCTTCAGCTTATCCTGTGTGAACATGCTTTTCTGCCCACTTCTATACATTGACCCACACAGATTTTTGCTGTCTTGTATAAATGTATATCTCAGAGGTTTTTAAAAAAAACCCCTCAAAAGTTCAGTACTATTGCCCTGATTATGCAAAAGAACGATGCATATTTGAAGCAGCTTGGATTGTTACATTATTTTGCATTCTGAAGCAAACCAATTATTAATTAAATTGGGTGGGGGGGACTAGCTTTCTTCACATGTTTTATTGCTCCCCAATTATTCTTTCTGATCACACATCAACAGTACACAGAGGCTCGCTGCCAGGTTGAGCAGATTCGACAATTGTCATCTTGGGTTTCTTCCGAGTTTCCTCCTTAAAGATATAAGAAGCCAACCATAATTATAAACAAACTTGTACACATAGATGGTGTCAACATTTTGAAAACATTTCAACAGATCAAAAACCAGAATTTTCTACTTTTAGCCCCATGGCACCCTAATTACTAGAAGGAAGAGATTAGCATCTATATTGTGAAAATGCAGGACACAAAGGCTACTTTTTAGTGCAAGTCTCTATGTTCCCTTTTGCAAAGGGAATCTGAAAATGATCACAGATGAAAATGTGGCAACTCCCCTTTCATACTTAACCCCTGATTTGGTGGGGGAAGATTTTCTTTTAGTGCTTAACAGCAATCAACCTATGCCTACAGAATACTTGCTAACAGAGAACTGAATTACAAAGATTAGAAAAAGAAAGAGCAATAGTCTAAGCTGCTTCTCTGCACACCCCTCTCATGTCCCTTCTTTGTTTTTCCTTCGCTCCCCACTTAAAATGTGGTTACAAAGCATAGATCCACATGGATCCTCAGGATCTTTGCATTGGGTCACCCCAAATTCACCATCAGATCACATAGCATGTCCATGGCTACAGCCTGCCCCCCCCAAATCACGCACCCACTGTTGCCTGGGGCTGCAATGGTGCAAAAGGATCCACAGGAATTCTCAGGATTTTTGCATTGGGTCACCCCAAATTCACCATCAGATCACATGTCTGTGGCCACAGCATGAAGCCCAAAAATGATACATCCACTGTTTCATTCAGAATGTTTTTTCCCTTGTTTTCCTCCTCTAAAAACGATGTGTGTGTTATGGTCAGGTGCGTGTTATAGAGCGAAAAATACGGTAATTGCATTCTAGATAACCATAGTGACCTTTGTTTGAACAGTAAGGAATTTGTTAACTGAAAAAGCATCACAGAATAAAAACTAGTTCTTTCAAAATTTAACTTTAAATTTCTGCAATGCGTATGAAGTCAAACTGTCAAGAAATATAAACACAGCTTTCATGCATGTTCTCAGAATTAAACAAATTTTAAAAATTAGTAATCATGCACTTACCCTTTCTTGTGCCAACTTCTTCATTTCTTCCTGTAACTTGTTAAGAATGTGCAGATTTGGCTTGTTCTTTTTGGCATACTGCTGAAGCTCTATCACACTTTTATCAGACGTCTCCTGTATCACAAAGTATCAGAAAGACTAAAGAAAGAGCTCCCATTTTCATCTTCAAGAGGAAGGTTATTTTTATAATATATGTTTACTACTAAGGCTGACCAAATTGGCGAGTGCTAGGGACAGGGTTTTTGCAATGTTGGCCCCAGTGTTGTGGAATTCCCTCCCCTGGTAACTTCACTTGGGGCCCCTTTCTTGTAACCTCTAATTCTTTGAAGACTTTTTATTCTGGCACACTTATTGCTGATCCCCCAGCCCCTGTATATGCTTTTATCTATTGTTAATTATATTATTTCACAATTGTTTTGTGGTTTTAGCTGTTTTATTGTAAGCCACCTTGTGGTGGTTTGCTTATATATTAAGTAAATAGATAAATATAGGAGAAGAAACCATGCTGGAGGTTTTGTACTTTCATTTTGTAGAATGAAAAATATTTTCATAAATAAATGGCAACATGATGGAAGTATGGTATCCCTCAAGTTGCACCAGTTCTCTTACACACAGGTAATGTGTAAGGGCTCTTCCTCCTGATCAATTCAACCTGCCAAACTGTGCCTAAAACTTTAAGAATGTCAGGACACTAACTGTTGCAGCAGCTCATGTGAGGAACACTTTCTGGGTTGGTGTATGCATGTGGTCCCAGATTATTGCTCAGTGTAAGCATTTGCACTCCCTCATGGGTTTTTGCTGCATAAACTCAACTTATGGATCACATCAGCGTCTTTGCAACACAGCAGTCTCAATGTTAAGGAGTTTGCAACCACGGCATTTAAACAGCATCATTATGGGGAATTGAATTTAAGTATTGCATAGCTTTAATAAGAAGACAAAAAATGATTCAGAAAGTTTACAGAGCAAAGCATACATAACTTACCTGCTTAACCATCTTACTGCTCTCTCTCCCATACATGCGCAATAAGGACCCCCAGTTTTTCACATGCGGATGAAGCAGCTGAAGGATTTTCTGAGATGCCAACTGTTTCCCAACTCTCTTGTTTTTGCCTGCACAATCACCACGAAACAAAGTTTTGGGAGGAAAAACAGGTCCACATCAGAGCTTTTTAAAACCCTTTGTAGTAATTGGTTCATAATCATTATGGAAAGTCAAGATTAGGTCCACACTAAGCTGCAATCAGCTCCCATTTAAATAACTGCAACCCAAGACATGACTTTTCATACCAATTTCCACAGAACCTAAGTGTAATTATTTATCTCTCTATTTAAGAAATTTATACTTTTCCATTATGTATCTCAAAGCAGCTCAGTCAGAATGAAATTGAATTTAAAACATCAGAAATAGAAACATTAGAACTGCATTCATAGTGCAAAGATCTCCTGAAATAAAACCATTTTAACCTGGCATTTGAAACCTAATAGGGACTGTGCTTAATGGGAACAAGTTCTATAGAACTTGGCCCACTACACTGAAGGCATGACTCAATAGCAAGAGTCGTGCTTCTGGCCCATAGGGGACCACCATTAGCCCTCCAAGCTGATTTAAACTGATCCAACCCAGGAAGATAAAAAATACCAACCCCTTAAAAAGGGGTGTGTGTATGGAAATGTCATCTAATCCTGGCAACATTTCACAACAAGATGCCTTTTCTATTCCTAATATTTGTGTATTTCCAATATACAAGTCCCGTATCTCAGGAAGAGCATTTCAGTCTCACAATGCCATGAAAGTCCCAGGTGTAGTTCCTAAATACTTACCGTATTTTTCGCCCTATAGGACGCACTTTTTCCCCTCCAAAAATTAAGGGGAAATCTGGGTGCGTCCTATGGGGCGAATGCAGGCTTTCGCTGAAGCTTGGAGAGCGAGAGGGGTTGGTGCGCACCGACACCTCTCGTTCTCCAGGCTTCAGGAAGACATCCGCAGCCTAGGCAGCCCTGCGGGAGTTGCCACAGGGCTGTCTAGGCTGCGGATAGTAGCCTGCTTCCCGGAACGCCGGGCGCGCTGAAAGCAGAGCACCGGGTGCTTCGGTAACACATCCGCAGCCTAGGCAGCCCTGCAGGAGGTCCCGCAGGGCTGTCTAGGCTGCGGGTAGCAGCCTGCTTCCCGGAGCGTCGGGCGCCCTGAAAGCAGAGTGCCCGGCGCTTCGGGAACACATCTGCAGCCTAGGCAGCCCTGCGGGAGTTCTCCGCAGGGCTCCCCCCGCTGCTGATAGCAGCCTGCCGCCCGGTGGGTGGGGCGCCCTGAAGCAGAGCGCCCCACGCACCGGGCAGACATCCGCAGCGTGGGGAGCCCTGCAGGAGTTCCCTGCAGGGCTCCCCACGCTGCTGATAGCAGCCTGCCGCCCGGCGGGCGGGGCGCCCTGAAGCAGAGCGCCCCGCACGCCGGACAGACATCCGCAGCGTGGGGAGCCCTGCAGGAGTTCCCCGCAGGGCTCCCCACGCTGCGGATAGTAGCCTGCCGCCTGAGGCAGACATCGGCCAGCCCCACAAACCCGGGGGACAGCAGGGAGGCACAGCGCCGTTCCTCGACCTGGTTCGGTTTCCCCGACCTGCTTTTGGGGGGGAAATAAAGGGGGAAAAAATTCCTTTATTTCCCCCCCCCAAAAAAAACTAGATGCGTCCTATGGGACGGAGCGTCTTATGGGACGAAAAATACGGTAATATCTAGATCCAAATTCCTATCTTAAGTAACAGTGGTGTCAAGGCCATGAGACTGGTGTATACAAGAACACAGGTAAAGCACGAAGATCAGGAAAATTAGAAACAAATGCTACACAATCAAGCAGAGAATGAAGAGGAATATTCATCTCAAAGGCTTTCAAACCAGCCATCATACTTACACCAGCCACGCACGGTGTGCTTCCCACATGTCATGACATATTCACTCTTCTGATTTTTACCAGGAATCACTTCAAACTTGATGGATGTGTCACCCATTCCATGGTTTCTTACAGAGATGAAATGGTGTTAGCATAGCAAACCAAACAAAGTTTCAAAAGTAAGAGATCTGGCTAATGAAAAATTATTTTTATTTCTATCTAACCAACAAATCCTGTTTTCTACCCAACATTCTACACATGCTCCTAATATTGAATATTGCTTTTGTGCAAAACAAACAACCGGTCAAAAATGAATGTTTCTTTAACATCTTAAAAAAACCCACAAAAATATTGCCAAAGTTAAGCACATTTGCATTTCTCAAGATTTCACTGGGGGAATTAACATGCCAAATGCTCTTCCATTTTAATTAATGTGTCTAAAGTGTGTAATTTGGAAGTATCATGCCAAAACAAATAATTTAACATGCCTGCATTTGAGAGGGCAAGCTAAACTGTTTGGTTCAGAGTCAAACTTTACATCTGCTTTGTGAGCACTATTACTGAAAAGTATAGCAAACGTATAGTTGGCATGAGAGTTTGTGCTGACTTCTAGGTTCATGTTTCCCATCAGATGGTTCCATGGTCCCACTACTGTTGATGAATAGCTTAGGGGACTGTCTGTAAGCATGAATTCAAGCATAAATTGTTTGTGCCATTGTAACATTAACAAAAAACAGAAGAACATATGAACATAATTTTAATTAGTAAAAAGCACCCCCCCCCCACAACTGCTCAGGAGACTTGAATGTACACTGGGATATCCGTAATTCTACTCAACACATTAGCAGTACCCAACCTTACCTTTTAAGGCACTCATGAAGGATTTGATATGGAGACAATAGTCCAGCTTTACTGGTCAGTTCGTATACCCGTGAGTCCTCAATACTGATATGGTTAAAATACTGCAACAAAATTGGTAGATCATCATTACTTAAATGGCAAAAAGGAATTCTGAGCCTTGACTTTAAAGTTTATGCCTGAAGGATGGAACTGCAGTACTAAGCAGAACACTCTGCATAGCATTGTGCCATCAAAATTTATTATTTATTGCCATTTTGTGCAGCCTTAAATGAATTCATTGGGAAATAAATGTTTCACTATATAAGAATACCACTACTTTATTTTGCTTTGGCTTCACTTTAGTTAGCAAGATAATTATGCGGGCCACATACTCCATTTTAAGGAAGCTTAAAACAAAGATTAATACAGTTTTGGAAGACTATGAGTAAAGGCTGGAAAAAACCCTAAATACATATAAGCCTAGCCTTAAAACATAGTAATATTTGGAAAGAGGGGGAAATGACTGTCATAATCAGTTTATTACAAGTCACACGCAGCAGTCAGACAATCTTATCTCAGATGAATAAGCCAAGAAAATGCCCAAGCCTTCTGCCAACCTGCTGCCTCAGCCCAGCACAATAAGCCAGGAACTCTTCAATTAACCATAATCTCCCATTTCATCTGAACCAGAAAACTATTGCTACCAGATTTGGAAAACATCAGCTCATAAACTAGCTCCAAAAAGCTGCTAAGATCCAGCCTTGTTCTAAAATTGGTAACTGTAGATTCCCATTTAATCGGAACTGGTAAATGTTCAACTGAAGACTTCCATGCATAACTGCAATTTGCTAAGAAAGAAGGAAATAAGCAGTGATGTGCAAGACTCCTATTTCAGCTTATTAATCAGATCATTTCAGCTTCAAAATTTTGACAAGTTCAATGAAATTTCATATTACCCACTTTCCCCCCTATTCTAGATAGTCCAGGAAAATATCTAGGTTCATTGTTGAGTATTTCTGGAAGACTTTCAGTCTGAACATTTCCCACTGTCCTAAGGTTGATGTAGATCTGATTTAGCATTTATATCTGGCTTACATTTAATAAGACTAAAAATGTTGTATTAATATTATATGCTGCACAAACATCTTAACTCTTCTGAAGAGCAAAGAACGACTGGAGCAAAAATTCAATAAAACGTATTCAGTGTGATTTAAATATTATATTTAAAACAAATTCTAAGCTTTATTTAGAAATAATTTTATTGGACTGGTTGTAAATATTCCAAACCATGACAATTCAACAGCAGACACATACTGTTACATTTTAAGACACTGGAAATAGGTTATCATAGGACATTGCTATCCTATGTATGTCTACTCCAAAGTTAAGCCCTTACTGAAATCAATTGAACTTGCGCTCAGGTGTGTATAGGATTCCAATCTGATTTTAGCATGTCTGAACAGCTATATTAATGAATCTATGAACTTATGTGTTGGAAAATGTTAATCACCAGT
Source organism: Podarcis erhardii (assembly GCF_964252035.2). NCBI lineage: Eukaryota > Metazoa > Chordata > Lepidosauria > Squamata > Lacertidae > Podarcis > Podarcis erhardii. The sequence continues at coordinate 31,625,768 of NC_138505.1, read as the reverse complement.
TTAAAAAATATTTGACTACTAGTGAAACTGGAATATTTCCAACTAAGTCATACTCTTTTAAATAAACTTTGAGTAACTTGATTTCAATAGGTCTACTCTTAAATGATGAGCACTTGGATATAATCCACTATTTCAAAAGTTCCAGTTACAGATAGGTAGCCGTGTTGGTCTGCCATAGTCAAAACAAAATAAAAAAATTCCTTCCAGTAGCACCTTAAAGACCAACTAAGTTAGTTCTTGGTATGAGCTTTCGTGTGCATGCACACTTCTTCAGATACTTCTTCAGGTATCTGAAGAAGTGTGCATGCACACGAAAGCTCATACCAAGAACTAACTTAGTTGGTCTTTAAGGTGCTACTGGAAGGAATTTTTTTATTTTATTTCAAAAGTGTCAGTGTAAAACTTTTTGAAACTTTATCCTCAAAGCACTTTCATACAGTCTACAATGTAAGATAATGCAACTAATTATTAAAAGAACTGCAAAATGCTACTGTGTGGGTTAAGCTAAAAATAAAAAGGTAAAGGTAAAGGACCCCTGACAGTTAAGTCCACTTGTGAACAACTCTGGGGATGCGGCGCTCATCTCTCTTTACTGGCTAAGGGAGCCGATGTTTGTCCGCAGACAGTTTGTCCAGGTCATGTGGCCAGCATGACTAAGCCGCCTCTGGCGAACCAGAGCAGCGCATGGAAACGCCGTTTACCTTCCCGCCGCAGCGGTACATATTTATCTACTTGCACTGGCGTGCTTTCGAACTGCTAGGTTGGCAGGAGCTGGGACCGGGCAACGGGAGCTCACCCCGTTGCGGGGATTCAAATCGCCGACCTTCCGATCGGCAAGCCCTAGGCTCAGTGGTTTAGACGACAGCACCACCGTCGTCCCTCAAGATAAAAATACACCAGCACAAAAAACAACAATGTATCACATTCCATTAAAGTTGCAATCCTACACACACTGGGAAGCAATTCCCACTGAATTCAATGGGATTTACTTCCATGTTAAGATGCACAGGATTGCATTGTAAAGTCCATACCTCTAGTTCCTCACTATCTTTGGGCTTTTCCTCAGAGGTCTGTTTAACAAAATCAGGAATGAGGATTTCCAGTGTAGCTCGGGCTATGTAAAATAATAAAAGGGTTAGGGTCTTGCCATAATTGCGTATTGCACAAAATTACATTTCTGACAAATGTCGATGAACATAAAACAAAAATTCCCAACTGTTTTTACAGTAGAAAAAAAGACTTCTATTTTACAATCAACTTGTGTGATAAGCACAGGATGTGTTTATACAGCATTTACAGAATCAGTATTAAATACCACAGGCTCAATCCACCAAGCTCCGAGGCTATGAACTCTCCATACATTACATCAGGGCTCCAAGACTGCAGTCCTGCTCATTGTTTGAGACTGCTTGAATCTCACCAACTTAAAAATATGATTAGTAATACTGTACTGCAGCCCCAAGGCTGCATCTTTCCTCATGTGCCACCATCCTTTGCTTCTCCTGTTTAGAAGGTTAAAGGAGCTCTTCTAAATCTATTTAATCCATACATTGTAGAACTAGTACTATAATTGTTTCTTAAATCGTTCAAGAACTTTGTACTCAATATTATCCATTAAAGAAGGGATTGCTAACCCATGACTCGCATATCCTCTCCAACCTGTCATTTTTTAAAAAATAGTAATTTTAATTTTTTTTTTTTTAAATGGCTCCCCACTGTGATGTATGAAGCCCAAAGCTTTTTTGGTCCCCCTTCCCGACTGCATTTTTAAAAATACAAAATTAATCATGCCCTTACATGATGCAGCCTCTGGATGAATGAAAAGGTTAGCTACCCCTGTATTAAAAGGTACATACACCCCAAACCTGCATGTATTTATTACGGACAGTAGAGCTGAAATGCATACATTCTTTGGATTGCAACCTTATTGGTACTAGCTATCAAGCAGACATTCAATATATGATATTTAAATATGTTTACATTACCAGCTTTATTCTTTGCAAGTTTCTTGCTGCTTGCTGTACCTGCCCCATAAGTCACTCCATCAATAATAACCGAGGCTCCAAAAGGCTCACTTGGGTTCTCTTTAAAGAGGAGAGAAAATGGGAAGCCACCATATTCTAAACAAATCCTAAACCTACATGATTTAGGATGTCTTAGAACGACCAATTCTCTTTGTGTAAGATAAACAAAAGTGATTTTGACCAAATACTGCAAACAGGTTGCTTTCATCATAGGTTTACAGAATAAAAACGACAATTTCCTTATGTCATCTGTTTGTGACATAACTACTAAAAAAGAAGTTTTTGAAATGCTCACACAGTACTCAGATGCTATGTTAAAGTTCTAAGATGTAATCTAAAAAGGTTGTACAAGTGCTATCAATATGCAACTCTTAATTTAGTAGTTCTCAGATTCCACATTAGCTGGTCAATGACCTGCTATCTTAAGACTTTCATTTCCATTTGTTGGTGACTGACATTTTGAATGAACAAAACTGGGAATCTGCACATTACAATGAGTCAGTTTTTCCTTCAAAACCAACAAGGGACACTTCTTAATTTACGTTATTCTAGATGCAGTGCGTAGCCTGTCAATGCCTATACTGTTTATTTTCCTGCAATACTTGGCTCAAGCTTAGATCATGTACAGCCCAGAAACTGCAAGTAACTGTTGTCCCACAGAAAAATACTATAGTGAAGACTTACCACATTCAAAGAAATTGTAAACAGGTCGAACCTTTAGGACTCGTTGCATATATTCATGAAGGATGCAAACTTCAGACTTCCCATTGGGATTAATAACAAACTCTATTAAGAAAAACATTTTACAAATGCCTTTAAGGATTTTACTACCAACAGCATAACATATAGATTAGGAGCTCCTGATCATAAAGCAAAAAGTAAAATCAGTATTCTAATTTAGCTTAGACAAGTTCACGTACTACTCAGTTTGCCTGAAAGAGGGGCAGGTACATGCCCTCTTCTACTCCTCTCCAACATAACATTTCTCAAAGTGCAAGAATCACTTGGACATGCCTCTATAACTGAAACACCCACATTACACAATACTTTATGTGTGAGGGGGAAAAGGAGACACATGTCTATCACATGCAAAGTCATTGGCTGGGTGTGTGTGCACTCGCTCCTTAATTTCAGAGTGTTCATGTTGGAGAACACATATAGAGTATCTCCAATAAACAATCCCAATGACAATAACTAAGACACATTCTATTTCACGTTCAATGATCTGCTTATAGGAAGCTGCTTATAAAGTCAGAGCTCAGTATTGTCTATACCAGCATTTCCCAAACTTGGGTCTCTAGCTGTTTTTGGACTACAGGTCCCAACATCCCTAGCTAGCAAGACCAGTGGTCAGGGATGATGGGAACTGTGGCCTGGAAACCCATGGTTGGGAAACACTGGTCTACACAGATTGATAGCAGCTTGGCAAGGTTTCAGACATGCCTCTACCACCCCTTCCTGGAGATGCTCAGGATTGAACCGAGACCTTATGCATACAAAGCAGATGTTCTACAATAGAGCTCTGGCCCTTCCCATTCAGTTTCCATCACTTCCTGCTCCACAAAGCAAAGTATTTCCGGTAGACCATTCTACACTTGCCAAGTACAGAATTAAGTTCAAGCTACAGAAGTACTTGGGAAAGCTTCCATAAATTGTAAGTCAGATAGCATGGCTTCACTAGCTCTCTGAACCTCTCCTCACATGGTCTTACAGCAAATAGGTCGCTGCACAATCAAACAAGGAAAGTATTATGTCCCATGTCCTTGTAAAAGGAAACATTACCTTATCCAAACACAATTATCTGTAATGAAGACAAGCAGTTTTAATACTGTCATAGCAAGACATGACAGCTTATAAGCATTCAAAAAAAGTTTTTTGGCAAGGAAGTCAGTTTTATGAAAGGCAGGGAAATCACCAATTGAGCCCCATTAGAACCTGGCAAACCCAAAGTTTCATATTTAAAGAGGAACCAGGTGATTGCAAGCAACCTGTTCTGCAGGGAAGCTAGGATCATTTTTACACATGTATTTTGTTACTTCCAGTACTAATCCAACTCGGACAAAAACTAAGCACTCGTCTAATGAAAAAAAGTTAAGAGTTCTTCTTTTCAAGCTCTAAAGTATATGCAAAGAGCCACCTAAAGAGCTATCAACCATAGTATCACAATACAAATGTTAAAATATATAAAACGGCTTACCTTTTTTTGTGGGTGCATCTTGCACAGACAAAGTAATAAGTTTTTGATTGGCTGGTAAAATGGGTCGCTCAGATTCTGCTTGTTTCCTCTTCATCTCACGATTAAACTGTCGTCTCTCTGCCCAGGTTCTGAATTTCTTTACAGTTACTTGTTCAAAATCAAAACGCTTTTCAAGATAGTGTCTAAAATCTTCAAGATCTAGGAAAATATTCAATCCTCGTGGTCAATTAAAAGCTACCACCTTTACATTACAAAGACAGTGACAAAATGGTTAGCCTCAAAAGAAGCATTCTGCTGCTGTGTGCAAGCGTGCCCACTCAAATGTCCCCAGTTTGCAAGTGTGCCCACAGGCCTCAAAAGGTTGGCAACCCCTAGTTTTGATGGCTGGCAGGTCCCAGCTATGCTACAATTCTAGCATTTCACTATGCATGATGATGGAATATTTGAAGTAAAGATTTATACATTAGTTTTACTGCACATCCAATTTATTTTAACATGTGCTTCCATCGGAGAACTGAAAAAGGGCTGCAGCATACAACCAACCAACTAAATGCTTATAACTACAACTAAATACAATGGAATACAACTAAATACAATGGAATTGTATTTAAAACACACAAGCAGTAGCAGCATTTCATTACAAATTGAAGAAGAAATGGAATACCGAATTAGCATTTACTGTATTGCAATGGGTATAGTATAGAAATCTCCTAGGCTTGCAGCCCTCTGCGTTCTGTAAGCCAAGTGTCATATTATCCACAAGGAAGCCTACATGCTTGAGTTAGATTCTTAGCACTCAAGAAATCAACATTTTTGACACTTACCTACTGATTCATCTTTGCACACCTCAACCTTGGCCTTAACTTGACCTAAGGCTCCTTGTGCTGCATCTCCCCCGGGTGGGTCTTTCTCATCTAAAGTCCCAGAATCAGCAGCAGTGGAGTCCGGCTCCTCTGTTTGGCAGTCAAATTCTAAAGACTTATCCATGAGTTTTATAGGCGATACTTCCCCATTTGGGGTGATGTCATTACTTTGTTCCCTTTCCTCATTTTCCTTCATTTTCTTATAATGCAAACATGGAATGCTACTCAACGGGGGATCATGTTTCTGCAAATATATTTTTTTAAAGTTAAAATTATGAGAACAAATCTAAAAACCCAGATCTAACATCTTCCAGTAGTGTTCAAAGTTTGCCTCCCCCTATCATACACCAGCAAAGACTAAAGATTCTGAGAACTTTGTAGAGATTTGCTAGGTGAGCTTTTTCAAGAAAATGGACTATGTTGTCAAAAAGCTATTTTATGCTTTATATAACCAGCCACAGCATGTCAACCATTTATTTCCTTCAACATCTGAATGAAAGTTCTATGCATGTGAACAAAAGGGAATTGCACTTTGGAGCTATGCAAAGTCATGCTGAATTTATTATTTTATTTGTTAATGCAGTTATTCAGTTATTACCAGAGTACCATGTGAACATAAGTGCAATCCACTGGAACTGCATTGCTCCTATAAAATGCCCAGTTTAATAAATGAAGATAATGAAGCAACAGCATGATATGATTGTGAAAATACAAAATTTTATAACATTGTTGAATTTGCTATATGTTTCCAATTATGACTTAGATACAGCCTAGTAAAATTCTAAAATATATTTATACAATGGCATTAAAAGAGGCAATATTTCCCCATACAATCTACATATTATTCGGATACCTTCATATTTAACTTGGTTTCCCAAGCTACTGTGGAAGCTAATTCTTAGAAACACAGCGCATTTTTAGAAACATAAACTGAACCAGCAAGTAAAACCAAAGTAGGTCTTTAGGCAACTATATTCAGTGACATTTTGTCAACAATACAATAATCACAACAAAAGGCTACAGATATATTCAAAATCTAATTTCTCTAAATGACCAAATTTATTGAAGTCTGTTCCATACCCTTATGCTTCCTGTTCCTAAGAAGTAAGGTCTGGACCAGGTGACAACTCTGGATTCTCGGTGCAGATATACAGGAATGCCAGAGTTATGGAATGTCATGATCCATCCATCAGGCAAGGGCTCTGTAGGTGGACGGCCACGACCTTCAGAAAAAAGTAGAAACTGCTCAATGCACAAGATGTCTTATCACAACAAAAGTGGTTGGAAGGATACACAAGCAGTCTGAAGTTATATATCAAAGAAATATATCAGTGTAAATGATCAACCAAGAGGAGAGTAAAAGCTACTGCCACCTCTCCCAACCCCTAGTTAATAGCAAGGCTGTGAAGGGGCTCCCTGTTTTTGAAGGCCCACAATGACATTCAATCGATGCCCCATACGTCCCGGTAATATTTTGAAGTGGTCTGATTGCATTTACTTCCAACCTGTACACAAAGTTAGCAATTTGCTTTCCAGGGTGAAACAGTATTTTGAACAGCAAGTTGCACATGAAAGCAAAATGGAAGTAAATATGAATATATTGTTTTTTCTCTCTCTCTCATCTTCAGTATTATTCAAGCTGCAACTTGTTTGCTGCACCATATCAACTTTTTAAAACCCTTACAAGCTGTTTACAAAAAGAACAAAATGATTAAATTATCAGTAAAAAACAGCAAAACAACTACTTAAAGCAGAGTTTTCCCAACTTTTCGTGTTGGTGACACATTTTTTAGACGTGCATCATTTCATGACAAGTACAGTGGTGCTTCGTATAGCGGTTTTTTCGTCTTGCGAAGCAAGCCCATTGACAGCTTAGCGGATTAGCGCTATTAGTGGTTTAGCGGCTTTTAGCGATCAGCTGTTAAGCGGCTTATCAGCAGATCAGCTGATAAGCGGCTTAGGGCTTAGGAAAAGGAGGGGAAAAGGGGAAAAAACCCACAGGAACTCGCAAGACATTTTTGTCTTGTGAAGCAAGCCCATAGGGAAATTCGTTTTGCGAAGCGCCTCCAAAACAGAAAACCCTTTTGTCTAGCGGGTTTTCCGTCTTGCGAGGCGTTCGTCTTGCGGGGCACCACTGTAATTCAGATTTACTAGCAAACTGGAGGTTAAACTAACCCCTCAACAGCACAGGGAGCATTCACGTAACACACCTACACACTGCAGCCAACACACTAACATGTTGTCACACAATTTGGAAAGCTGACTTAAAACCTTCCAAAAAATAATTAAAATTGATGATGAACTGAAAGCCAGATTTAAACATGGGTAGACTTCCCTAAAGTATGGCAGTGGGTGCTATCACACTGAAAGACTGATTTCTTACAAATACTGACCGCTGTTCAATATATTTATTGCAGGCCTCTTTTTGTACCTCTCCCTTTTCATCAGAAAAAGAGCAGGGAATGCAAATCCCTAGGAATATGCACTTGCCCCCTTTTTCTGGCATCAGAAAGGACTGAAAACATTCCATCTTTATTGTAATTTATTAACTTCAAGAGAAGTCATGTGCATTTTTAAAAAAAAAAATCAAGCAAAAGGCAAAATATTTAATACTCTTTTCCAAATCACAACCAGCTTGATTTAGGCTGCAATCCTGAGCACACTTATTTCTGTCCAGAAACTACCACTGAACAAAGCAAGACATATTTCCAAGTATACATGCAATGAATTGGGCTGCCAAGTACCACCAGCCTGCAAAACCTATGTGTGGCATTTTAATGAGATGTTATTTTTCCTCTGAGATACTGGTCCTACCGAGAATAAAAACTGCATATTCTCCACAAGTCTAGTACCCCTCGAAGATTTCTAATGAAGGTGTTCAGAGTTTACCTTCACAAACCTCACATTCAACATCTATCTAAAATATTCTCCTTTAGGATTCCACAACACTAATATACAATAAATGTCTATGACAGGGTAGAGCAGACTTAAGGCTTGAGGGATCTACTTCGGATTTTAATAGAGCCTCAAGATCAAAGAAGAGCTAGATCCAAAAGACGCACACTTAGATTTAAGAGTGTGTGATGTCTCTAAGCAGCTGCTGAGTAAATGGTTTTAAGTACCAGAACCAAGCAGAGTTCATCATTCTTCCACACAGAAATGTACTTTTGGCACTCCAAGCTTTCCTTGTTTCATCAGTCTAATGGGACATTGGGGGTCGGGGGGTCGGGTCACATTGCAGTTGATACTGTTCAGCAATTGAGACTCAGAAACCCTTGCCAATCTACTGCTGATCATCCAGAGATCCCAATCTACCTGGGTTACGCAGCCTGTGTGAGCCTCGGGGCCAGCCCACCCATGAGGCAAGATGAAGTGACTGCCTCAGGGGGCAGGATCCACAGGGGCAGTAGATCCAACCCCCAAGGAATGCATTGGCCACTGCTGCCACTGCACCAATGGCAGTGACAGCTGTAGTACACTCTTTGGAAGCCAGATCTGTTACCTCCTCAGCAGCTACAGTAGCCACTGGGCAAATAGGTGCTGCTACTAGTTTCCTTCCACCCTTGCTCCCGATACAGATCTTTATTCTCCCCTTATTCCTGACGTGGCTCTTCACACCCCTTCTTCCCTGGTTGGGGGGGGCATTTTGTGGTTTGCCTCAGGTGCCAAAATGTATTGGGCTGGCCCAGAGGAGCCTACAACTCAGTATTTCTTATCATCTATGGTGGCCAACCAGGAACTTCCTGGTTTTGCTACCTGCTTCAGAAAGAAAAAAGAAAGCTGATATCAAGGAGGCCACAAGACCTGGCCGATGGACTGCTTTTGGACTAATATAACTAATATATTGTGGGTATGTTCAGACCATTACCTCAAAAATATTACTGCAAAAAAAGAGGACATAGTAAACATATCTATAGTCATACATAATGTAAATAGCTTACTTTTAAGAACTGTTTTTATTTTGGTCATCATTGGCTGCACAGTTGTCTCTCCATCAGATTGATGGTCACTCTCCCCTGCATATTTCTCATCAATTCTCCTTTTCTTAGGAACAGAAAGGCCTTCTTCCAGCAAAGCATCCACATCATTATCAAATTCATCCTGAAAAACACATTGTGATATACCATGCCCCTATACCTATTCTCCTCCTCAGACAATACTGAAGTCAAAGCAAGAATGATTTGTACAGGGATCCACAAAATCCCATCCCCATCATAAGCCAACTAAGAATTAAAGTGTCATGTTTTAAGTAAATTATTAATAACTTGACACTTTCTTAGCATTCTCTAGAATAACAAACCTCACAGCCTTCATACTGAAACAAAAAAACAAATCACAACATATCCATTCTCAGTACTGTCTAAATGTATATTTCATACAGTTAAGCAGCTCTTAACACCACTCCTAAATTTAAGCATTTGTTATAAGCTGAATATTACTTGGTACAGAGACCTTTTAGTTAATATATAAAACCTGGAGAAATGTTTGAAATTAGAAACAGAATTTACTTACCTCGTAAGAATAGCTTAAGGTTTCTTCATCCACTTTGTCTCTCTGAACGATTGCTTTAGACGTAAACCCTCCTTCTTCATCTATTTCCATCAAATTTTCTGTAAAATCTTCTAAATCATCCAGAACTGCATACTCAACTCGCTTTTCCTGATCTACATCATTTTCATCCTCCTTTTTGTCATCATTTTCACCAGCTACTCGTGTAGCTTGACCATTACTACCCCCACCCAGAGGACAAGCATGCATACCCCCATTAACATTATTAATACCCAAATCTGTATCTGCTTCATAACCATGCTCAGCTCCAGTGTACAGAACTTTTCTGTCTTTACTTTTGCAGCTCTCTGTAAAGCTAACACTAATCTTTACATCTTTAAGCAACTTAAGATCAGGGGTGAACTTTCTAACTGACGGCGCATGACGAGCAGTTCTTGGGCTTTGGTCACTATTAGGATCTACGATAAGACGACTTTTGTAGCATGACGATCCCTTTGTGAGAAGTTGTATTCTGCCGACAGTGTGTGCGTCCCCAGCAGGGGTATCTGACTGTCCATCACCACCAGAGCCAACGTCCATTACCTCTGCGTCACTGGACGTTTGCAGGGGAGGTGGTGGAGGCTGTTCATTAGGCGGCAGTGGTGGGGGACAAGAATGGTTCTCCACATTCGCTTCTGTTGCTGGCTCTTTTGGAAGGGGAGGTGCATTTTCATAATTCTCCATAATTAAAACTTACAAAAAAACAAGGCTTTAAATAAAAGGTATATTGATCTATACTCCTAACATGAAGAAGTCCATCAAGATCGGATTTGTCATGCTCTATTCAATATGCAACATTGATGATTCAATTAAGCTGACTACATTGTTCTTTTCATTAATGTAGACAGCTTTCAGAACCACTGTCTCAATTACTGGAAATCACAATGCATTCAGCTTAAATAGCTGATGTCGAAGTAAAGAGCATCTTCACTGGCCGCATGCAGATGTCCTTTTCTTCTTTCAACCTACAAAGAGAAAAAAAAAAAAGAATAATCAGAGAAGCTTTCTTTCTATTGCTCTCTAATTCTAAAGGACAATTCTGCTACACAAAATTCAGAATGACATGTTTTACCTACATGCTGTTAAACAGCAGTTTAATCTAAAAAATAATGCTTATGGTGACTGAACAAGCAGGTGGACTTGAACAAGCAGTTGAAGCATTAAAATGGGGCTATGCAAAAGTACCTATTCTTCTTTAAGTCAACGAACTGCTGAACAGACTACAACACAGTTACTGGCTTACATGCTATTGAAAGCTAATATTGGCACACAGAAAATACAGTTTTATTTTTAATTCCAAGTTTTTAAAAAAGCAAGCTCCTTTCATATGAAACATTTGACTACCTATTATTAACTAAATGCTAATTCTAGTAAGACAGTAATACCTCATAAATATTAGAGTATTATTATTATTAGGTTTATTGTCTTTATCTAAATTAACAAAATCTGAAACCCAGAGACAACATAAAGGATAACTACAAGGATACTGGAATGATTCCAGTGATGTACACACAGTTACACCAATATGAGCAGTCACAGAATCTTAAGAATGACTTTACACAAGATGGTTCTCATACATGAACATCACTTCTGTGTAGCAATCTGCATGTTATTTTTCTCACACGACGCAACAAATGCATACACCTGTGCTGCAAGACTAGATAATGACAAGTGCAGGCTAAAAGGAAGATGATGCAGGGTTCAAATCAGCTGAGACAGGCACTCACTGGATATCTTTAGAGAAGCTTAAGACCACCATAAATAACATATCTGAGGTTGGCATATTTTAGGGACTGCTTCCTTAATAAAATCCTAAATGAGGTTACCTATAAATGATATGTTATTTTAGCTGCACATACACACTTTTGATCTGGGCTTCATATATATCTCTATATCCCTATCTAATATATCTCTATTTAATATTATATAGAAATATATAAAATAGTTTGTGTGAGAGAGCAATTTGCGCAGCTGGTAGTAATTAAACCTGTGAATAAAATTCTTATTGCACTGTGGTCTTCTCTTGCACTCATAGGGTGAAATTCAGAAAACACAATTATCTCTATGTGCCCTACCCACAAGACAGGAGATATTAATCCTGAAGAGCCTCACCCAAAATATTTTCTACAGCAAACCACCCTTTTACTGGCCATTTTTAAAACCTACATTAAAATCAAAGGTTTTCAAGCACATTATATTTTAAAGACATATATACCATATTTTTCTGTGTATAACACCCCCCGTGTATAAGACACCCCCTATTTTGGGGGACTCAACCAATCACCCAGCCCCACAATGCACGAGCCCCCCCTTTAACATTATTTTTGAGCAAAAAACCCTAGTCTTATACACAGAAAAGTATGGTACTTATTTTCACTGCAGTGACCATGGAGAGATAAGATGGGAAATTCTTACCTGTTGCTAATTGATTTCTCCAAGTCCCTCTATATAACCCCCCAAAAAAATCCTACCAGCAGGGAATAAAGGAATTACTGCCACATCCCACAAAACCCAGCTGTTTGGATCAGCTCAATTCAAACTTCAAAGAAAACTAAATACTTCCATGCACTAAGGCTGGGTGATATATCAATATACTGTCCAGAACTGGTTTGATGTCCATATTGTGATATCAGTTTCATAATTTTTGACCTGGCAATATATCACCTATCATAAGGAGTGTGCGCGCACGCTATGCAAAAATATGGGAAAAACCGTGAAGCTAGCCAATGCATAGCTTCATCCTTATTTCAAACATTGTGATATATCACAATGTTTAGCAGGTGCATTACAATGGCAAAAAACTGGTATCATCCAGCCCTACCATACACAGTACTTTCAAACATTCACACCCCCAACACACTACATAGGAGATGCAATTTCAACACAACTCCCTCTCCCCATTGCTCCTTCCATGAATTAATAGATTTGCGGGGGGAAAGGGGTGTGTGCAAGAGTTTAACTTTCCACATTAAGTTTATCTGAGAGGAGGAAGAGTACATAAATGCAGATGGATGGAAGTCTGGAATACTTCTATTTCTTCTTTAAAAAGTGAGAATAGGAGAACCTACTGGTTTGTATAAAATGGAAGGAAGACCCAGCTTACATAAACTTAAAAGGAGCAATTCTGTTTTGATGTGCAGATGTCACAAATCCATAAATGAGTGGTACATGGTTATAACACAATGACTGTTTCCATGAATACTAAACTTGTTTTCTTCTAAACATCAGGAAGAACTTTCTGATAGTAAGAGCTGTTCAACAGTAGAACAGACTCCTTTAGGAGGCTGTGGACCCTCCTTCAGAGGAGGCTTTAAAGCAGAGGTTGGGTGGCAATTTGTCATGGATGCTTTAGCTGAGATTCCTGCATTGTGGGGGACTGGACTAGATTACCATTGGGGTACTTTCTAATTCTACAGTTCTATCATTCCATTCTTCTAGGGTACACATACGATACAGGCAAAGTACACGTTATGATTGTACCAGCAATGTTTCCTGCAGCAAACATATACAGTGCCGAAATTACAAAATACAGTCATACATCAGAAGTCAAACGAAATCCGCTTCAGAAGTCCGTTTGACTTCTAAAATGTTTGGAAACCGCGGATGCAGCACCAGGCATTCAGATTCCAAATAACATACACACACCGGAACACTCACTTCCGGGTTTGCGGCGTTCGGGAGCCAAAACATTTGACTTGCAAGGCATTCGGGATCCAAGGTACGACTGTACAGAAATATCTGTCAAAAATGTATTATCTGGGGAGGAATCTAGACTCATATAAATAACCCTGTTAAAATGCTTTTTAAAAAAAAGTTTGAAAAATATATTGAATATGCCATAGTTCACCATCGCTATCTAGTGTCACAATTGTATAATGCACTTTACAACACACTTAAAACGTTTTATTTGCAGCTGTATAGCTGAGTCCAAATACACCAGGTTAACATGCAAGTACCATTTACCTATTCAGAAACAAGTCCCTCTGATATTAGGCTCACAATCATAGTGTAAGTGGGTTTCAACCAGTGTGCCATAGTACCCTGGGGTGCCTTGAATGATGGTCAGGGGTACCACAGGTAACACTACCTCTGTTCCTCTTCCCTTCCTCCTCTGATGCCCTCCTGCATCTTGGCCTCCCAAAGGCTTGCGCAGCTGTTTATTGCAGCAGCCCTGGCTATAAGCTCCACAGTTGAATGGTTTCACTTGGAGGCACCTCTCTTTGGGGTGGGGTGGGGCAGTTCAGAGACCAGGGAGGACAGCAGCAGCTGCCCAAAGGACTCCCAAGGAGAGCGGAAAGGAGGCTGAGGGAATACTCCACAAGGGAGGGTGAGAGGCAAGAGGTGACATAACTAGGCTCCTGAGCCCCACAGGGGTGCCACAGAAAGAGTGTAGTTGGTCAAGGGAGCCGTGGTCTCAAAAAGGTTGAAAACCTCTGGTCTAACTGACTGGAATGTGTTAATGTTAGAATGCTGAAATTAATGACCGAATTATTATTGACCAAAGACAGAGAAAATTACCAAAAACTGCAGACAGACCCACTATTCAAACTCTGACAAAGCAAACAGCATAGAGTAGTAACAGATTTTGTAGCTTAGTGTGTTATCATTAAAACTTTATTGCGGTCGAAAGACCAACAAAACAATTTCAAATTAGTATGTTTTTGTACTTATCTCCAATATTTAATTAAGTTCCTGAAAATCCACTATTTCATAGTGTGAAAGTGATACCAGAAAATTACAAAATACAACTGGTTCACAGACCCAGGCAAGCTGTCATCACCCCATAACTATGTCTAGAAAAAGAAAGTTCCTAGACTTCATAATTTCTTTAGTAGCAAAAGAAGAGACCAAACAACTTCAAGCCTCTCTCAGCTGTCGCATGGATATTCCCAATGATTTTTCCAGTATCCACTCAGGCAATCCCTGAATGTACAAAAATAGCTTATAAAAATCAAAGTTCTATATTATATAGTAAAGCAGCTAAGCCAAATGTATTTTCTGTGCCTACTGGCCTCCCATTTGCAAGAACATGCTCCACTAAGTGACTTTGGCATATATGTTTTGCAATGGAGAAACTAAGCAACTAATTGGCTGATACATACTCCAAACTCCTTTGGGATTCAGAGGTGACAGGTTTTCCCAGCCCAGAGTGGTTCTCAGCCAAGTTGAGCCATGTAACCTTAGGCAGCCACGCTTCCCCCCTCCCCAACATGAAACATGACCCTAATACCAGCCTACCATGCAAAGCTGTTGTAGAAATCAGAGCTTTGAACACCCATGAAACACTATATACCATGTTTATTATTTTCAATTACTATCCAGTTATGAGGCATCAGTGTGCTAGGTGCTGTATACAACAAATAAATAAATCTCTGCCCAGTAGAACACACACACTATGATGCAGAAACTGCAGAATCACTTATGTGATGCTGAGCCACACCTCACCTAAATAAACACTGTCATTTAAATGCTAAGCCAAGTTTTAACAATGGTTAACATGTGGCAACACTTGTGAATACAAGCAAAGTTCTAGGATGGTGCGCTTAATAACAACAAAGAATTGGTCCTGCTACCATACTTTCAAAAGTCCAACAAACCAAAATCAAGTTGATTAAAGTTTCCCTCCTTCCTTTTATTTATTGGGGCATGAAAGCAGGTAACCCTACTGGAATTTAACAAGCCTGAGTTAAACAATTTCTTCCCTTCCAAACACAACAGCACTTAGATTACATAAGATGTTCTGTAGACTATAGACCATGCAGGATGCAAACATCAGGTGGGGGCTAGATCACAACCACCACACACTGTTTTCTGTGTAGGGGCTGTCTAGTGTTACAGAATAAGGTACAAATCCTTTCAAAATGTAGCAAAAAAGGGCTAAGAACAAGCTCCTCACCACCATCCTTTAAGAGAAGGCTGACCCTTCTTCAAATCCAGTAGGTAACAAATGATAGAATAATGAATGTGGGGGGGGGTGGGAGAGAGGATGATCAAACTGAAGCGGGATGCTGCACTAGAGGAAACTATGGACTGCAGTATTTGAAGAAACAGGAAACTGCTTCATAAAAAGTCAGAGCAACCATTCTTCAGGATCTTATAAGGATCTTTCCCAGTCCAGCTACTAGAGATAAGTTTCAAAAAAACAACGATACCTGATTCTAGGGTGGTAGCAGTGTTAGTCTGTTAAACAATTTTTTTAAAAAAAATGAGACTGTCTTGGGCCATGATAAACACTGCTATATCTCCTAATCTTTCCTCTTAATATTGTTGTCTTGAGAAATTTTAGAAAGTAGAATATATGCATTACTTAAATAAATAAATTAAGCAAATAGATTATGGCACTACTTTTTGTTCTCTATGGTGTGGCAAAAGCTTTCCTCAATCAATCTCGACTTATCAAAGGCATAATAAAGCCTCCTTGATCACTTTCTTTGAAGACCCAACTGGCTCTAACCAAGGAAAGCACCTGCAAGTTTTTCAAAGGCCACAAGACCAGGGCATTCTTTTTGGTGCTTTAAAAAAAGCCCGAAGAAATTAAACCTCTTACCTCCTACCTGCACAACAAGTCATCAAGCCAGTACACTACAGCCCCCAAACTACTACCATAAACAACTGTTCTTAGAAGGCTGGGTGTATCCGTCCCATAATTTCACGACGGTGGTAAGTAATAGTATAGCCATCTTCGGCCTCACTTTTGTATCCCGCCCTGCTATCCAATATATTTATTTATTAAATAAAAAAACCAAATCTTGAGGGATCGGGGGTAGCACGCGCTGGTCTTACTAAGTTACAGATAGGTAGCCGTGTTGGTCTGCCATGGTCAAAACAAAATAATTTTTTTTTTTTCTTTCCAGTAGCACCTTAAAGACCAACTGAGTTAGTTCTAGGTATGAGCTTTCGTGTGCATGCACTATCTGAAGAAGTGTGCATGCACACGAAAGCTCATACCTAGAACTAACTCAGTTGGTCTTTAAGGTGCTACTGGAAAGAAAAAAAAAATTTTATTTTGTTTTGGTCTTACTAAGGTTTCCCTCCCCGCCACCCCCCCCCAAAAAAAACCCCATTTCGCACCCACTTCCATATAATTCCATTCAACGTGGGTTTGGGTTTTTTTGTTTTGTTTAAAGGCGGGTGAGAGAGAAAAAGTAATTCGCCTCAGCCGCATCAACAAGGTTCCGCCACCAACCACGGAGCTTCCGCCTCCTCCGGGAACCGCGAGGCCCAAGCCGAATAAAAAGAAGGCCCGGGGGCTCCGCAGGGATGATTCCCCGTTAGCATTCCGCATCTCCACCACCCGCTCCCTACACACAAGACCGCTCCTCCCCGCCCCCCCCCCCCCGTAGCTGCGCAGGGCCTAGGCCCGGGAATGGGCTCTCTCGCACGCGCGCCGCTCCCGTCCAAGGACGGCGGAGCTGAGGCGGCCAGGCCGCGCCGAGGCCCCGTCCTCGCCGCGCCCTGCCGGAGCCCACAGGCCCGGCACCCACCTGGGCCATGCCCGGAGTAGTCCCTGCCGCTCCTCGCTCGAGGGCTCGCGTTGGTGCTTTCTCCTCGCCCCACCTCCAAAGCCAAAGTGAGGGGGGAGAAACCAGCCGGGGTAGGAGGAAGGGGCCGCGCCGCCGCCGGCGTCGTTATCTTTTTCCCCCCTTTTTCTTCTCCTCCTCCTCCTCCTCCGTCGCGGGAGCTTCTTTTATTTCCCTTCCCTCCCGCCCCCTCTCAGGGAAACCGCCTTCTCGTTGCCACGGCCGCCATCTTTAAACGTTCTCTCCCTCCCCTCCCCTCGAGGCTTTTTTCTTTTTTGGGCTGGGTCCTCTCTCAACCAATCGCCGTCGAGGGCTGGACGCGTTCTGGCTCCCGCCTTTTCTGCCCATTGGCTGAATGCCGGCTTTTTGCGCGCGGCGGCCGTCGGCGTAAGAAATAACAGGCGCGAGAAGGGAGGAGGGGCGGGAGCAAGGAGGCGAAAGGCGGTTAGGTTTTAAAAACAACAACGCCGAAACGCTCGACCGAGTGAGGTGTGAGGGAGGAGCCAAGGGAGGCTTCCATGAGGCAGGCGGGAAAAGATGGTGGCTGTGAGGCAGCTTTCTGGATAGAATCCTAGAGTTGGAAGGGATTCCCCAGGGATCATCTAGTCCAGGCACTCCCAAACTCCGCCCGCCAGCTGTTTTGGGACTACAGTTCCCATCATCCCTGACCACTGGTCCTCTTAACTAGGGATGATGGGATAGATAGATAGATAGATAATACTTTATTCGGCTATAAGCCCACAAGGTAAAACAAATCAATAGATAAAAATAGCATTTTACAATCTAAAATATCAACTAAAATATTTCAACGCATAATCTCCATTTTGGGACTACAGTTCCCATCAGCCCTGACCACTGGTCCTGTTAACTAGGGATGATGGGAGTTGTAGTCCCAAAACAGGTGGAGGGCCAAGTTTGGGGATGCATGATTTAGTCCAAACCCCTGTAATCCAGAATGCATCCCACAGCCATCCCTTGAAAAGCCTTACTGAAATCAGTGTACCTACAACATTCCACAACATTCCACAATGCCTGCAATTTTATCAAATAAAGAAATAAGATTCGGCAGACATGACTCGTTTTTGGAGAAACCCATGCTGGGTCTTAGTCATCGCAGCATCCTTTCTAAGCGGTCACAGGCGGGCCATTGAATCTGTTCCTAGGACCTTTCCTGGTATCAGTCTTCCATTTGCCTGCCTCCAACTGCAGGGATCTTATCTGTTTTCCAAGAATGCTCAAATATAATAAACAAAGATCACATCTGCAAGCTCTTTTAGTACCATTGGGTGCAGCTCATCAGGCCCTGGAGATTTGAATTCATTTAAAGTACCTAGGTGTTTCCTTAACCACCTCTTTTCCTATCTACAGCTGCAGTTCTGCAATTGCAACATTTATTCTGTGTTCATACTGCTTTCCTTTTTGGTGAAGAAGAGGCAAAGTAGGTGTTGAGTAGTTTTGCCTTCTCAATGTCACCCAAGAGCAGGCACCCCCAAACTTGGCCCTCCAGCTGTCTTGGGACTACAACTCCCACCATCCCTAGCTAACAGGACCAGTGGTCAGGGATGATGGGAATTGTAGTCCCAAAACAGCTGGAGGGCCAAGTTTGGCCATGCCTGCCCAAGAGCATTTCTGCACTGCTTTCCTTTTGGGTAAAGACAGAGGCAAAGTGAGTGTTGAGTAGTTCTGCCTTCTCAATGTCACCCAAGAACATTTCTCCATCCAGAGGACCTACTACTTGCTTGTGACGTAAGAAAGTATGGCGGTTAGCTTTTGGCGGAAAAACTGACGAACAAATTAAAGCTTGTGAGGGGTTTGCAGAGAAAGGACATGTTTACAACAGTTTGGTATAGCTTCTTCTTTGGTGATCACTTGTAAACAAGTAAGATTGTCTTCCATGAGCACGTTCTTAACAGTGAGTCCGTAAATGACTGTGGAGGCCAATTCTGGATCCTTCCACAGTTGGGACATAGGTTTCTGGGCAGGAGTTGATCATGGTTTGCCAAACATTCCATACTCATAGCTTGTTTCTCCTTTTTGCCCTGAGTTCGTGCCTCTTCAAAGTCCATGACATCTTTGTTAAAGGCTGTCCTCCAACTGGAGCGCTCGCAGGCCAGTGTTTCCCAGTTATTGGTGCTTATACCATATTTTCCTTGAGAGCATCTTAAACCTCTTTTGTTGTCCACTAGTATTTCACTTTCCATTCTTAAGTTGGGAATAGAGTAGCTGCTTTGGAAGACGATAAACTGGCAATAAAAAAATATCAACAGTTATTAAGCTGTAAAATCAGCCTCGCAAGCCAACAGAGGAGCCTGTACATACTAGTTTCAGATTTTTACTGCCTCTGAGAGGAATTTTGCTACAACTAGTGTAATAGTATCAAACTTATCCTTGACATGAAATAAGTCAGCAATTGCAGGTTGTCCCGTTAGTACTGGATTGATTAGATGCTGTCAAACCTGTTTGTACAGATTACAATGCAGTAAAATGTGTTCCATACATTCAGCATCCTGGGAACAGCCTATCTTGGTATATCTGTATTATTTGTACAACTAAAGAAGAAACGGTGGCTCGTATAACCTGTGACTGGTGTATAACCTGTCAATCATCTGATGCCATCGATTGACAGGTGAATTGTCCCGCCCAGCTGTCAAACGTAGCTCTCTCAGCAAGGAATACAGGAAGCTACCTTAGATCAAATCATACCCATCTAGTTCAGTATGATTGGCAGAGGGTTTCAGACTGGTGACATTTCCCAGCCCTATCTGGTAACACTGATTGGCAGAGGGTTTCAGACTGGTGACATTCCCAGCCCTATCTGGTAAAGCAGACATGGGGGTAGCCGTAAATCAATATAAATCTGAGGTTCTGGCCCCCCCAACAAAAATCCTGGCTACAACATGAAAGCAGATGCTCTACTGCACACCAATCTGCACACCCTGACTGCCTCACATTGCAAACTCGTCTTAAAACTATTACAAACTGTAATCCTAGGTTCTTGATCTTTCCTGGGAACTATTCTGTATTTTAAATTCAGGTGATAAAGAGTCAGAATAATTTTACCAGGCTTTTTTTTCAAACCCAATAGGGATATATTCCCCCGAACTGGCTAATGCAATTTCTTTTTCCTTTATTACCTTTTCTCCCCAACAACTACTTGGAGATTTTAAACAATGAGCCTATCATGTGGCAATGGAAATATCAGATTCCATGTCCTTGCCCACTTGATTGATTGAGGCACTTTGTATGGGGAAAAATAAAGGCAAAATTTGTATGGATGATCCAGCCAGGTTTTTATATTTAATCTCCTCTATAGATTGCATTCTTTTAAAAATTGGTTCTCTCTTGTATGAACCCTTACAAGATATCTTGCCTTCCCATGATAAAACCAACCCCAAAGAGGTAGCCTGGTCTCAGTGGAACACATTTAGCAAAGGAGACAGAAGTGAACCCACTCATTCATCTCCTAAAAGATCCAATGTGGCCCACTTTGTATTTGTCTTCTAGGAAGACAGAATCAATAAGCTATCAGTGGACTGAATTACATGCCAACATCCATGTGGTTTACCCCCAGATAGTCCCAACCCTTGAAGTGACATTCTATTAACTCTCCTCCAGTCCTTTTCAAGACTGCACAATTCCTTTTTCTCCCACTCCTGTTGAGGCAGAAGAGTCTCTGAAAAATGAAGGCACCGTTGGGAGTAACGCAGCAACACTTGCGATAAGTTACCTGAACTTGGTGTGTGTGTGTGTGTGTGTGTTTGTTTGTGTGTATGTGTGTGTGTGAGATAGACAAGAAGGTGAAATATTCTCCCCTTAATTATTCCTTCTTGAATAGAACTTCCTGTAGATTATTTTTCCTCTCAGTGCTAAAAGACAACTGAAATAGGGAGCAGCCTCAAACAGCACATAATATCCAAGACAAAAGTTAAGGCCAAGAAAGTCCAGATAGATACCCTCCTCCTCCAACATGCAAGTGGCAAATAAGAGACAGAAACTCAGAACCACCTAATCAGTTTGATTTTGAAGAGTAGCCAGTTTCTTCCAGAGGCAGTAGTTATTTTTCCTTCTTATTCTCAGAGCCTTTGCCCAAGCAGATTAATAACAGAGCCTAATACTCTGCTGTACTGGATGCAAAGGACACTAGATCCATCATGTCCTATAGGCCAGCTGTATGTTGAACAGCAGTAAACAATCATTTGGTAGCAGCTATGTTCACAGGAGCAATCAGGCTTTGCAACTGCATTACAAAGCCAAGGGCAGGCTGTTTATTTTGTTGCATTAAAAAATGGCTCCGGCAATGGAAGGCCACATATAACACCTCTTGCTGCAGCAGTGGCGTAGCGTGGGTTGTCAGCATCTGGGGCAAGGCAAGTAATTTGCGCCCCCTAACCCGGGGCAAGGCAAGTAATTTCCGCCCCTAACCCCTAACCTGCCGCCGCTGCCAGCTTCTTTTTACTGCTGCCTGGGCTGCTGCCATGGGGCTCTGCTACAGCCTGCGTCCGAGGCTCTTCGGCGACTCCGGAGGCAGCGAGCGCGCCCCCCCCCCCGATGTTGCGCCCGGTGCGGCCGGGCCCCTGCACCCCCCACGCTACGCCACTGTGCTGCAATGGTCTGTTTAGCACCCACTTAGGCAGAGGAATCAAAAACAAAGCCAAATAATCTCTAATTGTTAATAAGGTAGCAGAGGACAACACTCAGATTACAGGGGAAGAGATAAGTGGCTCCTTAATAAAATCTACAAACCTACATAGTTCTGAAAATGTATAAAACTTGCAATGGGACAGTTTCTCCCCTTGAAGGGCTAAGTTCCCAGCATTTGTAGAACCAGAATATAAGGATTATATTATTATTAATATTAACAATAATTTATGAATCACTTCCCATGAGGCTTCCCGAAGTAATTTCCAATACAATAGCATATATAAAACTGTCAAAACAAATCCATATTAAAAACAATTAGAAACATTATAAATATAAAACCAGTTTAAAAGAACAGCAGGACCAACTGTACTAGATATTATAAGCAGCATCAACCGCCTTTAAGCAGTTGTGGCTTCCCCAAAGAATCCTACGAACTGTAGTTTGTTAAAGGTGCTGAGAATTGTTAGAAGAGTCCTTTCCCCCTCACAGAGCTGCGGTTCTCAAAGTGGTTTAAAAATAAATCCTGCTACCTGGGGAGCTCTCAGAATTGTAGCTCTGTGAGAAGAGTAAAGGTCTCCCATCCTAACAACTCTCAGCACCCTTAAACTACATTTCCCAGTATACACTGGGGGAAGCCACAATTCTTTAAAGTGGTATGATGCCACTTAAAATATATAGTGCAGATCGGGCCTCAGTAGCTGCGTCTCGTTCAGTCCATGATGATGATGATGATGATGATAATAATAATAATTTATTTACACCCCATCCTCCCCAGCCAAAGCTGGGCTCAGAGCGGCTAACAACAGTAAAAATAACACAGTTTACATAATAAAATCACAATCAATTAATTGAAATACATTCTAAAATCACTTCATTTTAAAATCAATTCAGAGTCAGATTAATGGCAACCATTGGGCTAGAGTTCTATGAGGATTACAGAAGGAGGGGGTCAGACTGTGCCTTAGCCAAAGGCCTGGTGGAACAGCTCTGTCTTGCAGGCCCTGCGGAAGGTTGTCAAGTCCCGCAGGGCCCTAGTCTCTTGTGACAGAGCGTTCCATCAGATCGGGGCCACAGCCGAAAAAGCCCTGGCTTTGGTTGAGGCCAGCCTAACCTCCCTCTGGCCCGGGATCTCCAAAATGTTTTTATTTGAAAGCTGTAAGGTTCTCTATGGGACATACCAGGAGAGGCGGTCCTGTAGGTACGAGGGTCCTAGGCCATAGAGGGAGCTGTGCCTTTCCTTGCTCCTCTCCCCCTTTCATGCAGGCACCCTAAATGCTCAAAAAACTTTGTTCCTTGTCCATAGATGCAGTTTCAGGGGGGGGGGTTAATACATTAAAAAAACAAAAATGAAGCTTCCTTAGTCACAGCAAGCATATCTCCACAGTGATGCAGCTGCCTGACATTGTAATCTGAACAGGTGCCAAGTTCAGGGTTATAAATTTCCCTGGAGCAGAGAATCCAAAGATTCTGTCAGTTCTGATTATTTCCCATTCCAGTCTAGCATCTCTCTCTGACACGAACGAGCCAACCTGAGCTTGCCTCGATGTCTTTCCATTGGGCATGGTGAGTACCCTCGACGTCTTTCCATTGGGCATGGTGCTTTCATCCAGAAAGACCTCCTCGCTTCTTGAGGTCAGCTGAGGAGACAGTGCTTCAGGTGCCCTGTCACTGCTTTTTCTTTGAGAGAAAGGTGATTTCAGCTTTGAAATTGCCCCATGCATTCTGTTGGCGTACGCATAAAACAGAACTGTACTTTCCTTGTGAGTTAATATTTTACATGATTGGAGCAGCACTGTCATATTATGTGAGACAATGGAAGGTGCAGCCATTTCCTCCGTTGTCTGAACGGGAAAGTGTTATAAGGAACAATAAGAAATGCAGTCAAATTATAAAACTTAAATCATGAAAGATCAATGCAACATGTTCCATGTGCTCAAGGGAGAGGGGGAAATTGTTGATTCCTGCTCTGTGATTGCAGTCATGGGATTGTTGTCTATCACATGACAGTGTATATTTTGACTCCACAGTGTGGGAAGTGATGGAGACAGGATGTTTGTGTTACTGTGTTCGGTGAAGTGGGACTAGTGTCCTTTGTTCTTTCTCTTTGCTGTCTGATGCTAGAGAGAGAGGGAGCCATGTTGCCATGCTCCATGTGTGTTTATATGTAAATAAAGTAGATTAGCCAAATTCCTGAGTTGCTGAGGTCTGTTACGCAAGCTGAGAAGACTCTGCGGATCCCTAAGTGTGCCGATGTCTGTTGGCATCAGTCACTGCAATGTTCAAGCAGAAGAAAGCTTTTGAAGCTCCCGATCGACCAGAAGGGAGAGAACATGCCAGTCGGGCATGTGTCTCTGCCAGGGTCCTACTCAAGAGTAGGATGAGCTCATGACAGAAATGGCTGCTCATCTGGACTAACCACTTCACTTTCATGAAGACACTGGAGGACCTTGAATGCTCAGGGAGGCTAACAAATCTGTTTGCACGTCTCTATCTGGTAACCCTACTGACCTTGAGCACTGGGATGGGGAGAACACACACCAGCTGTTGTTTATTGCCCCCTCCTTTTTGTGTGCACCCATGTTTTTGCTCTGTGGCGACTGTGGTTAAGGAGTGGAAGTTCCTTGCTGTGGTGGGATGCTTGTGGGCAAAACTTCACTCCACGCAGAGTGAGAGCCTGGATGCTTTGGAGAGCTGGGGGATGCTGAAGGCTGTGAAGTTACTCAAAAGCCACAGAGTAGGGTCCTCTTTGTGTGAGACAGGAACTGTTGCGGTTGTTTAATCTGTTTCCATCTGCTTGACTGTTTTGCTGATTTTACACATGTATTTAGCTATTTAACTTTTGTTGATGTAGATTGGCTTGTATGTACCTTATGGCAGAATTGTTAAGTTGCTGTCACAGAGCAAGTCGACAGTAAATGACACCATTCAAAGTTGGAGTTCACTACTAGCAAAACCACAGTCTTCAGAGACTTGGCTGAGTGTCAAGCCTAATGAGCACAGCAGCTCATATCCCTGGTAGGTCTTGTCCCATGGATCAGTTGCTGAGACTGAAAGCCTCTGTCTCCTCACAGCCATCTAAGTCCCCACCCTCTGCAAGGCTTTCTCCAAGCAATGAGAGATTGCACTGTCACTGCTGTTTCAGCCCTCTTCTGGGAGACAGGGGAGAGGGGAAACTTATCACAGCAGGAGGGGAGAGACATCTGCGACTCTTCACCAGCCTGACTCTTCTTTGCCTTTTGGCTGCCCTCTTCCCATTCTCCTGCTTCAGCTTCTGAGTCTGGACTCCTTCTGCCACAGACTCTCCCAGCTCACCAAGCCCTGTTACCTCCTCAGCTTCTCCCTCCTCCTCCTCCTCCTCCCTGTCTTCTCCCCCTTCTTCCTCTGACCTCTCATCGTCATCCCACCACCACTCCCCGGCCTCTGAGTCTTCTTTCCTTAGTGGTTCCCCAGCTGGTCCCTCTCACCATTCTGGACGCGGGTGGCGCTGTGGTCTAAACCACTGAGTCTCTTAGGTTTGCTGATCGGAAGGTCAGCAGTTCAAATCTGCATGACAGTGGTGAGCTCCCGTTGCTCTGTCCCAGTTTCTGCCAACCTAGCCGTTCGAAAGCACATCAGTGCAAGTAGACAAGTAGACAAATCCCACTGTGGTGGGAAGGTAAAGGGCGTTTCTGTGCACTCTGGTTTCTGCCATCGTGTTTCGTTGCATCAGAAGCGGTTTAGGCCTGCTGGCCACATCACCTGGAAAGATGTCTGCGGACAAATGCCAGCCCCCTTGGCCTGAAAAGCAAGATGAGCACCCCATAGTCGCCTTTGACTGGACATAACCGTCCAGGGGTCCTTTACCTTACCCACCATTCCTCTGTGTCCAACAAGTCCACCACAGTTGCTAAATTGACCTGTTTATACAAATTTGTAATTTCTGTGACTTCATTTTCCTCTGCTCATTTTTATTACTTTGTTCCCTGCTTTGGAATTTAAAGCATTCAATGAAGAGCTGGCTAGAAATACTGTGCACATGCAAATAATGAAGAAGCATTCTGAGGAAACACAACACGGTAGAATTTTTCATTTTCTTTTAAAGCCCATCTAGGAACTCCAGAAATTTGTCAGACGGGTAGCAGGGCTGGACTCTCTGCCCCTTGTTGGTGTCCAAGCAATTGATCTTGCAGCACAAGAATGGCTTCCCCCAATAACTCCTTGGTTGTAGGATCTCTCTTGCCACATATGAAAGAGCTGTTTTTGTTTGGTGGCACAAAGAAAAAATAATTCTGAGATCTGGGATTCCTATTTAGAACTGTTCATGTGATCTGTTCACAACAGGGGTTCTTGCCAGAGCCTCTTCCTTCCTTCTCCTTTCCCTTCCTGCTTCTCCTTCTAATTTTTTCCCTTATGTCTTTATTCCTCCCCCCCCCCGAGCTTTGATTACATATGCCTGCTCTTCTTATTGGTGTTATGAACTGACATGCCGCTTGTTAAACATTATTGAATATGCTCATTACTTACATTGTTACAAAAAAACCCCCCTATAAAAACCCTCAATAAACTATGCATTAAAAAAAAAGACCTAGCGAGGAAGATGGCGAACATTTCCACCAACCTTCACAATGCGTGGCTGCCATTCCAGATTAAATGTGTCTCCTGCCCACAGCCTGTAATGCTCCCAGTAGCTGCTCAAAACAGATATTACGCCCTTGGCAATAATTTCAGACAGCATTGTAAACAGACAACAAATTCTAGCAGCAATGGCTAACCAGGGCACCATTACAACACAAAGATGAAAAACACAGAAAAGGGAACTTTGCCTATCAGAGATGAACCAGTGGTGGTGCTATTGCATAAGGAAGCTTCAGGTGAGGTGGTCCAGACCATCACTGTTTTACCATGAAACAGATTTTGATTCCAAGGTCCTGAAGGGAGGATGAAAGAAATCTGGCATATTATCCTACGAAAAATGGACAGCTGCATAAAACTATTTTTATTTGGGGGTGGGGAGAGAAAACCCTTGAATAAAGTACTGTAATATATATTTCAACGTTCCTTATTGGTAATTCACACGTTCAGGCACTGTGACGCTCACACAATGCCTCTCACAATTTCCTAAGGATGATTTTGGAGCATCTGGATGACTCGAATGGGATCCAGTCCTGCACCCTCTCACACCACTTCTGGAACTAGCCATTTAGCAACTCCTCTCAATCAGCTGGCATCTCTCAGAATATCACTGGGACGTGGCTGTAGCTCAGTGGTAGAGTATTTGCTTTGCATGCAGAATGCCCCACCTCTGGAATATCCAGGTAGGGCTGGAAGAGACAGCTGCCTAAAACCACGGAGAGCTGCTGCCAGTCACTGTAGACCAGTGATGGCAAACCTTTTAGAGACTGAGTGCCCAAACTGCAACCCAAAACCCACTTAAAGGTAAAGGGACCCCTAACCATTAGGTCTAGTTGCGGACGACTCTGGGGTTGCGGCGCTCATCTCGCTTTACTGGCCGAGGGAGCCGGCGTACAGCTTCCGGGTCATGTGGCCAGCAGGACTAAGCCACTTCTGGCGAACCAGAGCAGCACACAGAAACACCGTTTACCTTCCTGCCGGAGCGGTACCTATTTATCTACTTGCACTGCGTGCTTTTGAACTGCTAGGTGGGCAGGAGCTGGGACCGAGCAACGGGAGCTTACCCCGTGGCGGGGATTTGAACCGCCAACCTTCTGATCAGAAAGCCCTAGGCTCTGTGGTTTAACCCACAGCACCACCCACGTCCCCTCAAAACCCACTTATTTATTGCAAAGTGCCAACATGGCAATTTAACCTGAATACTGAGGTTTTAGTTCAGAAAAAAACAACTCCTACATTAACCTATTTTGGCTTAAAAGAAAAACACAATACCAGAGCTTTCAATGATACAAACAACTTTTTATCGAAAGGTAAAAGTTTGCATTAACTTTGTTTGGGAAATAATGAAAAGGGGAATTACTCCCAGACAACATGGCTGTTTTGATAATTTCCCTTCAAGGAACTCTCCTTTGGGAGATTTCAAAGCAGAAGCTGAATGGCCATCTGCCATGGATGCTGTAGTTGAGATCCCTGCATCGCAGGGGGGTTGGACTTAGGTGACCCTCGGGTTCCCTTCCAAACACCCACAATCCTATGGAGAAAACAAAAGAGTCTCCTTTGCCCTCTGCTGTGTGTCCCCTAGCAGGGAGGATCTTGCACCCATAGCAATGGGAGAGAATTCAGCTTGCTGACCAAGCAGGTGAAAAGGATAACCTGGAGTGAAGTCCGGAGATGCGCAGCGGTTCAGCGCTCCGCTGCCATTGGTCGCAGCCTGGAAGGGAAGACGCTCCAGCACAGAGTTCGTAGGGGCGCATGTGCAAGTAGCCGGTTTACCGCCCATGGGCTACAATTGAAACATGAACATTCCATTCCGCTGTCTTAAGGCACCTTGGTACAGAACTGCCAGTAAGCCCGGCGGCATTTTGCTCCCTCCCGCAAGAGCGGGCTTTAGAAGCGCAGCCCGGCGAGCTAGCCATCCAATCATAGGATTGTGGGGAGTTGGAAGGGGCGACGGCATGCATGCCCCCAGAGAGGGCTCTGAGTGCCCCCTCTGGTGCACGTGCCATAGGTTCGCCACCTCTGCTGTAGACAGATCATGGGTAGGCAAACTAAGGCCTGGGGGCTGGATCCGGCCCAATTGCCTACTATTTTTTTTAAAATATTTTTTATTTTTTTTTTTTTATAATAATTTTTATTGATTTTACAGCATAAACAAAAAACAAACAAACATAATGCGACTTCCCCAAACCTCCCCTTCACTGCATCCAAATTTCAAAATTTTTAGCAATTCTTCATCCCATTTTTATATTTAATTCTCTTTAAAAAGAGTTTCTGCTTTATAAATTTCGATTTATAGCTGTAATTCTTTGTGTCCAATCCCCTGACATCTTAGCATTCCGAAATTTTACAACAATTTTTAAGATAGATTTTAAATTTTTTCCAGTCCTCCTCCACTGTCTCTTTCCTCTGGTCACGGATTCTGCCGGTCATCTCTGCCAGTCCCATAAATTCAGTCACCTTGGTCTGCCATTCTTCCAAAGTAGGTAATTCTTTAGTCTTCCAATACTTCGCCAAAAGGATTCTTGCTGCTGTTGTTGCGTACATAAAAAAGGTCCTATCTTTCTTTGGTACCAATTGGCCGACCATGCCCAGGAGAAAAGCCTCCGGTTTCTTTACAAATGTCCACTTAAGGATTTTCTTAATTTCATTATAGATCATTTCCCAGTAGGCCTTAATCTTTGGGCAGGTCCACCAAAGGTGATAAAAGGTTCCTTCACATTCATTACACTTCCAGCAATTGTTATTGGGCAAATGATATATCTTTGCAAGCTTGACTGGGGTCATGTACCACCTATAGATCATTTTCATTAAGTTCTCTTTCAGGGCACTACATGCCGTAAATTTAATACCTGTGGTCCATAACTGCTCCCAGTCAGCAAACATAATATCATGGCCGATATCTTGTGCCCACTTAATCATGGCTGATTTAACCGTTTCATCTTGTGTGTTCCATTTTAGCAGCAGATTATACATTCTAGACAAATTCTTAGTATTGGGTTCTAGCAATTCTGTTTCTAACTTTGACCTCTCCTTCTGAAATCCTAGTTTTCTGTCCTGCTTAAAAGTTTCATTAATCTGGTAGTAATGTAACCAATCTCGGACTTTAGGTTTCAATTTCTCAAAACTCTGTAGTTTCAACTTTTCACCATCATATTCTATAATTTCACAATATTTTGGCCACTCTGTATCCATGTTCAGTCTTTTTACCGCCTTGGCTTCCATTGGTGACAACCACCTGGGGGTTTTACTTTCAAGCAAATCTTTATATCGATTCCATACATTATACAATGCTTTCCTAACAATATGGTTTTTAAAATTTCTATGTACCTTTACCTTGTCATACCATAAATATGCATGCCAACCAAAACTATTATCATAACCTTCCAGGTCCAGAATGTCTGTATTCTCAAGAAGTAGCCATGGTTTCAGCCAGCAAAAAGCCGCTGCTTCATAATAAAGTTTTAAGTCCGGCAGGGCAAAGCCCCCTCTATCCTTTGCGTCAGTCAAAATCTTAAATTTAATTCTGGGTTTTTTGCCCTGCCAGACAAATTTAGATATATCTTTCTGCCACTTCTTGAAACAGTCCATCTTATCTAAAATTTGCAATGTCTGGAACAAAAACAACAATCTCGGCAATACATTCATCTTAATTACAGCAATTCGGCCTAACAAGGAAAGTCTCAATCTTGACCATATATCGAAATCTTTCTTCACTTCAGCCCAGCATTTCTCATAGTTATCTTTAAATAGGTTCACATTCTTAGATGTTAAATTCACCCCCAGATATTTTACCTTTTTAGTAATTTCCAAACCAGTTTCTCTTTGAAAACTATCTTTTTCCCCCACCGTAAGATTTTTTTCCAACACCTTTGTCTTGTGTTTATTCAATTTAAAACCTGCTACCTGACCAAATATTTCAATAAGTTCCAGAACTCTTTTTGTGCTAGTTTCTGGCTGTTGTAATGTCAAAACTAAGTCATCTGCAAATGCTCTTAGCTTGTAATGTTTAGTTCCGACCTGTATACCTTTAACCAGCTGGTCTCTTCTAATCATATTTAGGAAAACCTCCAGTACCGATATAAACAATAGAGGGGAAATTGGGCATCCCTGTCGTGTCCCTTTCTCTATTGGAATTTCATCCATAACCATACCATTTACAATAAGTTTAGCCTTTTGCTCAGAATAAATTGCACTTATACCATTTTCAAAGTTCTTGCCTACCCCCATTCCTTGGAGATTCCTCTTCATAAAGCTCCAACAAATATTGTCAAAGGCTTTCTCTGCATCCACAAAAATCAAAACAGCTTTTCTATTTATATCAGTTTCCAAAAGTTCTAGAATATCTATAATATTCCTCACATTGTCTGACAATTGCCTGCCTGGTAGAAAGCCTGTTTGGTCCCTGTGAATCTCCTCTAACAAAACTTTTTTGAATCTTTTTGCTAGAATGTCTGCAAAAATTTTATAATCCACATTCAAAAGTGATATAGGGCGGTAATTCTTAACTTGATGTTTCTCAGTTTCTGTCTTTGGTATAAGTGAGATGAATGCTTCCTTCCACGATTCGGGAGCCTTTTTCCCCTCCAAAATTTGATTGCAGACTTCTTTCAGTGGTTGTATTAACCAATCCTTCAATACTTTATAATATCTCGCAGTTAGTCCATCTGGTCCTGGTGATTTTCCCAGCTTCATATCCTGGATGGCACTCTCTATTTCTTGATCTGTAATTTTCTCATTTAAACTCCTTCTGTTGTTTTCAGAGATTTTTGATAGTCCGTATTTTCCAATAAATTCTTCTATCTCCTGTTCATTTTTTGGCCCTTGTTTGTATAATTTCTTAAAGAAACTTTGAAAACAATTACTTATCTCATTTGGTTTATTAATAGACTTCCCATCTACTTCGAGTGATGTCACTGTATTCAGTTTTTGTCTCTTTTTCAGTTGCCAAGACAGTAGCTTCCCACATTTATCTGCAGACTCAAAAGTCTTTTGTCTCATTTGTTTAATTTTCCATTCTATTTCCTGGTTCATCAATTCCATATATTGTGTTTGATAAAATTTTATTTCTCTTAATATCTCCTGGGATTTAGGCTTAGATCTCAGTTTCTTCTCCCCTTCTTTTATTAGATTCCAAATTTTCTCTTTCTTCTCATTCTGTTTTTTCCTCTTTATTGAATTCTGTTGTATTAGGAAGCCACGCATCACGGCTTTACTTGCGTCCCAAATGATTCTTTTTTCTGTGTCTGATCTCAAATTGATCTCGAAGTAGTCTTTAAGTGTTTTTTGGGCCTTTTTGCAAATTTCCTCATCTCCAAAGAGGGTGTCATTCATTCTCCATCTAAAGGTTCCAGCTGTTGTCAGTTTCATTTCCATCTTGACAGCATTGTGGTCAGAGCAGGTCTTTGGGCAGATTTCTGTTTTTTTAACCTTTGATGCCAGATTACTAGAAATCCATATTTGATCAATTCTAGTCCATGTCATTTTTGCTTCGGAGAAGAAGGTCCCCTCCCTTTCCAGAGGGTTCCTAGTTCTCCAAATATCAATCAGATCCATAGTGTCAGTCAGGTCAAAAAAAGTCTTTGGTAGTCTTCCATCATTGGATATTGTTTGTCTTTGGGCCTTATCCATATTTGTAGAGACGACTCCATTCATGTCACCCATCATTATAATTTTAAAGTCCAAAAAGTCCATTAAAGTCTCATGCAACTTCTTGAAGAATTCAGCCTTCCCCTCATTTGGTG
Organism: Podarcis erhardii; assembly: GCF_964252035.2. NCBI lineage: Eukaryota > Metazoa > Chordata > Lepidosauria > Squamata > Lacertidae > Podarcis > Podarcis erhardii. The sequence goes on along the minus strand of NC_138505.1, from coordinate 31,593,623 downwards.
CATAAACTCCAACAATCAATATTTTTTCTCCATGAGTTTGGATTTCCACTGCCAGGTATCTTCCTTGATCATCCTTAAAGATCAATTTTGGTTCAAATTTTTCCTTGACATAAATCACAACTCCTCTTTTCTTGACTCTATCTGATGATATAAATTCTTGTCCTAATCTCTTATTTGTTAAAAGTTTTCTATGTATCCTGGCAATGTGGGTTTCTTGTAAACAGATTACATCTAGATGTTCCTTCTTTAATAAATGAAATACTTGGCCCCTTTTTCGAGGGTGGTTCAAACCATTGCAGTTCCAACTGAAGAGTTGCAGAGACATTTTGGTTACTGGGTAGATCTTCCACCGACTGCACCAAGTTGTTGTTCCTCCTCGGTCGGTGCTCGGTTCAGTCCAAAAGATAGATTTGAGATGTCCGGTACTTCCTCCTCACTGACAGTTCCTTTCTGAAGATCCTCTTGATTTCTTTCCAAAAAGAACTCTTTATCCTGGTTTGTTTTTATTTTAATTTTCTTCCCTTTGTAGCTAAAGGACAGCCCTTGTGGAAATTCCCACCTGAATGGGATATTCTTCTTCTTAAGTAGATCAACTAGTTCTTTGAATTGAGATCTAACCTCCAAAAAATATTTAGGAATATCCTTGAAGATTTGAATCTGAGAATTTTTAATGACCAAGGCCTTCTGGAAGTGTAGGTTCAATATTTTGTCTCTTTGTTCCTTTGATCCTAAGGTAATTAAACAATCTCTTGGCTTCTTCCCTTGCTTCCTGCCAATCCGAAAGGCTGAGGTTATCATAAATTCATCTTCCTCTCCATCTAGCTCATCATTCCAGAAGTCTTGAAATTTATCTGTGAGAAATTCCCCAAGCTTGTCCTCTTCCTCTTCTGGAACCAGTCTTAATTTCAGATTCTTACTTTTCCTTTCCAGTTCTAGTAGGGCTAATGCCGAATCATGTTCATGTACTTTTTTTACAATAGGCGCAAACTTTCCTTTGGTTTCTTCAGCAGTGGACCTAGCACTCTCGGCTATTCTCCTTGTTTCCGTGGATTCTTGAACCAAACGGTTTATAGAATCTGTATTAGATGAAATTGTTGTTGTATTCAGGTCTAGTCTTGTTGTCAACTCCGTCAGTTTCTTAGAGTTCTCTGTAGACTGTTTGGTAAGTTCTGCAGATTGCTTAGTGAGTACTTCTAGTGACTGATTTATTTTAAGCAGGGCCTGTGTCATTGACTCCATTGATGCTGCTGTTATTTTTTCTTGTGCAGCTGCTGCTCCTGATAAGGAGCCTCTTTTTTGAGCTTGTTTTTGAGCCTGCTTTGTTTTACTTCTTGTTGAAATCTCTTCTGACGGGTTGCTCATAACTCAAGGTCATTCACACAGGAAAGTTGCAAGTGGAAAATCCCACTGGATACACCGTAATGTAACTAAAGCCCTCTAGAGGAGGAAATTGTAACCATCCAGAGGCACCCAGAACAAAGAAACAGAAAGTCCAAAGGCAAAAGTCCCATTAAAAGTCTTTAGTTTGTAGCACTTTACTGTTAAAATTGTAATCCACCAAAGTCCCGAGTATGTTTCAAAATAAGTCTTATTTTGTAGCCGCTGTCCTTTGACAGCTCACTTGACAGTTCCTTTTTTCAGGCGATCGCTGCTCCGGCAGCCTGGCCAGAAGTATCGGCAGCAGAGGTTTTTTATTCCTTATCCCTTTCTTTTGCAGGTTAAATTAATTCTGTTTCCTCCCCCCCTTCTCCTGCACAACAGGGGGGAGATCCTTTCGATGTCTGGTTTAATAAGAGTTAAAAGGAAAGTCCATTTAAACACAGCTTAGTCTTTTCATTGCTCCGTTAGTCATGCAGTTCCGGGAGGCTGACTTCCTTAATTTTGCCTTCCCGTTTTCAGCCAAATCTTCTAAATTTTTAAGTCCCGTTTTACTTTTGCGATCTTACTCACGGGTATTGTTGTTGCCAATCGTTGATTTCAGAAAGGAATCGGCGCTCTCCGTTAATGGCGACGCGGCTTCACTCCGTAAGCTGGGTAGCGATCCTCAGCACCGCGCTCACCCCGATGCCGCTCCGGAGCCTTTAAAAAGGCTCTTTCACGATGCCGGGGGGGGCGCAAAGGTGCCCACCGAATCTCCTTGCTCACAGGCTTCAGCGCCTGTGATTTTAGGGGTCCCCCGCTTGCCGTAGCGGGTAAGACCCAAACTTACGGAGCAGTCCTGCCTCGGAGCTCGAGGCTAGGACCGCCATCAAACGCTGGCGCCGACCATCCAGACCATTTTGTCAAAAACACATCATCCTCACCCCCCCATTTTCCCATTTCCATTTTCCCCTCCCCCCCCAAGAAAGACCCCCCCAGATTTCCCTCAGCTCCTCTCTCTGTTTTTCAGCACATGTTATTCTCTGCATATTATAAAATTGTAAAGATCCTTAATTTATCTATCTATATGTTACCAATAAAAAATTGTGTATGTTTATTCAAAACCTGTACTTTGTGAAAGGTTCCCTTTCTTTTTTAAAGTCACAGTTGTCCTTATCACGTAGTTTGTGTGTCAATTTTGCCAATTCCGCATAGTCCATCAGTTTCTCTTGCAACAGTTCTTTGGTTGGGATTTCTTCGTTCTTCCATCCTTGTGCTATTAAGACTCTTGCCGCCGTTGTCGCATACATGAAGATGTTTTTCAATTTCCTTGGCAGGTCTTTTCCTACGCGGCCCAATTGCCTTTTAAAACCGGCCTGCGGACGGTCCGGGAATCAGTGTGTTTTTACATGAGTAGAATGTGTCCTTTTATTTAAAATGCATCTCTGGGTTATTTGTGGGAACTGTCTGGTATTTTTACATGAGCAGAATGTGTGGTTTTATTTAAAATGCATCTCTGGGTTATTTGTGGGGCATAGGAATTCGTTCATCCCCCCCCTTCCCAAAATATAGTCCGGCCCCCCACAAGGTCTGAGGGATAGTGGACCAGCCCCCTGCTGAAAAAGTTTGCTGACCCTTGCTGTAGAGAATACTGAGCTATGAGTACCATTGTCTGGCTCAGAATAAGGTACGATTCCTATAGATCAGCTTTCTATATTTCCCACCTGGCTACAGCAAGGAGAGATGACAGTACTGAATTAGTGTCAGGGATGGGCTGGATGCAGAGGAATGGTGGGAGGCACCAGTTGGGGAACCCCCAAAGAAAGATCAGAGCCCAGGGATTGGTGGTGTTATGACCATGAGTGGTTACAGCAAGAAGAGGGAGCAGACTGGGAGGACATGTCGGAAGCTGAAGAGGTAACAGGGTTGCTTTGGAATTCCTTTGTCATGCAACATTAAAATTCACCAGTGCACTAGACTAGTGGATGGAGAATGCTGGATCTTCTAGTATTAATTTAAACCTGTTCCACGCCACCTCCCCATGCAATAGATGTTGATCTCTACCCTGGGCATTCCCTGCCCTGAAGCCGCTCAGATTATGAGCTCTACTTTTTTAAAAGAGGGTTTGCTGTCTTCCCCTTGTGTGCCAACATCCCCCCCCCCCTTGCTAACAGGGGTAAAAATCAATTATTAAATGCATTCAGCACAAACTGTGTGAAGCGAACTGGCACTGTAGGAATCTTCAGCTTTTAAATAAGCAGATGACACTGATCCCAGGCTCGGACTGCAGAAGGCTGATTTTAATTTGATAAAAGTGGAAGTTGGTAAGGAATATAATGAAAAGAGGAAGACATGCATACCTCCTCCAGCACACAACTTCCATTAAAAAGAAGAAGAGGAAGAAAGATAGATCACAGTATTTCACATTGGCTCCAACAGCAAGCCTTGCTTAATGGAATCCAGCTGCAGTCTCGCTCACTTTTTTGCAGTTTATGGGATGAAATGCTCTACATCATTGCCACTGGAGATAGAGGCCACTTCACGTTGAAATATTTTATTTATATGCTAGTTCCCAGACTATGCATTGCGAAGGACAAATGAACTACATATGCCTTCTTCGCAACTGTCAGGAGCCAAACTGAGCTGAGAAAGAACCAAACTGGGAATTCAGAAGCATCCAAGTCTTATTTTTTGAGCTTGAGGTCGGAAATCTAAACTTATGCTATGTACTGTCCCATCCTGCCAACCAAAGCATCAACCATCGGTCAATACTACAAGTGTTAATTAATTTAGCAATGCTAAGATGTTATTTTATCACCATTTTTTGCTGTTGTGAATGGTCACTTGCAATGCTAATGGGGGACATTATGATCTGGTGCTAGGGGCAATTGTTTTTATATACAATACAATGCAATCTTTATTACAGTCCAGAGACCTAACAAATCATTACAAAGCAATACACAATTCATACAGCGTACCTCCAGGTTAAACAAGCATTTTGTTCAGAATATAGGGATCATTTGTTCTTGCAGCCACTGATAAAAACTTTGCCACTGCTAATCTTCTAGCATTTGTCCGGTCTTCCAGTAGGAACCTGACATAGTGAGCCTCTGATTTTCCCGGGAAAGGTACCAGCAAGGGTAATATCAGTTCAGCCCTGGCTTGCTCATATTTTGCACAGTGCAACAAAATATGTTTTATGGAATCGATGTCTTGAGCGCACGAGCAAAGTCTGTCCTGGTAGGGAACTCCTCTCAACCTGCCATCCAACACTGCAGAAGGAAAGACATTTAGTCTGGCTTTGGTGAAAAGCCTTCGATAGTTTGGTACTGTCAGGTTTTTAATGTAAGGTGTTAACTTAAAGACATGCCCATATTGTACTCCTACTGCCAGCAGACTACAGACTGCGTGTGACCGAGATCGTAAGTCACTGTGTGCATTATCCCATAATCTTTGCTTTAACATCTTTTGGGCGCCTTCATAACCCAGGTAATACAGTTGGGGGGGGGGGGAGAGAGAGACAGACCAAATGGTTTTCTGCCATTTGCTGACAAATTCCTCACTGGTCAGGTATATTAAACACTGAAATCTATATTAAACACTGAAATCCTGAGCCAATGTTTTAGGGCAGCCGTGGTTCTTTTTGCTGTTGTGAATGGTCACTTGCAATGCAAACGGGGGCCATTATGATCTGGTGCTAGGGGCGATTGTTGTTATATACAGTGGTGCCTCGCAAGACGAAAAGAATCCGTTCCGCGAGTCTCTTCGTCTAGCGGTTTTATCGTCTTGCGAAGCAAGCCCATTGACGGCTTAGCGGATTAGCGCTATTAGCGGCTTCGCGGCTTTTAGCAGCTTATCGGCTTATCTGATAAGCGGCTTAGCTGCTTAGAAAAAGGGAGGAAAAAAGGGGGGGAATGCAGGAACTCGCAAGACATTTTCGTCTTGCGAAGCAAGCCCATAGGGAAATTCGTTTTGCAAAGCGCCTCCAAAACGGAAAACCCTTTCGTCTAGCGGGTTTTCCGTCTTGCGAGGCATTCGTCTTGCGGGGCACCACTGTATTGCTTCATTTATATCTTGGCTGTGTGTGAGTCCTGGAAGACCTTGCTCCCTGCCTTGCTGGAGTTTTCCCACTTGGCCTAGAAGGGCCCTGACTGACTCCAGCTACAAAAGCTGAAGCTGCTGAACAGACTCTTGGGTTGGGGAATTGTTTAGGGGAGAGGTTGTTTCAGGAGGGGGCTGTTGCGGTTATGGATATTCATTTTTGTATCTTTATTTTAGATCTTGTTATGATTTATGTGGAAATTGATTTGGTTGTGTACTTTTTGATGTTTTGTTTATTGTTTATGACTTTTGTTATGTTAGTAATTATGTATTTTTCATGTTCTAAGTTGCCTTGAGCATGGTTTGGACTATGGAAAGGTGGCATACAAGTAAAATTATGTATGTATGTATGTAAGTATGTATGTATGTTATATTGACTCCAATCACAAGTTCCCAGGGCAGCTTAGAGAACAAAATACAGAATTAAAGTTCAATGTATTAATTAAAAGCATCAACAAAAAACCCCAATAAATCAAAGGATGAAAACTGCTTTTGTTAAGAGACAAGAGTACTTTTATCATGTATCGGTGTAACAAAACACAAGATTATGCTGAACCAGATATATGATTGGGAACACGGTAAGAACATCATGCATAAATGTGCTTTTCTTTAATTCTAACATCCTAAACTTAAATAAGTTTAATATTTTGTGGTTTTTTTACTGTTCAAATGCATCTTTAGTTTGGCAATTTTTGTATTTAAACTAATAAACCATTTGTGGCAGGAACAAATATAACACAGTAAACCATAAAATGCAACCTAAACAATTAAAGCCCAGATTTCATTTGTTTAAAAATGCTAGCCATTTAAAAGACCTGGGTAAACAGTAAGATCCTTTACCTGGTGTTGAAAAGACAATACAGTAAAGAATGTGTCTAGGAAAACTATTCCACAGCTGGGTGCCACCACCAAGAAGCCATGCACTCTACCTCTTAGAGGCCTTCTGTAACTTTCAAGCAAATTCCTTCTGACCCCATACATTCCTCACTACTCAATTTTATAACGTGCCAAATCAGCACAGGTCCACAAAGGATTGGGTCCTCATTAAGATCCACAGAATCCTGTTCTTTAAATGTCACATGGAGACAGTAATGCTACAACACAGTATTGGTCAAACAAGTTTATTGATTGCATTTGGACACAGGTGCAAGTGATAAAATATAAAACAATTTTTAAAAGAAAACAGAAATTATATATTTATATTCTTTTCTTTAAAAAAAAAAAAAAAATCACTCTACTTCAATGGACCAAACAACTTAATCACTTCAGCACACACAGAGTTATGGCTTTTACAAGATCATTCAAAGCCACACCAAACCGCAGCAAGCTTTATTCTTAAGTCTGCCTCTATTTATTTATTTTTAAATACATTACAAAAATAAATAAATTATTTTTCCTGCAAGTTTTGCCTTGTGACACATTTCTCACTTGCATTTTTTTTGGTGCACAGAAAGGAATAAAAATCTTGCATTGATCACACGTCACTTTGCCTCCATTTACTAGGCCCAAGTTCTAAGTAAACCAGGTACGGCTGCAGCTCCTGGTGGTGCAAACGTCAAAGTTTTAATTGTGCCTCCTGCGAAAAAACTATTTGCACACTCAAAACCAGGTTTCCGGGGAAATACCCTTTGCTGCAGTCCTGTGTCTGGGCATCACATTTTGAGGGCATTATTAACAAACAAGAATACATCCAGAGGAAGGCAACCTGGATGATAAGGGGGTCTGGAAACTAAGGTGATACCCCTAAGTGTCTGATACTCATAAGTGACCCACAGAAATCAATGCTAATAGCTGCAAGGAATGGTCAAAAGAGCTGGGTATGTTCTGCCTGGTGAACCTTCACCAAGTTGAGGTGGGGGACACACAACAGCTGTCTTCAAATATCTGATGATTTGCCAAGAAGACGAAGCAGAGCTGAGTCCCGTCTGTGTCGTATCACACCACTTTAAACAGTCAAGGCTCCCTCCCAGAAATAATCGTGGGAATTGTAGTTTGCCAGTGGCACTGAGAATTGTTAGGAGACCCTCCTATTCCCCTCACAGAGCTACAATTCCCAGTGCTTCCCGGGAAGTGGGTTAAACCACTCAAGACTGTAGCTCTGCTGTTTGGGGGGGGGGGGGAATAGAGGTCCCCTAACAACTCCCAGCGCCCTTAACAAACTACAGTTCCCAGGGTTCCTGATACAGGATTGCCTAAACAGTGGTACCTCGGGTTAAGTACTTAATTCGTTCCGGAGGTCTGTTCTTAACCTGAAACTGTTCTTAACCTGAAGCACCACTTTAGCTAAAGGGGCCTCCTGCTGCTGCCGCGCTGCCGGAGCCCGATTTCTGTTCTCATCCTGAAGCAAAGATCTTAACCCGAGGTACTATTTCTGGGTTAGCAGAGTCTGTAACCTGAAGCGTCTGTAACCTGAAGCGTCTGTAACCCGGGGTACCACTGTACAAGATTGCCTCCAGATGGCTTGGGGTGTCGTATAATTCCATACAGTGGTACCTCGAGTTACATACGCTTCAGGTTACATATGCTTCAGGTTACAGACCCAGAAATACTACCTCAGGTTAAGAACTTTCCTTCAGGATGAGAACAGAAATTGCGCGGCAGCGGGAGGCCCCATTAGCTAAAGTGGTGCTTCAGGTTAAGAACAGTTTCAGGTTAAGAACGGACCTCCGGAACGAATTAAGTACGTAACCAGAGGTACCACTGTACCCTCCGACATCTCTCCAATGAAAATAGGGAAGTCCTAAGGGAAAGCGGGACATTCCGGGATCATATCAGAAACCGCAATGGCTTCTCTAAATCAGGAACGTCCCTGGAAAATAGGGACACTTGGAGGGTCTGTTACGGGATTATCCCAAATTACAAGAGGGGGAAGGAGGGGGGAATCCTAGCCACACTCTCCAAAACATGGCTATAAATCTCCATCATTAAGAACATGAGAAGAGCCTGCTGCTCTCAGTGGTCCATCTAGCCTAGTCCTGTTCTCACAGTGGCCAACCAGATTCCTGTGGGAGACCCACAAGCAAGACATAAACACAGCAGCACCATCCCTGCTTGCCGTTTCCAGCAACTGGTATACAGAAGCATTACTGCCCCTGATCGTGGAGGCATTTAACAGCTGTCAGGGTTAGAAGCCATTGGCAGCCATCTCCTCCGTGCTTTGGTCATGCCCCAAGCCCAACGAAAAAGCCCCAAATTATTGAGCTGTACCTTCGCTAAATCTGTGTGTTCATCTGGAGTGCATTCAAGCCTCTATTCGTTCATGGTTTAAAAGCAGGTCACATCTCACGTCCTGAACACCTTCCTTCTCAGTACTGTGTGTTATCAGTAGGCCTCCTACCGACACTTAAGAAATAAAAAGAGCCAGCAGCGTCAAGTGCCAATACACAATATTGTACCAATACACCGAGCAATGTTTAAGGCGTTACGAAATACAGAGGTACTAAAGTGGAAACAGCAGCAGTAACTGACTGTGTCAGCATTTCCCAAGCAACGCCAGGTGCGTACTGCATAAAAAAATTCCAAAGTACATTCAGGAAGATAGCACATGCCTCACACATGTATGTGTGTCCTTAAAACACACACACATTGCATAACCAACAAGACCCACAAATTCACGAATAAGCTTAATATGTACTTAGTTCTTGTCTTTTCCTGGGAAGAAAAGGGGAACGGCCTGTTTGTGTCATAAAAAATCCAATCTGCATTTCCAAGACTATAGTCTCTTGACAAAAAGGAAACTGATCTGTTAAATGAGTCTTTACCAACCAATGACGAACCAGAGAAAACACTTGGTTACACAAGAACGTTCTGAGAACCTTTCCCAAAGATCCCATATTAATTGTGGCATATTTGAAAAATAATTAATAATCAAATTGGACCTGTAACTGGCTGTTTTATTATTATCATGTATTGTCCTGTTTGTAGTGTTTGCTAACTGAAGTATAAGACGTATAGCCATAATTTGTGGGTCTTCTTGTTTGGGCATGTTATATAGGGACTGTTACTGCACACAGCACTGCATTTTTTAAACAAAAACACCATCGAGATGATCTCCATGTTGTGAAAAATGGGTACACCGTCACTTTGCAAATGTGGAACTTTTTATTTCAGCAGAAGTAATGGCTTGTGAATGCCGGGCGTTTGCCACCCACTCTTCACACTGAGCCTGCATCCTGAAGGTCGGAGTTGCCAAACAACTGAAATCGCCTCATTAACAGTTGCGAGAAGGAAGCTGGAAAGTTAACACTTATTCCCTAAAGTTCACCAAGATGCATAGTCTCCAGGATCTGAAACACGCAAACTGTATGCATGGTTATACACCTGAACTCTGTTCGGGGAGCACATTTGTGAGTCTACCTACACAATATGGCCCAGCTACAGACACCACTGAATATTCAGCATTCAACCCTTTTAACATTCCCCGATATTTAAGCAAAAGGGTTTGCTTTTGTTTATTTATTTCAGCTGGCTTTGAACGTACCAGTACCCGCAAAGGAGGGAGACACAACCCAAACCACATGCGAAGGCAACTGTAATGGAGGTGTAGATTTAGCAGGACAATGGGTCACTGCTCAGTGGTTCTGCTTGTTGCATGCAGAAGGCCACGGGTTCAATCCCCCCCGTCTCCAGACAGGGCTGGGAATTTCCTGGGTCTGAAACCCCCAAAGGGCCACTACTAATCAGCAGACACCACTGAGCTACTGGGAACAATGGTCTGACTCTGTATAAGGCAGCTTCCTATGTTTCGAACCCCCAGTCCATAAAGCTTGCTTGTAGGAGAGGCTGCTAGTTCAAAACTCTATGGCAGCTTCTTCTTTGCTTCCCCTGAAGTGCTTTTTGGGTTTGTAGGCCATCCAAGGCACACCACTAGTGTTTGCCAAAGCGAGAATCTAACAGACAGTCACCTCCGATGGGTGTGCACATCTTTAAATGATAGCGTCCAGGCATCCCATGCTAGCATTTGAAGATGCAAGTGTGGTGGTCTTTAAGGGTGTGCACACCCATGTGTGACATTCTCACATCACCTGTGCATTGTGGGAAATGATGGGGTAATATCAGTGTTCCCTATGGCAGGCCTATGTTCCCTATGTTGAATGGTTTCTTTAAATGTAAAGGTTCATCATTGTTCCACCATTGTATGTCTTTAAGGGGCCAGAGCAAGGGCCAGAGCAAAATAACGAGACCCAGCTTTACAGCTGTGAAACATAGCAGGTGCTGCTGAGTTGTACTGATTAAGGTGTGTCAGCATTTGGGTGTAGTATATAAGGAGCAGCACCTAGCTCTCCCATTACCCTGGGGGATGGGTTGGCGGTTGGGTCTGGTTTGTTGTTGATGTATTTAGTGTAAATGGAGTTTTTGTTTTTGTAATTAAAACCTTGTTTAAGTTATTTTTGAGTCCCTTTTTAATGCATGGTCTCCCCAGCAAGCTCTCTGCAGCGCTACCATACGGCAAATAGCCAACAGAGCACACCCATGTGTGACATTCTCACATCACCTGTGCATTGTGGGAAATGATGGCGTAATATGAGTGTTCCCTATGGCAGGCCTGATGCATGGACCTCCCTGCCCCCAACCCCAGACCAGCCCATCTCTTTTACTCATCACCTTGCAACACAACCCATTCCCACATATACTTCAGTGAGGATTCAGCTGCTGTAGCTCAGTGGAAGAGGATTTGCTTTGTATGTATGCATGCATGCATGCATGCAGAAGGCTCCAGGTTCAACCCCTGGCATCTCCAGGCAGGGCTGAGAATATCCCACGCCTGAAACCCTGAACAGCCACTGCTGGTCAGTATGGACAGAACTGTCCAATGGACCGATGGTTTGCCTTGGGGCAAAGTCGCTTCCTGTGTTCCTATAACTGCTCCTGTCCCAATCTGGGAACAGCACCCTGCGATCCTGTCGCCGTTCTCTTAGCCACACATTTTCCAAGGCATTACAGGCCATGCTGCAAGAAGCCTCACACCTGAAGTTGCTATCGAAGCCCTCGACACAGAGGCGAAGCGGCTGATGGAATCTGCAGGACGTGTAAGAAAAGCTAAAACTTCAGTCACTTATGCAACTTGAGGAATACTAATGCAGAAATAATATGCTGTACAAGAGACAGAAGGGAGAAGGGGGGGATGAATAGAAATCCATTCTTACATATAATACCTTGTCTGCTGATTTAAATGCAGAGAAAACGTAACCGCAGACTTAAGACTCCTTCACTTAAGCGACTCCTCCAAACTCCTGGTACTGTCTAACTGAAAAGCAATCTAGCATTTGCTCTGGAGGAACTGAGTTCAATGAGCTTCACTCCCTAGAAAGCTCACTCAGGATTGCAGGATTACCGTTGCCCATTGAGACTGGTAGGGTGGAAGGCAGGGAGGCTGACGGTAGGTGGACCCAAAGCCAATGGCAGGTGCAGCCAACTAATTTTGCTTTCGTCTCCATCGTAATTCTGGTATCGTCTCCATCCTTTCCCCTGCCGAGGTCTGCAAGGGGCGACACTGAGACTGAGGGGAGGAAGCTAACAGATGGCAAGGGGGCTGGTTGTCAGCAGGAAGGCAGGCAGGTAGGGGCTGGCTGACTGAGGTTGGTAGGACATTGCCCCATTCACCCAGCCTCCCACTGAATCCTGTATACATTGACCGGGTAGTAAGTATTCCCAGTGCACATGATTGCACTGGAAAATATGCACAATTAACAGCACTTGAGTGTCTGCCTAGAGGAGACAAGGAGACTATGAAGTTGCAGAATTACGAATGGCAATTGAGAGTCCATTTTTTAAGGCCCTCCCCAGCACCCCGCAAAGCAGGCATTAGCAGTGCCACACATATGGCTCCATGGGGCTTGCTCCCAGCTAAATGGGTACACTAGAATTGCAGCCCAAGGCTCGACGTCCTGTGTTACATCACTCAGGTGTTAGATGCAAAGCAAAATTCACGTTAAAAAGAAAACCCAGTCTTAGCTTTGTTCTCTTGGGAGAGCGTAAGATCGAGAGAGCAGTTGCCATTTTGCCTATAATCACACGTATTGCAACACTGAAACATACATATATTCACACATCAAAGGCTGCAAAATTATACATTCAGTTATAGTGAGAAAAGGGGGTTCCAGCTCTCCCCACAACTCTTTTTTAAAATCTGCCTTAAAAAGCAGACAGGACACAGCTTGATTTCTTTTACAAAGACACGCTTAACTTAGAAGTGCTTGACAAAAGAGTTAAAATCAAAGTGTGTTGATTTTAACCTTTCTAGGCTAATTCATTTTAGCAGTCGGGGGGGCGGCAGGGGCTGGCTTACTAAAGAAGTTCCATCAGGATGTCAACATATAGGTAGGGTTTGTGTGGGAGCAGAGACTATCCCATTCACTTCAATGTTAAGGCCAACTCTGAATGCCCAATGGGAAAAGCACACACAGAATGAGAAAATGGGGGGCTCCTGCGAAAGTTGAGCTCTGCATGGGCAGGAATAATCCAATGCCAGTGGACTGAAACTAGCAGGGTATCACCAATTCCGAATTGTGCTGCTTTTTTTTTTTTTTTACAGATTTGCATTTTAGTTTACCAACTCTGCCTCCCCCTTGATTATTGTCCATGATTATCCACAATTCCTATTTATCCCCTTCCACACACATGATTCTCAAGTTAAATACTTGCGCCACGTAACTGTGTTACCCAACAGCATCCCTTTCAAAAGTCAAGCATGTACACTTGTGCAAAACGTGGTTTGCTTCTTAAATACAGCCCAGCTTTTCCTGTTCAGATTTTTCTGTTTTGGATTTTGTGCAAAATAAATAAATAAATGGTTTTGGTGGTCGCTAGGGCGTGCTACGCAGCAATCAACAAGCCTTTGCTGTATGAAGGCTGCAGCCAAGGCCTTCCGCACCCCCATAGCTCAATGGACTGCACTTTGCCAACCTCCCCTTCTCCCCTTTTTGGTGTGACCCATTCACATGGAGAGCTGTCAAATCTGCAGTTTGAACTGGTAGGTGCTCGTTTTCCACTGGTCGACGTCCGCGTTCAGCATGGTGCGCTCAGTGAAGGTGACGTGACCTACCGCATCAATGAGAATAACTGTATTTGTCCTAAAGAGGAAGGAATAAGAACATCAAGAATGCTTCTAGGTAGACAGAGAAATAATATGATGTACTCAATTTATTTTTATGTTTTTAGGTTTGATGTTACTGTATAAATATGTTATTAGTATTTTTTTTCTTTTAGTGTAGCCTTATTGGAGTTCACCGATTGGGTCTGCGTTGCTCCCAGACAGGAGGAAGGAAGTCAAATGACACCGAGGGTTGGTTCAGAGAAAGAGTTCTTTATTTCTGCTCTCCGGAACAGCAGAAAGGCACCTGCGTGGTGTGTCCACAGCAAGTCCAAAGAAATGAGAAATTTCATGCAGTATATATATCCTCCAGGCACCCTCTCCCTCCTTCCCCAGAAATCCAACCACGTCAGCCTATACACGCAGGTTGACATCACATATGGTCCTGCTCCGGTATTCTTAACCATAAAAGGGTATTCCTGTTCCTACTGTTATCTTGGAGCAAGAGGTCACCAACTCCAAGAACACACTCTGGCGCTGTTCCCGGACTAGGTCTGTGCGTCAGGATGTAAGATAAGACCTAGATATGTTATCCCTACTCCACTGAAACAGCCAAGGTCATCCTTGCCATCACGAATTGATAAAGGAGAGGGCTCTGAGCACTTGTTTATACAGCCGGGTTTTTGTTTATACATTGACTCAGAGCTCAAGTTAATAGATTTTGGCTAAGGAAAAATAGGGATTTTGGTGCCCGTTTCAAACTGCCTGCACAGTCAGTTTTGGGTTTGGGAAAACCATTCCTTCATTTGGAGGTAGCAAAGTGGGTGAAAGGAGAAACAAACCAGAAACGGAGGTAGGGGGAAGCCCAGGAGGGGAGGGAGGAAGGAATGCATAGTAAATGTTATGGATATGAAATGTATGTAATGAATGAAAAAGAAAAATGAATATATTTTTAAAAAAGAATGCTTCTAGGTAACCAACTCCTGGGATTCTAATTCTTCGTTCTTGAAAAAATAAAAGATCCCCACCTTCCACAGTGAACCAAGCAGCAAGTTGTTAGGGTCAAAAAGGAAGGAGCGAAACTAATTCAATTTTCTATTGTCACATTGCTAAATTCAGGCTCTTTGCTTTTGCTGCACTGCTAAGCCCACCAATGGTAAAAGTAAAAGTAAATGACCCCTGGACGGTTAAGTCCAGTCAAAGGTGACAATGGGGTTGCAGCACTCGTTTCAGGCCAAGGGAGCTGGCGTTTGTCCACAGACAGCTTTCCAGGTCATGTGGCCAGCAGGACTAAACCGCTTCTGGCGCAATGGAACACTGTGACGGAAGCCAGAGCGCATGGAAACGCCATATATCTTCCCGGCGGAGCTGTACCTATTTATCTACTTGCACTTTGACGTGCTTTCGAACTGCTAGGTTGGCAGAAGCTGGGACCGAGCAACGGGAGCCCACCCTGTCGTGGGGATTCAAACCGCCAACCTTCCGATCGGCAATCCCAAGAGGCTCAGTGGTTTAGACCACAGCACCACCCATTCCCTGTAAAGCTTACCAATACAAGGTGATGGATAAGGAGAATATACCACCCCCCCAAAAAAAACCCCAAAGAACTCTTTCCTCCCCCACCCCGTTTTGACACATTAAAGTTTGGGGCAGATTTGTATAAAAAGCCCCCCCAAGTCTGAAAATTCACTTGCTGTAGACTCAGTGACTCTATAGCACAACCAATTACTTCTAGAGGGAACCACTAAATCATTTAAACCAAATGCAATGGATGGCCACATTTTCTTGCGCAAGGGTTCTCCCTTACCTGGTTCCATAATCGGGACAGCGAACGCATACAGCTGCATACTTGTTCAAGATGGGGAGGATGTAGTCCTTTCCTTGATCCTCAATTGCAGGATCTGGCAGCTGACTGGAGACAGAAAGCAAACCAAATGGAGGTGGCACAACTTCTGCTCCTTCCAGCACATGTTTCCCACCATAGATAGCGAAACCTCGAGAGCACACAGTAACGTGATAAGCTGTCAAAATACAGTGGTGCCCCGCAAGACGAAAAGAATCCGTTCCGTGAGGCTCTTCGTCTAGCGGTTTTTTCGTCTTGTGAAGCAAGCCCATTGACAGCTTAGCGGATTAGCGCTATTAGCGGTTTAGCGGCTTTTAGCAGATCAGCTGATAAGCGGCTTAGGAAAAGGGGGGAGGAGGGAAAAAAACCAGCAGGAACTCGCAGGAACTCGCAAGACATTTTCATCTTGCGAAGCAAGCCCATAGGAAATTCGTTTTGCGAAGCGCCTCCAAAACGGAAAACTCTTTCGTCTAGCGAGTTTTCTGTCTTGCGAGGCGTTCGTCTTGCGGGGCACCACTGTACCAACAAGGACAGCCTTCCTGGGCTTGGTGCTCTCCAGATGTTGATGGACGGCAACTTCCATCAGCTGCAAGCCATCATGGCCAATGGTCAGGGGTGATGGGCACCAAGTGGACAAATTACAAGAGATGTCCACCGGGTTTTACTTGAGTGCATACTGACTTTATTGCTTGACTTCTGTTTTATTTTGATGGTTCTCCTATATAAAATTTGTTGGTTCTTAATATATGAGGTTTTAACGGCTACCTAAAAGGTAGTCTTCTTACTCTCTTACATACCCTACCAATCACTTCGTTCTGCAGGAGAGGGCATCCCGTCAGGAGGCCAATTCTGCATGATGGACAGAATCAGGCCTTTAGTGTGGTAGCAACACTGATGCTTTAGAACTCCCACCCATTACATATCAAAAAGGCACTTTTCCCATTTCCCTCCCTGCTTTTGCTAAAGACAACCCTCTTCCAACAAACCTTTATCCCAGCTGGTATCTATATTGAAGCTAAACTGATTTTATGCATGTGCTGCTGTTACTTTAAACTGTCTCTCTCTCTATATATATAATGGTTTCAACTGTTTTTATACATGTAATTGTTTTGAATATGTTTCTGTTATACTATATATTGCTTTGGGATGCCTCATGGGAAGTAGATAATTAATTAAATAAATAAACGCATTGTGACTGCAACCTACTTTGGGAGTCTTTTCTGTAATGAAAAGCCGGCTGGAAATATTGCAAATAAATATTGCAAATAAATAAGTAAATATGCTTTTACACACAAAAAAAACCACCCATCCCTGGTGTGGAAGATAATGAGCCAGATGGAACAATTGCCTGGCACCATTCTCAGGAAGCTTCCTATTTTTCTCTCCGCTAATGCAAGCAACCGTGTACATAAGAAGGAATTTAGTTCAATACACTTAAGACTGAAAGCATTAAAAAGCACAAGACGAAAAACCGATCGTTTTCCCACAAGCATTCTTATTTAAAGGCAAAGCAAAGGCTTAGAGTTGCCGATCCCTAGATAATGGCTGTACGTTACAGCCAAGGCACAGACTTACGGGTCTTGGTTATTCATCACTTTAATGAGCTCTTGCACCAGATCTTCCTTCACAAGGTCCTGGCTGTGCCTGATGACATCCGTGAAAAGCTGCTTTCCATACTGAAGCTTCTTCCATGGTGTATCCAGCAAAGAATTGCTCAAGCCATATACCCCTGCATGGGAGGAAAGGTGATAAAAGCTTATGAAAGGTGAACTCTTTATTTGCAGTCATAGCTCAGCAGTACAGCATCTGAGCTAAGTGCAGGTGGTCTCAGGTCCCGGGTATCTCCTGGTAGGGCTGAGAATGTCCCTCCTCTGAAATCCTGAGGAGCTGCTACCAGTCACTGGGTTGATGAACCAACGGCCTGACTTGGTATGTCCCAGTTGACAATGAAATGAGGAGGTGACACA
The DNA here is from genome assembly GCF_964252035.2 of Podarcis erhardii. Lineage (NCBI taxonomy): Eukaryota > Metazoa > Chordata > Lepidosauria > Squamata > Lacertidae > Podarcis > Podarcis erhardii. The sequence continues at coordinate 31,576,321 of NC_138505.1, read as the reverse complement.
CCATAGCAAATCACCCCCAACTCTCATTCACAGTTATTACGCGAGTGGACTGTTCAAAATTGCTGCTTTTGATGACATGCTCTACACACAAAAAAGGTCCACTCTTGAGCAGTACAGTGGTACCTTGGTTCTCAAACGCCTTGGTATTCAAAGGCCGAGGGAGCCGGCGTACAGCTTCCGGGTCATGTGGCCAGAATGACTAAGCCGCTTCTGGCAAACCATAGCAGTGCACGGAAACACCATTTACCTTCCCGCCGGAGCGGTACCTATTTATCTACTTGCACTTTGACGTGCTTTCAAACTGCTAGGTTGGCAGGAGCAGGGACCGAGCAACGGGAGCTCACCCCGTCGCAGGGATTCGAACCACCGACCTTCTGATCGGCAAGTCCTAGGCTCTGTGGTTTAAACATAGTGGCACTCAAATTGGTTCAAAGGTGGTATCCTATCTAGGGAGACTGAACAGATCCAAATCTGCAAGGTCAGTGCATCACGTGCCATAGCAATGCAAGCAGCTTACTTGAACTTTGCAATGTGGTGCTCTTTTTATCCTGTGTTATGACTTAAACAATAGAATTTGAACTCTGACCAAGTCAGTGTTTGCAACAGAATGCAAATCAAAACCAGGTTAATCTCAACCCAGAATTGTGCGATTACCTAGATTTGTTTTCTTTTAAATTTGCATTTCCCTCCCTTACAACCGTCGGCATTAAAGGGGAGGGGGAAAATTAACATATATATTAAATGTTTAATATACAAATATTAGCATATATACCCACCTGATAGCTCTCAGGGCTGTCTATATATGGCATAGGGCAGGTGGTTTTAAAATAGATTCTATATCTGGAAAATCTCATGTTTATTTCATTTGGCCTTTCCCTACCTCCAACCCAACAATGTAATTACTTATTTTATTTTAGCATTTGGAAGGGTCATTTTAAGACACTATGAGCCCACAAGGGAAAGGGGGAGAGCCATCCTATCCCTCGGCAGTAAAATAAATTGGGGCCGGGGGCCGGGATGGGACGACTCAAGTGCATATTCTAGATACTTAGCACTGTAAAATAAAAATCGTCACCACTTCTAAAAGCTCTGTATGTTTGAAACACTTGGTCGAACAAGTTGTGCATCAATACACAGCGTGCTTGCTAGACCAACAGACCTGCAGGCTTTTACCAGGGCACAATATTCTTATTTTATGGGCACATTTGTAGCTGCCTTACCAGACACAGTATTCCTGAGCTGTGTTTTATTGGTTGTTTTCATAAAGGCTGTTGTGACATGCCATGCCCTGAATCGATATAAATACAGTGGGGTTGGAGAGCCACGTTATTACCGTATTTTTTGCACCACAACACTCACTTTTTCCCTCCTAGAAAGTAAGGGGAAATGTCTGTGCGTGTTATGGAGCGAAAGCCTGCGGGTGGCGGGGGGGATCTGCTGCAGTCGTGAGCAGAGGATCCATGGTTCCCCTTCCTTCCCTCCTCCGTGGTTACAAAGCATGGATCCACATGGATCCTCAGGATTTTTGCACTGGGCTACTCCAAACTCACTGTCAGATCACATGTCTGTGGCCACAGCATGAAGCACAAAAATCATATATCCACTATTTCATTTAGAATATTTTTTTTTTCTTGTTTTCCTCCTCTAAAAACTAGGTGCGTGTTATGGTCTGGTGCGTGTTATAGAGCGAAAAATACGGTAAATAAAATGCAAACAAGAAAATGGACTTTGACCTGAAAGATGCAGGACCATCTCAGCCTCTACCATAGATGTATTCTTTTATACTGCTATGCAATGGTGAATGGTGCCCATTCTGGTCAAACAGAAGGGAGGGAAACATTATTATTATTATTATTATTATTATTATTATTATTATTATTATTATTTAATTAAATTTGCATACCAGCCTATGCCCGTAGATCTAAGGGCAGTTTGCAACATAAAGTAACAATGTAAAAAACACAAAGTACATAATAAAAACAAAGACAGCCCGATAATTGTCCTGTCCACAACACAATTTAAAAGGGCATTAGATGTCATGTTAAAGAGGTTAAAGAGGAAGGTTTTCTCTTGGTGCTTAAAGGTGTATAATGACAGTCCCAGATGAACCTCTCTGGGGAGAGCATGCCACAAAAAGGGAGCCACCGCAAAAAAGACAATGGCAGGTGGAGCCAGACCCAAGGACAGTTGGAACTTGAGCGAATGACAGGGGGATCGAATTACCTCTGATTTTGTCTCCATCCTCTCTCCTACTGACTTCTACAAGAACAAAACCGAGAGTGAGGAGGAGGAAGCCGACAGGCAGCTGATTGTAAGTGAGATGGCAGGCAGGTGGGGGCTGGCTGGGGCACTGCTCCATTTGCCTTAATGCAGTGGTGGCCAAACTTGGCCCTCCAGCTGTTTTTGGACTACAACTCCCATCATCCCTAGCTAGGAGGACCTGTGGCCAGGAATGATGGGAACTGTAGTCCCAAAACAGCTGGAGGGCCAAGTTTGGCCACCACTGCATTAATGGATCAGCCTCCACTGCTGATATGGCTCTGTGTATTTCTAGATATTAACCATACCTGGGCAGTTGTTGGGGATGGGGAATTAATATCGCAGCTACCTCTCCACTGGCAAAACGAAAGCCCACTACAAGAGGGTCTTGCTGAAAGGGAGGGCAACAGCGTGCCAAGGGCCACTCTGTGAATTAGTTAAACCATGCCTAAAGAACACTCTAATGAAACTTGCAAAACACCCAACTGATTAGTCTCAATAATTGACTAAATAACTCATAACAGATCTTCTTTTCCTGCAGATTTCAACTGGATCAGTCCCGCGTGAGCTCTCTTCATTAATGAGTCCTCTTCAGTCATTATTAGCCTAAAGACTCATCCGCAGACCCTTATTACCACCATTCAATTAGCTAAAAGGCTAAGCATCCTTTTATCTATGGGGAGATGTACATTAAACAGGGTTCAAATGTCTGTTGCTCTGTAAAGAAGAATAAGAGGAGGGGGAGAAAAAAGGCCTTTCATAAGCTGGACCTGGATTGTTCCATTGAGTGACACCACAACTCTTAATTCTTCTTAGAGGGTCCTGAAGCCTTGGAATAGATCAGGGTTTCCCAAGCATGGGTATCCAGCTATTTTTGGACTACAGCTCCCACCATCTATAGCTAGAAGGAACAGTGGTCAAGGATGATGGGAATTGTAGTCCACAAACATCTGGAGACCCATGCTTGGGAAACCCTGGTATAGATGGTGTAACCAAACCAATAAAACAATTGCTCCATAATGTCCAATCATAGCTAGGAACTGGTTCAGATCCTGGTAAAGCAGCAGCACATGTGAATTTTACCAAGAAACAGGAAATGTCCACGTGACGTCCAGAGGGTGTCAACACGAGAATGGGCCTTTTCTTCGGTTGTCTGGCACCTTTGTTACATATCTTTAGGCGCCAGGCAAAATGTTTCATTTCTGCCAGGCCTTTGGCTGATAAACATCCGATACACTTTTTAATGTGCTGTGGGGGGTGGGGATCATTGGTTTGTTTTTGTTTTTATTATGTATTTTGTGTTTTTTGTAGATTGCATTTTTATGTTGTGCAATGCCCCGAGTTCTACGGATGAAGGGTGGCATGCAAATTTACAGACAGTTCCCCATTTCCATGGGGGTTACATTCCGAGGCACTGTACGCATATATGAAATCATGTATATTTGAAAAAGCCCCAAAACACCCTCTCTTGCCCCCGCCCCTTTTTATGGCATTTTTAGGTCAATTCCAGGTTCGGGCCGATGCGTGCTTGCATGGTCACATACATTTTGAACATGCATAAATGGGGGGTTATCTGTAATAAATAATAACGACAATAATCGTAAACTCCTCTGCAAGTTTTGCCATCGTGCCAAGTGAGCAAATTTAAGTTACACTCGCTCATTCTAAAATATCTCACAGGCCTGGAATAAAAAGTGGCTCGGGGGGAGGACAATCTATGTAGCCCTGAAGTGCATACATGGAAAAACATTATATAATCAACAGCATCTTAGTAATAATAAAGAATATTATTTACAAGAAGAGTGAATGAAATGTATACATTTAGGGCATGGTAGTCAATGTGGTACCCTCCAGATGTTGTTGGACTCCTACCTATCCCAGGCAACAAGACCAATAATAGACAAGGATGATGGGAATTGTGGTTCTGGAGGGCACCACGTTGGCTAACCCTAGTTTAGGGCAACATCAACGCTGTTGAACGTGCCGGTTGGTTTTATGCTGCTGTAGTTGTTCCTGTCAACATTTGTGGCAGTTTCTGCTCGTAACTTAAAGAAAAAAGCTTGTATCCAAAGCCAGTCCTACTCAAAGTAGACCCATAAAACCAAAGAATTGTAGAGTTGGGACCACGATAGTCCAACCCCCTGCAAAGCTGGAATCTTTTGCCCAGCATGGAGCTTGATCCCACAACGCTGAGATGAAGAGTCTCATGCTCCACTGGAATTGATGGACATGGTTGATTTAGGTTCATTGATTTCAATGGGCCTACTTTGAGTGTAACTTGGTAGGATACAACTCCAAAGTTCCCTAACTTTCTGGCTTCTCCCCAGGGATAGGATGCAGGATACCGGGGGGAAGCGGCATCTCAGTGGTAGATTGTGGATTGCAGAATGTCTCAGGTTCAATCGCTGGCATCCCTGTCCGAAGACTCCCTGTCCGAAACCATGGAAAGCCCTTGCTATTCAGTGTAGTACAGAACTAGCAGACCTCTCAGTGTGACTTGGTTTAAGGCAGCTTCCTATGTTCTTACACAATGATGACAGCGGACTGGATCTCACTTTCTTCAGACGAAAGATTGCAAGGCATTGGCACGCCGAAAGCACTGCATTAATGGCTTAATGAAAGGCACTTTATCCCCTTTTAAACACATACGGCACATCTCTCAAATAGGGTCCTTAACGGTGCGCAGCAACACTGGTTGACAGCAGATCTCTCTCTCTCTCTCTCTCTCTCTCTCTCTCTCTCTCTCTCTAGCACTGCCCTACATTTGCTGGCCATAATCCAGAAGAATAAGCACTAGCTGTGTAATATAATGATCTATCCCGCAACCCTCCAACATCAGCTACTCTCCCCGTGGAGGCCACATTTAGCAGAGAATGAACTCGTCGTTGATGCAGAAAGATCAGGGATGTCAGCGGCAGTACCTCTGGGTACCCAATTCTTGCATTACAGCTTTGTGGCACGGTGTGAATAAGTGATCACTGATCTCTTAATGTGGCATTAAGGCATGCAAAAACAAAGTCAGATGCGCTGAGAATTCTCAACACCCCACTTTTAATTAAAGGGAAAAGACAGGGCTTGAATCCCCTTGCTCTCCCTGGATTTATTTTTAACTTGTGGACTTATGTAGCCGCCTTGTACTGCGCCTCCTTCTCACACTGCTGGGGGCTCTCATTGAGGTCTCAGGCTGATGCAGAGACTGAACCTGGGACCTTCCACATGAAAAGCACGTGCTCTGACACTGAGCTATGCGCAGCCTTTCAAGTCAATGACTAGGTTGCTTCCATTCTGAAAATTCATGCAACAGCCTGGCTAGAAGGGGTAGGGTTGGAACCACTGTACAAGAGTGGAAGACAAAAAGGACAACAGCTCCAAAATTAAGGTGGCTCTTCCTCTACCAAAAAAGTCACACAGTGGCCATGAATGTAGTTCGAAGTCAAAATTACTACCTTAATAAGCCAGGATATGAGTGATGCCAGGGACACAGGTGGCACTGTGGGTTAAACCACAGAGCCTAGGGCTTGCCGATCAGAAGGTCGGCTGTTCAAATCCCTGTGACAGGGTGAGCTCCTGTTGCTCGGACCCAGCTCCTGCCAACCTAGCAGTTCGAAAACATGTCAAAGTGCACGTAGATAAATAGGTACCACTCTGGCAGGAAGGTAAACGGTGTTTCTGTGTGCTGCTCTGGTTCGCGAGAAGCTGCTTAGTCATGCTGGCCACATGACCCAGAAGCTGTATGCCGACTCCCTTGGCCAGTAAAATGAGATGAGCGCCACAACCCCAGAGTTGGTCACGACTGGACCTAATGGTCAGGGATCACTTTACCTTTACCTTATGAGTGATGCCAGGTTCCTTTGTGATGCCAGTTACAGAGATGCCATGCTCCTTTGCAGCCCGTCCGTCCCTCCCTCCCTGTGATTATTGTTTTATTCTCAAATGGTGTATAAAAGTAATGAAATAGTAAATGTCAAGCTTCAAAAGAAACCAGGATACAAAGCTATGCCTTGAAGCTGGCTTCACACTCTGGCTTGTTCCGAAGTCATTAACCATAGTTTCTGGACTTGCACGCAGTTAACTATGGTTAACTGCCGAGCAAAGCGGCTGCGAATCAGCTGTGGGCCCCTGAATACAACTCATGCATATCCTGGCTTATTATGCCCGGATTTTTTTTCGCTTTCCACTGCATGCAGGTGTGGCCAGTGTCCCCATTTTATTTGCCTATAAACATTCTAATGCTCTGCTTATACTTTTATATCCCTGTCTGATCACTAAGGTCTTGGGGAGAGTCTCTCATAAGCGGTCCTTCATGGCACGGATGAACAGTTTGTATCCAGCAGGAGCTGTGCATTCAGTATTATGAGCCCATATTTGTGGAACTCTCTTCCTGTTGAGGTCAGACAGCCCCATCCCTGTTGAACTTCTGCACCTACTGGAGGAGCCCCAATTCCAGAAGACATTCCCAATTGAAGTTTGGCTTCAATCCATTTTAACATTTTATGTATTACGTTTAGTTAAGTAGCATGTTGTTGTTGTTTTTTAAAAAAATAACAGCTTCGTGCAATGCAAGTGAGGGATGGTGGGATATGAACATGCGGAAAGAGCTTATAGGTTTGTTGTTTAGAAGATGGAGCAGACTTCGTCTCTGTTGCTCCAGAGGGCAGGTCTAGAACCAAGGGGTGGAAATGGCAAGGAAGCAGATTCTGGCTGGGCAGGAGGAGAAATTTCCTAATAGTGAGAGCTGCTTGACAGATGGTCTTAAACCAGTGATGCCAAACTTGGCCCTCCAGCTGTTTTGGGACCACAAGTCCCATCATCCCTAGCTAGCAGGACCAGTAGTCAGGGATGATCAGAACTGTAGTCCCAAAACAGCTGGAAGGCCAAGTTTGGCCATCACTGTCTTAAACGGTGGTTGGTTCACTTTTCTCTGGGGACTTGTCAGAGATGCTGGACTCTGCATCTTGCACTGTAGATTCTGCATTGAATGGGGTGGGGTATGGATGAGATCAGGGGTGGGGAACCTTCTGGGCCAGATCTTTATCAGTTTCCACCCTTCAGGCTGGCCTTGACATGCTGACAAGAGTCAATCCCACCAGTCAACCTGACATAAAGCCCCAAGTCATGGATCATGGAATTGTAGAGTTGGAAGGGACCGTGAGGATCATTTAGTCCAACCCCTGGCAATGCAGGAATATGCAGCTGTCCCATATGGGAATCAAGCTTGCAACCTTGGCATTATTGGCACCATGTTCCAACCAACTGAGCTATGGGAGGTCGATGCATGGCAGTGAGGTTCTGCTTCACCAGCATGTTCCCTGCAGGGAACGCACAGGCAAATCAGCACCCAGCAGGACTAAACTCTCCAGCTCATCAGCTGATGGGCAGAAGGTTCAATCCTGCTCGCTGCAGCTTTGCCAGTGCCAAACCCTGCCCCAGTGATGTTGCCGATTGACAGGTGGGTGTGGGTTTTTGCAGGCCAAACAGGTCTCCCCGCCCCGTCCTGAGCCAAGATTGGCCCATGGACTGGAGATTCCCCATCCCTTGACTAGATAGACGTCCAAGGTCCCTTCCAGCACTAGAAGTATCTAGTTCTAAGTTATGTTGAAAGAAGATCCTCCAAAATGATATACTACATCAGCAATATGCCTCAGCACTGCCTGACTCCTGAATTCCCCTGCAAGCTGCTGTAGGCAAAGTAATTATTAGAACAAGCCCTCAGGCTACAGCCTTCCATGTTTTAGTTAAGCACCCTACTCATCGGTATTTTAAACAAAATATTATTTGAGATATTTATAAAGCCAGTTTACTCCACATGTAGCCAATGCACCTCCAAACAGAAATGCACTGTTGAATGAGACTCCTCTTACAAAGATCCAGCAGCTCTCTTTCATGGGATTCAACTTTTCAGGAGAAAGACTATGCAAGCACACACACAACACACACACAAACGCATGCCACTGCTGTAACATAAACCAACATTCCAACAGTTTTTGATATAACCCACCGGGATTTAAGAAGACAGGTTCTGGGCCGCCTTTGTTTCCGTAATACCAAATTACATCTCCTTTGGTGGTGCTAAAAGATAAAAATAGGGTGGGGGGAAAGAGTTTTCCTTGCAAAATGGCAACTCATATCTTTGATTAAGTTTAAATTCCGTGCAACCCGCCCCACAGTGAGACATCCCCGCCCCCCCCCCGCCCCCGCTCAGTTCAGGGATCAGTCAATTACTTATTTAAAATAATAAGAATCAAGTCACTATTTAAAAGGCTGTTTAAAGAGGAAAATAAAAAGGAACAGCCCCCCCCACAAACTACAAAGAAAGAAAAGAAAGGAATTTTTTTACAAGGAGCTACAAAAGGGAAAAGGAAACAAAGATCTGTACAGTGGTGCCCCGCAAGACGAACGCCTCGCAAGACGGAAAACCTGCTAGACGAAAGGGTTTTCCGTTTTGGAGGCGCTTCGCAAAACGAATTTCTCTATGGGGTTGCTTTGCAAGATGAAAAAATCTTGCGAGTTCCCACGTTTCGCCCCCACGCCCCGCTTTTTTCCGCCCTTTCCCTAAGCACTAAGCCGCTTATCAGCTGTTCCGCTAAAAGCCGCTGGACCGCTAATAGCGCTAATCCGCTAAGCTGTCAATGGGCTTGCTTTGCAAGACGAAAAAACCGCTAGACAAAGAGAATCGCGGAACGGATTAATTTCGTCTTGCGAGGCACCACTGTATCCAACAGGAGTTTTCATGCTGCATAACAGAGGAATGCAATGCAACAGTTGCACTAGCAGAAACCCACTGTGCATTCTATTGTGCAACAAAGTTACCAGCATGCTGCTTATGCATTCCCTTGCACAACAACAACCCACTGGTGCAAAACACTTCACCAGCAGAACCAGCAACCTAGTAAGTTGCTTTTAATTGTCGCAACACTGGATACAACCTCTTGAGTTGTTCGAAAACAAAGCAAAAGCTTGTTATCTGGGGACAATATTCAGAGAGCCACTGCTCATGTGTACCAAAGTGTGCCAATTTTTGCTGATTCTTTCCCCCAGAGGCATAAGGAGCTGCAGAACCAAGGGTGCAAGGAAGTCTTGCTATGTGCCTTCAAACTCTACTTGTGCTTTTCTGGATCCAAGTCTCTCTGTGTGTGTGCGCGCGCGTACTTTGAACAAAGGGAAATACAATAGAGCTTTCCAGCACTTCCTCCCACATTTGATTCAATTCTGAACAACGCCACCCTGTCTTGGATGAGAACCTGGCGAGCTCAGATATGCATCCGAACCACAGTAGTCAGGACTTACACTGACCCCACTCATGTCTGCCCTGATGAGTCAACAGCAATTTGAGATTGGTTTTTTCCTCTCTTTTTTTACTTCTTCATACACATTTGTTTCAGCAACAAGCCACAGGACATTTCAAGAGTGAGTTCACATCTAGCCATCACAAAACAGCTTTCCCGCACCCCACTTCATCTTAGTTATTTCCCATCCACATCATTGCTGCTTTTATTCTACCGGGAAAGTGGTACACAAAGCCCAATTACGTTTTAAATTTTTTTCACAGATGCTGAAAATATGAATCAAAGCGTGGAATGTAATGAAGCCCCCAGGGTACAGCACAGTTCAGCATACACCTACGTGTTGAAGGCAAAACTCAATCTTCACGGCAACAGCACACCATCCAACACTACAATTGTGCATATGTACAAGTTCACAGCACAAAATACGCAACTTGTCAGTCCCCAATGAACAAAAGCTTAATTCAGTTTGGGTTTTGTCCAACTTAAGTTCTACCGTCGTGTTCTGGTCTGTTGCAGAACCTGCGTGGAAAGGGGCAAGATTGGAGGCATGGCTACTGGACCACTGATGGGTGCAAGTGAGCAACTTGCTCTGATTAAGACTGGGAGCAGCCTGGGCCTCTTGTGTCTGGAGACAACCTCCTCTAGGCTCCACCTCCTTGAGTCCAAATAACTTTAGAGCCTTAAAGAAGCAACCCTCTGGACTGAAGATGGACAAGTCTCCTTTGTTCCATAGCCTCCCCTCCTGGTGGACTTCTAGCACTGCTGGGCCGGTGATGTGCAGTGAGATACATTTGGTTCTTCAAGGAAAGTTGTCTATGAGAGTCCCGGGTCCCAATAGGCCTTGATGGGACCTGGGAGGTTCCTCTGGGCCTGGGAGGTTCCTCTGGGAATTCTTGTCCAACCGTCTCAAGCCCAACAGCCTCCCTGTCTTCTGCAGTCAGCTCTGATACCTGACCCAGACTAGCTCCCCATCTAGTTCCTCTGCAGCCTTCAACTTTGTGTCCAAATTACTCCTGGATCCAGGGGTCATGGCATTTACTCAGACTGTAATTAAAGGATCTAAGATAGTAATTTCCTTTCCTTTCAGTGCATCCACTCCGAAAATGACTAATGTTGTATACACCTCTAAGTGTGCAGTACTTGGATATCAGAGCAAACAAGCTATCAGTTTTCTAACAAAAAGCCCTGTGTTGAGAAATCAAATTGCTCTCCAATATTTATCGAGCTCAAATATGGTGGGGAAGACATGGACCCTACACCCCTCTAGATTTTGCCAGATAACAATTCACTGACCACTGGCCATGCGGGCTGGGACCACAATGAGAAATGTTACATAACATGCAGGCCAGCAACCCAAAATAGCATTGATACACTGCTTGTTCCACCCTTTCCTCACCAGGAGGGGCAGGTGAACACATGGCATGGTCTCATCTTGTGTTTCACTTCTGTATGTTATGAGCAGGGGACAGTAGAGAAGCCCCAGGCCAGAGCCACATCCTGAATCACACAGGCACATCCCTAGTTAAAAGGGAAACAACAAGAGTTCTGCTCTTGCAAAAGAAAAAATGAGAAACAGTGCAAGAGTTAGAGGAGAGGAAAAGAATAGAATAGGAGAATGTTGGATTTTAAGCTGTCAATCCACAGCATGAACGCTATGGGGAAATTGCAATATAGGTTAAGAACAGAAATGGGACGTAGCTTAGTAGGAGAGTTCATGCTTTGCATGCCAAAACCCATTAAGTTTTATTTATTTCCCAGGTAGGGCTGGGAAAAATTCTTGGGACCTGGAGACCCACTTCTTGTCAGATTAGACCACTCTTCCTCACCTGGTGCCTTTCATATGCTTTGGGCTATAACTCCCATCAATTGCGGTCAGCATGACCATGTTGCCTGGTGCACATGGGAGTTGCAGTTGAAAACATCTGGAGGGCACCAGGCTTGAGGCAGGCTGGGGCAGACAAAACAGAGTGAGATGGACCAACTGGGGATGATGAAGGAAGGCAGAGAGACCAAGAGCCAGAGCCAGAATGACCATTGGAATGCTTGTAATGAGGAAGGAGGGACGCGGGTGGCGCTGTGGGTTAAACTACAGTGCCTAGGGCTTGCTGATCAGAAGTTCGGCAGTTTGAATCCCTGCGATAGGGTGAGCTCCCGTTGCTCGGTCCCTGCTAGCAGCTCGAAAGCACATCAAAGTGCAAGTAGATAGATACCACTCCAGCGGGAAGGTAAATGGCGTTTCCGTGCGCTGCTCTGGTTCGCCAGAAGTGGCTTAGTCATGCTGGCCACATGACCTGGAAGCTGTACGCCGGCTCCCTCAGCCAATAAAGCAAGATGAGCGCTGCAACCCCAGAGTCGGTCACGACTGGACCTAATGGTCTGGGGTTCAATATTCCTAACTTTCTCCCAAGTTTTATCCAAGACAATGGTACTGTGAAATTGACTAAACCAGATTACAAAGCAGCTGGCCTAAACAACTTTTCTCCCAAAAGTAGATTTGGCATAAGGCCACTAATGCCAAAAGGTGGGTAATGTGGATATACAGCAGGCATGAGTTCAACCAACCAACCAACCAACCAACCAACCATTGAGGGAATGGGACCAACTGAACTTAAGGTTGGGAAAATGAGAAACAAAGTTGACAAGATGCATCTATCTCTACCTCAAGGTCTGCGTGATTCGCTTCCTTCAGCTGTTACCAGAGCCCTTGACGCTAAGAGATGAACTGGCTTCCAAGCAAGGAAGGCATTTATGGCATTTAGTTTCCTTTCTTGATACGGAGTTTTAGAAATAAGCTAGCAGATGCTGCTAGTAGCATGTCAAACTCGAGTGGACTGAGGAGGAAATTGGACAAGGCAACAGTTTTAAGGATCTCCCCCCCTCTACACACCTTCCCCTTTTTCTTTTATAAAGTAGCAAAGGAAGAATTGCTGAGCTGCCATTAGATGGCTCACTCTCTACATCCTTCAGCCCTTCCTGCCAGCACAGAAAGGCAATTCCTCAAACTGCTCTGGGATTATTAGGCTGGACGTCAGGATGAGATCATATCAGGCAGTATTTCACTCAAGCGATTCACTTATTATTTACAATGGTGGTGGAGGAGAAGCAGTTCTCCAGCGACAAATGAAGTACATCTGTAGTCAAGATTTTAATTCTATCCAAGCTTTCAGAATTGTCTTGTCCCTTTTATGCAGGATTCTCTTTCCCCTGCTCTTTCCCGTTTCAGATAAAAAATAATACACACGCACACAATTCTGTAGGAAATCATATAGATAAGCACACACACATACATGTATGCACTCACATACACAAATATATAATCAGAGTATGGAGTGTTTGCACAGCAGATGAGCAACCATTTCCCAGAATTTCATTTTGTCCGAGAACAGGGGAGACACACCAATAGGCCCTTGCAAACCGAAAGCAGGCTGGGTACAACCTCATTAAAACTAAATGTAATGCGTTGGGAATTTAAGCTGCCGGTGTATAAATTGGCATCTGGTACACAAAGTCTAACAAGCAGAAATTGTTCTTTATTCAGCTATTTATAACCTATCCTATACTTTGCAGCTATAACACAAACTGAGATGCGCTGCCCTCCCTTTTTAAAGCAGCCAAAGCTCTTAAAACACACTCACACCCACCCCGCAACAACTTTCTCCTTATGTAGGGCATCAACAACAGGGTGATTGAGATCAAAACAAGATTAAAAAAAAAAGAAAATGAAAGAAACGGAAGCACTGGATTTACTCGACCTCTTGTGCTCTCCCTCTTTTCTACTTTCAAGGCTTTCTTCAAAAGATGGCTTATGCTACACAGCTCATTGCTATTAGTTAAAAAGCTCCCCCAGAAAAGCAATTGTTAGCTTAGCTAATAGTAAAATGCTGCCTCGGCACAAGGGACAGATCCGACTCAGTTCATGCAGTTTGTGCTTTCCAAAAACAGTATGTGAACTGAAAAACAAGTTGCCACTTTGCCACGGCTCCAAATTGTATGGTGTGGCTCTCTGGCCTCCCCTCAAAAATGTACAAAAATTGCTTGCGTTAAGGGAAACACCACAAAAATGAATGTGCTAGTGAAAGCAAATGAAAATGCAATGTATTTGGAGGAATTGCCTTGCAAAAAATAAAAAAAATGTGTACATTAGGCAAAATTACATGCAAAAACCTGTGCATTAGATTGTTTATTTATTTCCCACCTTTCCTCCAAGGAGCTCTAGGTGACGTACATGGTTCTGGGGCTGCCCTTGAGACTGATCCAGAAACTCCAGCGGGTGCAGAATGCTGCGGTGAGACTCCTTATGGGGTCCTCACTGTGGGATCACATTCACCCGGTGCTATACCAGCTGCACTGGCTCCAGGTGGAGTACAGGATCAGCTGTAAGGTGCTGGTTTTAACCTTTAAAGCCCTATACGGCCTAGGACCCTCGTACCCATGGGACCGCCTCTCCTGGTATGCCCCGCGGAGGACCTTACGGTCCTCAAACAAAAACATCTTGGAGGTCCCGGGCCACAGAGAGGTTAGGCTGGCCTCAACCAGAGCCAGGGCTTTTTCGGCTGTGGCTCCAATCTGGTGGAATGCTTTGTCGCATGCTTTGTTGACATCTTTCCGCAGGGCCTGCAAGACAGAGCTGTTCCACCAGGCCTTTGGCCAGGGCACAGCCTGACCCCTCCTCTGGCAATCACCACAGAATTCTAGCCCAATGGTTGCCATTAATCTGATTTGAACTGATTTTAGAATGAACTGATTTTAGAATGCTGTATCATCGTACTGTTGTTAGCTGCTCTGAGCCCGGCTTCGGCTGGGGAGGGGGGATATAAATAAATTATTATTATTATTATTATTATTATTATTATTAGTCATTTAATCCCAACAACCTTGTGAAGTAGGTTAGTGACCAGCCCAGTGAGCTTCGTGGCTGTGTGGTGATTTGAACCCTGCCCTCCTAGGTCCTAGTCCAACACTCAAACCACCACACTAAAAAAAATAAATCATGAACTGATGTGGAAATATCCAAGGCGTTGTTTGGTTTGCCAGTTGCATTCACTGTTGAGTATACAACTCTTCATTGTCTCTCTTCCCTTGGCAATCACAGGAAAGCTTGGCCCACAGAGTGCATCTCCCATCCCACAATGGAGGAAAATCCACACTGTAAAATATCTGTGTTCAGTTATTTACAACGCTTATATCGTAAGCTGGCAAACTTTGAGGCACAACCCATTCTTCACATTAGTGTTCTAATTTTATTTTCATTCACTCTTAGCCTTCACCACAGAGTAGACTGTAAATTCTAATCCACCTGAAAAATGCAGCGAAGATTAATTGAATTCTCCGTATTTTCAACATAGGTGCTGGCTGCCTCGTTGTCATTTTACCAGCGTTTAATATTAGTTATAACCACTACAGAGTTCAAGCCTCTGTGTTCCTAAGGTTCAGCACAATAATTACTCATGCTCTTGTCTTGGCTGATGTCTGTACTGCAAGAAAGCAAACAGCTTATAGCTTCTCTCTCTGGCTATAGCGACCTTCCTTACTTCCTTATTTTGTTCAGGACCAACTAACATGGCTCCCATCACAGGTTGAGCATGAACCAGCTAGGCAGCCCAACTCCCTCATCGCAGAAGATTTCAGTGCAACCTGTTGCCTGGCAACTGCCAGCAAGGGAAGCCTTGCCTCCATCACGGACCACTGTGAAATCCAATAGCTCATCTTCACTCCCTTGGAATCAAGGATGGGAGCATGAAACACTCTACATGGGCACCATGTCATTTCTGTTCCTCTCCCAGATCAGGATCTGATCTTGGTTCGAAAACCTTTTGCACAACACTTTGAAGTTTTAAATTTTTATTGTTTTTTAAAAATTGTACACTCTTTACATCAGAGGATTTTACAACCAAAATAACCCATAATACAAACAAGGACATGACTTTGCTTTTCATGCATGTTAATCTCCTTCTTTTATCTCCTTGTTCTTAACCTCTTAAATCACATATATATCTTTAACAATTTTCCAAATGCTGCCCTATACCTCCCCCCCCCCTGTTCCTGTTACTTCCCTTCACCCATGTGCGATCTTCTCAGCCTAATATTGTTTCTCGCTGTGTTAACAAAAGTTTGTATTTGTTGTTCCATATATGTATATCATGATATCGTTTTGGATCCTTGCATTTTACCTATTGAGAGTCTCCTGTTGCTATAAAGCAGGACATAAATATTCTAAAACAAATAAGCTAAAGAAAACAAAGTACATTACATTAAATGCAGGGTCACATTTAAGCGTGTGTGTTTCAAATAGCAGGCATGGGCTCCCCCAATCCAGACAGCAAGGGCTGGATTCGCCTGCCACAATCCTACTAAAATACCCACCCCAGGGCAAATAGCAGCTTGAGTTGGATTTTCAACCAGGCCCTGCGACACAGGGGGAAAGGGCCTTACCTATTCTTTTCAATGGATCTACTCTGGGTAGGACTACTGTTGCATACAACCCTCAATACCAGGCATAGGCAAACTCCAGCCCTCCAGATGTTTGGGACTACAATTCCCACCATCCCTGACCACTGGTCCTGTTAGCTAGGGGTGATGGGAATTGTAGTCCCAAACATCTGGAGGGCCGGAGTTTCCCTATGCCTGCTCTATACTCTTCACCACTTCCCCCTAATATAAGATTAATGCTACTAGCAACATTTGAGCCCTTCGCTCGCCCATAAACTTTAAACACTTTCCCTGCTTTTAAAATCAGCTTATTTCTCATATACACAGCCTTTTTAAAAGTCTTTTGAACAACAACAAAAAGAGGTTATCAGACAAGCGCAAGGCTGGCAAACAATGGAAGATAGAGAATGGGACTATATATCATAACCCCGTGGTTTTTGGTCTTCCTGCCTTTAGAGGGCCTCCCCCCCCCCCGCCTAGGAATCAATGTGCGTGCCAGAGGATTTCAGAGCATGTACTAGAGTACGCTCTCAGTTCAGAGGAGGCGACAGCCAACCCCCTTAGACAAAATAAATGTGCCCAACCATGCCTTGCAGCTGTGCATCGCAGGAAAAGATTGTCAACAAGGGACACCATCTGAGAAGAGACGCTTGCCTTACTGATCTTGCAGAGACACCTGATTCAACTGCAGAGGAGTTCCAGGATTTGGAAACCACTGCCTTAAGTCACCTTTCAACAGGCAGCACCTGGCAACTGTACCACTGCCCCCCCCAAAAAAACTAGCTTCCTTTTGTGGAAACCTGTCTGGATGCTCGGATGATTCATCCCATCGGAGCCTGCCCCTGGCGCTTCCGAGCTCTCTCCACTGCCAGCAATTAGGTGGGCGCTAGCTTCTGTCATCACATAAAGAGTTTCGAAGCATGGTTGTCAACTGAATCGAGCACACAAAAATACCTTCATCCGAATGTCATTCAAGTTTCAAAGTAACAGCTGGATGTGAAGTAAAGGGCCATCAATGAAAAGAAACCTCCAACATTTCCCTGTCAACAGAAGTTTGACCATCACAATCCCTATTAGTCGGAACACTGGGGCAGGCCTTCTCTCTCTTCTCTCTTTATTAAACACAAAAATCAATTTTACACAGCAAATTAAACATGAATTAAACCACCGTCTGGTTTGAACGCAATGTTAAGCCATGCTAATTTTTAGCTTAATGCAAACAAGTGACGTACTGCTGTCCTTGCTTCGCTCTTGAGTTTGTGTTACAATAGTAGACTAATATACTCCACCAGCTTTTTACAACCCGGCGCCATCCAGATGGATTGGGATGCAACTCCATCAGCCCCCCAGTAGTCAGGGATGATCGTCAGTATGACCAACAACCAAAGACAATGAGAGCTGCAGTCCAATGCATCTGGGGTGGGGCGCATACCAGGTTGCTGGAAGGCTGTACTAAGCACTGTGGGTTGTAACCAAAGCAGAACCAGCAGAGTTTTACTTGCACAGCATCACTGTGATGGCCTGGGAATCCGATTCAGAGGCTGAACCAGAGGAACCCCAGCCTGCACAGGAGTCCCCGCCTCCAGGGCCGGATGAGCTGGGGCAGGGCCTCGGATCTGAAGAGCCTGCACCTGTGCCGGATCCTCAGGAGCAGGCACCAGGTGAATCCACTCTGGCTCCGGAGGTGATTGAGGACACAGTGCCTACAGGTGCGCCTCTCCCAGCCCTGTCAGGGGAAGGTGAGTCTCCCCCTGGGTCCAGTAACCCTCCAGCCTCTCCTGAGCTGCAGAGGCTCAGGGCAGAGAGGCGGAGGGAACTGGTTTCTCCCAGGAGGAGTGCTCGCCTTAAGGCCAGGAGAGGCGGGTCTCCTGGGGGCCGGGACCGCCCCTGGCCTCAGAGAAGATAAAGGCCAGTCAGCCCGGTCCCAGGTTGTGGGAGCAACGTCATTGGATACCTGCTTCTGCCCATACCCAGACCTGTCCTTCCAGAGTTCCCGACCCCGCCTGGCTTCCTGCTTCAGACCCCGCTTTGCTCTTTGTGAACTGTTTCCAGACTCTTGACCCAGGACCGGACTTTGACCATGCCAACAGTAACCTTCCCCCCGGGACCAGCACAATCATGTTTGTTTCCTCCACTGCCTCTTTGAACCCCCAAAATCTTATCTGGGGGGGGTCTGTGAACCCTCTGGAGCTGATTTTGAGGGTGAACAGGGGGCTTCGGGTGAGAGGAGAGAGGAGAGGAATAGCCTGTTCTGCTACTGCAAGTCCCAGTGGCTCTAATGCAGGGGTCCGCAAACCTTTTCAGCAGGGGGCCGGTCCACTGACCCTCAGACCTTGTGGAGGGCCGGACTATATATGGGGGGGTGAACGATTTTCACCCGCCCATAAAGACGCCTGAAGATGCTTCGCTTTACCTGTCCCAGTTGTCGTCCCAATAGCCGCAGTTGGGCTTCTCCAGCCAGCCAGGCGCCGTGGCGGGGCAAGAGGCTGCGTTGGCCAGCAAAGACAGAAGCAGCAGCCCCGGCAGAGGAGCCGTGAACAGACGTAGGGGAACTGGGGTTTCGTTGGAGCTTTTACCCACCACCTGCTGCTGCTGCTTCCTGAGAGGCACCGCGGAGAAGAAGACAGAGCCGCCAACCCGCAAGCAGCGGCCACAGCTGCCGCAACAACCCGCCTGAACGCCATGGGAGAAATGAAAGAGGGAGGCAGGAAGGCCGGCGGTGAAGAAAGCGCGCGAGGAAGTGGCACGGAAAAGGGGCGCGGAGAAGGAAGGAAGGGCAGACTGAAGGAGAGGGAGGAGGAGCCATAGGAAAACGCAGTAGCAGTCGACAGCCAGCGTCACATGACCACTTTACAGCACCGCCCTGCTGAGGCGGGCAGGTGGGCGAGCCAACTCCCGTCATCAACGGCACGTGGCGTGGGACAAGATTGCCCCATCCCTGAGGAGAAAAGTGCCGCCGTATGAGGGAGAGGGAGGGAGAGGGAAAGAACATGTGTGCTGGTGATCCACGCAGAGTGTGCCGGATCTAGAAGGCAATTGGGCCTGATCCGGCCCGCGGCCCTTAGTTTGACGACCCATGCTCTAATGCCACACATGGAACAGACAGTAAACAACTAAAGCAGCAGGGAATAGTTGTGCCAAACAAATCAACGTATGTCATTAGAAATGAAGGATTTGCACTCTTTTGCAACCGTTTCGCGGCCCTCATAATTGCATGGCAAATATACACCTCTGATTTATTGCTTTATTTTCTATGGAGGGAGCACCTTTGCACTTGAAATATCTCCCCCTCCCACAAAAGAACCCCAAGTGGATGATGCATCGCCCATTAGTCATGTTGCTATGTTTCATCTTAGATCTTTATCCCCCACCCCTCTCAAAGACATACATTCCAGCAATTCCTTACAAAACCCAAGCTGGTCACACATCGCTAAAAAGCCAAAGTTTTTTGTTTTAAGGAAAGAAAGCAAAATTCAGCAAAAAGAACGAACGTATCAGACTCGTTCCCAAGGCAAGTCAATCAGATGTTCTGCTCAATATAAATTCATCTCATGTACTATTCCACAACTCCTCTAGGATAAGAGTTTTGTAGTTTCCAGGCTTCTAGATTTTAACTATGTATTTTGCTGGGGTTTTTTTAAAGAGAGAGACGAGAGAGGAGAAATCTATTAATAAAGATTGTGGCAAGAACCTAACATATTTTCAAGCAACCAAGCAAGTTTCAAATACTGCTATGGGCTTCCACAAATATTTCACGCATTTGCAGTAGTGCACAACAGTTTAATGGAATGTGTGCTAAAACACCAATGGTCATGTGCTTTCCATTTCACCCCCCCCCCCCCAAAAAAAAAGAAATAAAGCAAGAGTTGTGTATGTAACACCCCAGATACTCATCATTGTCTGAATTGCCCTTGTTATTACTCATTGCTGAAGTCTTCTTTGATTTCTGCATGCTACGTTAATTTAATCTGCAACTGCCTTCCTTCCAAACTATTATGGTGTGTTGTTTTTTTTCAGCTGAACACACTAGAAAACCACAACTACCTTACAATAGGTTATCAACAATTTAAACTAAGCAGCAGCAGCAGCGGTATGTGAATGTGCAGGCTGTATAATGCAGTGTGTCACTGTGTCCATTCAAATGTGTTGACACTAGACACAATGCACCTACAACTTCAGCATTCTTCAACTCTGGTTCCCACACATTGCTGGACTGCAACTCCCATCAGCCCAAACCAGCTTAGCCAATGGTCAGGGATGATGGGAGTTGTAATCCCACAACATCTGGTGACCCAAAGCTGGAGAACACCAAACTACTAGAGATCCCGGTAAGGCAGATGAACCCTAAAGAACAAGTCCTCTAGCAATTCACTTACGTTAAAATGTTTTTCAAGAATCCCCCCAAAATGCAAAAATAAAGACTGTACCTGATTAGGCTCAGGTACCTGAAAACAAAGACCATTCCTGGTCAAACAGGGATAGTTGCACACTATACAAAATTCAGGATTTTTCTTAAGTGGAGATTTAGCTCCTTCCATTTTCAAGCTTCCCTAGGTGGATAAGACCTTTGCAACAAGTGCACTGGATAGTTGGTTCCAGGACAGCGCTGGCTCTGGTTCCAGTACAACATTCTAGCCACAAATAGCACCTGCCTAGGAAGCCTCTATAGAAAATGTCCCAACTTGACCATGTAGATCAACTCCTTGAAAGGCTATACGCTCCTAAAGACATAAGCAAAAAGAGCTAAATATGTGGAAAACATCAAGCCTAGTTTGCTATCTGCAGAGTCAGACGTAATATAAACCAGCTTGCTTAAATTCAAACCATCATTTTATAATCTGAGTTCTGCCCCGTTGCAAACCAAAGTTTGTCAATTTAGACTCATCAAACCAGTTAGGCTCTGTAAACCATGATCTGACTGATGTTTGTGCCAAGCCTGTAAGAAATATATTTAAAAAGCTGTCTTTGAGTGAGTGAGGGGGCACCCCAGAAGCTAATCCAGAGCCAGTTCTTACATGTATCTATTAGCCAAGCATTGCTGCAAAAGACTATCTTGTGCTGATTTAAGTAGTCACCAGAGACTTCCTTTAGTAGCAGACTTGAGTGTGAAAGCAACATTAATACTTGCCTTGAAGTTCTGGTTTGAGAATTTCAGCAGTTAAGATTCCTTGGAGTTTAGGGGGTTGGGGGCAGGACAATGGGAGATGCATCTGAAGCACAGCCTTGTTAATTCAGGACATCTGTAGCTTATTTCTCCAACATTCCACATTTCCCCAGAAGTACACTCTCTATTCCACATACCTCAAACCGTAACAGATTTGAATAGCAAACAGCTTCAGCAGCTAGGAAACACACACATATACAAGCTGGCATTCACACATCCCAGGAAGGGAATGTTATAACTAGCTCAGGAAAGAAGGGCCACATTCTGTCCTCTAAAACTGGGCTGGCAGGTCAGCTTCCCCCAAAAATACTGCCACCCGCTCTGATTTTTCATCGCTGTTGCCTATATTAGAATGGTCTTCAAAAATAAGATGCAGTGCCGGACTCAGACATGAGGAATAGGAGCTGCCACCCTTAGGACATGAGGAATAGGAGCTGCCATGCTTCTTTGGCACCAATTGGCCGACCATGCCCAGGAGAAAGGCTTCTGGTTTCTTCAGGAAGGTATATTTGCATACCTTTTTCATTTTGTTATAAATCATCTCCCAGAATGTCTTAATCCTTGGGCACGTCCACCAAAGGTGAAAGAATGTACCTTCAGTCTCATTACATTTCCAACATTTATTATTGGGCAAATGGTAAATTTTTGCAAGCTTGACTGGTGTCATGTACCACCTATAAATCATTTTCATTAAATTTTCTCTTAGGGCATTACATGCCGTAAATTTCATACCTGTGGTCCATAACTGTTCCCAGTCAGCCATCATTATGTTATGTCCAACATCTTGTGCCCATTTAATCATAACTGATTTCACCATTTCATCCTGAGTGTTCCATTTCAACAGCAAGTTATACATTCTTGACAAATTCTTGATTTTTGAATCTAACAATTCTGTTTCCAATTTTGATTTTTCCACCTGGAAACCAACTTTTTTGTCCAAATTGTATGCCTCCATTATTTGATAATAATGGAGCCAATGTCGCACTTTATTTTTCAATTTTTCAAAACTCTGCAATTTTGTTCTGTCTCCATCTTGTTCCAAAATTTCCCAATATTTCGGCCATTTGGCCTCCATATTGAGTTTTTTCTGTGCCTTTGCTTCCATTGGTGACAACCATCTTGGGGTTTTCTTTTCTAACAAATCCTTATATCTTATCCAAACATTAAACAATGCTTTTCTAACAATGTGATTTTTAAATGCTTTATGTGCTTTTACCTTATCGTACCACAAATATGCATGCCAGCCAAATGCATTATTAAAACCTTCTAGATCCAACACGTCAGTGTTTTCAAGAAGCAGCCATTCTCTCAGCCAGCAAAAAGCAGCTGATTCATAATACAGTTTAAGGTCTGGCAGTTTAATAATACATTTTAAGGTCTGATTTTTCATCGCTGTTGCCCATATTAGAATGGTCTTCAAAAATAAGATGCAGTGCCGGACTCAGACATGAGGAATAGGAGCTGCCACCCTCAGGACTGGAGGGGAGCATCCAAAGTTTGTTCTACTCAGAAAAGACCTATTGAAATCAATGGAGACCAATAAATAATAATAATAATAATAATAATAATAATAATAATAATAATAATAATAATTTATTATTTATACCCTGCCCATCTGGCTGGGTTTCCCCAGCCACTCTGGGCAGCTCCCAACAGAATATTAAAAACATGATAAATTTGGCTCAATTGATTTCAGCTGGGTCTGCTCTTATCAAAAACAGTTGGACCCAACCCTATATTCCTGCAATAGCTATTATATTGTTGTTAGCTGCCTTGGATATCTTGCATGACAGAAAGGAAGGATATATGTGCTTTTATTCATATGCATTTTATTTTAAAAGCAAGAGCTAGCATGAAAGACAAGGTATTTCTTTTTTATTTGAGAGAGCTTTCCTTTCCTTTCCTTTCCTTTCTTTTAATCCTGCCTTTTTAGAAGAATCTACTCTGCTTGGATCCAGAGAGGCCCTTAGATGGACAAGTTCTGACGAGCAGCTACTGTTCCACTTTGTGCAAGGGGTAGTAGTGTTGGCGGCAAGTTGTGTAATGCACAGGGGATTCTGCGATGCTGATCTCTGGTTTCCCAGTCCTTTCTTTCTTGTGCAAGAATCTTGCGCTATGTCAGAAAGGGCCCTTCTGCCCGCAGAAGAGGCCCTTCTGCTGCTCCCGGGCAGCTCTGGATCCAGCCCAATATCAACCCGCAGAGAGCCTCTGAAAACAAGTGATGGTAACTTCGCCGCAGACAAACAGCAACATGAGCCAGCCACGGAAATTTATAGCTTCAGCGTAAACTGTTTGGAATTATGTTTCAAGATCAATCTTATTACCAAAGGGAATTCTGAGTGCCTTGCGGCCACTAGTATCAAAGCCTAAGGGTGAAATATCCACAAGACATCACTGAAGGCTTTTGCAATTATTGTATCCAATGTTGGCCGCAGTGAATATTTGGCATATAAGCCAACCACATTGCCTGGATTGTTTTACAGCCATCATAAAAAAACACCCCAAAAAACACAAGGGCAATGGAAGGGAGCAGCACTTTCAGAAGCTGCTCACATATTTCTACCCACTTTTGTCAAACGGTCACAAGCTAATCGGAACAGTCCCTTTATGTTGCGTTTTAAAAATATACCTACTTTGCTGTCTTTCCCTCTTCCCAGAGCAGAGAAAACAGTTGGACATATAAGTGAAGCAAAGGAAAATCTGTGAGGACAGGGCCCATCTTGGGCTAGCTGAACCAAACTGGAGTTGGCACACTGCAGAATGGAAAAGGGTAAACTAAAGAATCCAGGAAAGTGAGATCTAACCACGTGCCTCCATGTAATGAGAACTCTACTCATCACTTGTTACAGTAGTAGGGGGAGAGAAAGTGCAGAATGGACTTCAAAACAGGAGCAAATTAAAAGCAAGAAAGAAAAGAACAGAAGCATTTGAAAGTGGGCAGAAATTTCCTATTTATGGGAGAACACAGATGTGGCTCAGCAGGAGAGCACATGTTTTGAATGAAGACTTCCCCAGGATTAATCCCCATCATCTTCCAGTTTGAAGGATGCCCACTGCCAGGGTGGAAGAAGGGCTTCTGCTCAAGAGAACTGTTGCCAGTTGGAGTAGACAGCATGGCAGGTAGATGGAGCAATGGTTTGGACTCCGTAAATGACAGTTTCAGGTACTCACTGACTTCGGGAAAGGCAGGGCAGTGGAAGGGAATTTTTAGAAGCTGTACTGTATTTTTAGAGGCTCTTTAAAAATGCTGTTCTGTTTTGCCATTTCTTTATAAGCCACTTCAAATATTCTTGAATTATAAAAAGGCAAGCTGTTAAAAAAAAATTCCAAAGAAAGAAAGAAGAAGAAGAAAGAGGGACGAAGGAAGGCGAAAGAAAGAAAGAAAGAAAGAAAGAGGAAGGAAGGAAGGAAAGAGAAACAAGACTATTTATTACCCAATCTTGTCCAACAGATTGTGCACAGAGCAGGTATTTGTGGCTTTGTCATTGAGAAGGGACGAGCAGGAGCTAATCGTACCAAGACCACAAAGATCTGGTCAGGGCTGGCTCTGAATGACTGCAACAGAAAGAGGTCTAAACCGCCTGAACTTGTAGGGAGAGAAGGCTGCCCCCATTTCTGAATGGTGTCTGCCCTCCCTGCATGTCCTCCCCAGTCCCTGGTTCCAGGAGACCGTTCATCTTCATTACAGAGAGACCAAGGGCAAATTAGCAAATCACAAAGATGCCCTACAGTAGTTATGATTCCACTGGGATTTGAAGATCATCGCTCTAAGCAGGAGGCACTAGGAAATGTTTTAAATGAAAGCTTCTGGCTGACCTACCACGACTTGCGGCAGTCTGCAGCTGAATTCTAATGGTCCACTTTACCTGAAGCAGGGAGGAAGATTCTACTACGGACTGTTCTGACCTTCAAGCTATGACATTTATAACAAGCATTCTCTCAAACCCATGCTCATGATTAACATGGCTCACAAGCCACAGGTCCAGACAACAGAGTAAGGTTGCCATACGGAAGAGATCGGCACTCCAGAACCAAGGGAGAGGGAATGCAGTGCTAGCCAAACAAACAAAGCAAACTGCCTTCTGAATATCAAGCTACTACTGGGAAGACAAGGGAGAACAGGCATTCCCCACTCTGTCCAAAAGAATGGGTGACTGCTGCTTTCAAGGGGCAGAACCAGAAACCATCCTTCTAAAGAAAAGAAAACTCACCTGAACTAAGCTACACTTCAAGCCAGGGTTAGCCAACGTGTTGCCATCTGAATGCTGTTGAACTACAGCTGCCACCAACTCCAGCCATCATGGATGATGGGAGTTGCAGTCCAAGAATGTCTGGTGCCACGTTGTCTAAGCCAAAGGTTCTCAAGCTGCGATGGTGCAAAAGCTCCATTATCTACAGTAAGGTTGTGGAGCAATTATAAATATCTGCACTTGGTCTTGCACTCAATTTATTTTTTTCTGATGACAGAAATCAAAACCATTTTGAACAAGGGCCTGTGATTTTCACGCACTGGTGCAGTCTACTAATTTCCCCTTAAATGTTTAAAAAGGAGTCCTTCTCAGCAGCCTGGCCCAAGGCCCATGATTTTCATAATACAGTGATGATTGTTGATGTTGATGTTGATGTTAAAGAAAGAATAAGATTGTGGGTTTTTTGCCTTCTTCCATTGCATTATAAGGCACCTTGACAGTTATTCAAATATGAGTTACGTATGTATTTTGATTTGTAGAATAAACAAACAAAAATGTTATTAAGTGGTCTGCCAAGACCCCCAGCATTTTTTAAGTTGTCCGTAGAAAACAAATTATTCTCCTTCCATTTATAAGCCTGGGATTCACTGGTCAACTATCCCATGGCGGGTCACAACACATGCCCACCAACTCAGTTTCACTAGTAATCTTTGTATAGTCAAAGCTCCACTAAATACAGGTGATGCTCAAATACCAACCTATTGATTACTAACAGCTGGAGTATGCATTTACAACACACTGGAACACAAATCATGTTTTATTCAAACATAGGCTCACCCTTGACTGGTGCATTGACTTGCTTGCAAAAACCTACAAAGAGGTTAGACTATGCCTGGTCTTTACTGAGTATCTGTTCCAATTTGGTTGAGGGGCGGCGGCGGCGGCGGCGGGGGCGGGGGGGGTTATACGGTCATGAGCTCGGATCTTGATTTCATCCTGATTTGCTTGTACTCTTCATCGTTCATTCATCCAACACTTTTCAGAGGATTTTCCTAACAGCAAAACATCCATTTCTTTTATTTTCTTTAAGTGGGTTTGCCACACCAGGGCAACAGAGCCTTTGAATCCACTGAAATTGCACAAGCCTGAAATTCTGGTATGCACCTGAAATCCTACTGCAAAACACCGAGAGTCCAAAGGCTATCTATTTGAAGGGAAGAACTCTTATAACTACTTCTGAGAAACCAGAGTGCTGTTTTGGGGAGGGAGAGCAGGAGGAGGACATGGTTTGTTTGGCATATTCTGAATACCCCCTCTTTGGCTAGCAGCCATCCATCTTTGATACACTCTATTGAGCTGTCAAGAAATGGATATAGAAAGTAATTACTGCCCAGGGGAAGCTTCCTCTTCTTGTCAAAATACATATAGCGTATTTGAAGTAGTCAGCTATGCACTGTACACACATAAGAACGAACTGGCAAATGCACAACAGGGGAGCAACTTTGGGGGAGAAGGGGCGCAGGCCAGCGGTGGGCAGGGCCAGAGTCAAAAGTAAGCAGAGCAACAAGCAGGACCTTTAACTTTATACAGTGAAAGTTATACACCCATCACTCAATCAGCCATCCATGCAAGCAAGAGGCATGATCACAGTTCAAGAATGCATTCCTGCCATGCAAAAGCACTCAAGGAGGGTGAAAAGCAGGGACAGGGTGTGGCCTGGGAAATGTCTTGAAGGCCAGACAGAAATGCCTGGAGGGCTGCATTTGGGCTTTGGACTTGAGGTTCCTCATCCCAGATACAGTGGTACCTCAGGTTACAAACGCTTCAGGTTACAGACGCTTCAGGTTACAGACTCTGCTAACCCAGAAATAGTACCTCGGGTTAAGAACTTTGCTTCAGAATGAGAACAGAAATCGCACGGCGGTGGAATGTCAGCAGCGGGAGGCCCCATTAGCTGAAGTGGTGCTTCAGGTTAAGAACAGTTTCAGGTTAAGAACGGACCTCCAGAACGGATTAAGTTCCTAACCTGAGGTACCACTGTATACACCACAGACTCCTAACTATACCGTTAACAGACAATGCTTTGGTTCCTGAGTTCAACATCTTTGGCATCTTGTTCAAGAAGCATTACAAAATACCGCAGAGGCCTACCTATCCTTCAATGCAACTGGCATAAATGAATAAATAATAATAATAAATTTAATAAAGCCAGTTACTGCATTTGAAAGCTAACCAGAAGGCAGCTCGGCTGGGCTGAGGCAGCCCCAGTAGGCAACAGGAATGCTGAAAGCAGAGCTGAACTAAGGGTGGCAGAGCCCCAGAAATAATTGATTTACAGATCGGCAAAGGGCCAAAAGGATCGTCAAGCAGCGCACACTTCAGCATCCACTCCCGTTTCTGTATTCCACCACAGGAAAACAGAATGATATGATTTATGCTGGCCTGCACTGTGGGGCAGGGTTGGCAAGCAAAATGAAAACAAAATTCACATCAATTTGAAGCTTGCGGCAGCAAAGTCTTAGCAACACCCTCCATTTGGTTCAGCGGCAGGTTAACCCAGTGACATTAATTATACCATTTTAGAGTTAGAATGAATCTTAGGGGCCACCTAATACAACCCCACCTGCTCAGTGCATGGTGCCACCACAGCATCCCTGATAGATGCTCATCCAGCCTCTGTTGACCCAAGATTTTTGCGCTCTAGCAGTGGATTCTTACATCCCTTTCAGGGCTACACAAACGACTGGTGGATATCACAGTCCCACCACAACTCTGCACGATTAAGTGTGCCACAAAAGTGTATAGAACAAACAGGGTATATTGATAAGAGGTTTAAACATGTGCTTAGTTTGCTGGATCCAAAAAGCTAAGCAGCTGTACTGTTCATAATATACATCCAAACAATGGGCAATTTCCTTCATTCCTATGATTTCATAGATCCGGGGGACGGGGACGCTTTATGCCTCCTTCTAGAAAGGCTACTTCAAATCCAGGTTGAGGTCACCCTCTTGGGTTAATTAGAGCTCTGCCAGGTACTGCAGAGCTCACTAGCACTCTAGTCTCTGCTTTCTCCCAGGACCGCATTCTATATTCATTATGTGACTAATTCAGAAAGCCCCGCGAAGATCTACAGAACCATATGAAATGACACCTGAAGTGTGCTTGACTTCAGATCCACTCGGATTATTGGCAGTTCCCACTTGACACCTGGGATGTGCCATTTTACATTTCCAGGGAGCGACATCCTTGACTTCATCATTATCACCACATCTGTTTCTGCCTCTCACTCCTTTCTCATTCAAGTTCTCCCTAGATGCCTGACCAGGTGAACAAAGCAAGCAGATTGCAGCCATTAGTTTGTAATAACTGTGAGATGGCACCGCGCTTCCTTCCTTATCCATGCCTACCCCTTTTAGTCATCTATGCAGCTTGCCTGGCAATCCCGTCTCCCTTCTCCACAACCGCAGTGTAGCATGGGTAGGGAACCTCAAGCTCAGAGGGCAAATGTGGCCCTCCGGGCCTCCCTACCTGGCCCTCAGATCTCTCCCCAGGCCACACCTCCCACTGGCTCTGTTTCTAACCCCATAAGGTTTTTGCCTGGCTGGACTATGTCCTGATAATGCCTCTGGCTTGCCTGGATGAAGGTCAGAATGTGGTTTGTGAGGGCCTGTAGAAACTAGCCTACTGAATAAAGGTAAAATGTACATTCATTGCCCAGAGTAAACCCATTGAAAGTAACAGATAGGTAGCCGTGTTGGTCTGCCATAGTCAAAACAAAACAAATTCCTTCCAGTAGCACCTTAAAGACCAACTAAGTCAGTTCTTGGTATGAGCTTTCGTGTGCACTTCTTCAGGTATCTGAAGAAGTGTGCATGCACACGAAAGCTCATACCAAGAACTGACTTAGTTGGTCTTTAAGGTGCCATTGAAAGTAAGACTGCCATGTCTACCAGTTTCAATGGGGCTGCTCTGAGTACAACTCGATTGCTACAACCCTAAATTCGTTCCTTAATAAAACAACAACAACACTATTCTGTCATTAAAAAAAAAGGGGGGGGGGACAGAATAGGCTTTGCTTTGGCATATACCCATGCTACAAACATTTAGTGCTATCCATTATATGAACCCCATTGGCCCTTGCATTTTCCTCCCCCTCTGCTGCCTTAGCTGTGAAGTTTTTATATACTTACTTCAAGTCTGCTGCTATTAAATTAAATCCATTGTAAAGGTGTCCTTCTAAGGCCACTTTCTTCAAGTAAGAGTAACTGTCCAGATCTGAAGTCAAAAAATTTGTCACGAGGGCACCTGCAAAGTGGGAGAAAAAGGGGGGTGGGGGTTAGATGCTGGTAGAATGCTTTCCAATGAGGAAAACGGACATTTCCCCCCTCACTGGCCTAGCTCAACCAAGTAGCAGAAATGAATAAGCTTTCTGACTCACTGCAGTCAAGGACATAGCATGGAAACAGATTAATGTAAGTTTGATCAATTGTGTACCAGGCTCACCGTTAATAAGCGACCTTTATATGATCAATTCTTTTTTTTTTAAAAAAAAAAAAGGCTTTTCAAATGTTTTATGCCCCCCTCTGAGACAAATTTCACAAATAATACCAACCCCATCAAAGCATCCTTTATATTTTCCGCAAGTCAGTAATGCTACACAATGAAGATCATTGCAAATCTGCTGTAGCAGACCCAAAACTTAATACCACCAATTAATAATGCGGTGGATCCTCTCCCGCTAACTGCCCTCAATTAAGTATAGTGCACCCACCTCACAGTACACCAATTACATGAATTTCTACAATTTACCACAGATTATCTGGCGGGGGACTTGTGTGAGGGAAAACTTAATGATTTAGAGTCTCAGGCAGGAGCTGATCAAACATACAAGAAACGTTTTATTAAACAAAAAGAAGTTTATGAAACAAAGCGGGCCAGGAAATGCGTTCTTTCAGGTTGAAGTTAACTTATTTTATTTAATTATGTCTCAGGCTTAAACATAATATTATAGGCACAACTGTTCTTCAGTTACTAAAAATCAGGCGTTACACTTCAGATGGTAAATGTTCAGGTTTCTAGAATAGAGGGTAAAATGCTCTATTTCTGTCACTTAGATATTACAGTTAAATACTTTCAGCACCATACAGATTCCTTCACAGCTTAATCCTTTGGTTCATGAGGTCTTCTAAATGGTATTACAGACCCAGGGGATCCCCTCACTCCTTGTTACTGGTTTGGGAGTCTTCAGTACCTAGAAGAACTCTCCCCTCCTGACTCTACTGAGACCCAGGTAGCCTGTATTCCCACAAGGTGTACCTCTCCCAGCTCAGGCTCAGCTCTCCCAGGATACTCCGGCCTGCATACCTTCCCCAGACCCTCAACCCAGTCTCCCTATCCAAGCTGCGAGGCTCCATCCTCTCGCTTTGGATAGTCCTCCTCAGTGTGAATGCTTAACTTCCCTCAGAACCAGTTCTCCTGAACTCACTCCCTAACTCCCAACTCCAACCAAACCCTATTTCTTAACCTGAACCTTTGCCCCTCCTCAAAACCAAGCCTAACCTCTCATCTTAAATCCAGCCTTGTCTACCCCTCTCCCTCAGAAACTCCTTTTATATC
Organism: Podarcis erhardii; assembly: GCF_964252035.2. NCBI lineage: Eukaryota > Metazoa > Chordata > Lepidosauria > Squamata > Lacertidae > Podarcis > Podarcis erhardii. The sequence goes on along the minus strand of NC_138505.1, from coordinate 31,545,377 downwards.
CCCCCCCCAAGCGCTGTTCCTCCCCACTCTGTGGCTAGCTGACTCCGTAGCCAAACAGAGAGAGGCTCCAGCCTACTCTGGAGGGGAGACGACATGACCAGACTGTGGTCTGGCTCTACTGTCCATCAGAGAGTATTTCAAGCAATGCTGGGAACGCAGAGCGAAACCCAGCTCCCCAGGATGTGGACAGGCATAATATATGCAGAAACGCAATGAAGATATGCTCTATTCTCGGTACACATCACATTTTTAACGTGATCTTGCAAAAATTGCAATGGAGAACTGGTGGCTAGAGAAAAGACTTTCTCCCTTTCTCTTAGGAGTAGAACTGGGGGGCATCTCATGGAGCTGGGTACTGGAAGATTCAGGACAGCCAGGAGTAAGTACCCTTCTCTCCCACAAGATGAAGTGATGGCCACCAACTTGGTTGGCTTTAAAAGATGGTTAGACACATTCATGGAGGGCAAGCCTATCAGTTGCACTCAGGTCCTGCTTTGTGGGCTTCCATTGGGGGCTGGTCACTGTGAGAACAGGTTGATGGACAAGATGAGCCTTTGGCCTGATCCAGCAGCCACTTCCGATGTTAGAAGTTAGAAGCCTTGATATTCTCTAAGTCCTACCACCATGGTTACGTATGGCAGGAACATTGGAAGCCGGCTAATATCGATCAGTCTATGTGCCGAATTCAACTAAACAGTTGCACTAGTGGGAGCCAGTGCAACCAGACCCATTAATACAATAGGGTTCCCTTCCCTCTTCCTCCTGAGCCCCCCCCCCCAAATCATTTTGGGTGTGTGTGTGTCAGAAGCACCCCCAGAGCAGTGCTTGGAGGGAGGAGGGCAGAGATTGTTCCATCTAGGAAGCAGAAAGGTTTGCCCTGATGGAACTGTCACAGTCATGGGACATTGAATTCCATCCTGTATGTCCAACTAAATCAGGGCAGCCCAAATTTTCATACCAAGCGGGCTGCAACTTTGACACAGAATCTGTGGGCCATACACTGCCTTGTCACGTGGTGGAGTGAGGCCAAAATTTGGTTCAGACCTTATGCTGCCCTCCCAAAGCTGGCAAAGGGAGGCGAGAGGCTCTGGACGGCTCCTGGAGCCTTGCCTCCACAGTCCCAAAGCTGGGAAACCACTAACTAGGCTTGGGAAAGGAGACAGAAGGACTCTAGGACCCTGTCAAAGCCTCACACCTATTTCACAAAGTCCAGCACCTCGCTTACCCAGCTATGGGAAGGCAGAACAAGGGCTTGGAGGGGCGTCAAATGTTGCCGAGGGCTGCAAAAGAAGGCCTTGAGGGTTGCATGCAGTGCTTGAGGTGTGCGTTGGACCACCCTGACCCAAATCCTACTATTCCCTATTTCTAACTGGCAGTGGTTCTCTAGGAGCTCAGGAAAATGCTTTCCCCATTACCTGGTTTGTAACTGGAAATGCCAGATTCAGAACAGATTCAGTACCACTGAGTTACAGATCCTCCATCAAAGAAGCGGTTTCTGCCTAGTTTCAAACTTTTAGAACAGTTTCAAACTTTTAGAACAGGAAACAAAAGTGATACCACTCCAGTGTTTCCCAACCTTGGGCCTCCAGATGTTTTTGGCCTACAACTCCCATCATCCCTAGCTAGCAAGACCAGTGGTCAGGGATGATGGGAATTGTAGTTCAAAAACAGCTGGAGGCCCAAGGTTGGGAAACACTGGACTATACTACCTAAACTGAAGCTTCAATCCTGCTTAAGCTTTAGGTATCCAAACATAGGGATAACCCAGCTTTCCGGAGGCCACTGAATTATTCCAAAACAATGGGTTCCCAAGACAGTTAAATGCTATTAATTGTTCTACCAAAATCCCGGCTGGCTGGAACCCTAGCATTATCATCAATAGAAGCAACCTAGCAATTACAAGCCCATCACTTTAATATGTAACGCATCTAAGCATTTTCTGGCAACAGTTGGAAACATATGCCTATGGAAATAAAATTATTTTCAAAGTAGCAAGCAGGTTTTTAGAGCAGAATTTTTAAAGCAGTTGTGTGTTGTTGTTGTTGTGGCTTGTTGTTGTTGTTTTTAAGAGGAACAGCACCACTTTCAACTAACTTGATGTAACCATGGGAGCTGATGCATGCCATTTCCAAACATGAAATATGTGTATCCTAGTAGTAGTAGTAGTAGTAGTAGTAGTAATAGTAGTATATTGCCTTTCATCTATAGATTTCAGTGTGGTTCGCAAGCTAAAAATGCAAGCAGAAATTGGAATGTGGCTTTGTAAACACTGCAAAGACTGACCAAAGGAAGATAAGAATTAACTCTCCCAGCACCCCTGGTCGGAGACAATAATGATTATGAAGGACTACACAAGTGAAATGGATTTTATATTTTTAAGAAAAGGCACTGTTGGTAAGGAGGCAATGACGGTCGGCTGTAAGAATGGACAACAACAAGTGAAGGATGAAATGGATATTAATGAAGAGATGATGTGGCTACAGGAGGAAAAGATGGACATATGTTTGCAACAGAAGCAGAGAACCTTATATATATATATATTTATACATACCTCTTCCTTTTGCATTCTTGTCTATCTTTGGCTGCATGTAGTTCGTCAGGGCTGCCAATTTACCTTTCTTGCTGATTCCAAGCCACGTCCCACCTTCTTTTCCTTCCTCCATATCCAAACCTGCTCAAAACATTTTTTTTTTTTGTTTAGACAAGCCTACCCAAATACTTAGAATGGTTAATGTGTATTTTAATCTGTTTTCAGTTTGCTGCTAATTTTTTTTTTTAATGCTTCAACTTACTGTTTTTCATTGCTTATCGTTTCATCTTTTTCGTGGATCGTGTTGAGGTTTGCTTGTTTGTTTTCCATTCAAGCAGTGTGCAAATTTTGTGAAATTTCAAAAATAGACAGTAACAACAGTAATAAAGTAAGTAGCATTTTTAAAAAATCTAAAAGGTGTCTGTGGTCTCTGTTCAAGAGCTTCATACTTTCATATCCTCCAACATTTCAGATGTGAAAACATGAGGGACATGCCCAGTTCCAGGGTTGAGAGTGTTCCTTAGAAGAACACTGCCTGATTTGGCTCTCAGTGGGTTTTAAAGTGTCCCAGGAGGTGGGTTAGGGCTGAAAAGTAGTGACTGGCCCAAAGTTACCTAGTGAAGAGTAATGGATGAGCAGAGATCTGAACCTGAGTTTTTCCCAGCCTTAGTCTGATACTCTAAGCCAGCCTTTCTCAACCGTGGATTCCCATATAGTGTTGGACTACAACTCCCTAGCTTCACTGCCCACTGGTTCTGCTAGCTATGGACGATGGGAGGTTTAGTCCAACAACATCTGGGGACCCAGGGTTGAGAAAGGCTGTTCTAATCCAAGGGTGAGGAACCCCAGGCCTGGAGGCCAAATGCAGCCTTCAAGGCCTCTCTGTCTGGCCTTTGGGACCCTTCTTAGGCCACACCTCCTTCCCCCAAGCCATACCCCTCACTGCCTCTGCTTTCAGCCCTCCTTGAGTTCTGCCTTTCCCCAAACATCTCCCATTATCCTGGACCACTGGTTATGCTGACTGGGTGCGATGGGTGTTCATGGAATCAAATAACTGTGGGAAGGGACACCAAGAGTTCTCTAGTCCAACCCCCTGCAATGCAGGAATCTCAACTAAAGTGTCAACGACAGACGGCCACCCAGCCTCTGCTTAAAAACCTCCAATAAAAGAGAGCCCACCGCTTTTGGAAGGAGTTGGTTCCACTGTTGAACAGCTCTTATTGTCAGAAATTTCGTCCTGATATTTAGTTGGAATCTCCTTTCTTCTAATTTGAATCCACTGGTTTGGGTCCTACCCTCTAGATATTTGAGTATAGCTATCGAAGGCTGATTGCCGAAGAATTGATGCTTTTGAATTACGGTGCTGGAGGAGACTCTTGAGAGTCCCATGGACTGCAAGAAGATCAAACCTCTCCATTCTGAAGGAAATCAGCCCTGAGTGCTCACTGGAAGGACAGATCCTGAAGCTGAGGCTCCAATACTTTGGCCACCTCATGAGAAGAGAAGACTCCCTGGAAAAGACCCTGATGTTGGGAAAGATGGAGGGCACAAGGAGAAGGGGACAACAAAGGACGAGATGGCTGGACAGTGTTCTCGAAGCTACCAAAATGAGTTTGACCAAACTGCGGGAGGCAGTGGAAGACAGGAGTGCCTGGCATGCTCTGGTCAATGGGGTCACGAAGAGTCACCATGACTAAACGACTAAACAACAACAACAAATCCTGTCTCCTCTCAGTCTCTTCTTTTCCAGGCTAAACATACCCCAGCTCCTTCAACCATTCCTCATAAGGTTTGGTTTCCAGGCCCTTGATCACCTTAGTTGCCCTCCGCTGCACACATTCCAGATAGTCAATATCCGTTTTAAATTGTGGCCCCCAGAAACAGCAACATCCGGACACCCAATGGTTTCCCATCCCAGTGGTAGAGGAAGGTCAGAATGATCTTCCCCTCTGCCCTCTGCCAACCGGCTACATTTCCATGCTGGTTGTGGAGGAAAGTGTGTTTCCCCCATTCTTCCATCCTTCCTCTGTCAGCTCCGCTCATTCATCCGCATGGAGTTCCCTGTTGCCTATGGGCTACCAGGCACGTAAATACAAGGCTGAGTAAAGGCAAAAATGATGCAAAACTATTTTACTGCACTTATTTTCCATGCCGGCCCCCCACCGGCCCAGTATGTCTGGTTTTATTTGAGACAAAAAAGGCAGGTGTTATTAATTCAAAGGGTGTTATTCACACAAGAAATGAAACCTAGACCACTAACACCCTTGAGAATATTTCAAGGCACTATTGCCTTGAAAATGAAGAAAAAAGAAAAAGAAAAATAGGCAGGGAAAAGCTTAAACAGGGACAACAACAACACATCAAAAAGTGGGTTCAGCATCTCCCCACTTTGCTACAGCCTGGTGCCTGGTTAAAATTCAGATTTCAGCATCAAAGTGTACCACTCCACACACACACACCCTTTGCATTTGTATAAAAATGGGGGTGGGGAAGTTTGCAGCATACCCTGCAAGAATTTGGAATGAGTGAGAGACTTTCAGAAAGTAAAAGGAACTGCAGTGCAGAGAGAGTGATTTATCCTTACAATTCTTCCTGCCAATGACAACAACATCAAGCATAAAAGAAAAATCTTTGCACCGTCAAAAGATTTTAAAGCTATGCTTTGCCTGCCTGTGTCTCATTTTTATTTATGTGCCTAGCAAGGCTTATGCTTCAGTTTGGCTAGGCAGAGAAAAGATGTTTTTGGTTTTCTTTGAAAGAGAGGCAGAGCATTAAGTGAACAAAAAGGTTGGTTAACTTTTTAAAAAGTCACCAGGTATTAGGTTGGTAGAGTCGCTTTCAGTAAATTGCAAACTGACAAAAGGCAAAGAACAACACACTTTCTCTTTAACCCCAAGCTATTAAACTATTTTTGAAGACACTTGACTCCTGGCCAAAACTGCAAGCTTGAAAAATGGGATACCGGACCACATTTATGGGAGAGCAAAATGCATTTCTGTTACGATTTAACTATGGCTCAAATCACTCGATTTCAGGTGTCAAAATAAAAGCACTGTTGTGAAAGTTGTAAAAACAAAGACAAACCACCACAACCACCAGCAATAAAAGCAACATTTCAGAAGACCTCGTCTGTAATAAGAATGCAGGGGTCTTTGAGAGGCATCTGAAATATAACATCACAGCCCAACTTACAGATGATAGGTGACCCATTCCAAAACCCACTTCACATAGATTTACAGTCAAAAGCAAAGAGAGAGAAAAATTAGCATCAGCATGGTTTAGTGATTAAAGTTTTGGACTAGAACCTGGGAGACCTGGGTTCAAATCTCCCAGCTCAGCCTTGAAACTCACTGAGTGATCTTGGGACAGTCACCATCTCTTAGCTTTGCTTAGCCTATCTCACAGGGTTGCTGTGAGGATGAAAGGGGAGAGGGAAGACCATGTACATAAATGCAGTATATGAAAAATTACTCAAGGAGAGTGTTACGTACCGCTGAGGATCTCATTGCTGCCATCCCAGAAGTCAGCTGATTTTGACGGTCTGTGATAAAATTCATCTCTGTTAGCTGCTAAGATAAGCCTGGAGGACAAGAACAGGAAAGCATGGTCGCCATGGATAATGTGAATAATGTTAGACATGGAGCATTGTTGGCCCACCTAGAGGATCCTTCAACAATACAGTGGTACCTTGGTTCTCAAACGCCTTGGTACTCAAACAACCTGGACCACAAACACTGCAAACCCAGAAGCAACTGTTCCAGTTTGCGAACTTTTTTCGGAAGCCAAACATGGTTCGTTTTGAGTGTTACGCTTCTGATTTGAGTGCCACACTTCCATTTTGAGTGTTATGCTGAGGTCTGTCTGTTTTTGCCATTTATTTTGCGTTTTTGTTTTTGTGACTGTGTGGAACCCAGTTCAGCTACTGATTGATTGACTGTGAGACTGCAGTACATTGATTATTGCTTTCATTTTATGCATCAATGGTCCGGTTAGATAGTAAAATTCATGTTAAATTGCTGTTTTAGGGGTTGTTCTTAAAAGTCTGGAACGGAGTAATCCATTTTGCATTACCTTCTATGGGAAAACGCGCCTTGGTTTTGGAATGGACTTCCGGAATGGATTAAGTTTGAGAACCAAGGTACCACTGTATGCAAAATAAACAACAAAAAACCCACACTGCATTTCCATCTAAAGACACTGCACATGGCAATGGCCCAACAGCTTCTTATGAGAGGGAAATATTGCTGACCCATAAAGTCAGTCTATCATGGAGGAAGGACAGGAAAACATGGACTGCCTCACATGCAATGCTAAACCATGGCTTAGTGCTATGCAGACAAGCCTTAGTGAGGCCCAGCAAAGAAAACCGTAGGCACAAATACAAGATGGGTGACACCTGGCTTGAGAGCAGTACATGTGAAAAGGATCTAGGAGTTTTGGTTGACCACAAACTTGACATGAGCCAACAGTGTGACGCGGCAGCTAAAAAAGCCAATGCAATTCTGGGCTGCATCAATAGGAGTATAACATCTAGATCAAGGGAAGTAATAGTGCCACTGTATTCTGCTCTGGTCAGACCTCACCTGGAGTACTGTGTCCAGTTCTGGGCACCACAGTTCAAGAAGGACACTGACAAACTGGAACGTGTCCAGAGGAGGGCAACCAAAATGGTCAAAGGCCTGGAAACGATGCCTTATGAGGAACGGCTAAGGGAGCTGGGCATGTTTAGCCTGGAGAAGAGGAGGTTAAGGGGTGATATGATAGCCATGTTCAAATATATAAAAGGATGTCACATAGAGGAGGGAGAAAGGTTGTTTTCTGCTGCTCCAGAGAAGCGGACACGGAGTAATGGCTCCAAACTACAAGAAAGAAGATTCCACCTAAACATTAGGAAGAACTTCCTGACAGTAAGAGCTGTTCGACAGTGGAATTTGCTGCCAAGGAGTGTGGTGGAGTCTCCTTCTTTGGAGGTCTTTAAGCAGAGGCTTGACAACCATATGTCAGGAGTGCTCTGATGGTGTTTCCTGTTTGGCAGGGGGTTGGACTCGATGACCCTTGTGGTCTCTTCCAACTCTATGATTCTATGAAGCTGGCTTGCTCAATCAAACATGTTGTATGCCAGGATGCCGGGTTTGCACTAATGTTAAGCCCAGTTTCTTTGAAATGGCAAAGGAACTTGGTAGAAATTCTACTCCTCCTGGGGAAGGGAGAGCACATACCTGATGCTTAGCTTGGGTCAGGAAGGCTCATCCATGATACACTCAACTATGGCCTAGTGCTACATGTGAACTAATCCTGTCCTTCCTGCTGGGCTCTTTAAGGTATGCTCACACAGCCTGCTCCATTGACAACTGGCTGACCTGGATTGCAGGTAGTCTTTGCAAACAAAAGCCAAGCTATACTTGAACCCATGCAGCCTAGATGAAAGAGCTCTTACTGCTGCAAATCAACATTGTCCAATATCCTAAGAGTCATCAATCATGGACCACAGATGTTTTGATGATGGAAACAGAGGCAGCACTTGAGGAACACGGGGTGGTGGGTGGGGAGAAGTTGCCCCTTGGCTTGTGTGTCAAGTCTCCAGGTGTAATACAAGTGGGTGGGTGCAGGGGGACAGAGCCAATTTTGCTTTGTGATTTACTGGTTTGATTGTCAGATTTTACCACTTTTGAATTTTTATAGGAAGAGCAATATACAGTGGTGCCTCGGGTTACAGACGCTTCAGGTTACAGACGCTTCAGGTTACAGACTCCGCTAACCCAGAAATAGTACCTCGGGTTAAGAACTTTGCTTCGGGATGAAAACAGAAATCATGATCCGGCAGCAGGAGGCCCCATTAGCTAAAGTGGTGCTTCAGGTTAAGAACAGTTTCAGGTTAAGAATGGACCTCCAGAATTATGTTCTTAACCCAAGGTACCACTGTATAAATAAGTGATTATTCTTTAGGAACACGTTTATCATCCTCTGGCTAGCTGATGGTTCTACACAATGAATGATTATTCCTGTTAACAAACAAAATGGCCTGTGTCCAATGGATAAGTATCAAAAGGCAGGTGCGAACACACACACACACACACACACAGACAAGAGACAGACAGAGAAAAGATAGCATTTATTTGAAAGACAGGTATTCCAACTAGCTGCTTCAGGTGGGAAGCAGCAAAGCCATCTATTCAGCTGGGATCTGTTGCTGTTTGGCTCCTCTCCTCCCAGAACTGCCATCTCCCCATGCTATTCTACTAGCTCATTATGGGCTTGTTCACACATTAACATGGAACACAGGTGCAAGCTCTCTCGACACATGTACACACGTGAAAGGCTGTGTGCACTCTTTGATTTGTACAAATGCTGAATGTTGCCTCTATTCAACCAAACAAGTGTGCAGTTCAACTACCCACATACACAGATTGAACGCTTGCTGAATGTACCATATGAGACCCATTATGCAGTTTCCCTACGGAACAAGAAATGAAGCAAGAGAGGTATCGACAAGGGCAGTCTTCTCCAACTTGGTGACCTCCAGATGTTCTTGAACTCCATCAGTCCTAGCCTGCATGACCACCCGGTGGTCCATGGATGATGGGAGCTCTGCCCCAACAGCATCTGGAGAACCATGGGTTCCCCATCTCTGCATTAGGGGCTTGGAGGATGTGACATAAGCAGGCACAACACCGCTCCTAAGCACTTGGTGAATAAAAGGAGGTCTTTTAATAGGAGGAGAGCCTGGAAGAGGTCGTGTGGCAATTCAATATGCAGCTGAACCCATAAGACATCTAGAGTCAGGCAGAAGGGTCATTTCTCTTGAAGACATACAGAAACACAATTTTTTGAATCAGAAACCAAGGAAGAGGATAGCATAAGAGCAGTCGATATGGGCAGCAATCCTCCAAGGAGCACAGAATCCATATATTTCAGCTCTTTGAGCTCCAAGTTTCACTCAACTACTAAAGCAAAGAAGGATGCTTTGGGTATTTGCTTTTGGAGTTCATTCTAATGCCCACTGAAAGAGCAGTCAGCTTCTCACCGTTATTGATGGAGCAGATCTAAAAAGTTCAGGAAGCCACAAGCCACTCCTTTGAATAAAGGCACAAAACATAATAAAAAGTCCCTATAATCTCATTTAAAGAGTTTTCAGAAGTCTTTCTCTCTCTCTCCCTCTGTGTGTGTGTGTTTATGTGTAGTCTACCACCAAAATCTCACAGCCCATCCACAGTGATTTTGCCTTGTATAAATATATACAGATAAGCCTCAAGCATAATGGAAATATGTATCATGTTGCTCAATATTAGCAGTTAATCAGAACCAACCATCAAGGTCTTCTAAATATATTATGCACAAACAGATACAGCTTTGGCTTGTAGTTAGGGAACTGTTCTTAGCTATCAACATAATTCAGTGTGCCAGGAACGGCAGCAGCCTGATGACAGAAATAGTTTTCATAATGTGCCATGATGAGCATGTAGCTCATGGATTTACTTCCTGTGTATCATCTCCCAATCTAGCCACAGCCATGCAAAGGCACCCATAGCCCAGTCTTAGGAACACCCATGACCATAAGTAGCAACTCACCTTCTGGTCTTTCTTCCCCAAATGGTTATCAGTCCTTGCTTGGAGCTGATGGCCAGGCCTATCAGAACTACAGAAGCTCCTACCAAGATGGAGGACTGGCCCTATCATTGGGCAAATTGGAACAGCCACCACATTCAACAGATGTGTGGGTTGGGTGGTGGTGGTGGCTCTACCAACAGCTCTCTCCCTCCTCCGCAAGGTCATTCTTTTTAAGTCTCCCCAACACAGACAGATGAGGCACCAAAAGTACTTACTTATAGGTAGATGCAGCCAAAAAAGCGGGGAAGAGTGTGTAAACCCAGAGGATGCACTATACCTTACAGGAAATAGTTATCTCTGCCCCACCTCAGTTATTTGGGTTAGGGGAGTTTGTATCTAAAAAGTAAAAGGTAAAGGACCCCTGGACAGTTAAGTGCAGTCAAAGGTGACTATGGGGTTGCGGCACTCGTTTCAGGCCAAGGGAGCCGGCGTTTGTCCACAGACAGCTTTCCAGGTCATGTGGCCGCTGGAGTGGTACCTATTTATCTACTTGAACTCTGACGTACTTTCAAACTGCTAGGTTGGCAGAAGCTGGGACAGAGCAACGGGAGCTCACCCTGTCGTGGGGATTCAAACCGCCGACCTTCCGATCGGCAAGCCCAAGAGGCTCAGTGGTTTAGACCACAGCACCACCCACATCAGTCTGCTCCTTGGAAAAGGCAGCATGGATTTTGCAATGCCAAAAACCAGTGGTGTAATACAAGCGTTGGGAACTGCATCTGACAACAAGAAGAAAAAAGTTCCTCACCATCTTGCAAAGGTAACATAGTCTCTCATCCTCCCTAGGAAATTTACTTTAATTAGCGCCACCCATGTCCCAGTTTGTATCTAAGGTCCTTTGGGAAGAGAAGGCAGACTGCAAAGTAATGAGGATTCTGTTTGCTCCATCTACTGATATGAAATTAAAAGGAGGGATAGGGAGCCTGCAGTCTTCCTGTTGGATTAGTTTTCACCTTTCCCTCACTATTGACCATGCTGGCTGGGGCTGATGGAAGTTGGGAGTCCAACAGCCTCTGGTGGTTCTCAAGTTTCCCACCCCACCCCTTTTAAAGCCAATTCTGTGAATGTTCAGGGGGTATTATGCATCTTTTGCTGCTCTCACTTAGGTAGCTAAGTGTCTCAAGTGAGCCCTGTAAAGATGGGAGGACTGCTTGGCTGAAAACCAGAGCACCATTCATGTAATTGGAGAAGTGGATAGCAGTTATTGCCCACTCCCAGTTTTACGACCAAGTGGTAACATTCATTTAAATATGCAATATTTTATCCTGTGTAGGAAGGTTTCAGGATTGCAATTTTTCTGAAAGACACAGTAGGTTGTATCCAGATTACATTATCTGAAATGAATGGGACAAGTTAGGAATGACTGTGCCATGAATTTAAAACTCTACTATGCCACTAAAAATTGTTGCTTCCCTCCAAGTGTCCTGGGAACTTGAGCTTGTTAAGGGTCCTGTGAGTTGTTGGGAGACCCCCTATTCCCCTCACAGAGTGGTGCATCAGACAATCCCTCTTCCCAGGGAACTATGGGAATTCTAGTTCCACAAGGGGAATAGGGGTGTCCTAACAACTCTCAGCATCTAAAGGGGATAAAATGGTATAGTGGTGCTTTAAATATATGGTGTGGATGTGGCCCAAGGGATTTCAATGGGGACTAACTTAAGTCTTTCTCCAACACAATGTTCCAAAGGAACACACTGGCTGGGTGCTAAATGAGAGGAAAGATCCTTCTTTCATCCACTTGAGCAATGAAGCATACATTAAAAAGGTATTCAGATTTAATGCAAGAAGTTAGTCAAGAAACACCAACATTTAAGGGTGACCTCCGAAGAAGTCTGCTTTCTTAAGCCAATTAGTTATAATATATTTGGTCATTATGAAGTAATTTTGATGATCTAGAAGGGACTATAAAAGCTGACATTAATTCATAGGAAGAGAGGGCTTTGGCTACAATGGCTACACACTTCTAATCAATGATCTAAACTAGTTTTACGTTCAGTGGAGTATCTTTAATCTCAATTACTGCTTGGTTTCATAATGCACACATCACAGACTCAAGGGCTACTGCAGTTTCGCATCCCCCAAGCATTACATCCAAAGGGAATTTTTTTTTGGGGGGGGGGGGGTTCTGACTGATATGAGTTTGTCTCTCACTATAGAGAAAGGGAGAAACCCGCCCACAGGCACTGCTCACGAGTGGTCATTATAGAATTAGCAAGATTTGTCCACCTATGCTTTGGTGGAATGGAAAACTGGAGAAAACTGCTTATGCAAGTGAAGCAAAATTCCAAGTACAGGCAACATGCACAAGATGTTTGCTGGTTCTTCAGACTGGCACTGAGATTTGCCAGGTTCATTAGAACACTTCAATATACAGTTGTACCTTGGAAGCCGAATGCCTCGCCAGTCGAACGTTTTGGCTCCCAAACGCCGCAAACCCGGAAGTGAGTGTTCCAGTTTGCAAACGTTCTTTGAAACCTGAATGTCCGACGTGACTTCCACAGCTTCCGATTGGCTTCAGGACCTTCCTACAGCCAATCGGAAGTTGCGCCTTGGTTTCTGAACGTCTTGGAAGTCGAATGGACTTCCGGAATGGATTCCTTTTGACTTCTGAGATACTACTGTACAAGGCCACACCTACCTTTGCATACTGGTGGGCGGGCACCCTGCACCTCTTTGGAATCACCTGAAATTCCACTTGTTTATTATATGTAATGGCACGGTTCAGGCATCAGGGCCAATTTGTTATGAATAAGCTTTATGCTTGCATGTTCCTTCTCCTTCCCTCCTTTCATCCAGTTCACTCGCTCATTTCCTGGACTGAGCAAACAACAGTTTGTGGCAATGGCCAAATCGGATGAACTTTGGTTTGAGCAACCCTGAATTAGAACCCCATTTCAAACCGTGGCTTCTAATACTGGTTCAAAAGCAAACAGGAGGTAAGTGAGCAAATTAAAGTAGGCAAGGGAAGGGAACCCATGAGCCTGAAGCTCAAAGACCACAGTCAAAACAGGACCGTTATATCTGTAGTGGGGCTGGGTTTAATTCCTGAATGTCTGCTAGCCACAATGCAACCTAGAAACTAAACTTCTTAAATTGGTATCTGAAGAAGTGTGCATGCACACGAAAGCTCATACCAAGAACTGACTTATTTGGTCTTTAAGGTGCTACTGGAAGGAATTTGTTTTGTTCTTAAATTGGGTGTGTGAATGCAAGGTTCTAAATTCATACTTTATTAGAATACCTTACTTCTTTCTTTCAAAGTCTCCATATTGGAGAACAGCAGCAGAAGTGCTCTTCTCCAAATAAATTATACAAGACCCTAAAAATAGCTACATAACCTCAACTGTGTTAAGATTTATGTAACTTCTTAATGTGGGGGCAGAGAGAGATGGAAGCACGAGAAATCATTCCATTGAAGCAATTTCCTGTGATATAATTCAGTTCCATAAAAAGATTATGAGATTATGGCTCTGAAAGCTAAAACCTGTATTTACAAAAGTAGCAATTTGTATCTCAAAAATGAGATTTATAAATCTTTATATGTATGTGAAAGTGAGTGAGTGAGAGAGAGAGAGAGATGTGTGTTTAAATGGAAAACATTTATACACAATACGGAAGAAGTATATTGGAAAAACCTGGTTTTGGAGGAATCTCATGCCTAAACCCTAGCTACAAGACATAGCCAGCTGTCCACTACCACAAACTCCAGCTATCTCCATGGTCTCTCACTGCCCTGATTTTTGCCTTTTGGGTGGGGACTTCCTAATATTGCATTAGTATGAGATGCTGGCATGGTCATCATAGAAACACAGGAGGCTATCGTCAAAGAAACACAGGAAGTCAGACCACTGGTCTATGTAGCTCAGCATCACCTAAGGTGACTGGCAATAGCACTCTAGAGTTTCCTACAGGGGTCTTTTCCAGCCCTACCTGGTTTGCCAGAGACTGAACCAGAGACCTTTGGCATGCAAAGGTTGTGTTCTACCACTGGGCCATATATATGGCCCTATGCCCAAATAAGATTCTGGCTCCAAAGGTTCAATCTCATAGCAGGTTAGTACTTGCATCTGATTTCTATCACACGCAGCCTCTATAGATCCTGACCATAGTAAATGGTCTTGCAAACCAGTGTGTTCTAAGATGATGTGCCAATACATTTTATCCCATAGGCTTCTTTTACAAATGAGCAGTAAGTGGAAGAAAAATGGTACTCTGTGCTCAGTGTCTATTTTTACAGGTGGTACACACTTTTTGTGTGCAAGTTTTAGATCTAGTGAATATGATGATAAACCCAGGTAGTATAAAAAAACAAACAAATAAATAAAGAGATGTTCACGTTACACCTTATTTTGCAAACTGTATTATTCTGCCCCTTTGGTTTGTTCTCCCCCTGTGATTTATCATGCTGGTGTAGCCTTGACCAAGTTTCTTTCTATTCTGCAAAATTCAGGATTTGCTTGTACATTTGTCGTTTTTTTTGCTGTCTCTGTTATTTAGTATTTATTATTATCGTATGGTTCCCAAGTATTTCATCCTTCATTAATCTTACAAGTTTTGTTTACAATGCCAGTATCTTTTTTTTCCTTTCCTATGTGCATGACAAATTGATGAAGGATGCTGCTCAATACTTTTATTTATTTATTTTAACAACAACAAAAAAATGCAGCTTAACATTAAAATACTAAGGCAGTAGGCAAAAAGGGGGTGGTGGAAATAATGTTGTGGTTTGTAGCAGATGTAGACCCAGTGTGTTGCAGCAGTGGAAAAGGTAAAGTCCATGCTAGGGAGGATTATTAGGAAAGGAACCGGAAATGAAACTGCCAGTATCACAATACTGTTATACAGATCTATGGTGCAAAAGCATCTAGGATACTGTTGACAGTCCTGGTCACCGTCACCTCGAAAAGAATATTGTAGAGTCAGGAAAGTGTTAAGAAAGGGGCAATGCTCAAGGGGATGGAGCAATTCTGCTATGAGGAAAGATTGCAGTGTTTGGGACTTTTTAGTTTGGGAAAAAAAATCAGGTAAGAGGGGATATGGAAATAGAGGGCTTTTAAAGAAGGTTAGACGAATTAATGGAAGGGAGGGTTCTATTGAAGGCTACTAGCCATGGGGGCGGCGCTGCGGGTTAAACCACAGAGGCTAGGACTTGCTGATCAGAAGGTTGGCGGTTCGAATCCCCGTGACGGGGTGAGCTCCCATTGCTCGGTCCCTGATCCTGCCAACCTAGCAGTTCGAAAGAACGTCAAAGCGCAAGTAGATAAACAGGTACTGCTCCAGCAGGAAGGTAAACGGCATTTCCATGCGCAGCTCTGGTTCGCCAGAAGCAGCTTAGTCATGTTGGCCACGTGACCCAGAAGCTGTATGCCAGCTCCCTCGGCCAATAAAGCAAGATGAGTGCCGCAACCCCAGAGTCAGCCATAACTGGACCTAATGGTCAGGGGTCCTTTAAAGAAGGTTAGACAAGTTAATGGAAGGAAGGGATCTATTGAAGGCTACCAACCATGGGGGCTATGCTCTGCCTCCACCATTAGAGGCAATAATGCTTCTGAATACCAGTTGCTGAAAAAACACAGGAAGGTTTCTTGGGTCCTGCTTGCGGGTTTCCCATAGGAATCTGGTTAGCCACTGTGAGAACAGGATGCTCGACTAGATGAGCCATTGGCTCAAACCAGCAGCTTTGCTTATGCAGGGAGGCAGCAGGATTGTGCCCACCCCCTCTAGGCCAGCTCCCCCTCTTGCATAAGACTTATGGGGAACAGTACAACAGGCCTGGTGCTGCGGGGGCAAATGAGGATCGGATGGTGACAAACAATCCTATGACAGGAGCCCTAAATGCATTGGGCTTTGCAACCGCTACATGTGACATTTGGCATGTGAAGGCTCAGGAGTCATCAGGCAGAGGTGAGTGGGTGCAATCCTGCTGACCCACGAGGCACTGAGCATATGCACGTTAAATTTGTGAAGAGGACTCTAGATCTACCTCCTAACTAGGTGTTAATGGAGAAATCCGAGGGCTCCCTTGGACAAAAAACAAGGACGCCAGCCAGGAATATCATATCAGAGCAAAACAGCAACCAGTAACTTCGTCTTTATTGAAGACAGGACTCCCACCTGCCACAAGGTGAAACAAGATGGAAGCCCCGTACAAAAGAGAACCCAAACTTTTATTAGCTGCTAATCCCCATGTTACACTCCCCCAAACTACACCACTAATACATTATGGTTACATCATGAAAGGAGAGGTCTGGTGGCAGTAATCTGAGCATCCTGGAACCTGCCCCATTCCTCCCCTTGCCCTCCAAAACACCCATCAAGTGGAACAAAAGAGATATTTACATTTCCCTGTTTCCCAGCCAAGTTAATCACACCCTTTTGTCTTCATCTGGGTTTGTTATTTCTGGAATGGCTACCTCTCTGGCACTCAGGTATCAGGAAGCCAGGGATTATTACTCAGGCAGAGGGGCTGCTGAGTAGCTGAGCTCACATGTCTATTTGAATTTATGAAGTTTTCCCAGTGAGCCAGTACATAGATACATTTATTAGTGAAATGTTACATTTGGTATTGTGCAGCAGAGGCCCTTTGAATACAGTCATAGCTCGGGTTACAGACGCTTTGGGTTGTGCGATTGCGGGTTGTGCTCCGCGCCGAACCCAGAAGTACTGGAACGGGTTACTTCCGGGTTTCGGCACTTGCACATGCACAGAAGTGCCGAATTGCGACCCGCACATGAGCAGATGTGGCGCTGCGGGTTGCGGATGTGCTTCCCGCACAGATCACGTTCGCAACCTGAGCGTCCACTGTAAATAGGAAGAAACTGTGATGAAGTGTTTTGTGGGGACAAGTCACAAAAGTCACAAAAGTGATTGTGCTGATTTTGGAAGTGGGATGCATGTGCATGATATCTGCTGGAGGCGCAACCCCCCCAACCTATACAGTGGTGCCTCGCAAGACAAAATTAATCCGTTCCGCGATTCTCTTCGTATAGCGGTTTTTTCGTCTTGCGAAGCAAGCCCATTGACAGCTTAGCGGATTAGCGCTATTAGCGGTTTAGCGGCTTTTAGCGATCAGCTGTTAAGCGGCTTATAAGCGGATCAGCTGATAAGCGGCTTAGCGGCTTAGGAAAAGGGGGGAAAAGGGGGGGGAACCCGCAGGAACTCGCAAGACATTTTCGTCTTGCGAAGCAAGCCCATAGGGAAATTCGTTTTGCGAAGCGCCTCCAAAACGGAAAACCCTTTCGTCTAGCGGGTTTTCCGTCTTGCGAGGCGTTCGTCTTGCGGGGCACCACTGTACAGTGGTACCTCGGGTGAAGTACTTAATTCATTCCGGAGGTCCGTTCTTAACCTGAAACTGTTCTTAACCTCAAGCACCACTTTAGCTAATGGGGCCTCCTGCTGCTGCCGTGCCGCTGGAGCCCAATTTCTGTTCTTATCCTGAAGCAAAGTTCTTAACCTGAAGCACTATTTCTGGGTTAGTCAAGTGTGTAACCTGAAGCGTATGTAACCCGAGGTACCACTGTACATAAATTCCTGCAACATAGGAAATATGAAAACAGGTGCAAACGACAATGTTCTGCTGATTCAATTCTACCTTTTCCTAGGTGCCAGGGGAAAAAAGGGAGAGGGGGAGGCGGATGGAGGGGGTGTTTTCTTTACGGCATTGGTTTTCCATTTAGGAGACAAATAGGAGGTTAGATTAAGGTCACAAACAGCACAGCAAAGCCAGCACAGCGAGCAATCCCATGAATAGTGTTACATATCCCAGCAGCTATGGCAGCAAAACATTTAGATAAGAGACTAATATAACCAGAGTTGAAAATTACCTGTATGCATTTTTGGAAACAGGTCGCGGGTCAAACTTAAAGAACAGAATGCACATGAGTAACTGAGGGGGAGAAGTTGTGCTTCTTCCGGAGAGGGTCAGTGAAGGGTCATACTGCAGCAGCCTGCAAATGAAACATATGCAATGAAGGACCAATTCGACTTGGAAATTTACAAAGAGACAGCCCTCGGTTCTCAGCTGGAGTTCAGAGTTCCCACTGTTCTCATTAGCAGTGCTCCTTTCTGAAATTAAGAGGGCTGCGGAGGTGCATATCTTTTCCCGTCTTAGTGACTCGTGTATAAACATGCCTCTGAAAAGACGGGTCTTTGGCACTGCCTAGGTTTAAAATGGGAATTTAAAGTTCAGAGGAGGAAAGCTTGCAGACGGTTACTATTTTGGGGTGGGATGCAATCCCATACAGGCAAATTCCAGTCACACAATTGTAGTTGACTGGGAGGTCTGGTGCAACAAACCTGTCCTCCCCCCCCAAAAAATTGGGCTTTTTAAAATAAGTGAGGGCAGGGCAAAATGCACCCAGAGGTAAGGCTTGCTTTGGTGCAACACCATCTAACCTCCTCGCAAACCAATCAGAACAAATGCTCAATAGGCGTCTGCAATGTACTGATACACCTAAAAGCAACTAGACGCAAAGGCTTGGTTTAGACCAGATTTCTCTAACCTGGTGCCTTCTGGTTCTTTCCAAAAACAGTCATTATTCCTGGCCATTGGCCATGCTGGCCGGGGCTAATGGGAGTCGCAAGCCCAAAGCAGGGGGAAAGCACCAGAATTGTGGAAGGCTGGATTAATTAATCATCCAAGTTGTATTTTGGAACCTTGTGTTCACGCACTCTTTTGTCCACTGGCATGTTCCAAATCCCTCCCCCTTTTCCAATTTTGTTCAAGCCATGGTTTACTTCCAAACCGAAACGGAAAACTCAGATCAAGCCACGGTTTCCAATTCTGCCCTAGAGAAAAAGGATAGCTTGCCCGATTCAAGCGTCTTGACAAACTGCATCTCTTGAAACTACGAAGAATGGGAGCAAATCACCTTGTGCAAAGAGGAATGGGAGCCTGAGGTTCATTCTGGCTCCTCCGAACCATGGAGGACCAGGCAGCTGTACCAGTTGGGAATGCTGGGAGTTGTAGTCTAAAACCCCAGACTGTGGAATGCTCTCCCCAGAGAGGCTTGTCTGGCACCATCACTACATGTTTTTAGACGCCAGGGTAAAACATTCCTCTTTACCCAGGCCTATGGCTATTAAATAATCTATGACCTGTGAAAGTGTGGGGGACTATTATGATGATGATTATTATTTTACTATTAGGCTGTCTGCCATTATGTTTTTTATTATGTTTCTTTCACTGATGTTCCGTAATGTGTTTTCTTAATGTTGTACAATGCCCAGGGATCTTCTGATAAAGAGTGGTATATAAATTGAATAAATAAACAAAACATCTGGAGGACATCAGGTTGATGAAACATAGGGGTATGTGAGAGCACAAGAGGAGGAGGCCATAGCCCAGTGGTAAGGGACACGCTTTGCATACAGACAAACTATATAGGTTCAACACCTGGCATTTCCATTTTAAGAGGATAAGATATAAGACAGTGGTTGCCAATGTGCCATCTGGAGGCCCAATGATGCCCTTGAGGTCTTCCTCACCTGCGAAGCTTTTGTGCCCCTCCCCCTCCCCCAACCTGTTACCTTTTTCTCCCTTGAGAAGCACACAGAATGGCCCAGGACTAATAATAATAATAATAATAATATCTTTATTGTCATTGTACAACCTGTGTACAATGAAATTAAACGAGCCTCACTCCCCAACACTCAATCTCTTATCAAACAACATACCACCTTGCAAGTCTATTTCGCTATGCTATTTTCCGTTCAACAGCCTAACAGCCCACGGACAGAAGCTATTTTTTAGCCTGTTGGTACAGCTGATTATACTTCTATATCTCCTGCCCGAGGGTACAAGATTAAAGAGGTGATGGCCGGGGTGTGAGTCATCGCTGAGCATTTTTCTCACTCTCCTAAAGCAACAATCCCAAGGGACAGCCCATGATATCATGTGCTGTATTCACTACCCTCTGTAGAGACTTTCTGTCCATGGCTGTCAGGCCAACATACCACACTGTGATACAATATGAAAGGACACTTTCTATTGTGGACTGGTAAAAGGTTGTTGTTTAACATTATTCTTTCGCAAGACCCTGAGGAAATGGAGTCTCTGTTGGGCCTTTCTGACCACCTGAGTTATGTGGAAAATGACTGTTGTTGGAAAAAAAATTGAAGATACGATATTGAGATGTACAAGTTTTGATGGACTTGTTGAACAAAAGGTATTGTTCCTGTACTCAAGAGTCGATGCCAGGCCAAGACAGAAGGAAGAAGCCTCCGCCAAAGAAGAAGATTGGCAAAATAAACTTTTGAACTATGCAGGATAAATTAGATAACTTGAAACCCAAGAAAGGACTTCGAATTTTAAAAAGGGGGTAAATATTTAATGCATATCCTTTGAGCTTTGTGTACAGATTTTTACACTAGTATAACTTTTAAATGTCACTTGTATTAAGATGAAGAAGGTTTAAAATTGGATCATGAAGAATACTTATAAGGTTTTATGGACGTGCATGAATAAGTATTAAACAATCAAACCAAGAGGGGGAGGGGAGGAAAGTCAAGCAAAATTTACTTATGATTTTTTTCTGTTTTTATTTTACTTCAATTTTTAATTTTTAATTTTAAAAAGATTGCTGTTGTTATTTTTCATTCTTTTATGCCATTTTTGGAAAATCAATAAATTGTTATAAAAAAAAGGAAAAAAGAGCACACGGAATCAAAGGAGGAAGTTACTAGGGTGATACTCTATCTCACTTCCTCTTTCAGCTCTATGTGCTTGTCAAGGGTCAGATTCAATCTGACTTTTACCCAGATCCCTTGGTGTGTGTGTGTGGGGGGGGAGTATGTGTGCATGTGTGTTTCTGCACTCTTTCTCTCACTTTCTTGAGGGGAGGGGGCAGTTTGATGAAGGGGAGGAGGGAAGTGAGGTGGTGGCATCCACAACACTTGCTCAAAAATCCAGATGTGTCCATGGGTATAAAAAGGTTGCCGACCCCTGCAATAAGGTGACGGGGAAGATCATCTCCCCAAGACCATACAGAACTGCTGCTGCAAGGGCAAAGCAGACAAAATATGGGGCTTAATGGACAAATCGTCTGACCTGGTTTAAGGCAGAATGCTATTTGCTTCGTGTGCATTTCCTAACACAAAATCCCTACATTTGCAGCCTGCTTAAAGATTTCAGCCACATTTGGATGGCTCGAAAAACATTCTTTTACCTTTTCAAATATTTTCTAGAAAGTCCCACTTTGGGGACCGTGTCTGGTAATGAAACCGCAATGTAGCCTTACTCCCGCCCCCCCCCCCCCGCACTGAAAACGGTGATTACAATGGCAGTAGCTGAACTCCCAAATGTTTCACTGCTACAGACAGCCTGCATGTATTAAGGGTTTTCCAGAATGTGGAGATGGCGGTACAGCAGAAAGGCAGATCAATACCTGAACTCTATAACGGCGCTGAATAATTAACTTAACCTTGCCCCAGTGAGTGATGACCAAGGGGTTTTTATTGAAAACAAATTAAATTATTTTTTATGAGCCCAGGAACATTGTTCAAGATAAAGTGATCTTTTCTCATTTCCACGCTACGCTCTGCTTCTAATTCAAGCCCTACATTTCACAGTACCTCGCCAAACCCTCCCACAATATTCCACATTCTTAATTCCAACAGAAGGAAGCCATTTTCTGCAGCATTTCACACTGGGTCCCCCCCCCCCCCGCTTCCTTTTTTGCTCTTTACCACTAAAAACAGAGTTGCATGTGCAGTGTTCATATGAAATCTTAAAACTAATTCAAGCCTGCCAAACCAGCAGCTTGCTGCTGTCAAGCCACAGAACACCTCAATACTGATAGAAGTCCACTACCCACTGTCAAGGTTCCATAATGTTCAATTGCCAAAAATTTGATTTTGTTCAACAATATTTACATACCGCTTAATCAAGAAAAACTTCTAAGGAGGTTTACATAAAACAAAACATTCATTTGGATCCTGAACGCCTTGCGAGTTGAACATTTTGGCTCCCGAGCGCTGCAAACCCAGAAGTGTGTGTTCCGGTTTGTGAATGTTCTTTGGAATCCGAATATCCGAATATCCGATGCAGCTTCTGATTGGCTGCAGGAGCTCCTGCAGCCAATCGGAAGCCGCACCTTGGTTTCCGAACGTTTTGGAAGTCGAACGGACTTCCGGAACAGATTCCGTTCGACTTCCGAGTTACCACTGTAAAACCAAACACTGAGAACAAAACATAAAAAATATATGAAGTCAGCTTCCCTCTGTCGTATTTCTAATCTAGTCATTATTGGGCCACCAAAATGATCAAGGGGATTGGAGCAGCTCCTCTATGAGGAAAGGCTGCAACATTTGGGACTTGTAAGTTTACAGAAAAGATGAGCAAGAGGTGCTATGATGGAAGGCATAAAATTATGCACAGCGTGGGGGAAGAGAAAATATTTCTCCCTCTCTCATGAGACTGGTACTCAAGAAAAACATCCAATGGGGCTGAATGTTGGAAGATCCAGGAGAGATAAAAAGAAAGCAATTCTTCAGGCAGCAGATACTTAAAGTATGAAACTCAAGAACAGTGATGGCATCCAACTAGGATAGCTTTAGAGGATTTTAGACAAACTGATAAAGCATAAGGCTATCAAAAAACGAAGATCATGCCACTGGTCCCATTACCTCCTGGCAAATAGAAGGGAAAGAAATGGAGGCAGTGAGAGATTTTACTGCAGACGGTGACAGCAGCCACGAAACTAAAAGACGCCTGCTTCTCGGGAGAAAAGCGATGACAAACCTAGACAGCATCTTAAAAAGCAGAGACATTACCTTGCCAACAAAGGTCTGTATAGTTACAGCTATGGTTTTCCCAGTAGTGATGTATGGAAGTGAGAGCTTTGGCTACCTCATGAGAAGAGAAGACTCCCTGGAAAAGATCCTGATGCTGGGAAAGATGCAGGGCACAAGGAGAAGGGGACGACAGAGGACGAGATGGTTGGACAGTGTTCTCGAAGCGACAAAGATGAGTCTGACCAAACTGCGGGAGGCAGTGGAAGGCAGGAGTGGCTGGCGTGCTCTGGTCCATGGGGTCACGAAGAGACGGACTCGAATAAACAACTAAACAGCAAAAGGCTATCAATGGCTACCAGCTATGATGACTATGCTCTGCCTCCACAGTCTGAGGCAGTAATGAATACCAGTTGCTAGAAAAACCATAAGAAGGGAGGGAGTTCTTGTGTTCGGGGTCCTGCTTGCAGGTTTCCCACAGGCATCTGACTGGCTGCTGTGAGCGCAGGATGCTGGGCTGGATGAGACTTTGGCCAGATTCAGAAGCTCTTCTCGTGTTCTTAAGGGCTCTTCAAGTTGCCAGGCCCCCTTCCCACTGCTTGTCTATCAGCTCCATCTGGTACACAGGCTGAGACCCTACCTACCTGCAGACTGTCTCGCATGCTCTAGTTACGCTTGGACTACTGCAATGCGCTCTACGTGGGGCTACCTTTGAAGGTGACTCAGAAACTGCAATTAATCCAGAATGTGGCAGCTAGACTGGTGACTGGAAGTGGCTGCCGAGAACACATAACACAGGTTTGAAAGACCTACATTGGCTCCCAGAACATTTCCAGGCACAATTCAAAGTGTTGGTGCTGACCTTTAAAGCCCTAAACGGCCTTGGCCCAGTATACCTGAAGGAGCAGCTCCACCCCCATCGTTCTGCTCAGACATTGAGGTCCAGCTCCGAGAGCCTTCTGGTTGTTCCCTCACTGAGAGAAGCAAAGTTACAGAGAACCAGGCAAGGGGCCTTCTCGGTAGTGGCGCCTGCCCTGTGGAACGCCCTCTCGTCAGATGTCAGGGAAATAAACAACTATCTGACTTTTAGAAGACATCTGAAGACAGCCTTGTTTAGGGAAGTTTTTAATGTTTGAAGTTTTATTCTGTTTTTAATGCTCTGTTGAAAGCTGCCCAGAGTGCCTGGGAAACCCAGCCAGATGGGTGGGGTATAAATAATAAACTCTTCTTCTTCTTCTTCTTCTCTGTTGTGAACATTCTCTGCAGCACAACCTACCCAGGACTCATGAATGACAGTTTATGCATTTCTATTTTTCTGTTTAATCATCTGGTATATTGCTTCACTTCACATTGCAACTTGTAAACAAATAATGAAATATTTTCTGCCATTAAAAAACTTAAAAACATG
The DNA here is from genome assembly GCF_964252035.2 of Podarcis erhardii. Lineage (NCBI taxonomy): Eukaryota > Metazoa > Chordata > Lepidosauria > Squamata > Lacertidae > Podarcis > Podarcis erhardii. Next base: position 31,521,102 of record NC_138505.1, on the reverse strand, counting down.
AAGTCATTTGCTATAAAGAGAGGATGTGAGAAATCATTTTTTATTATTATTATAATTTTAAATACAGGCTGGAAGTCTTGAGGCACTTTGCGAGAAAGTTCTCCTTTTTTGCCACTTTTAACAGCAAAAGGCACTTCTAGGCCTTGCTTCTGCCAAAATGCAGCAGATAACAAGCATCTGCAAACTACTGCCCTCTACTGTCAAGTGCCACGATTTCCTTTATCAAACAGCCTTTGAGAATACGCTGGGGAGCCATGAAGCAGAAATGCTCAACTGCTGGGTAAGGTGGCGTCAGTGTGAAAACTAAAGAGGACTTTGTTCTCTTGCTAATTGACATGTTCCAACAGAAGACAACAGTCAATGAAGCAGCCTATTCTTTCCTACTGGAAACAAAATAATCCTCATCAGAGGAGGATTTAGGGAAGAGCAACCGGTGTGGAGCCTCAGGGGTGCCGAAAATATGATTTACAACGCAGCGTGAGAGGCGGAGGGGAACCGAATTTTGGCATCACACAGGGCTCTGCTGAAATTTGAGGCCCCAATATCAGCCACTGTCCCCATTTACATGGGAGACTTGCTGGTCTCAAGGCAGAAACTGAGCCAAATCATTGGTCCATTTAGTTCAGTATTTCTACACTGATTTGCAGCGGTTTTCCAGGATTTCGGGTAGGCAGCCTTTTCCAGCCCTACCTGGAAATATACTGGGAATTTAACCCAGGTATTTCTACATGAAAAGCTGTGCTGTGCCACTGAGCTATGGCCACATCAGACCCACAACTCAATGGCCGAAATGCTGGACCTGAAGCATTTACCCCCCCCCCCCAAAAAAAAGCACTTACACTTGATCTTAGCCAATAGCTATTATTTCACAAAAAGTATCAGCTGACTCTTTAATACAGTGGAGACTTGTACTAAAGTTGAACAGAAGCTCCTCGGGCAGTTAATAAAATCAGCATAAATATCACATCATAGTAATTGGATATAGCAAATTTAAAAAACAACTAAGGACAGACAGGTCAGGAACTGCTCAGCTACTGGTAAGTCTGAAATCTGAACATTAGCATTCTAATCGGCTGAAAGCCATCTTGGGGCAAGGGGGAAGGTTTTTTTGTTTTTTTGTTTTTTTGTTTTTTTGTGTTTTTTTTTTGCGAGTCTAAAAGCTGAGTTTCTTTGGGCAAATGCCATGTGCGAGAAGGTCCTGGATCTCAGATTCACCTGCTGTGCCTTAAATGGAACAAGTTTTCCTTGAAAGATCTTAAGAGACAAGAGAAGAGGCATTTTTTAAGTGAACACCAGAATCCTGAGGATGTTAGTTAGCGTTTTGCAAGTGACAGAGGCTGTGTCCAGCCACTTTTGATTGATGGGGTCTGTGTGGAGAGGGTAACAACGTTCAGATTTTTGGGTATTGAATTACAAGAGGATCTGTCCTGGAGTGCCAACACAAGGGGGCTTGTGAAGAAGGTGCAGCAGAGACTGCACTTTTTGAGAATCCTAAGGAAAAACTATCTTCCGCAGAAACTGCTGCTTGCCTTCTATCACTGTGCCATTGAGAGCGTGCTCACTTATGGCTTATGTGTGTGGTACGGAAGCTGTACTACCCAGGACAGGATGGGGTTGTGCAGAGTTGTTAAGGCAGCAGAGAGCATTGTTGGCTGCCCCCTCTCCACCTTAGAGCAGATTTATGCCACAAGGTGCCATAGGAAGGCACTGGACATAGTAAAAGATCCATCGCATCCTGGTCACTGTCTCTTCGAGCTCCTGCCGTCAGGACGGAGATACAGGACGATGAAGACAAGAACGAGCCGTCTCAAGAACAGCTTCTTCTCCAGAGCAATCTCGGCCCTGAATGGGAAACCTGGACTTTGAAAGTCATCTAATCTTCCTTGCTGTATTATGCTGTATTGTTTTAATTAGTGTTTTTATACTTGTTCTGATTTTGAGTGGAGTGCCCTACCTGGGTGGATGGAGCAGCCAAGTAATTTCGTTGTCCCTGAGAGGGGGCAATGACAATAAAGATATTATTATTATTATTATTATTATTATTATTATTATTATTACCCACGACCACTTAATCTGGCTTCATCATGCTCCCATTGCTGGTTTTAAGCTGAGGACACAATCCATAGGATTCCTGTAGCTTCTTGAGAAATACTCCAGTCTGGTGCACTTTCCCTCAAACCAGCTTCCATCTGATTTGAAAGAGCTGCAGGTAAGCTGCGGCGTGTACATTGGACAGCCACTGGACACGCTCAAATGACAGCTTTGATGAATTGGAGTTTGGCATGTGGAAACAAATCAGGTAATGGGCATTGTGTGAAGACATCTCTGTGGCCCCTACCTGGTCCGTGCAGCGATGGCAAGACTGCAATGTGCAACACAGCAGAGGGAAATTACCTTGCCATGTTTCAAGCCCCTAAAGTGTAAATACTACACAAACAATACACACAGCACAGTATTAAATATCTGATGACTTGCCATGCAGAAAATGTGTTCACTGCATACCCCCAGCCGATGAATGACACAAGGCATGAAGCATTAAGAAAATATCTTAACAGAACGGCATTCTGCAATGTGAATACACATGGGTCTTGTTTTAGTGTTCCAAAATTAAGAACCATGGTTTCATCGCTCTCACCCCTTGGAAGCCAGCCAAGGAAGAATCCATGACAAGTCATTCCCCTGCTTCTCTCCAAACTCCTATAAACATGCATCTCGAAAAGGCATCAAAACAAAATTTACAATTCCAAAGCAAGTTACAGCCCTCTCTGGTTGAAGCATGGCATGCTGAGAGGTTAACATTTAACAGATTTCCGGAGAGATTAGCAATGTTGCAGCAAAAACAGCCAACGAGTCTTGTGGCACCTTAAAGACAAATTTACTGTGGCACAAGTTTTTGCAGACTCAATTCCACTTAAAGAGACAAAAGTTTCTTAATCATTCCACACGTGTTAATTAGTTTACCAATGCCAGGCTATCTGTGATATCTATGACTGTTTCTTCAAAATGGTTCATTGCCCCACTATAAATATTAGTAATACAATCATCTCAGCAATTGTCACCCATCTGCTACTGTAAAGGTGGCTATTTAACACACATTTAAACTCTAATAATCACTGATTTCAGTATCTCCTGGCAATTCAACTCTCACCTTACAATTTTCTGCTGTATATATCGTATTTTTCACTCTATAAGACGCACCAGACCATAAGACGCACCTAGTTTTTGGAGGAGGAAAACAAGAAAAAAATTATTCTGAATCTCAGAAGCCAGAACAACAAGAGGGATTGCTGTGCAGCCTGCATTCACTCCATAAGATGCACACACATTTCCCCTTACTTTTTAGGAGGGAAAAAATGAGTCTTATAGAGCAAAAAATACGGTACCTGCCAACTAAGATTTCACCACATGCTTCGGTCAAAGGGGGGCTCGAGTCCACAAAAACTTACGCCACAACAAATTTGTTAGCCTACTTCCGTAAGACATCTTGATTAAAATTAGCAGGAAATTCCAGAGGCCTGTATGGAACGCTCCCTCCCAACCCCAACCCCCCGCCCCAATCTCCCACCAAAGGAAGTGGATGTAACAAGTTTAAGGACAGATGTCAGATAACTATAAGAAGCAACAGCATTTCGTTGGGAACCCTGCCAGCAAATTAATTGGATTACTCAATCAAAAGAAACTGTTGACAGTTAATGGCTTGCAAAGACTCATGAGGGTTGCTTTACGGGAGATTTTCGTCTCCGTTTGCCGATTAAAATGCACTACTGAGTGGCGAAGTAAACTTCGGCAAGTAGAAGTTAATTTGGTTCCAGTATTAAAGCCAAAGCAGCTGTTTGCATCAAGCTGGTGCCTGCCGCAAGGCTCCGAGAAAAGCTGCTTGGCACAAACTGAGGATTTCAAGAGCTCAAAACAAGAGCGAGACTCTGACTCCCTGCAAAGTTTGTACTGCTGGGATACCGGAGATTGCTTTTCAGCTTTTTGGTGTTGATGCTTTCATAACCACTGGTGGTGGATCATGCAAAAGATTCTCCTGGTGGGTGTTCTTAGACCTGGACCAACACCTTCCCCAAAACCAATGGCCCACTGGAGATCCTTTGGTGTTGGGGATCCTAGATAATTGCTGGCCAGGGTAAAAGCCAACCCTGTCAGGTAGCACTGCTTCCATCCCTACTATCCCCCAACCTGAGCTAGGGCAAACTCAGATTGTTCTCTGGGTGTCCTTGGAATTCACAAAGACAAGAGCCAAATAAACCACTCACTGTCTTTTGAGCCCCAAGTCTACACTTTATTTGGCAGCACAGAACCAAGCAGCCAGGTATCAGATTCGGATACCTGGATGCAATGCTTTAAGGAGGTTATAAATACAAGCATTTATAATAGAAGACAATTAAGAAAGGACTTAAACAGCATAGACATAGCTTTGGGAATTTGAGTGCAAAATAGAAAATAACAAAGCTAGCTTGCCTCACCCTAATACAAACCATTTGAGTCGTGGACCCAGGGGCAGAGGCATCCTGTTTCACCACTCAAGGCAAAATGGGAAGTGCCACGCTGTCCTGCCGTTGCTTCTGCCACCACCGATCTGCTTCTGCCGCCACTGTATGCCCTGCCATATCCACTGCTGGCAGACAAGCTGTGCCACCCTTGGCGCCGATTTCAGGAAACATTGTGCTGATTTGGGGGGAAACCTCTTGCACTCTGCAAAATCTGGTGCCAGCTTCTCTGTCAGAGGTGGCAGGGCATCCACAGGTGTGCCACTTGGGGCAGTGGCCTCGCCCTGCCTAATGGCTGGATCAGCTCTGCACGGAGCCCACCAAACCGGCAAGCTGCATCCAGGCATACACAGGTGTTGCAATTCACAATCCTCATGCAACTGGGATCTGGCTGTGCTCACGACCTCAGAGCCTGATCGCCTGTTTGAACCCTCCTACAGTAGTCTGCATCCTTCTCACCACTTTTTAAGTTTACCTTTTTGCCCCCCAATCTTTCCCCCTTTCATTTCGTTAAATATTTGCACTGATTCAGTACTGTCCTGCCATATACAGACGGTGACCCCACCAGCAGCACGAAGGCTGCACCTGTGTGGTTCTGTTCACACACTATTCCATATCCTGACACACACAAAGACACACACACAGAGTATATTCAAATAAGTTAGCAAAGCATCCAGCAGAAAATAGATCGCATGGTGTTTGGGCACTGGGGCATATAATGATGGTTTGGCACAGAGAATGATGAATGAGGCACAACCAGCAGCCAACCAGCACAGAAGAAAGCAGACGAAAGCAGAGGAAAGGGGGTGAAGTGGAGAGGTGGGTGGGAAATTGTTCTACCCAAAGGTGTGATTTGCAACTTTATCAGGAAAGAACAGGCAGATTTCAAGAGTGGTGTTGCACAAAGTGGAGGAAGAACCCAGAAAGGAAGATCTGGTTTGGGGTGGGGAATAAAATATACATAGGAAGTTATCTTATACCAAGTCAGACCATTTGGTCCATCTAACTCAGCATTGCCTACACATTTCCTGCCATACCTGGAGAAGCTGGGGGTTAAAACCAGGCGCTCTGAGCACAAAGTGGATGCTCTAGCCCTGAGCTACCTCTAATATGAAGCTGTCTTGCATCAAGCAACACCAGCTTGCTTAAGTGCTGCTACGAGATGACCCTTCTGGCTGCAGGGGCCAGGGATTGAACCTGGGGCCTTCTACGCACAAAGCAAATGATCAACCACTCACAGAGCTACAGCTATTCCACCTCCACCCACACAAGGCAACACAATGCAGCAGGATCACCATAGGCTGATTACAAGAGCAGATGGTGAAAGGGTCACTGTGAGCAAACCCAAACTCATTTGCACTCCCACTCCCACTCTATATCTTAATCTTGGTAGCTAAAGGAAATCAAATGCAAAAATGCCTTGGTGCTGAATGAAAACAACAACAACAACTCAAGTATATGGAAGAGGATGCAGACCATAATTTTAGCTGCAGTTTTCAGCCAATCCACATCAAAGAGGAGGGGGGAAAAACAGATTTCTGTTGCCTTTCACTACAGAACTTTTGATCTGGCAGTACTCTAGCCGTTGAAAACTCTGCCCGAAGGAATAGATGGTTTAAATATTTCAGATACGCAGATAGCAGTCCAACTGAGTTTTAATAGCTAGCGGGGACACATTTCACCACTTTTTTTTTTTTATGTATTCAAAATCATTCCAGCCACATCTCTCCTTTTTTCACTTACCAATTGGGGATTCAGAAACCACAGGTCATTCGTACAGCCCTCAAGCAGTGACCCAGCCTGTTTGACTCCAAAGAGTGAAGAGAGACAGTTGCAGAGAGACAGTCAGACTCCTAGAAAGAGGAACCGGATGTCTTGTTCCCAAAGAAATCACAATTTTTGTTGACAAAAGAAAAAGCTGGCTCGAAGGATGGGGTGGGGAGAGAAAGGAAACTAGGTCAAAAGTACAAGCAGCTTTTTTACTTGTTTTGACGAATGCAGCTATTTTTTTACTCTTTATCTAAAGCAATGGAAGAAAGCATCAAAATACCAGTCTCTCTCTCTCTCTCTCTGAAGGACCATGCACACAATGGTAGTTCATATGCTTTTTTGTATGCAGAAGGATCCAACTTCAATCCCTGGTATTTTCAGGTAGGACTAGGAGGGTACCTCTACCCGAGGCCCTGGAATGCTGCTGTGATTCAGGACAGGCGATATCAGGCTTTAGATAGACCAATTGTCTGGTTTGGTATAAGACAGCTTCCTATGTTCTTCTAACATCAAGCAGATTGGTGCCTGAGCAAAGGAAGTACAGGAGAATCTCAGGTCTATTGATAAACTGCACCACTCAACATGAGGAGGCCCTCTGCCTGGTTCCCTGCAGCTTCACTTCTCACAGTGATGGAACTGCCAGAAGGCCCTCAGGGCTGGATGTGTGTCGGGCTGAACGATGGGGGTGGAGACACTCCTTCAGGTATACAGGGCTGAGGCCGTTTAGGGCTTCAAAGGTTGGCACCAACACTTTGAATTCTGCTCGGAAACGTGCCAGGAGCCAATGTAGGTCTTTCAAGACCGGTGTGATAATGGTTGCTGCGGCTGCTCCCAGTCACTAGTCTAGCTGCCGCATTCTGGATTAGTAGTAGTTTCCAAGTCAACTTCCTATGGGATGATGATAGTCGTAGTTCAAGATCACCTGGAGATCACCAGGTTGAATACTCTAGAGCTTTGCACGAGAAAATGTGAAAATCCAGAGGCAGTGCTCTGCTTGCAAGAGGGTGAGCATCTGAAGAGCACTACGCAAACTATTGTGTTACTGAAAACAGCCCTTGCATCTGTGTTCCTTCTGTTCATGGTCCCTTGGACCCAATCCATGTTTACAGTTATAAACTTGCAGCTTTCAAATTCTGGGGCTGCGGAGATGGCAATGGTGTACACAGTAACCATATTGCTCTCCAATATGTTTGCTCCCCAAGGAGCAAACACGTTCTCCAGGGCGCAGTATTTTATGAAGGGCAAAAGCCAGGCCAGAAGCTTCACAATGGCTGGCACTTATATTCCACTGCGGTGCGTAAGGGTACCAGGCGGAATGATCGTAATAGGAAGCACTTGCCTTACAGCACTAAAATAATGGATTGAATTCTTCACAGGACAAATTGCAACTTATCAAGCCCAAGTCATTACACATTCCACCGCTTGTCTTCTTTAAGAATTCATGCTGCTTTATGCAAACATACATTTTTCATAAAGCCACCATCACAACTCGCACAAAGGAAGAAAACTGTAGTCTGTTCTCAACACCAAGAATCTGTGGTGAGTATCTTTTGTTAGTTAATAGTCCCAGCACAGGTCTTTCATGTGCTTTGAACAGAGAGAGCAGCAGCCGCCAAGGACTTAATGTTTAACCAATTAGGTTATTTGAAGGCTTCGTCATCATTGCAGGCAGGTCAAAAATGCACACACTAAGAAACAGAGCAGGATTCTGAGTAAAAACAGGCAGGCAAGAGTGAAAGCTGGCAGTCTATACAGTCATATCTCGGAAGTTGAATGGAATCCATTCTGGAAGTTGTTTGACTTCCAAAACATTCAGAAACCAAGGCACAGCTTCCAATTGGATGCAGGAAGCCCCTGGAGCCAATCAGAAGCCATGGAACCCACGTCGGACGTTCCTGATCAAAAGAACGTTCGCAAACTGGAATACTCACTTCCGGGTTTGCGGCATTTGGGAGCCAAAACGTTTGACTCGCAAGGTGTTCAACTTCCGAGGTATAGCTACATATTTAAAGGTGAATTTTAAAACACTTTTTTTTTTACAGTTTACATGTGCCATGTATAGGGATGGGCGTATCTCTCAAATCTGGGTTCTTTCAGTTTCTAGTTGTTCCTCTTTTAAATTCAGTTTCCGCATTAGCTTGTGAACCATTTTCCCCCACCCCCACCCCGTCCTCACAAAAATTCATCGGCATTTTTATCCGATTTTACCTTGATATTCACAAGTTTATATGCAATTTTGCCTAATATACATTTTTTCACAGCAATTTTCCCGAATATAATGCATTTCTGTATATGACTTTCACTAATACATGCCTCTTCATGTATACCGTATTTTTCCGTCCCATAGGACGCTCCGTCCCATAGGACGCACCTAGTTTTTTGGGGGGGAAATAAAGGAAAATTTTTTTTCCTTTATTTCCCCCCAAAACCAGGTCGGGGAAACCGAACCAGGTCAAGGAACAGCGGGATGGCGGCGCTGCGCCTCCCTGCTGTCCGCCGAGCTTGTGGGGCTGGTCGATGTCTGCCCGGCGCCGGGGCACTCTGCTTCAGGGTGCCCTGCACGCCGGGCGGCAGGCTGCTATCCGCACCGTGGGGAGCCCTGCGGGGAACTCCTGCAGGGCTCCCCACGCTGCGGATGTCTGTCCGGCGCGCGGGGCACTCTGCTTCAGGGCGCCCTGCGCGCCTGGCGGCAGGCTGCTATCCGCAGCGTGGGGAGCCCTGCGGGGAACTCCTGCAGGGCTCCCCACGCTGCGGATGTCTGCCCGGTGCGAGGCGTGCTCTGCTTCAGGGCGCCCATCGCGCCGGGCGGCAGGCTGCTATCCGCAGCCTAGACAGCCCTGCGGGAACAGGGCTGTCTAGGCTGCAGATGTCTTCCTGAAGCCTGGAGAGCGAGAGGGGTCGGTGCGCACCAACCCCTCTCGTTCTCCAAGCTTCAGCGAAAGCCTGCATTCGCCCCATAGGACGCACCCAGATTTCCCCTTCATTTTTGGAGGGGAAAAAGTGTGTCCTATAGGGCGAAAAATACGGTACTTTACCTTAATATATGCATTTTTACACACATTACTTGGCTGGATGACTTCATTGCAAAATTTGGAGAAGTGCAAATTTCTAAAGATGCCAATGCATCTTTGGAAAGTGTGAAATAGGTATTTTCACCATTAAATGTGAGCTGAATATAATTTATTCCCCCTCCCTAGTTATGTGTGTGCCATATTCAACACACAGAAGCACACAAATGAGAAGGATGCAAACACATGGTCCTACTGTCACAGCATATATCCAAAATGCACAGGCCTTGACAGTCCATCAGCAAACTAGCCTTCGAGCAATTAGCTAAAGTCTTTTCGGGCATCTCGAACTGCAGCAGAGAAACAAGCAATATCGACGTAGACTGACAACCTGTTACCAGGGTCAGGGGCTTGCAGTCCTGCAGGTGTCACTGGACTCCCATCATGTCAGGCAAGCATAGCCAACGGTCAGGGATGATTGGAGATGTAGTTCACAAACACCTGGAGGGCCCTGGATTCCCCACCACTGCTCTATTAGTTTACCGGAGTGTCTAGATCCTGATCATTACTGCCTTTTACCCCCTTATAATTTGATATGGAACGGCGTCATCTCACTCACCTCTGCAAGCCGCTGCAATTTGCTGAATATTACTACAAACCTCTAAAGTCATTATTAATGAAGCTCCCTCTACAGCAGTAGCTACAGAGAGACCAGAGTAGAATGAGATATAAATCATAAAGTGATGGGCACATTAAAGCTGACATTTCCAATATTTTGCCTGTCTCACATCGCTGCTTCTCGTTATCACCCTTTGTTCCATATTTTATTTATTCTATGTGATTAACTTTATATGGATCTGTTAAAAACATGACAGCTTAACATTGTTATAATAATTGAAATCTATTTCAGAGCCTTGATTTGCCAGTTTGTTGTTCAACAACAACAAATACTCACTTAGCGGCCTTTGAATAAAGAAGTGCATTGGTAAGCTTATGTTAAAAGCAAAGAACAAGTTTGCATTTGATTTTTAAGATGCAACGAGAAAATAAAGGGGATGGGGAGGGATGCACACAACTGCGTCTTTACTAACACAATCAAAGGAAGGCAATGAAATGTTTTTTAAATATTTTGCTCCCCATACTTACTAAAATGAATACTTGAAACGAAGAAAACTACTTCAACTCTTTTGAGTATACTAGAGGGACATGGACCAAGGAGAGTTCATGTGATTAAAAGAATCATCCCAGATAGCTCAGTTGTGCAAAATCAATATTGAAGAATCATTTATTGTTAAATGATATGGTCAGTTGAATGAGTTCCTACTTTAACAAGCACAGCTTGGATATCCAGGTACCTTTTGGCTTTTACCTGAAATCTGTTTTCCCCATTCCTGGTAGTTTCTACTGCACAATTACAGTGGTACCTCGGGTTAAGTACTTAATTCGTTCCGGAAACTGTTCTTAACCTGAAGCACCACTTTAGCTAATGGGGCCTCCTGCTGCTACCGCGCCGCCGGAGCACAATTTCTGTTCTCATCCCGAAGCAAAGTTCTTAACCTGAAGCACTATTTCTGGTTACAGATAGGTAGCCGTGTTGGTCTGCCATAGTCAAAACAAAACAAATTCCTTCCAGTAGCACCTTAAAGACCAACTAAGTCAGTTCTTGGTATGAGCTTTCGTGTGCATGCACACTTCTTCAGATACACTGTATCAGATCAGTGTATCTGAAGAAGTGTGCATGCACACGAAAGCTCATACCAAGAACTGACTTAGTTGGTCTTTAAGGTGCTACTGGAAGGAATTTGTTTTGTTTTCACTATTTCTGGGTTAGCAGAGTCTGTAACCTGAAGCATATGTAACCTGAGGTACCACTGTACAAAGATCAAATTTGTGTATACCTTTCCATGAACTGGTTTGTTGCAGTTCCTTATGTACATCCCAATAGAGAAATATGCTTTCTCCTTGAAAGAAATTATTTTCAATCATATTGAGGGCTGCAAAATTTGTTCTGGAAAGTAAGGAATTCTGATCTCAGCATTTAAGAGACACTGAGATGTTTTGATTTTGATAACTCACTTGATATGAAAAGCACAAGGCTGAAATCCTAACCCCCACTTACCTGAGAGTAAGCACTACTGAATTGAGTAGGACTTACTTCTTAGTTGGCTTGCTCTGTCAGGAGTACACCTCAGTAGATCTATTTCTTGATATGGTAACTAATGACTAATAAATGACTAAATATTGCTATTTCTTGACTTTATGTGATGTACATTCCTAAGAATTTGGGTTGGGGTCCAGGACAACTTTGTAAGCACATCAAGGGGTCAATGAACTTAAGAGGTTTGGGAAACTCTGCTTTAAACAGTTATTTCTGAACCTTATGTACACAACTGTGGCATAGAGCCCACACACTGGAAAATACAGGAATGCCTTTCACAAGCTATGATAAAGGGAGCTTGGGAAGAGAAGGCTATGGCAACAGTGAAATCTGTGGGATTGAGGGATCAAGAGCCAAGACTGAGCCATTTCCCTGTCTGTGGAGGTGGGTGGGTTGAGAGAGAAAGCGATGAATATATGGGCATGAAAAAAGAACGTGTAACAAAGACGGCAGAGAGACATACATTGAGGGAGATGTAATAGGGACAGGGGCTGAGGGTCTTGGCAACACTTTTCATCCCCTTTGCCAGTCCCAAAAATTGGCTTCTAGTGTCGTTCACGGCAATTAAAATGAGATACAAGGAACAATATAAAACACTGCTGGGGGGGGTGGTTCTTGGCTATGTCCACACATGATGGAAGGACGCCTGGACAAAGCCTCTGCTCATTCTGACAGCCATAGCGTCTGTGACAAACACTGCAGATGATCCAAAGAATACCACAAATTCTCAACATGCCAATTGGTTCTGTGCAAACATTATAGGCAAGAAATTAAGATACAGCAAATCCAGAGCTGGGGAATCTAAGGGTCTCCAGCTGTCGCTGAACTACAACTCCCATCATCCATGACAACCGACTGTGCTGGTTAGGGCTGATGGGAGCTGGGAGCCTAACAATCTATGGAGGTGGGATACAACCTCATCCTTGCATTAAGCAAAGCAAGAACTGCAAAACCCGGTATATATACAGCTATTAGGCATGGTCAGGATACGGCACTTGTACATGATATGGAAGTGCTTGCGCACTCAATGCCGCCGCCACCATCATCCTGGTACTTCCCTTGCTGCCCTCTGCCTTGCTACATCCTCACCCCAGCACATGGCAGCAGTCCACCTAGTGCACCGTGACCGAGGTATGGACCTTCATAACATTGGTGTTCAACCCTCAGCCAAATCGTACAATACCCTATTGGTTAATTATTATTTTTTTAGAAGAGAAGGTGAAAAGGGGAAGAGCCCACAGCCTATTGGTAGAAGACATGTTCTGTACACAGAAATCCAAGGTTGACTTGGCATGTCCAACTAAAAGCAGGGTTTCTCAAACTTGGGACTCCAGCTGTTTTTGGCCTACAACTCCCATCATCCCTAGCTAGCAGGACCAGTGGTCAGGGATGATGGGGACTGTAGTCTAAAAACAGCTGGAGACACAGGTTTGGGAAACCCTGAGCTAAAAGGATAGCATATGATGGAAATGACCTCTGCTCAAGACCCTGGAGAGCTACTGCCAGTCACAGCAGACAATACTGAGCTTAGGTCCACCTTCCCAGCCTGGTATCTTCCAGATGTCTAGGTCTACTGCTCCCATCAACCCTGGTCAGCATGACTAATAGTCAGGGATGATAAGATGGGTAGTTCAAAACATCAGGAGGGCACCAGGTTGGGGAAGGCCATGCTTGAAGCAGAATTGGTCTAACTTGGTATAAGGCAGCTTCCTGAGCTTTTGTGCTTCTTCTTCTGTTGCAGGAAACACTTGGGAATGAGTCTTTGATCTACTCCAGCATACAGTGGTACCTCGGGTTAAGTACTTAATTCGTTCCGAAGGTCCGTATTTAACCTGAAACTGTTCTTAACCTGAAGCACCACTTTAGCCAATGGGGCCTCCTCCTGCTGCTGTACCACCAGAGCACGATTTCTGTTCTCATCCTGAAGCAAAGGAAGCAAAGTTCTTAACCTGAGGTACTATTTCTGGGTTAGTGGAGTCTGTAACCTGAAGCATATGTAACCCGAGGTACCACTGTATTCTCAAGACAGCAGTCCTCAAACTTTTGATAAGATATAAGTATTTGTAGAAGGGATCACAACTCAGCAGTGAGCACATACTTCCCATACATTCGATGCCAGGATCAATCCCCGGTATTTCCAGTTGCAAGGACCCAAAGCAAGGACTCTACCGCTGAGCTGTGGTCCTTTCTTGGAAACAGGGGTCAAGTAGCTGCTGATAGGAAAGACCCCTACCTGAGACCCCGGTGAGACAGTAGAAAACACAGAGGCAGAAGGGCAAATAGTCTTCCTGTATCACTAAGGGGGCTTCCTGTATCACTAAGAAGACTGTAGGAATTAAGACCTCTTATCTTTGAAAATAGTGGATCTCAATGTGACACGCTAAAATTGAAGACGGGCCCTATGTTTAATCAGGTTGAAGTCTACAGGTTGAAAGTATTCTAATGCTACTCCAGAATTCAACTACAAATTAATTGCAGTGGTACCTCGGGTTACGAACTTAAGGTCCGTTCTTAACCCGAAACCGTTCTTAACCTGAGGCGCGCTTTCACTAATCGGGCCTCCTGCTGCCGCCGCACCACCAGCACGTGATTTCCATTCTCTTTTTAATTTTTTTTATAAATAATTTTTATAAATTTTCCGACAAAAATATACAATTTTATCGAAATTTCCACAAATTTGGTTCTTTTGGGACTTCCTTCAGCTTCTCTGGCAATCATCCATATTTACCTCTCAATCACGCATTTCTCCGTTTATATTGCCATTAAACTTCCCTCCCACTCCTATTTCTTTTTAACAATATATCTCAACTTTCACAGTGCTTCTTGAAACCCCACCAGCGTTGTTTGCACATCAGATATTCTTTTCAGATATTCAACAAATTTCCCCCAGTCCTCGATGAACTTTTGGTCTCGAAGATATCTAATTTTTCCGGTTAGTCTGTCCAGTTCTGAATAGTCTGTCAGCTTCAGTCTCCATTCTTCTATCGTCGGTATTTCCTCGTTTCCATTTCTGGGCCAGTAGAATTCTTGCTGCTGTAACTGCATATTGAAAAAGTTTACAGTCTTTTCTTCTTATTTCATTCCCTGTAATTCCTAAAAAAAAGGTCTCTGGTTTCTTTACAAATGTATATTTTAACATCTTTTTCATTTCATTGTAGATCATCTCCCAGAAACCCTTCACTTTCTTACACTCCCACCACATGTGATAAAACGTACCTTCTTTTTCTTTACATTTCCAACACTTATTGCACATCTTATATATTTTTGCTAACTTTACCGGTGTAATATACCATCTGTAAAACATTTTCATAACATTTTCTTTAAGTACCGTACAAGCAGTAAATCTTAAATTCTCTTTCCACAGTTTTTCCCAGTCCTCAAACTGTATATTGTAACCGAAATCTCTGGCCCATTGTATCATTACTGATTTGACTTCTTCATCTTTTGTATTCCATTCCAACAATATTTTATACATTTTTGACAAACTTTTACAATTATTATTTATCACATCTGTCTGGAACTTTGAATCTTTTTCTGCATAACCACTTTCTTTAATGTCTTTTTTAAACATTTCATTAACCTGAAAATAATGCAACCAATCATATACATGTTCTTTGACTTGTTCATATGGCTTTAATTTCCATTTTCCTCCTCTGGTTATCAATTCACCATATGTAATCCAATTACTTCTCATATTTATTTTCTTTACACTCGTAATCTCTAGTGGAGACAACCAGTGTGGAACTTTTGGTTCTAATAGGTTTTTGTACCTATCCCATATTTCAATTAATGAGCTCCGGAATATGTGGTTCCCAAAGCCTTTATGAATTTTCTTCTTTTCACACCATAGATACGTGTGCCATCCAAATCTGTTATCAAATCCTTCTAAATCTAATAACTCTTTGTTCTCTAATTTTATCCATTCTCTCAACCAGCAAAGACATGCTGCTTCGTAGTACAGTTTCAAGTCCGGCAGGGCGAAGCCTCCTCTTTCCTTTACATCCGTTAATAACTTAAAATTTAATTCTCGGCTTCTTGCCCTGCCAGATATACCTTGAAAGCACTCTTTGCCACTCTTTGAAAATTGCTACCCCCTTTAATATGGGGATAGTTTGAAACAAAAATAACATCTTTGGAAGGACACTCATTTTTATCGTAGATATTCTACCCCAAAAAGATAATTTCATTCTTCCCCACACCTCTAGATCTTTATCCCATTCCAGACCGGTATATAGTTGTTCTGAAACAAGTCAATATTTTTGGGAGTTAACCAAATTCCTAAATATTTGACCTTTTTCACCACCTCTCTCTCTGTTCTTTGTTGCATTATTTCTATTATACTTTGATCCATATTTTTTGTAATTATTTTGGTTTTCTTCTTATTTAGTCTGAACCCTGCCACACTTCCAAATTTCTCAATCTCATCCAAGACTTCTTTTACACTTTCTAATGGTTCTTCAATCGTAATTACCAGATCATCTGCAAAGGCTTTTACTTTATATTCGTTCTGACCAACTGTTACCCCTTTTATTAGTTCATTTTGTCTCATCGACCTCAAGAAAACCTCTAGGACCATTATAAATAGTAATGGCAAGAGTGGACATCACTGTCTAGTTCCTTTTGTTATTTTTATATCTTCTGTAGTCACATTATTTACAATTAGCTTTGCTTTCTGCTCTGTATAAATTGCCCTTATCCCATTAAAGAACTCAGTCCCCACATCCATAAACTCTAAATTCTTCAACATAAAGGCCTTTTCTGCATCAACAAACATTAATATGGCTTGTTTCTCATTCCTAGCCATCAGATATTCCAAAATATTAATTACATTTCTTATATTATCTTTCATCTATGTGATTTCCGTTCTCATCCTGGGGCAAAGTTCTTAACCTGGTTACTTCCAGGTTAGCAGAGTTTGTCACCGAAAGTGTTTGTAACCCGAGGTGTTTGTAACCCAAGGTACCACTGTACTATTGACAACTAGTCCTGCTTACATTTTAGTATATGGCATAACATCAACATTTTAAAGTGATTCTGAAAACACAAAAAAATGGATATTTCAACAACAAAACTCAGTGGTGTTGTTTTTTGCACAATACTCCTGGTTGAGGAATGACCACATATGCTTTCTGTGTGGTATAAATATTGTACAATGGTTGGGGGGATGCTTAAGAGCAGCTCTATTATGCAATGCCAGAAACAGATGGCCAGAAGAGTTATGCTTGAGAATTGTGGAGGGGGTGGGGAATCATAGCAGCAGTCATGAGTATTTATCGCTTTTTACAGTTACCAGGTAAAACATTGATCAATTCTCTCAGCTGTTACCCAACAGCATTAATTTCTTGCTTTTGTACTAAATAAGAAAGCCATTTATTAAGCCCTAAAGATGTGTAGCAATTCATTTACAACTCCAAATCCAGTCACACCTGTAAAGTACTGCTGCTTGTATAGTTCTACAGCCTGGGAAACAAATTAAACTTTGGCACATACTTAAATTTTAACGTGCATTTGATTCACAACACTTGCTTGTTTTTATGGGCACACAACACGTGCGCTTCCACTTGGCTTAAGCTTACCGCAAAATTCCTATCTTCTAAGTATACAAAACATGGATTGAATAAATATAGGAGCCAGAGGAACTGGAATAATCTAATTTTGAATACTATCTGAGAAACACCTTGTCACAGTTCCGAGTCCAATTCACTGAAATAAACAGGGATTATGCCTTAGCCTTGTGCTGTTCTTTGACAATTCCCCTATATTTCAGCTGAGATTAAAGATACTTCTGATGGGTTGTGCTATTTATGAAGGCTGGTGTGGTATAATGCATTACACTGGGAACTACTATATTTAAACTACGTCAACAAAAAAGTAATATAACATCTACAATGATTTTCAATATCCACCTCGTTTCACTCAATGCCCAGGTAAGTTTACTTATAACAGATGTATCATGTAGTTTAATGTGCCATTTTCTTAATGCAGTCATTTGAAAATTCCACAGGTATTGTTAAATCTTGGTGTTGCAATGATGTAAAACATAATCTATTCTTTTACTTCCGGTACAGTCCATTTTAATATTTAAAATATTGAATACTTTTTAAGGTAGAAACTTAACTTTCCAAAAGCACATATTTGCCTTCAGAATCCTCTAGCACTGCCATAAGATCACAACCAATGAACAAAGTCCCTTCCCTCTTGTCTACATTTCAGAAATTTCCAATCATTTTTATATTATAATTAGCTCTTGATATCACTGCAATATCATTTTTTAAAATTATGGTCATTTAATCATATTTGATATTGTAATAGGGTTGCAATACCATTGATACCATTTTAAAACTATTTTCATGTAATACAGAAGCTACTTTATTCATTTACTTCTTAATTACTGTGACATGTGTCATTACTACCAATTTTATTTGTTACCTTTATACCTCACCTCTTTCTCTACAACAACCCTGTGTGGTAAAAGGTAAAGGACCTCTGGACGGTTAAGTCCAGTCAAAGGCGACTATGGGGTTGCAGCGCTCATCTTGCTTTCAGGTTGAGGGAGCCAGCGTTTGTCTGCATAGTTTTCTGGGTTATGTGGACAGCATGACTAAATCGCCTTAAAGCCAGTGTGCTGTAGTGGTTAAAAGTGTCAGACTAGGGACCTGGGAGACCAGGGCACACAGAAATGCCGTATACCTTCCCACTACAGCGCTGCTTTCAAACTGCTAGATTGGCAGGAGCTGGGAAAGAGCAACGGGAGCTCACCCTGTCTCAGGGATTCGAACCACCGTTCTGATCGGCAAGCGCAAGAAGCTCAGTGGTTTAGACCACAGTGCCACCCATATATCGTGTGGTAGATTAGCCTGAAAGACAGTGACTGACCCAAGGACCAAGTGGGGAACCCTGGTCTCCCAGGTCCCTAGTCTGACACTTTTAACCACTACAGCACACTGGCTTTAAGGCGATTGTGATGGCACATGAAGTCCAATACAGCTTGGTACTCAGTTACTTAAAGGATCGTCTGTCCCTTTTTCAGCTTAAAGGTAAAGGTAAAGGGAGCCCTGACCATTAGGTCCAATCGTAACCAACTCCGGGGTTGCGGCGCTCATCTTGCTTTATTGGCCGAGGGAGCCGGCGTACAGCTTCTGGGTCATGTGGCCAGCATGACTAAGCCACTTCTGGCGAACCAGAGCAGCGCACGGAAACGCCGTTTACCTTCCCGCCGGAGCGGTACCTATTTATCTACTTGCACTTTTGGGTGTGCTTTCAAACCGCTAGGTTGGCAGGAGCAGGGACTGAGCAATGGGAGCTCACCCCGTCACGGGGATTCGAACCGCCGACCTTCTAATCGGCAAGTCCTAGGCTCTGTGGTTTAATCCACAGCGCCACCCGCATCCCATACTTTATCAGCTTACCTGTCTGAAAACCATCAGTGGATACCCTTCATTGTGCTACATGGCCTGGTGAGATTTGTTGTGCTGAGACATGGGAGAGTGATTTCTCTGAGCTGGCACCCAATTTATGGAATGCCTTCCTCTCTATGATCTACCGGGAGCTGACTTTTTGCTTTCCAGTGCCAGGTGTTGATAATGTGTTACTCCCTGGACTGCGTGCTAAAATGTAGTTGGCTGTGTTCCGTAGACCAGTGGTTCCCAGTTGGTGCTCCGCGGACCCCTGGAGGTCCATGGCACCATTCATGTAACAAAAAACTACCATAGAGGTATCAAAATTTTCAAAAGTAGGGGGTCCATGGCTTGGCTTTTGAAAAGGAGGGGGTCTGCAATACTTAAGTTAATTGGGAACCATGGGCTATAGACTGTTAAGAGGCTGATTTGCTTTATTTGTCCTCATTTTATTGTATAATTCTATATATTACAGTGGTGCCCCGCAAGACAAATGCCTCGCAAGACGGAACACTCGCTAGACGAAAGAGTTTTCCGTTTTGGAGGCGCTTCGCAAAACGAATTTCCTATGGGCTTGCTTCGCAAGACGAAAATGTCTTGTGAGTTCCTGCGGGTTTTTTCCCCTCCCCCCCTTTTTCTAAGCCGCTAAGCCGCTTATCCGATAAGCCGATAAGCCGCTAAACCGCTAATAGCGCTAATCCGCTAAGCCGTCAATGGGCTTGCTTCGCAAGACGAAAAAACCGCTAGACGAAGAGACTCGCGGAACGGATTCTTTTCATCTTGCGAGGCACCACTGTATTGTTGGTTGTGGGGGGGGGGGTTAATTGCTGATTGCATCGCACCCCCACCCACCCTGGGATGGCTTGCAATGAAAGGCATGTCACACATATTTTAAATAAATTAAAATATTATTGTTATTTAAGGGTCACATACTCCACATGGCCAAGAATATACAAAAAGGCTGCAGCAAGAGTTAAACACTAGCCTCACAGAAAAGACTCTCCACTGGATGACACCAGCAGCTATGTGAATACACTTTACCAAGAATACCAGAAGGCTGGATGCTGCTGGAATATCTAGTCAGTCAGTTTTCACAACCAGCCAGCATCCGGGGCAGACCTCACCATAAAAGTAAGTGTGAAAATAGTTAGATGATAGATTCCAGATTTCCATGCCTCCGGTCTCCATTTCCGTATGTCACAAAAAGGCTCAATGGGTCATTATTTTGCTTCAGAAGCAAAATATCTCTTAAGGTCAGCTCTGACAGCATGTACAGTTGTATTGTCAGACAATGATCATCACAAGTACATCAGCAGAAAACCGCTACCTCTAAAGCTGTCGCACGCAGCACCCAAGGCTGACTGAAGACATTTATTCTTTAACTCTCACTGTAGTCAAAGGTTACTTACAACCGGCAGATGGAAACTGACTTCAAAAGAGCTTTGAAGAATCAAGGTCAGAGAGCTAATGCCCTGAGGATTTATAGCAGTCACGAAAAGGCATTGGCACATACAACTAATTAGACACATTGGATGGTGGCTATTAGCTATGACACCCATGTTCACGTAGCCTAATATATATAAAATATGTAGATACTTATTTATAAATGGCTAACAAAAAGTGGTATGCAACACGCTTAACAAAAAATGAAGGTCAAAATACAATCAGTAGAGCAAAACAAGTAATAATCAAATATACGCTGAGCAGCAAAAATGAGATACCAAGCCATATTGCTATTTCCCAAAGGTTTATTTAAAAAGAAATGTTTTTAACACGTGTCAGAAACCACAGATAGACTCATGTTGAATGTCCACAGGGAGTGTGTTCCAGAGTGTAGGCACCATTATGGAAAATGATCTCTTCTGAGTAACTGCCAGGTGGAGCTCATGAACGTGCAACCGTACCAGGAGGGCCTCTTTGAATGACCATCATGACCAGGAACAATAAGGGAGAAGGTGGTCTCTCACATAAACATGTTCTATACTAAGGGAACTCTGGGAGAGGTGAGTGAGGGGAAGTTCTGTTGTGCAGCCAGCTAGGACTGCTCATGCTAGTGGAACTGTTTAGTTTCACATTGCCTGTTATTATTTTTGGAGAGGGTTGTTTGAGATAGTGTAGAATACTGCCTTCCAGTGTTTAAAAACTGTGCTCACAATCAGTTGCACTCAGCTAAGTCCTACTCAGAAGGAAACCTATTAGCTTCAATGGGTCTACTCCGAGTAGGAGTAGCATACACTACCCATTAACAATATTTTATATGAAAAACAGTAAGAGAGGAACTAATATTGCAAACTAAGGGGGCAACTCTATATGCACTTATGTGGATAAGCAACCATGGAGTAAATGAGATTTAATTTATTCTGAGTTGACATGCATAGGAATTAGATATGCACAGGAAGAAGTGGATAACTCAGTTGGTTAGAGCACAATGCCAAGGTTGCAGGTTTAATCCCCATATGAGACAGCTGCATATTCCTGCATTGCAGGAGTTGGGTCCCATCCAACTCTACAATTCTATGATGCTATGATTGCCCTGTAAAACAGTGGGGTCTGCTGCTAAAACCCTAACCAGGTTTAGAAGAGAAATTTCTTAACTTATCAGTGAAGACGGAGGAGGAGGTCCAGGCAGATATGCCAAGGAAGAAGCTGCAAGGTATTTGAATGAAGACTCTCTCACATATCCCAACACACTTTTGCCTGAATAACTGTTAGAAGAGAATCTTCATCAGATCATAGGGGACTGGCACCATGATACAAGAGCTAGTGGTCCTTGAGATAGGCAGGACTTAAGCAATTTAGGGCTTTAAACGTGACCACAAACATCTTGAACTGTGCCTGGAAACTAAATGGTAACAAACACTCCTGCAAGCATGGGAATCCACAGGAATGTTTTGGGGGAGGTGCTGAGAGGAGGTAACAGGTCAATTTCTTACAAAAAAAGGAGTAGTGTCTGTACATTTGGTCTCATATCTCAGGTTTTACAAATGGTAGAAATGCAATGTTCTTTTAATGAAAGCTGGAAATTATGGTTGTGGGAGAGCTTGCCCCCACCATGGCCTCCCATGGCTGTAAGTATGCTTCTACCATGAACCTAGCTGCCACATTCTGGACCAACTAAAGTTTCCAGAGACTTCTCAGAGGCTGCACCCATAACAGAGCATATTACAAATCCAATCAAGGTAGGATTAGTCTAACCACTGCTAGGGGTATCCTGCTCAATGATGCTAACTGGCTGTTATATCAATTAAGCTGGTATCTCTGTAAAATTCATCTGATTTCCCTTCTACTACTCACAAAACCAGATTACTCCAATATCAGAAAAGGTAATTGTTCAAGGATTTTCAATTACCATCAT
The DNA here is from genome assembly GCF_964252035.2 of Podarcis erhardii. Taxonomy (NCBI): domain Eukaryota; kingdom Metazoa; phylum Chordata; class Lepidosauria; order Squamata; family Lacertidae; genus Podarcis; species Podarcis erhardii. The sequence continues at coordinate 31,498,921 of NC_138505.1, read as the reverse complement.
TTGCTTACAATGAAATAAGGCCATTTTGCATTTGGTAAATTAACATTTAAAAGCTTATTTCTGAATATAGTCAACACTGACCATTTTGCATTCACCTTAATGCTTTCCTCGGGAGTACTGTTGAGTATTGTACTTAACAGCTTTCAATTGCCTTCTGCAGGGTGAAATGGCCAGGTGCTAACAACATTATACATAGTTCTACACATATTTAGCAAAAAGAAAACATTTTAGAACAGAAGTCACCAAGGAAAAACACAAGCCTGTTCTTAAGAGTGCAGAATCTCCACTGGTTTGGTTTGCAGTACTAAAACACAACACTTTCAATCAATTATTTCCTAAAGGGCTGCTGATTTTGGCAAGAGCAGCAGGAAAGACAGCACTCTATCAATCACTGGTTTTGGAACAGACATGGTATCATAACCTATTCCACTACAATATTCTGAAATAGGGGAGAATGCAGGCAACACAGATTTGCTCAAGGAACATGTGTGGAACCTGTGGCCCTCCAAATGTTGGATTACAGCTCCTATTCCTGACCATTGGCAATGCTGGCTGGGGCTGATGGGAGTTGGAATCTAGCAACATCTGGAGGGCTACAGTTCTCCACCTCGGGCCTAAGGCATTTTAAAAATGTGTGATAGTGTATCAGAGCAATAAACTGAGCACTGTTTTCTTGCACAGACTTTTGAGGGAGATGCCACGCTAGAAACCTGGGTTCTGATACACTTGAATACCAAACTCTCATATTTTTTAAAAGGCAAGATAAAAAGGTATAACATACAAACAAATCAGTCCTTTGCTGACAGGTAGTCCTGAGTACAGAGCTTCCATCCACAGAGTTCCCAAGCATATCATGAAAAGCTCACTCATTACAGAACTGTAAAGCGCTGGGGATATTTTGGGGTTTTGGTGTGTAACACAACTTCATTTTCAGAACTTAAGTTTCTGAACCTCACAGTTGCAGAAAAATAAACACACAATGCTACTATGCACCCTGAAAAGTCATTTCGCCCAATGTAAAAGAATAAAAAGGATTGCCGTTCCTTTCTTGCTTTTCTACACCAAGCCTCCTCCTGTGCATTTAATGTGCAGCTCAACATGGAAATAGTAGATGTTTATGTTATACCAAGGTATAAGGTAAGCCCCATTGAACTCAAAGGTGAGTAAAAACAAAATAAAAAAATTCCTTCCAGTAGCACCTTAAAGACCAACTGAGTAAAGGTGCTACTGGAAGGAATTTTTTTGGAAGGAATTTTTTTATTTTGTTTTGACCATGGCAGACCAACACGGTTACCTATCTGTCAAAGGTGAGTAGACAGGATTGTCTAGCAGAGTATAAGGATTGTGATTAAGCTTTCCCCATTACTTTACCTCAAAGCAAGGAACAACTTCTTTGCCAACTTTATTTTCTCATGCCAGGCTTCTGCGTAAAGATGCAGGCCCAGTAAAGAATTAAAGAAAGGTTTGCAGCTGCGGTTATGGTGGGGGTGGAGTGGGAATCCTAATCTCCTCTTCTGCTCTTATTTGGTATGCAGAATCAGCAGGTGGACAGTTTCAAGGACTTGAAGACAAACACTATTACCTGATTGCTACTGACCAAATAGCTGCTAAAGGTGCTGCTAAATTCAAAAGTTGATTACACTTGTGACACTTAAAAGAAAATGTGTGGAGTTATCATTGTTCAAAGGTACCTGCCTGATCTCCTGCACAAGCCCACATTGGAATCCACTCAGTTGTGCAAATTTAAGCATAGATTTTAACCGTATGTTATGATGGAGATCCATGGTTACATTTTAAAAGAATAAATTGAAAGGGGTCTCCATAGAGGGGTCTTAATTTGTCCACAATGGCAGCACTATTGTGGTGCTGTTTTGCTGATCAGAATTACTCCCCCAGCTGCTATTTGCCCTGTGAGGGTCTTGGACTGAAATAAAGTGACAACTCCCTCCCTCTTGCATTTTTCATTTTTAAAAATAAATAAATAAACCACAAAATACAAGGACAGTTCTTCTACATCAGGCATCCCAAACTCAGCCCTCCAGCTGTTTTGGGACTACAATTCCCATCATCCCTGACCACTGTTCCTGTTAGCTAGAGATGATGGGAGTTGTAGTCCCAAAACCGCTGGAGGGCCGAGTTTGTGGATGCCTGTTCTACATAATGGCCCACACTAATAGAGAAAGCCTAAGGTGTACTGCTTCAAAATGAGGTCAATAACTAAAAAAATATTTATGTAACATCACTATCACATCTTTCCCTATGGAATTCAAGGCAGCACACATGAAGTTCCCAGCAGACGTCAAAAGGGTTATCATTAGCAAGGATTGCTAAACTTGTATCACTTTGTTACAACTGAAGTTCCCCCTTTCCTCCCAGGAAATCAAAGTTACATATGTGGTGTGTGGCCCTTCAGTTTTATCCTCACTACAACCCTGAGAGGTGGTTTGGGCTAAAAGACGGTGATTGGGCCAAAATTAGAGTGAATTTCCGTACTAAACAATGATTGACCCTGGATCTTCCAAGTCATGTGACTTTCTATCCCCAAAGTAGAAAAACAGCACGACGTTTTTCCATACCTCAAGCAGAACTCCTGGGAATAAACACCTGTGTTTCCAATGGTTGTTTTCAGAACTGTAGTTTGTATTTTTTCTGCTTCCTTCCCCAACCCATATTTCTTGTTTGCCATGTCTTTTCAATTGTAAGGGTAAGAAATATCTTACTACAGGATTTCATAAGCTGCTCTGGCCACCTTTTTGGCTAATCAGCAGGGACAAAAGTGCTTCAAATCAATAAAACAATTTACGACTCTTTTTTTCAATACAGAGAAAATACAAATTGAAGCAAGTCAATACACACAAGGGTGGGGGGAGAAGAACGCATGAGAGAGAGAGAAAGTCCACAACTCTTTCCCCAAAAAGGTTACTTTTCAACAGATAGGGGGATCTGTTACATTTGTTTGATGCTGAACAAGGCTCCTTCAGATGAGCCTCCATCTGTAATCTGTGAAGTCCAACACCTCACTGAGGACTATGCATTGTTGTACACTAATCAACAAAGTGTAACATCCTTGCTATTTTGCTTTACTGTGTAAGTTGCTTTGAGGCACTTGAATGCAAAAGTGAAACAAAAATAATAATTCTCAGAGAGGTGGTCTCATTGGCATAAATGGACCTAACAACTGGATAAGCTCAGTTGGTAAAGCATGAAACACCGTATTTTTCGCTCTATAAGACGCACCAGACCACAAGACGCACCTAGTTTTTGGAGGAGGAAAACAAGAAAAAAAATATTCTGAATCTCAGAAGCCAGAACAGCAAGAGGGATTGCTGCACAGTGAAAGCAGCAATCCCTCTTGCTGTTCTGGCTTCTGGGATAGCTGTGCAGCCTGCATTCGCTCCATAAGATGCACACACATTTCCCCTTACTTTTTAGGAGGGGAAAAGTGAGTCTTATAGAGCAAAAAATACGGTACTTGATCTCAGGGTTGTGGGTATAAGCCCCACGTTGGGCTTTAGTTTCCTGCATTGTAGGAGGTTGGACCAAATGACCCTAGCGGTCCCATCCAACTCTACAATCCTACGATTCCAATTTAGTTGTGACCATTCATTTCATTTTGCTCCCTAAGTCGCTTTGAGGCACTGGAGTGCAAGAGGGCAACTAATAAATAATGATGATATTCAAGAATTGGTCCCATTGGAAAGGAGCAAGCAAGTTTTCTCCTGCTCCGGAGGGCAGGACTTGAACGAAGTTACAAGAACGGAGATTCCGACTAAACATACGGGGAAACTTTCTGATGTTAAGAGCTGTTCGACAGTGGAACGGACTCCCTCGGGAGGTGGTGGACTCTCCTTCCTTGGAGGTTTTAAAGCAGAGGTTGGATGGCCATCTGTCATTGGATGCTTTAGCCCCATGGTTCCCGTGGGACACACGCCCCACAAGGGGAGCAACTTGATTTTTAAAGGGGGGCAATTCAAGAATGAGTTATTAACAGTTAATGGCCTTTTAGGCTTCCTCCACGGAGTTCACTTTCCGAATAATAAGAATTATATGTCACGTGGGGGGAGGGTGCACCAGGATTTTAGAGATGCTTAGGGGGGCAAAGGGACGCGGGTGCCGCTGTGGGTTAAACCACAGAGCCTAGGGCTTTCCGATCAGAAGATTGGCGGTTCGAATCCCCGCGTCGGGGTGAGCTCCCGTTGCTTGGTCCCAGCTCCTGCCAACCTAGCAGTTCAAAAGCACATCAAAGTGAAGTAAATAGGTACTGCTCTGGCGGGAAGGTAAGCAGCTTAGTCATGCTGGCCACATGACCCGGAAGCTGTACGCCGGCTCCCTCAGCCAATAAAGCGAGATGAGCGCCGCAACCCCAGAGTCGGCCACGACTGGACCTAATGGTCAGGGGTCCCTTTACCTTTACGTGGGCAAAAAAAAGGTTGGGAACCGCTGATCTACAGCAAAAGGAAAGAGCCTCACAGCTTAGATAGGGAGACTGGGCTGAGGGTCTGCAGAAGGTACACAATCAGGAGTTAACTGGAGCATGAGCTTAGCCAAGGTGGGGAGGCAGTCGCTCCCCACCCTCAGCCAAGGTTGGGAACCACTGCTTTAGCCGAATATATCCTGCATTTCAGGGGGTTGGACTAGAAGACCCTTGGTGCCTCTTCCAATCCTATGAATCTATTTCTGAAGGAGCGTCTCCACCCCCATTGTTCTACCCAGACACTGAGGTCCAGCACTGAGGGCCTTCTGGCGGTTCCCTCACTGCAAGAATCCAAGTTACAGGGAACCAGGCAGAGGGCCTTCTCAGCGGTGGCACCTGCCCTGTGGAACACCCTCCCACCAGATGTCAAAGAGAACAACAACTACCAGACTTTTAGAAGACATTTGAAGGCAGCCCTGTTTAGGGAAGCTTTTAATGTTTGATGCATTACTCTATTTTAATATTTTGTTGGAAGCCGCCCAGAGTGGCTGGGGAAGCCCAGCCAGATGGGCGGGGTATAAATAATAAATTATTATTATTATTACTATTATTATGAATGAATGTACCCAAGTTTGTCAAGGGATGGGGGTGGCGCTGTGGGTTAAACCACAGAGCCTAGGACTTGCCGATCAGAAGGTCAGCAGTTCGAATCCCCGTGACAGGGTGAGCTCCCGTTGCTCGGTCCCTGCTCCTGCCAACCTAGCAATTCGAAAGCGCATTAAAGTGCAAGTAGATAAACAGGTACTGCTCTGGCGGGAAGGTAAACGGCGTTTCTGTGCGCTGCTCTGGTTCACCAGAAGCGGCTTAGTCATGCTGGTCATGACCCGGAAGCTGTACGCTGGCTCCCTCGGCCAATAAAGCGAGATGAGCGCCGCAACCCCAGAGTTGTCCGTGACTGGACCTAATGGTCAGGGGTCCTTTTACCTTTATGATGATGATGATAATAATAATAATAATAATTTTTTATTTATACCCCGCCCTCCCCAGCCAAGGCCGGGCTCAGAGCGGCTTACAAACAATAATAAAAACAAGAAGAATGATTACAACTTAAAAACAAAAATAAAATACAACATTAAAATAATGGAACATTAAAATATTAAAATGTAGCCTCATCGCAGGAGAAGGAAAAGAAAAAGAGAGGGGGGGGGAGGGAATCAAATTGGCTCCAAGCCAAAGGCCAGGCGGAACAACTCTTTCTTACAGGCCGTGCGGAAAGAAATCAGATCCTGCAGGGCCCTGGTCTCATGAGGCAGAGCGTTCCACCAGGCTGGAGCCAGAGTTGAAAAGGCCCTGGCTCTGGTTGAAGCCAATCTAACTTCCTTAGGGCCAGAGACCACTAGGGTGTTGCTATTTATGGACCTTGAGGCTCTCCGTGGGGCAGACCGGGAGAGGCGGTCCCGTAGGTACGAGGGTCCTAGGCCGTGAAGGGCTTTAAAGGTCAGAAGCAGCACCTTAAATCTGACCCTGTACTCCACCGGGAGCCAGTGCAGCTGGAAAAGCACTGGGTGAATATGCTCCCATGGCAGAGACCCCGTGAGGAGCCTCGCTGCAGCATTCTGCACCCGCTGGAGTTTCTGGGACAGCTTCAAGGGCAGCCCCGCGTAGAGCGAATTACAGTAGTCAAGCCTGGAGATGACCGTCGCATGATGAATGAATGGACCCAAGTTTGTCACGCCCATTCATTCCAACGGGTCTGCTCCGAGTGCCGCCAACAGCCAAGGCAGCCCTAAGTCAAGAGCCCTCCATCCCTCCGCGGAGAAGGGAAGCCGCGCCCCACCCATCCAAACGTCAGCAGCCGCTTCCCAGCATTGGAAGCGGGAACTGGACGGAGGGAAGAGCCGCTTCTTTCCTCGCCCACAGCCAGGTCCTCGTGCCAGGGCGCCGCCGGGCCCCGCCCTCAGCCGCCCGGTTCGCCTCCCGGCGCCAAACCGCCCTCAGCCGCCTCTCCTCTCCCACTTACCCCCTCAGAAGGCTAAGCGCGCAAGAACCGCCGAGCTCCCTTCGACCCGCTTCCGGGAACACAGCCCACCTCGCAACAACGGCCGCGCTCATTCGCCGCTCGGGTCTGACCACGCCCGGCGCCCGCTCATTGGCCAGGTTTGAACGCACCTCGCGCCGGCCCCTCCCTCGACCCCGCCTCCTTCTTCCTTTTTTTGCTCCTCGCTGATTGGCTGGCTTCGCCAAGAGCCGCTGAAAGCCTCTCCGGCTTCTAGAAGAGGCGTGGCTTTTTCCTTTGGGTAATCTGCTTTAGGTAGGGAATGTTTTCCCTGGCTGTTCCCTCCTCCTGCTCGGCCCTTTCTCTCCCTTTCAAATAAAATAAAATAAAATAAAATAAAATAAAATAAAATAATAAATAAATAAATTTATTTATTTATTTATTTATTTATTTATTTATTTATTTATTTTTCTGTAAATGTCTTTTTTTGGGGGTGGGGGAGAAAATATATACGGTATATATAACATTTTTGATTTTGCATGCACAGAAAATAGAGTTTTTGAAAAAAAAAATTATGCAAATATAAGAGGGAAATAAATCATAAGTTTAATAGAAATAGATAAAAGCAGTACCGGTACTTTTTTCTGGGGGGACACACCCCTAAACATTTTGTGAATCTTTGTACTTTTGTCCATTTACTGTATTTGTTTTTCCCAATCTGAACTATAAAATGGTGATTTTCTTGAGTCAAAATGAGAGTTACCCTAAACATTTTTTTAAGGGGAAAAAAGCACTTGCCGATCAGAAGGTCGACGGTTCGAATCCCCGCAACAGGATGAGCTCCCGTTGCTCGGTCCCAGCTCCTGCCAACCTAGCAGTTCAAAAGCACGTCAAAGTGCAAATAGATAAATAGGTACTGCTGCGGTGGGAAGGTAAACGGCGTTTCCGTGCACTGCTCTGGCTCGCCAGAAGCGGCTTAGTCATGCTGGCCACATGACCCGGAAGCTGTACGCCAGCTCCCTCGGCCAATAAAGCGAGATGAGCGCCGCAACCCCAGAGTCGTCCATGAGTGGACTTAACGGTCAGGGGTCCCTTTACCTTTACCTTTACAATAGGATAGGTAGAGAGTTATACAGTGGGTTGAAGACAATGGAATACAGAAGAGAATAGGAGGGAGGAGAAGACACACAACATAATTAGGTGTATAAGATTGAATGCACCAAAATTCTGTTACATGCTGGATGCAGACTTAAGTTGTGTGCATATTTTATTTTTGCTTTTTATATCATACCTTTCCTCCCAAAGCTCAGGGTGGTGCACAAAGCTCCTCCCTTCTCTATATTATTCGCTTAACAACCTTGTGAAGTAGGTTAGGGCTGAGAGATGGTGACTAACCCAGTGAGCTTCATGGTTTTCAGTTTGGCATAGTGGGCAGTTTAGGTTTCTCTCTCTTTCTCTCTTTTAAACCCAATACATTAGAGTTTGAGGGGAGGGGAAGGTGCTATTATGTGCCCACTTATGTGAAATTGCATTTCAATAAATTCATGCATGCTATTAGCATTCACCAGTTGTGGATGCTGAGACAATGAAAATTAAGGCCCATAAACAATTTTCTGGGGGTAAGTCCCACTGAATACAGTGGGACTTACCTTCTGGGTATTACACACATATTTTTTAAGTCTCATAAAGTCGTCATCTCCCCCCTCCCCCCCAAAAATCTAAATGCTTTACAGGTATGAGGCTAGGATTGCCATCTTTCAAAAAGTAAAAACCAGGACATCCTGAAAGTTGTTGAGGTTTTTTCCCCCTGATTGACTTGCGTAAGATCCAGGACAAAGTGCCACCTTTCGGAAATTTCTCCCTGGACGTCAATTCCACCTTTGAAATCCCAATAATGTCTGCGGAAATCTGGACGTACGGCAGTTCTATTGAGGCCAGATCTCACAAAGAAAGCAGTGAGTCAAAGGTTGCAGACCATGGATAGCTCCAAGTGAACAACTTGTTCACATAAAGTTGGGAGCATACTGAGGTCTTTTTTGGCTATATTCACACCATACTCGTAAAGCACCACTTTAAATGTTCATGGCTTCCTTCAATGTATTCTGGGAGCTGTAGTTTGTTAAATGTGCTGAGAGTCCTTAGGAGACCCTATTCCTCTCACAGAGCTACAGTTTCCTCATAAGAAGAACTGACTGTTAAACCACTCTGAGGATTGTAACTCTCTGAGGGTAATGAGGTGGGGTGTCTCTCTCAGCTTACAAAATTATTTGGGGGCAGCCATGCCTGTTTAAAGTGGTATCATAATGATTTAAATGGTTTGTGCAAATGTGGTCTAACCCTTCATCTCCCGACTATCTCCTCAGGCTCCACCCACTTGTAGAGGCCATCAAAATCTTAAAGGACCACTTCATTAGCTTAAATACAGGACTGATGAATGCAGTGGTTCCTCAAGCTCAGTATAAGGCACCCATGAGGGTCCAGGCTCTGGTCCTGGCAGACTGAGAGGTTCTTGTCTGACAGGAGAAGGGAGAAAGGTTGTTTTCTGCTGCTCCAGAGAAGCGGACACGGAGCAATGGTTCCAAACTACAAGAAAGAAGATTCCACCTAAACATTAGGAAGAACTTCCTGACAGTAAGAGCTGTTCGACAGTGGAATTTGCTGCCAAGGAGTGTGGTGGAGTCTCTTTCTTTGGAGGTCTTTAAGCAGAGGCTTGACAACCATATGTCAGGAGTGCTCTGATGGTGTTTCCTGCTTGGCAGGGGGTTGGACTCGATGGCCCTTGTGGTCTCTTCCAACTCTATGATTCTATGATTCTAGCTTCAGTCACAATCAGTTCAAAGCCTTGAACTTGATCAGCCTCCTTAGCTGCTGCATCAGATTCTGTGTCTGGTTTGCTTCTGCATTCAGGTGTCATGCCACAACCTGTGGTTCTCCAGATGTTGTGGAACTATAGCTCCCATTAAATAAAATTATCAAGTCTTTGAAACTCTCCCAAAGGCATATTCCATGGAGAAAAAGGCAAGGCTCATCAGGAAATGCAGGACCACGGAGAGCTCCAAGTGAGCAACTTTCTCCACAAAGGTTTTCAGGCTCCACTCCACTTCTGTTTCATAACCTCTCTTTCGATGTGCTCCCTGCCCCACTGGATGCCTTCCATTTTATAGCCTCCCTCCTGGAGTGTTCCTTGTGCCCATGGGACTGGTGATTTGTGGGGGGAAGCATCTTGTTCCTCAGAGGAAGGCGCTTGAGAGAGTCTGGGTTCTGGCTCTACAGGCCCTGGTGGTCTAAGGGTTTCCTCTGGGAGCTTCTATCCAACAGTCTTTGATGCAAGGACCTCCCTATCGTGGATTTTTTAAATAAAGGTGGTTTTTTTTTTACTTTTGCAAGTATTTCCTCTGATTCTGTGGATACCTCCCTCTTGTTCAAATCAGTGCCATTTTGGGAACAAAACTGGGAAATGTTATAGTGTATCTAAAGTCAGTATTATTATTCTTTAAAGAAAATAAACTATTCACCAGCTATGGGTTCCTCCTCCTTAATGGGCTGACAGTTTGGCTAGCAAGATTAAATTAGTCTATTAAGCTCATGAAAATATTATGCAGATTGAGTGGGAAAATCCAAACCTGCTGGAGTTCTCCTTTGCATAATACATTCTAATTGTGACTGCAGAACAATTTACCTGCTCTGGATTTTAAGGATGTTTTGTTACTGTGGTTGGAAGAATTATATTGTTATGATGGCCTCTGTTGTACACATCACGCACCAATTGCAAAACAGTAGCCGGAATAAACACACAGGCAGCATTTCAGTGTGAAATTGGTTTCCAAGGCGAAACAGCTCTGATCAAGTCAAGCTGCAGTATCTATTAGTGCACACGGAGCTACAATTGATTATTTAATGTATGTGCAGTACTTTGAGGCAGAGAACACTCATCGTTTCTCAGGGATGACTCTGTAACTTACTATATTGAGACCAGCAGATAATTTTGATGTTAAGCAGAAGAGATTACATTGGGAAGCAGTGCCTCAGAAAATGCTTTTGAATGGTTGATTAGAGTATAGCGAAACATGTCATAAGCTATCACTCAAGAGCCCAGCAAAATGAGGTTGTTTACTGCAGGTGGATTTGGATTAAAGGTGGTGTAGAATTGTTCTGAGATAGCTTAAGGTAGTCTCTTGGAATATTCAGATTTGCATTACTGAGGCAGCCTTGGTGATAAATGCCAGTGAGTGGTGGGAGCAATTTGCTTTTTTTTAAAAAAATAAAAAATTCATGTTTTGCACCTGTCATCACAATTTTTGTTATGGGGAGGCGACTGCGCCTTTAATCACACAAAAAGGAAAAAACAAGATGGTATGCAACATAATCTGATTCATGTTTTTACTTGGAAAGTAAGCCTAGTTGTATTCAAGGAGATTACTCTCTGGTAAGAGAATACATAGGAGTGCAGCCATCCAACCTGTGCATGTTTACTTGGGACCCTGAAATTTGCAATGTTTACAGAAAATGTTTATGGTGGGAATCATATGTGGAGAGTGGAATCTTTCCAAAAGCAGCCTGATGAGGACTGAAGATGCTTAGCAGCCACAATATACTGACAGACTGGAATGGAGTATCCTGAAGAAGGCACACCAAGGTGGAACAATGGGCTCTGCACTGCAACTTTTTGTTGCAGGTCCTACTTGTAAGGACTGGATTATTGTGCTCCTATCATGAATTTAAAATAATATACTGTTTGTAGGATGTGCACAAACACATACACAATTGTTATGTTGTGTTGTTGTTGTTATTTGGATTTGTTGGTAGTTTTATCTTGCCCAGGGCAACCCAAAGTGATTTACAAACAACCAAATAAACAGACAAAACCCCCACATAGATACATTAAAACGAAGAGGTAAAATAAATACATCAACAACGTCCCACTAATAGGCCACTAATAGTTACAACATCAAAGGTCTGGTTTTAGAGGAAAGTTTTTGCCTGGCACATTATGTATACAGGGCCTTCTTTCTAGTGATGTCAGGTGAAAATTCAAGCACTTGCCAAAATTATAATAACACAGGTATCTTCTTAGCATCAATTTGTCCAACTGACACACAATGAACACAATGAACATCATGGGAGCTTTTATTATCAATGTTGAGGGCAAGTGAATGTATTTTTATTGATAACCAAGGGTGTGGAGTGTGTCTATCTCCATGAGTGTGTGCTAATGTATGTGCATTTAGCTATTGAAAAATGTATTGGCCAGAAAACACAGTTCACAACAGATCCATCAAAGTTTTGATCTGGTTCTTCACAAACTTTTAAGGCATTGGAGTTTAGTGCAGGAAACAGGGAGATGAGTTTACAACCCATCTCAGCCATTAAAGTCTTATTTTATCTAGATGACTATGTGGACTCCATTACTTGATTTTAAACATGGTGTGTTGGTCCAAAAGGAGGGGTATGAATGAATGAAATCTTTATTGCTAAAAGCTATAAGCCGTCACAATTGGTAAAGGAAGGGTAGCATTGGTATATAGGTGATAACTCTGTAGGAATGGGATCATGTCAGGTTTTGTTTTGCTGTTGAAAAAAATATGCCCGGTGTTTCACTGCAGGAGGTAGGAAGTCCACAGCCCTCAAAGAACACAAATGGGTTCCTGAAGCAGTGTTGTTAGCAGAGGCAAAAGCCTTGCTGGCATTTGCAACTTTAGAAAAACAACTCAGTTTACTGTTGCCGCATGATTTGTGTTAACAGCAAGGATGTCCCCATGACCTATACATGAAAGTTGTATTATTATTTTTTCAAGTTACCTTAGCTATAATCATTAATCAGTGCTGGATTTATGTATAAGCTAAACAAGCTATAGCTTAGGGCCCCACTTTCTTGGGGGCCGCCAGAAAATTTAAAGGAAAAAAACAACCTGGGCGCACATTTCCAAAATACAAGATAAAAAAACAAATAAAACAAAACCTACATACAGCAACAGTGTTTTGTAGGCTCCTATGTGGTAAGTAATGGCCCCTGACTGCTAGCCTGCTCCCTAAAATATCACTGGTTTGCTCATTAATTGTATTTCAGTTCACCAATTACTTTGATAAAATACATATTTTGTTATGTGCAAATGGCTTTAGATACCTATTAGGTCCATAAATTACCATATAGCATATATTCAACACAAAAAACACCAACAATTTGTTGTTGACAAAGGACAGCTGGACATATAAAGGGCCCCATATAAAGGGTGGTGCTGTGGGTTAAACCACAGAGCCTAGGGCTTGCCGATCAGAAGGTCGGCAGTTTGAATCCCCGCGACAGGGTGAGCTCCCGTTGCTCGGTCCCTGCTCCTGCCAACCTAGCAGTTCGAAAGCACATTAAAGTGCAAGTAGATAAATAGGTACCGCTCCAGCGGGAACGTAAACGGCATTTCTGTGTGCTGCTCTGGTTCGCCAGAAGTGGCTTAGTCATGCTGTACGCCGGCTCCCTCGGCCAATAAAGCGACTGGACCTAATGGTCAGGGGCCCCTATACCTTTATCTTCTGTAGCTTAGGGCCTCATCATACCTAAATCCGGCCTTGATCATCATCACCATCAACTACATCACATGCATGGAATAGGAAGGGGTAAAATGGGTGTGTGCCATCTCTGACCAACGATGCCACAGATACTGATAAGCATCAATGCTGCCCATGCCAGCAAATTTCACACTGTACTCGCTAGTGCAGGCATGGAAATCCCTGTAACCTTCCTGGTGGTGCTAGACAACAACTGCCATCATCCCTGGCCATTGGCCATGCTTGCCACGGCTGATGGGAATTGGAGTTCAATAGCATTGGGAGGATCATATATTTCCCAGTGTTGCACTTCCACAATGGAAACACACATGTGTGATATTCAATAGTGTATTTGGGCAGGGAGGTGATTTTGCAGCTCCCTAAGCATTTAGGTGAGAGACGCGGGTGGTGCTGTGGGTTAAAACACAGAGCCTAGGGCTTGCCGATCAGAAGGTTGGGGGTTCAAATCCCCACGACGGGGTGAGCTCCCATTGCTCGGTCCATGCTCCTGCCAACCTAGCAGTTTGAAAGCATGAAGTGCAAGTAGACAAATAGGTACTGCCCCAGCAGGAAGGTAAACAGTATTTCTGTGCGCTGCTCTTGTTCGCCAGAAGCGGCTTAGTCATGCTGGCCACATGACCCAGAAGCTGTATCCCAGCTCCCTCGGCCAATAAAGCGAGATGAGCGCCGCAGCCCCAGAGTCGGCCACGACTGGACCTAATGGTCAGGGGTCCCTTTACCTTTAAGCATTTAGGTGAGGACTGTTTGTGCTGTGACAATTGTAGTGATCCCGACACATTTGTTGCCAGTATTAAAAATAACTTCTAGAAAGGGCTACATACATCGGATGGCCAGGCAGGCTTGAGCAAATTGCACCATCAGCCTCGGTTCCTGAGCTGTACAATAGGAATAACAGTGCCCTCTCTCTCACAGTGTTGTTTTTGTGGCTGCCTCTTTTGAAAGCGGAGGGTGACAGCCTACATTACAAAGCTGTTTGAACCCACATCCTAGCTGAGCTCCTGACACCATTCAAGGCATCACATGCCTACTCTGGATTTTTCCCTGGGAAGCCTGCAAATGTCAACAAATGGACTCTAGTACCTGCGAGGATGAGAAGATTCATTGTCTATTGAAATCAAATGACCCTTTCTGGAGAGGTTTAGTCAGGGGTTATTAGCTGTTCTTCCCATTTCCCAGATTGGTGACCTGTTCCAGTGGAGCTTCTGTAGCTGATGCACAAACACAGGATAAAATGTGTCTGCGGAAGGCCATCCAGGGACCTAGAATACAGAGTTGTGGGGAGGAGATGGAGAGAAAGAATGAGCCACCGACTGACTGAAACTGCTTTGACAGACAATCGGATTACCCAACCCAAAGAGAGCAGCAGCCACAAGAGCGTCTGACAAGACAGATCCCACCAATCGGGTGGTGGTCGCTGGGTATAAGAGAACCAATCCACAGACACAGCTGTAAAAACTGGGATGGTGAGTGGGGAGTCTGTCTGCGGCTCCCTCTGCTTGAAGCCACAAATGCAAGTGAGAATACTTAAGAAGGAGCCCCATGGTGTTCAGTGGAGTAGGGGCTGTGAGCCTAACTTTTACTTACACGGGAGTAAACCGCCGTGGAATTCTATAGGACCAGGGCTGGATTTAGGTTTGATGAGGCCCTAAACTACTGAGGGTAATGGGGCCCTTTATATGTCCAGCTGTCCTTTGTCAACAACAAATTGCCGCTGTTTTTTGTGTGTTGAATATATGCTCTATGGTAATTTATGGACCTAATAGGTATCTAAAGCCATTTGCACATGCAGAATGTAAAAAGGTAAAGGTAAAGGACCCCTGACAGTTAAGTCAGGTCACAAATGACTATGGGGTTGCGGCGCTCATCTCACTTTACTGGCAGAGGGAACCGATGTTTGTCCACAGACAGTTTTTCTGGGTCATGTGGCCAGCATGACTAAGCCGCTTCTGGCAAAAACAGAGCAGTGTATGGAAACGCCGTTTACCTTCCCGCTGGAGGGGTACCTATTTATCTACTTGCACTTTTGGGTGTGCTTTCGAACTGCTAGGTTGGCAGCAGCAGGGACCGAGCAACGGGAGCTCACCCCGTCGTGGGGATTCAAACTGCCAACCTTCCAACTGGCAAGCCTTAGGCTCAGTGGTTTAGACCACTGTAGATAAATAGGTACTGCTCCGGTGGGACGGTAAACGGCATTTTTGTGCGCTGCTCTGGTTTGCCAGAAGTGGCTTAGTCATGCTGGCCACATGACCTGGTAGTTGTACGCTGGCTCCCTCAGCCAGTAAAGCGAGATGAGCACCACAACCCCAGAGTCGTCCGCAACTGGACCTAATTGTCAGGGGTCCCTTTACCTTTAAGTCCTTTGGAACAAATAGGAACTTGCTGGGATCAGACCGGGGCAGGGAACGAGGGAAGAAGGAAATGAAATAAAAAAGCATTGCTTGGCAGAATATCTAGCAATAGCACATTGACTCATGCTCATTGGGGCTTACTCCCAGGTCAGCGTTCAGGGGATTGCAACTGGTTTAAAGCCAAACTTGTTTCAAATTGTACCCGGTTTGAAAACGAAGCCTTTTGAGTGTGGTGTTGCAGTTGTGGAGAGCCTCGCACCAGGGTTCAAATCGCCCCCTCCCAGCCACGAAGCTCATTGGGTGACCTTGGGCTAGGCAGTTTCTTAGCCTAACCCACCTCACAGGGTTGTTATGTGAGGGTAAAACGAACCGGGGGGGGGGGGGAGAACCATGGACACCACATCCAGCTCCTTCCTTGGGGGAAAGCCGGAATATCAATGAATTATTGTTGTTGTTGTTGTGGTGGTGGTGGTACCTCAGGTTAAGTACTTAATTCGTTCCAGAGGTCTGTTCTTAACCTGAAACTGTTCTTAGCCTGAAGCACCACTTTAGCTAATGGGGCCTCCCGCTGCCACTGTGCCGCTGCCACACAATTTCTGTTCTCATCCTAAAGCAAAGTTCTTAACCTGAGGTACTATTTCTGGGTTAGCGGAGTCTGTAACCTGAAGCGTATGTAGTCCGAGGTACCACTGTACAACCTTTTTATTGTGGGGAGGTGATCTTTTGTGGCGAGTGGGGGAGGAGGGGGGAGAAAAAAATCGGCAGGACGAAAGGTAGGATCTGGTGCATCCCCGATCCTAAGCACGTGGCCTTGCAAGTAAGGCCCCGGCCACCTTCACCCTAAAATGTGCAGGGAATGGCAGCTCAGGATTTTGGAAAGTAATAATAATAATAATTCAAACCTCCCCCCTTAATATAATGAAGATCTGTGCATGCTGGCCTATTAAAATTATATTTGGAGGGCTAGAGAAGGGATCCAGACTTTCCCTCCCTCTCGGCGCTGCTCGTGGGGTCGTCGGCGTGTTCCCATTTTGCTCCCTCTGCGGGCAGCGAGGCAGCTGTGTGTGACTCTCTCTCCGATGCGCCCAGGCTGTTGGGCTAGACGAGGAAAGCTTTGCAGGGCCGGGAGAGGGCAGCTGGGAACGGGAGGCAATTCGGCTCGTCCCTGATGCACCTTCTGCGCGTGTTGTGTGTCTGTCTGTCTGTCTTCCTCCTCCTCCTCCTCTAGAGCCAGGCGAGAGAAATCTGCAAGGGGTGGAGGCGCCTTTGCAGGCGCACTTGGCAGCTCCGGCAAGAGCGAGGGCGCAAAGCTGGAGAGCGAGATCCCGTGTGCGCGCGTGTGAAGCTTTGACCTTCTTGCTCTGCTGATCAATTGCTGAGTATTTGATTTGAAGGCGGCTCCTCCCCCTTCCTTCCTCCCAGCCCGCCTCCTCTGCGATCGTGTGAAGCGAAGAGGAATCTCTCCCATGACTATGATCATCCTCAAGCTGAAGGCGGAGACGCAGCAGAAGGCGGCGAGATGGTGAGCTGATCTGGGTCACTGGGGTGCTGATGGAGGGAGACCACGAGCATGCATCTTTTTTTTTGGGTGGGGGGTGTATCTGATCTCGTGCAAAGAGAGAGCGCACCTTACCCCCCCCGCCCCCCTTTCCACGCTAACCTTTGTTTTGCCCACAAAGGTTGCGGCTTCGTAGGCGCCTTCCCCTCCCCCATTGGAAGGGTGGTTGGTTTTTTTGGAGTGGGGGGGGGGAGAGAAGCTAATCATATTAGGGATAATCGCCCACGTTTCGTGTGCTCGCTCATTGTTTCGGAGCGGTGGGGGAGCAGCGCGTGTGCTGGATTGCTATGGGAAATGGGTTAAAGGAAGAAAAGGGAGAAGAAAAAAACGCATATGCAAAAAAGGCTAAACAAACCGGCATTGTGCCGTGTGGGAACGCTGCATTGCAAAAGGAAGCCTTTGCACTTGTCAGGGTAGGAAATCGGCGCCTCCCCCCCCCCCTTCTGCGTGGTTTGCATTGTGAACAGTCCAGTGGCGTAGCGTGGGGGGTGCAGGGGGGGCCGGCCGCACCGGGCGCAACTTCTGGGGTTAGGGCAAATCCACGGGTTAGGGGGCGCAAATCCACGGGTTAGGGGGCGCAAATCACTTGCCTTGCCCCGGGTGCTGACAACCCACGCTACGCCACTGGAACAGTCCAGATCCAGGGCTTAAACCACGCTGCCCCTTCCCTCCCCAATCGGTAGATGATTGTGCACCCTGTGTCCCTCCCCCCCAAAAAAAAACACTAGCTTGCCCCTTAAACTTCCCTCTGTTGCCTGAAGAATTCTTTCCTGGGGCTGCAAAGAACTTGAGAGAAGTCCTGCTTCGTATTCCTCCTCCTCCTCCTCCTTCCTTTTCAAAATCAGTGCCACCATGGTGATGAAATTGGATAAATAGACTTGGCTGTCTGCAATGTGCTAATTCTCTGGGGAGAAAGCTGCAGCCCTGGGCAGGCTTCCCTGGGAGGAAGCCCCACCGAGCACAGTGGGGTTTACTTCTGAGTAAGCATGCCTGCAGGAGTGCACGGTTGCACATTCCTTTTAGCTGCTTTGGGTAGCATCGCAGTGGGTGCCACCCCCCCTTTCCCCTTCACACTGCAGAGCCTCTCATAGTCTCCCCCCCCTTGTCCCTCCCCCTGCTTTTGAGATGTTTCCAGGCGCCACTTATATATGTCAAAGCAGCGACTTGTTTGCAGATAAATATGTATTTTCTTCCTGGGAGCGAGGATAAGGTTTATTTCTGTGCCATTTTGAAGAGAGAGTTCTAGTCCCAAGTGACAGAATATTGACATCTGCTGATTGTATCTTAGCCAAGATGACATGCTGCAGTCTCGGCTTTAAGCGGGTTGCCAAGTTTGAGTTTCCAGAGAGATTGGAATGGATACTCCTAAACTTACAAAATTGTAGGAACGGCGAAGCTGAGCGTTTGCTTTCCCACACAACCCTCAAGGGCACACAAATCAAGAGGGAAGCAGTGTTGCTGTACTGAGCTCTTTGTGTGTGTGTATAAAAAGTATATCTAAAACAGCATATGGCAGGGTAGCAGGTAGAGTACTTGCAAACCAGGAAGGTTGGTTCCTTCCTAGAAGAAAGCAGGTCTGTGCTGTGAGCCAGGGCATTGCTGGGTGTTTGTCCTCCACTCGCTGTTTCCGTAAATGTATGAAATGTTTATATGATGTACTTAATTAGGCAAATTGTTTGCTTGTTTTTTCCTCGAACAAACCGGCTAAGTAAGGCTTAAGAATGCAAGAGAGTTCATGTTCTTTGAAGCATCCTGGCTTGGAAGATATTGGTGATTCCCCCCCCCCCTTTGTTCTTTTCTTTCATTAAAGGATTTTTTCATATGAAACACACACACACACACACACATAATCAACAGCATGGAAACCAAACCAACATAAATATACCAGCTGCTGTTTTTTGGGTTTGTTTTTTTTTAAAAAACTGTTTCCTATGTAATATATTTGGTTGGACAATTACTTGAGGCTAGTTACTAGGGGTGGGTGAATCTGTCAGTTTCAGTTTCTCAGTTTTTGCCTCTTCAATTCAGTTCTCCACATTTCCATATAAGTTTGTGATTTATTTATTTTTAAATAAAGGGGAAGTCCTCATGAAAATTCATCCGCAGTTTGGTGCAAATTTCTCCTAATGCACACTTTTATTTTATTTCAAAGCAATTTCCTCATATGTAATGCACCTGTGCATGTTTCACAAAAGCAGGCACTTTTATGCACACTAATGCACATTTTTGTGCCCATCACTTGGCCTTGCGAAACTGGCAGAAGTGTGGGTTTCTCAAAGGACTGCTTTGTTTCTGTTTGCTAATTTTTCCAGCAAGTGCGAATTAGGTGTGTTTGCCTTTAAATGCAAATTTAATCCTATTTCTCCCCCCCTCCCTAATCTGAGTTCAAGGAAACATTCCAGCCAGGCAAAAGCAGTCAAGTGTAATGGAGCAGAGCTTGGGAGAGGAGATGTGGCCTGGGGAGAGTCCCAAGGGCTACAATGAGAGGCCTGGAATACTGCATTTGGCCCACAAGGAGGTGTGATTTCCCAGCATGCCTCACTACTCTGACCAGCGCCCCTGTTCAGTGTCTTGAATTTAAGAATGGGCTGCCATATTGCACAGTCGGTCCCCAAGCCAGAGGTTCGCCACCATTTGACTCATGGAATCGGTTGACTGCTGAAGGTTACCTTGATAATGCAGGGGTTCCAAAATTGTGGTGGTCACTAGCATGCCTGTATTAAATATCCATAATTGGCTTCTTAATTGCACGTGTATTGCTTCTTCTGTTTCTGATGCATTGCAATCTGGAATCTACGGAGTTGTAATTTGTGATATACAATAAAATATAAGAAATAAAAACCTTGCAGTGCATTACAACTGCTACAACAGGCCATAAAATTTTAAGTGGTTTGTGAAGACCATCAGCAATTTTCAAGTGGTTCATGGGGGGCGGGGGGAAGCTTAGGCTGTGTTTGCTTCGTGTATCATTTTGTGTTTTTTTTAAGTGATATTTTATTAATTTTACAAAAAAAGAAAAATTACAGTAAAACACCAACATTCAACGATAAAAACAAGCAGTCAAAACACAACCAAAAAACAGGAAAAAAAGAAATATTACAAACCTAAAAAAAACTTTAGAAAAAATTATCATAAAAAGAAAAAAAAAGTACTCTTTTCAAATTCATATCCTTCATAACCTTATTTTCCTGACTTCCACCCGCCCTCCTTTCTTGTATTCCACTTTAATAATTAGTTTAGCAAGTTCATGTATCATTTTGGAAGGTGTCAAATATAGTAGTAGCTCTGGTTACGAACTTAATTTGTTCCGGAGGTCCATTCTTAATCTGAAACCGTTCTTAACCTGAGGCACCACTTTAGCTAATGGAGCCTCCTGTTGCTGCCGCGCCACCATGTGCAATTTCTGTTCTCATCCTGGGGCAAAGTTCTTAACCCAAGGTACTACTTCCGGGTTAGCGGAGTCTGTAACCCGAAGTGTTTGTAACCCGAGGTGTTTGTAACCCAAGGTACCACTGTACTTAAGTTGATGGAATATGAACTGAATCACTGAAAAGTGATCTGAGTCAGATTCCTTCCTCCAACCCTACTTGTTAACACCAATACAAGACCCACCTGTTCCATGTTTTCAATAAATGCCTTGTCAAGTTGCCTGCTTTCCCTCATCTGTGCATTCTTAGTTAGCTTTACTATATGGGCTATCTCCCAGTCTGTTATTAGTCGATTAAAAATACATATACACAAGTTGCTATATAGGCAGTTGCCAGCAAGTACTGTATATTACCAGTTTCATATCTACTGGTAAGGTGGACATATCCTTACATATGCGAACAGTGAGACCAATGAATCTATCAGCAAATCATATCCTGTTGTTAGTTTTATAACATTTTCCAAAATATTTTTATTTTGGGCCAGCACCAGAAAATAGGAAGCACAGCCGCATTTACTGGATAGTGGTGAATTTATTATCAGTGCGTTCCTTTATCAAACAAAAATTTGGTTTTCTCTCCCAGTAGTTGTTAGTAATATCAATAACTAGTTCTGTTATTGAGCCGAAAGTAGTGGCTGCTGTTGGCTTCCATTTGGTCCAGAGGAGGGCAACCAATGAACGTGTCCATGAACGTGTCCAGAGGAGGGCAACCAAAATGGTCAAAGGCCTGGAAACGATGCCTTATGAGGAACAGCTAAGGGAGCTGGGCATGTTTAGCCTGGAGAAGAGGAGGTTAAGGGGTGATATGATAGCCATGTTCAAATATATAAAAGGATGTCACATCGAGGAGGGAGAAAGGTTGTTTTCTGCTGCTCCAGAGAAGCGGACACGGAGCAATGGTTCCAAACTACAAGAAAGAAGATTCCACCTAAACATTAGGAAGAACTTCCTGACAGTAAGAGCTGTTCGACAGTGGAATTTGCTGCCAAGGAGTGTGGTGGAGTCTCCTTCTTTGGAGGTCTTTAAGCAGAGGCTTGACAACCATATGTCAGGAGTGCTCTGATGGTGTTTCCTGCTTGGCAGGGGGTTGGACTCGATGGCCCTTGTGGTCTCTTCCAACTCTATGATTCTATGATTCTATGGTCGTTTGGGATTCCCTTGCAAAGGGTTCTAAAAATGCATTTGGCTCTTTGTTGGAAGGACTGGCATAAGGTTAGCAAAATGCGGTGTTGCTTTCTCTATGTGAGTGCACACACACACACAGGATACCTTTGTATTGGCACCAGATTCTTCCCTTTTGCATGTTCGTGAACGCTACATATTCTGTCATAACTCTACTTAAAAGAACAATAATACACCTCTTGACATTTATCTAGGCCATCATGTGTATGCAGACATATCACAGTTATGGGAATCTGAGCTGGTGCATCTTATTTTCTTTGGTGCAATTTGCAAGAGCATTGCAAATGCCTCTGGAGGGTATATATAACTTCGGAAATGAGGGGGAAAAAATCTATCAGGAAACTCGTTAGAGCTGTTGTAACATCGGATCTATAATATGCTGCTCTTAATATTTTATTGTGTGGGTATAAATCATTGACATGGATGCTGTAAAGAAATCCCTTTTATAGCTATGGAGGAAAAAAACGCTGGGGTTTGTTTCTCCCTTTTGAACTGAAGTGTAGTGTGACAACACTTAGGCCATTGGTTATTGTAATCTCTTTTGCAATCAGTTACTGCCCCTCCTCTCTGTCTAATTTTCTATTTACTTGATTCCCCCAGGTTGTTCCTTTCTGAGGTTCCTCCCACCAGCCATTTCTTTCTGTTGCCTCTTAGCCTTTACTGAGCTCCCTAATCTGGCTTGCTGCCTTGAGTGTTGTGCAGGATGCTATTCAATTCACTAGTGTTGAAGTAGGATTCAGCTTCTACACATGGAATGAGGAGGGGTGCCATCTTGGTTCTTTGCCTTAGGCACCAACATGTCTTGGGATAGCCCTGCATGAGCCCCAAATCCAGCAGCTGATGATGATCATTGGGACGGTTGGGGCAGTAGGCAGGGAGCCCAAAGAGCAGGTGGTACTACACAGCCAGGTAAAGTAAAGGTAAAGGGACCCCTGGCCATTAGGTCCAGTTGTGACCGACTCTGGGGTTGCGGCGCTCATCTCGCTTTATTGGCCGAGGGAGCCGGCGTACAGCTTCCGAGTCATGTGGCCAGCATGACTGAGTCGCTTCTGGCGAACCTGAGCAGCGCACGGAAACGCCGTTTACCTTCGCGCTGGAGCGGTACCTATTTATCTACTTGCACTTTGACGTGCTTTCCAACTGCTAGGTTGTCAGGAGGTGGGACCGAACAATGGGAGCTCACCCCGTCACGGGGATTCGAACCACTGACCATGCGATCGGCAAGTCCTAGGCGCTGAGGTTTTTACCCACAGCACCACCCAGGTAGAGCCACCTAATTCTGACCTTGTCCCCATCTCCCTTTCTTCTGAGTCCTACAAGGGCAACACTAAGGCTAAGGAGAGGAAACTGATAGCCAGGACCAACTCCCTGGGATGGTTGTAAGTAAAAAGTCAGGCAGGTGGGGGCTGCTTGAGGACAGACTGAGGCTGGTAGGGCAGTGTCCGATTTGCCTTAATGCACCAGCTTCCACTACTCTGATGCCTGGGCTGTGTTTTGTTTATGTATTGTTTCAGAAAGTGTGAATGGCTTAAGTTGACTGAATGTGAACTGAATCACTGAAAAGTTATTCAAATCAAATTTCTTCCCTGATGCCACTTAACACAAATACACGACCCACCTGCTCCAGGTTTTCAATAAGTGCATCCTCAAGTTGCCTGCTTTCCCTCACCTGTGCATTGTTAGTTAGTTTTACTATATGGGCTGTCTTCCAGGCTATCATTATCTGGTGTCCTGATGTGGAAGTGACCATTCCCACCCCCCAAAATTGCATATAACATGTCACATGGAGTGTAGGGTTTTATAAGAACCCAATATGAGCTCTGCTGGATCGTCACCATCAGTTTATTTGTATGTAGTCGTGCCTTGGTTTTCAAACAGCTTAGTTCTCAAACGTTTTGGCTGCCAAACGCCGCAAACCCGGAAGCGAGTATTCTGGTTTGCGAACTATTTTTGGAAGCCAAACGTCTGACAGAGTTTCCGTGCCTTCTGATTGGCTGCAGGAGCTTCCTGCAGCTAATCAAAAGCTGCGCTTTGTTTTCCGAACATTTTGGAAGTCAAACGGACTTCTAGAACGGATTCTGTTCAACTTCCGAGGTATGACTGTGCTACCTTTCCAAGAAAAAGAATCCCACTCAAAGCGGCTTAGAACAACTACAGAAAAAAGGAGAACACTTCAAAACCTGCCGTTGCAAGGGCAATTTTGTAACGATGTAATGAGCCACCAACATAATATCAAATACAGCAATGAAAGAAACAACAACATTTTGGTGCCATAAATATAACAAGGCTACATTATAGCATCACACCTCCTGGCAGCAAGAGAAATAGCAAGGGAGCTGCATAGTTTCACCTTGGCCCCAGGAACACCTGTCATGTAATGTTTGCTGACAGTTCTTCTCCTGCAGCAACTTGCAAGTACAGCGGATGGGATCAGCCCCACATCCCTTCTAGTCGAGCATCCTGTTTTCACAGTGGCCAACTGGAAGCACATGGGAATCTTGCAAGCAGGACCCAAATACAGTGGTACCTTGGGTTAAGTACTTAATTCGTTCCGGAGGTCTGTTCTTAACGTGAAACTGTTCTGAACCTGAAGCACCACTTTAGCTAATGGGGCCTCCTGCTGCCGCCGTGCTGCTGGAGCATGATTTCTGTTCTCACCCTGAAGCAAAGTTCTTAACCTGAAGCACTATTTCTGGGTTAGCGGATTCTATAACCTGAAGCGCGTGTAACCTGAAGCGTATGTAACCTATCACTGTATAACATCACTCTCCCCATTTGCACTGGGTATTCAGAGACTTCTTTGCCCCTAGGATTCAACAAAGCACTATCTTTTGCTTAATTTTTCTCTCACCTGCACCGTCAATTCTATTTCACCTATGCTTGACACTGACTGCTCAGAGTTATCAGTACCTGAATAAAATATATAAACTTGCAAATTTGCATTATTTATATTGTGCCCTGCTTTTCTTTCATAACAGGAATTCAAAGTGGACTGAAGGATGGATAGATTAGTATCCATAGCAATTTCACAGATGCAGATGTCTGTTGAGCCTCATTAGCACATTAATCTGTGACTTTAAAAGCCAGTATGAAAAAATTGTTAGAATACGTATTTAAATATCCCGCTGTACATATTTCTAAAACATTTTATTCCTAAAATAATGTTTGTCGATGCATTGGGCTACAACGGCTTTTTTCTTTCCGTGAGCCAAGGACTGTGTCATGCAGAATCGGAAAGATAATTACATTCCAATTGTGAACTGGTCCAGGAGATGCGAATTAGATTAAAAAGTCTGCTTAAAAATGCAGACTTAACAAAAATCTTCTTCTATCCTTGAGGACTAATTTATTCTTCTTTGCAAATTTAACCCTAGAGAGAAGGAAGCGATGCGAGGCCTGAACTTCGAGTAAAAATCGAAAGCCTCCATTAGCTATGATTTTCAGTGAGCTCGGATGTTTGTCGTTCTAGGCCTTGCATTTCTCTGATGAAAACTCTCTATACCTTGAATAGAAGTTAGAATGGGAGAACCAGTTCAGTTTTAGGCTGGAAGTGCCAGTAAAGTCTCCAGCATTGGATCTAGACTTTTTCTTTCTATGAACATGAATGCCTTGTTCAAGTCTGCCTTCTACAAGGTGTGACCAGAAAGTTCGGTGAATTTCTCGGACAGCGAGAAATATTCAAACATAGATGCCTCACAGGCCTTCAAAGGAGGCCCCCTCTGATACAATGCACCATTGACAATGTTCGTAGAACTGTTAGAAGCTTCTGGAGAAGTCCTCTTTTTGTACTGCTTTCAGTTCCCTCGTCACAGCAGCTTGGATGTGTGAAATGTTGGGGAATCTGTGCCCTTTCAGTGCAGAGTTCAGTTCTGGAAAAATAAAGAAATCCGGTGGGGTCAGATTGGGAGAATATGGAGGGTGGGACAACTCAGTAACCTCAGTAAGGATTTCACGTGGAATGTCCAATTCTTCCGCCATCATTCAGACGGACAAATGCCGATCCCGCAGTGATAACTCACAAACTCTGTTGACGTTTGCCGCCGTTGTGCTCGTCAACGGTCTACCAGACAATGGTCATCTTCGATTGTTTGCCGTCCTTCACAGAAACGCTTAAACCACTCATACGCAGTCTTTTGAGTTACAGCTTCATCTCCATACACAATTGTGAGCATTTTGTGGGTTTCCGATGCTGATTATATGTTGAAATGTTTCTTGCTGTCCGATTTATGTGACCATTCAGTGAACTTTCCAGTCATACCTTGTGTTTTTACCCTCTTTTGAATCTTACTTACTTTCCTTGTCACTTCCTACCTTTCTCTGTAGCTTTTTCAAATGTTCATTTCCTTCCTCATAAGCACCTCATCTTCCTTCCTTCCTTCCTTCCTTCCTTCCTTCCTTCCTTCCTCTCCCCCCCCCCCTCTCTCTCTGTGTAAACATTTTGTTTTTGCTGTTGGGAACTGTGGCTGATGTGGGAGTGGTGGGCCTGCTGTAATAGAAGAAAAATAAGAAATAGAAATATACCCACCATATTACTGACATGAGTTACTTATTTGCTTCCATGGTTCTGTGTGAGGGGAAATGGTTCTGCAGGTGATTGGCTGTAATCCTCCCTTCTATGACATGCTACAAAATGGGTTATGCTTTTTAATATGCAATAAAATGTAATATAAAAATAAGATGCCAAATGAGCAGATAAAACTCATGAACATTCATGCTGTAACTCTTTTAAAAAAGCATAATCTTGTTGCTGTAATCCGTTCTGGGGATGAGGGCGGGCGGGCTGCAACTGTTGGCCAATCAGTGCTGTGTACAGGCAAAGCTGTAGCAAAATTTGTCAGAGGTTGCTCATTTCACCACAGTAACGGGGGGTGGGGGGTGGGAGGGGGGAGATGAGGTCTAATATTTATGGAGGGACGCAGGTGGCGCTGTGGTCTAAGCCACTGACCCTAGGACTTGCCGATCAGAAGGTTGGCGGTTCGAATCCCCAAGATGGGGTGAGCTCCCGTTGTTCGGTCCGAGCTCCTGCCAACCTAGCAGTTCGAAAGCACAAAGTGCAAGTAGATAAATAGGTACCACTCCGGCGGGAAGGTAAACAGCGTTTCCATGCACTGCTTTGGTTTGCCAGAAGTGGCTTAGTCATGCTGGCAACATGACCTGGATGCTGTCTGCGGACAAACACCAGCTCCCTTGGCCAGTAAAGCGAGATGAGCACCACAACCCCAGAGTTGTCCGTGACTGGACTTAACTGTCAGGGGTCCCTTTACCATTAATATTTACTGGTGCATAATGCAAGCATATTTGTACCAAGCTGATAATTAATTAATTTGTACCAACTTGATAATTAAGGGGGAAACTGTTGTGTGCACATCCTTGGATATCGCAGCTCAGATCTACAATCATCGATTGCAAAACTTAAAAGGCCTGGTTCATTTGTAACAACCCTAGTTTATTAGAGAGAAAATAAGTGCTGTGAACATGGCAGCCTCCCTTCCCTTTAACACTTCAGGGTTTTTGCTAAACCTTAGTTAAACCAAGAAACTCTGATTTGCTTTGCTTAGTAATGAAGATGTTGAACTAAGATCTGGCGGTGGTGTCATACCAGGTTTCTAGTGCTTTAAAAAACCTGGAAGCAATTGAATTTCCACACAAAGAAGAGAGCGGAAATTGGAACAAGTGGGCACAACTCTTGGTTTATTTGGCTGCCTATTGTGTTTCAACTGAGCCAGAGAATAATCAGAAATAGTGACAATTAATACTATAGTATGCCAGGCAGTTATGGTGATGACTGAGTCTGGATGGGCAAGCTCTCAGCTCATCAGAAAAGGAAACAATGACAGGAAATACAATTTGGTATGTTCCATGCCTCTGAGAATAAATTATATTCCAACTCAGACTATGCACATCCTTGGGAAGTGTGTCACAAGCATTCTCTGTTGCTGTCATGGGTAGAGGAGAACACCACGGTTTTCAGAAAATCAAAATACTTTTCGTGGGGGGATTAAGGAAGTGATCTTGGAATGCTGGCTAACTGTTGAGAGGAAAGCCCTCCCCTGGAAAAAACAAAACTGGAGTGAAATAGAACAGTGGCCATGGCTGACTCCCGAAACAGCAGCACTCTATGCTGCAACATTTTGTTTCAGGCTCCACTAGAATGGGTTACAATTTCATAATAATAATAATAATAATAATAATTAATAATAATAATAATAATTTATTATTTATACCCCGCCCATCTGGCTGGGCCTCCCCAGCCACTCTGGGCAGCTTCCAAAAAAAATATTAAAATACTGTAATACATCAAACATTAAAAGCTTCCCTAAACAGGGCGGCCTTCAGATGTCTTCTAAATGTCAGGCAGTTGTTTATTTCCTTGACATCTGATGGGAGGGCGTTCCACAGGGAGGGCGCCACTACCGAGAAGGCCCTCTGCCTGGTTCCCTGTAACTTTGAGCCCTCTTAGTAATTAAATTATAATTATCTTGAGTTTTGGCAGTGGGGAAGTTGGTGCGGAGAAAATGTAGTAATATAATCATACTTCTGTCATGGGATGGGTACAAAACACCCCCAATCTCAATGGGCATGGTGAGGGGAGGAACTGTAGCTTAGTGACAGAGGCCATTTTTGCACAGAGAAGGTTGCAAGTTCAATCTCAGTACTGAGGACCAACTGGGTTGCCGGAGGCTAGGTGGGTCAAACAGTCCGACCCAATATAAAACAGCTTTGTTTGCTGTTTTGAATTTTATTATTCTCATCCAGTGGTTGTTGCCCTCATGTGTGAGAGAAAACCAGTGGCTTTACCATTCTGTATGAGTATGTGTGGGGATCTCTTGAATCAGGTACGGGGAACCTGTGACCTTCCAGATCTTGCTGAATCGTGATTCCCATGATCTCTAACTCTAGGCCATTCTTGCCTGGGCTGATGGCAGCTGCCATTCAGCAAGGTCTGGAGGGCCTAAGACTCCTTAATTGAACCAAACATACGAGTACTATATATGAAGCTAGTACCCCCTCCTTCTTTAAAGGTCAGGACCTCAATACCTTAAGGACCGTCTCCCATCGTACGAACCGACCCGGACCCTGCGTTTGTCATCCGAGGCCCTTCTTTATGTCCCCTACCCCTGAGAGGTTTGGAGGGTGGCAACAGGAGACCGGGCCTTTTCTGTGGTGGCTCCCTGTCTGTGGAATGCTCTCTCCAAATGGACTCACCTGGCACTTTCATTCCGTATCTTTAGGTGCCAGGCAAAAGCATTCCTCTGTACCCAGGCCTTTGGCCATTAAATAATATATGGCCTGTTAAAGCTTTGAGGGGAGGGAATGTTATTACGATTTTTATTTAAATTATGCTGATTGTTATGGTGCTTTTTATTATATATAATGTGTTCTTCTTGTATACCACTCTGAGATCTTTTGATAAAGGGTGGTATAATAATAATAGTAGTAGTAATAATAATAAAAAAGTTCAACAAGAGAATAATAAAATCTAGAATTGTAGAGTTGGAAGATTCTACAAGGGTCATCTAGTCCAATTTCCTACAATGCAGAAATGTTTTACCCAACATGGGGCTCGAACCTACAACCTTGAGATTAAGTGTCTCCTGCTTTACTGACTGAGCTATCTTTTCTTAGAATATTTCTGAGCAGTGGAGGACATAACCAGCTCTCCTATACTGTGCCTGAAGGCAAAGCCATTGATTTATGACACGTTTATATCCTTTCCTCCAAACAACTCAGGTCCATGGCTCTCCCTCCCTTGTTTTTTCCTTGAAACAATCCTGTGAAGCAGGTCTGTCTAAGATCTCTAGGTTACCTGGTGAACTTCATTATGGCAGAGTGGGCATTTGAACCCTGGTCTCCCAGGTCCTGGTTCTGCAGCCTAGAACCATACCACACTTGCTTTCAAATGGTGTTTTCCCACCTACCGTATTTTTCACTCTATAGGACGCACTTTTCCCCCTCCAAAAATTAAGGGGAAATGTGTGTGCGTCTTATGGAGTGAATGCAGGCTCCATGGCTTCAGCGATAGGAATGCGAAGGCTCCGAAGCGCATCTCCTGGCTTTGCTCCACAGCTTTCCCTCTCTGCGTAGCGGCCCCTTCAGCGAGGCGGGAGGAAAAATGGAAGGGGCTCCGATTCTCCTGCCACTTCGCTGAAGGGGCGCCGCGCAGAGAGGGAGAGATTTTTTTTCCCTTGTTCTCCCCCTCTAAAACTAGGTGCGTCCTATAGTCGGGTGGGTCCTATAGAGCGAAAAATACAGTCCCTCTTTTAAAGGAAGAAATTCAGAGGGGGTTTATTCTTCTCTTGCAAACATCCTAGAATGCTCTTGGAGTAAGCGGAAAACACTGGAGACCCCGTTACTCCCCAGATGTTGCTGAGCGCCAGCGCCCATCATTTCTTGCAGTGTGGTCCAAGGTAAAGAGTGATGGGAGGAACCATGTATAGAGGGCCACAGATTTCCTATCCCTGCACCCATCAAGCTCATGCAAGCAGGTTTCGAAGGCAGCGGCGTAGCGTGGGTTGTCAGCACCCGGGGTAAGGCAAGTAATTTGCGCCCCCTAACCCGTGGATTTGCGCCCCCTAACCTGTGGATTTGCACCCCCTAACCCTAACCCCCAGATGTTGCGCCCGGTGCGGCCCGCCCCCCCTGCCCCCCCACGCTATGCCACTGTTCGAAGGTGATATTTCGCTATCCTTCCTCCAAACAACGGCCAGAGTTCCATTTGTAACTGTTGCAGCTTATGGCTTGTCAATGGACTTATCTCCATGACTCCCCCCCCCCCTAATCCTTTTAAATAGAAAAGCTGTGTAAATGAAATCTGGCTTTCTCAATACTCCAGCAAAAAACTGTGTGGTGGGTGATTAGGGAGGCAGATGTTGTCCACACTTTAGCCTCTGAGCATTGCAAAAAAAGAGAAAAAGAAAAAAGTTTTGTTTAAAAGAAGTGAGCATCAGTTAAGCTATTTTTAAGCATGAGGTTAATAGGGGGAAAAACTGATGCGGAGCGGTTGAGATCCAGCTTGTAGTTCAAAGCGCGCACACACACTTCTGATCAAATCTATTGTGAATCTCCTAATTGGAAGGAGGCTCAGCTAGCCTTTCGGTTGTGGAAAGATCTCCCATGTTATATTCAGTTTTTCCACAGCAGCAAATTAGGAGAGACTGAATGCCTTTTTTGAGAAAGGGGGAGAGGGGAAAAAAAGACCAGTATGAAGGATAATCCTTTGCCAAAAAGCAAGCCTCGGGTTTAGTTTGGCAAAAGGGTAGTAAGGTCCTGGTGATTAGTTTTGAAACCTTTTGATGAGGTTTAGAGGGAGTACAAAAAGACGTTCATTCTCTCTCTGCTTTCTTCACTATAAGGACACAATGGAAGCAGTTCTTTGTATGGCAAAGGGATGTTTGTGTGTGTGTGTGTGGATAATGAAATATACATTCTCTTATCGCTGCAATAATACTGCTGCTATGTAATTTCATTTGTTTCGCTGTTGAACAAGTGAGCTAAACCCAGTAACCGCCCCCCCCCGGCAAATCGCTGAATTATTTGTTTTAACACTTTGTTCCTCAGCTCTTATGGCAGTATAATTTTGGTCACACATGACTTGAGAGCATATCATTGTCACGCCTCCATTGCATTTTACTCATTATAGTTAAGCAAAACCTGTTTTCATCCAGGTTATGCAATGATAAAGTGCCTGGCTCTCCCCGCCCATTGCCATTCCCCCCCCCCAGCCTTTCCATTTTATTTTGCTGTTTTGATAGCTGAGGTTGGGTCCACAGAATTAATCTCATCCTAGACAGCACTAAAACAGCTCGTCTAGATTATAATTAGATTATCGTTATGGCGGGTGAACTTAAAACGCAGCGTGATTAAACAGCGGTGTCTGCTGCCGCCGGATAAATGGTGACTTGTCACGCAGGTGAGCGTGTTCAGTTAGGGATGTTTTGAAAAGGCTCTTTGAGCATTCAGACTGATGGAACACTGGGTTGGAAGGGCTGGGAGAGTCGAGGAGGGGATTTTGTTTATCCTAGGCCAGTGGTGGCCAAACTTGGCCCTCCAGCTGTGTTGGGACTACAATTTCCATCATCCCTGACCACTGGTCCTGTTAGGTAAGGATGATGGGAGTTGTAGTCCAAAAACAGCTAGAGGGCCAAGTTTGGCCACCACTGGCCTAGGCTGTTTGGAGTCTACTAAGTTGACCTAGGGATGGTCAGTTCTGCCAATTTCAGTTTCTCTCTTTTTCTAGTCTTATGTTCAGTTCAGTCTTATGGACAATGTCCACCTATATCATAATAAGATCTGAAAATAAAGATGCAAAAATTAGTATCAACAACTCCCCCTAAACAATTCCAACATCCTAAGCACACTAGAAGCCTTGCAGGTGAACCAAGCCGCTATATCAAGCAATGCTATAAAGTTCCATGAAGTCATCAAGTCTATACTGATGAATCTTGAATTTGGTTGCTTTTCCGCACAGGGGAGCATGTTACTGTATGAAAGGTTGGGGGACCTGCAGCCCTCCAGAGGCGCTGGACTACACTTCCCACCATCTCATAACCTGCCAAGTGCCCTGGGAAAAATGGAACATCTCATTTTTCTGTGCACGATCGTGGCAGCCATCTTGGGTGCCATGTGACACCTCACCCTGGGTCACGTGGCTCGTCTGGGAGCGTGTCCTGGGTTTTGAAACGAAAACGTTGGACAGTATGCCATCCTTTACCGTTGGCTGTGCTATCTGGGCCCGAAGTCCAGTTGTTGGCCACACTCACTGTGCTTGGAGTCCAACAACATCTGGAGATGTTCCCCATCCCTGCGTTACAGCTGTGCTGTCCCATCAGCTGAGGACCAGAAGTCCAGATTCGCACTCTCGGCAGCTAGTTGCCCATCTTACTGCTATGTATTGAGCCCAATTTTTTTTAGGTCTTGAAGGCAAAAGTGGGCTGACTCTACCCATCCTTGATATATTGTCATTGAATAGATTTGTTCTGTGCCACATTCTGCCGGTATGTCAGTAATATGCACACAGAGAGGTGTTAAAATAATTTTACTGTAGATAAGGGTCATAAATTTAAAAGCTTTCCGCTGTGTTTCAGTTGTAAGTCTTTCCCTCTGGCTGGATGAGTACAATATCTGACTTTATTTTCTCAGTGTAATGTCAAGTGGAGTATTGAAGATGAATCTTGCCTGAAACTGGCAGCGTTCTGCTTCCTGTCCTGTCATCATGGCATAACTTCATTTTTTAGAAAAAAAAACTCCCCTTCTACTTTAATACAGTGCGACAACACAAGAAGTGAGTTATTGACAGCGGCTGAGGTTGAGACTATTATAACCATAATCAATAACATGCCTGCCGGAATAATAACCACTACCAGGAATGCATTTTTTTGGTGGTATTGATCTCAAAATTATGTCTCCTCTTCTCTCCCCCCCTGCAAAAAAGATTGCTTTGTTACTTTTGATTTATACGACGAAATGTTTTACTTTGGACAGATAGCAGCGTCTCTTAAATATTAAGGAAGGATGATGGCATCTCAAGGTGTAGCAGAGCCGCACTGAAAGCTGCCTTATAAAGAGTCAGACTGTTGGTCCACCTAGTATTGTCTACACTGACTGGCAGCATCTCTCCAGGATTTCAGACAAGGGTATCTGCCAGCCCTGCCTGGAGCTGCTGGGGATAGATAGAACATGGGACCTGAAGCAGGGAGTTGTTGTCGTTTATTCGTGTCCGACTCTTTGTAACCCCATGGACCAGAGCACGCCAGGCACTCCTGTCTTCCACTGCCTCCCGCAGTTTGGTCAAACTCATGCTGGTAGCTTCGAGAACACTTTCCAACCATCGCGTCCTCTGTCGTCCCCTTCTCCTTGTGCCCTCCATCTTTCCCAGCATCAGGGTCTTTTCCAGGGAATCTTCTCTTCTCATGAGGTGGCCAAAGTATTGGAGCCTCAGCTTCAGGATCTGTCCTTCCAGTGAGCACTCAGGGCTGATTTCCTTCAGAATGGAGAGGTTTGATCTTCATTGGCTGGATCCAGCAAGCTCTTATGTACTAGCTGAACACTGAAAATTCTCTTTCGAGTTGGTTTTTATAGTTCTCCTAGTAAATGCTGACAATTTCCCTTGTTTTCTTGGGTGGTGGGTTTTTTTTTTTTTAAATGCTCTATGTTGTACTTTATTGGTTTTCTAAAGACTGGTACATTAATACAATCCAATACAAATTTTGTTATATGGTCACAGGCCCATTAAGAGTTCTGTATTAGGATGCTTTTAGTTTGTGTGTTAGTACGCTGCCTTGAGCACTGATTTTTGGAAAGGCAGGACTGAAATATTATCTATCTATCTATCTATCTATCTATCTATCTATCTATCTATCTATCTCTATTAAAGGGCATCCCTGGTGCACCCATGTTCCAGTAAATATATTCTGGCTCCCTTAGCTCTTTTGTAGCACCATTTAACTGCCATGGGGCTCAATGCCAGGTGTTATTTTTGACCTATAAAGCCTTAGGCAGCTTAGGACCCCAGTACCTCAAGGACCACCTCTCTCCTCATGAAATGACTTGAATCCTGTTACCATCACCTAAGGCCCTTCCCTGTGTTCCCTGTGTCCTCCATGGTTCAGAGGGTGGCAACATGAAATCAGGACTTTTCAGTGTTGTCCCCCTTTGTGGAATGATCTCCCTAGGCGCCATTTTGATTTTTTTAGGTGCTAGGCAAATCCTGTTTTCTTTACTCAGGCTTTTGGCCCTTAGATGACATTGAGCCTCATCTAGGGAGGTGGAATCTGTAAATCCTGCCGCATTTTATATTTTTACTGGATGTTCTTGAATGATTTCAACATAAGGCATTTTGGGTCCTGCTGTGAGAAAAGCGACTTAGAATTATAGAATCATAGAATCATAGAGTTGGAAGAGACCACAAGGGCCATCGAGTCCAACCCCCTGCCAAGCAGGAAACACCATCAGAGCACTCCTGACATATGGTTGTCAAGCCTCTGCTTAAAGACCTCCAAAGAAGGAGACTCCACCACACTCCTTGGCAGCAAATTCCACTGTCGAACAGCTCTTACTGTCAGGAAGTTCTTCCTAATGTTTAGGTGGAATCTTCTTTCTTGTAGTTTGGAACCATTGCTCCGTGTCCGCTTCTCTGGAGCAGCAGAAAACAACCTTTCTCCCTCCTCTATGTGACATCCTTTTATATATTTGAACATGGCTATCATATCACCCCTTAACCTCCTCTTCTCCAGGCTAAACATGCCCAGCTCCCTTAGCCGTTCCTCATAAGGCATCGTTTCCAGGCCTTTGACCATTTTGGTTGCCCTCCTCTGGACACGTTCCAGTTTGTCAGTGTCCTTCTTGAAGTGTGGTGCCCAGAACTGGACACAGTACTCCAGGTGAGGTCTGACCAGAGCAGAATACAGTGGCACTATTACTTCCCTTGATCTAGATGCAATACTCCTATTGATGCAGCCCAGAATTGCATTGGCTTTTTTAGCTGCCGCGTCACACTGTTGGCTCATGTCAAGTTTGTGGTCAACCAAGACTCCTAGATCCTTTTCACATGTACTGCTCTCAAACCAGGTGTCACCCATCTTGTATTTGTGCCTCTCATTTTTTTTGCCCAAGTGCAATACTTTACATTTCTCCCTGTTAAAATTCATCTTGTTTGTTTTGGCCCAGTTCTTTAATCTGTCAAGGTCGTTTTGAAGTGTGATCCTGTCCTCTGGGGACCCAGTTTGGTGTCATCTGCAAATTTGATCAGGATGCCCTTGAGTCCATCATCCAAGTCGTTGATAAAGATGTTGAATAAGACCGGGCCCAAGACAGAACCCTGTAGCACCCCACTAGTCACTCTTCTTGTGAACAATAATGAGAACAGTAATGTTCCATTTGAACAGGGATGGGGAACCTCAT
Source organism: Podarcis erhardii (assembly GCF_964252035.2). NCBI lineage: Eukaryota > Metazoa > Chordata > Lepidosauria > Squamata > Lacertidae > Podarcis > Podarcis erhardii. The sequence continues at coordinate 31,463,536 of NC_138505.1, read as the reverse complement.
GTCCAGGGCTCAATTGCAGCCTCTCTCTTAGGCCCTCAGGACTCTCTTCAGGCCACGCCCCCTCTCTCAGGCCACGCCCTTTGCTGGCCCTGGATCGCATTTTCCTTGGCTGCTTTTGCCTGAGCTCTGATAATGCCTCTTGCTTGCTTGTACAGACAGCGGTGTAGCTAGCCGCTTGGGTGCCTGGTGTGGGGGCGTGTCCTGCAGCTGGGGGCGGGGCGATCCATGCCCATGGGGGAGGGGCGAGTCTCTCTCTCTCTTTTTTTTGGTAAATATTTTTTATTAATTAATTTCCACATAACAAATGATCAAACCATATAATCTCATACATTATTTTTTTCCACTTTAACCCCCCCAGGACTTCCCTCAGCTCCTCCCCCTGATTTCTCTTCACATATTTTCTCTGCATATTATAAAATTGTACATATCCTTAACATGTCTATCCATCATGTTATCAACCAATAAATTTGTGTATGTTTATTCAAAACTGCCAAGAAGTCCATTTCATTTTGTTGTCTTTTTAAATAGTTTGTAAAAAGTTCCCATTCCTCCTTAAAATCACAGTTGTCCTTTTCTCGCAATTTATATGTCAGTTTAGCCAGTTCTGCATAATTCATCAATTTCTCTTGCCACTGTTCTTTTGTCGGGGTTTCCTCATTCATCCACCCTTGTGCTATCAAGTCTCTTAGCTGTTGTTGTAGTGTACATAAATAAATTCTTTATTTTCCTTGGCAGGTCTTGTCCTACAATCCCGAACAAAAATGCTTCTGTTTTTGTTTGTTTTTGTTTTTTTACAAATGTCATTTTAAACATTTTCTTCAATTCATTATATATCATTTCGCAATTTTTTAAAACTTCTCAACATTTGTGGGGCCAGCCTCCCTGACGCTTTGAGCCTCTCTGCTGCCTCCCCCTGAGCTGTAGGATGGCTGAGGGAGAGGCAGTAGGCAGAGGCAAGCCCCACGCTGCCGTTTCAGGCAGTGCGGAACCTGCAGGCTCCTAAGCCATCATGTCACTCCTAAAAGGTTTCGTGAACCCAATTTTAAAAAACCTCATTTTGTCACCCCCTCTCAGTGATGACTGTGGCGATTGCACAGGGTCCCGGGACGTTTCACCGTCTATTGATCCCTGTGCCACCACTTTATTTCTCGCTGCCACCACCCAGGCCCTACCTGGTACAATACTGAGTCCAGTCAGGGTTAAATGGGAACATAAACTTCTGTTTATTTATTGCAGTTTAACAAGCGTGTGGCTTCATAAACGGTCTCAGTCAATTACAATCATGGGGTGCCTATGCAGACCTATAACTTCCGCTACCTGCTTTCACTCACTAAACCACCTCTCAGATACAGTGGTGCCCCACAAGACGAATGCCTCGCAAGACGGAAAACCCGCTAGACGAAGGGGTTTTCCGTTTTGGAGGTGCTTCGCAAAACGAATTTCCTATGGGCTTGCTTTGCAAGACGAAAATATCTTGCGAGTTCCTGCGGGTTTTTTTTCCTTTCCCCCCCTTTTTCTAAGCCGCTAAACCGCTTATCTGCTTAGCCGCTAAAAGCCGCTAATCCGCTAAGCCGTCAATGGGCTTGCTTCGCAAGACGAAAAAACCGCTAGACGAAGAGACTCGCGGAACGGATTAATTTCGTCTTGCGAGGCACCACTGTATTTACTTGTCTTCCTAGCTCCTAACTGTTCTTGACTCAGCTTATTTCGCTACACTAAGTCAACCTACCCACAGACACTATCCCAATTCACTCCCACTCCAACCAACCACCCAACTCCCAACGAACTCCTCTTCTTCGCCCCTCCCATAGCTGGTTTTATAGCCCTCTGACTCCACCCCCTGGGTTCTGATTGGGTAACCTGTTTAACTATTTCACCTCCAGCACTCTCATATGTTAACGTCACAATGACACCCGGGGTGAACTGCACCCCCGCTCCCCCTTCCTCCGCCACTGTGTACAGACGGATGTGTGAGAGTTTGCATACTAGCCTAATGTCCAAAGGCACTTGTTGTTCTGTTCACTTTTGCCACCGACCCAGTCCACTTAGGCCTCTGGCGCAACCAGGGTTGCTGCCCTTGGTCTGCCAAAATACAGGACAGGATGGGGTGGGGGGTTGCATACAGTGGTACCTTGGGGTAAGAATTATTATTATTTTTTAATCATTTTTATTAAGTTTCCCATTTTAACAATCCAATCAAATCACATTGAATGTTCCAAATTATACAAATACATATCAAATAGTCCAAATATTCTGCCTAAATTATATTTTTTTTTGTTGGGACTTCCCATGCTTCAAGTTCGGGTTAAGAATTTAATTTGTTCCGGAGGTCCATTCTTAACCTGAGGTACCACTTTAGCTAATGGGGCCTCCTGCTGCCGCAGCGCTGGTTCTGTGTGATTTCTGTTCTCATCCTGAAGCAAAGTTCTTAACCCGAGGTACTATTTCTGGGTTAGCAGAGTCTGTAACCTGAACCGTCTGTAACCTGAAGTGTATGTAACCCGAGGTACCACTGTACCCCACAAGTGTCCCGGACTGGGACATCCCGCTTTTTTTATTGCGAGAGCATAACGGCCATTTTGGTTGTTGCCATGATCTCCTGCGATTTTGCGTCGCAATTCCCCTCCCCTCACAAAAGTGCTTTTTCAGGGCTTGATTTCGCGCAGTGCCCCTTCTGGGCGCTGTATGAGAAAAAACACTTTTTTGGGGGGGAGGGGAGAAGCGCAGGGTGAAATTGCGTGTGATCACAGCAACCAAAATGGCTGCCATGCTCTCATGACGAAAAACAGCAAGAGGGCGTCCGGAAAGATGGCATCCCAGATTTTGGCTTCCAAGTATTGGAGGGTATGGGGGAGGGAGAGAGAGAGAGAGAGATTCAGGAAAATGGAAATATAGGGCAAACTGCATCCTGTGTATTGAATCAATGCAGGACATAGCATTTTACACTGAAATATGGGACAATCTTGTATTATAAAGGACAGGTGGCAACCCTAGGCACAATCCACCACTGGCATCTGCTCCCTGGAAGGTTGTACAGTAGAGAATTTGGCCCTCAGCTTGAAAAAACCGCTTCCCATCCCCACTTCAGAAGATAAACATAGTACAGCAAGCATCTTGGTTAAAGGCAGAGCATTTAAGTATAGGATTTACTGGAATCTCTCCCCCTTTTCAGGCACTAATCTACCTGGTCAGGGAAGACCAGCCTTTCTTCCTAGTTGAAATTGAGGCTTTGGTCACGCTTCAAAGCAGAGGTTTATCCCTTTGGTGCTTCTCGTTGTCAGAGGCATGTTGCTTGGGCCTGAAATCTTATCCACCCTCACCTGGGAGTGCATCCCGATGGACTCTGTAGGGCTTGTTTCTGAGCAGAAATGGATGGGCTTACTCTGCAAATGTCATCATCGTCTAAAACAGCCTTTTCCCCAGGTAGTACCCTCCAGATGTTTCAGACAATAACTTTAATCACCCCTGATCATTGACCAAGCTGGCTGGGGCCAATGGTAGTTAAAATCCATAACATCTGGAGGGCACCAGGTTGGGGAAGACTGCTTCACTGAAATCCTGTGTGTTATGTGACAATGAAAACGGAAGCAAGAAAATATTGGAAAGGACAAAATCAGGGTTTGGAAAACTGAGGGAAGAGAGACTAGTTTTAAACAGTGAGAGGAACAGTGAATACTGAAATTGAAATTAGAGCTAGTTTATTTTTTTAATTAAACCAAACTTCTATAGCTCAGTTGGTTAGAGTGTGTGCTGGCAACACCAAGGTTGCAAGTTTGATCCCCGTAAGGGACAGCTGCATATTCCTCCATTGCAGAGGGTTGGACTAGATGATCCTCAGGGTCCCTTCCAACTCTATTGATTCTTTGTCACCAAAATATCTGGAGGACTGTCACACAGAAGAAGCAACAAACTTGTTTTCCACTGGCACTGAGGGTAGGACCCAAACCAGTGGATTCAAATTACAAGAAAGGAGATTTCGACTAAACATCAGGAAGAGCTTTCCTGACAGTAGGAGTTGTTTGAAAGTGGAACAGACTAGATAAGCCTTTGGGTACCTTCCAAATCCACAATTTCATGAATTCACAGCTGTACAGGGTGGATAAAAATAAATGATTTTAAAAAAACAAACAAAAAACCCCCACCACATTGCTTTTATATAAATTGGATTTTTTAAATTTTAAGTCATTTTTTAAAATTTAAATCATTTTTTTTTATTTAAATTGGATTTTTTAAATAAAATGCTTTTGGAAGAAATAGTTTTCTATTTAAGTTACATTATAGTCCAAAGGCCATCAAGAAATAAGGATTTGTTTTAAGCTTTTCATGCGTGCTGAAACTCAGTCTAAGTTTTTTTTTTTATGTTTAACCACATCAGTTAACAAACATGGATACATATGCTATAATGTTATTGTTTTAGTTAAATAAATTGTTTAAATTGTTATTACGGAAATGATTATTTTTCTCCTTCCAATAAAGGACAGCAGGAAAGTTGTCCAAATATAAACAGTTAACTTACAGTATTAAACCTCACAATAATTTCATAATTATCTGTCTATGTATTTCTAATAGTACAGTAGTACCTCTGTTTAAGAACAGTCCTGTTTATGAACAATTTGGTTTATGAACTCCGCAGAACTGGAAGTTGTGTCCCGGTTTGCGAACTTTACCTCGGTCTAAGAACGGAAGCCGAATGGTGGAAGGGCACTGGTGGCGCGAGGCCTCATTAGGGAAAGCACGCCTCACTTTAAGAACAGACTTCCGGAATGGGTTAAGTTCTTAAACCGAGGTACCACTGTATAACCAAAATCAGTATTTTTTGATATAACTGCAAAAACTACTCTGAAAATTTATTATTCCAAAAATGAAACCTTCATCTGGTTGTAAATATTAAGATTATACCAGCAGGAATACCTTTCTGTAAAAAGAAGAAGATTTAAATCAAGTCTGACTGACCAGTGATTTAAATCGTGATTTAAATTGATTTGATTTAAATCAAACCCACCCTGCAGCTGTAGGAATAGGGTGGGTTCCAAAACACACACGTTTCAGTTGTCAAAGGCCAGGCTAAACAGGTGCCTTTTCAGCAGTACAGTCATACCTCGGGTTAAAGTCATTTCAGGTTAAATCTTTTCAGGTTGCGTCCTGGGTTACTTCCGGGTTTCGCTGCTCGTGCATGCGCAGGTGCTCAGAATGACATCACGCGCATGCGCAGATGCGGCGAATTGTGACCTGCGCACGCGCGGATGCAGGTTGCGTTCTGCCCATGATGTGAACGGGGCTCCAGAATGGATCCCATTCACATCCAGAGGTACCACTGTACCTAAAAGCTGTACAGGAAAGGTACCAGACACGTTGCTATGGGGAGAGAATTCCACGGTTTAGGGGCTGACACAGGGAATGCCCACTCCTGGTCCAGCACCACTTGAATTTCTGGTGGCAGCAGACCTGCCAAGAAGGCTCCCACTGCTGATCTCAATACCCAAGAGGGAAGGAGTTGGTCTCTTAGATATTTGAGGCCTAAGTCGTCCGCATGTCTTCCCATTCGTCATTTGTCCACCCCACACATTTCAATGCATTTCGCCGTCACTTTCCAAAACGCAAAAAAACCCCCACATTCATAGTGTGTTTGTGTGCTTTAAAAGCGTTGGTTTGTTGTGCCAGGGCGACAGAGCCCTTTAATCCACTTTAAATGTGCAGTTATGGGCATGTGATTGAATGCAGACTGTTTGCAGGCGCCTGCAGCTTTTGGGAACTCTGAAAAGGTGGTCCGTGGATGTTTCAGCAGCCGCTTAGTTGAAAGTTGTTTTCAGTTTAGTAGATTTAACAATGCCGATGTCCCAGATAAAATGCTGTGCAAAGCTTTATTATTATTATTTTTACACTATTTAATCCCTCCCTTTTGTCCTCGAAAGGCCTCTGCTTTTGTCAATGTCAAATTAGTTTTTGTGGCCTCAATATGGATAGGAAGTGGACTTGACGCTAAATGGGACAGGAATCCTGACATAATATTTTTTGTTTCTCTGGACTCTTTATGTCTGTTTCTTTCTCTCTCTGTGACTTGTTTCTCAAAATCAAAGAATGCTTCCTTTGCGGGGGGTGGGGGTGGGTATGGGAGGCATTCAAAACTGGAAATGATCACACAATGAAGATTAGAAACACCTTCTTCTTCTTCTTCTTCTTCTTCTTCTTCTTCTTCTTCTTCTTCTTCTTCTCTCTCTCTCCCCTCCCCCTTCTCCTCCTCCATTGCTTATTATCAAAGTCTCCAAGAGATATGAACATATTGCACCATTAAAACCCTTGTGAAGCATTAAGGTTCTCATACAAACATACTGGGATAGCTCAGTCAGTAGACCAGGAGAATCTTAATCTCAGGGTCATTGGGCAAAAGATTTGCAGGGGGCTGGACTAGATGACCCCAGTGGTGGTCCCTTCCAACTGTACAGTTCTATGAAACACCTTGAAATATACTTGGAGTCCTGTACCGATTTCAAGCTCTTTATTGCAGCTTGTAAAACAGTGATTGAATTGCCCCCCAAACGTCAGGCTTTTACATACAATATTTACACAATGAGTCCCGTCTGATTGGCTGATTTGGCTTCCCTCCTGGAGCCTGATTGGTTTTTTCCTGCAAGCAAATCAGTTGTTGCGTTCTAGGATCCTACTTGCCTATTGTTCTAGGATCCAAGCTTAGTACATAACACACCTACACATATAAATACCCCCACATATCCCAGTGTGGTTCAGCAGTCATTCTTCTCTGCAGGGAACTCTGGAATTGTAGCTCTGTGAGGAAAATAGGGGTCTCCTAAGAACCCTCCTAACAACAGCATCTTAAAAAGCAGAGACATCACCTTGCCAACAAAGGTCCGTATAGTTAAAGCCATGGTTTTCCCAGTAGTGATGTATGGAAGTGAGAGCTGGACCATCAAGAAGGCTGATCACTGAAGAATTGATGCTTTTGAATTATGGTGCTGGAGGAGACTCTTGAGAGGCCCGTGGACTGCAAGAAGATCAAACCTATCCATTCTGAAGGAAATCAGCCCTGAGTGCTCACTGGAAGGACAGATCCTGAAGCTGAGGCTCCAATATTTTGGCCACCTCATGAGAAGAGAAGACTCCCTGGAAAAGACCCTGATGTTGGGAAAGATGGTGGGCACAAGGAGAAGGGGACGACAGAGGATGAGATGGTTGGATAGTGTTCTCGAAGCGACCAGCATGAGTTTGACCAAACTGCGAGAGGCAGTGGAAGACAGGAGTGCCTGGTGTGCTCTGGTACATGGGGTCACAAAGAGTCAGACACGACTAAACGACTAAACAACAACAACCCCAACCCCCAACACCTTTAACTACAATTCCCAGAGTTCTTTGGGGGGAAGCCATTCCAGTTTAAAGTGGTTTCATAGTGCTTTAAATGTATGGCACGGATATGGCCCACGTAGCTCAGAAAGCTCCATACTGACTGGCATTGGGTCTCCAGGGTTTTAGACAGCCCTTAGCCCTACCTGGAGATGCCAGTGATTGAACCTGGGACTTTGTGCATGCAAATAAATCTCCCACTTCACCCCCTCCCAGGGCTGGATTTAGGTTGGATGAGGCCCTAAGCTACTGAAGGTAATGGGGCCCTTTATATGTCTACCTGTCCTTTGTCAACAACAAATTGTCACTGTTTTTTGTGTTGAATATATGCTATATGGTAATTTATGGACCTAATAAGTCTCTAAGGGATGCGGGTGTCGCTGTGGTCTAAACCACAGAGCCTAGGACTTGCTGATCAGAAGGTTGGCGGTTCAAATCCCCGCGACAGGGTGAGCTCCCGTTGCTCGGTCCCTGCTCCTGCCAACCTAGCAGTTCGAAAGCACGTCAAAGTGCAAGTAGATAAATAGGTACCACTCCGGCGGGAAGGTAAATGGCGTTTCCGTGTGCTGCTCTGGTTCGCCAGAAGCTGCTTAGTCCTGCTGGCCACATGACCCGGAAGCTGTCTGCGGACAAATGCCAGCTCCCTCGGCCAGTAAAGCGAGATGAGTGCTACAACCCCAGAGTTGTCTGTGACTGGATCTAACGGTCAGGGGTCCCTTTACCTTTAATAGGTATCTAAAGCCATTTGCACATAACAAAATAAGTATTTTATCAAAGTAATTGATACAGAAATGAGCAAACCAGTGATATTTTAGGGAGCAGGCTAGCAGGCGGGGCCCATTACTTACATCATAGGAGCCTACACAACACAAAACACTTTTGCTCTATGTAGGTTTTATTGTATTTGTTTTTTATCTTATATTTTGGAAATATACATCCAGTTTTTTTCTCTTTAATTTTTTTTTGGGGCCCCCAAGAGAGTGGGGCCCTAAGCTATAGCTTGTTTAGCTTATACGTAAATCCAGCACTGTCCCCTCCTATAATGCAGCCCTCTGATTAATATGTTTCCACAGTGGTCCTCGAATCTGAATCATACGATTCCTCAATAACATGGTGACTTTCATAGATGCAGTTACCTCCAATTTCCCTAAGCCTACATTATATCCCCCTCCTTTTAATTAGAAATCATCCTTCCCCCTTTTAAGACCAGGTGCATTCTCTTTTATCCTCTTAGCTCAGATTAGGGGACGGACGGACGGACATGCTCTTTCTTCTCTGGATTCCAGTAGGGCAATGCAGCTGTTTGAATGGAAGTAGAAATATTCCACATCTTCTTGAATGGCGACGGTGAGTGATGGAAGCGATCAAACCTTCTGGGGTCAAGTTCAATTGATGTCACAGGCTTCCCATCATTCATATATACCAGACATGTTCAACTCCCAAGAGACTGTGATCTACTCCCAGTATAAAAAAAACTGGCAGTGATCTACCCAGAGCTGTTGAGCTTTTTGGGAGGAGCATTGCCAAGAGGAGTTGAGCTTTTTTTAAGGGGGAGTGCCAAGAGTTCTTTTTGGGGGGGGATTGCAAAAAATCGCTCACCCAGCTGTCCACTGCCCTCTCCCCCCAGTGGCGATGGGATCTAGCGCCAGGGGTGGCGACATTTCTTGCCCACTTTATTTAATCCCGCGATCAATCAGGATCACCCTGGCTATCTACCTGCCGATCGTGGTCAAACGGTTGAACATGTATGATACAGTCATACCTCGGGTTGAAGTCGCTTCAGGTTAAGCCTTTTCAGGTTGTGCTTCACGGCGACCCGGAAGTAACCCAATGGGTTACTTCCGGGTTTCACCGCTCGCACATGTGCAGACGTTCAAAATGACGTCATGCGCATGCGTGGAAGCGGAGAATCGCGACCTGCACACGCGCAGATGCGGGTTGCGTTCGCTTCAGGATGTGAACGGGGCTCTGGAATGGATCCCGTTCACATCCAGAGGTACCACTGTCTAGTGGACTCTTGTAGATAAAACAATTCTTAGAAGTCTGCGGAAAAGGTTCCTTAAAGGGCAACCAAGATGTTCAAGGGGCCAGAGCTATTCCCCGGTGTTGCAAACTTACAACATTCGGGGCCTTTTAAAATCAAGCAAGGGCCGGAGGGATGGACGGGACTTGACAGAAGTGTGTAAGATAATGCATGGGGTGGAGCAAGTGGATAACACAGCAGTGTGGAAGAAACATTAAAAACCAGGGCAGAAGCATCCCAAATGCCTTTAGGGAGGTATTTTTATATGCAACGGCTACAACTCGGACTTGGGTGGCAAAGGGGTGGAAGGAAGAAGAAGTCCCGACAATAACGGATTAGCATAACAAGCTACAAGAATTTGCTGAAATGGTGCAGTTGACAAATAGCCTGAGAGGCAATTCAAAACAAAAATTTATGTAAAAGTGGGATCGATATATGTTCAAAAATACAGTAAAGGTTCGCTATCTATGCTAGCATTCAATTGACGTTGGAGTTGATAAATAAGACCAAGGGTACATATTGATATAGGAATGTATTAGATAAAATGTAAAGAAATATACAATAACAAGAGTACATTCATTTGTAAAAAAGGAATTTAGACAGGAAGTCCAAAGTGTTGGTACATATATGATTTTGGAATAGTTTTTCGTCCTTGTTTTCCCCCCCTTTAGGTATATAAACTTTGTTTATAAACTTTGTATACATGCTGAAAATTATATTATAATAAGCCTTGTGATGTAATATGATAATGTTTACTGATGTAAAATAAGAACGTTAATAGCGCTTATTAATTTTCTAATAAAAGCATCTAATTAACATATCAAATAAAATCCAATAAAAATAAAAAACTAAAATAAAAAAGTCCAATTGTCTTCCAAATTGTAATAATTTTTGTTTTGGCTTCCCACGGTCTGAATTCCGAAGCGCTTTCAACATCATAGTCCTGCCTCTCAGCATCATCAATGATTTTTCCCCTCCACGTTTTGACTTTGGTTCTGTGATCCTCATTCATGTCAGAAAACAGATACCTTTTTTTTCTATGGAGTTCAGATTTGTCCATATATTGTACTCTTTCAGCTGTTTTTGTTTTTTCATCGCACATAAGAATGTTAATAAATAAATAAAACTCAAAACTACAACAAAAACAACAACCAGGGCAGAAGCATAAACAGGAAAGTTGGCATGAGAATTGTAGAAACTGGGTGGGACCCTGTGGGGTCATCTAGCTCAACCCCCCTGCAATGCAGGAATCTCAACTAAAGCATCCATGTGTAGAAAGCCATCTGGGCTCTGCTTAAAAACCTTGGAGGAAAGGAGAGTCCACAACTTTCTAAGGTAGCCCATTCTACTGTTGAACAGCTCTTACTGTCAGAAAGTTCTTCCTGAGGTTTAGTCGGAATCTGCTTAATAATAATAATAATAATAATAATAATAATAATAATAATTTATTTATACCCCGCCCATCTGGCTGAGTCTCGCCACTCTGGGAGGCTCCCAATCAAGTATTAAAAACAATACAGCATTAAATATTAAAAACTTCCCTTCAGATGTCTTTTAAAGATAGGATAGCTACTTATTTCCTTCACATCTGAAAGGAGGGTGTTCCACAGGGTGGGTGCCACTACCGAGAAGGTCCTCTGTCTGGTTCCCTGTAACCTTACTTCTCGCAATGAGGGAACCGCCAGAAGGCCCTCGGAGCTGGATCTCAGTGTCCAGGCTGTAACTTGAAGCCACGTCTGATTGCACCACCATTCTGTTTATTGCAGAATTCCAAATAGCGGAAACGCTGCTATGCCTGCAGGAGGAGACCATGCCAGGCTTTTACCCTCTTTCTGCCAGTTCCCAAGTTTGAATGCTGCATTCAGTTCCGCCCCCTAAAAATAATAATTAAGTGGCTTCCTCAAGGGCTCAAAACGGCAGTGATTTCCCACCTCTAAATACAATAATTGGCCAATTCGTCCCTTCCAATGAAATAATTCATTTCATGTCCATAAGAGAAGAAAGACTATGTAATGTATGTATGTTCTTCTCCTCAGGAGATTTTTGACATTTCCTTGCTTGTTACTTTTGCCCTTCTTGGAGCAAATGTCACTTGAGACCCTTTAACAACAGCCAAAAAGGAAAAAAGGAATTGTGTTTATTTTGGACCACTTGTGTCATTTCAGATGACATCAAGAGGCTGACTTACGGGAAGTCAAAATGTCATGTTCGTGGAGGCTCACTGCTTCCCTTGTTATTATAACTTTCACGTTGTTCGTACAAGGAATCTCGGAGCCCAAAATCATAAGTGGGGTTTCTTAAAAATGGTTGCATAAAAAAAAAAAAAAAAAACAAGAGGGAAAAGGTCCTGTCCTGTGAATGTCATGACATAACCTGGCGTGGTCTGCAAGGTCCCAGCAGGAGTTCCACCACAGGGAATTCTACAGGAACGGAACGAGAGATAATTGTGTTGGTTTTCCTCATTATAATCCTAGCTCTTCGGTCCTGGTTTCTAACATTCCCTTTGCTTGTTGCGTTATGGAATTGTGGCTTTTTGATTGACATGCCACCATGTTGCACTGAATTTCATTCGTGCCGGTGTTTCTGGCTAGCTGGAACTTGTCCTTCAACTCTTACAATGCCTCTTCCTTTTCTGGAAGAAGGGTCAAGACTGTGTGTAGAAACTAGCCTTCTGTGGAAGGAGAAAATTCACATACTGTATTTTCCCGTGTATAACATGCCCCTGTGTATAAGATGCCCCCTATTTTTGGGGACTCAAATTTAAGAAAATGGGGGGAGATGGCCCAGAGTTGGATTGCTTTGAGGGTCGTTGAGCTTTTTTGGGTGGAGAATGCAGAAAATTACTAACCTGACTAACAAACGCTGACGATCTCTCCCTCCTGAGCACTATCCGTGTATAAGACGACCTGCCTTTTTAAACATTATTTTAGAGTAAAAAAAAGCTCGTCTTATACACAGAAAAGTATAGCAAATTGTTCCGTCCACTGTTGCCTCTCGAGTCGCCCACCACAAGCTTCCCACAAGTGGCCCTCTGGCTGGAAAAGTTTCACCTCCCCTGGGGCAATATTATTATTTTTAAACCCCCACCAATTCATGGAGGTAATGGCCTTTTGCATGGCCACTACTAAGCATTAGGAAGAACTTTCTGATGGCAAGATCTGCTTGATGGTGGAATGGACTACGTCAGAAATTGGTGGAGTCTCCTTCATTGGAGGATATTAAGCAGAGATTGGACGGCCTCTTTAGCAATAATAATAATAACAATAATTTATTATATATACCCCGCCCTTCTGGCTGGGCTTCCCCAGCCACTCTGGGTGGCTTCCAACAAAATATTAAAATACCATAATACATCAAACATTAAAAGCTTCCCTAAACAGGGCTGCCTTCAGATGTCTTCTAAAAGTCTGGTAGTTGTTGTTCTCTTTGACATCTGGTGGGAGGGTGTTCCACAGGGCAGGCGCCACTACCGAGAAGGCCCTCTGCCTGGTTCTCTGTAAGCTCACTTCTCACAGTGAGGGAACCATCAGAAGGCCCTCGGAAGTGGACCTCAGTGTCCAGGCAGAACGATGGGGGTGGAGACACTTCTTCAGGTATACTGGGCCAAGGCCGTTTAGGGCTTTGAAGGTCAGCACCAGCACTTTGAATTGTGCTTGGAAACGTACTGGGAGCCAATGTAGGTCTTTCAAGACCGGTGTTATGTGGTCTCAGCAGCCGCTCCCAGTCACCAGTCTAGCTGCCGCATTCTGGATTCGTTGTAGTTTCCGGGTTACCTTCAAAGGTAGCCCCATGTAGAGTGCATTGCAGTAGTCCAAGTGGGAGATAACCAGAGTATGCACCACTCTGGCGAGGCAGTCTATGGGCAGATAGGGTCTCAGCCTGCGTACCAGATGGAGCTGATAAACAGCTGCCCTGGACACAGCTATGATTCCTGAATTGCAGGGGGTTGGACCGAATGACCCTTGCAGTTCCCTCCCAACCCTAAAATTATTTAATTCTGCTAGCCATAGTGGCTCTGCTCTGCTTCCATAGTTGCAGGCTGTATGCTTCTGAATACCCATGGCTGGAAAATGCAGGAGGGGAGAGGGCTCTGGTACTCAGGCCCTGCTTGCAGCTTTTGTACAGGGGCTGGTTGGCCACTGTGAGAGCAGGTTACTGGATTAGGTGGGCCATTGGCCTGATCCTGCAGGCTCTCCTTTTGTTCTTAAAGATGTGCTTAGATTCTCTCCACACATCACTAACATTACATTTTGCTAATGAAGCAACCTAGGTAAGCAATGTGCATCCTCATTTGGTATCTGTAGGAAGGAACTGCCTAAAAATAATAATAATAATTTATATATATATTTAATACTTCGCCCTCTCCGGCTACAGCCGGGCTCAGGGTGGCCAGTAAAATCACAATAAAAACATACTAGGGGAGGGGGAAAAAACAATTTAAAATACAGTGGTACCTCGGGTTAAGTACTTAATTCATTCCGGAGGTCCGTTCTTAACCTGAAACTGTTCTTAACCTGAAGCACCACTTTAGCTAATGGGGCCTCCTGCTGCTGCCGCGCCGCCAGAGCACGATTTCTGTTCGCATCCTGAAGCAAAGTTCTTAACCTGAAGCACTATTTCTGGGTTAGCAGAGTCTGTAACCTGAAGCATATGTAACCTGAAGCGTCTGTAACCCGAGGTACCACTGTACAGGTTAAAATGCAATTTAAAATGCAGCCTCATTTTAATAGTAGCCCATAAATCAAAACCATAAGGGGAGGGAAACATATGGGTGAGACTAAGTCCAAACCAAAGGCCAGGCGGAACAGCTCTGTCTTGCAGGCCCAGCGGAAAGATGTCAGTCCCGCAGGGCCCTAGTCTCTTGTGACAGAGTGTTCCACCAAGTCGGGGCCAGTACTGAAAAGGCCCTGGCCCTAGCTGAGACCAATCTAACCACCTTGCGACTTGGGACCTCCAAAGTGTTGTCATTTGTGGACCTTAAGGTCCTCCGCAGAGCAAACCAGGAGAGGTGGTCTTGTAGGTACGTGGGTCCTAGGCTACACGAGTACCAATTAGAACTGTTGCCTCTGCACCAAACAGCTGCTTCCAGTCGTGTCACTAGGTCCAGTCCTAATGGGAATCACAGAATTATAGAATTCTAGAGCTGGAAGGGACCTTGGGGGTCATCTATTCCAACCCCCTGCGATGCAGGAATCTTTTGCCCAACGCAGGGCTTGAACCCAAGATTCTGAGATTAGGAATCTCATGCTACCGACTGAGCTACCTCAGGTGTAAGTTGTGCCTTTGTCATCCTACAGGGCTGCAGGGTGGTGGAAGGAAAATTCCCCGCACTGTGCTGTTTTTGTTGTTGTTTTTTTTGGAGCTCTTAAAACAGAAAGAAAGGGAGGGCTTTTACTCTGGGGTGTGGTTGGAGGGGAGGGAGAAAGGTGTCACGGGAAACCCTTTTGCATATTTTAGAACTCATTAAGCAAATGCTCTCCGCTGCTCAAAGAATGTAACTCATTAGTCTGTGCTATAAATGCTGCGCTAGACATTTGTTAGAGCTTGTGATAGTCGATTAGATTAAGTGCTCTCTCCCCCCCCATCATTAATGATGTTAAGCTATATTAGTTGTATATATGGCGAGTTAAAACTGCATTTCCCTTTTATGCTGCCGCTTGTAGTTTCTTGGGCATTGTACTTCACTGGCCCTTTGGGAGCTAATGTTTGGCAGATGAAACATTCAGAGATAAAAATATGACATGCTGTGGCTCCCTCCCTTCGGCTGTGAGCATTATATATTTCCATAAACAAATTCTGATGCATGTGTTGGTTTTGATTTATTTTGATTCATTACATTTCTATCTCTCTGTTTCTATCTATGGGACGTGGGTGGCACTGTGGGTTAAACCACAGTGCCTAGGACTTGCCGATCAGAAGGTCGGCGGTTCGAATCCCCGCGACGGGGTGAGCTCCTGTTCCTCAGTCCCAGCTCCTGCCAACTTAGCAGTTCGAAAGCACGTCAAAGTGCAAGTAGATAAATAGGTACCACTCTGGTGGGAAGGTTAACAGAGTTTCCGTGTGCTGCTCTGGTTCGCCAGAAGCGGCTTAGTCATGCTGGCCACATGACCCACATGGCTCCCTCAGCCAATAAAGCGAGATGAATGCCGCAACCCCAGAGTCGGTCACGACTAGACTTAAATGGTCAGGGGTCCCTTTACCTTTTTATCTCCCTGTTCCTCCAAAGAGCCCAGGGGAGGAAACCTGGTTCTCCTTCTCCCTGTTTATATCTTCACAGCAACCCTGTGAGACAGATTACCGTAGTTCCAGCTAGTTTTGACCTATAAAGCCTTATGCAGCTCAGAATCTCAAGGACCACCTCTGCCCATCTGAATCGATCCAGACCCTGTGATTGTCATCTAAGACTCTTTTTGTGTGTGCCCCCTCCACAGGAGGGCTGGAGGGTGGCAACGCAAGAACAGGCCTTAGCAGTGATGGCTCCCTGCTTGTGGAATGCCCTGCCCTGGGAGGCTCAGCTGAGACCATCATTAGATAGCCCGATGTACCAGGCAATGCCTTTTCTTCTTCTTTTGGCTAGACCTTAAGCTCTTAATTATCTGTGGCCTTGAGTGTGTGGAATGTTTCAATCCAGCCTTTTAAAAATATGGTTGAGTTTTAGAATTTCTTTTTTCTTCCATGCTGGTTTCAGTGTATGTGTTTATATACCACAAGTGCAAGGATAGCTCAGTTGGTTAGAATGTGGTGCTGATAATGCCAAGGTTGTAATTTTGATCCCCCTTTGGGACAGCTGCATATCCTACATTGGACTGGATGATCCTCAGGGTTATATATATATGTGTGTGTGTGTGTGTGTGTATTCATTTTTACATATAATTTCCAAAAATCATATAACATATTTTCTTATCTTATACAACGTTTTGGGCTTCCATCAACTACATCTGAAGATTTTTCAGTCTTTATCACTTAGTCCGCATTTCATTAATTTCACTATTACTTAATAGTTCTTCACTAATAATTCTCTTCATAATTTTTTCTGCAATATTTCGCATAGTCCTCCTTACAAAACTTCTTGCAATCCTACTAGCGTAATCTGTTGATTGCAATTGCTTTTCAAATAATTCACATATTTACTCCAGTCCTCTGACAATCTCTGATCCCGCAGGTTTCGAATCCTTCCTGTCATCTTATCCAATTCTGCATAGTCCATTAATTTCATCTGCCATTCTTCTTTTGTCAGTAGATCTTCTTGTTTCCATTTCTGTGCCAACAATACTCGTGCTGCCGTTGTTGCATATAAAAACAGTTTATTGTCCTGTCTATTAATATCCTCACCTACAATGCCAAGTAAAAATGCTTCTGGTTTTTTTTTAAATAAATGTATATTTCAACATCTTTTTCATCTCATTATATATCATTTCCCAGAAGCTTTTCACTTTCTTACATTCCCACCACATGTGATAAAAAGATCTTTCTTTTTCTTTACATTTCCAACATTTATTACTTGTTTTATACATTGTAGCTAATTTCACTGGTGTAATATACCATCTGTACATCATTTTCATCATATTTTCTTTCAGAGCATTGCATGCTGTAAATTTTATTCCTTCATTCCACAGTTTTTCAATCCTCAGGGTCCTTTCTAACTCTACAATTCTATGATACTATGAAGTTACCTTGGTTAAAAAAAAAAGAGACCAATATGTTTACTTTTATTATTAGGCTGATAAACTGTGACTGGCCCAGGGTCTCCTAGTGAGCTTAATGACAGAGTGAGGTTTTGAACCCTGGTCTCCCAGGCCCTAGTCCAACACTCTAACCACTACATTGCACTGTAATTTTTTTGCAGTGTTTGGAATTACCTGCACAAGGACGTAACACATAGAAGCAGGTTTTGTCATTATCCGCAGATGTTCTAGAGTACATGCTTTGCAGGTATGATCTGTGGTGTCTCTGTGTGGAGCTGGGAACCCCCTGCCAAGCAGGAAACACCATCAGAGCACTCCTGACATATGGTTGTCAAGCCTCTGCTTAAAGACCTCCAAAGAAGGAGACTCCACCACACTCCTTGGCAGCAAATTCCACTGTCGAACAGCTCTTACTGTCAGGAAGTTCTTCCTAATGTTTAGGTGGAATCTTCTTTCTTGTAGTTTGGAACCATTGCTCCGTGTCCGCTTCTCTGGAGCAGCAGAAAACAACCTTTCTCCCTCCTCTATGTGACATCCTTTTATATATTTGAACATGGCTATCATATCACCCCTTAACCTCCTCTTCTCCAGGCTAAAAATGCCCAGCTCCCTTAGCCGTTCCTCATAAGGCATCGTTTCCAGGCCTTTGACCATTTTGGTTGCCCTCCTCGGGACACGTTCCAGTTTGTCAGTGTCCTTCTTGAACTGTGGTGCCCAGAACTGGACACAGTACTCCAGGTGAAGTCTGACCAGAGCAGAATACAGTGGCACTATTTCTTCCCTTGATCTAGATGCTATACTCCTATTGATGCAGCCCAGAATTGCATTGGCTTTTTTAGCTGCCGCGTCACACTGTTGGCTCATGTCAAGTTTGTGGTCAACCAAGACTCCTAGATCCTTTTCACATGTACAGATCCTCTGCCTTGAAACCCTAATGATTCCCTGCCAATATTTGGTGCCCTCTAGGTGGTTTAATGTGATATGTTGAAGTGAGAGCTGGACCATAAGGAAGGCTGATCACTGAAGAATGGATGCTTTTGAATTATGGTGCTGGAGGAGACTCTTGGACTGCAAGAAGATCAAACCTATCCATTCTGAAGGAATTCAGCTCAACAACTTTGCCTGGCAATGACAATGGGTAGATCACAGCCAGTATTTTTATACTGTGAGTAGATCACAGTCTCTCTGGAGTTGGACGCGCCTGAGAAATACTAATAAATCACAATGTCTGAAATAAGGATGGAGCTATGTAGAGGCATTGGCCAGCTGGCTTCACAGTTTCCCCCCACATTGTGATTTTTGCACAGCGCACACACATATCATGATTCACAACACGTTGCCAGGTCAAAAGCTATGAAACCGATACCACAATATGGTCTTCAAACTGGTTTTGGACGATATATCTTCCAGCCTTGATCACCCCTGGAGGTGCACTCCATTGTCTCTAGAGACAGATGTATATGAACTCCCAACTATACTTGGAAGACCATAGGTTTGCCCTACCTGCCCTATGGCAAGTAAATTGCATGGGTGCCATGTTCTAACTGCCAACTTTTCACCTGGCAATTGATGGGCAGCCCAGCTGTTCACTATGCAAATTGGGCAAAACAAGTGTGGCATCAGAGGGCTTATTGTGATGAGAACCTAATCGTGCTTCTATAGTTGTGTTTTGGTTTTTTGCTATTAAAACGCAATAAAGAAAGAGTATGCGGTGGAGAAAGATTGATGCCTAATTATTGTAATAGCCCCTCTATTATGTTACATGGCTGCTTCATTCTCCAGAGCAGAACAACGCTAACATGAATGATCTTTTCTGCAAAACAACTCGCCCCCTTACTCATTTTAAAGAATGCTTGCTGCTGGGTTGTTGGTTTTTTTGCCAGTTCCAAAATTCCTGTCTCGCTCTCGAACGTGTATTTCTTGCAGCGGAAGGCAAGATACACCGAGAAAACTGTGTCCTTAAGTGTGGGCAGAGCTCTTGAAATACGAATGGTCCGTAAAATACTGTGGATTGGAAGGAACCCTCATTGCAGGATAAGTCCTTCTCTGTATGCACCCACAGATTCTGTTCCAGGAGTCATCTCTTCTACGCAGAATGCTGCATAGAAGCTGACCTTTTGCGTTGAGCAGCTGACATTAACAAGTGTGATAATTAAACATTGCTACTGGCTTTATTATCTCTTGGCAACCTCAATACTGGGGTTGGGAGGTTTGATTCTGATGTAACCTACTTTCGTGCATGGAATGCTTGCCCTCTCTCTTTTTAAGTTATGCTGGAACAGATAGGAGTCGATCGGATTTTGCTTGAAGAAAGAGTGGATACTGATCTGGCCTCTGGCTTGTGAGTCTTTTTGGGAAAAGTGAACAAGATTTTGTATGCCAAATCTTAGGGTGCGCCCCAAAGTAGTGGAGGAGGAGGACAGGCCGAGGGATTTTGTGAGGACAGGTATGGGAGATTTTATGATTCCCTGGCCTATAGAGCGAGATGAGTGTGCAACCCCAGAGTCGTTCGCGACTGGACTTAACGGTCAGGGGTCCCTTTATCTTTTACCCTTCTCAATGGGATGCGTGTGGTGCTGTGGTCCAAACCACTGAGCCTCTTGGGCTTGCCGATCAGGAGGTCAGCGGTTCGAATCCCCGCAACGGGGTGAGCTGCTTTTGCTCGGTCCCTGCTCCTGCCAACCTAGGAGTTTGAAAGCACACCAAAAAGTGCAAGTAGATAAATAGGTACCACTCCAGTGGGAAGGTAAATGGTGTTTCCATGCGCTGCTCTGGTTTCGGTGTTCCGTTGCGCCAGAAGCGGCTTAGCCATGCTGGCCACATGACCTGGAAAAACTGTCTGCGGACAAACGCTGGCTCCCTCGGCCTGTAAAGCGAGATGAGCGCCGCGAATCCTAGAGTCGTCTGTGACTGGACTTAACTGTCAGGGGTCCTTTACTGTTATCTTTACCCTTCTCAATGACCCAGAGCTCTAAAACCAAGTGTCACACTTGTTCCAGGGATGCTTAATTTGTATTAGACCATGGGTACAGAGCCCCAGACCTGGAGGACAAATGAAACAGCTCAGTTGGTAGAGTGTAAGACTCTCTATCTCAGGGTCATAAGTCTGAGACTTGTGTTGGGCAAAAGGATTCTTGCATTTCAGGGGGTTGGCCTAGGTCAGTGTTTCCCAACCTTGGGCCTCCAGCTGTTTTTGAACTACAATTCCCATCATCCCTGACCACTGGTCTTGCTAGCTAGGGATGATGGGAGTTGTAGGCCAAAAACATCTGGAGCCCCAAGGTTGGGAAACACTGGCCTAGATTACCGGTCCCTTCCCACTCTACAATTCTATGATTTTATGTGGTTCTCCAGGCCTTATTATTATTATTACCATTATCCTCCGCATCATGGATTCAGTAATCACCTTCTAATCTCAAGGTGATTTATACCTAAGATAAATAAAAAACACACCAAACCCCTGGGCAGAGGAATTGAATTTTAAACCAAAATGGAAATTGTAGCTCTACGAGGGGAATAGGGTCGCTTTAACAATTCTTGGCACCCTTAAGAAATTACACTGCCCAGGATTCTTTGAGGGGACATGGTTAATTAAAGTGGCATGATACTGCTTTAAATATACATTCGTACCTTGGTTTTCAAATGGAATCCGTTCCGGAAGTCCGTTCGACTTCCGAAAACGTTCGAAAACCAAGGCGTGGCTTCCGATTGGCTGCAGGAGCTTCCATTTGGCTTCCAAAAAAAGTTCGCATACTGGAACACTTACTTCCGGGTTTGCGGCGTTCGGGAGCCAAAATGCTTGAGTCTCAAGGCATTCAAGAACCGAGGTAAATGCAGTGTAAATGGAGCCTTAGAATAGTGAGTTTTCTGGAAAATGTTGAACTGGAATATTTTTTCCTGCAAATTAGGTTAATTTTGATTTCCCCCCTGATGTCCTAGAACAGAGTTGGGGAGCCTCTGTCTGGCAGACAGAATTAGGCCAATCAGCTCTCCCCATTTATTCCACCCACCTGCGCTACACCGGATGCCCGGTAAGGGCAGTTAGCACAGAGCCTGGCCAAAGGGGATGATTGACAATGTCTGCAAAAACCCTTGGGCAGCCCTTCCCACGGCCTGATAATCAATTGTTTGTCAGGCACTTTGGAAGCACTTTGCAAGTCCTTGGAACTCCCTCTGCCCAACTCCATGAGCTAGCTTTGACAGCGTATTTATAACATCAGATGATTGACAGATATCACCTGTCAAAGTTGTCCCACAAGAGGGAGGGATAAGAATCTGGCCCACACGCCGCAAAAGATTCCCTTCTCCTCTCCTAGAAAACTTTTTCAGCAGGGGGCCAGTCCACTGTCCCTCGGACCTTGTGGGAGGTGGACTATATTTTGAAAAAATATATATGAACGAATTCCTATGCCTCACAAATAACCCAGAGATGCATTTTAAATAAAAGGACACATTCTATTCATGTAAAAGCATACAGTACTGGTACTGATTCCTGGACTGTCCGTGGGCCGGATTTAGAAGGCGATTGGGACAGATCCGGACACCGGGTCTTAGTTTGCCTACCCATGTTTTACTGGCATTAGGAAACAGAACTAAAAAAGAAAAGACATATTTAGCCCGGAATATTTTAGAGGGGGAAATGAAACTGCACTTAATGCACTTTTAAACTTTATATTATTTAGGTATGTTTATTATGATCCTTGTAAACGTTTATAGTTGTGTACTTCCTGTGCGTTGTTTATTGTTTATTTTTTAAAAGGAGAGATGCTGGAAACTGTTGACACGCTAATAGGTTTTAGCAGCCCAGTGAACTGTGCCTGATGTGCTGACTCACAGACTTCTTAGTGATAATCACCTGAAAGACATTAATTACAATGTTAAAACTGCCATGCTTGCCCAATACTGTATCCTTGCTACTAATGAACTTACGAAATTACAACTTTTCTGTGGAAAACGAAAGCAGCAGAAATTTTTTCGTCCCACTTTCTGTTCACTCTGATTTTTAAGCTTTTTTTAAAAAAATCAGTTGCTCCTGTTCTTGTTGTTTTTCTTCTCATTTTAATTGGTACTGATATTGTAAGACTGGTTTCTTGGCTGTATTATCATTGAATCCTTTCCCCTGTTTTTAGTGGTCTTAGTGGACCAGTTTAGAAAGATGGCTTGTAATTTTAAATAATAAATAATCTTGACAATGACCTTGTGAGGGAGGCTCAGTGAGGCATTACTGACTTGGCAATGTGGTGTAGTGGTTAGAGTGTTAGGCTAGGTTGTGGGAGGCTGAGTTCAAATTCACACTCAGCCATGAAGACTCACTGTGTGGTTTGGGGCACATTTCCTCTCTCTGCTTAGCCTACCTCACATGGTTGTTATGAGGATAATACGGAGCAGGGAAGTTTTGGGAAATGATATACAATGAATTGGAAAAAAAAGTTTAATATGACATTTGTAAAAAAACCAGAAGCATTTTTGTTAGGGATTCTAGGACAAGACCTGCCAAGAAAAACAAAAGAATCTGTTTATGTATGCTACAACAGTGGCAAGAGTCTTGATAGCACAAGGATGGAAGAATGAGGAAATCCCAACAAAAGAACAGTGGCAAGAAAAATTGATGAGTTATGCAGAACTGGCTAAACTGACATACAGATTGCAGGACAAGGACAACTGTGACTTTAAGGAAGAATGGGAACTTTTTACAAATTATCTAAAAAGACAACAAAATGAACTGGACTCCTTGGCAGGTTTTGAATAAACATACACAAATTTATTGGTTGATAACATGATAGATAGACAATGCAAGGCTATGCATAATTTTATAACATGCAGAGAATAATATATGCAGAGAAATCAGAGAGGAGCTGAGGGAAGTCCCTGGTGGGTGGGGGGAGGGAGGGATGGAAGGGGGGGCGGGGAAAAAGGGGAAAAAATAATGTATGTGATTATACGATTGGATAATTTGTTATGTCAAAATTGCTTAATAAAAATATTTTTTAAAAAAATATGGAGCAGGGAAGAATGATGTATACCACCTTAAGCTTCCTGGAGGAAAGGCGGGATATAAAACCATATAATTGTAGAGTTGCAGAATTGTAGAGTTCGAAGAGACCACAAGGGTTGTTATGTATTCAATGGTCTGTCTTTGCCTGAGCTTGAGTCTGGACTAAGGATTCTGAGCCCCAGTGTTCTGATTCAATACATGGTATCCAATCACAGAACATTTCAGGATTTCGGCCACTGCCATTGGCCCTTAAACTTTTGAGTTATGATTCGCAGCTTGGGAGTTTAGACAGCCAATCACGTTGACAGTGGGAGTGGCCTAGTCCTTCAGAAATGTATATAAGTAATGGCTTTGCCCCTGTTGTCCCATTCTGTTAGTCCAGGCTTCCTCAACCTCGACCCTCCAGATGTTTTGAAACTACAATTCCCATCACCCCTGACCACTGGTCCTGCTAGCTAGGGGTCATGGGAGTTGTAGGCCAAAAACATCTGGAGGGCCGAGGTTGAGGAAGCCTGTGATAGTTCAATAAAGGTTCTTGCTGTTATCACTGTGTCTTGCTTTGCGGGAACCCACTTACACTTCAAGAGTCACCTAGTCCAACCCTCTGCAATGTGGGAATCTTTTGCCCAGCGTGGGCAAAATCAATCAATAAAAGTGAATCAGTAGCTGTCACCCAGTGAGCTTTGTGGCTGATCAGGAATCTGAGCCCCAGTCCAATCCTATGCATGCTGTACTGCAATCTCTGGTTGAACGGTAGAATTTCTATGTTCCTTTTACTGAGTTGGCTCCCCGTGAGCTCGAGATACTATTTGCTCCTCTGTTAGACAGATTATGTGAGGCATGATAGTTTGCCTTAGTCCTATAAACCATGGGCTTTCCTGGGGTCCTTTCCAACTCTACAGTTACCGTATTTTTTGCTCTATAAGATTCACTTTTTCTCTCCTAAAAAGTAAGGGGAAATGTGTGTGTGTCTTATGGAGCGAATGCAGGCTGCGCAGCTATCCCAGAAGCCAGAACAGCAAGAGGGATTGCTGCTTTCACTGCGCAGCGATCCCTCTCGCTGTTCTGGCTTCTGAGATTCAGAATATATTTTTTTTCTTGTTTTCCTCCTCCAAAAACTAGGTGCATCTTGTGGTCTGGTGCGTCTTATAGAGCAAAAAATACAGTATATAATTCTAAGAGTATCTGTCTTTACGATGGAGTTCTTCTCTGTTCCTTCTTCTAACAAAATGGAAGACGAAAATATTGCCATTACAGGCTCTTGACGTATGAGAGGCCTCATTAACATCGTCTCTCATAAAGCAATCATGTACTAACATATATGCTGCATTTCAGAGTAATTTAAACTATTGATCTTTCTGCCTACCCCTCCTTCCGTGCCCCTTCATTTTCCGTGAAGGAGTCAGTTTTGTTTTGAATTCTTCCTTGTCCCCTTTTACCTGACTGAGTTACTCATCTGCCTCCCTCCTTCATTTGGACTTAATTGCATTCAGAAGCGATTTTCTCCCAGGTTATGCTATCTCGTTACTTCAGGGCACGCCTCTTGTGAGTTCCCGTTGGTTCCTCAGGACAAGCATTGTAATCACTCTGCTCAAGAGTCCACCCCCCCACTCCACCCCGGGACTTCGAAAATAGCATTTCTGATTGCAAGGCAGGCTGGTATATATGAAAATACATTTCGTTTACTCATAGCCTCTGAATAGATGATTGAAGGCTGGAAGGAACGCATGTTTGGGCAGAAAATAGCAAGTGAGTTAATTGCAAACAAGACCTCTTTGGAAGGCTGGGGGGGGGGGCACAGGTCAAACTTTAAAAGGCATACGCGATCCTGTTGATTGGATTGCGCCCTCCTCAGTCGGTGATGCCCTGAAGTGGTGCTCCTCAGCTGGCTGGCATGGTGAATTTTCAGGGCTGGGCCAAGAGACAGAGGTGAGTGTCCTTTCCTTCGAAATCGCTTCGTTGGCCTTTCGTTACGCTTTTAGAAAATTGCTGTGCCTCTTTTAAAGAAAGCGGTTTCACATAGTAACATACAGGGCAATAACAGCAACGCGGGCCACATCTGCATTCCATGTTTAAAGCAGCATCATACCGCTTTAATGGTCACCCGCGACTTCCCCCAAAGAATTCTGGGAGCTGTAGTATGTTAAGAGCGCTGGGTGGTGTTAGATTCAGGTAGGTAGCTGTGTTGGGTTGGTCTGGCACAGTAGAAATATACAGTGGTACCTTGGGATGTGAATGGGATCCGTTCTGGAGCTCCGTTCGCATCCTGAATAGAACGTAAGACGGGACGGCATGTCTGTGCGTGCGCGGGTCGCATTTTGCCGCTTCCGCGCATGCGCGTGATGTCCTTTTGAGCGTCTGCGCATGCGTGTGATGTCATTTTGAGCGTATGCGCAAGCAGCAAAACCCGGAAGTAACGCGCTCCGTTACTTCTGGGTTGCCGTGGAGCGCAACCTGAAAGCGCTCAACCTGAAGCACATTCAACCTGAGGTATGACTTTATATAAAAAATAAAAATGTCCAGTAGCACCTAAGGGACCAGCTAAGCTTGTTCTTAGTATAGCTTTTGTGTGCATGCACACTTCTTCAGATACACTGAAACAGAAGTCACCAGACCTTTATATATAGTGAGAGGGTGGGGAGGGGTATTACTCAGTGGTGGGAATGGGTGATTGGCTGATAGGTGTGGTAGACCTGTTGATGTCTGTTAACGACTGCAATTGGTCTTACAGGAAAAAGCAAGGGGTGAGATGGTCAAAAATAGCTTTATCATGTCCAATGCCTCTATTCAGACCAGGTCTCTCCATGGTTTTAAGTTTGGTAATAAGTTGTAATTCAGCAACTTCTCTTTCCCGTCTATTTCTGAAATTCTTTTGTAATATGACAGCTACTTTGCGATCTTGTATAGAATGTCCTGGGAGATTGAAGTGTTCTCCTACTGGTTTCTCTGTCTTGTGATTCCTGATGTCAGATTTATGCCCATTTATCCTTTGGCGTAGGGTTTGGGTGGTGTTAGGAGACCCTCCTCTCTTTCCCTCACAGAGCTACAATTCCCACAGTTCCCTGGTAAGAGGGACTGGTTGTTAAACCGCTCTGGGAACTGTTGCTCTTTGAGGGGAATGAAAATTCATAGTTCTTTGCACCATTGAAGTAAAACGCGATAGGTGAACAGAACGGACAGATGAATGATAGCCTGGCTGTTGTGGTTTGTTCTTTGGGCCTCCTGGTGCAGTTTAAGGAGTGACACAAAGCCTCGGGGAGGTAGCAGTCAACTGGGGCAGGGAACTGAAGAAGAAGAGTTTGGATTTGATATCCTGCTTTATCACTACCCTAAGAAGTCTCAAAGCGGCTAACATTCTCCTTTCCCTTCCTCCCCCACAACAAGCACCCTGTGAGGTGAGTGAGGCTGAGAGACTTCAGAGAAATGTGACTAGCCCAAGGTTACCCAGCAGCTGCATGTGGAGGAGCAGGGAAGTGAACCCGGTTCACCAGATTAGAAGTCTACCGCTCTTAACCACTATACCACACCGGTGAGGATATGAGAGAATTAAACTCTGGTTCTCCTCCAGTTGTATTGCTCCCCCGTGAAATCTGCCCAAGGGCC
The DNA here is from genome assembly GCF_964252035.2 of Podarcis erhardii. Classification (NCBI taxonomy): domain Eukaryota; kingdom Metazoa; phylum Chordata; class Lepidosauria; order Squamata; family Lacertidae; genus Podarcis; species Podarcis erhardii. The sequence goes on along the minus strand of NC_138505.1, from coordinate 31,436,874 downwards.
CAAACCAAATGTGCTGCTTGAAAGTGTCTTTGTGAAATGGGTGGGAATGCAGTTTTTCAGCCCATGGGACACACTACATTCTGGGCAACCTTCTGAAGTGTGTGTGTGGGGGGAACATGCCAGTGGTGGGTGGGGGCAGAGGTAAAAATGGGCAGAGCGAGGAATGTAAATTTCGCTTTTGCACAGTAGGTTTCAACACCCCCTCATGCACCCCTCCCTGCTCTCCATCCAGACAAGTAAGAGTAGAGATGGATTTAAGGGAGCGCGATTGGTTTGCCTGCACTGGGAGCTGAGTTGAGAAGGCACCGTAGGGGGCATCGCAAGCACGAGGAACAAGGGAAGACAAGGGGCAGAGGGAGGTCTCGATTTTGGTGTCACACAGGGAGCTGCTGAAATTTGAAAGCTCCAAGTGTGCCGCTGGTAAAAGCAGGGGTCAGCAAACTTTTTCAGCAGGGGGCTGGTCCACTGTCCCTCAGACCTTGTGGGGGCCCGGACTATATTTTGAAAAAATAAATAAATATGAATGAATTCCTATGCCCCACAAATAACCCAGAGATGCATTTTAAATAAAAGCACTCATTCTACTCATGTAAAAACACTCTGATTCCTGGACCATCCACTGGCCAGATTGAGAAGGCGATTGGGCTGGATCTGGCCCCTGGGCCTTTGTTTGCCTACCCATGGGTAAGGAGCATCATAGGAGTTCAAGGACGCATTTCATCCAGGCAAAAACCTTGGTGTGCAAAACAAGATCAGTGAGGAGTGTGTCCTAGGGAGAGGAGATGTGGCCTGGAAGGAGCTCCAAGAACCAGATGAAGAGGCCTGGTGGGGCCGCATTTAGCCCCTGGACCTGAGATTCCCTACCCTTGTTATAAAACGTTTCCGTGTTTTTAAGATAATGTGTTGGGACCCTCTGCTTGGATTGCAGGAGGGAAGTAGTAGTCTTCTCATGTCACATTTCTGCCAACGATGGCCTTGCTTGTGGAATAAGAAGAAGGTCTCATTGATGTCAGTGGGAGTCTCCCCCCCCCCCAAAGAAGCATAGGCATGATGATTTTCATCAAGAATGCAGCTTGGAAGGGAAGAGTTGAACCTCCCACCCCCATGGAAATCTCCTCCTGCACCTGCTATTATAATAAAACAGCAGCCCTGACATGCTTTTGGGTAACTGCTTGGAATTGCCTCGCGTTTGCCTCCCCCTAAGTACTGTCATTTGCTGTGCTTGCAGTTTTCTTTTCCCCTTTGGATCTGGGTAGGTGTGCTTATTTTTAGGAAATGAGTTAGCAGGGAACAACTGGATCTAAAATAATGCCAAGATCTTGCCTCCTTGACTTTCTGAGCGTGGATTTGCTCAGCAGGTAAGAAATTACAATTGGTAATTGCAAGATGTGAGGTGGGGGAGAAATCTTTTGCACCAATATTGGATATGCTTATGCATGACTCACGGCTTCTATCCTTACCACCCTGCATCAGCTCCTACAGCATTGTAACCCTCTTAAGTCAATTGACTCCTTAATTATTATTTTTTTGATAAGCAGAATTTCTTCAGTACGTGCTTGACTTGCCACTATGTTTCTTCCATTTCCGAGGGCATTTCACTTCCTGACCTGCTCATGCGAGCACAATGCCAAGCAAACAAAAGTGTTTTTCAACAGTTATTGCTGTACAAATGATCACAATCAAGCAGCTTCCTTTGCATTCAGACACAAGTTGTCCTGTTAAGAAAAGCTGCACTGTTTTCTACCTGTGCAGTGACTAACTGTGAAACAACAGATTGCCTGGAGCTTACTGGCTTAATGGGCAAATCTTGAGTTCCAATCTTGTTTCTGCATCAGGCATGTGTAGTACCTGTGTAGAGTTGAGAGGGTGTGTGAGTAGGCCTTACCCCCTCATTCTGTGGTCATTCTACATTATTCTGTTTGCCCCAGGGTTCAAAGGGTTAAGCCAACACACACACACACACACACACACACACACACACACACACACTTGGGTTCCTGCAAGTGGTCTTTGCAACCACTTAGGAATCAAGAAATCATTAAATGAAACAAACAACTGGTTTGGGCGTAACCTACCTTGTTCTGTAGAGAGCTTGAGTCTCAGGAGAAGTCCATCAGTGTCAATAGTCTTGAGTCAGGAATCCATGGCTCCCCAAGCATTTTCAGAACCTTGGAGAGCTCCCAGAGTCCAGCTGAAGCAGTATTATAGATGGCTCTGCAAGCACCTGCCGTATTTTTTGCTCTATAAGACTCACTTTCCCCCCTCCTAAAAAGTAAGGGGAAATGTGTGTGCATCTTATGGAGTGAGTGCAGGCTGCGCAGCTATCCCAGAAGCCAGAACAGCAAGAGGGATTGCTGCTTTCACTGCGCAGCGATCCCTCTTGCTGTTCTGGCTTCTGAGATTCAGATTTTTTTTTTTCTTGTTTTCCTCCTCCAAAAACTAGGTGCGTCTTGTGGTCTGGAGCATCTTATAGAGCGAAAACTATGGTATATCCAACTGAAGCCTTGTATCAAGGATGGGGGAGCTTATTTTAGCCAGTGGGCCAGATCTTTATCTCCCTACCCCCTAGAAGTCCAGATTTGAGAGCTGGGCCCCAAGTCACAATGATGTCAAGTGATGCTCCAACTCTTGGGACTTCAAAGCACAGTGAGGGGGCTTTTTTTGAAAACCTTTTTGCAGAAAGCCCCAGGCTTATCTTTGCAACTCTGAAAACCTGAAAGGTAAAGAACAGCATGGCGTTGTTTGCAAAAGGGCTTTCAAATAGCCCCACACTGTGCTGGGGGTTCAACCTGGGGTCTTCTGCATGCAGCACAGGTGCTCTTCCACTGAGCTATGGCCCTTCCTTTTGCGAACTTGGCTTGGATCTTCGTATGTTATTGCTTCTCTTTTTTCAGAGGTGTTTATGGGTTTATCTAGTTATGTGAAGCCAACAGCAGATTTCTACCAGCTGGCCAACAGGGGGAAGAGTTGTTATTTCTTATCCACAAAGCAGGCAGACGTGAATTAGATGTGCAGACATGAATCCTGGACAGAGGCGCTGTCTTGTGCCCAAGATTGGGGGGGGGGACCCTGTTGCAGGCATGTGACATCATGCGCCTGGCACTTGTTGCACATGTGTGACTGTGATGGCCTGGGGTTCGGACTCAGAGGCTGAACCTGAGGAATCCCAGCCTGCACAGGATTCCCCACCTCCAGAACCAGCTGAGCCGGGGCTGGGACATGAGCCTGAAGGGTCCTCACCTGTGCTGGATCCTCAGGTGTAGGCACCAGCTGAGTCTGCTCTGGCTCCTGAGATGATGGAGGACCCATTGCCTGCAGGTGCTCCACTCTCAGCCCCGTCAGGGGAGGCTGAGGTTGCCTCTGGGTCCGGTAACCCTCCAGCCTCTCCTGAGCTGCAGAGGCTCAGGGCAGAGAGGCGGAGGGAACTAAGTTCCCACAGGAGGAGTGCTCACCCCCAGGCCAGGAGAGGTGTGTCACCTGTGGACTGGGGCCACCCTATGCCTCGGGGCAGATAAAAGCCAGTCAGCCCCAGTCCCAGGTTGCGGGAGCAACGTTGTTGGTAGCCAGTTCCTGCCTGCACCTTGCCCTGCCAGATCTCCTGACCTCACCCAACTCCCTGCCTTGGACCCAGCTTCAGCTTTGACGGACAGCTTCAATACAGCACCCACGACCTCAGACTGGACTCGGACCTCACCTCACGGTTAACCCACGGGACCAGCACAGTGACATCATGTGCATGCGATGTTGCATCATTTGGGAGGAGGTTGACCATTGAGCTCAGTGCTGTGCATCATCTTCTCCTGCTCTCAGGAGGAACCAGCTACTGAACCACACCATGTTCAGCCTCCTCTGCCCCCTCAAGGTTGTGGGGGCCTGGCCCCGTGCCAGCAGATATTGAGGCGGCTGAATACACCTCCACCCTTAGGAATTGGTGTGCCCGCTGGCTGAATGTAAAAGTTTCTATCGTGAGTCATTTAGAGCCTTCCTGACCTTTGCTGTTCCAAGATCTCTTAAAAGTTTCTGCTCCTTTTGACCAGAAGTTGTTCCCTGTTATACTGAGTTCAACTTTTGGAAATTACTTGTAGTGACCTTTTTTTTTGTCAAATAACAAGACAGGAGTTTCAATGGCAGGCTTGGAGTTCTGAACCGGCTTTCTGGGATTTAATCAAGAACACCAGAGAAAACGAATGCCTGGCTTGGAAAACTGTTGCTTGGAAGCTGTTTTCAGTTAAGTGTAGATTATTTCTCTATTTTATTTGCATCCTCGCTCCCAAGAGGCTCAAGGAAGTGTGCATGGCCCTCTCGCCATTCATTTACACAGCAACCCTGTGAGGTAGGCTAGGCTAGCAGCTGATGACAGGATCAAGGTTCATGGAAGATAAGTCTATCCATGGCTGCTGGGCCTGGTGGTTATGTTCTGCGTCCCGTGTCAGAGCCAGTAATGCTTGTTTGGAAACCACAAGGAGGGGAGAACGCTCCTGTGCTCAGGTCCTGCTTCTCAGTTTCCCAGAGGTATCTGGTTGGCCTCTCTGAGAATGGGATTCTCATCTAGATGGGACCGAATCCAGTAGGCCATTCTTGGCTTCTTATGGTATCTACCGAGCTTCATGGACAAGTGGGAATTTGAACCCAAGTCCCCACCCCATTCTAGTTCAATACTCTAACCGCTTTAGTCTGCTACTCTAGCCATTATATCACTGGGCTAGTAACTGAAATACCGTATTTTTCGCCCTATAGGACGCATTCTTTCCCCTCCAAAAATGAAGGGGAAATGTGTGTGCGTCCTATGGGGCGAATGCAGGCTTTTGCTGAAGCCTGGAGAGCGAGAGGGGTTGGTGCGCACCGATCCCTCTCACTCTCCAGGCTTCAGGAAGCTATCTGCAAGCCTTGGGAGCCCGCGGGAGTTCCCGCCGGGCCCCCAAGGCTTGCGGACAGCAGCCTGCAGCCCGAAATCCAGGGAGCACAGTGGAGCGCGCCCCAGGCTTCGGGCAGATATCCGCAAGCTTGGGGAGACTGGCGGGAGTTCCCGCCGGGCTCCCAAGGCTTGCGGATAGCAGCCTGTTCTGGGGGCTGGGGTCGGGGGAAGCTCGGGCTTCTCCCGCCCCAGCCCCGTGCCTGGGTGGGGGATTTTTTTTTCTTTATCCCCTCCAACTAGGTGCGTCCTATGGGGCGAAAAATACAGTACTTTATTGTCATTTGTAGAACTTGTATACAGTGAGATTACACGAGCACACCCCACTCAGCTCTCTTAGTCTTAATCCCCCTCGTTTACTGATGCACATCCATCAAACCCGAAAGTCAGTTGCCCTGTAGTTATCTTTTCATTCAGCAGCCTAACAGCCCATGGATAGAAGCTGTTCTTTACCCTGTTGGTGTGACTAATCATGCTTCTATATCTTCTGCCTGAGGGCAAGAGATCAAGAAAGTGCCGGCCAGGGTGTGAAACATCCCTGAGAATTTTCCTCACTCTCCTAAGGCAACGTTCTTCCCCTATTTCATCCAGCGGATTTATGGGACAGCCCATAATATCTTGCGCTGTATTCACCACCCTTTGTAGGCACTTCCTATCAGATGATGTCAAACCAGCATACCACACCGTGATGCAGTATGAAAGGACACTTTCTATTGTGGACCGGTAGAAGGAGATCATCAAATGTTGATTGACATCGTTCTCCTTCAATACTCTGAGGAGATGGAGTCTCTGTTGGGCTTTCTTAACCACCTGGGTTGTATTTATTTTCCAAGTAAGGTCTTCACTGAGATAAACTCCTAGGAATTTAAAGGAAGAGACAGACTCCACACAGCCCTCCCCGATGTAGTAGGGAGTAGGGAGGGAGTTGCCTTTGGTCTTTTTTTTTTTAAAAAAAACCCAACTAGAATCCCGATGTTACACCAAAGGTGTTTGTAAGTCTTAAAGCAAGATCTTTATAATGATCTTGGGAGAGTAGCTCAGTCGCACTGTAGATGCTTCAATCAAATTGCTTTCCCTTATGGCTGCATGACCTCTGCTGGTCAATGTAGAGAGCACTGAGCTAAGTGCTTGGTGAGATAAACTCAAGTTGTGACTATAAGGAGCATTATAGGTAACCCTTTAGGGCATGATAAGCAGACTTGGGGATTGCTGGGGGTTTTGCTTTTTGTTTTGCTCATGCTGGGAGTGCCTTTGGTCCCACGCATGGTGGTGGAGTCCAGGGTGTGCTTCTTTTCAGCTCTGCCATTCTAGGGCACCTGTCAGTTGAAACAGAGTGTCCTTTCTGCCATGGCAGGAAGAAGCAAACACGCTGCAGCTGCTTCTCCTTTGGCCAACGGATGGAGCTACCCTGCTAAGCTGTTTGTCCAAGGAAGCAGGCATGTGGTTCCTCCATGGCCATCTGAGTGCAGATCTCAAAAGAGGTTCCTACACAAGGAGGGAAATATTGAGTCACGTTGGTCTTCAGGCATTTGAGGGATTTAAATGGCAATGCCAACACCTAGAGTCGAGTCTGGAAATAAATTGGGAGCCAGTGTAGCTGGAATAGGAAAGATTCCATCAACGGTGTCTCCAAAACCACCGAACTAATACCAGTCGAACTAAAAACAGGCGAACTAATACCAGTGTCCTGGAAGAAGCAAAGATCACCAATGTTGAAGCAATGATTCTTCAACATCAACTTTGTTGGACTGGTCATGTCATGCGGATGCCTGATGATTGTCTTCCAAAGCAACTACTCTTTTCCGAACTTAAAAATGGAAAGTGTAATGCTGGTGGTCAACAAAAGAGGTTTAAAAACTGTCTCAAGGCAAATCTAAAAAAATGTAGCATAAACACTGACAGCTGGGAAACTCTGGCCTGCGAGCGCTCCAGCTGGAGAACAGCCCTTACCAAAGGTGTCATGGACTTTGAAGACACTCAAACTCAGGACGCAAGGGAGAAACGTGCTAAGAGGAAGGCACGCTTGGCAAATCCACACCGTGATCAACTCCTGCCCGGAAACCAATGTCCCCACTGTTGAAGGACGTGTGAATCCAGAAGAAGAAGAAGGCTGAAATGATCTGCCTGTCTTCAAGAATCTGAACTTTTTGGTCTTCTTGGACATTCCTTGAGGGCAGCCCTAGGTGGAGTGGGTTATAATAATCCAATGATTAAAACATGCCTATAAGTATTAGTGCTATCTATTTGCAAGGCACAATATGTGATTTATATTAGTATGAGATGTACCCCCCCAACACACTGGATATATGAGGTGGGAGGGGCTTCAGCTCCCTCAATTTTGATTCAGGGGGCACTGCTGCCAACCAATTTTGAGGGGGCTGCCATCCCCCACTACCCCTGGGGGAGCTCTGGCACCCTCTTTGGCACCTGCTGCAATCTCTTGAGTGCTAGGCTGGGCAGGAGATTTGGAGGGCAAATTTCACTTCCTGCACTGCCCAGCGGGATCACCAGAGTGCATCCCTGCAGGTGTAGCCAACATGGTGCCCTCAAGATGTTGTGGGACTCTTAACTCCCATCAGCCGCAGTCAGCGTGGCCAATGACCAGGGGTGATGGGAGTTGTAGTCCAGGAGCATGCTGGTCAATAATCACACAGTTCAAGTTGGAGTTAACTCTTTATTAGGTAAAACACGATCTTCACAGACTTGGCTGAGTGTCAGGCCTAATGAGCAGAGCAGTTCATTCCTGGTGGTCTTACTCCGTGGAAAACAGTTGCCGAGACTGAAAGTCCCCACCTCCCCACAGCAGTCTAAGTCCCCTCCTATCCAGGGCTTTCCCGAATCAATCAGAGACTGTGTTTGCATGAAGCCTGCTGCAGCTCCACTCGTTTCAGCCCTCTTCTGGTTCTAGGAGATGGGGGGGGGGGAGAGGATCTTATTGCAGCAGGAGAGGGAGACACCTGTGACTCTTCATTAGGCTGACTCATCTTTGCCTCTTGGCCTCCCTCCTCCCATTCTCTTGCTTCTGCCTCTGCTTCTGGACTGATTCTGCCACAAGCTCTGTTACCTCTTCTGCTTCCAACACCTCTTCGCCATTCTTCTCCCTCTTCTCCCTCTGGCCACTCCTCATTGTCCCACCACTCCCCCCCAGGTTCTGCGCCTTCTTCCCTTGGTGGTTCCCCAGCTGGTTCCTCACGCCATTCGTCTGTGTCCAAAAAGTCCATGACATCCTGCAACACCTGGAGTCCACTACCTTGGCTTCACCTGATTTATATGGTGCATTTAGGATCCAATATAATACAGCTTGGAGAGTTGCCTTGAGCATGAGCAAAGAGTAGAACAAACACTTTGCCTGAGAGTGCTGATAAATAAATTCTTAATGTTCATTGTAATGTTTCTGAAGTGTTGTTGTCTTGGCAACAAGACCTCTGTCTTGTTAAAAAGAAATCTACCAATTAGCCAGCTATATTTTCATTGCATTTTTAAACAACAAAGGTTCCAACTTATACGGATAAACTAATAACAATACAACAAATTAGTGACAGTGCAGGGTGTTCTACATTGCCATTAAACTTACTATACCAGAGCATCGCAAAAATACAGCCATCTCTCCATAAACGTGTTAGCTTGATTATTATCATGTTTATCACCTGCTAATTGTACCGGGTTTGGGGTCACAGCTATCTTTTCAGGCTAGGACGTCGGATGATCTTTCAAGTACCTTTTGTGGATGGTAAAGGGACCCCTGACCGTTAGGTCCAGTCGTGGACGACTCTGGGGTTGCAGCGCTCATCTTGCTTTATTGGCCGAGGGAGCCGGCGTACAGCTTCCGGGTCATGTGACCAGCATGATTAAGCCACTTCTGGTGAACCAGAGCAGCGCACGGAAACGGCATTTACCTTCCTGCCAGAGCGGTACCTATTTATCTACTTGCACTTTGAGCTTTTGAACTGCTAGGTGGGCAGGAGCTGGGACCAAACAACGGGAGCTCACCCCATCACGGGGATTCAAACTGCCGACCTTCTGATTGGCAAGTCCGAGGCTCTGTGGTTTAACCCACAGTGCCACCCACGTTCCTTTTGTGGATGGTACTCCGGTTTAATTTTTCATGCAGATAACTGTGGTTTTAGAAGGCACATGCTAGAATGTGAATAGAATATCTCTTGTGAAAGAGGTGTGTTTGTGTGATTGGCTCCTTGAACCGTACAGTAGATGAGACCAAGGAGTTATCATTTTCCAAAACTGGGTAATTGTTGCCCTCTGCAAAACAAAAGTTTTTGAATACTACTGAGATCTTGGGAGCAAGGCAGGAAGCTCAGCTGTTAGCAGTCTAAATTATAGGCTGCGGATGTGTTTGTGTCGCGAGACGTCCTGTTATTGCTTTGCACTATCCCTCTGTTCTTGGGCACTCGCTGGCTTTCATACACCGAAATAAAGAGCAGCGAAATTAGGATCATTACAAAATATCTCCCCCCACCATCTCCTATCCCAAGAGATTGCAACTTGGGCTATGTGATTTGCTTCTTTCAAGACTTAGATGTGCTCTATCCCTTTCTGCGAAATATCCCTTTCTGTGTCAGATATTTCTGCGAAATATCCCTTTCTGTGTCAGCTTTAATAAAGGCAGTGAAATGTTTTCTGAATGGCTGTGCTACCCGAGTTCATTGTGGGGCACTGCCTGCTGTGTTGGTGTATCATCCATTTTTCTTTTGCAAAATTTGGGCCTGGGTTGTGCTCTAGAAAGAGCCTTTGTTTTAGAAAGGTGATTTTTAAGAGATTTGCTTTGCATTTCCCACAGGGGATTTGTCGGGTGGTGTGTGTGTTTGTGTGTGTTGCCTGTTTCTCTAGCAGCAGGTGGTAGAATTTGCATTGCATTGAAGTGGGTGTAGTGGCAAGGATTGCAAAAATAAAGATTAGATCTCTGCTTCTCAATAATATAACAAACAGTGCAATCCTACACACACACACACACACACACACACACACACACAAACACTGTTAGAAACTCAGATATATAAGCTAGGCGCCAAATGGCTTCTTAAACCAAGCTTACAATTGCCAAAATGGAATGTCTAGTTGCCATTTTGGAGTGAGATGGTTCCGAAGTCTTTGTTTTCAAATAACGGACTGACTGTGTTGGATTCACAGTTAAGCATCTGGCTAGTTCAGATGAAACCTTGAGCTCAGTTAAGAGTTTTGAGAACTTAAAGAAGAAAAGTCCCTTGATCCAGGGTCCATCCACATATATATTGGCCTCTTCCTACCTCCTTTTGTTAGTGGTGACATGGACCATTTGGAATGTAAGAATATTCTTCGCAACTGTGAGCAGGGCAGTGGGGTGGGGTAAATGAAGACAAGCTATGACAATTAATTATAACATTGCTCACCGCTCCTGCTCAGGCTGTACAGAAAAAAAAAATTGTTCCAGAAAATCATTCCAATTGTGCAGATGAAATATAACTGATAGACTTCTACAGAATGGGGTAATAGTGTGTGAAAATGGTCCAGATCCAGAGATCCCCAGGCATGCACCTCCAGATGGTGGAGATGTCAGGCACCATCCTGGGGCCCAGACATCTTCACTTGGTCATAGGTGGTTGAAAGCACCCCTCCACAGTCTTTCTTGGTTCTTTGGGGTTTACTCCAAGCTCAGTATCTATAGGATTGCAGTGCAAGTGCAGGCTCCCTGGGAGGGCATTCAGGGGGAAGAGCATGGATGGGGAACCTTATGCTCAGGGGCCAAATATGGCCCTCAAGACCTCTGTGACTGCCTTTGGGACTCCCCCCAAGCAACACTCCCCACAACCCATCGATGGAGTAAAGGCAGGGGAGAGAGTGCACATAGTAACTGTAGGGATGCAGGTGGTGCTGTGGTCTAAACCACTGAGCCTCTTGGGCTTGCTGATCAGAAGGTCGGTGGTTCGAATCCCCGCGATGGGGTGAGCTCCCGTTGCTCGGTCCCTGCTCCTGCCAACCTAGCAGTTTGAAAGCATGCCAAAAAGTGCAAGTAGATAAATAGGTGGGAAGGTAAATGGCATTTCCGTGCACTTCTCTGGTTCGCCAGAAGCGGCTTAGTCATGCTGGCCACATGACCCGGAAGCTGTACGCCGGCTCCCTCAGCCAATAAAGCGAGATGAGCGTCACAACCCCAGAGTCGTCCACGACTGGACCTAATGGTCAGGGGTCCCTTTACCTTTACCTTTAGGCAAACTAAGGCCCGGGCGCCAGATCCGGCTCAATCACCTTCTAAATCTGGCCCGCAGAAGGTCCAGGAATCAACGTGTTTGTACATGAGTAGAATGTGTGCTTTTATTTAAAATGTATCTCTGGGTTATTTGTGGGGTATAGGAATTTGTTCATTTCCCCCCTTCAAAATATAGTCCAGCCCCCCACAAGGTCTGAGGGACAGTGGACCAGCCCCCTGCTGAAAAAGTTTGCTGACCCCTGGTTTAGACTGTGTGTCAGAAAAAAAGCATGAAGCAGCTTGGATGTGAAGCACCCAAATCCATATGCCCCATACGTCCCCTTCACGCCAAAAATCCAGGGAGTGTTTTAAACCAGCTCAGATGGCTCAAATGCTTCTTTATTTCTTTCCCTCCCAATGGGAACAATGGGGGGCTTTTAAAGGCGAAATGACAGAGGAACAAAAGTGTTTCTCCCCAAAGCATTTCACTTCTCTCTGTTCACTATCTCCACAACTTCCTTCATCATCTCCCTCCATCACATTCTCTCCTTCTTCCCCACCTTTTCTTTGTCAACTACCATATTTTTCTCTCTATAACACTCACATTTTTTCTCCTAAAAAGTAAGGGGAAATGTCTGCGTGTTATTGAGCGAATGTGTGGTCCCTGGAGCCGACTGGCCCGAGTACAGGGGCAAAAATCAGGCAAAAATCAGATCGCGCGGAGGAGGGAAGGCTAAAGAGAGGAGGTTGCTGCTTTCCTGCATTACATGTCCATGGCTACAGCCTGCACCCAAAAAATCACGCACCCACTGTTGCCTGGGGCTGCAATGGTGCAAAAACGTGGTTACAAAGCATGGATCCACATGGATCCTCAGGATCTTTGCATTGGGTCACCCCAAATTCACCATCAGATCACATAGCATGTCCATGGCTACAGCGTGTACCAAAAAAATCACGCACTCACTGTTGCCTGGGGCCACAATGGTGCAAAAACGTGGTTACAAAGCACAGATCCACATGGATCCTCAGGATTTTTGCATTGGGCTACCCCAAACTCACCGTCAAATCACATGTCTGTGGCCACAGCATGAGGCACAAAAATGATACACCCACTGTTTCATTCAGATTTTTTTTTTCTTGTTTTCCTCCTCTAAAAACTATGTGCGTATTATGGTCAGGTGCGTGTTATCGAGCGAAAAATACGGTAAATCTCCCTCCCCAGTGCTGGGGAAGCTGCCCTAGTCCTTCAATAATTTTGTTTGCCCTTTTCTCACTTTTTCTACAGTATTCTTTTTGGGCGTGTAGTAATCAGAACTGTATACAGTACTTCAAGTGTGGTTGCACCACTGATTTTTAAATATATATATTTTTATTAAAGGTGTTAGGATAGTGCCTGTTTTCTTTTCAATCCCTTTCTTAATAATCCATAACTTGGAATTCATTTTTTCCCACAGCCAGAAAATCCACCCTCCGACAGTGTAGTGTTTTGAGCAGGCATAGGCAAACTCTGGCCCTCCAGATGTTTGGGACTACAACTCCCATCATCCCTAGTTAACAGGACCAGTGGTCAGGGATGATGGGAATTGTAGTCCCAAACATCTGGAGGGCCAGAGTTTGCCTATGCCTGGTTTTGAGGAATCATTTATATTTTATAGCAATTGGTTAAGTTCTGGTTCACTTCTAACGAGGACCCCCTAAAGGTATTTAAATTGTGCATCTCTGATTTACTTTGCAAATGTGTGACTTGCAAATATGTGAACATCTCTTTGTGTGAGTTTTATATCACTTTGAAACTTTAGGTGTGCGTTTTCAGATGGTGTTGGGTTCATTTTTCTGCCCTAGCTGTTTCATGAGATGTTCACATGTAGACGAGAGTAAAAAGATATTTAGAATCATAGAATCATAGAATCATAAAAACACCATAAATAGTTGTGTGGGCAATTGTATGCGATAGGGATTAGCTTCCTGAGTGTTTTGATATATATCAGTGCTGGATTTATGTATAAGCAGAATTTTTGGGGCCCCAAAAAATTTTAAAGGAAAAAACCCTGGATGTACATTTCCAAAATATAAGATAAAAAACAAATAAAATAAAACCTACATACAGCAACAGTGTTTTGTGTTGTGTTGGCTCCTATGATGTAAGTAATGGGCCCTGCCTGCTAGCCTGCTCCCTAAAATATTACTGGTTTGCTCATTTCTATATGTGCCGGGTGGCTCTGTGGGTTAAACCACAGAGCCTAGGGTTTGCCGATCAGAAGGTTGGCGGTTCGAATCCCTGCGACGGGGTGAGCTCCCGTTGCTCGGTCCCTGCTCCTGCCAACCTAGCAGTTTGAAAGCACATCAAAGTGCAAGTAGATAAATAGGTACCACTCCGGCGGGAAGGTAAACGGCGTTTCCGTGTGCTGCTCTGGTTTGCCAGAAGCGGCTTAGTCATGCTGGCCACATGACCCGGAAGCTGTACGCTGGCTCCCTCAGCCAATAAAGCGAGATGAGCGCCGCAACCCCAGAGTCGGTCACGACTGGACCTAATGGTCAGGGGTCCCTTTACTTTTACTTTTACATTCTGCATGGACTGGTTGCATGGCAACATGTGCAAATGGCTTTAGATACCTATTAGGTCCATAAGTTACCATAGAGCATATATTCTACACAAAAAACAGTGACCGTTTGTTGTTGACAAAGGACAGCTGGACATATAAAGGGCCACATTACCTTCAGTAGCTTAGGGCCTCATCAAACCTAAATCTGGCCCTGTATATGATATGCTTCCTGCCCCCTTTTGTCTCTGGCTGCACCCACCAATGTCATGTGGTCCCTGAGAGGTTGCGCAGAGAGAAAAGTGGCCCCCGGGATGAAAAGCATTCTCCAGGCCTAATCTATCAGAAGACGCAATGGAAATCAGAAGCAACAGAAATGCACAAAAAGTTCTTTAATACTTAGGCTTGTGTCGTGCTGGGATATTTTTCGCTCTATAACACGCACCCGACCATAACACGCACATAGTTTTTAGAGGAGGAAAATCCGTAGGCATGCCACCCGTAGGCATTCCCTCCATAACACGCACAGACATTTCCCCTTACTTTCTAGGAGGAAAAAAGTGAGTGTTATGGTGCAAAAAATACGGTATTTGCCAGGCTTTCTTTTTTCACCCCCTCCAGGAAGGAGCTGCTGGAGGGAAGACAGTTGGCCTGATGATTAATGTAAAAGTATGGAACTGTGAATGTCCACTCAACCGCTGTGCGTGTTGATAGGCGAGTGGAATATTCTTTTGGAATGAGAGCAGGGGGAACGTGATGGCGGGAGCAAAACACAGGGAGTCTCGCCTGCCTTCTCTGAGGATTATTATCCTTGCAGCGTGCTGTATAATAATTTGTGCCAACATGGAGAGTGAAAGATTAAGGGGATTCTGCAAAGTGATTTGAATATTCTCCTAGTTTTAGAAGCCACTTTTCAATCTTAAAGTCCCTCAAAGTGCTGTAAGTTAGGACAAATATGAAGGATAAGAAATGAGAAAGGCTTCTTTTTGTTGATGAGCAGGTGAGAGTTTGTTTGTCTCAAATCAGACCTAATATAAATGAGCTCAAGCTCTCACCTCTCACTGAGTCTGTATATGTTCTTAAGGTGCATATGTAAGAGGTTCGTTTATAATTATATTTTGAGTATGATGCATGTTCTCATGTAGATGCATTGTTTTATACTTTCTGGGTGTCCCTTGATCCTATTATAAAGTGGTTATGTTCTATGTTTCTTTTCATTTCCCAGTGTATTTCTTATCAATAAAAAATTGGGCATGGCACAAGCAAGTTTTTAATTCTGAAAGTTAGAGAACCACTCTTTAAATGTATGGTGCTGGGGCAAGCCATGTGCTTTAATGGAACAGGGTCCTCTACGGCTGTGAACTCTTAGGTGGAATCTACACACAAATAGAAAACCGTTCTGAAAATGCTGTTTTTAAAAAAGCATTTTTAAAAATACAGTGGTACCTCGGGTTACAGACGCTTCAGGTTACAGACTCCTCTAACCCAGAAATAGTACCTCGGGTTAAGAACTTTGCTTCGGGATGAGAACAGAAATTGCGCAGTGACGGCGTGGCGGCAGCGGGAGACCCCATTAGCTAAAGTGGTACCTCAGGTTAAGAATGGTTTCAGGTTAAGAACAGACCTCCAGAACGAATTAAGTTCTTAACACGAGGTACCACTGTACATTGAATTTTCCATAAAGTACACCATCTACTGTCACATTGTATATTCTACTTGAAACATTTTATTTGCAGCTGTATAGCTGAGTCCTTAGGCTCTCACCTGGAACCTTATGACTGTTGAAATCAAGGTGTGTGTAGAATCATAGAGTTGGAAGGGACCGTGAGGATCATCTAATCCAGGGCTTGGCAACCTAAGGCCCATTTAACCAACCCATGGACCCCCATTGCCCGCTTGGTTGGCTCCTGTGCGCTGCGCTAAACCGGCGCAGAGCAGGGACCGTCTTCCGCGATGCTGGCGAGCTTCCCATTGGCTGCAGGAAGCTGTGCATGCCTCCTCTGTGCTGGAAGGAGCACTGGAAATAGCTTTTGCACTGTGGCATCTGAGGGACTGTGAACCGGCCCAAGCCATAAAAACTTTGCCAACCCTTGATCTAATCCAACCCCCCATGCAATGTAGGAATATGCAGCTGTCCCATAGAGAGATCAAACCTGCAACATTGATGATATGAGCAACATGCTATGGAACCTTTGCTCTGTTACTCCTCAAATGAATGACACCAGGGGAACAGTTCTTCCGCGGCTTGCTTTTATGGGCAGACACCAAGGGACATGGGTGGCGCTGTGGTCTAAACCACAGAGCCTAGGGCTTGCCAATCAGAAGGTTGGCGGTTCAAATCCCCACGACGGGGTGAGCTCCCGTTGCTCGGTCCCTGCTCCTGCCAACCTAGCAGTTCGAAAGCACGTCAAAGTGCAAGTAGATAAATAGGTACTGCTCTGGCGGGAAGGTAAACAGCATTTCTGTGCACTGCTCTGGTTCTCCAGAAGCGGCTTAGTCATGCTGGCCACATGAACCGGAAGATATCTATGGACAAACGCCGGCTCCCTCGGCCAGTAAAGTGAGATGAGTGCCGCAACCCCAGAGTTGTCCGCGACTGGACCTAATGGTCAGGGGTCCCTTTAGTTTTACCAAGGTCTCTTGGACCTTCCTAAGGCTGCCCACGACTATGTTGCCTTCAGCAATCAGCTGCGCTCCCAAGTCCAGGCTGCAGCAGAACTTAGTTTCCCAGAGGCCAGCAAATGAGGCTGGTCTTTCTCTCCTGTCCAGTTTCTCAAGGGTTCTTGGAGAAATTGGTTGCTGCGTTCTCCCCCGTAGCTCTCCCTGACTCCCAGCGAGTTTCTTGAAAGGAGAGCCGAGCTTCATTAAGAACCTTGGCTCCACTGTTTCCTCTCCAGGGTGCGGGGACTTTCAGCTGATTCTACAACATTGCTTTGGATGGCTGCCACCAACATTGGTATTGCTCAATTATTCATTTTCCAAGGATGCATTATTTATTGTCTCAAGCAGTGCCAGGGAGCCAGATCTGAAGCTCCGTTCGCCCTGTTAATGTTTTTGGGGGGTACCTCACCAACGCTTGAGACAAAGGATGCTCTCACATGGTGAGGAAATCTGCCCAGCATCTTGAGACCATTTGTATAACTTGCAAAACAGTAGATAAATCTTAGATCAAAGCAGGGGCTTTATTCTACCCCCCCCCCAATAACGACGCACAAGTGCTTTGCCTCTTGTGTTGTCAGTTTGTCCCCACTAGGGGGAGATGTGTGTGTCAATGGCTTGATAATACTGTACTCTTTTTTTGAGGCAATGTGGTGTAGTGGTTAGAGCAGTGTTTTCCAAACTTGGGTCCCCTGCTGTTGTTGGACTACAACTCCCATCACCCCTAGCTAGCAGGACTGGTGGGTCATGGATGATGGGAGTTATCATCATAATGTAGCAGACTCACCCTGCTAGGCCCTTTCAACTAATTTCTACAATTTACCACAGGCTATCTGGTGGGGGCTTTGTGTGAGGGAACAGTTAGTGATTTAAAGTCTCAGGCAGGAGCTGATCAAACCAGAAAAGCTTTATTTACAAAAGGAAAAAGTTTGTGAGACAAAGTTGGGTCAGGAAATGTGTTCTTTCAGGTAGAAGTTGACTTATTACTTAAACTTAATATAAAGATATCAGAGTAGCATATGCACAGCTTTCCTTAAACTTCACGTGCTAAAAATCAGTTGGTACACTTCAGGCGGATGTTGAGGTTTCTAGAATAGGTGGTAAAATGCTTTACTCAGTTTCTGTTACTTCCTATTCATTCATTCATTCATTCATTCATTCCCTTACTTAATTATTACAGTTAATTACTTTTAACACAGCACAGTTTCCTTCATTGTCTAATATAGGGGTGCCAAACTTTTTTCAAAGAGGGCGGGATTTGATGAAGTGAACATGTGTGAGGGCCGACCAAGGTTGTTGACCTTTTTTTAAAAAAAATTACCCAAAGTTGTTGACCTTTTTTTACAATTTTACCCAAAATTTTTGACCTTTTTTTACAATTTTACCCAAAATTTTTGACCTTTTTAAAGATTTAAGTTGTTGAGCTTTTTGTACAGAGCCTAGGACTTCGAATCCCCATGACGGGGTGAGCTCCTGTTGCTCGGTCCCTGATCCTGCCAACCTAGCAGTTCGAAAGCACACCAGTGCAAGTAGATAAATAGGTACCGCTCTGGCGGGAAGGTAAACAGCTTTTTTGTGCGCTGCTCTGGTTCGCCAGAAGCGGCTTAGTCATGCTGGCCACATGACCCAGAAGCTGTACGCCGGCTCCCTTGGCCAATAAAGCGAGATGAGCGCCGCAACCCCAGAGTCGGCCACGACTGGACCTAATGGTCAGGGGTCCCTTTACCTTTACCCCAGGAGATAGACTGCCACAGATGCCGGATTAAGATTGGCGGGGCTGGATTAAGTCCCCCAAACGGATTTTGGACATGCCTGGTCTAAAACTTTGGTTCATGAGCACGGGGAAATTTTCATCTGTTACCCATTCCCTTAACAGTCCCACTCCTGAGATATTCCAGTTAGTATAACAGACCTTTGCCCCTTGTTACTGGTTTGGGAGTCTTCTTCACTTAGAAGAGCTCTCCGCTCCTGGCTAGAATGGTTCCCAGGGAGTCTGTATTCCCACAGCTTCTTTCTCTCCTGGCTCAGACCCAGCCTTGCAGTTCATGGGCGTAGCCAGGATTTTTTTTAGGGGGGGCATCCAAAGTTTTTTTTAGGGGATCTGCAGGAATTGCTGAGCTTTTGGGGGGAGACCATCCCCTTAAGGTGTTGAGCTTTTTCTTTTAAAAAAATCATAGGTAAAAATACCCCCCAGGACATTATGGGGGCAGGCTTTGGTTGGGGGGCAGGCTTCTGCTAGGTGGGGCAGAACCTCAGTTTACTGAATACTTTCAGTGCTTTTCAATACTTGTACAGTGGTACCTCGGGTTACATACGCTTCAGGTTACAGACTCCGCTAACTCAGAAATAGTGCTTCAGGTTAAGAACTTTGCTTCAGGATGAGAACAGAAATCGTGCTCTGGCGGCACGGCGGCAGCAGGAGGCCCCATTAGCTAAAGTGGTGCTTCAGGTTAAGAACGGACATCCGGAATGAATTAAGTACTTAACCCGAGGTACCACTGTATTTGTTTTGTCTTAACCCTTGCCCACTTGGGCCCCCTCACTGGAATATTTCTGGTTTGGGGCCTGTCTACCATTAGGCCATTGCTGCAGTTATTTCTATTATCTGCTATTTTATTGATTTAATGGTTATAGTTGTTTCTACTTTACATTATGGAAAGTTCTCTGTCTACTTGCCTTTCATTTGGATACCTCTTAATCACGTTTTCCATGATGTTTCCTGAGATCCAGGAGCAGGTTTTTAATCAAGATATGGTGAGAGTTGGGTGCCATTTTGAATCAAGATGGTGGACTGAACCTTTTAAAACTGAACTGCTTTGAACCACTGATTTCAAAATTGCACTGATTTCTTTTTGGGGGTCTCTTCTAAAATTCCTGAGCAATACTTGGGTAGCAATACTAATTCTAATACTCTTAGAATGTTACCGGAAATAACAATTGCGGGTAAAATAAGAATTTAGTTGGGTGGGGATAGCAACAGCCTGCCTCTGAGGTAATAGCGACTACTATTGTGATGAACATTGCAACATTATAGTGTATGTCCTTCAGTTAAAGACTGGAATCTCAGTTAAGATAATTGAAATGCTTCCATTGTAGATTTATTTCTTAAGGGATACACACACACAGGTCTTTTTCCTTCCTTTTATGGCTCGCAATAAAGAAAAAACACCTCTAAGTTAATTACAGAATTGCTTCGAAAGGGTCAGCTCTTTTCCAGTAACATCTTTAATCAGTAAATTGTTAGGAAGAGTCAGGTTAAATGAGCTTGCCATTAATTCTTATTCTGCCCAGTGGAACTAGCTCTATTGTCTTTAATTTGGAGGAAGCGATAATCTTGAAATAGAATCCCTGTAGGTAAGGCTTGGACAGAGGAATATTGCAGTATTAATGACTATTGACACATATTCTCCCACTATCCCTGTTGTAGTGGACAAGCTTGACTATTATCAAAGTGGGCCTGCATTTAATGGTCAGAACCACAGATGGCAATGGGAAGCTATGGTTGGCTCTCACACTGGTAGCCTTTGGACATCACACTAAACCGTGGTTTATGTGGAATGAGCCTTGCCTTCTCCTGTCAGTGTACTTCTTTTCCTCTCTTTAAAAATATATATATATTGCATATATACACACATCAAATATACAAAAAAGAGAAAAAAGGAAACACAAACGCATACATACATACCGAAAAAACCCCAAAAAACAGAAACAAAAACAAAAGAGAACCAGAAAAAAATATACAGTGAATAACCTTCAAGACAAACATTTTCAAATACGCTTCTACGTAGGGAGTACAAGCTGTCTTTTTACAACTACTGGCTTGACACCTTGATTTATAACATGGCTTCCCGCTACTCATGAACGTTACTTAATAATTCCTTTTCTAAATATCTGTAATTGGTTGTTAAGTCTGTGGAGAAACAATCTAATTCTCCTTCTCCTGTCAGTGTGGCTGTGAGGAGCAATTTGTATGTTATTTATTTACCCTGGCTTATTGTGTTGTTTGAACATGACAAACCGCGGTTTGTTTGCAACAAGCCAACTTCAAGCAGTGGGTTGTGGGTTTGCACATAACACCAAATTGTAGTGTAGAGAGCCAGTGTGATGTAGTGGTTAAGAGCCGTGGACTAGTAATCTGGTGAACCAAGTTCGCTTCCCCGCTCCTCCACATGCAGCTGCTGGGTGACCTTGGGCTGGTCACACTTCTCTGAAGTCTCTCAGCCCCACTCACCTCACAGAGTGCTTGTTGTGGGGGAGGAAGCGAAAGGAGAATATTAGCCACTTTGAGACTCCTTCGGGTAGTGATAAAGCGGGATATCAAATCCAAACTCTTCTTCTCTTCTTCTAGTTAATCTAAAGCAGAAGCTGCTTACCTTTTCTTCATGGTAAGGCAGGAGGAGGGGATAAGGGAAGCGTATCAGCTCAAGGACAGACTCAGTCCTGCTACATAAACCATGGCTAATTGTGATGTCTAAATGTAGCCAATCTCTTCTTTAAAAATTCCTCCCCAATTTGGATACGAACGTAGGTGGAGAGTTAATGCTTTCTCTCCCCTGCACACGATTATAAATACTTCAGTAAATAAATAACACGTTCACTGTGGCATAAGGTTTCGTGAACTTGAATCCTTTTCATCAAGGGTTATCGTTAGTTGACTGATTTATATGCAGTGGGTGTAAAGGAAATAAAAATGAAAGTGTTGTAAACAGGAGCTTTGGAATTATAGCATTTAACCTTGATGAGTTGTATTCCTCTGAACATTCATAGAGGCTCCTTGCATGCTCCTGCAATGTGGATGCAGGTCTCTGGATGTGATAAAGACACTTGAGACCTGAACAAAGAAACAATTCTTCACTATGGAAATGAACCTGGGTTAGCCCAGCAGTCACACACCTTCCTTTTCCTCCAGTATGACTGCAAGGAAGTGATTTGAAGATTTTACCCCCCAATTTACTGCAGATACTTGTTTCTTCCAAACCATGAATCATAGTTAGTGTTAACTATGGTTTAGAGCAGGGTTCTCCAAACTAGGGCCTTCAGTTGTTTTTGGACTACAACTCCCATCATCTGTAGCTAGCAGGACCAGTGGTCAGGAATGATGGGAATTGTAGTCCAAAACCAGCTGGAGGCTGAAGTTTGGGAAACACTGGCTTAGAGCTGTGATATGGATGCTGTGGCCCAACAGATGTTGTTGGACTACAACTCCCATAATCCCTGACCATTGGCCATGTTTGTGTGGCTGGTGGAAGTTGTAACCCAACAACATCTAGAAGTTGAAAGGTTCCCCATCCTTGGTTCAGGGAAACAAGCCACGGTTGTAGATCATGGTTTGAAGTTTGCTTGTTTCCCAGAACCAGCCTCTCACAACCAGGTACGCTCCAAATGTTGCCTGAGCCCCCATTAGCCTGAGCCGTTCTGCAGTCTGATGGTCAAGGATGATGAGAGCTGTGATCCAGCAACATCTGAAGGGCCACCAGCTCATCACCCCTGCACTAAACCACAGTTTACTGTTACACGTGAACCATGATCACTCTAGAACTGCAAGTCTTCTGAGCAGGGGAGAGTGTTGCGTCCTTGCTGCTGGTGCTAAAGCATGCAAGATGAAGAAGAAGCAGAGAAGAAGAGTTTGGACTTGATATCCCGCCTTTCACTCCCCTTAAGGAGTCTCAAAGCGGCTAACATTCTGCTTTCCCTTCCTCCCCCACAAGAAACACTCTGTGAGGTGAGTGGGGCTGAGAGACTTCAGAGAAGTGTGACTGGCCCAAGGTCACCCAGCAGCTGCATGTGGAGGAGCGGGGAAGCGAACCCCGTTCACCAGATTACGAGTCCACCGTTCTTAACCACTACACCACGCTGGCTTAGCGCCATGGTGGTAAGGCAGGGGCAGCTTGAGAAGAAATGTAGTAGGAAAAGTGACTGCTCTGGCCATCTCAAATTTATTTTCCCACCATTTCAGCCAGTTGGATTCTGGCTTGCTTTACAAGGTTTGACTGCTGTGCCGCAATACGTAAGGCTCACGGTGGGGTGGAAAGCAGTAATTAACTCGCAGCAGGGCTGTGCGATGTTTTTGGGGAAAGGAGGCAGTGAGTGCGTGCCAACTGGAAAGTGCAGCGAGAAAGCAATTTACCCAGAGTGGAATTTGTGAAACAATCCTTCTCTGGCAGGGCTCGCCATTGGGATTATTGACGCTTACAAATGGTCATGAACTGCGATAGATGTTGGCAGACTAAGGCTTGTAGCATTTACTCTTGGGGTTAATGAGTTTCATGTAGAGCTGCAATTAATCGGTAGATGAATCAACTAAAGCTTGGGTTGATTAATTAGAGGAGGCTAATCGGAAGGTGGGTTTGATAGAAGAAGGTCTGGTAAGGTAAATTTGTGAATTTGCAAACCATCTTGCACTTCCTTCTCTTCCTCAATAAGGCACCTACATTGTATTGAGGTTCTAGCAATAGCCACATTGATACGCTTCCTTTATAATGAGCGTGATTGCTTGCCTATGAACTTTGGAAGCTCTGCTTGGCTGTCAAATATCAGTTGCTGTGGCTTATGTAGTAAGAAGGTGACAGCAGCCACGAAATTAAAAGACGCCTGCTTCTTGGGAGAAAAGCAATGACAAACCTAGACAGCATATTAAAAAGCAGAGACATCACCTTGCCAACAAAGGTCCGTATAGTTAAAGCTATGGTTTTCCCAGTAGTGATGTATGGAAGTGAGAGCTGGACCATAAAGAAGGCTGATCGCCAAAGAATTGATGCTTTTGAATTATGGTGCTGGAGGAGACTCTTGAGAGTCCCATGGACTGCAAGAAGATCACACCTCTCCATTCTGAAGGAAATCAGCCCTGAGTGCTCACTGGAAGGACAGATCCTGAAGCTGAGGCTCCAATACTTTGTTTTGTCACCTCATGAGAAGAGAAGATTCCCTGGAAAAGACCCTGATGTTGGGAAAGATGGAGGGCACAAGGAGAAGGGGACGACAGAGGACGAGATGGTTGGACAGTGTTCTCGAAGCTACCAGCATGAATTTGACCAAACTGCGGGAGGCAGTGGAAGACAGAAGTGCCTGGCATGCTCTGATCCATGGGGTCACGAAGAGTCGGATATGACTAAACGACTAAACAACAACAACAAAATGTAGCAAGAAAAAGGCTATTGCCTTTGTGCCCCACTCAGGGGCTTTTCAGAGGCATCTGAGTGGCCCCACTGGAAATGGGTTGCTGGAATGGATGGACATTTAATCCGGTTCAGACTTCCCCAAACTGCTGCCCTCCCAAACTGTGATATGTAGGTGGAACTGGTCCTGAGGTTCTGTTGAATCCCATCCATGGTCTATCATCCCAGCTGTGTTCTTTGAAGCCAACAGGGCTACTCAGGAGCAAGCAGTTCACAGTTGGAAGGTCTGTCTGCACTGATAGGATCGTCTTGCTCTATAGGTGCAAGAAAAGATTTATCCCTCCCCCACATTGTATGTGCCTCTTAAATGGAAGAATGGTCATTCAAGGAAAGCAATTTTTAATGAGAATGAGCGAGGAAGCTGCTTGCTCCCTTCTTGCCCTCCCTTTCTTCATGGATAACAATGTGCTCGGATTAATCCTCACCTTTATGTCCCAAAGCTAATCAAAATTTGTTATGTAAACACTCATGATTTCTGCTTAATAGGCACTTTTGGGAACAGAAGAGGGTGGGGGACTCATCCCCCCCCTTGATGTTTCAAGGCGACAGGCATGTTGAGTTTGCCCTCCCTCCTTTAAATAGCTTTTTCAAGAAAGTCGCTCTGATATCGTGAATTTAAGGTTCAGCGGGATCAG
This sequence comes from Podarcis erhardii, assembly GCF_964252035.2. Taxonomy (NCBI): domain Eukaryota; kingdom Metazoa; phylum Chordata; class Lepidosauria; order Squamata; family Lacertidae; genus Podarcis; species Podarcis erhardii. Next base: position 31,412,773 of record NC_138505.1, on the reverse strand, counting down.
AAGCTATCGGATAAAATGTGATAATGAAATATGATTGCAGCTTTTAGAGCTGCAAATAATTTTTTAAAAGTGTTTCAGTGTGATTTATTTTTTTCAAAGAAGATGTACAATGCTTAAAGGCACACACTCAGCAATTATGTTTCTTTACCTTGTTCACTGAAGTTGGAAGCTTATTGGATTTTTTTAAATTAAAAAATGGGAGGGCAGTTATGTGTGTGATGTATTTTTGCCTTCTGGTTTTTGCATCTGTCTGTGTGTTTGTGCACTGCTGTGTTTTCAAAATACTTTGATTGGGTTCTTCGGAGAGGATAAATGTAAGGTTATCTTGTTAGACTAGAACAGTAGAATTTCGTTGTCTTTCGCCTGTTCTAAACATGCAGATGGGACGCGGGTGGCGCTGTGGGTTAAACCACTGAGCCTAGGGCTTGCCGATCAGAAGGTCGGCGGTTCGAATCCCTGCGACAGGGTGAGCTCCCGTTGCTCGGTCCCTGCTCCTGCTAACCTAGCAGTTCGAAAGCATGTCAAAGTGCAAGTAGATAAATAGGTACAGCTCCAGTGGGAAGGTAAACGGCGTTTCCGTGTGCTGCTCTGGTTCGCCAGAAGCGGCTTAAGTCATGCTGGCCACATGACCTGGAAACTGTACCGGCCTATACCTTCCTAATAACAACTAACTGATTATCCCAGCTGTCTATCTGACTCCTCTTAACAGATTCTCCTACTCTCTCACATCAAACTAGACCAACCCACAGACTTATCCTCCCTCTCTCTTCTCTAACACCGGACTGACTCCCCAACAACTCCTCCCCTTGGGTTCCCACTCGCCAATCACTTCACACTCATTTAACCCTTTCCTTATGACCCAGCATGATGTCACCTAGAAGGGCAAACGCCACAATGGCCATCCAAATAGAAGAGAGGCTAGAACTAAAGAGCACATCCTGGCAGCAATGGAAGGTGGCCAAAGCACATCTGACATATTTGTAGAGAGATGCTGCTAGATGCTACTGAGCCAAGATGGGCGAGCTGATGTTCTTGGTCTTAAAGGAAAGCACAGAAACAGTGGAGAAGAATGCAGAGCAGGTAGACTGGAGAGAACCAGTGGAATGCAGGTGGCTCTGGACATGAACTCTGTAACTCTGAAGCCAATACTGCTTGGGAACCCCACTGTTCAGTCGGACCAAAGGCTCATCTAGTCCTGGTACATAACCCCAGTACAGTTAGCAATAATGTATAAAACTGGCTCAAATACATGTTGGAAATGTTAGGAAAAACAAGGGACTTTTTATCACATGTGGTGGGAATGCAGAGAAATTAATTTTTTTGGGGAAATGATATATAATGAGCTGAAGAAAATGTTTAAATTAACATTTGTAAAAAAAAGCCAGAAGCATTTCTGTTAGGGATTGTAGGAAAAGACCTGCCAAGGAAAGTGAAGAATATATTTATGTATGCGACAACTGCGGCAAGAGTCTTAATACCATAAGGATGGCAGAATGAAAAAATCCCGACAAAAGAACAATGGCAAGAGAAGTTGATGGACTATGTGGAATTGGCTAAACTAACATACAAATTGTGTGAGAAGGTCAACTGTGACTACAAAGAAGAATGGAAACTTTTAACAAAATATTTAAAGAAACAACAGAATGAACTGGACTCCCTGGCAGGTTTTGAATAAACGTACACAATTTTTTTTGTTAATATAATAGATGGATAATTCAGGGATCTTTACATTGTTATAACATGCAGAGAATAATATGTGTTAATAAATCAGAAAGAGGAACTGAGGGAAGTCGTGGGGGGGGGAGAGGAAAGGGTATGAGGGGGAGATGGGAGGGAAAAAATTGGGGGGAAATACAATTGTTGGAATAATTGGAAATGTGAAAATAATCATTTTTTTTTTTTAAAAAAGGCTTGTCTAGTCCAGCTTCCTATTTTCATAGAATCATAGAATCATAGAGTTGGAAGAGACCACAAGGGCCATCGAGTCCAACCCCCTGCCAAGCAGGAAACTCCATCAGAGCACTCCTGACATATGGTTGTCAAGCCTCTGCTTAAAGACCTCCAAAGAAGGAGACTCCGCCACACTCCTTGGCAGCAAATTCCACTGTCAAACAGCTCTTACTGTCAGGAAGTTCTTCCTAATGTTTAGGTGGAATCTTCTTTCTTGTAGTTTGGAACCATTGCTCCGTGTCCGCTTCTCTGGAGCAGCAGAATTTTCATGATGGCCAACCAGATGCCCTTTATGGGAAGCTTCCAAGTGGGACCTGATGGCCACAACAACTCTGCCCACTTGTAGTTTCCAGCAACTGGTATTAAAAAATATACTGCCTCCCACACTGGATGTAAAATGGGCAGCATTTGAAATTCGCCAGGTGCAACCAAGTGAAGGTGGTTGGGTGCCAGGATGGCACCTGACATCTCCACCATCAGGAGGTACATGCCTGGGCATCCTTGGATCTTGCCCATTTTCATTCTCTAACAGCACATCCTTTCGAATTCTACCCATGATGTTTTATCTGCACAATCAGAATGAATTTCAGGCTTAAGGGCTGCTGCATCATGTGACCTTCAAACCACATGACCTTCAGATTTATCAAAGTCTTGTGTGTGTAGGCGGTCCTATAGGAATCTGTGTGGGCTTGTTGTTTTCTGCAAAGTCATTTGCAAGGCTGAATCAATTTTCTTTTGGTTTTCTCTCTTCCCACACCCCAGGTTTGAAATATTAGAGATAGCCACAACCGTTAAAAACAAAGGGGGGGGGCGTGATTCATGGAGGACTTGCAATAGGAAGCAAGAGCTCTTGTTATCTTGGGAATCGATCTGGCTTTATTTGCTTGAATTTACAGCTTGGCTTGTCCCGAAGATGTGGAGCAAGGTTATTGATTAGAAAAAGAAGCCGCAAATATAAAATATCCCATTAAAAATCAATTAAAAGCTCATTAGGTTAAAAAAGTAACAGGTGCAGATTTGACTGTAGCGTCACCAGGATGAACCATGCCTGCATCAAAAATGGCAGCTTTTGGAGGGTTCCAGTGAAGGACATCTAAATGATTGATTAAAGCCCTAGTCTTAAGCTTGCTTGCTAGGAAGTAAGTCTCAATGAAGTCATTGTGATTTACTTCTGGAAAATTGCATGGGACAGGGATGTAAGCTGATTATATAGAGAAGGTGAAGGGGAGAGGATTTTGTTCCTCAGGAGTGAAAAATATCTAGGCAAAATCCCAAAGTTTTTACTAGTTTAAACCACAGGGTGGGGGGACATTTTTTGACCCCGGGAGACACTATATTTTATGGGAAACCTTTGGGGAGCTGCATACTAGAGCAGGCTTCCTGAACCTCGACCCTCCAGATGTTTTGAGACTACAAGTCCCATCATCCCTGACCACTGGTCCTGCTAGCTAGGGTTCATGGGAGTTGTAGGCCAAAAACATCTGAAGGGCCGAGGTTGAGGAAGCCTGTACGAGAGACAAAAGTAGGTGGCACGATGGATGTGACTCTTAAATGATTTGTTTTTTTACTTAATAAAACTTATATACTGCTTGATTATAAAACAAAACAACCACCATCAAAGCACTTTACAGAACGATAAAATGAAGGGAAAAAAAATACAAAAATAGTTTTAAACTTGCAAAAGTTAAAATACTGAAACAGATTAAAATTGCCTCAACTTTCTGAGCATCTGGGTAGGTTCGTCTAAACAAGAACATTTTCAGGGCTCGACTACAAAAATCTGGTTTTGTTTAGAATAATCTTGCGCGTAATATAAAAAATACAAAGTGAAACATTAAGGAAATCCAAAGGGAAAATATGAAGAGCAGAGGTTCTGACGAATGGATTATTAAAACGCGTGAGGTAAACGGTGGAAGTCTTTTTTTTTTAAAAAAAAAACTTTATTTAAGGTAGATAAGGACAAGATGAAATTATACAATTGAATATAAATATAGATGGGAAACGGCTATGTATTGTGAGTACTTATCTACTTTAAAAAATTTCCACCTATGATCTTTTTCTTTTACTTCTTTATTTTTTCTTTGTTCTTTTTTTCTTTTTTTCTGATATCCTACCTTTCATTTGACTGCTTTATTGTGAATAGCATTTTATAGAGGTATAAATAATTGTAAATATGAAAAGAGACAAAATATTTTCTATTTTTTTCCCTTGGTTAGATGTGTTTTCTTTTTCTTTTGTATTTTCTTTTGTTGTGAATATGTATGTTTTCTAATTTGTACTTAATAAAAATATTAATAAAAAATAATGTTTTCAGCATGCACTGAAAAGAGTGCAGTGAAGGCGCCTCTTTGATCTCTTGAGGCAGGAAGTTCCAAATCGTAGGCATTGCCACACTAAATGATCAAGTTCTTACAAATGCAGAACAGGTATTATGTGGTACCTATAGCAGTGCCAGTTCCATAAATCAAAGTGAAGTGGGTGGGCACATGCATTCGTGCAGTAGGCGTACAATCCAGCCTTGCAAAAGCTAGGCGTTTCTTCCCAACCACCCCCCTCTATCTGTCCTGGCAAGTGAGAGCCATTCTAGTAGTTCAAGGACATGTTCAAGCTATAGCACCCAATGAGGGTACAGGATGGGCCCTGGGAAGAGTTTTGAGAGCCACACAGAGAGTCTTGGAGGAGCACAGTTATTATTTTTCACACATTCACTTTTTTTAGCAAGAATTGTGTTGAAATAAGACGCAAGGCTATATTCTTATCCATGTATCAATCCAGAAGGTGTGAGTTAGGTGGACTGAACAATATTGTCTTCCATCCCGGGTTCTCCCCAGCGAGAATCGTTTTCCACTATGGTGATTAGAGTAAGCCCTGTGTGATCATTTTTAATAGATATGTGTAAGCTTGCTGGTGGTGGTTTACATTTTGAAATTTGCATCCATTTGCATGAATTGGCTCATGGAAATGATAAGACTCCTATCATGTAAACTAGGGTTGTGGGCATTACCGTATTTTTCGTCCTATAGGGCGCACCGGCCCATAGGACGCACCCCGGTTTTTTTGGGGGGGGGAATGAATAAAAAAAATTATTCCCCCCCCCAGCCGCAGCTGCCGCCCCAAGCCTTGCGCACACCTGCCTGAAGCATGGGGCGCCCTCCGGAGGGCTCCCTGTGCTTTGGGCTGCAGGCTGCTGCCCCAAGCCTCACGCGCCCAGCGGGACCTCCCGCCGGGCGCCTAAGGCTTGTGGACACCCGCCCGAAGCATGGGGCGCCCTCCAGAGGGCTCCCCGTTCTTGGGCTGCAGGCTGCTGCCCGCAAGCCTTGTGAGCCCGCGGGAACTCCCGCCGGGCTCGCAAGGCTTGCGGATAGCTTCCTGAAGCCTGGAGAGCGAGAGGGGTCGGTGCGCACCGATGCCTTTTGCTCTCCAGGCTTCAGCGAAAGCCTGCATTCGCCCCATAGGACGCACACACATTTCCCCTTCATTTTTGGAGGGGAAAAAGTGCGTCCTATGGGGCGAAAAATACGGTAAATATTTTGCAAACGCTGTGCTTGTCACTTATTGGTTAAGGAACTTGGGGAACAGAGTTCAGAATCCAGTTTAATCACCCCTTCATGCCCTTCTCATTACCATATGAGTGATATGTGTTTAAAAACATAAGAAAGACCCTACTGCTAATATTCTTCCTCATGAATATCGCTACAATGGGGAAATGCTGATTGTCTCCTGTGACATATTTCATGCCCTGCTTTCCTTTCTTGCAAGGTTTAAAGAATTCTCCCTCTGCCAATCACCGTGGCCATATCTGCTCCAAACACTGAAAGTACAGTCGTACCTTGGAAGTTGAATGGAATCCATTCTGGAAGTCTGTTCAACTTCCAAAACATTCAGGAAGCAAGGTGCAGCTTCCGATTGGCTGCAGGAAGCTCCTGCAGCCAATCGGAAGCTATGGAACCTGTGTTGGATGTTTGGGTTCCAAAGAATAGCCATGGGTTCCCCCAAATGATTCTGGGAACTGTAGTTTGTGAAGGGTGCCGAGAGTTGCTAGGAGACCCCATTCCCTTCACAGAGCAGCAGTCCCCTGAGCGGTTTATCAATCAATCCCTCTTCCCAGGGAACTCTGGGTATTGTTGCTCTGTGAATGGAATGGGTGCGGTCTCCTAACAATTCTCTCTCTCTCTCCCTCTCTCTTTAATATACATTTTATTATTTTCAACGAAAAATAAAAATAAAAAATACAAGAAGCAAAAACATACATTCACAGAAATAAGAAAGATATTAAAAAACAAAATACATTTGTGGGATTCCTGAAATCCCTTGACTTCCCTCTAATCCCTTCCTTGGTTCTATTGTTTATCAATTTACCTCATGTCCATTGTTATATTTATATCGTATTTGAATCACCTACTATCCATTCATGATAGAATTACAAGTAATCTTAAAACCCTACTAATGTATTAACCTGTGTACATTGCTTCTGTATGTATACAATAAACATACAGTGGAACCTCCGGATTTGAACTTAATTCCTTCTGGGAGTCCGTTCGCACCCTAAAAATTACATAAGCAGAGGCGCGCTTCTGTGCATGTGTGTGGCGCGATTGAGCGCTTCTGCGCATGTGCATGCGGTGAAACCCGGAAATATACACTTCCGGGTTTGCCGTGGCCGTAACCCAAAGATTCCATATCCAGAGGGATACATAAGTAGAGGTACGACTGTATTCCATTCTTTCATGAATTCATTGTCATCTCTTCCTCTCAGTTTCATCATCAATTTTGCCATTTCAGCATATTCCATCAGTTTAACTTGCCAGTCTTCTTTAGATGGGACACCTTCTTCTTTCTAATGTTGTGCTAAGAAAGTCCATGCAGCCGTTGTTGCAATTCTCAACACCCTTACAAAACCACAGTTCCCAGGATGCTCTGGGGGAAGCAATGGCTGTTAAGTGGTATCACAGTGCCATTCATGTTGGCCGCCATCACTGCCTCTTGTGGCAGTGAATTGTGCTCTGTTAAACTGATAAGAGGGTTTCCTTTTTTTCTATCCCTGAATCTTCCAGCGTTGGTTAGCTGCTGGACAACATAACTTGGACATGGCCAAACGTGGCCCTCCAGATGTTTTGGGACTACAACTCCCATCATCCCTAGCTAACAGGACCAGTTGTCAGGGATGATGGGAATTGTAGTCCCAAGACATCTGGAGGGTCAAGTTTGACAATGCCTGACATAACTGAACAGGAGCCAAGGCCACCTGGTCCCCATTCCGGTAAGATGCAGTGGATTTCCGTTAACTTCTGTTAATTATTTCTATGTGTGCATCTATCGCCATAGAATATACACAGTCAAACACTTTTGTGCTTCTGTCGACAAACCTATCAAGCCAGGGAGCAGAGGGGTTGTGTGTGACGACTGTCGTTGAATGGTTGCTTTTCAAAATATTTCCACATACCTCTGAAGGTATAATTATGGCATTCGTTCTGCCGCAAGTGTAATTACTGCTCTCTGAATTGCACCCCACCCCCTCGAGTAATAAGAAGGAAGCAAAGGATTCATTTGCAACTGTTATACTGCCTTGTTTTGTGAAACGGTTGGCAGTTACAGTTTCGCTCTTTCTCTGGAACAGCTTCCCTTTCGAAGGATAAAACTCCCTGTTTTATAAGCCACTGTGTAAGTTAGCTGATGCGTGGCTTTTGGCAGGAGGACACAAGCAGTCGGATAATCTCCAATCAGCTGTTGCAATTATTTCCAAGCTTCTGTAGTATGTATTCTGTCCTGAGCCACTTAAGGCTAGCTAGGCTCCATTATTCAGCAGCCTTGTCCAGAAACGCTGGCTTCTGGGACTGATTGCAGAGGCGAAAAATCAGGTGGCCATCGAACATGGGTTTTATGCCCCTGAAGATCTGGACCAGGGCTGGCTCTAGACCAGGCACAGGCAAACTCTGGCCCTCCAGATGTTTGGGACTGCAATTCCCATCATCCCTGACCACTGGTCCTGTTAGCTAGGGATGATGGGAATTGTAGTCCCAAACATCTGGAGGGCCAGAGTTTGCCTATGCCTGCCCTAGACCTATAGGCCTCCAGCTGTTGCTGGATCGTGCCTCCCATCCAGTGTTCAAAACTCCCATTGTTCTAGGAGCATTTTGCGACGGGGAATTTCATTAATGCGAGCAGTTTCTGAGCTCTGGGAGCAGTACTGCGCCTAAGATTTCAGATTAAAACTGCCACTGCTGGAACGAAATTTCACGAAGTTTGTGAAAACAATGCGATTCAAGATTTAGTATTTCTATGCATGCACGACCCTAGTACAGTGGTACCTCCAGTTGCGGATGGGATCCGTTACGGAGCTCCGGTCGGATCCCAAGGTTTTTGCAACCAGAGGTGCCTGTTCTGTGCATGCGCACAGTGCGGTAGAGCACTCATGCGCACAGTGCGGTAGAGGACTTCTGTGCATGCGTGCGGCGAAACCCAGAAAAATACTTATGGGTTTGCTGCTTGCGTATCCCGAAGGATATGTAACCCGAGGTACCGCTATATATGCGTTTTGTGGTTGCATTACTTGACTAGACAACAGCATTGCATAAATTGGCGGAGTGTGAATTCCAAATGATAGCCACCTTTTCTTTTTGCGTATTGATTTGGAAGGCGCACAGTTGGTGGCTGTCCTTTAAATGCGAACTGCATCGGATTTCCCCTCTCTGTCCTCGGATATGTGCAATGCTTTGCAACCTTGTCTCCTTTCCACAGCCTTCCCCCCCCCCGCCCCGTTCTCTCTCCCACTCCTCTCTTCCTCTTCAGAAAAGGAACCAAAGATGCATTGGTGTGGCTGGCACACCCTCCCGCCGCCTCCCCGTGTCCCCTGCAGTGCTGAGGATGCTTGTTTTTAATGCTGAGGACGAGGCAGCCCTGTTGCGCTCCATGCTCTGCAGCGGCACACTAGCTGCACACAGAGCGAGGCAGAGTAGCAGGCTGGAGCTCCCGCGGGCATCTGTGCGCCGTTATTGGCTCCCTGCATGCTCCCGTCTGCCGAGGAGGAGGCTGAAGGGGAAGCAGGCAGAACGCATGCAGGGAACAGCGTTCTTGGGCCCACAGCTTTCCTCCCATTTCCCGCAGTGCCCGGCTGCTGTGAAAAGCCATCTTCCATCATCGTCAGCATTGATTAAATTTTGATCCATCCCGGGAGCGCTAGAGCCTCATTCGGCCACATTGTCTCCGAGAGCCCGGCTCCTTGACCTGATTGCAGAGGAGAGAAGCAGGGGGCAATTTCTGCAAATGGTTTCTTCGTGGCACTGGATCTGGAAAAACAAAGCCCTCCTCCCTCGGGTTGTGTGTTGGGTTGCGCTAGTGCAGTGTTGCGGTTCGTAAAATCTTGCGCCCTTCTTCCTGTCTGCCATGGACTGGTTGGACACAGAGGAGTAAGCTGGGAGAGTCTGGGGCAGAGAGAAGTCCAAATGACTAAACAACAACAACAACAATGTAACTCTTAAATGCACTAATTTATTTATTACATATAATTTATATACTGCTTGATTGTGAAAACAAAAACCCGATAAAGCAGTAGAATTGGAAAAAAAATTACAACCCTACTGCAAAAGTTAAAATACTAAAACAGATTAAAATTGTAAGCATTTGGGTAGGCTTGTCTAAAGAAGAATGTGTTCAGCAGGCACCCAAAAGAGTACAATGAAGGCACCTGCTTGATTTCAACAGGCAAGGAGTTCCAAAGTTGCAGGTGCTGCCACACTAAACAATCGAGTTCTTACATGTGGGATAAGGCTATAGTGTAGGTAAACTGGTCCCAAGTTGTTAAGGGCTTTCTATGCTGATATTAACACCTTGAACTTGACCCGGTAACAAATGACCATGGCTGATCTCTGAGCACAGGTGTTAATATGCTGACAAGGCTTCACTCCTGTCAGCAACTGTGCTGCAGCATAATAAAGAGGATTGGCAGAAATCATCTCCCTTTTTGTGTGTACCTCACACCTTTGGAGACACCCCACCCCAGTTTAAGACACTGCACTGGTCGTTAGGAGACCCCTTCATTTGCAGATTCTCTTATCAGGGTATTTTTCTTAACTAAGCCAGAAAGCAGTTTCCTCCTCCCTGTGGTTTCCTCCTTCAGAGATGGTTCGGATGCATTCCTTGCTATCGCCTAGCAACCGCATCACTGCTTTCTGCCACATGCTAGATCCAAGACGGTCCTCCTCGGATGAAGAAATGCAGATGATCTTAAGAACTTGTGCACACCTCCGGTCCAGAAAGGTCTGCTCAGATTCTGTACTATTTGCACTTCTTTTGTTCCTATTTGGTGGGCCCGATTTTCCTTTGCTCTCCTTTCCAGAATAGGAATAGGTTGACTCCCTGTGAGTCAGCTAGCTCAATATACCATACTTTTCCATGTATAAGACTAGGGTTGTTGTTGGTTTTTTTACTTTAAAATAATGTTAATAATAATAATAATAAATAATATATTTTTATTTATATCCCACCCTCCCCAGCCGAAGCCGGGCTCAGGGCGGCTAACAACAATAAAATAATACAGCATTCTAAAATCATTTCATTATAAAATTAATTCAAATCAAATTGATGGCAACCATTGGGCTAGAGTTCTGTGAAGTTTGCCAAAGGAGGGAGTCAGGCTGTGCCCTGCCCAAAGGCCTGGTGGAACAGCTCTGTCTTGCAGGCCCTGCGGAAAGATGTCAAGTCCCGCATGGCCCTAGTCTCTGGTGGCAGAGTGTTCCACCAGATTGGAGCCGCAGCCAAAAAAGCCCTGGCTCTAGTTGAGGCCAGCCTAACCTCTCTGTGGCCTGGGACCTCCAAGATGTTTTTGTTTGAAGACCGTAAGTTCCTTTGTGGGACATACCAGGAGAGGCGGTCCCATAGGTACGAGGGTCCTAGGCCGTATAGGGCTTTAAAGGTTAAAACCAGCACCTCAAACCTGATCCTGTATTCCACTGGGAGCCAGTGCAGCTGGTATAGCACCGGGTGAATGTGATCCCGTGGCAAGGACCCCGTACGGAGTCTCGCTGCGGCATTCTGCACCCGCTGGAGTTTCTGGGTCAGTCTCAAGGGCAGCCCCACATAGAGCGAGTTACAATAATCCAGTCTGGAGGTGACCGTCACGTGGATCACAGTGGCTAGGTCAGGGCGAGAGAGATAAGGAGCCAACTGCTGGAGACAAAATCTGGGGGCGTCTTATACACGGATAGTGCATATGCCCATTTTCTAAATTTGGGCTCCCCAAAAGTAGGGGTCGTCTTATACATGGGGGCGTCTTATACACAGGAAAATAAAGTAGTTATCCTTGTTTAGCAGCATCTCTGCAGGGATTCAAATCAAGTTTCTTTCCCATCTCTACCTGGAGATGCTGGCGATCAGACCGGAAACCTTCTGCATGCACCAGTGGTCTCACTCTGCATAAAATAGCATTTCCTGTTCACTCGGGACCCTTGATTCATTCTGGGGTTATGTAATTACACATTGTAGATCATTTTTATTGATGGAAATGTTAAAGATTTGTTTCTTTGTTTTTATTATACGCGGTGGAATTTGTCCAATTATGTTCTTCAGAGGCCCTGCAGTGAATGCTGCTGTCATTTAGGATTTGCTGGGCTATTTTGGTTGTGCCCCCCTGTATTTATAAATATTGTAAATGTATAGAGTCATAATACATATGATATAAATTTATAGATTATATGCATGCGATTTCATGCAAGCGTGCAATGACCCCGTGCAAATCAGGGGTTGCCTGTATACAGTGTGTATATTAAGAAGGCTTTGATCGAGATGTGACCCAGTTATTTATGGAATATCAGTTTTACATCTGAAGAAAACTGCTTTGCTGTTTTTTAGAGTTTGTTTGGATGCTTTTATTATTAGAGTTTCTTGAACTGATTTTTTTTTTAAGTGTGTGTTTTTCTGATTTATTTTGCTTTTAGCATGTATACTGTTTTCATGACTTTATGATCCAAAGCAGTCTATAAATTTGTATAATAATAATAATAACAATAATATTGGGACGCGGGTGGTGCTGTGGATTAAACCACAGAGCCTAGGACTTGCCGATCAGAAGGTTGGCGGTTCGAATCCCTGTGACGGGGTGAGCTCACGTTGCTCGGTCCCTGCTCCTGCCAACCTAGCAGTTCGAAAGCACGTCAAAGTGCAAGTAGATAAATACCGATAGGTACCGCTCCGGCGGGAAGGTAAACAGCGTTTCCGTGCGCTGCTCTGGTTTGCCAGAAGCGGCTTAGTCATGCTGGCCACATGACCCGGAAGCTGTATGCTGGCTTCCTCGGCCAATAAAGCGAGGTGAGCGCTGCAACCCCAGAGTTGGCCACGACTGGACCTAGCGGTCAGGGGTCCCTTTACCTAATAATAATAATAATAATTTATTTCATTTATTTCATAAAATTTATATAATACTTGATTGTAAAGAAACCCTCAAAATGGTTTACGAAAGGATAAAACAATAAAACTGAGACAAATTCACAACTGTACTTTAAAACATATAAAAGTTAAAATGCTGAAACAGATTAAAAGAATAATGTAGCGGCATCTGTGTGCATTGGGCTTTACGGTGTACAAGATGGCAGGCCCCTGCCCCAAAGAGTTTACAATCTAAAATTTAGCACAGAACAGACAACAGGTGCAGGGGGGAGGCAGGAGGAAATAGCTGTATGCCAATTGTTCTGGTATCTTTGCTTAGGTTGCATTCACACAGCAATTTATTCCATTTCAGCGATGTTTCCCTAACTGTTTATTTCTGCAATATATTTGAGCTTTCACCTAATGTGAAAGGTGCTTCCAAAAAGATCTAATGGAATATAGTGCATGTTCAGTGCTCATTTCCATGCTGTTCGATTCCAGAAAAAGATCCATTTGCAGCCCGCTTAACCTGGAAAATGGTCGGAGTCAAATGATGAAATTTGGAGTGTTGTCTACAATTCTTTCCTGCTCTTTTCACGGGGTGTGCTGGGCCCGGGGGTAACCCATGAAACACAGTCCAGGACCAGTCCAGAATCCGAAGGTTCTGCTAGGAGTCAGTCCCACAGGGCCAAGGCAGGACACGAGGCAAGAAACCAGGCAAAGACAGGTACAGGATCTCAGGCAGGATCTAGCATACAGCATTGTTGCTCCCGCAACCTGGAGTGGGGTCCAACATCCTTTCATCTTTGTCGGGGTAATGGCCGGCCCTGGTCCCCCGGCGACTCACCTCTCTGTTTCGCCCGAAGGTGAGCACTCCTCCTGTGAGTACTCAGGTCTCTCCTTCTTTCAGACCTCAGTCTCTGCAGCTTGGGAGACGTCGGTGGGTTACTAGACCCAGGGGCCGCCTCAGCCTCCCCTGACCCAACCGGTAGTGCAGCAGCTGTAAGTGATGGCCCAGCTGAAGGCAACGAGGTCATCCCCACATCTGGAGCCAGGGCAGGCTCAGGCCCCTGACTCGGCCCAGCTGGTGCTTGTTGCAGGGGAACCTGTGCAGACTGGGACTCTTCAGGATCAGGCCCCAGACTTGGTTCAGATGATGCCTGAGGCAAAGGATCCGGTGCAGACTGAGTCTCCTCTGGTTCCGGGTCCAAGCTTGAGTCCCAGGCCATCACAGGAGGGAACAGAAGCACAAATGTGCAGAAAGGTTGGGGGAGCCGTGACATTGCCCAGTAATGTTCACTGTTGTGTCACACCATTCCTGCTGGTGCGAATGAAATCAACACAGTCAGTTTCCATAACACCACAGGAACGGCAGTGTGGAAGGAACACTGGAAAACGGGACGGAAGCACAGCTCAGCTGGTGAGAGCATGGTGCTTGTAACGCCAAGGTTGCAAGTCTGATCCCCGTATGGGATGGCTGCATAGTCTTCCATTGCTGGGGGCTGGACTAGATGACTCTTAGGGTCCCTTCCAACGCTACAAGTCTATGATCCCATTGGGAAGACTAGCACAGTATTGTCCTTGTCCGAATGCACCCTTAGTTATGAGCTGAATGACTATAGCCCAAGGAGAGGAAACCTCAGCCCCGGGAGCCAAATGTGGCCCTCTAGGGCTCTCTATCTAGCCCTTGGGTTATTTCCATGCCACACCCCCTCATTGGCCCTTCATGCCCCCTCCCTGAGTGTTTTTGCCTTGCTGGCAGGCAGCCTTGAATTCCAGTAATGCCTCTTCCTTGCTTGGATGTGTGCACAGATTTGTCTACTGTTGTTGTTGTTGGTCTTCGTGACCCCATGGACCAGAGCACACCAGGCACTCCTGTCTTCCACTGCCTCCCACATTTTGGTCAAACTCATGCTGGTAGCTTCGAGAACACTGTCCAACCATCTCGTCCTCTGTCGTCCCCTTCTCCTTGTGCCCTCCATCTCTCCCAACATCAGGGTCTTTCCCAGGGAGTCTTCTCTTCTCATGAGGTGGCCAAAGTATTCAGCTTCAGGATCTGTCCTTCCAGTCAGCACTCAGGGCTGATTTCCTTCAGAATGGAGAGGTTTGATCTTCTTGCAGTCCATGGGACTCTCAAGAGTCTCCTACAGCAGCATAATTCAGAAGCATCAATTCTTTGGCGATCAGCCTTCTTTATGGTCCAGCTCTCACTTCCATACATCACTACTGGGAAAACCATAGCTTTAACTCTACAGGTCTTTGTCGGCAAGGTGATGTCTCTGCTTTTTAATGGCATCCAGCCACCCACCTGCCTTTGCCTCTGGCCACACCCAACACTGGCATGTGGCCCCCAGAAGCTTGCCCAGAAGGGAATGTGGTCCTTGGAGTCACAAAGCCTCCCTACCTATGAATTGGAAAACTCCAAAAAAAGAAAGTAAAAAGAAAATAAAGAATAGCAATGTGGGCAGAACGCCTGGGAGCATTCCAGAGTTATGAAGTGCTTACAATTCCAGAATATACCTTTTTGAGAACTGAGGGTTGGGATTTATCTCTAGCTTAATGGAGCTTATGCCCTTTACAGTTTTGTGCTAAGTCTTTTTATGTACTGAGGGGTTTTTTCTTTTTTCTTTTTCAAGAAAAAGAACCTGGCAGGTAGAGTGCTTTAAAATTATGAGGCTGGACTTTGAAGTGTACGGTTTCACGTTACAGTTTTGATGTGCTCTGTGAGTCTTAAAACGTCTGCAAAGATGCCGCAGAGAATTGAGGAGGAAATGAATAGGGCATTTAAGGGAACTCCTTACCTGCCCAACCGGAATCTTGAGATTCACTTGACTGGTGGCTTGCCTTTTGCCTGGACGATCTGGATTTCATGCCAGAATGTCAACCGGAAATTTTTGTGCTTTCAGTCCCAAAGCATCAGAATTCCGTCTCATTGGGTGGCTGCCTCATAAGCCTGGCAGGGACGACTTTTGAGTCTTTCCTTGCTGTGGATTCATGCAGTGGCATAGCAAGGTCAGGTGGTACCCGGGGCAAAAAAAATCTCATCACCACCCCCATTGAAATTGTTAAAAGAAGGAAAAATAATATACTTACAGTTGCAAGTGTTGTTTTCTGGTTTATTTACTTAACATTGTGAGCATAAGCACTTAAAACCTTTTTTTTGTGATGGGAATTTCTTGGGAATGAATTTTCTTTGACTTAATTTCGCTATTTTGCAGCTTTGACTTAACGTACAAATACAAACAAATAGCGTGCATCAGAATGTTTACGTTACTTACCAAACTCAGGATCATAGAGAAGAGGATGATCACAATGAATCAATGAACTAACAAATGTAATAAAAATAAATTCAGCACGGCACTTACTAGCTTCTGGTATAAAGCACAACTAACTCAACAGAATGACATTGGGTGACTGACTGGCGCTGCAGTGGATAGGATTGGTTGTGGGTTGAGTGATGATGAATCGCTGATTGCTGACGTCTTCCTCGAGTACAAACTGCAGAGACAGACTTTGGCGAATTGGCGGGAAGAAACACCCTCTCCCCTTTCTTATCCATGTGCTGTCCATTACACAGCGTCGAGTTCAGCTGCGTTTCGTTGTGTTTGTTGACTGAACTAAAAAGTTTCAATGCGTATTATGTTGACTTGTTGAGGTTAATTAATTGTCAGATGAAGTTAGTAAACTCATTTTAAATAACATTATTGTTTCAAAAAAGGTGTTGTGAGCCCCAATCTTTTTACAGTGGTACCTTGGTTCTCAAACTTAATCTGTTCCGGAAATCCATTCCAAAACCAAAGCGTTCCAAAACCTTTCCCATAGAAAGTAATGCAAAATGGCCGAGGGAGCCGGTATACAACTTCTGGGTCAAGTGGCCAGCATGACTGAGCCACTTCTGGTGAACCAGAGCAGCGCAGGGAAACGCCGTTTACCTTTCTGCCGGAGTGGTACCTATTTAAGGGAACTTACCAGGAACCTAGGGACGCGGGTGGCGCTATGGGTTAAACCACAGAGCCTAGGACTTGCCGATCAGAAGGTTGGTGGTTCGAATTCCCGTGACAGGGTGAATTCCCGTTGCTCGGTCCCTTTTCCTGCCAACCTAGCAGTTTGAAAGCATGTCAAAGTGCAAGTTAATAAATAGGTACTGCTCTGGCAGGAAGGTAAACGGCGTTTCCGTGTGCTGCTCTGGTTTGCCAGAAGCGGCTTAGTCATGCTGGCCACATGACCCGGAAGTGGTACGCCGGCTCCCTCGGCCTATAAACCGAGATGAGTGCCGCAACCCCAGAGTCGGTCACGACTGGACCTAATGGTCAGGGATCCCTTTACCTTTTACCAGGAACCTAATAGTGAGAGGCTTACACAAGCCTGCAGCCAGCTACCCACTGTGCATTTAAAAGGGGAACGTGAAACTCTGCTAAGTAAAGGAAATTGCTAGCGCAAGTCAGGGAGGATATTACAGCCATACCTCATGTTACGTTTGCTTCAGGTTGCACGTTTTCAGGTTGCGCCCTGCAGTGACCCGGAAGTACTGGAAAGGGTTACTTCCGGGTTTCGCTGCTTGCGCATGCGCAGACGTGCAAAATGACATCATGCGCATGTGCAGAAGCGGTGAATTGCGACCCGCTTGTGTGCAGACGCGCAGACGCAAGTTGTGTTCTTTTCAGGTTGCGAACGGGCCTCCGGAACAGATCCTGTTCGCAACCAGTGGTACCACTGTAATAAAGAATATATCCTCTCTTGCCTCCCTGAACATTCCCACATGTTTTACTTATGCGATCACAGCTTTGCGTGGGTGGGGAAAAATAAAGAAAGAAACGGAGAGTGGAGGAAAGCTATTCTACATTTATTTGTTCCACCCTGACATCAGTGAAATGCTGTGATTGCTGGCTTTATGCATGTTTGCGCTTACCTGTGCGCCCCTGGAACCAAACCCTCATGTAAGCTGCAAGTTACCTGTAAGTGCTTTTTGAGAGGGGGAATTTAAAAATGAGGTGCCAGTACTTCTATCTTGCTAAAAGTGCCGTGGGTGCCAGCACACAATGGATGCCATGGGCAACGGAAAACAATGTGATGTTCCTCTGTACTAGCGAAAGCTGTCACAAAAAGAAGCACTGATAATAATATATAAAAGGAGGTTCTCGTTGTGTTTCCCTCTGCTGCTACAGAGGTTTAGGTAGGGTGGTTTTGCATCCTGTTTTGCTGACAGTCAAACGGGGGACCTTTTATCTGAAGGGATGTCAGATTGACAGAGGGACTGTCTGGTCCAAATCCATTTTAAAGATGAAGAACCACAGAAAAGGGAGACGAGGGGCACTGAAATTGACCATCAACCATTAGCACCAGTTGAGGAGGTGCACAGGTGCTCTTCCCCACTGTGGCACGACACACTTGATTTCAATTTAAGTTCTAGCAGTTGCTACCGAACTGGTATACTAGGCACGTCCAACTCCCAAGACACTGTGATCTACTCCCAGTATAAAAAAAACTGGCAGTGATCTATCCATTGTCATTGGAGGGAGGAGGAGCGTGCATGGGGGTGGGGTGGAAGGAGAGGATTGCCCACAGTAGTTGAGCTTTTTTTGTGGGGAGGGGTAGGCAAAGGTTGCTGAGCTTTTTTTGGAGGGGAAAGGCCAAAGTTGCCAATTAGGATCCCACAATCGGCCGCAGTTACCTGGGGAGCTACCTGTCAATCGCAGTCAACCAGTTGGACATTGCTGGTGTATACAAATTGGCATATGCAAATCTGGGTAATCTTTTGACCCCTTTTTTGTTGATGATGAATTCCTTCCTTTTTGATGATTCGTAAGAGGCTCCTCTAAGCTAGGGGTCAGCAAACTTTTTCAGCAGGGGGCTGGTCCACTGTCCCTCAGACCTTGGGGGGAGGGCAGACTATATTTTGAAAAAAATATACAGTGGTGCCCTGCAAGACGAACGCCTCGCAAGACGGAAAACCCGCTAGACGAAAGGTTTTCCATTTTGGAGGCGCTTCGCAAAACGAATTTCCCTATGGGCTTGCTTCGCAAGACGAAATGTCTTGCGAGTCCCTGCGGTTTTCCCCCCCTTCCCCCCTTTTTCTAAGCCGCTTATCTGCTTATCCGCTAAGCCGCTAAGCCACTAAAAGCCGCTAAACCGCTAATAGCGCTAATCCGCTAAGCTGTCAATGGGTTTTTTCCCCTTTCCCCCCCTTTTCCTAAGCCGCTAAGCCGCTTATCAGCTGATCCGCTAAAAGGCGCTAAACCGCTAATAGCGCTAATCCGCTAAGCTGTCAATGGGCTTGCTTTGCAAGACGAAAAAACTGCTATATGAAGAGCCTCACGGAACGGATTAATTTCCTCTTGCGAGGCACCACTGTATGAACAAATTCCTATGCCCCACAAATAACCCAGAGATGCGTTTTAAATAAAAGCACTCATTCTACTCATGTAAAAACACCAGTCAGGCCCCACAAATAACCCAGAGATGCATTTGAAATAAAAGGACACATTCTACTCATGTAAAAACATGCTGATTTGCATGTTTCAGTCTGTGGGCTGAAGGGGATTGGGCCGCATCTGGCCCCTGGGCCTTAGTTTGCCTACCCCTGCTCTAAGCTATACAGCAAACAACAACAAATTTTTTTGGGGGGGGGTGTCTCAGGGCGGTTCACAACATGGTTCACAACACAAAGTTGCAATATAAATGCACAAAATACATAATAAAAATAATTAAAACTAATAACAATACTAATGTATAAAAACTAACAAAAATACACTCCCCAATAAAAGCCTCTAAACAACCCCCAGGCCACAAATCCAAATACAAAAATCCAAAGTAACAAATGGCATTTAAAAACAATTTAAAACAACCCCACTCCTTAAATAAAACAGCACCCACCCAGGTTAAAACCCCATCTCTGTTAAAACAATAATTTTATTTCCTGGGTGTATTAGTCATTGCCACTGAAGTGACTTGCATTAAAAATAGAAACATATTATGCCATAAAAGAAAGGAGAGAGGAGAAAAGTGATATGAAACTTGAATATTTTTTTTATATAATTCAAAACAACCCTTCCTAACCTTGGAAGCATCTTGTAAAAAGCACAGATCAATTTATTGGTGGGGCTCATCCTAAACAGCTTTTGTATATGGTTAGAGAAAGGTGTTGCCTATTTCTGTTCATGTTATGACATGCAGCTTCCAGTGGGGTGGGGAACCTCAAGCTGAGGGGCCAAATGTTGGCCTCCAGGCATCATCCTCTGGCCCTCAGAACCCCTTCCTAGGGTGCAACACACTTCCCAGGCCACACTCTTCATTGGCCCTGTTGTGTCTCCTCCTTGAGTGCTTTGCCTGGTCGGAAGCTATCCTTGAACTGAGATAATGCCTCTTGCAAAACCTCTGGTTTTTGCATGGCTGGAATGTAGCCAACTATACAAAGCTCAGAGTTGCAGCTATTAACTTTGTCCCCTGACCCCATCCACCAATGGCATGTGGCCCTCACACTGCAAAAAAGTTGGTGGCAGACAGAAGAGCCTCTCCTGATGTTGCTGGACTACAGTTCCCATCATCCCTAACCATTGACCATGCTCACTGGGGCTGATAGAATTGAAGTCCACCTGCAGCATCTAGACCAGCGTTTCCCAAACTTGTGTCTCCATCTGTTTTTGGCCTACAACTCCCATGATCCCTAGCTAGCAGGACCAGTGGTCAGGGATGATGGGAATTACAGTCCAAAAATAGCTGGGGACCCAAGTTTGGGAAACCCTGATCTACAAGGTCACAGTCCCCTGCTGCCGCAGTCTATAAGGCCTAGCAACTTACGAGCTGGGCTTTTTGCGTCGCCGCCGTGTGGCCGACGAATCTCAGGTGTGCTGATGCAGCACACCTGGTTGTTTTGGGAGGCCTACTGCCAGCAAAACGGAATCAGCAGAACGGGATTATTTTTCTACGGAAATGCAGAGTCACCGTTTTATTAAGTAAAGAAATGCAAGATTGTAGGCACAAAAGTGCTGTCGCTGCAGCCATGCCTGTGAAGTTACAGCACACGCAGCCAATAAGCCAGAAGGAGAGAAGCAAAACCTTGTTAGGTGTGCTTTCCTGGCCCGGTGTGGTCAGGAATTGCCCATTTTTAATTTAGAAGCTTTTGGGTCTAAACCGACTGTAAGAGGTATAGGTTGGTTCCTCGAGAGCAATCAGGCGATATGCTTCAATAGTCTGTTGTTGTCTTTTTAATAATAATATTTATTAAATTTTTAACAGAAAAGAGTTACAAAGTAGTAACACACAAAAGAAAAAACAAAAAATACAAAAACCAAAATCCAACATAAAAATAAAAAATAAAAACCAAAAATCCCTCTTTTATAATATCTTACATTCATTTACCTATTTTCGTGACTTCCTCACACCTCCCTTTCTTGTATTCCATTTATAAATTTGTTCAGCAAATTCATAGCCTCTTATTTTACCCTTAAATTATTTATCCTCACATATTCCAACTTCAAATTATCATCTAATATCCATTCCTTCTTGCATATTCTTATTTTATCTTATTACTAGAACCACTTCATTTCATTCCAACGTCATTAACATTCAATAATTTTACAATGTTTCTGTAGGTAGATTTTAAATTTCTTCCAATCTTCTTCCACCGACTCTTCTCCCTGGTCTCGGATTCTGCCGGTCATTTCAGCCAATTCCATATAGTCCATTACTTGCATCTGCCATTCTTCCAAGGTGGGTAGGTCTTGTGTCTTCCAATGCTTTGCGATGAGTATTCTTGCTGCTGCTGTAGCATACATAAAGAAAGTTCTATCCTTCTTTGGCACCAATTGGCCGACCATACCCAGGAGAAAGGCCTCTGGTTTCTTCAAGAAGGTATATTTAAATACCTTTTTCATTTCATTATAGATCATTTCCCAGAAAGCCTTAATCCTTGGGCACGTCCACCAGAGGTGAAAGAATGTACCTTCAGTCTCTTTACATTTCCAGCATTTATTATCAGGCAAATGATAGATTTTTGCAAGCTTGACTGGAGTCATGTACCACCTGTATATCATTTTCATAATATTCTCTCTTAAGGCATTACATGCAGTGAATTTTATACCTGTGGTCCACAACTGTTTCCAGTCAGCAAACATAATGTCATTCAATAGTCTGTTTTAAAGCTTTCTTATCGGTGATAAAAACCTTTAGAATGCAGAGCGCCTCTATTCCATGTCTTGCTCATTCACTGGCAGAATCTGAGAGTGGGCGGTCCTTAAACCTTCCTCAGCAGAGTAGTTTCTGGACGCCCAGTCTGCGCCTCCCCTCTCTGCGCGGAAGCCTACTGTGCAAGGAAGGCGTGGGTAACGGAGGACCTCTCTCCTCCCCGCTTTGCTCAGGCAAGGTGTCCTGGCACCGCCTCTCCTCCTCCGAGCCCTGCATCTCCTCTCCACTAGAGGCGTGGCTATTCTCCGCTGAGGAGGTGCTGCTTCCCACGATCTTTGGGGGCTCTCTGTAATCCATCCGGCTTTCCCCCCCTCGCCCCTGAGCCGATGGCAGTTCCCTGACACCGACAAATCATGAGAATGGATAGTGTCTCATCCCTCATATACCAAATTGATCGCTGGGGTCTGCAGGAGAAGACCTCCTGCAGGTACCATCTTCTCAGGAGGCCTGTTCCATACAGTATAGGAATTGAGCCTTTAGCTTGGCACCAGCATTCCCTCTCTTTACATCTTAGCCAGGTGCCATCTGCTGTCTTTTTGACACCTGGTGACAATCTCTTCCTCCTCCAGCAAGCTTTTTAAGCAGAGATTGTTCCCAGTCCGTGTCTGTGTTTTATCGTTTGTGTGTTTGACACCCCGGGCTCCTTTGGGAGGAGCAGCCTGACACAAATTCAATCATGGACTACCTCAGCAGGTTATGAACTCTTGCTTCGCTGGAGGTTTTTAAGCAGAAGTTGGATGCAGTGTTTGAAATTCGCCAGGCACCAGGCACATTTTGTACCTGGCTATCAGCCACTTGTGACCAAGTGAAGATGGCCAGGTGCCAGGAAGGTGCCTGACGTCTCCACCATCTGGAGGTGCATGCATGGTGATCCTTGGATCTTGACTGTTTTCAGCATTGGCAACACATCCTGTGGAATTCTATCCATTACATTTTATCCGCACAATCGGAAACAAATTTCAGGAACCAAAGAGTTGTTTTGAAAAATAGGGCTTTTGAGCGGTCTGGCCCCCAAATGGCCACTAGGCATTCCATTTTGGCAACTGTAAACCCTGGTTTACCATATTTTCCCATGTATAAGACTAGGTTTCCCTCCTAAAAAAATAATGTCCAAAATTTGGGGGCATCTTATACATGGATAGATCTTCCCCCATTTTCTTAAATTGGAGTCCCCTAAAATAGATGGAAAAATATGGTAAGTAGCCATTTGATGCCTAGCTTATATATCTGACTTTCTAACCCTGCTTGGATGGTCATCTGTCATGAATGCTTCTTTACTTGAGATTCCTGTATTGCGGGGGGGGGGGGGTTTGGACTAGATGACCCCCGGGGTCCCTTCTGACTCTACAGTTCTATGATTCTTTGAATAAAATGCACCCATCCATTCATGTCCAACAAAAGAAGCTTTTCTCTGTCACACACAATACTTGAACCCAGTGAAGCTGAAAGTTGAAAGAATCATGACAGACAGACAGGAGAGAGAGAACATCAGCAGCTTGTTGTTCATTTGGTCCCACAAAATGTAGCATTGGCCACCAACTTAAGTGAGGATGAGAAAACCCTTATGGAGGATAAGGCTACTAGCAACAATGGCTGCGCCTCTAATGTCGGAGACAGCATGCTGGGGATCAGAAATGGGGAGAGTGTGGTTGCCCTCTCTGCTTTTTCCATATGGTGCATAATTTTATATGCCTCCTCCACCCCCTCCCCTCAGTTCCCACTTTTGTAAGCTGAAAAAGCTCCAAACGTACTCTTTCCACACATACCCCGATTCTCTTTAGCTGCCCTTCCCCACCATTCAGTCCGTCCTTTGCAGTTCACAACAACAAAGGCACTTAAGTACAGACTTCTGTATGATGTAGCTTGGCGCTCCTGTTTCTGCTGCGTTAACTGCCCACCGGCTCCCTTATTCTTCCCATCTGCTGTTTGGGAGCTAAAGTCCCTTCCTGCTTAGGTTGATAAGAGTCTCCTGTACATCTGTCGATGTCTGTTTCTGAAGGATAGCTCTGAGTGACGGCCCCGATGACCACGGCTGGCAGCTCCGTCTTCAGGCCCTGATTATAAATACGTAAAGCTAACGGGAGAGTACACGAGTTCCATATTGGCAACATCGAGGGAGCAAGACTGTGTTTCCTCGCTTTGCTTGCAGAACACATCCAAGCTTCAGTTCCAAGGAGCAAGTGATGGGGAAAGCCTTGCTTGAGATGCTTTAGAGCAGGGTTTGATGGCCTGGGATTCGGACTCGGAGGCTGAACCTGAGGGATCCCAGCCTGCACAGGATTCCCTGCCTCCAGGACCAGCTGAGCCGGGGCAGGGGCTTGAGCCTGAAGGGTCCTCACCTGTGCTGGATCCTTGGGTGCAGGCACCAACTGAGTCTGCTCTGGCCTCTGAAGTGATGGAGGACCCACTGCCTGCAGGTGCTCCACTCTCAGCCCCGTCAGGGGAAGCTGAGGTTGCCTCTGGGTCCGGTAACCCTCCAGCCTCTCCTGAGCTGCAGAGGCTCCCTGCCTTCGACCCAGCTTCAGCTTTGACGGACTGCCTCCCTACTGCACCCTCGACCTCAGACTTGGACCTCGCCTCACGGTTAACCCACGGGACCAGCAGAGTAAGGGCAGTAACTTGGTAGGAGAGTATCTGCTTTACTTGTGGAAGGTCCCAGGTCCAATATCTCCAGGTAGGGCTGGGAGAGGCCCCTGTCTGAACTCATGGTGCACCACAACCAGTCAGTGTAGACAATGCCCAGTGCCAGATTTATGTATAAGCTAAACAAGCTATAGCTTAGGGCCCCACTCTCTTGGGGGCCCCCCAAAAAAAATTAAAGGAAAAAAACCTGGATGTACATTTCCAAAATATAAGAAAAAAATTAAATAGCGGCTAACATTCTCCTTTCCCTTCCTCCCCCACAACAAACACTCTGTGAGGCGAGTGGGGCTGAGAGACTTCAGAGAAGTGTGACTAGCCCAAGGTCACCCAGCAGCTGCATGTGGAGGAGCGGAGACGCGAACCCGGTTCACCAGATTACGAGTCCACTGCTCTTAACCACTACACCACACTAGCTATAGCATATATTCAGCACAAAAAACAGTGACCATTTGTTGTTGACAAAGGACAGCTGGACATATAAAGGGCCCCATTGCCTTCAGTAGCTTAGGGCCTCATCAAACCTAAATCCGGCCCTGACAATGACTGATCCAGTAGGTTTTGTTTTTATGAGACCCCTGGAGAGTTGCTGCCAATGACAGCTGAAAATTTAGCTGGGTAGTCCAATTGGTCACTTTCTCATATTGCGTTATGTCAGGCTTTCTGGTTTGCTGATCACAAAGAGTGATTGACACCTGCTCCAGCTTTTTCTCCTTTCTTGCAACTGCATTGAATTCAAACCAGGGGTTATGGTTTGTTTCTCCCCAACTAGCCATGGCTGCAAGGCAGCCTTGAAGCCATGGTTTGTTGTTGGCTACCTGATTGTGGCTATGGTTTTCTCAGTAGTGATGTATGGAAGTGAGAGCTGGACCATAAAGAAGGCTGATCGCCGAAGAATTAATGCTTTTGAATTATGGTGCTGGAGGAGACTCTTGAGAGTCCCATGAACTGCAAGAAGATCAAACCGATCCATTCTGAAGGAAATCAGCCCTGAGTGCTCACTGGAAGGACAGATCCTGAAGCTGAGGCTCCAATACTTTGGCCACCTCATGAGAAGAGAAGACTCCCTGGAAAAGACCCTGATGTTGGGAAAGATGGAGGGCACACTGTGTGGTTGGACTGTGTTCTTGAAGCTACCAGCATGAGTTTGACCAAACTGCGAGAGGCAGTGGAAGACAGGAATGCCTGGCGTGCTCTGGTCCATGGGGTCACGAATAGTCGGACACGACTAAACGACTAAACAACAACAACAACCCGATTGTGGGTTTTAAAAAGCGACACGGTGCTCTAAATGTATGGCGTGAACATGGCTTGAGAGTCTGCAGAAGAACACATACTTTATCAGAACGAAAGGTCCTTCTGGTCCAGCATTCCATTCTCACTGCGGCCAACCAGATCCCCCTTGGGAATCATCCAGGCAGGCCGTGAGTGTAATGGGATGCTATCACCAACCGCAGGAGATAATATTGGGCAAGACGGTGAAGCAGTCTGATCTCACATCTCATTGTTGCCATAGCTCTGAGCATCAAACATTACTTTAGCACTTAAGGGGGGGAGGGCGGGAAATAAGGCGCTCTCTGAAACTGTTCACGTTGTGCAAGAATGCTACACAGTAATTTGCAGCAACAGATAAAAAATAAAATAAAAGAGGGGGTGGAGAGAGAAAGAAAAGGTAAACAAGCATTTTTAATCCTAAAATCCATGAAACGAACACATTAGGCATGTCGTTTTTTGTATACATAGATTTGTTTTGCTCTTGAACTGGTAAATGAGGGTTGTTTTGGTCCGAAGCCAAATAATATATTGAGGCAATTTCATGCCTCATGAATTATAGAAGAGAATGCTTGGTACGTGGAGCTCCAGTCTCGGCTCGGCTGGCTCCCCCCCCCCCATTTGGTTTAATCCCTTTGGGAATCTCGGTTTTGAACTGCCTTCCAGAGCCTGTGCGATGCTTCTGAAAGCCCGCAGACTGGTCCGACAGAATGGAAGGAATTCTAAATATGAGACCCTTCCCCCCCTTGACTGGAGCCTTCTCTCCCACCCCTTTTATTTTGCTAACTCCCAGATGGTAGCAAGAATGCTTTGATCTTATCATAATGGTCAGTGCTGCTTACAAAAGAAAAAACACTTTCCTGAACTCTGAGCTCTGAAAGAGAGCCCGGGCACGATGCATTTTAAAATTCCTTCTGGGCTTTTTGGAAATAAAAAAAAAAATGTTGCTTGCATCTTCTTTTTCTTTATTTTAAGCCGCACTTTCCTTTCTAGGAAGGAGGACTGAATTGCTTGGGCTTCCTCGTTAAGGCGGAGCCGCTCACAATTTAGGATCCTCTGTCTTGGGGTTGAGCAATTTGCTCAGAGCCCAGAGCAGGAATAGATCACAGACCCTAGAGGACTGCTCCTAATTTGCATTTGTTAGTTACAAGTCATTAACGGAACCCGCATGTTGTTTTTTTTCCAGACTTGCTGGATGTGGAACACTGGCTGCTGGACCTGTTGCATGCATTTTGCAAATTGCAAAAGGAGCTGCTGTGTTAGGCTGTTGTGAGGGCAGAATGTGCCATGACAACATAGGGATTAATCCATTTCTAGTGGCATGCCATAGATCTGGAAGCAACCTCATTCTCTTGTGTATACCAGAGTGCATACCAGAACGTTAGATTTGTGCCATTGGGTTTGTGGCTGCTTGGGGCTGCCAACCTGCGACAGGGCCTTTTCCGTGGTGGCTCCCCAGTTGTGGAATGTCCTCCCTAGTGAAGTGCACCTTGTCTCCATCACTATTACCTTTCAGGAGGAATTGGAGTGGAAAATCCTATTTACCCAGGCATTTGGTAGCTGAAGAATATACTGCCCTTGGCAACCCCGAGAGCGTTGGACAGAATAATGATTTTAGCTGTAACTGGTTTTTGAAAACTTTTAAATTGTAACTGCTTTACAGTTTAAAACTGCTTTAAAACTGTAAATGTTTTAAACAGGCATCATTTTATTTTTAAGTTGTGGGTCTGCTTACCGCCCTGCACTCCTTTGAGAGGAAAGGAGTGATATTAATTCAGTAAACAAATAGGTAAATACAGTGGTACCTCGTGTTACATACGCTTCAGGTTACAGACGCTTCAGGTTACAGACTCCGCTAACCCAGGAATAGTACCTCAGGTTAAGAACTTTGTTTCAGGATGAGAACAGAAATCACGCAGCGGCTGCAGTGGGAGGCTCCATTAGCTAAAGTGGTACCTCAGGTTAAGAACAGTTTCAGGTTAAGACCGGACCTCCAGAACGAATTCAGTTCTTAACCCGAGGCACCACTGTAGGTGAAAAGATAAAGGGCCCCTGGACGGTTAAGTTCAGGCAAAGGCAACCATGGGCTTGAGGGGCTCATCTCGCTTTTCAGGCCGAGGGAGCCGGCGTTTGTCCACAGACAGCTTTCCGCGTCATGTGGCCAGCATAACTAAACCGCTTCTGGCGCAACGGGACATCATAACGGAAACCAGAGCCCATGAAAACACCGTTTACCTTCCCGCCACAGTGGTACCTATTTATCTACTTGCACTGGCGTGCTTTCGAACTGCTAGGTTGGCAGAAGTTGGGACAGAGCAACGGGAGCTGACTCCATCGCAGGGTTACGAACCGCTGACCTTCTGATCGGCAAGCCTAAGATGCTCAGTGGTTTAGACCACAGCACCACGCGCTTCTCTTTGTGAATAAATACAGTGGGTTTAAACAAATCCACTTTTCAAAAAGAAGCAAACAAGTCCCAGACTTTATACAGTTTGGAAAGTGATGGGGAAATACATTGAAATGTGTGGGGTGAATGGATGATTAATGGAAGGGGGTATAAACTCCCGATGGATTACATAGAACCATAGGATGAATGCAGTTTCTATGCTTGCTGTTGCAGAACCTCCCCATCATTCAATAAATCAGAAGTCCGAACTTCTCAGTGAAGTCCGAACATTGTCCAACTACAGTGTAAGCTTTGTGCAAGCGCATTGGGATGAATTTTAACAGGAAGAAATGTAAAGTATTGCACTTGGGCAAAAAAAATGAGAGGCACAAATACAAGATGGGTGACACCTGGCTTGAGAGCAGTACATGTGAAAAGGATCTAGGAGTCTTGGTTGACCACAAACTTGACATGAACCAACAGTGTGACGCGGCAGCTAAAAAAGCCAATGCAATTCTGGGCTGCATCAGGAGGAGTATAGCATCTAGATCAAGGGAAGTAATAGTGCCACTGTATTCTGCTCTGGTCAGACCTCACCTGGAGTACTGTGTCCAGTTCTGGGCACCACACTTCAAGAAGGACACTGACAAACTGGAACGTGTCCAGAGGAGGGCAACCAAAATGGTCAAAGGCCTGGAAACGATGCCTTATGCGGAACGGCTAAGGGAGCTGGGCATGTTTAGCCTGGAGAAGAGGAGGTTAAGGGGTGATATGATAGCCATGTTCAAATATATAAAAGGATGTCACATAGAGGAGGGAGAAAGGTTGTTTTCTGCTGCTCCAGAGAAGCGGACACGGAGCAGTGGGTCCAAACTACAAGAAAAAAGATTCCACCTAAACATTAGGAAGAACTTCCTGACAGTAAGAGCTGTTCGACAGTGGAATTTGCTGCCAAGGAGTGTGGTGGAGTCTCCTTCTTTGGAGGTCTTTAAGCAGAGGCTTGACAACCATATGTCAGGAGTGCTCTGATGGTGTTTCCTGCTTGGCAGGGGGTTGGACTCGATGGCCCTTGTGGTCTCTTCCAACTCTATGATTCTATGATTCTATAAAAGATCAGTAAAACATCTGGAGGAGTCCTCAATCAAACTAGCATGTGTAGCTACACCTGTTGGATATGCATGACCCGATCAATGTATCTGTGTTTTCTTTAAAGCAGCTGTGTGCATTGATGTAGGAATTTGACCAAAACCTGGTGAGGTCTGCGGCAATCAGTGTGGTTGAGGATGGGCAAGTAGTCAGGCTTTTGAGATGGGATTGTTGTTGTTTTGTTTTAGTCGTTTGGTTGTGTCCGACTCTTTGTGACCCCATGGACCAGAGCACACCAGGCACTCCTGTCTTCCACTGCCTCCCACAGTTTGGTCAAACTCATGCTGGTAGCTTCGAGAACACTGTCCAACCATCTCGTCCTCTGTCGTCCCCTTCTCCTTGTGCCCTCCATCTTTCCCAACATCAGGGTCTTTTACAGGGAGTCTTCTCTTCTCATGAGGTGGCCAAAGTATTGGAGCCTCAGCTTCAGGATCTGTCCTTCCAGGGAGCACTCAGGGCTGATTTCAGGCTGGAAGCCGATGGCATGGTCCATGTTGGGTCAGTGATTAAGTTCTAGGCAAGGCAAGGAAGGGGAGAGGGGCAAGGCGAGTCCATTCATCATTTCTCCCAAGAATGATACTAAAATCTGCAGTAGCACAATACCTTTATCAGGACCAACCAAAAAGTCACAAAATAGTGACCAAGTTCTTGAGTTTTCCAGAGCTCTTCATCAGATTGGATGCTTAAGCAATGCAGGAGGAAAAAATGGAATTTGAAAAATCCAGCTTGGTGTTAAAACCAGGCAATATTTATTTTTATTTATTATTACATTTCTATCCTACTTTTTATCCAGTGTGGTGTACATGGTTTTGCCTGTCTCCATTTAACCCTCACAACAACCCTGTGAGGTAGGTTTGGCTAGAGGTGATTGGTGATCCAAAGTCACTCAGTGAGCAGGGATTTGAACTTCGGTCTCCAAAGACCTGACCTGACACTGTCATATTGGCACTGTTCTCAATCCAAAAATGGAGACCAAGCCAACTTTTCTTCTTCCCCCTTCTTCCCCCTTGATTAACAGCCAGTGTAATAAAAAAGAACTTTGGAGAACCCAAAAGCTTGCTTGCTGTTTTGTGTCAATTTTTGTTGGGTCATTATAAAGGTATTGTACGTACTCTGGATTTTGGAATTTTTGTACTCTGGATTTTGGAATTTTTATTGACCAGGATGTCAATATCTGCCTTTTGCATTCTAAGGAAGAGCTGCTCAGGTAGAGGAACCAAACCTGGAGTAGCAGTTGCACAGAGTCAGCCAGGCCACCAGTTGTTTCTTTAACAAACCTAGCCAGACTGGGCAGACAAGCTGCAGTACACCTTTTGTCCATTTTAAGAGTGTGGCACTGTGGTCCCCCATCACGTTGCAACTTCCCTGCATGTCACATTCCTCCACCCCCAAACCCCTTGCTGTTTAGCTCTGCAGCTCTGCAAAAAAATAAAAAATAAAAAATAAATAAATTGCAGTTTAGTCATTGTAAAGATCATGTTTCTAAATCTTGCTTCCAGTCCCTGAGGGCATTTCCTGGTACATTTTCAGATACTTTTTTGCAACCCTTGGGGACAAAAGCATGCTTATTTTTTAAAAGTGAAATATTAGATTCTCTGGATTATAAGAAAAGCCTGCTTTGGTGTCACAAAAGTACTTTCATGGAAGTTATCAGTGTGGAACCTCTGACCCTCTAGCCCAGCGGTTCTCAACCTGTGGGTCCCCAGATGTTGTTGGACTACAACTCCCATCATCCCTGAGCTCTGGCCTTGCTAGCTAGGGGTGATGGGAGTTGTAGTTCAACAACATCTGGGGACCCGCAGGTTGAGAAAGGCTGCTCTAGACTTTGCCGAACTACAACTCCCTTCATTCCTGGCCATTGGCCATGCTCGCTGAGGCTTATGGGAGTTGTAGTTCAGCAATACGGAGAGGGCCAAACATTTCCTACACCTGCTCTTCTGATTTTTCTTTAAAATTAAAAAAAAAGAAGAATGAAGAGACTATGGTGTTAAAAAGTGACTCTCCTGCTCTAAAAAAACTGGATGAAGGAGATTTTAATTGTATTGATTGTGGAAGTAATTAAGGTACTGAAGTGTCCAGGCTAAGAATGTGAACAAGGAAACCCCAGACTCAAAATTGACCGCAATCATAAACTTACTAGGTAGACTGATGCAGACTTCCTTTGATTTGCAATAATCAAAACAAAGCAAAAATGAGACAAAGTCATGCCAAAGTCACATTTTGTACCATCATCAGTTCAAAATATTGGGAACTGTCATGCTGAGTTTTGTGATGTTCTGTTGAGAGGTGGCCAAACGTCTACCAAAAAATGAACCAAGTCTCACCCAAGTGATGTTTCAGCCACCATCTTGCTTCAGAATGGCATCTGGCGTGGCATCCCGACATCAACAAAACCTGCTGCCCCCATATTGGGGGTCTTTGTGTGAGTTTAGCAATGATATCTCAGGAGGAATCCAAACCTCTTGGGGAACAAATGGATGAACCGCTTCCCAAAATTTATTGTAGATTGCTGTAACAGATTTCTTTTAACTCTGTCATTAGTTATATTGGCTGCCTGTATTTTTCAAGAAGCGCAGGAGTTGGGGAAGAGACAAGGTGTGCCAAATTAAGGAATAATGATGTTTGTGTTGCTGCCGTTTGAAACATCATGCATAAAATAGAAGAAAAAACCTATTCGCTTTCTCTGTTTTAGGCTAATGGCGTTGTTTTCTTTAACTTGTCATTCCAGAATTCTCCTCCTTCATCTCCTGTGGTACCAGTCTCAAGTTAGAAATCTGATAAGGTAAGAACATTTAGTATGTTTCATTAACAAAAAAGGCCAGACAATGACTTTGGAGTGAATGGTGCCTTTGGGAGAGATCATAACTCAATGTCATGCTCTAAGAAGCGCCTTCATGGACTCAGTCCAAAGAAGGTAAAATCTTTTACCAAAATACTTGGTGTGGTGTAGTCTCAACAAGCCGAGGTCAAGCACAGAGAATCAGTCTTGGTCCAAAACATAATACAGAAGTTGAGGTCAAGAAGAGCTCCTTGCCAGAAAAAGTGGTATATAAATGTAATAGCACAACACAAATATAAAATAAAATAGTTCTTCAAGGACTCCGTTTCTGGAACCATGTCAGGGCTAGTGTGATGCCCAATGCAGGGCACGCATGTTGCCTGCAAAAGGATCATATGTTCATTCCCTGGTATTGCCAGTTAAAAGGTTCAGGGAGTGTGTGATGGGAAACAACCTTTTACCTGCAGGCTTGAAGAGAGGTCGCCAGTCGCAGCAGATAATACTGAAGTAGGCTGACTAGAGGGACGCAGGTGGCGCTGTGGGTTAAACCACAGAGCCTAAGACTTGCCGATCAGAAGATCGGCGGTTTGAATCCCCGTGACGGGGTGAGCTCCTGTTGCTCGGTCCCTGATCCTGCCCACCTAGCAGTTCGAAAGCATGTTAAAGTGCAAGTAGATAAATAGGTCTGGCGGGAAGGTAAACGGTGTTTCCGTGCGCTGCTCTGGTTCGCCAGAAGCGGCTTAGTCATGCTGACCACATGACCCGGAAGCTGAACGCCGGCTCCCTCAGCCAGTAAAGCGAAATGAGCGCCGCAACCCCAGAGTCGGTCACGACTGGACCTAATGGCCAGGGGTCCCTTTACCTTTTATGCTGACTAGAGTGCTGAGTTTAAGGCAGTTTATTATGAATGGAGAAGGCTAGGCAGTGATGGGACATTTGTAGAGGAAGAGTCAGAGCTCAATGGCTGAAGGCACACTTTGTATGTTGAGGGTCCCTGGGTCATCCTCCATATCAGGTAGAAGATCTTGACAATGGGCCAAGAAGAGCCACTATACTGTTTCAAAACGCCTTCTGGAAATGTTTCTGTTTTCACAAGCCTACCCAGACAAACGATTTAGTTAACCTTTGTTTTAAATATTCTATTGATTTTATATTTGCGTTTAACGATGGGTTTGTGTATATTTGGCTCGTATCTGATGCTTTTGTACTCGGAGGAGAAATTAACGCACCTAAGTTAATCACATTGGATGCAACCCTTTGCTTTTCATTGCTCTGTGCATTTTCGTTGTGTTTGATATATAGTTGGACTTGTGCACCGCTCAGAGATTTGTTTTCTGCAAATGGTTAATAAATGATATAAATGACTAATGTGAATGACTTCTGCCTGCCAGTCAGATTAGACAAAGTGGGGCTCGGTGGACCCAAGATCTCAGGGCAAGATGGCTGATTATGCTTCACAGGGGGTGAGCACTTTGCATCCATGGAAGGGCTTTCACTAGAGTTTATTACAAGGAAAGTTAAAACTACAGTGGTACCTTGGTCCTCAAACTTAATCCGTTCTGGAAGTCCGTTCCAAAACCAAAGCGTTCCAAAACCAAGGTGTGCTTTCCCATAGAAAGTAATGCGAAATGGAATAATCCCTTCCAGACTTTTAAAAACAACCCCTGAAACAGCAATTTAACATGAATTTTACTATCTAATGAGACCTTTGATCCATGAAATGAAAGCAATAATCAATGTACTGTACTATAAAATAAATAAGACAGTATTGTAGATGATAAAAATTAAAATTATTATTTTTTCCTTACCTGCACCGATGATAGTTATTGTTTGGATGGGAGGCTTTTATCCATTTACGCAGTCAAACAGTCAATCAATCAATCAATCAATCAGTAGCTGAATTGGGTTCCACACAGTCTCAAAACTAATTAACCGAAAAAGCCTCCAAAACAAAAGTGCAAAATAAATAAATAGCAGTAACAAAAGCACCAAATTCAATCCATTCCGGAAGTCCATTTGACTTCCGAAATGTTCAAAAACCAAGGCGCAGCTTCTGATTTTTGCTGATGCTCCGGAAACAATAGCTGACAGGCACATCAGATGTTCAGCTTCCAAAAAGCGTTCAAAAACCGGAACACTTACTACCGGGTTTTTGGTGTTTGAGAACCAAGGTACCACTGTATATCCAACAATGTTTTCCCATTGGCATGCCAACTTATGCAAGTGGACATGCAATAATGGATATAGGGGTTGTATCCAATGGGGTGCTGAGTTGAAGTCCTTTAGTGGTATATTTGTTCCACTGGCGGAATGTTTCTATGCCAGGAGAGCATAGTTGCCCAGAGGAATGCATAAGCAGAATGCTGGTAGATTTGTTGCATAACAGATGGCGCAGTCTGTTGCACGATGAGTTTCTGCTAGCACAACTATTGCGTTGGACTCCTCTGTTGTGCGATATTACAGCTTGCCCACCTGACAGCGCAACAATCTTTGCGCCAGCAGACAAGAGAGTGTTGGATGCAGCCTGCAGAATAGTTACAAATAGTCAGAAATTGCTTGAGTCCTGTCCCTCAGTGTTCCAGCCAAAAAAAAAAAAGGGTTTGGAAATTCAAAGAGGGTAAAATGTGCTTGATTGTGTTTCAAGGCATACTTTAGCAGACGCAGAAGGAATTCAGCGTTGCAAAACAAATAATCTAGACTTAAATACATAAGTAAAGAGCAAAAAAGAAAGTTAGCTGATGATAAAGTTCCAGGTGCTGAACTTGCTACATTCAAAGACTGGCTTCAGTGCAGTGCAGAGGGTAAGGGGTCTTCTCAGTAGGCTAGATGACTTACAGTTGGGGCTCTCTTGTCTCTCCTCCAGGGTTGGCAGCAATGCACCTTATTTGATGATATGTGTGCATGTTATGAATTGATAATAAGCTGCACCTAACAGCTTGAGCCCTAAATGTACAGTGGTGCCTTGCAAGACGAAAATAATCCGTTCTGTGAGTCTCTTCGTCTAGCGGTTTTTTCGTCTTGCGAAGCATCCCTATTAGCGGATTAGTGGATTAGCGCTATTAGTGGCTTAGCGGCTATTAGCGGCTTAGAAAAAGGGGGGGAAGGGAAAAAACTCATCTTGCGAAGCAAGCCCATAGGGAAATTCGCCTTGCGAAGCGCCTCGAAAAACGGAAAACCCTTTCGTCTAGCGGGTTTTTTGTCTTGCGAGGCATTCGTCTTGCGGGGCACCACTGTATATTCCCACAGAGTAAAAACATCATGTGACTAGGGATGGAAGGATCTGTCAATTTAGGTTCTGGCTGTTTCTCATTTTGCAGTTTCCACGTTTTCTGCAGCAGTTTTCTTTAAAAAATAAATCCTCATGGAAACCCTTCAGCATTTTAGTGCAAATTTCTCCCAATAATTTGTAGGCAGTTTTGACTAATGTAAACACCTTTCAAGCAATTTCCCCTGATATAATGCATATCTGTATGGCTGTTTTAACTAAACGGTTCATTTTTATCCACACTTTCCCCTAATAAGATGCATGTTAGGGCAGGTGTTGGGAGCAAGTCAGCAATCACATACAACGTGTCAGTGAAGTTGACTCTTTATTCAAAGAAACCAAAGCAGTGCAGGCCTAGTGAGCACAGCAGCTCTTCCCAGTAGGTCTTGCCCCAATGAGGCAGTTGTGAGGACTGAAGGTCTCTGGCTTCCCACCACTCTCTAAGGCTCTTCCTTTCCCGATTCCTTCCCAAGCAATCTGAGACTTTGATGCCTTGTCTCTCTCTGCTCATCCCTCTTCGTGCCTCTTCTGGTTCTGGGAGACAAGGCTTGAGGAGAGCTGGTCACAGTAGGTGGGGGAGACCCTATGTCTTCTTCAGCAGCTGGCCTCCACTCTGCCTCTAGAACCTCCTCTGCTTCTGTCTTTGCTTCTGGGCTGCTCTCTGCCACAGCCTCTTCCTGCTCACTAAACCCTGTCCCCTCTTCAGCTTTTGACACCTGCTCCTCCTCCCAGTCTGCTCCCTCTTCTCCCTCTGACCACTCATCATCGTCCCACCCAGGGCCAGATTTAGGTTTGATGAGGCCCTAAGCTATTGAAGGTAATGGGGCCCTTTATATGTCCAGCTGTCCTTTGTTAACAACAAATTTTCACTTTTTTTTGTGTTGAATATATGCTCTATGGTAATTTATGGACCTAATAGGTATCTAAAGCCATTTGCACATAACAAAATATGTATTTTAGCAAAGTAATTGTCAAACGGAAATACAATTAATGAGCAAACCAGTGGTATTTTAGAGAGCAGGCTAGCAGACGGGGCCCATGACTTACACCATAGGAGCCTACACAACACAAAACACTGTCTTCCCCAGGGGAGGGAGGGTTCCCCAGCTGGTCCCTCCCATCACATTCAGCAAGTCCATGACAATGCATTTCTGTAAACATTGGTTTCAGAATCCTGATTAGTGCAGGTTTTGAAGGATGACTGTTTCTCACATTGTTTTTGGAAGGTGCAGACTTGGTTTTAAATAACATCCGAATCCAGTTTCTCCCAGGTCCCGAAACACAGCCTCTTTGTTTGCTTAGCCAACATGCAAAGTAGGGGCCCCTTCTCTGCCACAACGTAAAACTGCTGCAAATGCACCACCGGCCTGTTGTTTCTTCTGACAGAAGCAATCCTTCAGTTGAGGTGGGCTGGGCCGCGGTTGCCTACATGTCTCCTTGCATCAGCGACCCATCAGGAGAATTAAATCACTTTTATTGCTTTTATTGCATTATCTCAGGCCAGTATATGTCTTGCTAGCATTTATTGCCCTTAAAAGTGCAGCAGCTTCAAGGTATTTAGGTTAGGAGTCAGTCTGCCGGGGTTTCTTTGTTGCTAGGCTCAGTTGGAGGGATTCCATGTTAAATGGTAGCGATGGATTGTGAATTATGATTCATGGAGCAGCCTGTGACTTTATAGCTTTTAAGCTCGGAGCTCTTCTCTTGGTGATGGATTTGTTTGGGGCCTTTCCAGTCCCCGGTGTCATTTCGGCTCATCACGTGCCTTCTATTTATTTTTTTAACCAAGGCTCCTTTCCTTGGCATATCAATTCCATTTGATTTCTGGTTTATCCACACTGCTTCTTTTGAAATCTAACTTCCTCTGCAATCTCCCCTTTGCCGTAAGAGCAGCCTCTGCCAGCCCTGATGCCCTCTAGTTGCTTTGGACAACTGCTTTGCCCCATATATGCCCACTCGGCCACTTCGATCTGTGGAATCAGTGCTATTTTGGGTGCCACAGAATGCTCATTCTGCATTTGTAGGAAATTGTTCTTTAAGTGTGGCAGCACCTACATTTTGCTATACAGTGGTACCTCGGGTTACAGACGCTTCAGGTTACAGACTCCGCTAACCCAGTAATAGTACCTCGGGTTAAGAACTTTGCTTCAGGATGAGAACAGAAATTGTGCTCCGGCGGCGCAGTGGCAGCAGGAGGCCCCATTAGCTAAAGTGGTGCTTCAGGTTAAGAAGAGTTTCAGGTTAAGTACGGACCTCCGGAACGAATTAAGTACTTAACCTGAGGTACCACTGTACTCTTTTCAATGCCTACTAAAAACATCTTTCTTTAAGTTAGCCTCCCCAGATATGTAGAATGCCAATGTGTGTGTTTTCATATTATTTTTATCTCACCGTTGATTTTAATTATCTCTTTAATGCTTTAAAGAGTCGTTTTTACTGATAATGTCACCGTGCGTGTGTTTCTGGTAAATCCCTTTGAGTTCTTTTTAAAAACGATCAAGTAATATATAAATCTTGTGAAATGAACAACAGACTTGGAAAAGCTCTGGCATAACTCTAATCATGCCATTTGGAGCCTCGGTCTGTAATCTCCAGAAATGGTAAATAATTCCCCATTCCCGCTGAAGCCAAGGGGCCCATGACAGCCAGAAATGTGCAGCTAGGGAGCAGGGATGGAAGGAGCTGTCAATTTCCTCTGCTCCATAAAATGAGCTGCGCTGCTCTGATTGCTTTCATGGGTCTTATAGCCAAGGCTGTCTCTGAAAGCGCCAGATGAGCAAGTTGCCATCCTTTCCTCTTGATTGCGCATCATATAGCAGGCCACGGAGCATGTCCCATTGCACTCCGTTGCTTCTCCCCGAAAGGAGTACAGATGGGTACTGCTTTATTCAGCCGATGAATTGACCAGATTATAATCAGTTAAAGGCAGTTCGAGCATATATATATTTTTTAGATGTGCCCAGCATAATCAGGAATCATGGTTTCCAGACCAGTTATCTACCATTGTCATTTCTTTGTGTGCTGCCTTTCAATAGTTAAAATTAAATTAAAACAATCCCCACGTAAGTCATAATAAGATGCCAAAACGTAATGCCAATAACAGCAGAAGTTAAACATCTCCAAAATTAAAAAAATCACTCCGACGAAAAAGCTTCTAGGTGTCAGGGTGCTGTCAGTGGCTCCCGGCTGGTTGCCTAGGAAAGTATAAAGACAAAGAAAAGTTCCTTACTGTCCTTTTTTATTTCAATCATTACAGAGAGAGGCTATAGAACCCAGCCTCTTGGACAATGGCATTGTCCTGAGTGAATCTCCACCCCCCCCCGTCTCTCCCACTTCCTCATTCGTCTCCTCTACAGGTGCTGCTACCTGCCCTCTGTCTTCGAACTCTTTGCTCTCCTACTTTTATTCCCCCCCCAATTTTTTTCCATTTTATAACACAAATAAACAACACAAACAGAAAAACAAACAATACAAACAAATTCTTGTCTGATCCTTATTTTTTCTAAACTTTGTTAGGTGAGCTTCCCCAAGTCCCCCCTATCTGATTTTCATTTTGCCTCATCTTAAGCAGTTTACATATATCATAATTTTTAACCATTTTTAATCACACTTTTACCATAAAAATCTTCACATTTTATCCCTTACAAATAATACTATTTTAAAATACGCTATCTTCTACTTCTAACCTGTCAGGGAACTGCCATCGGAGAAAGAGGTGGTGGATAAGTTCCATGAGAATAGGAGAGAATCTGCGGCAGAAGGAACCAGCAGGGGGAGTGCAGGAGTCACAGCGGAGGGGAGGCTCAGGGATACTTCCAGTGACGACAGCGAAGAGGTAACAAGACCCCCGTTAGGAACTCCCACCCTGCGCCGGAAACTGTCACGCAGAGAGTCACGAAAGCGCATGTCTGTCAAACAGCTTTTATGTTGGCGTAGGTTCCGTAGACGCCCACTGTCAGATTCTACCAGCGACTAACGGAGTCATGCTTTGGGGAGCTCCGTTAGTGCCTAGGTTGGGATGACCAGCCAAACCCCAGAGGGATCAAGCTTTACGCACAAGCAGCTCATTATCCCATCACAGCAATCTGACAGTCTCTGAAAGCAGCTTGTGCAAGCAGAGGGCATCATGAGCGAACCAGCTGGAACCGGAGGTGCAGGAGCTGGGGCTGGAGGAGGTCCAAGCCTGGAAGACAGGTACAGGGCGTTGGAGGTCCAGCTCGCGCTGCAAACGGCGAGGCTCGAGGAGAGGAGGGCTCAAGATGCGGATAAAGGGAAACCCACCCCACTTGCCAGAAAGGTGCCTGGATTGGTGCAGAAATTTGGGGGGGATCCCAGGAACTATCAAGCCTTTAGGACAGAGATGCAATATGCTCTTAACCTACTGTTTGATGACTTCCCTGATGAGAACTCTAGAGTGGCGTACGTGATCGGCCATCTAGAGGGAGGGGCGAGGGACTGGGTGCGGCCCCTGATGGCAGCCAATAATGAAATCTTAAAGGACACTATGAAGTTTTTTCGCGCCATGGACTTGATGTTTTCCAGTGAGATTGAGCAAGGGGTGGTGCGGAGGCAGTTAATGGCGTGTAAACAGGGGAGCCGATCTGTACGTGAGTACTGGACTGAGTTCAGCATGCTGATTCATAGACTGGGGTGGGACCTTGCGAGTGAACCTATTCAAATGCTGTTTGAAGAAGGGCTCTCTCCGGCAGTGAAAGATGAACTTTCCCGGGCGCCCAGGGCGGAGTCTATGGATCATCTGACTAAATCAGCGCTGTCCATAGGAGCGCGCCAGGAGGCAAGGGCTTTGGAAAAGCGGGAAGGAAAAGGGGAACGTTGGAAGGATTTCCGCATTCCAGAGATTCCGGAGCAGCCTTTCCCGCCAGCAGAGCCGATGGAAATTGGAACAGCGCGCGCGCGCGCAGTTTCAAACACCAGTGAAGGGCGGAAGAAGGAGGGGAAGGGCGCCAAGAGATGTTATCTCTGCCAACAGCCAGGTCACTTTGCCAGAGTCTGTCCGCAAAGGAAGGAATGGCAAGGAATGGCGGGAACTGTTGGGGGGAAGGAGGAAGGAGAAACAAGCAGCGAGCAAGTAAAAGCCAACGCCTGGCTGCCAGCATCAGGGCACCGCAGTCAGGCAGAGGAGAAGTGAATGTGCCCACGCCGGAACCTCCAAGACCAGCGCTTGTGATAGAGGTGTTGCTGGAACTGTCCAATGGACACCCACTAAAGATAAAAGCGTTATTGGATTCAGGCAGCTCCTGTAATTTCATGAGTAAGGAGTTTGCAGCTGAACACCAGATACAGACTATCCCATTAAGTAAGCCTTTGCAGGTTACCACGATTGATGGGAGGGAACTGTTGGGAGGAGAAGTGAGCCAGCAGACTGTTCCAATGGTAATGAGGGTGGCAAGACACACAGAACTGATAGCGTTTAACGTAGCCACTTTGGGAGGAGCTCCCATTATTTTGGGAATGAGCTGGCTAGCACTACACGATCCTCTAGTAGGCTGGCATCAGAGAGTGGTTTCCTTTGGATCAGCACATTGCCTAGAACACTGCAAAGAGGGAGAGGTTCAGGCAGGGGCCAGGGCCACTCTAGCAGGGGTGGAAGTGATGGGCAAGGGCAAGGTGCCACCACAATATGCTGACTTGATTGACGTCTTTAGCGAAAAGGAAGCAGATAGACTGCCCCCGCACAGACCCTTTGACTGTCAAATTAACTTACTCCCAGGAGCACAATTGCCAGTGGGCAAGCTGTATGCAATGTCAGACAGTGAAATGCAGGAGTTAAGGGAGTTCATTGACAAGAATCTCAAGCGAGGTTTCATCAGAGAGTCACGAGCGGTGGGGGGCAGCCCAGTGTTCTTTGTGGACAAAAAAACCACGGGCAAACCGAGGCTTGTATGTGACTTCAGAAGCCTAAATGCAGTGTCAGAACCAGTGACTTTCCCTATGCCTAGAATTGATGACATTCTGACACAGGTGAGAAAAGGGAAAATTTTTACCAAGCTGGACCTTAGGGGGGCATATAACTTGATACGTGTGAGAAAGGGGGATGAGTGGAAGACCACTATGTTCACCCCCTTGGGGGCTTTTGAGTATTTAGTTATGCCTTTCGGATTACAAGCGGGCTCCGCCTGCTTTCAATCATTCATGAATCACGTCCTGGGGCCACTGCTCTACAAGAACTGCGTAGCGTTCTTAGATGACGTCCTGGTGTACTCAGCGAATGAGGAGCAGCATGTGCGAGATGTAAGAGAGGTACTGAGCAAGTTGCGAGAAAATCGGCTGTGGGTGAAACTGGAGAAGTGTCAGTTTCATACCAGGGAGGTGGAATTCCTGGGGTACCGGTTGTCTGACAAGGGGTTGGCCATGGATCCCAGCAAGGTTCAAGCGGTACTGGAATGGAAAACACCAAAGACCAAGAAGGACGTGCAAAGGTTCCTGGGCTTCGGAAACTTCTATAGGAAGTTCATCAAGAACTTTGCTCATTTGACAGCGCCTATCACGGATTGTCTTAGTAGCAAAAAGAAATTTGTTTGGACGGAAGAAGCGCAGCGGGCGTTCGAACGCTTAAAGCAGGCGTTTGCGTCGGAAGAGCAACTGTTGCATGTGGATCTACAACAACCAATGAGAGTGGAGACTGACGCGTCAGACCGAGCGGTGGGGGCCGTTCTTCTCCAGCCGGGAAAAGATACGTCTGAATGGAGACCGTGTGCATTCTTCTCGCGGAAGTTGAACAAATCCGAGAGGAACTACACAGTATACGACCGAGAACTGCTCGCCATTCATGAAGCCTTCCGGAAATGGCGGCACTTGCTGATTGGGGCGCAGCACAAGGTTCAAGTCCGAACTGACCACAAAAATCTGGAATATTGGAGAACAGCCCGAGTGCTGAACCAGAGACAAGTACGATGGGCCCAGGAGTTCTCCAAATTCCACTTTGAGATTCGTTACGTGCCCGGATCCGAGAACGTGAGGGCGGACGCTCTTTCCAGGAAACCTGAGTACTTAGAGGGGGAGGGAGCGCCCGAGGCAAGGCATGTAATCCCTGAAGACCGCTGGGTGTGTGGGGCGGCATTGGTGGGGCAGAGGGAACTGATGGAGGGTACTGAGAACGATGAATACGCCCAAGGGAAACTCAGAGAGCTCCGGAGGGCAGAGGAGAACACAGGGGGGTTTGAAGAAAAGAACGGGGCGTTGTATTACAAAGGGGCACTGTACATACCCGACGGGGAACTGAGGGGCAGAGTACTCAAGCAGTTGCATGACAGCCCCACCGCGGGACATTTTGGACAGCACAAAACCATGTGGTTGGTTACCAGGGAGTTTTGGTGGCCCAAGGTGAGGGAGGACGTACGGGAATATGTCAGGGGTTGCGTCAGGTGCCAGCGAGCAAAAGGAGAGAGGGTGGCGCCAGCGGGGCTATTACAACCCTTAC
The DNA here is from genome assembly GCF_964252035.2 of Podarcis erhardii. Lineage (NCBI taxonomy): Eukaryota > Metazoa > Chordata > Lepidosauria > Squamata > Lacertidae > Podarcis > Podarcis erhardii. Next base: position 31,370,355 of record NC_138505.1, on the reverse strand, counting down.
CCACGCCCGAAAGGCCATGGGAGGCAGTATCCATAGATTTTATGACGGACCTGCCAAAATCCAAAGGCAAAACAGCTGTCATGGTGGTGGTAGATCTATTAACCAAGATGTGTCATTTTATAGCTTGTTCACATGCAGTCACAGCGGAGGAAACCGCCAAGTTGTTTGTAGAACATATTTTTAGGTTGCATGGCGCCCCCTTGAGGGTTTTGAGCGACAGAGGGAAACAATTTACTTCCAGGTTCTGGAGGAAACTGATGAGCTTATTACACGTAGAACTCAATTTCTCAACTGCTCGGCACCCAGAAACCAATGGGCAAGCGGAAAGGGCAAATGGGATTTTACAACAATACCTGAGGTGTTATGTAAAAGACAGAGAAAATGATTGGGTGGATAAGTTACCTCTAGCAGAATTTGCCTACAACAACGCGGAGAACGTGTCCACAGGGATGAGTCCCTTTCTGGCAAATTATGGGTGTCACCCCCGGGCATTCCCAGGAGAGGGAGGGGAGAGGTGGAGCGTGCCGGCGGCGGAATATTTTTTTGAAGAGATGGAAGCGATCCACCGTCAGCTTCAACTTAACTTAGAGAAAGCCAAGGAAGAATATAAGAAGCAAGCAGACAAAAATAGGAGGGAAGGTGAAACCATAAGGGTGGGGGACCGGGTGTGGTTATCCACCCAAGGACTACCGTTCAAAGGAGGGTGTAAGAAATTGAGACCCAAAAGATTGGGACCCTTTGAGGTCATACAGCAGGTCAACCCAGTAGCATTCAAACTCAGGCTGCCCAGTCACATGAAGTTACACCCAGTATTTCACAGGTCATTACTGTCGCCGTACCGAGAGGGACGTGAGTGGGGGGAGCATGAGAGAGAGGCCACCCAAACGCCCGTGATAGAAGAGAGAGAGCGCGACATGAACGTGGCAGGAATCATTGATTCCAGGTGGAAGGGGAATCAGGTGGAATATCTGGTAGAATGGGAGGGGGAAGTAGAGTCGGAAAACACTTGGGTACCAGCAGAGGTAGTCAATGACGAGGTTTTAATAGAAACATTTCATCAGCGTTTCCCAAGAAAACCGCAACCCGTGGCACGATTTAGAAGGGAACACTTTGGTACCACCGATGAGGAAGGAGAGTTTGAAGGGTTCCCTGAGTCAGGGGTGGGTGAGGAAGCCGACTCAGACGAAGAAGAGGAAGACGGGGAGAGAGACGGTACGCCGTGGCTAGAAGTGTTTGAATCCTCGGACGACGAGGAGAGTTCCTTCAGGGGCTTTCCGTCCTCACCGCCAGTGGGAGAGGAGGCGGGAGGGGGTGAAGGGGGCCCTGGGGGGGAGGTGGATGTCAGGGAACTGCCATCGGAGAAAGAGGTGGTGGATAAGTTCCATGAGAATAGGAGAGAATCTGCGGCAGAAGGAACCAGCAGGGGGAGTGCAGGAGTCACAGCGGAGGGGAGGCTCAGGGATACTTCCAGTGACGACAGCGAAGAGGTAACAAGACCCCCGTTAGGAACTCCCACCCTGCGCCGGAAACTGTCACGCAGAGAGTCACGAAAGCGCATGTCTGTCAAACAGCTTTTATGTTGGCGTAGGTTCCGTAGACGCCCACTGTCAGATTCTACCAGCGACTAACGGAGTCATGCTTTGGGGAGCTCCGTTAGTGCCTAGGTTGGGATGACCAGCCAAACCCCAGAGGGATCAAGCTTTACGCACAAGCAGCTCATTATCCCATCACATAACCCTATAGCCTATATCCACTTCCAAAGCTATTCTAAGATTTAAATATTAACACATTTTTTTCAAATAGTCTTTAAAGTTCTTCCAATCTTCTTCCACCGTCTCTTCTCTCTGGTCCCAGAGTCTCCCAGTCAGTTTGGCAAGTTCCATATAGTCCATCATCTTCATTGAACTCTTTGCTCTCCTACTTTTAAGGCTCGCCAGGTTCTGGGAGATGGAGGGTCTGGGATGCTTTATAACAACAACGTGTCAGCCGGGTGTTGTTCCGGCTCTCCCATGATTTCCCAACTTTCCCCCTCATCTTCCTCTCAGCTGGGACCTCCCTCAACCCCCTGTTGTCAATCTATACTGTCTTCCTCTTCCTCCTCCCTGGAAGAGTCAGGATTGGGGAGGCGGTCTCCACCATTCCTCCTCCTCTGCTCAGTCCCTGACACTAGGCGATACCCCAACCCAAGAGCATCCTGAGCAGTAGGTTCCTGCAGGACTCACAGGTACAATGGTCTCTGGCCTCTTCATCAATACTAGCAGGTGCAGAGGGTGTCAGTCAGGACCCTACCTTCCCAGGACAGGTAGAAATAGGCTAGCAAAGCAGGTATAAGGACTTTTTGAACAACAACAAATTTATTATTTATATGCTACTCACTTGGTTGGGGTGTCCCAGTCACTCTGGGTGGCTCCCAACAAAGTATTAAAAACACAATAAAGCATCAACCATTGAAAACTCCCCTGAACAGGGCTGCCTCCAAATGTCTTCTGAAAGTTAAATACATTGGTACCTCGGGTTACAGACACTTCAGGTTACAGACGCTTCAGGTTACAGACTCCGCTAACCCAGAAATAGTACCTCAGGTTAAGAACTTTGCTTCAGGATGAGAACAGAAATCATGCGGTGGCGGCGCAGTGGCAGCGGGAGGCCCCATTAGCTAAAATGGTACCTCAGGTTAAGAACAGTGTCAGGTTAAGAACGGACCTCCAGAATGATTTAAGTTCTTAACCCGAGGTACCACTGTAGTTGTTTATCTCCTGATGGGAGGGCTTTTCACAGGCTGGGTGCCACTACCGAGAAGGCCCTATGCCTGGTTCCCTGTAGCTTCACGTCTCACAGTGAGGAACCTACAGAAGGCCCTCGGAGGTGGACCTCGGTGTTTATTATTAATACGAGGACGTTGAAAGAATGGAGTGTGATCCTTGGGCCGAAAAAGCTTCCTCACCACTCCATTAGGGCAGCAGCCCTCTCCTGCTCCCATTCCCTGTGGAGTTGCATTCAGAGGCATTATTGGTCTGATCCTGGAAGGCAGTGTAGCCATTCATAACTACTAGCCATGGACAGCCTAGTCCCTTTAAGCCATCCAAGTTGGTGGCCCTCGCCACACCTCCTGGTAGCAATCCCTACATTTAAACTATGCACGGTGTGAAGAAGTACTTTCTCTCCTCTGTTCCATTCAGCTTCATTTGGATGACCTGCAGATGAGAGTCCTCCAGACTCACGAACCTGGGTGTGTCCTCAGCCCCAAGCCCGAGACGGAGGTTGCAAGGTGGTGAGAACACCATTTGGATTCTCCCCACTCTGTCCCTAAAATGCTCGACATCTGGTACAAAGAGTCAGAACCACTTCCTTGCAAGGAAGGAATTATGGAGTGAGGTGGAATGGATAAAAGGCCACCTTTACCCAATCCTCAAGCCTGTTATATGTTCTAAATCAAGAGTCTGTGTTGCTTAACTACTCACTTTGCTGTATACTAATTTAGTTGTGGGACGCGGGTGGCACTGTGTGTTAAACCACAGAGCCTAGGACTTGCTGATCAGAAGGTCGGCGGTTCGAATCCCCGTGATGGGGTGAGCTCCCATTGCTCGGTCCCTGCTCCTGCCAACCTAGCAGTTTGAAAGCACATCAAAGTGCAAGTAGATAAATAGGTACCACTCCGGCGGGAAGGTAAACGGCATTTCCGTGCGCTGCTCTGGTTTGCCAGAAGCGGCTTAGTCATGCTGGCCACATGACCCGGAAGCTGTATACCGGCTCCCTCGGCCAAAAAAGCGAGATGAGCGCCGCAACCCCAGAGTTGGTCATGACTGGACCTAATGGTCAGGGGTCCCTTTACCTTTACTAATTTAGTTGTAGTGCCAAAAGTGAGTCACTGGGCCGGGTGGCGCTCCTTTGCTAGCTCCCCAAAAGGTGGGTTGCGAAAGCAGCTGCAGTGTGGTGCAAAAGTAGCGGCAGAGCCAATCTGGTGTCCCTGCTGGTGCTTTTGCACCATGTCAGTCTCCCCTCTGCTCTCTCTGCCTCCTGAAAAGCAACAAGGTTCTGCCTGCTGGGCAGCTAGCACAGTAGTTCCACCCCAAAGCCAGCATGCTACATCCAGCATGATATCTTCTGCCCATTGCCTTTGAAGACAGGGAACCCCTTCACATGGAATCTTGCCGTGTACACTGGGCTCAAGGAATTCTTTGTGTTAAACTTTTTCCCAAAGCAGACTTTTCATTCAGACTAATTTAGCATGACAGGACCAATCATTACACACACACCCCTTTTAACCATACCTTCTCTTAATTAGCAAAAGAGACACATATATCAAGCTTTATATAGTACCCTGTGGTTCTTCTGCTAACTTTGATGATTTGGGAAAGTGCCTGGGCTCTTTTTTTTATCTTCTAATTGGGAAGCCACTGAATGTTGAAAGCAGCCTATTAAGCAGAGTACTAAATTTCTCAATGCTCTGAAATGTAAAATCGTTAAATGGACATTAAGAAGGGATGGGACAGAGGTCAGTTCCTCCCTTCCCTTTGACAAGGAGAGAGATTTAAGAGGGCTTCTCTAAACATTTTGCTCATAATGGATAATAATGGTTCCCTCTAATAGCAAACTCAGGTGGCTGAGTGCTGACCAGTTTGGTGCCCACCCGCTAAGAAAGTAGTGGCACTTTGCATACTTAGGGTATATGTCCTTTGCATGCAGAAGTAGCTAACTTTGTGAATTAAAAAGAGAGTTACATTTTTAAAACAACAGTGCACCAGAAACCTAACGATTTTAAGGGCAGTTTTTCTTGGCGCCTAAAGGTGGCGCTGTGGGTTAAAACACAGAGCCTAGGACTTGCTGACCAGAAGGTCGGCGGTTCGAATCCCCGCGACGGGGTGAGCTCCCGTTGCTCGGTCCCTGCTCCTGCCAACCTAGCAGTTCGAAAGCACGTCAAAGTAGATACAGCGGGAAGGTAAACGGCGTTTCCATGCACTGCTCTGGTTTGCCAGAAGCAGCTTAGTCATGCTGGCCACATGACCCGGAAGCTGTACGCTGGCTCCCTCGGCCAATAAAGCGAGATGAGCGCCGCAACCCCAGAGTTGGTCACGACTAGACTTAATGATCAGGGGTCCCTTTACCTTTTTAAAGGTGTGTAATGAAGGTGCCAGGTGAACCACCCTGGGGAGAGGATTCCCCAAATGGGGAGCCACTGCAGAAAAGTCCTGCTCTCGTGTTGCCACCTTCTGGAGAAGGAGGCATAGAAAGAAGGGCCTCAGAAGATGATTTCAGGATCTGGGTAGGTTCATGTGGAAAGAGGCTGTCCTCGACCAGGACCAGAGAGAGGACTGAGCTTCCTACCTTGTGGAACTCACTGCTGCTAGTGCACCGGCAACAATGAGTGTGGTCAGAACATTGCCATTACCTCCTTGCCACCACCTCTGCCTTTTGATTTGCTTAACACATTTCTATACATAATAAGACACAGTTAAAGCAGCAGCAACCAAGGAAAAGGTTGGCTGCAGTAAAACCCAGTGCTGAGAACAACCACAGAAGAAATAAGAATATACCAGAGGTTAGAAGCCTTGGAAAATGAATTCTTAGAGGGGTAGCTGCATTAAATCTGTTGCAAAAACAGTAACAGTCTTTGCGGCATCTTAAAGACCAACAACTTGCATCATGAGATAAACCAGGTTAGCCAATGTGGCTTTTGTTTTTGTTCTGGCTTTTGTCTTTGTTCGACTGGACTACAACTCTCATCATCCCCTACTGTTGGCCATGCTGGCTGGGACTGATGGGAGCTGTAGTCAGAGGCGGATGTAGAGAAGTGCGACTGGTTTGTCCACACTGGGTGCTGAGCCGAGAGGGTGAGCTGCAACAATGGCAAACATTTGGACCTTAAAAGAGGACTAGATACTATACATTTATGGAGGAGAGGACTGTCAGATGCTGGTGGTGGTTGCTTGTGAGTAACCAGGCAGGGCTCTGACCTGGCTTTTACAGGTTTTATTGTGCAAACTATTTACAGTGCACATCTACCAAGTCCATGATCGTCTCAGTCACTTGCAGAATTCGGGAGTGGCCCCTTCCGGCTTCTCCCCCAACATAAGAACTTCAGCACCCCAAGCCTCCTCCTCTCCTCCTTGCGTTTCACGCCTCTGCGCAAGCTGGGCGACGGAAGTGGCATGTGTCCCTCCTGGCCAGGTGAGGCGCTGGAGCTCTCAGCAGCATCCTCAAGCCCTTTCCTCGCTTGGCTGGCCCCCTCCCTCTCTTCTCCACTGGAGGTGTGGCTTTTCCCACTGCTGGAAAGGAACTGCTCCTCAGGACTTTCGGAGGCTCTCTGTATCCCAGCAGCCCCTCTGCCTCCCTCCCCTGTTCCAATGGCAGTCCCCTGACAAGGACTATCAAAGACTACTTGCCCTGAGGGCCATGCTCTGCCTTCCCAGCTGGAGGAAGAAATGCTTCTGAATGCAAGTTGCTGGAAACCTCAGGACTAGAGAGTGCTCTTGTGCTCAAATCCTGCTTCTGGGTTTCCCACTGGGATGTCTGGTTGGCCACAGCAGTGACCAGAGAAGGAAAGACTGCTGGGAGGAGCAGAGAGAAGCAATGCCATGGTGCACCTGTAAGCAGCAAAACCGTACGCCTTCATATGCTCCCATATTGGTCTCTACAGCCACAGCAGGTGCTGTAAGTCTCCAATGGTTTAACTTCACCCTTGAAGGCTCACTCTTCCATTGTCTCCTGAGACAGACAGATGCCAACATCTGGTTGGCCACTGTGAGAACAGGATGCTGGATTGGATGAGCCACTGGCCTGATCCAGCTGTGTCTTCTTATGATGCCTCAGGCCTTTTCGAAGGGCAGAGAGGCCCCATTACTTGTTTGGAGAGGAACCTTGGGACTGTGCCCCGAAGGACCAGGTGCATAGCCTGGGAGTCATTTTGGACTCACAGCTGTCCATGGAGGTGCAAGTCAATTCTGTATCCAGGGCAGCTGTTTACCAGCTCCATCTGATGTGCAGGCTGAGACCCTACCTGCCTGCAGACTGTCTTGCCAGAGTGGTGCATGCTCTGGTTATCTCCCGCTTTGACTACTGCAATGCACTGTACATGGGGCAAACTTTGAAGGTGACCTGGAAACTACAACTAATCCAGAATGCGGGAGCTAGACTGGTGACTGGGGGCAGCCGCCGAGACCACATAACACTGGTCTTGAAAGACCTACATTGGCTCCCAGTAAGTTTCCAAGCACAATTCAAAGTGTTGGTGTTGACCTTTAAAGCCCTAAACGGCCTCGGCCCAGTATACCTGAAGGAGCGTCTCCACCCCTATCATTCTGCCCGGACGCTGAGGTCCAGTGCCGAGGGCCTTCTGGTGGTTCCCTCACTGAGAGAAGCCAAGTTACAAGGAACCAGGCAGAGGGCCTTCTCGGTAGTGGTACCTGCCCTGTGGAACGCCCTCCCATCAGATGTCAAAGAGATCAACAACTACCTGACATTTAGAAGACATCTTAAGGCAGCCCTATTCAGGGAAGTTTTTAATGTGTGACATTTTAATGTATTTTTATTTTTATTTTTTAAATATTTATTAAGATTTTGCATAATAAAACAAGTATCACAATCAAACAAAGCAAAAGAGAAAGACAATCAAAAACAGCACAATCCAAAAACGAAAAAACGATAAAAGTAATCAGAAAGAATAAAAAAAGAGAAAAAATAAAAATCTAGTTTTTTGCTTACTGTCTTTATAACCTTCTTTCCTGACTTCCTCACATCTCCCTTATCTGTGTTCCCCTTTACACAATCAAGTTCAGCAATTCCTTACCCTCTTTCCAATCTTATTCAATATTATACATTTCAATCTATTATGTCTTCGATTTTCCTTTCCTTTTAAATCCATTTATCACATGTTCTTTATAACTTAATCCCTTATATCATTTGTTTAGTTTCGACATAATTTTACTCTGGTCTTACCCTTTTTTCTTAAAACATTTTAGCATGTTTCTTTTTACTATGTCACTGATGCCATATTATCTTTATATCCAACATCATTTTAACATTCAAACATTTTACAATGTTTTTGGAGATATTCTTTGAACTTCTTCCAGTCCTCTTCCACCGACTCTTCTCCCAGGTCTCGGATTCTGCCAGTCATTTCTGCCAATTCCATATAGTCTATCACTTGCATCTGCCATTCTTCCAGAGTGGGCAAATCTTGTGTCTTCCAATACTTTGCGATGAGTATTCTTGCTGCGGTTGTTCATTTTAATGTATTTTTAATCTTTATTGGAAGCCGCCCAGTTTGGCTGGGGAAACCCAGCCAGATGGGCGGGGTACAAATAATAAATTATTATTATTATTATATTGGGGGATGGATGTGGTCCTCTTAACCTCTCTGTTTGACTCCTGGGGAATCTCCCAAGGTCATGCCCCCTCACCTCCTCTGCTCCAAGTCCTTAAAGGCTTTTGGCTGGCTGAACTTGCCTGATGGAGAGGTTGTGCGTGTGTAGAATCTTTGGGCTTCTGCATTGCTGCAATATAGACTCTCTCCCATTAATGCTCTACCTAATTTTGTCTGTGGCCCCATTCACCTTTTTCTCTCTGACCTCACCCATCGCTTTCATGTTGCCCCTGGAATGTGTCTCCCCCCCCCCCCCGAGTCTCCTGCAGGTTCCAGGGTCCTGTGAATCCTGCTCTTAAAACCCAAGAACCAATTTGCTGCATTGGAAGCTAATCAGCATTTAGCTTATAGTTATTAGGATAATTAGGCGGCTCCCCTCTGTCATGAAAATTTTTGGTTGTCACTTTGGAACCAAGTGCTGATTAGTTTTATATTCTTTTCCCAGTGAACGAATCTGGAGTAATGAATGGTTTATGAGGAAAGCATAAATTGTAAATGCTTGCGTCAGAATCATTTTTACAACTTTGCTTCTCTTATTGCCGGCTGATGTAAGCTCCATCCCCATCCCTTTGGATTACATTCCTTCCAGTCACCCCTGTTTTGGCCTAAAGTCCTCATTAGTTTAGTAGTCTTGCATCTCGGTATTTGCATAAAAGCAAACCATATAAATTGATTGGGGGGGGGGAAGAAGAGGAGAGACAAATGTAGAAAATATCATGTTCAGAAATGAGCCCCTCCACAACCTTTGTAGCCTCCTACTGTTTGGAAATTAAAGTTGCAATTAAAGTGTCATATTTTCCCCCCAAGGGATCCTACTCCCAGTAATCTGTTTTGATTAATTTTGCAGCAAAGCCTTGCCTCTCCCTTTGTCCCCCCCTCCACTCCTCCAAAAGGCTCATTATATTCTGTAACTGACACAGGAATGTGATGCCTAAGAAAGGAGCTTTGCTCCTTTTTATGTGCAAAAAGTTGAGTAGTTCAATTTTCATATGCATCTGAAATACCACAAGTACATAAATTCAGCCAGGCGTTGACAGTGATTTGTAAAAAGTAGCATTTTGCAGAGAAGTACACAGGAACACGGGATGTGGGCGGCGCTGTGGGTTAAACCACAGAGCCTAGGACTTGCCGATCAGAAGGTCGGCGGTTCGAATCCCCGCGACGGGGTGAGCTCCCGTTGCTCGGTCCCTGCTCCTGCCAACCTAGCAGTTCGAAAGCACGCCAAAGTGCAAGTAGATAAATAGGTACCACTCTGGCAGGAAGGTAAACGGCGTTTCTGTGTGCTGCATCCTGCATGGATCACGTTCGCAACCCGAGCGTCCACTGTATCTTCTACTGTTGCTTACAGTAGGAGTGGTCAGCAAGGCAAGGCAGATCAGAACCCTGAACAGTGAGCCCTCCTGACCGAACTATCAAAGATGTTGCTTCAACAGAGACCCAGAATCATATGAAGGTTGGGTTCCAGTGGCTCTCCAGGAAACTGGGAGAGTTGTTCCCACAGCTGATTCTGAAGTCACATGCTCCTGCATGGCTGTGGAGAAGGAGAAGCTACAGGGGAGTCAACCACGAGTCCAGGGATTATGGGAGAACTTTAGGCTGGGCCAGTGGGGCAGTGTAGAAGGGAATACTGAGGTTTCCACCTGAGTCAAATGACCTGTGAATTGTCTGCATATGAGTCCTCCATGGAGTGACACTGGGGCCAGGATGCAAGCGTCATAACAGTTGCACCCTTGCCTTCTTGGTTGCCTGCAAGGTGAGAATTTCCACCTAAAACCTGAACGGATCTGGATTTTCTACCTTCGACGTTCTCCAAAGATCTTTTGACATTTGAAATATAAAGAGAGTATTATTCCAGAACTTTCTTCAGTGCCCTGGAGCTTTGTTTATTTTTCAGGGCAAAGAAAAGGACCTTCTGTTTAAATCAAAATGTATGGAGATAAATACCTCTTCCAAAAAACGAAAGAGAACTGTTTTTCTTTTCCCTTTTGCCTTGCTAGGACTCAACAACTCTATCTATATTATCTAGATTTACAGATCTTTGCCTGTTGCAAGCTGCTGAAAAAAAATAAAAAAATTGGCTTGTTTGTCTTGGCTGATGATTTTCTAACCTTGTTGTGAAGGTCATACTGCAAGTTGGCAGGACAGTCTACCTGCAGTATTTAAGTTATGGCTCCAGCGTTTATTATATTACATGTTTTTGATGCATGATGGTATGATCGTCCACTAAGCTCACAAGGTGATTCATGGGACCAAATTTTATAGTGCTTGCACTGCTACCAGAGGCAGTATTATGGTCTTGGCATTATGTGTTATGACTTTACCTTAGAACACAATTCATTTTCATCTGAAACATCGTCTGGGTATCTCTCTGTCTGTGTGTAAGAAAAAGACAGGGCTTGGGTTTATGACAGAGCTATGCTTCAGCCTTCACTGATAGATTGGAAAAAGAAATGGAAAGGCAAGAAGCTTTCAAACCTGAGGAAATATCTTAAGGTGCTTTATGAAGCTTCAGTATTCCTACATGTTACAACAGTACATTGCACAATCAATATCTGGGGAGTGAGGAGTCAGTTGTGACTGAAGGCTACGCCTTTCCAGGTCTACTTATTTAGATCTGAATCATGTGATCAGCTGTTGATCATGTGGTACAGCAGCTGTGGGCCCACCCTCCTCAGTTCAGGTGGGTTCCTTTAGCTTGAGGAACTGCTAGAGCTGTCTGACAGTGGTTCAAATGGACTATCTCAGAAGGTGGTGGAATCCCTTTCATTGAAGGTTTTTAACAGAGGGTGGGTGGCCATCTGTCTGGGATTCTTCAGCTGTGAATCCTGCATTGCAGGAGGTTGGCCTACATGATCCTTGGTCTAGGGCTGGGCGATATCTGGTTTTCAACATCGGGATATATCACCAGTTAAACATTGCAATGTACCGATTTATCACAATGTCTGAAACAAGGATGGAGTTATGTAGAGGCATTAATTGGCTTCATGGTTTCCTCCACATTGTGATTTTTGTGTAGTGCGCACGCACACACACACACATAATGACTCACAATGTATTACTAGGTCAAAAATTGTGAAACTGATATCATGATATGAACTTCAAACCAGTTTTGGACTATATATTGCCCAGCCCTAACACACATCATGATTTGTGCTATGTTGCCAGGTCAAAAATGATGATCGTTATCAGGATATGGTCTTCAAACCAGTTTTGAATGATATATCGATATATTGCCCAGCCCCTGTTCCTTCCAACTCTACATTTCCGTGAGTACTTGTATGAAAGATTTCTTGTGTGTAGGAAGCTAGCATGTCAGACTACCGTATTTTTCGCTCCTTAAGATGCATTTGACCATAAGACTCACCTAGTTTTTAGAGGGGGAATGCAAGATTTTTTAATTATTTTTTTAAAGGGAGTGCTGAGCAGAGCCTGCATGCATCCCAGGCTCTGCTCAGCGCTCCCTTTCATGAGCTGTGTGGAGCGTGTGTGCGGCGCTTGCAGGCTTTTCCCCAGGAGGGAGAAGAGCTCCACACGGCTCGTGAAAGGGAGTACGGCTCTTGGGGGCTTTTGCGGGAGTTGGGGGAAGGGACTGAGGGGCTGCCCTCTGTCCCTTCCCCCACCTCCCACAAAAGCCAGCAAGAGCTGCGTGCTCTTTAAAGGAGCACAGCTCTTGTGGGCTTTTCTACGAGGTGGGAGAAGGACAGCCCATCACCGATGGGCTGCCCTTCTCCCTCCTTGGGGAAAAGCCTGCAAGAGCTGCACGGAGCGTGTGTGCGGCTCTTGGGGGCTTTTCCTGCCTGCCTCCTGCCTGCATTCACCCCATAAGATGCACACACATTTCCCCTTACTTTTTAGGAGGGAAAAAGTGTGTCTTATGGAGCGAAAAATACAGTACCTTTTTTAAACATTTGGTAGATCAAAATGGTTTCCGCATGGTGAAAGCAATTCTACCCCAAAAATTCACTGTAGGAGAGTGGGTGAGATAATTAGCAAGTTACATTTACACCAAGTAACCCCATTTCCCATGTTGAAAGAAACAGCAAAGGAATCCAACATAATAGCTTCCCTAGCAGAAGCTTGCACAACAGCCGATTCTTCTTCTGTAATCAGTTGCATAGCTATCTTTGGTAATGTACTTGTGTTCCGCCAGTGCAAAAGGATATACTGCCAAGTGACGTTAACGTACTGCTAAATTAGATATGACCTTATGTATTTAAGTGTGTTTAGGGTTTCAGCTGCAGGGTATTGGAAGCCTGCCCCTGTTTTCATCATGTTGCAGGGCATGGGACTGTTTTCATGAGGTCTAGTTGCATGTCCTACCAACATTTATTTGTTCGAGTTAGCTTCAAATTGTACAGGGAAATGCCTGGTAGATGCTGTGAGCCAAATCAGCTTACAATATAGCTTGGAAGTCTTCCATTGCACATAGCTCTGTGCAAGAGAGGTGCTTGTGTTTATATGAGGGCCCCAGACAATAGTTTGTATTGAATTCTTCAGCTCTTTCAATATGGTCTTGGCTTGCATGCATTTGTAATTTTTTAAATATTTTTTTTAATAGAAATTAGAAAGCTGTTCCTTGTTACCGCTGAAAACACTTAAACTGAGCACATGGATTTGTGAAAAGCTATGCTCCTCACCCTTATGGTTCAGAATGTGGATTTAATTTGGAGCTGTGTTTGATTGCAGAACATCTTAATCTGTGAAAACAGGTAGAAGGCAGGAGTTGATGAGGCTTTGGCATCGGGTTCCGTTTGCCTGTCTAATACAAACACGTCTGGCATCCTGTTAAGCTCTAATCCTTGGCCTGCTATTACTGGATGAGCTCCAGATCAGGAATTCCTCTGTAATCCCTTGTATTTAACTGCCACGCGCCATTGTGTGTGTGTGATATATGGCCTAATTATATGCTTTTGGTCATTGTCTCATGGTGCAAATTCAGTTTCCTAACCTGTTGATAATTAATGACCATAGGAAGATGCCTTATGCTGAATTAGACTATTGGTCCCACTGGCTCAGGACTCCCTCTGCACTGACTGACAATGGCTCTTCTCCCGGGTGACAGACTGCAGATGTTTCCAGTCCTATCTGGAGATACTGGGGATTTAACCCGTGATGACCTGCATGCCAAACAGATAAGCAGATGCTCTACAGATGCAAATATAACATTTTAAGTTCATTATACAAACGTGACACTAGATGGCGATGGTGAGCTTATGGCAAATTCAATATATTTTTCAAAATGCATTTTCACAGCGTTTTTTTTATATGTGTCTAGATTCCACCTAGGACTTGCATAAAATCTTACACGCAGCAACAGAGGAGGAAGGAAAAACTAATGCTTCCAAGGATTCCGTAGTCGGGGATGATGGGAGTTGTAGTCCAGCAGTGTTTGGATGCTCATTGCTCTCCCCCCAATTATAACACATAGAAAATTGCAAGGGAGCCCCCAGTATGCATTTTTGAAGTTAGTGTGGGAATAGGAAGTGTCGGAAGCTGAAGAGGTAACCGGGCGTGGTGAGCTGGGAGAGTATGCGGCAGAGAGGAGTCCAGAATCAGAGGCAGTAGCTGAAGCAGGCGAGTGGGAGGAGGGAGGCCAAGAGGCAGAGATGAGTCAGGCTGGGGCAGAGTGACAGGTGTCTCTCTTTCCTGTGCCAACAATATCTCTTCCCCCACCCGTCTCCCAGAACCCAAAGAGTGCTGAAATGGGCACAGCAGCCAAACTCGTATGGTTAAAGCAGTTATGAAACATAAGTCTCAGCTATTGCCTACTTTTGTCTCTAACGTCACCCACCACTGGTGACAAAATGCCTGGTGGCACTCACCACGGGGCCTGCAGCACATCAAAGCCACGTGTCTCTTCTGGGAGAGACATGGTGGCTTGGGCACACGCAGGCTCCGCGCTGCCCAAACGGTCTGTCTGCTGCCTCCCCCCCAGTTGTAGGGCGGCTGAGTGGGAGGAGGCAGACAGACTCTGGAGGCCCCGTGGTGCACCCCACCCCTATGGGCAGCTCGCCCCGCCCCTGGGCATGCCTGAGCGGCTTCCTCTGCCGCTGCCTTCAATCCTAACAAATCTATTGTTGCATAAGCTTTCATAGGTCGGGGCTCATGGCAGCTTGTGCTACAGTAAACTTGCCAGTCTCCAAGAGGCCACCAGGCTCAGAGAACAGCGATGATAAAAAAAAAGTTCTTATTGATTAGTATATTCTTGAGCAAGAGTCATGCATATTCCATGACGATTGGACCATCCTTAAATTAAATCACAGTTGAAGAGTTCAGAAGCATCTTCCGCAACACTCCTAATTAGCTGTATCAATAGCAGCGGCTAAGTTCAGTGGTTGCCTAGGAAATGTCTCTGTTTCTTGCAACCAGCCGCTTCGACACCTCTGCCATAAGATAGGAGATTTGCAGGAAGAGCTGGAATAATCACCCTTCGACAGAGATCTTGCCGACTGGATGCAGTATCAATTTAAGCAAACTTTGATTGCAGCAGACAGTAGATCTTGGACCCTCGACAGAAGCTCCGAGCATCCTGCAAGCCTTTCTGCGAGTGAGGCCTCAAATGCCGTGCTGTAGGTCAGGCTGAAATCCGGAGGTCGCGGACCTTTAATATCAAACATAATATGAATATATGGCAAAGGCATATAAATCCAGTTTCGCCTTCCTCCACACTTCAGCTCTTGACCTAGAGGGATGCTTGGCAAACAGAACTGAACAGCTGAGAAGGATAACGAAAGAACCGTGTGAAGGCTTCATTTCCCTATTCAAAGGAAAGGAGGAGAAGGAGAGGTGTTTCAAAAAGCCACTGGCCTGTCTTGAGGGATGATTGTGAGTGGCAGAGGTGTGGAGGTGCATAATAAGAAGAGGGCTTTGACAGATCTGTTGCTCTTTGGGGAGAGAAGTGGCTTAAAAGAGCTGTTTGCCTGGATTTAGGCTTGCGGAGCAGAGAAATCAGTTGAACAGAACTGCTGTTGCTGGACTCTTGTCTCTCATTCATTCATTCATTCATCCATCCACTCATTGTTTCTCTCCAAGGAGATCAAGGTGGTGCACACCGTTCTCCCCCCCCCAATTTATTCCCATGCCAACCCTGCAATGTAGCTTAGGCTGAGGGGCAGTGACTGGCCCAAGGTCACCCAGTGAGCTTCATGGATGAGAAGGGGCCTGAACCCTGGTGGTGTTTAAATTATATTTGGACTGGGCCAGGAGTGTGAAGGAGCAATGCAAAATAAGAAGATGAATGGCCGCTAATTAAATCTGGCAAGAGACTGTGTTTGAGAAAAGACTTTAGCTGTGTGCCGAGGAAGAACCCCAGAGTGGAATTTTAATTGGCTATTGTCAGGGAACTGACATCGGAGCCAGAGGTGGAGGCAAGGCTCTCAGGCGATGCTGGAGAGGGGCCCAGCAGGGAGAGAGGGAGCTCATCGGCTGGGGAAGGAAATCAGCGTAACACCAGGGATAAAGGGGGGCAGATGGGAGAATCGGCGAGGGGGCTCCAGAACTCTTCGCTGGAGACCAGCGGGGAGAGCATGGGTCCTCCGCTACCCACACCCACTCTGCGCAGAAGACTTCCGCGCAGGGAAAGTAGGCGTAGACTTGGCGTCAAAGAAATTCTTTGCTGGAAGAAGTTCAAGAAACGCCCACTGACGGATTCTGCTAGCGACTGAACAGCCACGAAGTGAAGGGCTGTCCAGCCAGAACAGGTTTAACCAGGCTACCTAGCCAGGAGTGGCGGCAACTTACGCACGAGCAACCCCTTATAACCATTACAGCTATGATTGGCTATGTTATCTGGGAGTTATTTATAGCTGCAGCCCATACATAAGTTGGTGAACAGTGGAAGGAATGGAATGTGAATTGACCTTGTAAACACTGCAGTGGACTGAACAAAGGAAGATAACTCTCCCGATACACCAGGTCTGAGAACACTATTTATGAAGGACAACACAATGGATTTTATATTTATGAGAAACAACAGAGGTGCTGTATGTAAAGAACGAATAATGGCCAGCTGCAAGAATGGACTAACATCAAGTGAAGGATTAAGTGGATATTAAAGAAGAGGTGAAGCGGCTACAGGAGGAACTGATGAACCTATGTTTGCAACAAGAGTGGGAAACTCGATTTTTTTAAAAAAAGAAACTGTATTAAATCAAAGTAATTTGGTCTGATATGTACAGTGGTACCTCTGGTTGCGAACGGGATCCGTTCCAGAGGCCTGTTTGCAACCTGAAAAGAATGCAACCCATGTCTGCGCACGCGTGGGTTGTGATTTGCCGCTTCTGCGCATGCACGTGACGTCATTTTGTGCGTCTGTGCATGTGCGAGTGGTGAAACCCAGAAGTAACTCGTTCCGTTACTTCTGGGTTGCCGCAGGACGCAACCTGAAAATGTGCAACTTGAAGCAAACATAACATGAGGTATGACTAATAATTTGGAAAACCAACAAGATCTATATCTATATCTATATCTATATCTATATCTATATCTATATCTATATCTATATCTATATCTATCTATCTCTCTCTCTATCTGTCTGTACCCTGGTGACCTTCACGACAAGTGAAGATTTGAACCTGGGTCTCCCTGGACCTTGGTTGAAATGACTATATAGATATTAAATAGCACTGGAGGCAAGATGGTGCCTGGCAGTACCCTATGGCATACCCATAGCCAGGGGTTCAGGGAATATTCATCCAGTGCTAGCCTCTGGAACCAGCCCAGCTGATAGGAGCAGAACCACTGCAATAGGGTGCCTCCTACTCTGAACCCACCAAGTCGCTCCAGTAAGAGACTGTGGTTGATAGTGTCAAAAGGTGCTGAGACAGCAGGCAAGAGCAACCAGGGTCTCATGCCACAGATCCTTTTCTGGTAAAGATAATTTGCCAGGGTGACTAAGGCCAAACCAGGCCCAGAAGGTAATGCAGAAGCTTTCTGTATAATATACAAGTTTCCTGCTGGCTTGCGGTCTCAGATCTTCCCTGAAGAAAATCTATAAATATATATATTCTGACCTAACATATTCCACATCTGTACCTCACCAGGGAGCATCCCAGGAGCCTCCTGTGGAGAGAACTGCTAATTTGGAAGAAGCTGTTTGCTTTCTTTCTGTTTTTGCTTCTCAAAAGGTTGTGTGTGTGTGTGTGTGTGTGTGTGTGTGCGCAGCTCATCATCTTGAGTATTCCTACGCCAACAACAGTTGGTCCCATGACAGGCATTGCCTCATCTCTCCTGCATTTCCGTTTCCCATGGTAATGGCATCCCGGCAACATCCCACCTTCACTGCAAACCGGCCCCCTCCCCCCTCCCTGAGTTTATTAAAGAGCTTTTGATAAATCGCATTTGCATGAGCTGCCGCTCTTTGCATAGTGCCGGAGCTATTAATAGTTTATATAGCATGAATAGGTAGAGAACAAAATATTATTACTAGAACAAAAATGTTTAGTGTGTTTATCATTTTGGCTTGATAGCTGACAGCCAACATAAATCAGAATAATTAAATAACACTTGGGAAGGAACGGCGGCTGCACTGACATTTCCTCCTGATTTGATTTGTGCCTTGTTGTAAGGAAGTGTGATAAGGAGTTTCAGACTGCTGCGCTGTAACCTTTCTGCAACTTTTATCTGCATCTCCTGATCCTGGAAAAGTAAATCCACTACCAATACCGCTAGCCTCCTTAATGGTGGTGGAACAATCTGATAGTGAAATCCAATACTGTTTTGCTGCATGGACTTGTGGGTGGCCAGCCCACACACACACAGAGAGATTGCCACCACTGGTCTCCGTTTCAAGTGGTGTGGATGTTGTACTGTGAGCTGAGCCGAATCTCCAAGAACTGCTTCTCCTCTTTAGCCCTCTGTTCTTTCTCCAAGGCGGTTCTCACTCTGTCAACCTACAGAATGACAGGTGTGCCCTGCGAAGTGGCTGTAGAGCAGAGGTAGGCGACCTAAGGCCTGGGGCTCGGACACCTTCTCAATCCGGCCCACGGACGGCCCCGGAATCAGCGTGTTTTTACATGAGTAGAATGTGTGCTTTTATTTCAAATGCATCTCTGGGTTATTTGTGGGGCCTGCCTGGTGTTTTTGTTGTTGTTTAGTCGTTTAGTTGTGTCCGACTCTTCGTGACCCCATGGACCAGAGCACGCCAGGCACTCCTGTCTTCCACTGCCTCCCGCAGTTTGGTCAAACTCATGCTGGTAGCTTCGAGAATACAGTCCAACCGTCTCTTCCTCTGTCGTCCCCTTCTCCTTGTGTCCTCCATCTTTCCCAACATCTCATGAGGTGGCCAAAGTATTGGAGCCTCAGCTTCAGGATCTGTCCTTCCAGTGAGCACTCAGGGCTGATTTCCTTCAGAATGGATCAGTTTGATCTTCTTGCAGTCCATGGGACTCTCAAGAGTCTCCTTCAGCACCATAATTCAAAAGCATCAATTCTTCGGCAGTCAGCTTTCTTTATGGTCCAGCTCTCACTTCCATACATCACTACTTACATGAGTAGAATGTGTCCTTTTATTTAAAATGGGTTATTTGTGGGGCATAGGAATTCGTTCACCCCCCCCAAAAAATAGTCTGGCCCCCCACAAGGTCTGAGGGACAGTGGACCGGCCCCCTGCTGAAAAAGTTTCCTGACCCCTGGTTTAGCTGCCACTAAAGAGATGTTGGCCGTGCTCCAATGTATTATATGCCAGCATTGTGTTTTTACCTTTGCCTGATCACCTATGGCAGGCATGTCCAAAGTCTGTTTTGGGGCACGCTGGTTGATTATTTAATCTGGCCCCTGTGGCAGTATATGTCCTGCGGTAAAATCCTTAAAAAAGCTCAGCAACTGCAATCCTAAAAAAAAGCTCAATAGCTTTGTTTGGCCCTCACGCATGTTCACTTCATCAAATCTGGCCCTCCTTGAAAAAGGTTTGGGTCCTATGGTGAGTAACAGTTGCCTCCAGGCAACCAGACCTGCTACGACAAGGATAGCAACCCCCCACATGAAGCTATCACAGCACTGGCATCAATCAACATAGGACTGTGCTATGGAGGCTAGGCATACATGGCTTGTTCACTATGGCTGGCTGAGGCTGATGGCAGTTGGAGTCCAGCAACATTTGGAGGGCTACCTGTTCCCTACCTCTGCACGAGAGCATCTGCTTCATAAGCTCAAAAGGAGGTTCAGCATCTGTCCTAGCGCTGGCCTCTCTTTAACTTGCCAAGTTTAACTTGGCAGCGTTACAGATGCTGCATGCAAGGCTGGCTCATGACGTGTGTACGGAACCCGCACATACATAATGCAGATCAGATGATGGTGATTGTGTTTAATATTGTGTGTGTCTGTGTGATGGCTTTGCTTGTTCCTGTTTGTGTAAACATTTCGCCTCCTCAACGTGATATTAAATATGCCCGAGTCGATAGGGCTTGTTCATGAGCGTGTTTTAAGGACAGCATTCTGGAAAGAGTCCCAGATGCTCAAGCTTTTACTCCTTCCTTCTTCTTCTTTTTTGGAAGACATCTGTCTGGGTTAAACACTTCAAAAATTAAAGCAAGGAAGTTCTGTAAAGAGGAAGAAGAAAAAACTTCATATTCTTGTGATGGTGGGGTTTTTTTGGGTTTTTTTTAAGGCTCAACCTTCAAGTCAATATGAGTGGAACACAAAAGTGTGACTATTTAACATTTTAGATTTGATGTGACAGGTACCATATTTCAGGTACATATGTACAATGCCTTCAGAATCTAAAAGGTTTTATAAAAATGAAAAGGAACTATGATAGGAGGCAGACAGTATCTCCCTCCTGAGAGATTAAAGTCATTTAAATTGGATTATATTCCTCCACACGCCATCACTGACAAGGCAGCCCAACCCCCTTTGCTCCACTGTGTGCTTCAGAAACGCAAAAGAAGGTTGATGAAGTTTCACAAATATCGTTGAGCGAAGCTCCTAGCATACAAACTAGTATTTTCCACTTCCTCTCTCATTCAGGTTGACTGATGGTCCCGATCCAGATAACATTAGCATCTCACACTTGAGTTATGGGTGGGAACCATTAGAGCATCACACTAATTTTCTCTGGACTGGGGCCATCAGTCAACCCACGTGAGAAAGAAGGAGGTTGTCATATTCACTAAGAATATAGCCTTATTCCCCACGAAGCCACACAAATTGGTGGACATCACATCCTCATTTGAGGAAGAGGAATGGGACTCTGCAGAAACCTCCACCCTGACTGGGTGTGATGGCCTGGGATTCGGACTCAGATGCTGAACCTGAGGGATCTCAGCTTGCACAGGCTTCCCCGCCTCCAGAACCAGCTGAGCCGGGGCTGGGGCATGAGCCTGAAGGGTCCTCACCTGTGCTGGATCCTCAGGTGCAGGCTCCAGCTGAGTCTGCTCTGGCTCCTGAGGTATTAGAGGACCCATTGCCTGCAGATGCTCCACTCTCAGCCCCATCAGAAGAAGCTGAGGTTGCCCTTGGGTCCAGTAACCCTCCAGCCTCTCCTGAACTGCAGAGGCTCAGGGCAGAGAGGCAGAGGGAACTAAGTTCCTGCAGGAGGAGTGCTTGCCTCCAGACCAGGGGAGGCGAGTCACTAGAGGATTGGGGCCGCCCCATGCCTCAGGCCAGATAAAAGCCAGCCAGCCCCAGTCCCAAGTTGCGGGAGCAACATTGTTGGTTGCTAGTTCCTGCCTGAGCCCTGTCCTGCTTTTCTGCCAGAGCTCCTGACCCGCCCTGGCTCCCTGCTTGCAAGCCTGTTCCTGACTTCACCCAGCTCCCTGCCCTGCACTCAGCTTCAGCTACTACGGACTGCCTCCACGTTGCACCTTTGACCACGGACCGGACTTGGACCTTGCCTCTTGGGTAACCCATGGGACCAGCACACTGAGTGACAGTCAAGCAGCCTCCCTCCCATGACCCTGGACAGCACACCTAGATCCTCACCTTTGCACCAAACACTCTTCCATCTCGCCCTCCCTGCCTCTTGAGTTTCAGTACCAGTGAGTAGCCCAAAGCCAGCAAAGGAGCACTTGCCGAGAAGCCAGCAGGATTCACTACTCGGGAGGAGAGAAGCCAGAGTGTGCATTAGGACCCATTAAATTAGTGGTAGCCAACATGGTGCCCTCTAGGTGTTGTTGGACTATAGCTGCTTCCATCCGAAAACAACCTGACCAATGGCGTGAATGGTGGGATTTGCATCCCAGCACTAACTGGAGGGTCTCACATTGGCTACTCTTGCAGTAGATTATCTGGAAGGGGGAGGATCTGCCTGAGCCGATGTAACCTCTCATTTGGGTTCCTGTAGGCACCTTCAGTGCATCTGAGCTCCCAGCTCCAGGTCATCCCCCCCTCTCATGTATGGGGAAATACTGATGGGCAACAACACGGTCATACCTTGGATTCTGAACACCCTGGAACTCGGACATTTTGGCTCCTGAACACCGCCAAACCGGAAGTGATTGTTCTGGTTTGCGAATGTCCTTTTGGAACCAGAACATCTGGTGGGGCTTCCGCAGCCAATCAGAAGCCGTGATTTGGTTTTCGAACGTTTTGGAAGTTGAATGGACTTCCGGAACGAATTCTGTTCGACTTCCAAGACACGACTCTATATATCAACATTCACCCTCAGTCCCCAGATGGAGAACTAGGATATGTTGGCCAACTACAAAGTATTACTCTGTGCGCGCACACAGACATTGCAGAAGTGGATTTCACTGTTGTTGGATGTGGGTCAATGTTATCAAAGCCACAGAGGAGCGAGAGACTAATTTGATCTGGCATGAATAGCCATCTGTCACAAGCTGGAACATCATGCTTCAGTTAACAATCCTCCTTTAACTACTCCTGTAGCCAGAAAATAAACTGCATCAGTAGTGTGGTGTAGTGGCTAGAGCATTTGACTAGGACCTGGGAGACCGGGGCTCAAATCCTGACTTAGCTATGAAGCCCACTGAGTAACCCCTTGAGCATGTTGCTATCTCTGAGCCTAAACTGCCTTGCAGGGTTATTGTGAGGATAAAATGGGGAGGAGCAGAGCCATGGACACCACCACCTTGAGCTCCTTGGAGGAAAGACTAGGATATTAATGTATGAGTAAAAAATAGACTTAGAAATGACTTCTGTGGACACACGTGTGTGTGTGTGTGTGTGTGTGTGTGTGTGTGTGTGTAGCTTTCTGGTTCTTGTAATTGCAGAGATGACTTTGCAATTACAATATGTGTCAAACATTCAGCAGCCAGAGAATAACGGGGAATTCCATCTCTGCAGCTCTAAGAATAGCAATCCCGTGTGGCAGCTAATAGCCTTTTTAACAGAGAATCATGACATGTTTTGAGAACCTCAATCTCCATTTGATTTTATTGGAGAGCTGGAGGCTGTGTGGCTGCACTTTCCACAAGGAGGAAATCATTTCTAAAATTTGGTGAAGGCTCTTGACGGTAGCCTAGGTAGCATTAGAGTTGATCTACCCCTGTATTGAGATGACAATGGGATGCACTGGTCCAGACTGTGGATGGTATTGAATGCTGCTCTTCTGTAGCTCCTTGCAAAAATGGCTGATGCAAGTGAAAAATAAGATGCTATAAATAGATCTGTATTTACCTGCTGGCAGCTGTGCTTACAACTAAGCCCCTTTTGCTCCACGGGTAAATGAAGGCTGCCTTTTGGAACTGGGGTGGGGTGATGGGTGAGACTGAGGAATTGGCAGATCTCTTCTCCCCCTAGATTTCACCATTTTGCTCCTGTACGTGACAGGAGGTTCCAACTTATTATTCAAGCTTCAAGCTTAATGGCACCTTCAGTTAATGAAGCAAGACTGTTTTGACAGACTGCTCTGCCGAGTCAGCATCCCGGGTGTATTTGACCAGTCATTATGGAATAGATTAACTCTCCAGAGGGTAGTAAGATTGAATATTAAGCAGGTGAAGTGACAATTAAAACTTTGGTGCCTAAAGCTGGAACGCTAGAAGGAGCTCACCTAGGTGTTTTTTTTTTAAACTCTTCTTTGAGCTTGTTCAAATAAGCAGAGTGTGGGGGCTCTGACATTCACATCCCTGCTAGATTTTGAATCCATGAGAAATGGAATCCCTTCTATGCATCCCTGTCTTAATTGTTCTTGTATCTTCCTGCCCCTTTGGCCTGTCTGCTTCTCTTCTCTTCTCATTAACAGTAAAAAGGTAAAGGGACCCCTGACCATTAGGTCCAGTCGTGGCCGACTCTGGGATTGCGGTGCTCATCTCGCTTTATTGGCCGAGGGAGCCGGCGTACAGCTTCCGGGTCATGTGGCCAGCATGACTAAGCCGCTTCTGGTGAACCAGAGCAGCACACGGAAAAGCTGTTTACCTTCCCGCTGGAGTGGTACCTATTTATCTACTTGCACTTTGATGTGCTTTCGAACTGCTTGGTTGGCAGGAGCAGGGACCGAACAACGGGAGCTCACCCCGTCGCAGGGATTCAAACCGCCGACCTTCTGATAATCAAGTCCTAGGCTCTGTGGTTTAACCCACAGCACCACCCGCATCCCTTTTTCATTAACAGTAAACACCCCCTATAGCCCTTACCTCCTGCTTGAGGTGCCCCTCTAGCCTTTATCCTGTTCTGCTGGGTCTTGGGCAGGCTTCCTCAACCTCGGCCCTCCAGATGTTTTGAGTCTACAATTCCCATCATCCCTGACCACTGGTCCTGCTAACTAGAGATCATGGGAGTTGTAGGCCAAAAACATCTGGAGGGCTGAGGTTGAGGAAGCCTGGCCTTGGGGCTTACAGGGGAAGTGGCAGTAATTTTCAGCACCTATTTCAGGACCCTGGACAGCTCCCAGTGGGCCTGCTGGTGGAGCAATGGAGGAGGTTGGCTCAGCAAAGGACTCAGACTTGTCCAAAGGCTCAAGAGAGCTGGCAGGGTCTTGTATTCCAGTGTCTCTGCCCCGCAGGGGAGCTGCCTGTAGTCCTTAAAGGGACTGTTTGAGTCTGCAGTTGCATGCTTCTGGATAGGTGTGGAGCAGGAGAAGCTACCAGGGAGTCGTTGTTTGAATCTCAGGATGATGGGAGACCATGCCTTCAGACCAGAACAGTGCAGAAAGTGGTGCCAAGGACCCCTCGAACCCCAAGCAGTATTTGAGTCCTCT
The DNA here is from genome assembly GCF_964252035.2 of Podarcis erhardii. Taxonomy (NCBI): domain Eukaryota; kingdom Metazoa; phylum Chordata; class Lepidosauria; order Squamata; family Lacertidae; genus Podarcis; species Podarcis erhardii. Next base: position 31,345,897 of record NC_138505.1, on the reverse strand, counting down.
TTGAGGCAACACTGGGGCTCTGAAGCAGGAGACATGGCAGTCTTCTTTGTCCAACTTTTTTCTCCTTGGAGCCACAGAGCAACAGACATAGATGAGAGGAGGCTGATCAGGCACATGGTCAAGGTCAGGCAAATGGTGATATTACAACAGGCAGAAGGACAAAGTATAGGCACCTGTGTGACTGCTGTAGAGATGAGCTGCTCAGACTGGGGAAGGAAGCCTGAAGCTACTGCTATTTAACCCTTGCTAGTCTTCTGTTGACTCCTAGATCACTTGGTTCTGTGGGGCTGATAACCTTGAAGCAGTCCCCAGGGACTAGAAGTGCAATGTTTCCTAACAAAAGTTTGGATTCCCAGAATGTCAACACAATGCTTTGGATTACACCAGGGGTCCCCAACCTGTGGCCCATGGGCCAGAAGCAGCCCACGGAGGCCATTTAACTGGCCCACGAGCCGCCCCCAAACTGAGCCAACCACTCAGTGAGTGCCCACGTGCCATGCTAAACCAGCACAGCGTGGCACTGGGACTCCCTTCCGCGGCTCCAGAAATTGCTTCTGCGCATGCCCAGACACCGGAAATCGCGTCTATGCATGTCTGTGGTGCCGGAAATCACTTCTGTGCATGCCCAGATGCTGAAAATCACTTCTGCACAGGCACAATTTTTGGCGTCTGGGCATGCGCAGAAGTAATTTCTGGTGCCGCGGACATGCATAGATGCGATTTCTGGCATTGCACCGCGCTGGTCTGGCCCACGGGGGATCTCCACGGGAGTGATCTGGCCCATGCCCAGTAAGCCTTGCCAACCCCTGGATTGGACCAAAGGGGCTTGTGGTCATGTCTGTCTTGCTGAATCTGTGGAATGGCAGTGCTATGTTACTGTCAGCAATCGCTAGGAATCTTTGCCTCTTCATGCAGCTGTCATTTTGGAGCATCTTCTTGAGCGGTGAAGTATTCTTAGGTTCTAGAGCAGCCACACCCACTGAGACTGACCATTGTTCCCTTCTAAGTAGGAAGTGCTAGAAAGCACCCTGTCCTTGCTGGGTTTCAAGGGACCTCCCAGATAACAGTGTTACCATGGATGCAGACAGCAGCATTTTCCAAGACCAGTATGAGGTCCAATTCAGGCAAGCAGAGGTCCAAGCAAGGGCTCAGGCAGGAGGCAAGCTATGGGCATTCTGGGGTCTAATTCCAGGCAAACAGAGAATCAGATGTAAGGCACAATGTTCATAGAAAGACATTGTTCCTGCCTGGTACTGACACTTTCGAGCTGAAGCGATGCCAGGGCCTCTGAGTCACTCTCTGATGAGGAATCCTCAGGATGAGACATTTCACAAAGGACTTCCTGTTTGGGCTGGGTCCTTTTCTGAGCAAACCTCTTTCCACCCCTATCTCTTCACCTTTGATTCTCTGTCAGACCCCTGCCTCCTTCATGATAGTTACATAGCAAACTAGCAATGCAAAATTGTACAAAAACAGTTTCTCAGATTGACTCATTAAGTTGGTGTGTGTGAAAGTTTGCCTTGCTCACATATTTGGTATTTTTTCCCTTTGCTACTGAAACTCTTATTAACAATGAAACCCAAAGCCTTAAATACAACCTTAGCATTGTCTGGGTAATAAGACGTATAAGTGCAGCCTCATAAAATGGAGTCGGCCTCGCAGCCATTACCACTGCATGCATCTATTCTTGTGCCTCAGCAGATAATTTGCCTTTTAACTGGCTGTGAAGTGTATTTGCAAAGATTGCAAAGCTATAGGCCCTGATTATTCGGGTGAGTCTGTTGAGAGGAAGGGCAGATTTGGCAGACAAACAAGTTTTGAAGGGTCTGGCTGAAAACAGTTGCCTCTTATTTAATTACGTTGCACTAACATAACCCAAGCAAAGCTGTAATATCAGAAATACCGGAGGGTGGGGTGGGGAGGTGGACTGTTTTGAAAATGACCACGCAGTGAGCTTTGCTGTAGCATAGGTTTCGTGAAAATTCACTCAGTGTTTTCTCCCTGTTAACGACAGAACGTGCTACACAAAACGTCTGGGGAGAGAGAAGGAAAGCCTGCCATTCTTGGACAGTTCTGGCTAAATACTGTGGTGAGAATAAAAGAGAGATGATCTTCAAGCTTGCAGGGGAAAGTATGTGATGGAGTTCTCTGGGACTGTACCGCTTTGGAGTGTGGAAGAGGGAGGGGTACAGCTTTTGAAATACGTAGAGGTAGAAAACTGGAAGAGCAAGGAGTCTGGGCTAGGACTTTTCTCCCTAATGTAGACTTTTTTGTTTTGTTTTGCTTTTGTATACCTGAAAGAACGTCTCCACACCCATCATTCAGCCTGGACACTGAGGTCCAGCGCTGAGGGCCTTCTGGCTGTTCCCTCATTACGAGAAGTGAGGTTACAGGGAACCAGACAGAGGGCCTTCTCGGTAGTGGCGCCTGCCCTGTGGAACGTCCTCCCATCAGATGTCAAGGAAATAAGCAGATACAGTGGTACCTCTGGTTATGTACTTAATTCATTCTGGAGGTCTGTTCTTAACCTGAAGCACCACTTTAGTTAATGGGGCCTCCTGCTGCTGCCATGCCGTCGCCGTGCGATTTCTGTTCTCATCCTGAAACAAAGTTCTTAACCCGAGGTACTATTGCTGGGTTAGGGGAGTCTGTAACCTGAAGCGTATGTAACCTGAAGTGTATGTAACCCGAGATACAACTGTATCCTATTTTTAAAAGACATCTGAAGGCAGCCCTGTTTAGGGAAGTTTTTAATATTTAATGCTGTATTGTTTTTAACACTCGATTGGGAGCCGCCCAAAGTGGCTGGGGGGAAATTCAGCCAGATGGGTGGGGTATAAATAATAAATTATAATTATAATGATGATGATGACGATGTTTGGTTTTTTGATTTGTTTTGTTTGCCGGGAACCCATTTTTTTCTGTTGAGGTCCATTCACCTTATTCCATTTCTTTGTTTCCCAAAATGCATACATCCCTTGATTGGGTACTTTGTGGCGGCTGTAACAGTGGCATGCAAATTTCACATTTGTGGCTGCCTCTGACGTGTGGCACTCGGAAGGTTGACCAGAAGCAGGGGCATAGCGTGGAGAGGGCCAGGGTAGCTGTGGCCCCGGGAGCAGATTTTTGAAATGGTATGAGGGGGCACAACCAGTGTGGCATTTGCCCATTCGTCTAGAGCCTGTCTATACAGGGGAAAAAGAAAGGGTTAAAAATGTAGACCAATGGGAAAGCTGGAGGCGGAGCCTACATGTGTATAAAAGGGCTTAGCCCGAGGTTTGTTAGAGTTGTTGGTGGGTAAAGGTAAAGGGACCCCTGACCATTAGGTCCAGTCGTGGCCGACTCTGGGGTTGCAGCACTCATCTCGCTGGCTGGCTGGCTGAGGGAGCCAGCATACAGCTTCCAGATCATGACTAAGCTGCTTCTGGCGAACCAGAGCAGTGCACGGAAATACCGTTTACCTTCCCGCCAGAGTGGTACCTATTTATCTACTTGCAGTTTGACGTTCTTTCAAACTGCTAGGTTGGCAGGAGCAGGGACCGAGCAACGGGAGCTCACCCCGTCGTGGGGATTTGAAACGCTGACCTTCTGATCGGCAAGTCCTAGGCTCTGTGGTTTAACCCACAGTGCCACCCGCATACTTTGTTGGTGGATAGTTGGTTGGTTTTAGTGGGTTGGCTGGTTGGGAAAGGCAGTTGGAGAAGCAGTTGGCAGGCAGTTGGAAATAGAGAGACAGTTAGTGCAGTGGGTTCTTGAGTGAGGGGAGGTAGAAGAGATAGAGAGAGGAAAATAAGACTAAGAAAGTAAAGAGTAACAATGTTTGGAATGCTTTAAAAGTTTGTTTGTGTCTGAAATAAAATACACTCTTCTTTATTACCTTGAGAACCTGACTGAGACTGAAGTGATTTTACAGGGGAGGACCTGGTTGGTGGCAGCGGATTAGTGGTGTACGGGTCAATAGTCCGTGTGACGACCAGGGGCTCCGTATGAATGTCACAAACAGGCTCACACACTCAGCAAGCCATGCCTGGGTTGGGCCTTCAGGGATGGGGCAACAGTGTCACCTCCTCCTCCTGTGCATGCCCCGCCCCTGGGTAGGCCAAGAGGAAGGGAGAGAGCAAGAGGCTGTGGAGGCCATCTTTCCCTTTGCGAATGGGGCACCACAGCCTTCAGGTCTGCTCCCGGCGGCTTTGAGCCCTTTCTCCCTTGCTTCACTCACTGCCAGCTCAGACTGCTGTGGCTGTTAGCAAGGAGGGCTTGGGCTGGCAGGGCCACCCTCTGCGCCCTTCCCCCTGGCATGCGCACCCGTGTCCCGGGCACCGAGAACCTGTGCTACGCCACTGCCCAGAAGGGCTGTAAAACCTTCCCAGCCCTGCTATACCTGGCAGCTTCAGCAAAGTGCTGCTGTTTTGAGAGAGTGCCTCTGGAACGCTACAGGTAGCATGTTGCTTAAAACGAAAATGGCAAATAGCTGAGTACGGCACGCAGACTTTCCACCTCGCCTGTGTGACGCTTATGCAGTGAGAGGCCGGCCTTATCAGTTTTAACAGATTGGACCATAGCCTCTGAGAGATGAGATTTTTATCTCAGGAATGAAAGGAAAGGGAGGTGGGAAGGATGAAAATGATGTGGATTTTCAGATCTAAAGCTGAGGGCAAACAATGTCTTTTCAGTTGCCAAAACAGTAACTACATGTTTTCTCCTTTACAAAGAGAGAGAGAGAGAGAGAGAGGAAGAAAATGTTAATTAGAAAAATGCACATTTCAAAGGAAGCCCTATTGGTTTCATTATACAGCTCCCAATTTATTTTACTTCCCATTGATTTAGAATTAGCTTGGGCCAGATTCTAGGCTACACTAATCAGTACTTCAGGAATCCTAAATTACTCATTTCTTTCTCTCAGTGGAAAGTTAATCACTGCTTCAGGTTCACTTTAACCGATTGCAAGGAACACCCGGTGTCAATTGCGAAAGTTTGAGACAATTCCCTGGTGTCCTTTGGCCTTACGCCCCTCTTTGACCCTGATATGTCTGAATCCTCTTTTGCAGAAGTGCAGAAAGGTATGTGGCATTATGCCTAGAATAATTTTTGTGGGTCTCTTTAAACTTCATACATGCAAGGCAGGGTTAGTAAAAGAAAACAAGAAAACACCTCTTACTCATTGTAGGGATGAGCCTTTTCAATGTGTTTGTGGGAGGGGGGAAATTGAGTTTATTGTTGTTTTTGTTTTATTATGCATTTTCTGTCACTATTTCACATTTTTATGTTGTGAACCGTCCTGTGATCTTGAGATAAAAGGGTAGTACAGTTTAACCTTGGAAGCCGAACACCTTGCAAGTCAAATGTTTTGGTTCCCAAGAACGTTTGGCGAACGTTCTTTGGATGTCAAACATCTGACACAGCTTCCGCAGCTTCTGATTGAGTGCAGGAAGCCCCAGCAGCCAATCAGAAGCTGCGCCTTGGTTACTGAACGTTTTGGAAGTCAGATGGACTTCTGGAACTGTTTCTGTTCAGCTTCCAAGGTACGACTGTATATCAGTTTAATAAATGCTGGTGCTGATGCTGGGTGGTTTGGAGTGCCCCCCGTGCTCTGCCCTGGAAGGAAAGTTAAAAAGAAAAAGAAGAATTAAGTTCAGCAAAAGGGAGAGGGAGGAGATAGGAAATTCAGAGGCTGGTGGAAAAGCTCTGGGTTTCTACGTGCACACACAGAGAGACATATGCAGACACACCAGAACTCAGCAAAAGTCAAGCCCAGGTAGTCAGTTGAATGAAGTTCAAAAATCCAGAGATACTATACCAGAAAGTGAATTTTGGGGCAAAACTTTGAGTGATTTCTAGTGCATCTTTGCATGCACTAAAACCACCAACCCTGTTAGGACGCCTGGATTCTTAGACCTCATTTCAAAAAAAGTAAGTCAAGCACTGGGAATATTAAATAGATTTCATCTTGGTGGTGGGTGATTCCTTCCTTCCACATAGGGCCTCTATAGATGGGTGGTTGTGTGAACATATCTAGAGTTACTGGCCCATCTTAGCTTTGCTAAGAGAAATCAGGAATATTTTTATGAGGTGGCCCAAGAGTCCCGAGTCCTAGGGTTTTCCCACCAGGCCCTTCCTCCCCCTTCAAAAACTTGATTTGTTTTTAACGCATTGCAACATTCCCTCTAAAAGTTGGCCTGAATTTGGAGCTATGCATATAAATTAGTTTCCGTAAATTTTATGCAAATCCAAAATACGGTCCTGTGTCCCGGATTTTTTTAAATTAAAAAATAAATAAAAAATGGATCTAGCAGCACCTCTAGGCAAAATAAACTGATGTTTGGGAAAGAGAAGGAGATGCAAACATCAGAAATCTATCTTGTAGGCTTTAGTTAGTTAGAGGGGAAAGCAGGAAGGACAAGCTACAGATATGTGGGATGGCTTCTTGCATTATGTGCCTCGTCAGACAGGGGTATTAAAACCACCACTTTTTCAGATTTATTTTTTTTTGGTTCAATTTATTACTGAGATACCTCTGTTGCTATGCAATCCCTGATGGTCTTTGCTATGTGAATGTATTCTATTGCTTGTGAATGTTCTCTTTAACACGTAGTAAACTGCCTTGTTGTTGCTATGGTTGTTGTTGCGATAATTTATTACCCACCTAAGGACCCAAGATGGGTTACCACATTAAAACACACACACACAACATTAAAAACAGCTCAGAACAACTTACAACCGCAGAAATAAGGTTTTGTAGAGTTCTTTTGTATAATTATGTATTGCATGGTGTTGTGATGTCATGGATTGGCAAATAATTTTTTAAAAAGAAATTATCTAGGTCAACCAGTTGTGCACATTGGTGGGAGTTGTGCAAAGGAAGTTCTTCCACTCAACAGACATTATAAAACTGGTTTGTTTGTTATGGATAAAATGAAGAAATTCCTGATTTATCAGTGGGAAATACCGTATTTTTCGCTCCATAAGACGCACCTAGTTTTTAGAGGAAAACAAGAAAAAAAATATTCTGAACGAAACAGTGGATGTATGATTTTTCTGGTTCATGCTGTGGCCACAGACATGATATGTGATTTGACAGTGAGTTTGGGATAGCCCAATGCAAAAATCCTGAGAATCCATGTGGATCCGTGCTTTGTAATCATGTTTTTGCGCCATTGCGGCCCCACAAAACAGTGGGTGCATGATTTTTTTGGTGCAGGCTGTAGCCATGGACATGCTATGTGATCTGATGGTGAATTTGGCGTGACCCAATGCGAAAATCCTGAGGATCTATGTGCTTTTACCTCCCCCCTCCCAGGCAGCCTCCTTTATCGCTAGCATCCCATGTCTCCCTCCCGATCACTTGCTGATCATCTGCTCAGCAGCTTTGTTTCAACACCCCCTCCCTCTTTCTAAAAAAAAAAAAAAAAAAAAAGCATGATCTGCTTTTTGCCCCTGGGCAATTCGGTTTCAGGGACCACGCATTCGCTCCATAAGGCGCACAGACATTCCCCCTTACTTTTTAGGAGGAAAAAAGTGCGTCTTATGGTGTGAAAAATACGGTATCCCTTGTCATCCATAATCTATCATTGTTGTTTACACACAGAGGAGAAAGTAGCTCAGTGGTAGAGAATCTGCCTCACAAACAGAAGGTCCCAAGTTCAATCCCTGGCATCTCCAGGTAGGGCTGGGAGAGAACCCTGTCTGGAACCCTGGAGAACCACCGCCAGACAGTGTAGACAGTCCTGAGCCAGGTGGACCAGTGATCTGACTCAGCATAAGGTAGCTGCCTATGTTCCTATTTTCAGGAGGAGCAGCTATAAAGAGGCTTAGAAAAACAAAAGAGAGAGGAAAAGGCAATTGAAAAGGCTGTTGGTTTGCACAAACCCTAATTGTGCCGCTCTCCTAGGTTTCATTATTCCTGAATGTCTTCAGTTCGACAAATGACAAGAGGGCTGGGTGTGAAAGTGATGCCAGACCACATCCCTTAGGAGATGATTGCTGACATTAGCGATAGTTCATTGATTTTCGTGTAGGGGTAATGCATAAACAAAAATGCATTCCATCAAGATTTAAGACTTTCTGTCGATACTTGTGAGATCCTAGTGAAGAAAATCTGCCTGGCTTTATTGTCTTCTCTATCATATTATCCTCTTCGGTGTTTGTGAGTTGTATCCAGCTAAGTCCTACTCAGAGTAGGCCTACTCAAATTAATGGACCTTGGAGCAACCCCATAGTTTGTTTTAAAGCAATGTATACTATCAGGTTTTAGGCCTGGATAAAGTTGGGATACATGGCATCTTGTAGCTACATCTGTGCTTCTCTGCTGGGTTCTGGGATCACATGGCTGAAAACTTAGGTTACCTTACATCAGGTATAGTCTCTTCTGGTAAGGTCATGCAGGCAAAATGTTAGTAAGGAAAGCCACACCACGTAAGGTCTCAGGAAGCTGGGTCAGGTAAGGTAACATCAGGTTCTGGATATGGTAGTGTAGTATGATTGGGCCAGATATGTCTAGACTCGGGTAGTTATTTAAAGTACCATGGACAGCTCAATGTGAGCTTTGCTGGTTGTAGTTGTCCCTTTGTTGTAGGTAATTGGGGGTGCTATCAATGACCACAGAGAGCTGCCAGTGAGATCTGTGGGATGTGGCTCTCCCTCTGTTGTAGATAATGGAGGAAGTAATTACAGACCCTGCAGAGCTCCCAGTCAGCTTTGTGGGCTGCAGCTATCCCTCTGTTGTAGCTAATGAGGGATGTTGTCTCAGTAAAGGCTAAGTCTTAAGAAGGCTGCAGTTGGCCTCACATCACTGGGTGTCTTTCTTAAAGGGCTCCTGTGCCACTCTGTAACTTCTGGCTTTTACAAGGTGGAGCAGACAGGGGACTTTTCTTCAAAGTCTAAGAAAGGCAGAAGAGCCATGTTGCGGGAACATAGGAAACTGGCTGAGTCAGATGCCGGGTCCACCTAGCTTAGTATTGTCCACACTTGCTGGCAATTGCTCTCCAGGGTCTCTTCCAGCCCTCCCTGGAGACACTGATGACTGACCCTTCTGCATGCAAAGCAGATGTGATAACTCTATGCTACAACCCTCTCCCTTCCTTGGGTTCCTCCTCATTTTTCTTGGGGCGGTGCAGAGCACTGTAGCAGGATGGGTTCAGGGGTCATGACAGCACCACAGTGGAGGTTGGAGTCGAGAGGAAGAATCAAGGGTGAACGGGACAAAGCAAGGCAGGACAGAAAAGGCAATGAATGGCAGCAGGAGCATCCTGAAAGGAGAGGTGAAAATTAGGAAGTATGGCAGATCAGATTTCCTACCTTGTTGCCCAGGATGTAGGATTTGAGTTGTTGGAGAAGTGTGGTGCTGGTCACTCAATACAAGTGGTGGTGCCCTGTTTATAGAATGCCACTGTGGAGTGGTTGAGCACATGCTTTGAGTGCAGAAAGCCCTAGGTCCAATCCAGGGGAAAATTACTATTGACTTTTAACTATTTGTTAGTTAACTCTCTAGAGCAGACTTTCTTAGTCTTGGCTCTCCAGATGTTGTTGGACTAGGGATGATGGGGGCTGTAGTCCAACAGCATCTGGGGACCCTAGGTTGAGAAAGGCAACTCTAGGACCACCTCACTCGGAATGCCTTGCTCTGAGGGATGGCCCTCTTCCTTTGAAGGATTGTCCCGTGAATCCACTGGATGAAATAGCGGATGCCTCAGGAGAGTGAAGAAAATTCTCAGGGATGATTCACACCCTGGCCGGCACTTTCTTGATCTCCTGCCCTCAGGCAGAAGATATAGAAGCATGATTAGTCGCACCAAGAAGGTAAAGATCAGCTTCTATCTGTGGGCTGTTAGGCTGCTGAATGAAAAGATAACAACAGGGCAACTGACTTTCGGGTTTGGTGGGTGTGAGTCAGTAAACGAGGGGAATTAAGACGAGGGGAATTAAGACTAAGAGCTGAGTGGCGGGTGCTCGTGTAATCTCACTGTATACAAGTTGTACAAGTGACAATAAAGTATTTCAGTTCAATTTCAATTGCAAGAGAGCATTGGCACTGCTGATAAATCAACACCAGCAATTTTAAACCAGGGTAGTTGAGGAGAGGAAGACAAGAAGGAGTGGGGATACCAGCAGTGCTCTTCTTAGTTAGCACAGTGACCTGTTCTGGTCCTGTTCAGGGGGCCATGCTGATTTATCATGTGCTGGGGACAGCACTAGTGCTCCCCACCCCCCACCAAATGCTTCTGTAAGAAACGCGTTTCTCTCTGAATGTGTGGCATGACTCACAGGGGGTGTGGGCTTAGTTGCCCCAAATTGCCAACATATTACCCCCCCCCCCGTGATTTTGCTACCCATTTTGGTTCAGTCTGACGTTTACAAGCAACTTTGAAGAGCTGCTGCCAATCAGCCTGGACAAAGTGCAAGGAACCTAAACTGTGCAAGGACAGAGCCAAAACTGTGTGCAGGACAATAGCTGTGATTCTTACCTTGACACCATAGGTCAGGGGTTGCCAGCCTGTGGCGCATGGAGCACCAGTGTCCTGCAAGCATTCAGTAGCCATCGCTCTGAATAATAGTATTGATTTTTAATTGCATTTTTATTGCTTCTTTTATTTCTTACATTGCATTTTATCGTGTTACAGTTTGAATTCCGTGGAACACAATAAAATCCAACGTATAAAAATAAAATAAAAGAAGCAATAAAAATGCAATTTAAAATTATGCAGCATCTAGCACAGTGTGTTACAATTGCTGCAGTGGGCAGAAAAAATAACATTAAGCGGTCTGACTAGATCCTCAGCATTTTTCAGGCGGTCCGGTGGGGGGCGGGGAGATGTTTGGGAAGTGCTGTTGTGGGTCGCATTCTGGCTGTGCAAAAAAGCATAGGCTTCTACACCCCCACAACACACTGAAATTTCACTATCCTCTATTGAGGCAATGAGAGGTACTGTACATTCCAGCCAAGCCATGGCACCCAAGAGCAGACCCTGTGAGGGGCGTGTCCTGGCAGAGAGGGGGTGTGGCTTGTGGAGAGTCCGGTGGGGGTGGTGGGGAAAGTGCAGGTTCCCCAACCCTAGTCTACATCGTCCTGACTTAGATGGGTCAGTGCTCTGACTCAGGCAGGATGTTCCTATGTTAGCATGGTTGCAAGAGCTCAGGGAAAGGCTTAGCACTTGTAGGCATGTAGAGTTGATCAATATGCTATACAGCAGCCTTTCCCAACCTGCGGGTCCCCAGATGTTGTTGGACTACAACTCCCATCACCCCTAGCTAGCAAGGCCAGAGCTCAGGGATGATGGGAGTTGTAGTCCAACAACATCTGGGGACCCACAGGTTGAGAACCGCTGCTGTAGAGCCTCGTGACTTCATTTATAGCAGGGGTCAGCAAGGTTTATCTTGCCTGGGCTGGATCAGTCCCATGGAGATTCTTCCATGGGCCAGATCACATGCTTGCACTTGTGATTTCCGGCATCTGCGTGCGCGTAGATGCTATTTCCGGCGTCTGCGCAGACACAATTTCCGGCCCCATGGAAGCGAGTCCCCAAGGCTCGCCAGTTTACCGTAGCGTGCGAGTGGGCAGCTCGGTTCAGGGGTGGCTTGTGGGCCGGTCAAACGTCCTCTGTGGACCACTTCCAGCCCATGGGCACTAGGTTGCTGACCCCTGATTTATAGGGAGCCTGTGGTTCTCTAGATGCTGCTGAACTTCAAATCCCATCAGCCCCAGCCAGCAGAGGCAATACTCAGGGATTATGGGAGTTGTAGTCCAGTTAAAAATTAAATAAATAAAAAATCCCCACCCACAACTCTATTGTATTGTATTGTATTGTATTGTATTGTATTGTATTGTATTGTATTGTATTGTATTGTATTGTATTGTATTGTAGTTCCTCAGTTCCACTGTGTGCTGCACATACTGGTGTTTGTTATTTTGTCAGCCGCTTAGAGACTGTCTTTAACATCAAGCGCCATAAATGGACAATCTCACCAGAGAACAACAAAAATGCAGATGGACGCATCATTACAATAAAAACCAAAATGCCAAATGCTTTCAAAGTTTAGCATGATTATCCAACAAATAAGTCAGGGTGATTATAGGCACAATTTCAACCCATCATAAAACAAAGCGCAAATCTTTTAAGACCTGCCTATCAATTAATGGCAAAATTCCAGAGCAGTCGCATGTCAGTGATAATATAACCAGTCACCACTGCATGGCAGTGCTTTACCAAACGGTACAAAAATTAGTGTATACAAAGTTTCATAGAGGCTAAAATTTTTGAATACCAGTTACTTGCATCTTATGTGATCATAGCTTTGCTTGGGTGGGGGCTGGATGATAATTATAATTATTATTATTATTATTATTATTATTATTATTATTATTATTATATTTATTTAATTATTATTATTATTATTATTATTATTATTATTATTATTATTATTATTTTATTATGCCCAACTTTACAATTCTATGATCTCTGAATGGGGCTGTCGCTTGAAGGGGCTGCTTGTAGTTCTTCCATTTCCTGACCCTCTGGCACCAGTGTTTCTATAGCAATGGATTTCTGTCTGCTTCAGGGATGAGGAATGTCAGGCTTGGGTTTTCCCAGGTCTCTCCACCTGCCTCCCAGAACTCTCCTGAGGCCACACCTCCCATTGACCCTGCTGTGTGCCCCAAATGCTGCCAGGAACATGCCATTGAATTCTGACAGTGCCTCCTACCTGCCTGAATGGAGGGCAGAGAGGGGTGTGTGAATGTGCGTAGAAATGAGCCTACTGTGCAAAGGTCAAATTTGCATCCACTGCTCCACACATTTTGCCTCTGGCCCTGACGACCACTGGCATGTGGCCCTTGAAAAGTTGCCCAGAAGAGACTGCAGCCCTCAGGCTGGAAAAGATTCCCCACTCTGATCTAATCTACTCCCCATCATGTGTATGCTACAGGGAATTGAGGATAACTCTTCACACATCTGATGAAGTAGATTCTAGTCCACAAGAGCTTGTGCCGTCATAACAGACCCTCCAAGGGTCCCTGTTTTCCAGGGACAGTCCTGGATTTATAGAAGCCATCCCGGTTTCTGATTTGATCCCAAAATATCCCACTTTTCCTTAGGACACCCCTATTTCCATCGGAGAAATGTTGGAGGGTATATGGTAGAATGTCCCTGTTGTCCCCAGAGGGCAAAATGTTGGAGGGTATGGAGTTATGCAGCCCCCGCGCCAAGGAGATAAGTAATGATGAAACCTTTAGAAGACATCTGAAGGCAGTCCTTTATAGGGAGGTTTTAAATGTTCAGTTTTTTTTAATGTTTCTGTATATGTTGGAAGCTGCCCAGAGTGGCTGGGGCAACCCAGTCAGATGGGTGCAGAATAATAATAATAATAATAATAATAATAATAATAATAATAATAATAATAGGATAAAAAGGTAAAGGGACCCCTGACCATTAGGTCCAGTCCTGGCTGACTCTGGGGTTGCGGAGCTCATCTCGCTTTATTGGCCGAGGGAGCCGGCGTACAGCTTCCGGGTCATGTGGCCAGCATGACTAAGCCGCTTCTGGCGAACCAGAGCAGCGCATGGAAATGCTGTTTACCTTCCCGCTGGAGCGGTACCTATTTATCTACTTGCACTTTGACGTGCTTTTGAACTGCTAGGTTGGCAGGAGCAGGGACCGAGCAACGGGAGCTCATCCCGTCGCGGGGATTTGAACTGCCGACCTTCTGATCGGCAAGCCCTAGGCTCTGTGGTCTAACCTACAGCGCCACCCGCATCCCAATAATAGGATAGGACATCCCTATTTTCTTCTGTGAAAGATATGTATGTGTGTGGCCATCACTAATGGGCATTTGCTAATTGCTCCTTTGTTAACATTAAGGCTAAGCTTTAGAACAAATACGCAGAACCAGCAGGGAGATGAATCACAGGAAAGCTGTCTCAGTCTTCTTTCCTTTAAGGAGCTGAAAATCACCCTGTTTGTCTGAGGTGTTGCATTGCAACCTGTTAATTTGGTTATGATGATTTATAACTCAACATTTAAACTGAGAATCATAGAGTTCCATATTTCTATATCCCTGTTTGTAAATTTCTTTAGATCAAATGTGGGAGCCTTTGACTTGCCAGATGATGTTGAGCTACAACTCCCATCAACCCCAACCAGCATGGCCATTGGCCAGGGATGATGGGAGTTGTAGTTCAGTAACACCTGGAAGGCCAAAGGTTCACCATGCCAGTTTTAGGTCAATGCATTTTTTTAAAGTAACCCAGAAAAGGAAGGTGTAGACATGCGTCTAGTGAAAACTGTAAATTTGTCACAAGAGCTTAGGTACTTTTCCTGAGATGGCAGGTCACTGAATTTATACACAACCGAGAGAGAAGCTAGCTTTAGAAATGGGTTTCAGCTCCAGTTTGAATGCTGACTGGGCAAATAGCTTCATATATCCACTTTGCATAACTTGTTGTGCAGTTGAGAAGTTTAAAATAACATGCCTGGGCCACACCAAATCCAGAGTTTTGGGCAAGGATGAAGGAAGGAAGGATGAAGGAAGATGGAGAGAGATTCAGTCATGAGGCAATTATAGGGTTTCAGGGGTCAGCAAACTTTTTCATCAAGTGGCCGGTCCACTGTCCCTCAGACCTTGTGGGGGGGCTGGGCTATATTTTTTTGGGGGAAATGAACGAATTCCTATGCCCCACAAATAACCCAGAGATGCATTTTAAATAAAAGGACACATTCTACTCATGTAAAAACACGCTGATTCCTGGACCGTCCACGGGCCAGATTGAGAAGGCGATTGGGCCGGATCCAGCCCCCGGGCCTTAGTTTGCCTACCCATGGTTTAGCCTGTGTCCAATACCCTCCATCCAACAGCATAAGAGCCCTTGTGCGAGTGGATGGCAGAATTTTAATGTTGCACAATAGCTCAGTTGGTTAGAGTGTGGCGCTGACAACACCAAGGTTGCAGGTTCGATCCCGGTACATACAGCTGTGTTTTCCTGCATTGCAGGGAGAATCAGAAGAATATTTATTTGCATCAGCCATTAGCCATAGCAATAAAATAAAATACAATGTACTGAAGATAGAGGCAAAAACTTAACTATGCAAAATACATTCTGGGGGTTTACATCAATAATCAAATAATAGATCTTATTCTAATTGCCACTGCTAAAAAATGTGCAGTTTTTGCTGTCTTGATCTGCTAGAAGAAAGGACACAGCAGCAATGGTTGGGTGACCTGGTAAGGATAGTAGTAGAGGGGTAATAACCTCACTCCACAAATCTTTATAAAGGATGCAAGCCAAAAGCACATGAGCTACTGATTCAATGCTGCCATCCCCACATGGAAATAAGCTTTTTTCCAGCGTAATTTTTTGAAATTGACCCTCAAGTGCAGCTGAAAGCAGTATATTTAATCTTGTGAAAGTGAAGGCGCATCTGTATTTTGGAATTGTTAAATTTTGCAAATGGGGCGCCAACGTATCAAAGTGACTAGGTGGAAAATAGTCATACCATGGACAAAGTTTCCTTATCGTGGCCAAATTATTCTGCATTGCAGGGAGTTGGAATGGATCATCAGGGTCCCTTCCAATTCCACAATTCTATGAGTTAGCCTATGGTCTGAAGCGCAACATCAAAAAAACAAAGATCATGGCCACTGGGCCCATCACCTCCTGGCAAATAGAAGGGGAAGAAATGGAGGCAGTGAGAGATTTTACTTTCTTGGGCTCCATGATCACTACAGATGGTGACAGCAGTCACAAAATTAAAAGACGCCTGCTTCTTGGGAGAAAAGCGATGACAAACCTAGACAGCATCTTAAAAAAGCAGATGCATCACCTTGCCAGCAAAGGTCCATATAGTTAAAGCTATGGTTTTCCCAGTAGTGATGTATGGAAGTGAGAGCTGGACCATAAGAAGGCTGATCGCCGAAGAATGGATGCTTTTGAATTATGGTGCTGGAGGAGACTCTTGAGAGTCCCATGGACTGCAAGAAGATCAAACCTATCCATTCTGAAGGAAATCAGCCCTGAGTGCTCACTGGAAGGACAGATCGTGAAGCTGAGGCTCCAATACTTTGGCCACCTCATAGGAAGAGAAGACTCCCTGGAAAAGACCCTGATGTTGGGAAAGATGGAGGGCACAAGGAGAAGGGGACGACAGAGGACGAGATGGTTGGACAGTGTTCTCGAAGCTGCGAACATGAGTTTGACCAAACTGCTGAAGGCAGTGGAAGACAGGAGTGCCTGGCGTGCTCTGGCCCATGGGGTCACGAAGAGTCGGATACGACTAAACAACTAAACAACAACAATGAGATAGCCCCCTCACGTGTTCTCTTAGAAAGGAACCCAACACAGCGGTTGTGCTGGAAGAAAGGAGTTGTGCAACTGATGGTTGTTGTGCAATCTGTGTGTCTGGAACTCTGTGGAAAGACGTGGGCAGGAAGCTGGTCCAGAGGGGCAGATGGGGCACTGCTCCACATGCCTCCACCTGCCCTCAGCCATCTCCCACCTGCCTGTCTTCTTACTTACGAGTAGTCCAGGGGCAGCCCTGCCTGTAGGCTGCCTCCTTTTTTCATTTCCGTGTTGACCTTATGCAACTTAGCAGGGAGGAAGAGGATGGGGGCCAGATTAGAATTTGTCGGCTCTGTCATTGGTTCTGGCTCCCCCTACTGTTGGCCTCCCTTGCCTTCTGCCCCATCCATCTCAATGGGCACCAGCTGCCATTGGCACAATGGATGAATCTCTTGTCTAAACGTTTCCGCTTCAGCCGAAAAGCAGCACTCGAGAGTCAAAGGATTAAGCTTCGTAACGCCACCGCTATCTGTAGAGTACAGCATTTGGGTAGCTTCAAAAGAAATGTGTCTGCGTTGCAAAGAATTAGATTTCAAATGGTGTGTTCTGCGCTCACCCCCCTTCAAAATAACCGCAGCAAACCCTGAGCTTCTGTAGTCTACAGTGAATTTTTGCATTCATTTTTAGTCAGGTTATCTCATTTGAACCGGTGGGGAGAATCTTTTCTCCTGAGAAGTTAAGCTCGTTGCTATAGCTACCGAGCTCTTTTCCCCTCCCAACCTTAAATGGTTAAATAGTACAGTTCTTATTGCCTGTAATATCTGGCATTGGGGCTACTTAGAGATGCTTCTCAGAGGCTAACGTGGGATTGCATGCATGTAGTCCATTTTACATTATCCACACAGGGCAACATTTAAATGCAAATTTGTAGATGAGCGAAAAAACGCAAACTCTTAAACATGCATATTTTTTTTAGAGGGCCATCGCGAAAAGCAGGCTCCGTGAAAGTCTAAACCAGGGGTCAGCAACCTTTTTCAGCAGGGGGCCGGTCCACTTAGACCTTGTAGGGGGCCGGACTATATTTTTTGGGGGGAAATGAACAAATTCCTATGCCCCACAAATAACCCAGAGATGCATTTTAAATAAAAGGACACATTCTGCTCATATAAAAACATGCTGATTCCTGGACCGTCTGAGGGCCGGATTGAGAAAGCGATTGGGCTGCATCCGGCCCCCGGGCCTTAGGTTGCCTACCGTTTTGGGGTGGGGCCACTGCAGAGATGGTGACCTGGGCAGGCTGGGTCAAGGCCCACAACCCAGCAATGGGCCAATTGCTGACCCTTTAGGATCCCTTTGTGCTGTTCATACTCTGAGCACACAAAGACATTGGCAGGCAACAGCTATCGGGGTTCAGGTAGGAGACTCTCCCAGTCCTGCATGGAGATGTTGGGGATTCCACCAGAGACCTTCTGTATGCAAGGCAGTTGCTCTTCCGCTGAGCTATGGCCCTTGCTACTGCTCCCCCTTCAATATTAATAATCAATAATCAATAATTTATTTATGCCCCGCCCATCTGGCTGGGTTTCCCCAGCCACTCTGGGCTGCTCCCAACAGAATTAAAGCCACAATAAAACATCAAACATTAAAAACCTCCCTAAACAGGCCTGCCTTCCGATGTCTTCTAAAAGTCAGGTGGTTGTTTATTTCCTTGACATCTGATAGGAGGGCGTTCCACAGGGTGTGTGCCACTACTGAGAAGGCCCTCTTGCCTGGTTCCCTGTAACCTCGCTTCTCGCGGTGAGGGAACCGCCAGAAGGCCCTTGGCGCTGGACCTCATTGTCCGGGCTGAACGATGGGGGTGGAGACGCTCCTTCAGATATACTGGACCAAGGGGGTTGTTGCTTCAGTTCAGTGTACACCGCTTAGACATATTTTAAATATATTAAGCGGTATAGAGATTAAATATATTTTTTAATATATTCATTAAAAATACTTGCAAAGTAACAAGAGCTGCTCTTCAGGGCCTCAGGTAGGGATGGGAGTGAAATTCATTTCCCTTTGCATTTCAAGGGAAACTTACCCAATTTGCACTTTCTGGGAGGGAAACAAGCAAACCAAAAAATAGCCATCCTCGGAAGCGGTGTATACATTTTGTTACAAATAAATAGATGGACAAATAGTCTGATTAGGCAGGTTTCTCTATCCCATTAGAAGTGTTCACCATTTCTGTTGCAGAGGTCAATCTGTGTCCAGACTGGTCTGGAATACTTTTATGGCAAAGTCTGTGTTAAAAGGACAACAGTGATGTAGAGTTTTGAAACTTTTTAAAGAAGCCTGCGTCGTACTTTATCAACAGCCCATATGTCTGGACAGATGGCTTCTGTGGAGAAGAAAGTAAGCAGTCTGGATCTTTTGGCCTTCATGTTTTTGACAAGAAATAACATGGGGGTCTTTTTTTTTAGACTTCACAAGCCATTAATCTTGTGGCTGTGCTGTTTCTTTCTCTCTCTCTCTCTTTGTTGGAAGCACAGTCATTTTGTGTCATGAATATGATTTCAACGCTGTTCTCTTAAAAGACCATTGTGCAGTTCTGCACCACATCTAAATGTGGTTCTCAGAGCAAAAAAAAAAAAAGTTTCTGTCAGAGCCTTCTGATAGACCTCTGCTCCCCAATTCAGACAGTGTGTCTAATTTCCTGCTCTGAAGCTTTGATTGGACAAACCACTAATCCTGCAAATTATTTTTTTAAAGTTTTTTTTTTTTTTTGCCTAGGCCTTTTTGTATCTGTATTGTACTACTTCCAGTTGCAGGCAGCGACTCGCATGACAGAATTCCTTTGCACTTAAAAAAAATAACCACCCTCCATGCACATAGAAAGTTAGCATGTCAGGGATAAGGTGAGGGCAGAACCTTTCCTCCTGATAGGCTGCTGTTCTGCATGCATAGTATTTTAGGTAATTATATTTTAGTATTTTAGGTAGAGTATTATGCAAGTTTTCCACCTCAGAACTTCACATCTGAATCATATGTCTGCTTCAGAATATCTGGGCTAGGCGACTCTTGCCTTTACAGAGTAGGGCTGTTTTCAAAATATGTTTTGGTCTTTAATGTGCGTAATTGTCTTCATGTCTTAGAGAAGTGGGTAGACTTTAAGCTTGTTGGATCTAGTTTGGGTTTCATTTGTTTTTAACTAGAAATCAAAGCTCTACCAACCAGAGCCAAGCTCTAAGGGCATATACCGTATTTTTCGCCCTATAGGACACACTTTTTCCCCTCCAAAAATGAAGGGGAAATGTGTGTGCGTCCTATGGGGCAAATGCAGGCTTTTGCTGAAGCCTGGAGAGCAAGGGGGGTCGGTGCACACCGACCCCTCTCGCTCTCCAGGCTTCAGGAAGCTATCTGCATGCCGTGGGAGAGCTGCGTGACTTTGCGCAGCTCTCCCACAGCTTGTGGAGAGCTGCCTGCACCCCGAAGCCTGGGGCGCGCTGAGCTCAGCACGCCCCAGGCTTTGGGCTTCGCACAACTCTCCACTAGCCGTGGGGGAGCTGCACGAAGTCGCGCAGCTCTCCCACGGCTTGCGGAGAGCAGCCTGTTCTGGGGGCTGGGGTCGGGGGAAGCTTGGGCTTCCCCCGCCCTAGCCCCACACCTGGTGGAAAAATAATTTTTTTTCTTTATTCCCCCCCCCCAAACAAAACCTAGGTGCACCCTATGGGCCGGTGCGCCCTATGGGGCGAAAAATACGGTAGTTTGAATTAGGCTGTGTACACATCATAAGTTAAAAGGACATCGCTTCCCCCAAAGAGTCTTTGGAACTGTAGTTTGCCCAACACAGAGTTGCAGTTCCTAGTGCCCTTAAAAAACTGCGCACCCAGGATTCTTTGGGGAAAGTCAAGTGATTTTGAAGTATGCTGCATGAACAGCCTTAAAGAGCACGTTGTGAGCCTAACAATAGGTTTTCAGGACCAGAACTGCACTGAGCTCACTGTCTATTCACACAAAAGTCCACTCTTGGTTAACTTTCTTTATTTCAGTCACCCAGTTCTATAACAGTATAGGGGAAGGGGCATATAGTATTGCAGAACCTCATTTTTTGAGCGTCTTGGAAGTCGAACGTTTTGGAAGCTGAACGCCAAAAACCCAGAAGTAATTGCTTCCATTTTCAAGCGCGCCTCAGATGTCGAATAGCTTCCACTGCATGTTTTTCTTTTTTCTTGACTGCTGACTGCCCATTGCTCCTCGGTTTTCGAATGTTTCGGAAGTTGAACGGTCTTCCGGAATGGATTACGTTTGAAAACGAGGTTCTGCTGTATAGGACTAGGTTGTTGGCATCCATCTGTCTCAAGAATCAATGGAGTGCGCCTCTCGGGGTGAAGTCAAACCGCTGTGTGAGCAGTGCTGAAGCGACCTCCTAAGGGTGCAAGCCTAGGCGGTGTGTATTGAGGTCCTGGGCTTCCCAAACAACAATACCTCTCTCTTTGCCTTGCTGATATGGTCCGAAGGAAAGCAAAACAAAGCATTTGGCAGCAGCTTGGCTGCAGGAGTTGAAGGAAGGAGGCATACAAGAGGCCATCCAACTGTTAGAATTCCTGCTCCATGATTGCAGTCATGGGATGGTTGTCTATCACATGACGGTGTATATTTTGACTCCACAGAGTGGGAAGTGACGGTGACAGGATGTTTGTGTTACTGTGTTCCGTGAAGTGGGACTATTGTCCTTTGCTCTTTTTCTCTTTGCTGTCTGTTGCTAGAGAGAGAGAGGGAGCCATGTTGCAGTGCTCCATGTGTGTTTATATGTAAATAGAGTAGATTAGCCAAAATGCTGAGTTGCTGGGGTTCTGTCCCGCACATGATGCGCAAACTCTGCGGATCCCTAAGTGTGCCGGTGTCGGTTGGCATCGGTCGCTGTGATGTTTGGGCTGAAGAAAGCTTTTGAAGCTCCCGAACGATCGACCAGGAGGGAGGGAACATGCCAGTTGGGCATGTGTCTCTGCCAGAGTCCTACTCGAGTGTAGGCTGAACTCCTGACACCAACCATCTTAGGGACTCCAATTTGTGTAGGGTTTACTCCTTAGCCTTTTCTTCCTAGATGAGTCCTAACTTCCCTGGGTGATGAGCCCTACCTTCCCCTCGCTTCCCTCTATAGCATGTGCTTTTTCGAAGTCGCCAGTAATTTGCTAGCATCGATTTCAGGCCCCCCACTACTAACCCTTATCAGTGTACGAAGCTGTCATTAACATTCTTGTTCCGGCGCCAGGTTTTCACAACGAGCTCCACCCACGTAAAATGAGTTTCTTGGCTTGGATTGAGCTGGAAAGGGGAGGAAAGACCTTGGGAACTGATTGTAAAGCATGCTTAACAAGAGGATATTTTTACTGCTTAAGCTAATTGGTAGGAAACACACCCCAGAGGGAGTATGGTTCCACACACCCACACACCCACCGGACGTGTCAGTGCTGAAATGACCCCTATTGATTCCCTCTCTGCTTCATCTGGGAGACTTGTTGCAGCACAGGCTGAGCTACGGGAGAGGCAATTTAAAACAAAAACAGACAGTGACAAGGGTCTGGGTTTCACACTGTAGATTCATAAGATGTTTCTTTGTTAATCATAGAAAAGCTCTTCTTGTTGGATCTGACAGCCTGGCAGACTAGGATAGAGGGCAGTAGCAAAAATCATGTTTGACAAAATATGGAGAGGACAAACAATAGAAGTGTGGGTGGACAAGGCCTGGAGATTTGCTTCAATGGCAAAAATCAGTTTGTACTTTAGAATAATAATAATGATACAACTTTATAATAAATTGAATTCTCTTTATTGGTTATTGCAGAAATAATTTGCTGCTTCCAAACCTCCCCTTTAAGAGAAAGTAGATTCTCAGTGTTTTAAAATTCATTAGTGACTTGAGTTTGTTTTTCGTTTTTTTCCTGTTTGATAATGGTATATATTACTGTATTTATTCACTGATATTAAGCTATTAACAGAGCTTGTTTATTACACTGACTTGTTTTATTTGTACATGCAATTATTTATATTCCTCTCTTAGTTTTATTCATTTGCTAGCAGCCTCATACTTGCAGTTGCTCAGAAACTCCGAGAAACCGGTGCAGTTTTTATTATCAGCAGTTAAGATCAGTGAAGTTCTGCCATGTTGATTTGAAATGGTGTCTAATTGTATCAAACATAGGTGAAAACATGGGCTCCTTGATCTCAGGTACCATCATGCAAATATTGGTTATTCTCTTTTAAGAGGTGTCGAAATGCATAACAAACAAACAGCTTTAGAAAATATAGGGCAGATGGAAGTTGGTGGATTTCAACTCAGCACCAGACTCTTTTGTCTGGTCTGAAGAATATTGCTGTGTGGACTGGAAATTCTCCCAGAAAGCTGGTGGAAGGAAGGAATAGGACACTGAATCTTCAGGACCAGCACAGGGGATTTCTTCCTTTATGCATAAAAATGTAAGGTGTAGTCACACACTGTGGCGTGAGGTCAGGCAGCCCTGGTGAATTGTTTAATGGAGGAGGAGAGCTGGATTTAGGGCCAGGAAGGAATTTTATCCTACGGGGCTTTTGCCTCCATCAAAGCAATTGGCACCACTTTGTTGGTGGAAGAAGCACTGGGCTGGATCCTTAGCATATTGGGAGCAGGCTTCCCTTAAGTGATTAGGAATGGCAATGATTTCTCCCCAGAAGCTCAGATCGGCGGCTACGCTGTGCATGGGCCCTTAGTTAGCACCACCAGGTAGAAACAACAACAACAACAACAACAACAACAACAACAACAACAACAACAACAACAACAACATATTTATATCCCCGCCCATCTGGCTGGGTTTCCCCAGCCACTCTGGGCGGCTTCCAACAAAAGATGTTGGAAACATCAGTCATTAAAAACTTCCCTAAAGTTTTGCCTTCAGATGTCTTCTAAAAGTCAGATTGTTGTTTATTTCCTTGACATCTGACGAGAGGGCGTTCCACAGAGCAGGCGCCACTACCGAGAAGGCCCTCTGCCTGGTTCCCTGTAACTTCACTTCTCGCAGGGAGGGAACTGCCAGAAGGCCCTCGGAAGTGGACCTCAGTGTCTGGGCTGAACAAAGGGAGTGGAGACGCTCCTTCACGTTTACTGGGCTGAGGCTATTTAGGGCTTTAAAGCTCAGCACCAACACTTTGAATTGTGCTCAGAAATGTACTGGGAGCCAATGTAGGTCTTTCAAGACAGTGTTATGTGGTCTTGGCGGCTGCTCCCAGTCACCAGTCTAGCTGCCACATTCTGGATTATTTGTAGTTTCCGGGTCACCTTCAAAGGTAGCCCCACATAGTAGAGCGCATAGTAGTAGTCCAAGCGAAATCCTGACATGGCCAGCAACACAGGAAGGGAGTGCCCTATTCCTTTTTGATAACAGCCTTCTCCCCTGGTTGAGTGCTGTTTTGATGCCTCTGTCATTCTTGGAGCTGTAGACTTTGAGTTTCGGGGGCAGTTGACTTCCTTCAAAGGGACGGCTTAAATACCTCCATGCTCAAGGGAAAGTCTGTCCATGGGGACTTAGATATTCCACCAATTTTTACGTTGCCCTGGGCCCTGAGTCCGTAGTGCAAACTTGACTCATCTTCCATGTCTCAGAGCTTCTTAAGTTTCCTTGTTTCGTTTAAGATACTCCTTAAATAGACTTAATAAGAGCTTCAGTTCCCATGATTGCCTCTTTGGAGATGTCGCCGAGTATCCCAGCTGTACGAGAAGTTCAGCGCAGCATTAATTATGCACTAAAAACATAATGAGAGCTCTTGACATTTTTCCCAGATCCGTATTGCATTGTCTTCTCGTGTTTTCGTTTCCATTGTCTCTATTGATTGGGGGGAGGGAGGGAGGGAGAGAGAATTTTGGAGCGCTACATTCTAATTTAATCCCAGGCTCAGGGTATTTCCCCTCCTCGGTAAAATCTATTTTCTCATGTTCTGGCCCGTATGATACGATTGTTTAAATCAAGATCAGAACGACCCAAACCCTATGTGACTAATTATATATCTGGTAATTACTTATTTTGCCTCCCTATTGTCTTTGCCAATCTACAAGCTTGCAAATAACACATTTTTGTACTGTTTAGGTTCGGTTTAGTTAATTGCTGATTGCGGCTGATATGAGGCCAGTTAATTAATTAATTAATTAATTGCATTTAATAGAACCATAGAGCTGGAAGGGACACTGAGGATCCTGAAGTCCAACCCCCCGCAATTCAGGGATATGCAGCTGTCCCTTACGGGGACCGAACCTGCAACCTTGGCGTTATCATCACCATTGTACAACACCACAATGTACAAAGGGTGCACGGGGCATTTTGATGGGTTATGAGAAAGGTCAATACGTTTTATTGCCTGATTCTGACACAGTGATTCTTACTAGGAATGTAGAAGGCACTGCATAACAAGAGAAGAAGAAGAAGAGTTTGGATTTGATATCCCGCCTTTCACTCCCTTTAAGGAGTCTCAAAGTGGCTACCATTCTCCTTTCCCTTCCTCCACCACAACAAACACACTGTGAGGTGAGTGGGGCTGAGAGACTTCAAAGAAGTGTGACTGGCCCAAGGTCACCCCGCAGCTGCATGTGGAGGAGCGGGGAAGCGAACCCGGTTCCCCAGATTATGAGACTACCGCTCTTAACCACTAAACCACACAGGCTCTAACTGTGGAGAGAGGTTCTCCACAGTTTCCCCATCAATGCCAACACAGATGTAGATTCTGACATTGAGAGTGACACTGAAAGCACCACTGAGAGTTCTAGTACAGGTGACACAGTCATTGAGAGAAGTACACAAGCAATGTCCAGGCCATCATCTGAGGCTGAACTGGAATTGCCAGAGCCACTGTTTACTGTTGGCCGTGGTTCTCCCAAAAGTCCCAAGGAAGTACCAGCCAGCAAGGAGGATCTGAACCTGATATGTAGATCTGAGAGAGTCACAAAGGGACTGCCACCCAAGAGGTACTCTCAGGAGTTTGCTAACACAGCTGTCGCGTGCATAGCTGTGGCTAGCAGCTCAAACCAGGTTTCAGACACTGAGGTCTTGAGTGAGGCACAAGGTTTGTCCGCAGGAGGGACAAAGCCACACCTGAAGGTTGCAAGAGTCAGCACTGTTTCTGAAGACCAAGATAGAGCAAAAGCTCTAGTCCCATGGAAGACAGGTAACCAGAGGTTTGAACTGGTCAATCCAGTTGCAGGTAGTTCCAAAAGTGAAACTGGTACAGCAGGGGTATACTATGTGTATGACAACTGTTTGTTTATGTCTCTTGATTCTGCACTAGCTTTTGCAGCTAGGGTTACCTAAAAATGGGGGAGTGATGTTAGGATTTTTATTCACCCGTGCTGCTCAGCAAGTAGCACTACGTTGTTTATATCATGTGAGTGTCTGGGAGAGCGTGAGACAGGAAGTCTTAGCACTGTTGCAAGTTAGTTTCACTTCTCTGTGTTATGCTGTTCTGTTCTGATGCTGAGAGAGCATAGACATGCTGATGGATTCTTTGTATATAAAAAGGTAAAGGGACCCCTGACCATTAGGTCCAGTCGTGGCTGACTCTGGAGTTGCGGCGCTCATCTCACTTTATTGGCCGAATGAGCCGGCATACAGCTTCCGGGTCATGTGGCCAGCATGACTAAGCCGCTTCTGGCGAACCAGAGCAGCGCACGGAAACGCCGTTTACCTTCCCGCCAGAGTGGTACCTATTTATCTACTTGCACTTTGAGGTGCTTTCAAACTGCTAGGTTGGCAGGAGCAGGGACCGAGCAACGGGAGCTCACCCCGTCGCGGGGATTTGAACCGCTGACCTTCTGATCGGCAAGTCCTAGGCTCTGTGGTTTAACCCACAGTGCCACCCGCGTCCTGTCTTTGTATATAGACTGTAAATAAAGTAGTTTTAGAGCTACTAATTGACTTTTTCTTCTGCTATGAGATGACAGAAGACGACCATGCTCCTCTCAGGAGGGAGGGGTCGCTTATCACCGGTCTCTCTGGACTGAGGAAGATTTACAGCCAGAGAGTGACCACTGGAGAGACGCCCCGGTGTCTTTGGAAGGTGGTGGCCTTCCTGGGCCTTTTCCCAACAGTTCTAACCAACTGAGCTACCCAGGCTGACGTGAGACCTCTTTATGAAACAAACTTTCTAGCTGTCATTCTGCGCTCCTCCCTCCTGTGCCTCCTTCTCCACCAAGTAAAAAGTAGAGAGAGTGTATTTCTGGTGTTATCATGTAGGCAGGAGCGAAGTATATTTGCTTTATGAGCTTTTGGAGAGGGCAAGGGATGAGTGTCAATGCCCGGTGTGGTCAGAGGCAACAACATCGGGGAAGGGCTATAGCTCAGTGGTAGAGTGGTGGACTCAGCAGTGGAGCAAGCCTGGTGAGCCTGGTGCGACACACTTGCCCTGCGCTCAGGGGTGGGGCCAGCTGCCCGTGGGGTGGGGCGAGCTGGGGCACTGTGCTGGTCCGGGGGGGGGAGGTTACCGTGGGGCGAGGTCCAGGACCTGAGTTGAGGGTCAGCAGACAGTCCTCCTCGGGCGAAGCGGGGTCCACAGAGGGAAGCTGAGCAAGGACAGGAACTCTGGGGGAAACAGGACTGGATGCTGGCCGAAACAGCTCATCAACGACGTTGCTCCCGCCACCTGGGACCGGGCTGACTGGCCTTTATCTTCTCTGAGGCCAGGGGCGGTCCCGGCCCCCAGGAGACCCACCTCTCCTGGCCTTAAGACGAGCACTCCTCCTGGGAGAAACCAGTTCCCTTCGCCTCTCTGCCCTGAGCCTCTGCAGTTCAGGAGAGGCTGAAGGGTTACTGGGCCCAGGGGGAGACTCACCTGTAGGCACTGAGTCCTCAACCACCTCTGGAGCCAGAGTGGATTCACCTGCACCTGCTCCTGAGGATCCGGCACAGGTGCAGGCACTTCAGAATCAAGGCCCTGCCCCAGTTCAGCCGGCCCTGGAGGCGGGGACTCCTGTGCAGGCTGGGATTCCTCCGGTTCAGCCTCTGAATCGGATTCCCAGGCCACCACAGGCAGGATGCTCCATGGGGCCCAGAAGAGTCTGCCTACCTCCTCCCACTCAGCCGCCCTACAGCTGAAGGGGAGGTGGTGTGCGGACCATTGGGGCAGCACGGAGCCAGTAGGCACCCAAGCCACTGAGTCACTCCCAGGAGAGATGCGTGGCTCGGGCGTGCTGCAGGCCCCATGGTGAGTGCCACCCGCCATTTGGTCACCCCCCTCAGTGATGACACCCTGGGCGGCCCACTCCCACCAGACACCCCTTCCTCCACCCTTGGGTGGACTCTCCAGTGTTGAGCACTGATTGGCTGAACCTGGAAAGTTCCCTCTATATCAGGGATAGGCAACCCAAGCCCCGGGGCCGGATGCGGCCCACTTGCCTTCTAAATCCAGCCAGCGGACGGTCCGGGGATAAGCGTGCTTTTACATGAGTAGAATGTGTCCTTTTATTTAAAATGCATCTCTGGGTTATTTGTAGGGCATAGGAATTCGTTCATCCCCCCCCCCCCCAATATAGTCTGGCCCACCACATGGTCTGAGGGATGGTGGACCAGCCCATGGTTGAAAAAGTTTGCTGATCCCTGTTCTACATAGACAGCACTGGGCTAGAACAGTCTTTCTCAACCTGTGGGTCCCCAGATGTTGTTGAACTACAAGTCCCATCACCCCTAGCTAGCAAGGCCAGAGCTCAGGGATGATGGGAGTTGTAGTCCAACAACATCTGGGGACCCACAGGTTGAGAACCACTGGGCTAGAAGGATAATTTGTTGACTTGCTATCGGTTGGCATTCTGTGCCCTCTTACAAATGTCACTTCCCTTCCTCCAGCGTTTTATGCAGCCATTGTGCTTATATCACCAGCACCATTAATTGCCAATTAATTATTTGCCAGTTAATTGTGAAAGAAAGCTGGGAGGCGTCTCAAATGCAAGTGGAGGGAATCCCAGTCAATAGGGACCCACACCCCATGAACATACAGGGGCACAAGAGGAGAGGGAGGGAAATTTCAGCTGTGCAAGCAGAAATCCATGGACACACAGGCACAACCCTATTATCTATCTGTAGAAAAATAACAGCTCCCAACTCTTTTAGATAAGTTTCCTAAGCCAATCTTGATTTAAGCATGTGAAATTAGTGCTTTAAAGAGATAAGCTTTTTCAGAAAGAAGAGGTGCAAATTAGGGCTCATGGGGGCTTTATGCCATTGCTACCTCTTATGAGGATTCATTATTTGTATTTATTTTGTAACAAAGAGCTTTGGAGTGGATAATTGGCCTCTAAAATGTTACCGCATTTGGGGACTAGCTGAACACTGCTAGGCGGCCAGCAATTGCCACTGTGATCATGCGGGATGTGAGAAAAAGGAAAAGTTGGCCGTGGGTAGGCGAAAACGCCAGGGATTTCATGCAGGCATGCTCATGCAAGCGTAATGCTCTTGCACATTGTTTTGAACTTCTCCATCTCAGATTCAATTCTGGCGCTCCAGGTATCCAGGAGCTGAAAGAGAGACAGAACAGCAAGGGGCCCATGACATTGTTTGTCCCTGAAACAATTTTCCGATTTGCTAAAGAGAACCCTTAGCTGGCTCTGGTGGAATAACGTGCCCCTAATACGAGATGGGACGAGTCTCTTCAACCAGGCCTAGGCTTCCTTGAGCTTATGGGCCTCAGATCTGGGAGGACACGGGTGGCACTGTGGGTTAAACCATAGAACCTAGGACTTGCCGATCAGAAGGCCGGCCGTTTGAATCCCTGCGACGGGGTGAGCTCCCGTTGCTCGGTCCCTGCTCCTGCCAACCTAGCAGTTTGAAAGCACCTCAAAGTGCAAGTAGATAAATAGGTACCACTCTGGCGGGAAGGTAAACGGCATTTCCGTGCGCTGCTCTGATTCGCCAGAAGCGGCTTATTCATGCTGGCCACATGACCCGGAAGCTGTATGCCGGCTCCCTCGGCCAATAAAGCGAGATGAGCGCCGCAACCCCAGAGTTGGCCACGACTGGACCTAATGGTCAGGGGTCCCTTTATCTTTACCTTTAATACAGGATGGGACAAGTCTCTTCAACCAAGCCTAGGCTTCCTTGAGCTTATGGGCCTCAGATCTGTTTTCAGGAGCCTCAAAGTTTGGGGCACCCCTGGCTAGGAAAAGCTGCTTTCCTTGGAAGTCTGCATGAAGAGTTCAAGTCCGCGGGAACCAGAAACTAGGGAACAAGGACATTTCCCCCTCTTAAAGCTTCTGGTATTCGCAGGTTTCCTTCCCAACCGTATGCATGCACTTGCTGGATCAGTGGTTCCCAAACTCCCACCCCTACCCCCATGGACCACTTGAAAATTGCTGAGCTCCTTGGCAGACCACTTAATATTTTCCCCAGCCTTTTGTAGTAATTGCAATGTGCTGTACTGGATGCTGTTTAATTTTTTAAAATTGCATTTTCATTTATTCTCCCCCCCCTCATATATTGAGATTTATTGTATTATAATAACAACAGCAACAGCAGCAATTATTATTTGTACCCACCCATCTAGCTGGGTTGCCCCAGCTACTCTGGGCAGCTTCCAACCCATGTAAAAATATCAAATATTAAAAACTTCCCTATAATTCTATGTATGTTGTTATTATTATTTATTTACGATTTTCAATTTTATACATTTAAGTATTTTACAATCATTTTAAAATTTGAAAACTCAACTTCCTTCCCCTTCTTTCTGCGGATCCTTAAATATTTTTTTTAAATATATATTTTCTGCATATTCCAGATTAACTTCACTTACTCATCTACTTTAAATATATAAAACTCTTATAAAACTGCAGGTTATTACGATAATCCTGCCAATGTTCTTACCTGTTTACAATTTATTTGTAAATATACAATGACTACTTATGTTATTTAGCTTGTAAACCAATAAAACATTTATAAAATAGTAAAAAAACCATTTCCATTTTTTATTTGTTATCTTGATTTTTTATTTTCCCCGTAAGTTTTGCCATTTCTGCATATTCCAGAAGTTTTTGCATCCATTCTGTGTATTGGAATTTGCAACCCATTCAGTTCCAACTGCACTGCATTGCAACATGAGAAATAAGAACAATTAAAAACCAATATGAATGTTTAAGATGATGGATTCATAGTCTCCCGCCTTCAACTACAAACCTGCCATAGGCCACCTGAATGACCCCTGGTGCTTGTGGACTACAGTTTGGAAACCCCTGACCCAAAGGTTATTTTCAGAGATTTAATTTCTGTGTTGTGAAGGACTGCGCCTAGCCTGGCTCTCTGGGGAAATGGAGGTCAGGATTTGCCCAACTTAGGCCATGGTGGGACATGGCAAAAGCATTCCTACCTCTCCCCACCTGCCCTACAATTGGGAATTGCTGTTAACTAGTGTGAGGTGCTACTGAAAACATAGGTTATTGATCCTGATGTAATTCTTCTTGGCTCCCTGAAAGAAGCAGCCATATAGAAACATAAATACTTTTATTACTCATTTTCTGGCAGCAAAAAGAAAAAGAAAAAGAATTCTCGCCAGATATAGGCAAACTGCTGCTATATCAGATGGCTTTAAAAGGCTTGCGACACCAGCCTCTGTGGGAACACGGATAGCAATAAGGCATGTAAGTGAGACCGGCAACAGAATTTGTTTATTTATTCATGGCATCTGTAAGTCACCCCATAATAAAAAGTTAACAGGGTGGCTTGCGGTCCATATAAAAGCACTTTTAATTTGAAGCGAAACATAGAACCATGAGAATTTGCAGTGTCTGCTGACCAAGTGTCTGCTGACCAGCCAGCCAGTCAGCCATTTTACTCCAGTCCATTCACCTTCCCCAATTTTCCATTTAAGAGTATAAGAAGAATCCGCTGGGCAAAGCCAGTGGCCGATCTAGCCCAGAATCCTGCTTTCATGAAAGCCTGAAAGCAGGGCCTGAGTGCAGCAGAGCATCTCTCCACATTTGTAAATCCCAGCAATTCAGTATCCCAGCATACCGCCTCCAACATTTGAGGGCCATAAGAGCCGCTGTGACTAGTTCGTTATATCAGGGCTGTCTTAAGCATATGTGGTGCTGGGGTGCAAAGATCCACCCAGCGCCCTCCCCCCAGGTTGCCCAGTCCCAGGTGCGCAGGAGGGCGGAGCTGCCCGACAGCCTCAGCATCTCGCTGGCTCGGTCGCCCCCAAATTCACGACACAGAGCTACCTGCAGCAGAAGAGCCTGCTGCGGTGTTCCAACCGATGGGTGGGCTCTTCCCCGGACTCAACTCTCAGGCCCCGGACTCTCAGCCTGGCGCCCCTGAGAGCCCGGTGCCTGGGTGCCCTGCACCCCAGTGCCTATGGGTAAGACGGCCCTGCTTTATATATTGTTTCCCAAAATTCCCTGATTTTTTTTGCAATTCCACCACATGTGGATCATGGTGCCTTCCGCCTCCCTGCCTCTCCAACAGATGTTTGATCTAGATTTGTACATTTTGGCCAGTTTTACAGGTGTTAAGTACCATCTGCAGAGCATTTTCATGAAATTCTCTTTCAAATTGGAGCACCCTACACAACTCCAGAGAGACGTCTCTAAGGTGGCTGGATGGTACCTTGTACGCCTCTTTCCGGCAACTTCTGAATCCAAGGTCGTACCAAACGTATTGCTCTGATTTCCTTTGGTCCACATCAGCAAGGCTGTGTGTGTGTGTGTGTGTGTGTGTGTGTGTGTGATCATCTCGGCAGCCCAGGACCTCCATACACACTTGCGCTTATGGAACTTGCTCATGTAACATTCAACTTTGATTTATAGATCCCTTTTCATAAACACACACAAAAGCAGTAATAGAGTATTTACCTTGAGCTAGTTTTGCTTCACGTTTCCCTTCAATACATATTGCTTCGTATTGAGCCATGCACATATATATATATATATATATACATTTTACTTTGGAAATTAGGTCAACGTTGCTAAGGCATATTTCCATGCACACGCCTGAGCATGTTGCGTTGTCCAATTTTCTGTACAAATCTGGGTGTGGGTCACATTGCCTTGTCCCTTTTTTTCTGCATAAAGAGTTTGGTTGTCAGCCTGTGTATATTTATTATTTGGCTTGTTTATCAAATAGTTGCATACCGTCTTTCGCCCACAGAGCAGGAATCCAAGGCAGTTAACAGCATAACAATAAAACACCATGGAAACAGCAGCTAGAAAGAAAGAAAAATAACATGCAATTGTACAACTAACAGCAGTAGTTAATAAAGAAATAAAATTTGTGCTCCCTCCTTGCTTTCGCAAGGGATCTAGATAAAAACTTGAGCCAGTAGAATTAATCTGAGCCTTGGAAAGCACGTATAGTGAGGTAAAGGTAAAGGGACCCCTGACCGTCAGGTCCAGTTGCGGACGACTCTGGGGTTGTGGCTCTCATCTTGCTTTACTGGCCGAGGGAGCCGGCGTACAGCTTCTGGGTCACGTGGCCAGCATGACTAAGCTGCTGCTAGCGAACAAGAGCAGCGCACGGAAACGCCATTTACCTTTCCGCCAGAGTGGTACCTATTCATCTACTTGCACTTTGTGCCTTCGAACTGCTAGGTTGTCAGGTGCAGGGACCAAGCAACGGGAGCTCACCCCACTGCGGGGATTTGAACAGCCGACCTTCCGATCTGCAAGCCCTAGGCTCTGTGGTTTAACCCACAGCACCACCTGTGCTGAAAATGCCAATATATTTCACATCTGGCAACCAAAGCATCCCTTTTGTTTCAGATAGCACATGGGTGGATGAGTCTAAAAAGGTTGGGACACAAATTTTCATCACCCTCTGCAGCTATGGTGGCTCAGTTACCAGAAGTCATGTATTTAGTGTTCAGTCTGGAAGTGTATGCTCAATTCTGACCAAGTTAAACCTCCTAGAGAAAAATATAGATCAGCTGTTTTAACATTCTATGCCCTTTCAAATGTATCTGTGGGAGGGGCGTTCTTGGTTCCTTTTGCTTTTGTTTTATTATGTATTCTGCGTTTTCATTTTTATGTTGTGAACCACCCTGTGATTTTCGGATGAAGGGTGGTATGCAAATTTAATAAATAGTGTGTTGTGCTGCTTACTGTCTAATGAACAAAAGTAATGTGAGACCTGTTCTTGTTGCATCTCTTGGGAGTGCAGGGTGTCAGCCAGAGGGTGCATGCAGCAGTGGTGTCAGAAGCGGTGTAAAAAGAGAAATGAGATACACGTGGTGAGTGGTTGCTAAGGAACTCCAACCACAGGCTGGAACTCAGTCAGGAACAGGGAGTTCCCTTTGGTCCTAGGTTAAGCTGTTTCTCTTGCCGCCAGAAAAAAACTGCAGGGGGATGGAAGAGATGAGGTTGTGGGAATGTTGTTGTTGTTGCTGTTATTTAGTTGTTTAGTCGTGTCTGACTCTTTGTGACCCCATTGACCAGAGCACGCCAGGCACTCCTGTCCTCCACTGCCTCCCGCAGTTTGGTCAAACTCATGCTGGTAGCTTCGAGAACACT
This sequence comes from Podarcis erhardii, assembly GCF_964252035.2. NCBI lineage: Eukaryota > Metazoa > Chordata > Lepidosauria > Squamata > Lacertidae > Podarcis > Podarcis erhardii. Next base: position 31,312,145 of record NC_138505.1, on the reverse strand, counting down.
GTCCCACCATCTCGTCCTCTGTTGTCCCCTTCTCCTTGTGCCCTCCATCTTTCCCAACATCAGGTTTTTTTTTCCAGGGAGTCTTCTCTTCTCATGAGGTAGTCAAAGTGAAATCCTCAGCAGGCCCCACTCACTGAAATTGGCACTGCCCAGATATGAAATATGGGTTGTGAATCAGCTTTTTAGATGTGCAGAAGACATTTAGAGAACTGAACCATTTCCTTCACATTATTGCTGGAGTAGATATACACGTTATCTTGCCCATCTCTGCTTCTGAAATACTGTGTGTGTGTGTGTGTGTGTGTGTGTGTAATTGTTAAAAATATACTTAATTGTATTCAGAATTGCAGAACCTTAATAAAGATGCTTTTGAAAATATAGTTTCGGTGATAAGATATATCCAAGGTTTCTAGTTTTTATGTATTATTTGTTGCTTTCTCCCCAGAAAGGCGCTTTTAAAGTGGCTTAGAATGTTGTTTCGTAGTCCTAAACATCTGGAGGGCACCAGATTAGAGAAGGCTACCCTGTTAAGCATTGTTATTGCCCTGTTGGAATCGGAAAGGAAATCCTTTCCAGTGTATTCCTTTTAGTTTAAAAAAAACAAAATTGCAGCACTTTTAGTAAGACAAAATTATATTTTCTTCTTTAGAATCTTCTCAGGGCTCATGGCAGCCCACTAGAGAAATCTCTGAACTTTCATGATGTTTAGCAGTGTAATGCCCAAGAGGCCAAGTTTTCAAGTTTTACAGGCAACAATATTAGATTGCTGTTGTTGTTTTTAGAAAAGCTCTGGAGAATAAGATGACCTCTCTGCATTACAGATTTAGGGAAGGGCCGTGGCTCAGTGGTAGAACATCTGCTCTGCATGCAGAAGGTTTCAGGTTCAATCCGCAGCATCTCCAGGTTAGGATGATGCAGGGGAGGAGGAAGTTAGCGAGACCCCGTGCTGCTGGAACAACTGCATCAGCGAGATGGATGGAGGAGGAAGAGGGTTACAGGCATTGCTATATTTCCAGAAAAAGAGGTGCCGGGACTCACCATGAACTCAACTTGTTGTCAGGCTTCGGGGAATTACCGTATTTTTCGCTCTATAAGACACACTTTTCCCCTCCTAAAAAGTAAGGGGAAATGTGTGTGTGCGTCTTATGGAGCGAATGCAGGCTGCACAGCTTTCGCTGAAGCCAAGAGAGCGAGAGGGGTCGGTGCGCACCGATCCCTCTTGCTCTCCTGGCTTCGCTTCACTGGAGAGGCGCTGCGCAGCTTTCCCTCTCTGCGCAGCGCCCCTTCAACGAAGTGGGAGGAGAAACGGAGCCGCTTCTGTTTCTCCTCCCGCTTTGATGGAGAGGTGCTGAGCAGAGAGGGAGAGAATATTTGTTTTCTTGTTCCCCTCCTCTAAAACTAGGTGCGTCTTATGGTCGGGTGCGTCTTATAGAGCGAAAAATATGGTAGATCCCTCCCACAGTGGCAGCCAAGAATAAGAGAAACGATCAATGTTCTTATCACCCAATTTATTCAATAATTCACAGGCAAAGGAATGTTGCCTTCCCTAATAATGGCATTGCTCAAAGTAAAGTCCCACCCCTTTTGTCTCCCCTATTCTACGTCACTCCTGCGTCGACTAATATGAGCTTTCTGCCTCTGAGCTCTATGTTTTACTACCTTCAATGCCCGCCTGGTCCTGGGAGAGGGAGGCAGGTCAGGAATGCTTTCCAAGGTCACTGAGTCTGTCAGCTGCCTCTCCCCTCATGCTTTTTCTTTTTCCTGCTGTTCCTCTTCCAATATTTCCCAGCTGCTCCCCTCTGCAGCCTCTGAACTATGCCCTTCTGCAAACCACTGTTCTAAATCTATACTGTCTTCCTGTTCTTTGGAAGGTTCAGGAGAAGTGGGGGCTGTGGTCCCCCCCATTCCTCCTCAGTCCAGCCCCTGACACTTGTTCTCTTAGAATGACAATGGTGCCCACCTGAAAAAAAAGCCCAGATTATAGGCAGGACCAGCCCAATACTTTTTGGCTCATGCAACACGTTGGCGATTAATATACACAGAACAATAATTATACATACTTTATCAACCTTCTGAGAAAAATACAAAAAGGTAAGTTTGGTGATATTCACAATACTGAGAGATGCTAGTAGAGTTGTAGATAGATGTTAATAAAGTTTTAGACAATGAAGTTGTAGACGACAGGGTGTTGGCGTTTTGCACCTGTTTCGCCCTGTTCGAATCTGCATATAAATACACTCTTTCATTACTATAATTACTCAACAAAATATCACCGAACTTACCTTTTGTTGGTATCTTCATGAACTTATCTAATCGACTGAGTTAAGCATTTGAAAAAATCGATTGAAACCAGACATTATAAGTTCATTTTAGGCTGGGTAGTTCGCAAGTCTTTGTGGCTTTGTTTAATGTTTTGTATTTTTCTCAAAAGGTTGATAAAGTATGTATAATTATTGTTCTGTGTATATTAATCACCAATGTGTTGCATGAGTCACACTACTAATATCAGCAGCACAGGTTGCATTTTTCTAGCAAGACTTTTTGGCACCTGAGGCAAACCCCAAAATGGCACCTCCCTCCCCACCAGGAGAGAAGGGGTGAGTGAAGATCTACATAAGGGACAAGTGGGGGAGAAATATCAACCATCAGGTTCTGCTGCCCCTAGGGATTCTGCCGCCTAAGGCAGTCACCTGGTGTCATGGGTGGGCCGGCCCTCATTATAGGTAAGCGGGTGTTAAGGAGGAGTCAGGACCTTCCCTGCCTCAGATGAACATCTGCAGGAAAGAAGAACATGGGCTGATGAGTGAGTTTTAATTCTGATTGTATTTGAGTTGTGTATTTTGAGTCACTGAATTTCACAGTTAGTTACCATATTTTTTGCTCTATAAGACGCACCAGACCACAAGATGCACTTAGTTTTTGGAGGAGGAAAACAAGAAAAAAAATATTCTGAATCTCAGAAGCCAGAACAGCAAGAGGGATCGCTGCGCAGTGAAAGCAGCAATCGCTCTTGCGGTTCTGGCTTCTGGGATAGCTGCGCAGCCTGCATTCGCTCCATAAGACGCACACACATTTCCCCTTACTTTTTAGGAGGGAAAAAGTGAGTCTTATAGAGCAAAAAATACGGTAGTTATTTTGTTTTTACATTTATATCCCACCATGCCAAGGAGCTCAACGTAGTACACATAGTTCCCCATACTATCCCCACTCCAACCCTGTGAGGTTGGTTAGGCTGAGAGCGAGTGACTGGCCCAAGGCCACCCAGCAAGCTGCATGGCTGAGTGGGGGTTTGTATCCTGATCTCCCAGGTCCTAGTCCAATATTCCAAGCACCACACCACACCAGCTTTCGACATTCTAAGTCCAATGGACCACAAAGCTTGGTGGAATCTCCTTATTTACCACATTTGGATTTGATTTAATGGCCACCTCTCTCCTATGCATTTTCTGTTTTGCTTGCCGTGAGCAAGACTGCACATCCCTTCCACAGAGAGCCCTCTCTTTGAATTGAGTTTTTGCAACAATGCAAGAAAGGGAGTTAGTGTGTTAGATGGCGTTGATGACAGATGCTATTATTTATAAAAATATGATGTGTGAAAAGAGTGAGAGAGAGACAGAAACAGAAATAAATGGAGTTGAACAAGGGACTGTGGCTCAATGCTTGAGTGCATCTTCTGCTCTAATTCAAATATACAGCACCATTGAGCCTATTACCTTTTCTCTAACTTAGAGGGTCAGTGGCAGACTCACCCCTCAAAAAAACACCAAATATATTTCTTTTGGCAGCACAAATCATCTTGCAAAGGTGCAGGTGTGATATTTTGGTGCTTATTTTATTTATCTATAAAATATTTATATGCCTCTATATACTCTGATGAGATGAGTCATCCGTTCAAAACAAGTAAATGTCAGATTGATATTGCCTTGATAAAAGTCTGTAAACAAGCATACGTTTGTAAGTGTCTCTCAGTCCTTTTGTTCGAGCAAAGTGATTAATAAAAATACTAAAGTGGCTTACAACAATGATATTGTATACAACGAAAACCATGTGAAAAAAATTAAAACTGGAGATCATAAACTGTCACAGAAAGACATTTTCTTGATCGCCTGCATGAGTTTGGTGGCATAAAAAAGTTTTCAGCAGGCGCTTAAAGGTGAAAACAGAGAATTTGACGGGATGTGGCTGTTGATGTCAAATGGGCTTCACCATTTTGGAGGGTGGCTGGCAATGCTCCTGCAGGTGATCGAGCTGGGATATAAGGGTTCAGGTGATCTTTAAGGTACTATGGTTACCAAAGGATAGGTAGGGCAAGAGCATGGATCACTTTAAAAGTGATGATAAGGGTTTTCTCATGCAGAAAGTTCTGTTGGGGAAGGGATTTAGCTGAGGGGGAGATCACCTGCCTTGCATGCAGAAGGTCTCAGGATCAGTGGCAAGCATCTTCAGGCAGGCCTGGGATTGCGCTCTCTGTGAAATCCTGGAGAGCCACTGTCAGTGTGTCTTCACCCTTTTCAAGCCGAGGACCCATTTTTAACCCAAACATACAATTGCGGAGCCTTTTCTTTCAGACCCTCCAACCGTCCCTATATTCCAGGGCAGCCCTGGATTTCTGACTTGATCCCAGAAATAAGGTGTCCCTATTTTTGTTGGAGAAATGTTGGATGGTATGGAGTCATGTGACCGCCCCCCCCGGGCCAAGTTACAGGAAACCAGGCAGAGGGCCTCCTCGGTAGTGGCACCCGCCCTGTGGAACGCCCTCCCACCAGATGTCAAAGAGAAAAACAACTACCAGACTTTTAGAAGACATCCCTGTTTAGGGAAGCTTTTAACGTTTAATAGACTACAGTAGTACCTTGGGTTACAGATGCCTCAGGTTAGAGACGCTTCAGGTTACAGACTCCACTAACCCAGAACTAGTACCTTGGTTAAGAACTTTGCTTCAGGATGAGAACAGAAATCACATGGCGGCAGCGCGGCGGTAGCAGGAGGCCCCATTAGCTAAAGTGGTACCTCAGGTTAAGAACAGTGTCAGGTTAAGAATGGACCTCCAGAACAAATTAAGTTCTTAACCTAAAGTACCACTGTATTGTATTTTAATATTCTGTTGGAAGCCGCCCAGAATGGCTGGGGAAACCCAGCCAGATAGGCGGGGTATAAGTAAATTGTTGTTGTTGTTGTTGTTGTTGTTGTTGTTACTGCTGGACCAGGTGGACCATTATTCTGTTCCGGTGTGAGGTGGCTTCCTTGCTTCCTACATTTCCCAACTCTGCTCCACCTGATGTCTGGCAAAATGTTCCTTCTTGCCAACTAAACACGTCCTCCTTCCTCGTAATCAGCTTGCTTACGGTGAGAATGAAGGGCACTCTAGCTGTAGCCCGGTGTTTCTGTGTCGCTCTTGTGAGGAATCAATCTCCTGCGCTCAATAGGTTGCCAGAAATAGATACAGTGCAGGGAGTTAGAGCAGCTGTGGGCTTATTTTTCTTCCACAAAGATATCGTTTCCTTTAACCTGGGCATGTCTTTAGTTGTGAATAATGAAGGGTTGGATAGCAGGGGGTTGTTTTGTTTTTGCTAAGGTGCTGGAGGCAAATTTAACGCAAAAGGCATCAGGACACGCCTGTGGTGTGTTTGGGTCAAAGTGAGAATCTTCATTTCTTTTGCTGCTGTTTCACACAAATACCTGGCTGTTCTTTATTCAGCAGCAATACAGAAAAGTCTCTTGGCAATACTCGTACAGTTGTGTCTGTGATTTTGGGTGGCAAAGTGGACAGGAAGACATTTTTCCTCCTCGTAATTCAAGGACCTGGAACCAACTGAATGCTGGATAATTCAGGACAGACGAAATGAAGGCATTCTTCACACAGCACAACTATGACATTTGCTCCCACAAGATGTAGAGATAGCCACTGGTTGCATGACTTTAAAAGAGAATTAGATGAATTAATGTAGGATAATGCTCAGTGGCTAATAGTCACAATGGCTATGCTTTCCCTCCACTATCAGAGGGAAAGTATGTCCTGAGTAGCTGTTAGGAATCACAGGTGGGCAGAATTCATCTGCAGGTCAGTTCTGTGTCTACCAGCTCCATCTGGTTTGCTGGATAAGCCCCTACCTGTCCACACACTGTCTTGCCACAGTGGTACAATTCAGCATTTTGGTGCTGACCTTTAAAGCCCTAAACAGCCTCAGCCCAGTATACCTGAAGGAGCGTCTCCACCCTCATTGTTCAGCTCAGAAACTGAGGTCCACCTCTGGGGGCCTTTTGGGGGTTCCCTCACTGTGAGAAGCGAAGTTACAGGGAACCAGGCAGAGGGCCTTCTCGGTAGTGGCGCCCGCCCTGTGGAACACCCTCCCACCAGATGTCAAGGAGATAAAGAACCACACAACTTTTAGAAGATACAGTGGTACCTCAGGTTAAGAACTTAATTCGTTCTGGGGGTCCGTTCTTAACCTGAAACTGTTCTTAACCTGGAGCACCACTTTAGCTAATCGTGCAACGCTGCTGCATGATTTCTGTTCTCATCCTGAAGCAAAGTTCTTAACCTGAAGTACTATTTCTGGGTTAGCGGAGTCTGTAACCTGAAGCCTCTGTAACCTGAGGTACCACTATATCTGAAGGCAGCCCTGTTTAGGGAAGCTGTTAATGTCTGACGTTTTATGGACGCAGGTGGCACTGTGGTGTAAACCACTGAGCCTAGGGCCTGCCGATTGGAAAGTTGGCAGTTCGAATCCCCATGATGGGGTGAGCTCCCATTGCTCGGTCCCTGCTCCTGCCAACCTAGCAGTTCAAAAGCACGTCAAAGTGCAAGTAGATAAATAGGTACCGCTCCAACGGGAAGGTAAACGGAGTTTCCGTGCACTGCTCTGGTTTCGCCAGAAGTGGCTTAATCATGCTGGCCACATGACCCGGAAAAACTCTCTGCAGACAAACGTCAGCTCCCTCGGCCAGTAAAGCGAGATGAGCACCGCAACCCCAGGGTCATTTGTGACTGCACTTAACTGCCAGGGGTCCTTTACCTTTTTATATGTGTGTTGGAAGCTGCCCAGAGTGGCCAGGGCAACCCAGGAAAATTTTTTTTGGGGGGGTGTATAAATAATATTATCATAGATTACAACGATTTAAGACAGTATGTTATAACCCCATACTTACCCCAGCTCAGTCCCCGACAAAGAGGAAAGCAGACAGCATATCTGCTAAATAAGTCTTCTGGGAAAACAACTTTGTCAGTGGCTAAATTCCTTTTCCTGGCGCTCAAGTGTCGGAAACGTATAACTGAATGCTTTGATGTGGGTTATCTGTGAGAGGTTTAGTACTGTGGCCCTACCTTATTTATGTACCCCTATGCTGTTTTAGTTTATAATTCTGTATTGTGTTTTATTTCTGACTATCGGTCGAATAAAGGAAATTGATTGATATTATCATAGAATTGTAGAGCTGGAAGGGAACCCAAGGGATCATCTAGTCCAACCCACTGCAGTGTTTTGGTCCTGCTTGCGGGCTTCTCACAGGCATCTGGTTGCCCACTCTGAGAACAGCATGCCAGACTATACAGCCTTTGGCCTGTTCCACCAGGGCTCTTATGTTTGTGTGTGTGAGGGGAGAGACTCCATCAGGCAAGGCCTCCTTCCACCTGCCGTGCCCCACCCTCTAGTCTCTGCTTCTCAATTTGTATTGTATTATTTTGTTTACTGTGGCTTGCCGTTGTTTTATTGATTATAGTTTAGAAATTATTTATTGTAACTGTTGAGTAGATTTCTGTTTAACTTTTATATGTTCTTATTATTCAATAATATTCTAATGATTGCTGAATGTTACTTTTTGATGTAGGCTGCCTATTTTAAAGTTATGTTTTATCATCACATTTTTGTATTGCGTTAGATTGCTATAAGATGTACATTTTTTGTTTCTTCAGCTTGTAAACCGCCTTGAGTATTGTAAGATAGAAAGACGGTATACAAATTAAAAATGATGATGATTGTTAAGTTGTGGGTGAACATATCAGACGGCACAGCGATTCTTCAAAGAGCTCTTGTTTATTCACAGGCCAGAACAGAACTGAACTGAAGGGTTTAGTCAGCCTGCTTATATAGAGCTTCAGTACAATGTAACTGTAACAATTTTCTAAAACTATCCAATCACTGAACGTCACTTTCAATCCCTTATTTGCATAAATATCTACAGTATCCCCCTGCTGGCCGAGGGTGAGAACTTCAGTACATAACACCCCTCCCCACCGAGATAGTTAGTTACAATCGTAATGGTGATGATGATGATGAGTGAAAGAGAAAGAGAGAGAGAGAGAGAGAGAGAGAGAGAGAGAGAGAGAGAGAGAGAGATATGCTGGAGGAGTTTTAAACGGGGGCTACCAGCAGTCAAGCTCTGCCCCCTTTACCTCCATCATCGCCATTGCTCTTTCACACAGCAACCCTCTCAGACCCAGGGAAGGCCATAATTCATTGCTCAAACACCTGCTTTGCATGCAGAAGGTTTCCGGTCCAATCCCTGGCCTCTCCAGATAGAGTTGAAAACACCCCCTGTCTCAGTATTGTCTACACTGACTGACTTTGGGATTTCCGGCAGGAGTCAATCCCAGGCCAGAGATGCTGGGGACTGAGCCTTGGGCCTTCCTTCTGCATGCCAAGCAGGTGCTCCACAGCCCTGAGCTTACAGCCCTTTGAGGTAAATGTTCGAAGCAGAAAACAGTGAGAAGACATTCTTCCTGCCGAAAGCTTTGCAGCCTGGGAATATCTAGACGCAGACGGGGTGAATGCGGGTTTGCACTTCCCACGGCTCAGCTCAGCTCCCCGCCCCCGTTGGTGCTTGACAGATGTAATGTAAGGATATGACTATTTCTCTGCCACTTTTCCAGCTCCAGTATCAACACTAAGGAATTAAAGGTGACAGGCGGAATTGGAAATATTCAAATAGAGTGGCACGTTTTTATTTTATTTTCCTGCAGTTCGTCTCTCTTTCTCTCTATCTGGTATTATATAATGATGGTATAATGATGGAATTGATTTGTTTCTTGATCTCACCCATTGGTTCTGCCTAAATAACTTCTTCGCTCTCCTGTCTTTTCTTAAATTGCACCTGAGGGAATTTAAGCCGGGGTGGGTGTGTGGGTGTGTCTGTGTGTCAGGAAACCAAAGGTGGGATGCAAAGACATTTGCTTCCCTTCCAAAAGGAGTTAAGGCATGGGTAGGCAAACTAAGGCCCTGGGGGCCGGATCCGGCCCAATCGCCTTCTAAATGAGGCCCGCGGACGGTCCAGGAATCAGCGTGTTCTTACATGAGTAGAATGTGTCCTTTTATTTTAAATGCATATCTGGGTTATTTGTGGGGCATAGGAATTCATTCATTCCCCCCCCCCCATATAGTCCGGCCCCCCACAAGGTCTGAGGGACAGTGGACCGGCCCCCTGCTGAACAAGTTTGCTGACCCCTGAAAGGGTTCACAACAGCACAGGCAAGAGGGGCCTTCTTGTGGATTTCATCTCCTCCCCCTCCCGGTCATTCTTCCCTGTTCTCAGCTCTGAAATCCCACTGGGTTTGCCAGCTCAGCAGAGCTCCAACTCTTGAATATATAAACCACCAGGTGTGATGGAACTGAATATTTTAAGCCGGGCAGAAAAAAAGAAGCAAGTGAGCAAGCAAGCAAGCAAGCAAGGGAGAGAGAGAGAGATGATTGTGTCTCACGCATCTGTTAACCTGTGCGTTTGTGTGTGTGTGTATATATGCACAAGGTTGCACATTCAGCACACAAAACCCTGTTGCATTTTTTTTTTTTTTTGCACTGATTTGCTATTATATATTGCGGTGTTTATATGTTGCGCTTTAGGGGAAAAAATGGTTCTCAGAGCAGCTAACAAGAAAAAAATCTGTATTGAGTAGGTCTCTGCCATCAGACTCGCAAACTTAAAAAGATACAACACACAAGTAACAACAACAATTATTTATTATTTGTACCCCATCTGGTTGGGTTTCACCAGCCACTCTGGGAGGCTCCCAACAGAATATTAAAAACACAATAAAACATCAAACATTTAAAACTTCCCTAAACGGGACTGCCTTTAGCTGTCTTCTAAAAGTTGTGTAGTTCTTTATCTCTTTAACATCTGGTGGGAGGGTGTTCCACAGGGCGGGTGCCACTGCTGAGAAGGCCCTCTGCCTGGCTCCCTGTGACTTCGCTTCTCGCAGTCAGGGAACCACCAGAAGGCCCTCAGAGCGGGACCTCAGTGTCTGGGCTGAATGATGGGGGTAAAGACGCTCCTTCAGGTGTACAAAGAAGAGGAAGGGGGAAAGCGAGCTTAAGCACAAGTTTGCGGTTTCAGCTGACTTCAGTGGTGGTTCTGGCTGCCTCGTCCTTGATGAAGGGCAGTCCCTTTCTTGAAAGGCTCTTCCACATAAACACACACACACACACACACACACACACACACGGTCAGATATCCAGGAGAAAAGCTGACATTGTCCAGGACAGGAGGAGAGGGCAGCTCCTGCCACAAAGTTCTTCTCTCTGGCTTATTGCAGGGTGTGCGCCCAAACCACTAACCTCTGCAGCCTGTTGGGCATCTGTGTGTGTTCCTGTGCTATGGTTGAAGAATACAGTAGTACCTCGGGTTACATACACTTCAGGTTACATACGCTTCAGGTTACAGACTCCGCTAACGCAGAAATAGTACCTCGGCTTAAGAACTTTGCTTCAGGATGAGAACAGAAATTGTGCTCTGGCGGTGCAGCGGCAGCAGGAGGCCCCATTACCTAAAGTGGTGCTTCAGGTTAAGAACAGTTTCAGGTTAAGAACGGACCTCCGGAACGAATTAAGTACTTAACCTGAGGTACCACTGTATGCAAAAGTCTCCCTTGGACCATTTCTCCAGATTTGTTTACTAGAGTGATGAGCATTCATCCTGATTTACTGTATTTTTTGCTCTATAAGACTCACTTTTTCTCTCCTAAAAAGTAAGGGGAAATGTGTGCGCGTCTTATGGAGCGAATGCAGGCTGCGCAGCTATCCCAGAAGCCAGAACAGCAAGAGGGATTGCTGCTTTCACTGTGCAACGATCCCTCTTGCTATTCTGGCTCCTGAGATTCAGAATATTTTTTTTCTTGCTTTCCTCCTCCAAAAACTAGGTGCGTCTTGTGGTCTGGTGTGTCTTATAGAGCGAAAAATACGGTTGCTCACTGGTTATGCATCTTCTCATTAAGCATCCCATGCTTTGCAATGTCCCCCCTCCCCCCCATTTGCAAAAAGTCAGAGGTTTTTTTCCTTTAAAAAAGAAGAAGTGGATTTGTTATGGCAGAGTGCTCTAACCCACTTGAAGTGTGCAAGCCTACCTTTCCAGCATGCTGTTGAACCCGTCCCGCAAAATGACGAGGGTCTGAAGGTGGCCCAAGTCCAACTGTCCCGTTTGCGAAGCTGACCTCATCAATTCGGGTGAGATTGATTCATTTTTGGTTGGAGCCCAGTAATAGGAATGAGGACGGGGTAGTTTAATACAGTCGGCCGGTATGACGAATCCGTTAGAAAAAGAATTCAGACTGCAGAATGGCTGAGCCTTCGTGGCTGATTGATGATAGCGGTAACCAAATGACTTATCACCCTTACTGGTAGCTTCCTCCACGCTACTAGAGGGAAGAGATGTCCTGCCTTGTGCAATAGATTTACTTTGGACTGCACAACGTTGTTCTCCCTTGCCTATCAGAAAAGCGAAAGAGAAATGAGGTCAAATTGGATGGTTCCCTGCATTTCTTCACAAAGGCGCTGCCCAGGGGTATGTGGATGAAGGCTTGTTTTTTGGTTTGTTCCTCCGTGCTTATCGGGGAATGTAGAAGCTAATCTCCTAACGACCTCGGCCACCGAGTCTGTTTTGATAAATCAGCCAGAACAGAAGCAGAGTTAATAAATAGGGATGGTGGCACCTCTGTTCCAGACATCAGCGACACACTCGATGACTGAGCTGACGAATGGCACATAATGGAGCCATTAAGGACTGTGCTGAGCAATGGTGCAGAACCACATCGTTGTAGGACAGTATAAGTCAGAGCTGCAACAAAATGTTGCAGTATGAAGTGCTGTTGTTGAGGACTCTGGCTACTACATCCTTCCTCCTAGTCTCTCCTCCAAAACAAAATAATCAGTCAGCGTTCTATGGTCCCCAAGCATCCTCAGTCCTCATTGGGTTGGTTTCATTCTACCTTGAGTTATTTTCCTTATAGGTACTTTTTGTGGCTCTGTAAAACCTTGGGGTTTCCCAAATTCCCTATTTTGCATAGGTGGTACCACATGAGCGATCACTTCTTCTACCTAGGCAGTTATCTTTCCACAAGGGTCAACACTGATGCCGAAATACAGCATTGCCTGAGCTCTGCAAGTGCGGCTTTCTCCCGATTGAAGTGCAGAGTGTTTGAGGACATTCGCAGGGAAACCAAAATGCTTGTTTACAAAGCTATTGTACTACCAACCTTACTGTATGAAACATGGACCACTTACAAACATGGACCACTTACAAACGCCATCTCCAACTTTTCAAAAGATTCCATTGACGGTGTCTCCGAAAAATCTTACACATCACTTGGGAAGGCAGGCGAACTAATCTCAGTGTACTGGATGAAGCAAAGATCACCAGTGGACTGGTCATGTTGTGCGGTTGCCTGATCATCTTCCAAAGCAACTTCTCTATTCCAAACTTAAAAATGGAAAGCACAATGCTGGTGGTCAACAAAAGAGGTTTAAAGACTGTCTCAAGGCAAATCTTAAAAAATGTAGTATAAACACCGACAACTGGGAAACACTGGCCTGCGAGCGCTCCAGTTGGAGAACAGCCTTTACCAAAGGTGTCATGGACTTTGAAGACACTCAAACTCAGAACACAAGGGAGAAACGTGCTAAGAGGAAGGCACGCTTGGCAAATCGACACCGTGATCAACTCCGGCCCGGAAACCAATGTCCCCACTGTGGAAGGATGTGTGGATCCAGAATTGGCCTCCAAAGTCAATAACGGACTCACTGTTAAGATTATGTTCATGGAAGACAATCTTACTTGGCTACGAGTGATCGCCAAAGAAGAAGACGACCACATGAGCAATAGCACTCAGTTCTGGAAGGTATGCAGCTGATAATATCTGAGCTGTCCTGTGGGAGTGCATTGGAGTGTATGTATTTATTGATTGTTTACATAAAATATGTTGGAAGTGCAACAGCAGGGATCATTCAGTTTGTAACTTAAGTTTTAATTCTATTTTGAATAGGGTGTGGTGGAGGAGGTGTTGCTTAGAAACCAGGCTGGGTGCTCTGGTGTTTACCGGCATAGCGCTTGCTCTGATTGACTATGTAGTTGTGAGGCAGTTTTCCCTTTGTATGTTTAGTTGAATGTCTTTCTGCTGTATGCATACAAAGCTTGAAGTAACGAAGGCAAAAGCTCTCAAATTATACACTGGGTTTTCTTTTCAGATTTGCTTGCTCTGGACTCCATGTCTGTTATTTAAATGATTTTGCTAATAATAATAATAATATTGTATTGTGCTGTTTGGGCGGGACGCAGGTGGCACTGTGGGTTAAACCACAGAGCTTAGGGCTTGCCGATCAGAAGGCCGGTGGTTCGAATCCCTGTGATGGGGTGAGCTCCTGTTGCTCGGTCCCTGTTCCTGCCAATCTAGCAGTTTGAAAGCATGTCAAAGTGCAAGTAGATAAATAGGTACCGCTCCTGCGGGAAGGTAAACGGCATTTCTGTGAGCTGCTCTGGTTCGCCAGAAGCGGCTTAGTCATGCTGGCCACATGACCCGGAAGCTGTACGCCGGCACCCTCGGCCAATAAAGCAAGATGAGTGCCGCAACCCCAGAGTCGGCCACAACTGGACCTAATGTTCAGGGGTCCCTTTACCTTTACCTATATCGTGCTGTTCATCCCCTCGGGATCCTCATGGTGGCAAAGAACAATCTGAAACCACATCATAAAACAATTTTTACAAGCATTTGCTCCCAGACTGCTGTGCTACACTCCACAAGAAGAGATCCCATTTTCAAGTGGTCCTGGAGGAGGTTAAAAATACAGAGCAATTGTCTGCCATCTTACAGAGTTTGGAAACTCTCCCATATAGAGCACAGATTTTCAGCTTGCCTGGAGAATTGGGGCACCTCTAGATGACCTGTTCACTGAGCATTCATCCTGATTTGTTTGCACACGACTTGCGTGGAAGTTATGCTAAATCTCGTTTTTGTTGGTCATCTGTTCTGATTTCTGTGTGTGGAGTGAGCAAAAATCACCCCACATTAATCTTTATTTGTTTGCAGATTGTGTGTTTTCTTGCTTGTCATTTGTTCATCCCACAACTGACCCAGGCTCACGTGGCAAGGCTGGGCATTTGAACCTAACACTTTAAGCATTATACCACGCTGTCTCGCTAAAATTAAACTTCCTCTCCCCTAGCAAAAGGTAAAGGTAAAGGACCCTTGGACAGTTAAGTCCAGTCAAAGGTGACTATGGGGTTGCAGCACTCATCTCGCTTTCAGGCTGAGGGAGCTAGTGTTTGACCACAGACAGCTTTCTGGGTTGTGTGGCCAGCATGACTAAATGCTTCTGGCACAACGGAACACTGTGACGGAAACCAGAGCACATGGAAACGCTGTTTACCTTCCTGCCACAGCGGTACCTATTTATCTACTTACACTTTTTGGCGTGCTTTCGAACTGCTAGGTTGGCAGGAGCTGAGACAGAGCAATGGGAGCTCATTCCCTCACGGGAATTTGAACCACTGACCTTCTGTGGCTCAGTGGTTTAGAGCACAGCGCCACGCACTCCTCCGATTAGGAAAGGAGCCCACCATGGCTGCTTTGAAGTGAGTGTCTAGGAGCCAAGAGATGAAACCCTAGATTTCCCTTGTCATGTCTGTTTTGAGTTTACTTGCCTGCTTGCAGATAAAAGAAGTATGGAATTACAAAATACACATGATGGAACATTTCCCCTATTGCACGATAACAAGTGATTGCTAGTCCAAGTATATGTATAGTGTATGGCAGGAAGGGAACCCACCCCCACCTTCCTCTCGTGGTTTCTCACCTCTAAATTATTCTTGTAGAGCTGGATCTGCTGGCATGTGTGTTGGAATGCGAATCTGCTCAGGGGTCTAGAAGCACACAAAGCACGCATGAATCTACTTGTGGAGGAAGTGTGACTGCAAAAGGATTGCAGCCTCGAGGCAATTTTTGTAGCAAATGCAGATTGGAAACTGACTCTCACTTTCTCCTTGCAGAGGCAGCATCTGGTGGAGAACTTGGAAGGCATTAAGAGCTGTGTGTATTGTGTACATGATTGTGCATTTGGGTTGGGTAACTTCACCGGCTGCTACATTACCTATTAAGAGCAATAAAAGAGAAACCAATGTTGCAGCGTGGAGCACCTTCCAGGGGCTGCGTGCCAGTGGTGGGCAGTGCCAAAGGCAAAAGTGGGTGGAACAATGAATGTAGATTTGTCTTTGTCCAGTAGGCTAGTGTCTACACATATGCACCTATACAAGGACACATTCCAGCCAGGAAAAACACTTTGGGCCAGGGAGGAATGTCTAGCCTGGGGAAAACTCTGGGGGCCAGATAGAGAGGCAGGGAGGGCCACATTCTGGCCCCAGGACCTGCAGTTCCCCCTTCTGAGGTAGGTGGAGCTTTGCACTATTTCACTCCCTGTTTGGAAGCAATTACCCGTTTCTTGCTTCCGTCTAGCATCTTACAGTTTTGCAACTTAGGCATGTCTACAAGACGGCTCTGAATGGTAAATTAGCTTAACCTGATACCTCTGTGATTGAGTTGGCCTTCTGGGGCTTATAGATAAAACAATTGATATCTAGACTGTTTAAAGTTCAAACACATCTGCGCTCTTGGCTCAGTAGAGCCGTCTCTGGCTGCAGAATTCTGCAGGAGCAGCAGCTAACAGATTTGCAGCGCGGCTGCCAGGATTGGAGAATCCCAGTGGCTTGGCAACACAGTTTGGGCATTAGTCCGAGGGACAGAGATCACTTAAAATACAATATTAAGACAATGAAAGAGGTGAGAGGAAAATGCTTCCCAAGGTCACAAGCATTTAGTTAGACAGGAGAATCCTAACATGCAAGAATAAGTTACTGTATTTTTTGCTCTATAAGACTCACTTTTTCCCTCCTAAAAAGTAAGGGGAAATGTGTGTGCGTCTTATGGAGCAAATGCCGGCTGCGCAGCTATCCCAGAAGCCAGAACAGCAAGAGGGATTGCTGCTTTCACTGCACAGCGATCCCTCTTGCTGCTCTGGCTTCTGAGATTCAGAATATTTTTATTCTTGTTTTCCTCCTCCAAAAACTAGGTGCGTCTTGTGGTCTGGTGCGTCTTATAGAGCGAAAAATACGGTAATAAGCCTGGGTTGGGAGTGGAACTCTATTTTGCTATTACAGTGGTACCTCAGGTTACATACGCTTCAGGTTACATATGCTTCAGGTTACAGACTCCACTAACCCAGAAATAGTACCTTGGGTTAAGAACTTTGCTTCAGGATGAGAACAGAAATCGTGCTCCGGCGGCACGGCGGCAGCAGCAGGAGGCCCCATTCGCTAAAGTGGTGCTTCAGGTTAAGAACAGTTTCATGTTAAGAACGGACCTCCGTGTGCATGCACACGAAAGCTCATACCAAGAACTGACTTAGTTGGTCTTTAAGGTGCTACTGGAAGGAATTTGTTTTGTTTTGACTGAGGTACAACTGTATTACATTTTTAGGTTAATAATGTCTAGGAGAGGTGTAATTTCAATGTGTTAAGGGTTGCACAGGTGGTAGTAAAAGCCCTAGTTGAAGCCTAGGGGAACTGTGGCCTTTCAGATTTTGCTGCACTACAAGCTCTATCACCCTTGTCCATTGGCCAAGCTGGCTGAGGCTCTTGGGAGGGGTGCCACACCTGGAGCACCACAGCCCCCCCTTCCCTTCCCTGTATTATGGAGAGGCAGGGATGATCTGAAGAACCAGCCCCGCTGCTGTGTTTGGGAGAACAAGGTTCAGCTAGCAAGCCCATTACAGCTGCATGCAATTGATGCTGTTTGGCAGACGGTTTCTTTTGAAGATGTGAGACCGCGGGAAAGCCTGTAATGTCAGCTCCTAGTCATCTGAGCCCTGCACTCAGCTCTCACCTGTGGCTCCTAGAAGCTGTCAGCAAGCGACAGCGGCCACACCCCTGGAACAGCTTTGGCTGCCCAACTAAACCAGGTGAGGGTAGCTAATGGGTCTCAAACCATCAGTGAATTAGGGACTACCCCTCCATGTGAAGGCAGGCTCCTGTGGATTGAGCAGACAAGACTAATAGTGGGTCCAGTGATGAAGAAGGCAGTTTCTGAATGTGCTGTAGAGGGAAGCGAGGGGCCTTCTCCACCTGGGAAGGTGGACCATCTAGGACAGCCTTTCTCAACCTTGGGTCCCCAGATTTTTGGGCCTACAACTCCCATCATCCCTGACCACTAGTCCTGTGAGCTAGGGATCATGGGAGTTGTAGGCCAAAAACATCTGGGGACCCAAGGTTGAGAACCACTGAGCTAGGTAGGAGAAGGAAAACTCTGATCCTAAACCTCCTCTGCCTTGTGGGATATCTTCAGGAGAAGTAAATCCTACACAAATCCAGTGTGCTGGTCCTGTGGGTTACCCGAGAGGTGAGGTCCAAGTCTGGTCCGTGGTCAAGGTGCAACGTGGAGGCAGTCCGTAGTAGCTGAAGCTGGGTGTAGGGCAGGGAGTCGGGTGAAGTCAGGAACAGGCATGCAAGCAGGGAGCCAGGGTGGGTCAGGAGCTCTGGCAGAAAAGCAGGACAGGGCTCAGGCAGGAACTAGCAACCAACAATGTTGCTCCCACAACTTGGGACTGGGGCTGGCTGGCTTTTATCTGCCCCGAGGCATACGGCGGCCCTGATCCTCTAGTGACTCACCTCCCCTGGCCTGGAGGCGAGCACTCCTCCTGCAGGAACTTAGTTCCCTCCGCCTCTCTGCCCTGAGCCTCTGCAGCTCAGGAGAGGCTGGAGGCTTACCAGACCCAGAGGCAACCTCAGCTTCCTCTGCCGGGGCTGAGAGTGGAACCCCCTACAGGCAATGGGTCCTCCATCACCTCAGGGGTCAGAGCAGATTCAGCTGGTGCCTGCACCTGAGGATCCAGCACAGGTGAGGACCCTTCAGGCTCAGGCCCCAGCCCCGGCTCAGCTGGTTCTGGAGGCGGGGAATCCTGTGCAGGCTGGGATCCCTCAGGTTCAGCATCTGAGTCTGAATCCCAGGCCATCACACCCAGAGTGGAGACTGTAAGGATGGCACCTTGTACGCCTCCTTCCGGCAACTCCTGCAGACAAGCTGTTGCCAAATGTATTGCTCTGCTTTCCTTTGGACCACATCAGCGAGGCTGAGAGGGAGGTATTGCCATCTGGGCAGCCCAGAACCGTCGGACACACTGCCCAGGCTTGCACCTTTTGGGAGGTCATTTCAGTGCTGCTAACAGCAGTTTGACTTGCGTGGTGCATTCCCGCCCCCCCCCCCAGTGGAAATAAAGACACATGACACAATTATTAAGGTTAATGGGCTAAACTTTATTGGTTACAGGTGATGAGCATTATTGGCTTAGGCATTGGTCCTAACCAACTATCCGGCTTCAGCCTGTCCGCTTGAAGTCTGGGAAGGGTTAACCACCAGTAGGGGGAGTCCTGCTGATGCACATCAACTAGGAACTCCCCCGGAGTCACCACTCAGGGGCATGCCTTAGGCCCTCACCTCCATAGGCTTTGGACAAGGCCATGCCCCCCGGAATCCTTTATCGGACTGCCCTTCAATATGCAGGGCAGGTGATGGCGCTTCCTCCCCTCCTCCATCTACAAAACAATACCAATACCAATGCCTAACCGCCAATACCAAGAAAGTTGTGATGATTTGCTACAAGGTAGGCGAAAACCAAGTGGCTGGTGCCAATTTGCCAAGTGGAAAAATTCCTACCAGGCCCCTTAACGGTGACCAGTCAAGGTCCATAGCAAGGTCAAGGAGCAGAAATCTTAAAGGGCGGGAGGGTAGGAAACAGGAACAGCTGGTATGCTGGAAAAGAGGGAGATCCCCAGCCGCGCCTGCGTTTAAATCAGGCAGGCCACGCCCCCAAAGCCAGCCGATTGGCTGGCCAGGGTGTGACGCAGCCGGGGATTCCTCCAATCGTGCAGGGGCTGGGGCCGTGACGCCTGCAATCCCACCTCCTCTGCAGGGCGGAAGTGGCTTTTTTTAAAAAAAAATATTTATTTTGATTTTATATAATAAAACAAATGTTACAATCAAACAAAACAGAAAAGAAATACAATAAAAAGCAACATAATCCAACAGAGCTAAAAAACACAATAGGAACATATGACAGAAAATATAAGAAAGAACAGAAAATAAAGAAAATTAGTTTTTGGATTCTTATCTTTATAACCCTCTTTCCTGACTTCCTCACATCTCCCTTTCCTGCATTCCCCTTTACACAATCAAATTCAGCAGCTCCTTACCCTCTTTCAAATCTTAATCAATATTATACATTTCAACCTATTATGTCTTCGATTTTCCCTTTCTTTTTAAATCCATTTTTACATGTTCTTTATAACTTAATCCCTTATATCATTTTGTTTAATTTCGACATAATATTACTCTGGCCTTTACACCCTTTTCTTTTAAAACATTTTTGCATTTTTCTTTTTACCATGTCACTAATGCCATATTATCTTTATATCCAACATCATTTTAACATTCAAACATTTTATAATGTTTTTGTAGGTATTCTTTGAACTTCTTCCAGTCCTCTTCCACCGACTCTTCTCCCAGGTCTCGGATTCTGCCAGTCATTTCTGCCAATTCCATATAGTCTATCACTTGCATCCGCCATTCTTCCAGGGTGGGCAAATCTTGTGTCTTCGGAAGTGGCTTTCACCCCTGGAGGCGCACTTCTTTGTTTCACAAGACAGACGGATGCCAACAGTTATCTGAAGCCTGTGTTGTGCTGTCTTTTTAATCCAGTTTGGGGAAAACTCTGGCCTATGGGTTGGGAGAATCCCCAGAACAGCTTGGGGGGACAGAGATGGAGAGGAGAGATTGATCCATCTGGCAAGCAGCAATGCTTGTGTTGATGGAGTGATGGTCTTAGTGTTTATTTTATTTAGTTCATTTCTATACCGCTTTATATTTTTAAGAAACCCCTCCAAGCGGTTTACAACATATTAAAACATCAACAAATCAATCAGGAATCAAACATTTCTGAAGGAAGTCCAATATAGTGTTTGCAGTCAAAGCAACATAATTAACAGAAAACTAAAATATTATCCTAAAGATTTCAATTGCAAAGGAGGTCAGCTACAGAATACATATTTAACATAAACAAAGTTAACGAAAAAAATCAAACATTTCAAAACAACAACCCCCCACCATTGCTAAGTGGAGTCAAATATAAAATGCACATTTAAAACAGCATAATTAACAAGAAAATAAAATAGGATAAACAAGACACGGCTGTTTGGCAGGCGCAAAAAGATAGGGCGAAAGAATCCAATAGTTAGGGTTTGTTGTCAGGCATAGCGATGTCCCTCTGGTCTCACCAGGGGCCTCTTTAGTAGAGCTGGTGAGTGTGGGCTCCACCACCTAGGCCAGGTGGAAAGGGCCTTGCAGGCAGCAGCGAAGCAAGCTGATTGGGCACCTGGGGTGACGTGCATGCCCTGTGCCCATGGGCAGGGCCAGCTGCCTGTGGGGCGGGGCAGGTCATCGTGGGGCGGGGCCAACTGGGTCAGGATGCTCCACAGGGCCTCCTCCCACTCAGAAGCCCTACAGCTGAGGCATTTTGTCACCCGCCTCAGTGGTGACACCCGGGGCGACCCGCCCCCTCCCTCTGCCCCTGCTTACAGGGAGCAGCCTTCATGACTCTCGGCTGGGCAATGGCATTTAATTCCACCCAAAGTGTCCTGTTTACTATAAATTACAAGGTAAATTACAATGTGGTATTTAAAATGTCTTGCCACATACTTATTGTACCCCACCATGGAATCCATTGGATGAAGGATGGCTTGGAAATACTTTAAATAGATTAATGCAATCAATTCCTATCGGTTGACTAAGTGCTTGAGACACAGTGGTTCTTTGGCCCAAGATGGTGTACAGTCATAACTTGGGTTGAAGTAGCTTCAGGTTAAGCATTTTCGGGTTGCGCTCCACGGCAACCTGGAAGTAACAGAGTGCGTTACTTCCGGGTTTCGGCGCTTGCGCATGCGCAGATACTCAAAATGACATCATGCGCATGCGCGGAAGTGGCAAATCGCGGCATGCACAGACGTGGGTTGCGTTCACTTCAGGATGCGAACGGGGCTCGGGAACGGATCCTGTTTGCATCCAGAGGTACCACTGTACAGTGGTGCCCCGCAAGACGAATGCCTCGCAAGACGAAAAACTCGCTAGACGAAAGAGTTTTCCGTTTTTGAGGTGCTTCGCAAGACGAATTTCCCTATGGGCTTGCTTCACAAGACGAAAACGTCTTGTGAGTTCTTGCGAGTTCCCCCCCCCCTTTTCTAAGCCGCTAAGCCGCTAATAGCCGCTAAGCCACTAATAGCGCTAATCCGCTAATAGGCGTGCTTCACAAGACGAAAAAACTGCAAGACGAAGAGACTCGCGGAATGAATTAATTTCGTCTTGCGAGGCACCACTGTATTACAATTCGTCATAATAACACTGCCTTACTACTTTTGACCTTCATCGTTGGAGGACAGCAACATCCATTTGTATTCTATAACAAGGCCCAGAGGTTTCCCAAAGACTCATGATTTCCTCCTTGTGCTTAAGTTTCCGAAGTTCAAACACCCCCTTTGGAGATGGGGAATGCTAAGGGCACTGAAATGCCAGAGGCTGGCCTATGGGCAGAAGTTTCAGTTTTGTAGCACACTTGGGGGTGGTGAAGGCACTTGGGGGGGGGCATCTATCCTTTGATGCTAGATGGCTCCGAGGAAAGGATCGGTCAAAATGGAATGACTAGGTCACGGATATTTAAGCTCCGTCCAGCATATGCTGTCACTCCCAGATGGGCTATATTGCTAAATGTCCACATCTGGCTAGTTTGAGAAGGTGCACACAGACCGGAATCTTACTATACTATTGCTGCAAATCTCAAACATGCTTATCAGATAGTAAATCCCATTGAACTTGACCCGTAACGAGACATTTTATGCTTGTGGTGCATAAGCCTTTGCTAGGTATATGGGCATTCTATAAAAATTTAAATCGAAAGGAGTCTTAATATACTGAGATGTGTTCAAATTATAAAATAATTGCTATGTGATAGTTTTAGGGTGTGCGCATGCGCGCGCGCGCACACACACACACAGAGTACTTTTATAGTTATAGCCTTTTTCTCAAGAAAAAGAAAGGAAAAGGGAAAAAATAAGAACAGGCTTAAACCATTATAAACCCATTACTTAGGATAGCCATGCCAAACTTTTCAAGTTAAATATATAGCATTTTATTTGAATTGTTTCAAAACAAAACTACAGCTGCATTCACATGGCTCAATCATAAAAACCCCAAAGTGGTTTACAGAATACTAAATATACATTAAGATTCTTGATTAAAACTCAGAGTTAAAAACAAGCTAACCTAAAAAAAAATCCAATGCAAATAAAACCAACAGTTAGAAAATATAAAAATAAGATAAAACCACACATATAAAGCTGGCATGTGTTTTAATATCTGTAAACTTGCCTCAGCAGAAAAGATTTTATCATGCACCAAAAACAGCACAACTGCGTAATATCAATGGGTAGGAAGTTCCAGAGGGCAGGTTCTGCCATGCTAAAAGATTGATTCTTTACAAGTGCAGAATGAATAAATTATCTAAATAACTGCTTTGGGTCCACATTTATCGGGTGCCTAACCTAGGGATCATAGTCTAATACCTATATATCAGGAGTGGGGAACCTTTATTCAGAGTGAGTGAGGAGCAAGTCAGCAAGAAAACACTTGGTGTCAGTGAAGTTAGCTCTTTATTCAAAGAAACAAAAACAGCTCAGCCCTAGTGATCACGGCAGCTCTTCCCAGTAGGTCTTGCCCCAACAAGGCAGTTGCAAGGACTGAAGGTCCCCAATTTCCCGTAGTTGACTAAGCCGCCTCCCAACCCGGGTGTTTCCCAAGCAATCTGAGACTTCGTCTACATGTCTTTCTCTGCTCCCCCCTCTTCATGCCTCCATCAGGGACATGGGTGGCACTGTGGTCTAAACCACTGAGCCTCTTGGGCTTGCCGATCAGAAGGTTGGCGGTTTGAATTCGCACAGTGGGGTGAGCTCCTGTTGCTGTGTCCCAGCTCCTGCCAACCTAGCAGTTTGAAACCACACCAGTGCAAGTAGATAAATAGGTACCACTGCGGCAGGAAGGTAAATGGCATTTCCATGTGCTCTGGTTTCCGTCACAGTGCTCCGTTGTGCCGGAAGCAGTTTGGTCTGGCTGGCCACATGACCAAGAAAGCTGTTTTGAGGACAAACACTGGCTCCCTCGGCCTGAAAGTGAGATGAGTGCCACAACCCCATAGTCGCCTTTGACTGGGCTTAACCATCCGGGGTCCTTTACCTTTACCTTTGCCTCATGCCTCTAGCCTGCCTCACCTCTGTCTTCTGTCCCTCTCCTCTCCTGCCTCTGAATCTGTACCGCTTTCTGTACCACTTTCTGCCCCAGCAGAAAGTTTTACATAACAAATTTAAATCCAGACAAAACATCCACATTATCATTTAGGATTTCCTGAATCCTTCGACTTCCCTCCACCCTTCCATGGTTACCATTATCAATCCATTTTTACCATAGTTTTTCGTACATTACAAGCATTACCCAAATCCTGCCGAAGTTTTAAGCTGTTTACAGTACAGTGTTCTCTTAAATGCATCATAAATTTTTCCCATTCGTTCTTAAAAATCTTCTCTTCCTGGTTTCTGATTTTCCCAGTCAATTTCGCCATTTTGGTGTAGTCCATCATCTTCATCAGCCGTTCATCTCTGGTTGGAACTTTGTCTTCTTTTCATCTCTGGACCAGTAGTATCCGTGTTGCTGTCTCAAATTTTGTTAGCCTTGCTTTAAATGTATTTGCAGCTTTCATGTTTTTAAATGTTTTTAATTGTCTAATGTGTAAAGTGCCTCAAGATGGTTGTTTAGAAGGCGATCAATAAATCAAGGATGATTATGGTGATAATAATAATTATATTCTCAAAATTGCCACTAGGCAACTTACCTGCAAACACACTTACACATAACATCCTAACAGAGAAAGGATATGGATTGATTGAAAATGATCAATTTTTGTCCAATTTACTAAATTCCAATTGATGCCAAACGAGATCCATTTTCAGCCTGCTGTTAAATGTCTAGAATATTTTTAGCGATCCAGCCTCACCAGATTTTCTGTCTGGCAACCAGAAGAGCTGTCTGCCCCCAGTAATGGCACTGGCCTGTCAGGCCCCTTATATAGATAGCTGGAAGGCATCCAACTATAGCATTCAAAGGTTCAGCAAGACAAACTGTTCTCAAAATAAAATGGAAGTTTCTAGGCTCTGGTTGCCAAAATAGTTTCACTCCCACAACACTTGAAGGAGAAACAAAATTTAGCATCCGACGGAGCTCAGCTGAATCCATCACATCCAACATCCTGTTTCTCACGGTCGTCATGCAGAGGCTCAGGGCTTGAGGGCAACCAGCGCCAGCCCACCCATGAGGCAAGGTGAGGAGTCTGCCTCAGGTGGCAGGATCCCCAGCGGCAGCATATTCGGTCCCCAACAAATGCATTGCCCACAAGAGTGGTTGTCTCTCCAATTTTGTGTTCTTCCCCCACGGCAGCTATTTTGTGCCCACAGCACACTCTCTAAATCAAAAACGTGTCTCCCGTTCTTATAAAGGTGATCGACCCCCCTGCTGGCAATGTTGGAACCACGCTGTTTTTAAATTTTACCGGGTTGTTCAGTGGAGCTTTTTTCTTTCCTCTGATAAAGCCGTACAGCATTTTGTATTATGCCATCACCTTTCCAATCTTCACCTCCTGCTCTCCTCCGTTAGCGTCTGCTCGTGCCGTCGCACTGAAAGCTGCAGAGCTTTCTTCAGATTGTCAGGGAGTGCCTTGGGCAATCTGCAAATTAGATGATGGAAAAGATGCCCTTACCGTGAAGAGGGAGAGATAGAGATGAACCCTATGGAGCAGCTCCAATGTTTAATTTGAAATATTAGAAACACAGGCACTCACTTGTTATCTCCTGCGTCCTTGCTCCTCTGGTGGAGATGTAGCTAGTTCTGAATACCTGCAGAGACACCTAGCTTTCTCTGCTGGCTTATTTTCTTGGCTAGTGAATGGGGTAACTGTGCCCCTGAAGGACCAGGTGCGCAGCCTGGGAGTCATTTTGGCACAGGTCAATTCTGTGTCCAGGGCAGCTGTTTACCAGCTCCATCTGGTACGTAGGCTGAGACCCTACCTGCCTGCGGACTGTCTCGCCAGAGTGGTGCATGCTCTGGTTATCTCCCGCTTGGACTACTGCAATGTGCTCTACGTGGGGCTACATTTGAAGGGGACCTGGAAACTACAACTAATCCAGAATGCGGCAGCTAGACTGGTGACTGGGGGCGGCTGCCGCGACCATATAACACATTGAAAGATCTACATTGGCTCCCAGCACGTTTCCGAGCACAATTCAAAGTGTTGGTGCTGACCTTTAAAGCCCTAAACGGCCTCAGTCCAGTATACCTGAAGGAGCGTCTCCACCCGCATCATTCTGCCCGGACGCTGAGGTCCAGCGCCGAGGGCCTTCTGGCGGTTCCCTCATTGCGAGAAGCAAAGCTACAGGGAACCAGGCAGAGGGCCTTCTCTGTAGTGGCGCCCGCCCTGTGGAACGCCCTTCCAGCAGATGTCAAAGCGATAAACAACTACCTGACATTCAGAAGACATCTTAAGGCAGCCCTGTTCAGGGAAGTTTTTAACGTGTGGTATTTTACTGTATTTTTGCTTTCTATGGAAGCCGCCCAGAGTGGCTGGGGAGGCCCAGCCAGATGGGTGGGGTATAAATAAATTATTATTATTATTATTATTATTATTATTATTATTATGGTGGTCTAGATCTGTTACAATGGCCTACCCCATTTTTCTGGATTTTATTGCCTTTCTAGCATGCTGCCGTTTGACCAGGATAATCAGTGTGGAGTCCACAGGAGTTCACAGGTGCAAATGTACCCACTAAATACCTTCTGTGCCATCAGCCCATCTCATTCCACACCTGAGATGAAATGTTAGTTTCTGCCTCCTGCCATGCCCCCCACTTCCACCCCACCCTACCCCACCCCAAAAACTCCTCAGCTCTCCACACTCGACAGCAGCTGGTGACCTTCCACAAAGTGTTGCCTCTCAGTTTCTCCACCCCAGTAGCAGAGCCTCCTAGTGTCCCTGTTTTCCAGGGACAGTCCCAGATTTACAGTAGCCATCTCAGTTTCTGATTTGATCCCAGTTTGCCCCGCTTTTCCTTAGGACAGCCCAAGCAGCCTGTCCACATCCTCGGAAGTAACAGATTGGAATTGATCCCACGCAACTTGACTAGACAGGACTCTAGCACTCTCCCGCCCCGGCCCTGCTCCCACGGTAGCGTCTACCTCCTCCCGAATCTGAGCGACTTTATCTGCAAAAAACTTTGCAAAATCATTGCAGGAGATCATGTGGCCTGTGCTGGGCCCCGATGTAGCAGGTGGTTCCGCTAAATTGTGAACCACCTGAAAAAGTCTCCTGCTGCTGTTTTCTGCAGATGCAATAGAGGCGATGAAGAAAGTCTTCTTCACCGTCGCTACCGCCACTCGGTAGCCTCGACATTGAGCTCTAACCCGTGTCTGGTTAGCTTCAGAATGAGTTACCAGACTTTTAGAAGACATCTGAAGGCAGCCCTGTTTAGGGCAGCTTTTAATGTTTGATGTATTACAGTATTTTTTTGGAAGCCGCCCAGAGTGGCTGGGGAAGCCCAGCCAGATCGGCGGGGTATAAATAATAAACTATTATTATTATTATTTTCATTGGAGAAACATAGGAAGGTATGGAGTTATCCAACCCCTGAGCAATTTGAAGGCAGCCCTGTATAGAGAGGGGTGGGTTTGTTTTTGTTGTTGTTGTTGTTTTAATGTTTTATTTTGTTTTTATGTATGTTGGAAGTTGCCCAGAGTGGTTAAGAACGGACCTTCAGAACGAATTAAGTTTGTAGAGGTACCACTGTATCTGATGTATGTCTCATGTGGGTGATGTTTGCCTCTGCATTCATTAGACTGAAGCAAGGCCAGGAATGTGATACGACTCCAATGAAATAGCTCAGAGGGCTGTGGCCACATTGACAAACTGAATGGCTACCGGATCAGTCGACTGCAACAGACGATCAACAACCTGTGGAAAGTAGGGAAACAAACAGAAACCTTTTGAGATAAGCTGCGAATGTTTTTTTTCACTCTGTGTTGTGCTGGACACTGGCAGGTCTGTTTTGTGTAAGGTTAACAGCTCGGCGGGTCCACTGACATGAATAACTGATTCTTAATTGCGCGTTGTATTAAATTGCCAAAGTGGGAGGTAATAATAGGTCTCGACATTACCAATATTGTGCACCACATGGGGCAGGTAGCTTTAGTGAAGCGCCAGCGATGAAATGCCAATCTGTGTTGGTGGATGTTGACTATTTCCCCCACCCACTTGATATAACCTGTAACTTGTTTCGACTGGTTGGACCCACTCACTGAAATGACAGTCTTCAAATAAAAATATCTTGGAGATCCCGGGCCACAGGGAGGTTAGGCTGGCCTCAGCCAGAGCCAGGGCTTTTTCGGCCGTGGCCCCGATCTGGTGGAACGCTCTGTCACAAGAGACTAGGGCCCTGCGGGACTTGACATCTTTCCGCAGGGCCTGCAAGACAGAGCTGTTCCACCAGGCCTTTGGCCAAGGCACAGTCTGACCCCCTCTCTCCTTCTGTAATCCTCATAGAACTCTAGCCCAATGGTTGCCATTAATTTGATTCTGAATTGATTTTAGAATGTATTTCAATTAATTGACTGTGATTTTATGTAAATTGTGCTATTTTTACTGTTGTTAGCTGCTCTGAGCCCAGCTTTGGCTGGGAAGGGCAGGATATAAATAAAATTGTTATTATTATTACAGTGGTACCTTGGGTTACATACGCTTCAGGTTACAGACTCTGCTAACCCAGAAATAATACCTCGGGTTAAGACCTTTGCTTCAGGATAAGAACAGAAATCGAGCAGCGGCAGCAAGAGGCCCCATTAGCCATTAGTGGTGCTTCAGGTCAAGAACAGTTTCAGGTTAAGAACGGACCTCCAGAACGAATTAAGTTCTTAACCCGATGTACCACTGTATTATTATTATTATTATTATTATTATTATTATTATTATTATTCCTGGAGATGCTGGGGGAGCAAACCTCGATCATGGAAAGCAGCATCACTCAGTGACAGCCTTCTCAGTCCTTGCAGTTCGGATCTGGCCCGTGGTCTGCTAAGCGTTCATTGCTGCCATACTAAGGGATCCTTCCTTTGCTTTCTGCTAGCTTGGCCCAAGATGCTAAGCCGTGTTCTCTGTTTACTGAAGTGTGGGGGACAGTTGGGTGATTAGTGAGTGACACGGTAGTGTATTCCTTGCGTTGCATCGGGGGGCTCTTTTCAGATGATGTTGTGGCTGTTCAGGGCTCTCCCTCCTCCTCCTTAAGCACCTGTGTTTCCTTTGCCTCATTACCTTTCAAGGTATGCTTAGAGAGCTGCAAGGGCCAATTTGTTTCCTGTGCTGGCCGATATCCAAAACACATTAATTTAAGTTGGTTGCAGGCAATACATGCTTTGTCAAGAAAGCTCTCCTGAGTGTAAAAGAGGAAAGCCAACTGTTCTCGCAGATTGGAGGTACTGGGGGCATAGTAAAGCTCTGCTATAAGTTCCCTTTAGGATGCTGGAATGCCAACATGGGCACCTATGGGCACCTGCATGTCTGCCAGTACCTCTTACAGCACTTTGGAAAGGTTTCAATAGATAGTCCCTCAGAAATCCACAGTGCTCTTCCTGCTCCATTTTCCATTAAAATGCTTGCTCCCAGATCCCCCAATGGGGACTACCATTTAAATTTCCCACAATGCTTCAGTGTAGTGCTATTTCAGAAGCATTGGAGGAAATCAAAAGGGAGCTGCCTTATAGTGAGTTAGTCCATTGGTCCATCTAGTTCAGCCATCTTCTTCTTTGGCGATCACTTGTAGACAAGTAAGATTGTCTTCCATGAACACGGTTTTAACTGTGAGTCCGTAAGTGACTGCGGAGGCCAATTCTGGATCCACACATCCTTCCACAGTGGGGACATAGGTTTCTGGGCGGGATCACGGTGTGGATTTGCCAAGCATGTCTTTCTCTTAGCACGTTTCTCCCTTTTGTCCTGAGTTCAAGTGTCTTCAAAGCCCATGACACCTTTGGCAAAGGCTGTTCTCCAACTGGAGCACTCGCAGGCCAGTGTTTCCCAGTTTTTGGTGTCTATACTACGTTTTTAAAGATTTGCCTTGAGACAGTCTTTAAGCCTCTTTTGTTGACCACCAGCATTACACTTTCCATTTTTAAGTTCGGAATAGAGTAGTTGCTTTGGAAGATGATAATCAGGCATCCACACAACATGACCAGTCCAACAAAGTTGATGTTGAAGAATCATTGCTTTGACACTGGTGATGTTTGCTTCTTCCAGTACACTCGCATTAGTTCGCCTGTCTTCCCCAGTGATGTGTACATTTTTTTGGAGACACTGTTCATGGTAGCTTTCAAGAACCTTAAAGGGAACCCTGACCATTAGGTCCAGTTGTGACCGACTCTGGGGTTGCGCGCTCATCTCGCTCTATAGGCTGAGGGAGCTGGCGTTTGTCCGCAGACAGCTTCTGGGTCATGTGGCCAGCATGACTAAGCCGCATCTGGCGAATCAGAGCAGCACACAGAAACGCCGTTTACCTTCCCGCCGGAGTGGTCCCTATTTATCTACTTGCACTTTGATGTGCTTTCGAACTGCTAAGTTGGTAGGAACAGGGACCGAGCAACGGGAGCTCACCCCGTTGCGGGGATTTGAACCGCCGACCTTCTGATCGGCAAGTCCTAGGCTCTCCCGCGTCCCTCTTCAAGAACCTTACTACCTCATTATTGTCTACATTGACTAGCTCTCATGTTTCAGGCAAGGGTCTCCCCCAGCCCTCCCTGGAGACGCTGGGGGTTGAACCTAGCACTTTCTCCCCCCCCCCGAATAATGTTTATTAGGTTTCTTACAAATATAACACATACTGAAAAACAAATAAAATAAAAATAAAAAGAGAAAGAGAAATAAAACAAATAAAGCAAATAACAACAAAAGATATAACAACAAACACACAAATACAATACAAATTAATAATTGATTAAACTTCCAACCTCATAAACATATTACTTGACTTCCTCTAGTCCCTCCCGTCTGAATTTCCTTGTAACTAAATGTAGCAGTTTTCCAATATCATTATTCAAAAAAAAAAATATTCCAATTATAGTCAAGTTTCTTAACTTTTCTTAACCTTCTAAATCTCATTTATTTAATTAAATCCTAATTTAATCCTAGGCCTAATTGATACTTTCAGGTAACTTCTAATTTTTAATGTTACAATATCTATTTAAATAGTCTTTAAATTTCTTCCAATCTTCTTGATATTCCTCTTCTTTCTGGTCACGGATTCTTCCAGTGAAGTCAGCTAGCTCCATGAACCTGACACTTTCTGTGTGCTAGCAGATGCTCTACCACTGAACTGTGGTCGTTCCCCATATCCCAATTCTTAGCAATCACCAGAGTACAAGGGGGGGGGAGTGAGACAGAGCAGTAGTTTTATGATTTCTCCCAGTACTGTTGAGGGTGCATTTGACCCCACCTGTCCACAGTGGGTTAAACAGTGGGTTGTATCTAATACTAGTCCTACTTGGAGTAGACCCATTGAAGTTAATGGAACTAAGTTAGTCATGGTCCTTAATTTCAATGGGTCTACTCCGAATAGGACTAGCATTGGACACGACTGTACGAATCCACCGTCCTTAACTTCCGTTTCAGAAGGAAGACACTACTTGGCCCTACACATTTTTTTCTCGCTCTCAGCTTTGGAATGAAATGTTTTTGTGTGTGTGTGTGTGCCTAGTTATTAAAACTGTGTTCTGCTACTCCAGTTAACACACATTTTGTGCCTTCCTTCTCCCCCCCACCCTCCGGCTCTCTTGATTAGGAATGGTTTCCACGGTCTGATTTATTTGTTTATACACAGGGAGGGAAATCTAATTTCGGAAGAGAATCAGATTATGTGATTTTATTCATTTCTTTCGGTTTGAGAATCATACGAGCACACATATAAATCAGGAGATATATTTTATGCGCGCGGAGGAAATGGCTGAGTTGCACGGTATTCGGAAAATGGGACATCTCTGTCCTCGTGTAGTCCTTAAAATGCTAATGACTTTTAGCATTGCTGCAGCAAATTGAAAACACAGCGCACACATGTATATTTATCTGACAAAGCTAATGCAAAATTATGCACTGCATAACTATTTTACTCGGATATAGTCGTAAAATTCAGGGAGATTGGCCGTTGCTTGTACCTCTTGAGTGCAGGCATATGGCGTACTCCATCAAAGATTAATCGGGCCTGGCTGCTGGGCCCTGGCTTTTCAGATGATCCTTTGAAATATCAACCAGAATCACATGCCTGTTTTTTTGGGTGGGTGTAAGAAGCCTTCACGGCTGATTCTGTTTTGGCATGCATGCAACACTATCATTTATTAATTAAACAGCAAACTTCAATATACATTTTGCTGATGCTTTCTCAACTCTTACTTTTGCAGTAATTTAAAGCGTAGCTTTTAGGTGCTGGGCACTGCCAATACATGCCAAAATTCTTGGAAAGACTGGCAGCGATCCTTGCTTGTTGCAAATGCAGAAGCTGTTTAATGACCTGCCCAGCAGTAGAAAGCAGAGTAATGTGTGTGTGTGGGGGGAGATTACAGTGGTACCTCTGGTTACGAACTTAATTTGTTCCGGAGGTCTGTTCTTAACCTGTAACCATTCTTAACCTGAGGTACCACTTTAGCTAATGGGGCCTCCCACTGCTGCTGCTCGACTTCTGTTATCATCCTGAGGTAAAGTTCTTAACTCGAGGTACTACTTCCGGGTTAGCAAAGTCTGTAACCCGAAGTGTTTGTAACCCGAGGTAAAGGTAAAAGGTAAAAGGTAAAGGGACCCCTGACCATTAGGTCCAGTTGTGACCGACTCTGGGGTTGCGGCGCTCATCTCACTTATTGGCCGAGGGAGTCAGCGTACAGCTTCCGGGTCATGTGGCCAGCATGACTAAGCCGCTTCTGGCAAACCAGAGCACCGCACGGAAACACCGTTTACCTTCCTGCTGGAGTGGTACCTATTTATCTACTTGCACTTTGAGGTCCTTTTGAACTGCTATGTTGGTAGGAGCAGGGACCGAGCAACGGGAGCTCACCCCGTCGCAGGGATTCGAACCGCCAACCTTCTGATCGGCAAGTCCTAGGCCCTGTGGTTTAACCCACAGCGCCACCCGCGTCCCAAGGTACCACTGTATATTAATTTATATTTCTTTGGTTGTATCTAGTCATTCACTTGTGACAATCACAAATCAGCAGTTTAGCAGTATTCATTTACTTATATCATTTATATCCCACCTATTTCTCCAAGGAGCTCAAGGTGGGGTACATGGTTCCTCACTCTTCGTTAATCTTAACTACAGCCCTGTGATGTAGGTTAAGCTCAAATCACCCGATGAGCTTCATGACTGAGTGGGGATTCGAACCCTGGTCTCCCAGGTCCCAGTCCAACACTCTGACCACTACGCCACACTGGCACTGTGTGCAAGTAACATCAGTAGTTCCTAACTCAGACAGAAAGAAACTGCAACATAAACTTAACATAGCAAATTTCCCTGGCAGATCACAATACATCCCTTATTTATTTTTATTTTTTTTAAAAGGGAACCACTGTTCCTCTTTTAACAAACACTTAAAATGAAATATTGAAATAAAATAAGATGGGATGGGAGAAATTGAATTTATGCAAATCTGAATAAAATTATGTAAAACACACATGGATGAAAGCATAAAATAAATATAAAATCCTGAACCTTCAGTGACAAGACTCTCCATTTTCTGTGTTGATGGCTGCCCATTTATCTTGTCCTTCCAGTAGATAAATTATAGGCTCCCTGGTTGAACCTCCCCACCACCCACCATCTCTCTCTCTAAAATTGTGTGTATGTGTGTGTGTATGTGTTTATAAGAGAGATAGAGATTTGGCTGCTGCTGTTATTTTTTAACCTCTTCTCCCATCAACAGACCCATGGCGCTCATATATTAATTCATTTCATTAACACAATTCATTCATTTATATACTTCATTCCTGCCCATTGCCAGCCCAGCAGGTTTTGCCGCTGCTTTTTAATTCCTAAAGTTTCTAAACAGTATAGATTTAAAATATTTAAAAAGCAAGCAATGGATATAAGTGAATTATATATGTTATCAAGCAAAGTTCATTTGCTCTTCCCTTGTAATTTGGGGAAGTAGAGTAGAATATTAAATGTGCATAATTTGTATAACTCAGGTTGCAGAATGTGGATTCAGGTCTTGGATGAATCATACTTGAATTTGGCTTTCTATCTGGGGGCTACCCTTGATACCCTTTGGACCATAATTTGCTTACCCCTCAAGCAGATTAAGATTGTCCTGTGATGATGTCCGCACAAGGAGTGCCCTCAGTTTTCTGCCATGCAAGCAGATAACCCACTATGTGTGCATCCACAAAATGAATTTCCTGGCACTTCAAAGCTGATTGTTTAGCATGAGCTGGAGGTCAGTCGTTAGATGCACGAAGCGTTGTCATCTTCGCGGGGCAAATAGTCCCGTTCGGCGCTATGGAGAACCAAATTGTAAATAGTGGGAGGAAAAGGTGATGAAATGCAATAAGTACACTCCGAGTGACATTTTGTATGCAAAGCTGTAACGGACTAACACAGCTGTCTCTGTGGAATTTGTCATCGTATGGGAAGCGGCTTTGTGTTTTGAAAATGCTTTGAGATATGAACACCCCTTGCAGGAGTGATCATGCACTGGCTTGCAGTCTGCCAGTCAATTCACACCTAGGCCAAAAGCAGGCAGCTCTCCTAATGCCAATTGGCAACTTGCTAATGTTCCGAGCTTGACAACATGGAGGGGGTAATTAGCTGCCTGAGTTATTTGTCAGGCTCTCCCATCCAGCCCTGTGCAGGCGGCTGTCAGAAATCCAAGTGCTAAAAGGTGAATGTTGCCCTCTTTAATACAATGGATGATACTGCTTTGTCACACGTTGGGTGTAGCAAATGTGCAGCCCTTGGTGAGAGTGGGAGGTAGATTAATGCATTGGAACTAGGGATGGAGATATCTCCCCATATCTGTGCCATCTGCACTATATGTTTAAAGTGGTATCATGCCACTTTAAGGTAAAAAAGGTAAAGGGCCCCTGGATGGATAAGTCCAGTCAAAGCCGACTGTGGGGTTGTGGTGCTCATTTCGCTTTCAGGCCGAGGGAGCCGGCGTTTGTCCACAGACAGCTTTCCGGGTCATGTGGCCAGCATGACTAAACAGCTTCTGGCGCAACGGGACACTGTGATGGAAGTCAGAGCGCACGGAAACGCCGTTTACCTTCCTGCCGCAGCGGTACCTATTTATGTACTTGCACTGGCATGCTTTTGAACTGCTAGGCTGGCAAGAGCTTAGACAGAGATACAGGAGCTCACCCCACCACTTTAAACAGTCATGGCAACCCCGAAAGAATCATGGGAATTGTCATTTGTTAAGGGTGCTGAAGTATGTTAGGAGACCCCTTGCAGCGGAGCTACAATTCCCAGAGTTCCCTGGGTTGGTTGTTAAACCACTCTGGGAATTGTAGTTCCATGGGAGGAGGGCTTTTCACAAACTACAGTTCCCAGGATTCTTTAGAAGGAAGCTGTGACTGTTTAATAGCGCCATATCACAGTGCTCTAAATGTATATTGTGGATGCAGCCAAATTTCTTTCTCTCTGTGTGTGCAAAAGGAAGGATGGTCTTTAGGGGTTAAATTTAAACTCTTGGCTAGGAAAAGGATCGAAACCTCCTCCAGTTACTTGTTTGTATAGTGCTAAGGATAGCCCACTTGGCAAAGGCCGCTCATGCCACATCCTGGAGTATGTTTCTGTTTATTTTATAATTTGGCTTGGAAGAGAAATTCTGCAACAGATTGCACAGAGGGAGGCTTCCCAAAATAGCTAAGAGAAGATGGCTCCTCTTGCTGTTAGTGGAGGTGGAAAAGTTAGCCAGGGAAGAGATGATTCCTGAAGTAGGAGGTGTAGACAATGCTCAGTGGAAGTCAGAGCTGTTCCTAGACCTCTCCTCCTATGCATCACAGACAAGCCACAATATCATCTTAGCCCTTCCTTTCTATCCCCTTGTCTTTTGGTAAAGGATGGGTGATTCTCATTTTTCCAGTTGCAAGTTCGCTTCTCCTCATTTCCACATCAGTCTGTGAATTTTTTTTAAGTCTTTGTGAAATTTCATCAACATTTTAGTGCAAATTTCTCCTAATATGCACAATTCTTCTTAATATGCACATTTTTGCAAAGCAGTTTTCCCATATATGATGCGTATTCTTACTTTCACACATATGTGCATTTTAATGCACACGGTACCTTAGTATATGCCTTTTTTTTTTTTGGTACACATTACTTGGCTGCAGAACTGTGTTGCAAAAATCAGAAAAGTGCAAATCTCAAAGGATGGCTCCATTTTTGTTGCATACTGTTTCAGGAAGGGAGAATTGACGACTCTTAACGACTGCAATAGGTCTTACAGGAAAGTGTTAAGAGTCATCAACAGGCTCATCACAGCTATCTGCCAATCACCCATTCCCACCACCCTTCTGAGTAATACCCCTCCCCACCTTCTCACTATATAGAAGGGTCTGGTGACTTCTGTTTCAGTGTATCTGAAGAAGTGTGCATGCACATGAAAGCTCATACCTAGAACTAGCTTAGTTGGTCTTTAAGGTGCTACTGGAAGGAATTTTTTGTTTTGACTATGGCAGACCAACATGGCTACCTATCTGTATGTGAAATCAGGAACAGGAATATAGGTCACAAAAATTAAAAAAGGTACAATTCAGTTTTACTGGTTGCAAGTATAATGCAAACGCCCACTGTACATTTGCCCAGAAGCCTCTAAAACACAAGAGAGGCCATAAGTACTGATTAATGGTTGCTCACTTGCCACCTTCAGCAAAGAGGGATGTCCAGTTTTCCAATCTTTGGGTGGAAGCAAGTCTTGGGCATTTTCTGGTTAGTCTGAGGCAGTGGTGAGGAATTGGATCTGGCTGCTGGGCTTCATTCATAAATCCCCTACCACTTGCATCTCAACTTTTGGCTAGCTTAGTGCAGATCCCTAAATGATCAGCGGTAGGCACAAGTGCATCTACCCATGAAATACCTGAATTATTCACCCACCTGAGAGAGGATGTGTTTTGTTAGCTGGCATTTGGGTTTCTGCAGACAGGATTCGCTTTACTGCACTGGTAAAGTCAACAAAGACTGAATCATGAACCTCCAAAGTCTAGAATCACCTGGATCCAATGAACCTGAAAGTTAGAAAATTTAGGACAGGCAAAAGAAAGTTCTTCTTTACGCAGTGGATTGAAAACAATGGAATTCATTCCCAGAAGAGATAGCATAACCTACAACTTTTATCCCGTTCAAATAGGGATGTCCTATTCAATAATGATGATGATGATTTATTTATACCCCACCCATCTGACTGGGTTTCTCCAGCCACCCTGGGCAGCTTCCAACATACAGTCATACCTTGGGTTACAGATGCTTCAGGTTACGTTTTTTCGGGTTATGGACTGCCGAAACCCGGAAGTATACTGGAATGGGTTACTTCCGGGTTTCAGCAGTCACGCATGCGCAGAAGCGCTAAATTGTGCTTTGCACATGCGCAGAAGTGCCAAATTGCAACCCATGTGTGCGCAGATGCGCTGCTGCGGGTTGTGGATGCTGTGGGTTGCGAATGTGCATCCCGCATGGATCACGTTCGCAACCCGAGCGTCCACTGTATATAAAAATATAATAAAACATTAAACATTAAAAAAAAGCTCCCCTGTACAGGGCTGCCTTCAGAGTTCTTCTAAAGGTTGTGCAGTTACTTATCTCCTTGGCTCGAGGGTTGCATAACTCCATACCCTCCAACATTTATCTGATGAAAATAGGGACATCCTAAGGAAAAGCGGGACATTCCAGGATCAAATCAGAAACCGGGACGGCTTCTATAAATCCGGGACTGGCCCTGGAATATAGAGACACTCGGAGGTTCTGAGATAGTGATGGCCACCAACTTGGATAACTTCAACAGAGGATTAGACAAAAACCATGGAGGAGAAGGCTGTCATTGGCTAATGGTCAAATAGATTATGTCCTTCTTCCACTGTCAAAGGCAGTATGACTCTGAATGCCAGTTGTTAGGAATTGCAAGAGAAGAAAGAGTTTATTCCCAGGAGAGCCAGTGTGGTGTAGTGGTTAAGAGTGGTAGACTCGTAATCTGGTGAACTGAGTTCGCTTCCCTGCTCCTCCACATGCAGCTGCTGGGTGACCTTGGGCTAGTCATACTTCTTTGATGTCTCTCAGCCCCACTCACCTCTTGGAGTGTTTGTTGTGGGGGAGGAAGGGAAAAGAGAATGTTAGCCACTTTGAGACTCCTTCGGATAGTGATAAAGCAGGATATCAAATCCAAACTCCTCCTCCTCCTCCTCCTCCTCCTCCTCCTCCTCCTCGTCCTCCTCCTCTTCTTCTTCTTCTTCAGGGTATCTTCTTCGGGGTTGGCCACTGTGAGATTGGGATGCTGGTCTTGATGGTTTTTGGCCTGAACCATCAGGCCTCTTATTATTAAACACCTGCCCTGCCCTTTTCTGCATTTTTCTCCCACTTTGTATTTTACACAGATCATTATTTTTGCTCTCATTTGGAATAAAAATATTATTGATCATTCTGACAAATGAGTCCCTATTGTGTAAATGCTCTCCATTTTTCGATAGCAATATTACTTCTCCTCCAGTGTGCAGCTTGTAGAAAATCCAATTAAATTTTGGAAGATGAATATTCATGCCCCTTTTTTCGGAGTTCCTAGTTCTAAAGCATTGTGGTGGGCCTGAATAAGCCCTGCTGATGCTTCACGTTTGCCCAGGGAAGTTCACGAGGTTTCTTATATCCCAGGGTAAAGATGGTCCTTTTGAACACACAGAAAAAATGACAACTCAAGATTGTCATGAAAATAGGGCACATCCTGCATCCTGCTAGCTAATGAAGAATGCTTATTCCTTTTTTTTAAAAGGAAGACTTTTCATATTTAAATCTTTTTTCTTTTTCTTTTTTTGAAGAAAATATCCTGGCAGAACACACTGCTTCAAGCAACAGGGCCATTAACTGTGATTTCATTCAGCTTAAATTATGCAAACTTGGCAGTTTTAATAAATTGCATGAGCTACGTTTGGTTTTCCTTCCCCGTAACCCCTTTTTGCAGCTGAAATCCTGAGTCGTTGGCATAATCCTGGGTTTCCATAGCAGCAGGGTTAGAACGGGATAGCAAGCAGAGACCTCCAGGAACCACTTGCTTTGCTTGCAGAAGGTTCCAGGTTCCCTCCGGGGAATTTTCAGTTAAAACAGGAAAATTAGCAAGGGATGGGAAAGACCTTTCTGGGTTTGAGACCCCCAAACGCCCTGGGGCCCATCCATGGAATCTCCTGATAGGGCTGAGAAAGACCCCCTTTCTGAAACTCTGGGTATCTGCTGCCTGTCAGTGTAGACTGCACTGTAGTTCAGTAGGTAGCTCTGAGCTAGATCTAGGTGAACTACAGTGGTACCTCTGGTTGCAAACTTAATTCGTTCTGGAGATCCGTTCTTAACCTGAAACTGTTCTTAACCTGAGGTACCACTTTAGCTAATGGGGCTTCCTGCTGCTGCCGCGCAGCCACCACACGATTTTTGTTCTCATCCTGAGGTAAAGTTCTTAACCCGAGGTACTACTTCCGGGTTAGCGGAGTCTGTAACCCGAAGTGTTTGTAACCTAAGGTACCACTGTAATGGTTTAACATAGACCATATCCTCAGCATACTTTTGAAGCACCACAACACCACTTTAAACCGCCATGGCTTCCTCCAAAGAATTTTGGGAGCTGTAGTTTGTTCAGGGTGCTGAGAGTCGTTAGGAGACCCTCCCAGATCTAAAATTCCCAGAGTTGTGTAACAAGCAGTCTCTCTTCACAGGGAACCCTGGGAAGGGAATAGGGGTCTTCACAACAAGTCTCAGCATCCTTAACTACATTTCCCAGGATTCTTTGGGTGAAGTCATGACTGTTTAAAGTGGTGTGATACACACTGAGAGCCAGTGCGGTGTAGTGGTTAAGAGCTGTAGACTCGTAATCTGGTGAACCGAGTTTGCATCTCCGTTCCTCCACATGCAGCTGCTGGGTGACCTTGGGCCAGTCACACTTTGAAGTCTTTCAGCCCCACACACCTCACAGAGTGTTTGTTGTGGGGGAGGAAGGGAAAGGAGAATGTTAGCCACTTTGAGACTCCTTCGGGTAGTGATAAAGCGGGATATCAAATCCAAACTCCTTCTCCTCCTCCTCCTCCTCCTCTTCCTCTTCCTCTTCCTCTTCTTTAAATGTATGGTGTGAACATGGCCCTAATATAAGGTGGCATTCTATCTTCCGTGGTTGTCAGATGAACCAAGAAAGCCCCTCCTCTCCTTTCATCAGTGTATCAACCTGTGGTCCAGTTCACACATCACCCTAAACTATGGTTTAGAGCTATGTGGATGAGTCTTACTTCGCCTAAGGGAAGTTGTCTCTTTCCCCTCCATCTGTGCATCCAGAAAATTAGTGTAGCATCAGTGCTGGCTTCCACTTCAGTCTCCCTTGCCATTTGCACCCAACCAGTAGAGTCACCTTGGAAAGGAGATCTTTTTTGTGGGCCTTCTTCCTTCTGGGTAATATTTTGAGAGTCATATGGCAATAGGGGACAGAGGCAAAGGAGGTCCACCATTAACAACCAAAGAGGCTCATAGAATGACCAGGTGTGTTATTAGGCCCTTTGTGTTAGAATCTGTTCCCATCTTCACTGCCTTTGTCATTATTAAGATAAACTTATTAAGATATAAAGCAACTCTGATGGGAAAGATCCGGAATCGGCGTGATGAACTGTTTCGAAAGGACTGGGGCAAATTTATACTTTATATGAAAGAAAACTGTAAACAGTTGGAAATGTTTGTAGGTTGGTGTCGAAATGTTTGGTAATGGGAAATTAAGGAGCTGATTTACATATAAGAAGGTGATTGCTAAAAGATTGATATAAGGTAAAAAAGTGGACATGTGAGGAAATGAAAAAATTCTGGAACATGATATATGATGAATTGAAAAAAATATTTAGATACACGTTCCCTAAAAAACCAGAGGCCTTTTTATTAGGTATGATTGGGGAGGAAATTAAGAAAGAAGATAAAACTTTATTCCAATATTCAACGGCAGCGGCCAGAATGTTAATCGCTCAAAATTGGAAAAGCACGCATATACCTACCGTAAGGGAGTGGCAAACAAAACTATACGATTTTGTTGAATTGGCAAAAATGACGCAGAGAATTAGAGAACAAAAGAATACAAAGTTGAAAAACGATTGGTCTAAATTCATGGCATATATAGAAACTAACTTTAAAAACCTACCAACTATAGCAGGTCTAATATAAAACTTCCGATGTGCAAACTAACAATCAACATCAGCGGTAAAAGCGATATTGTAAAAAAAATTAGAAATCCGAAATCAATAGGGAAGGAAGTCAGATAGCGTGTGATTTGTATTGGTCTAATGTTTATTTTTTATCTCTATCTTTTTTATTTTTTCTCTTTTCTGACCTGTCCCTTTTTCTTTTTTTCTTTTTTTTACTTTTTGCAATGGTGCCCTTATATTTTTTATTTAATGTTTTGTGTTTTACTTTTTTGTGAGTATGTGAAGAATGAAACTTAATAAAGAGAATTAAAAAAAAAAAAAAAGATATAAAGCAACTCTGATGGGAAAGATCCGGAATCGGCGTGATGAACTGTTTCGAAAGGACTGGGGCAAATTTATACTTTATATGAAAGAAAACTGTAAACAGTTGGAAATGTTTGTAGGTTTGTGTCGAAATGTTTGGTAATGGGAAATTAAGGAGCTGATTTACATATAAGAAGGTGATTGCTAAAAGATTGATATAAGGTAAAAAAGTGGATATAGGAATGTGAAGAAATTGGTAAAAGTGTGTGGAAGTCTGTTAGAGGGAGGGAAGGAAGTCGATGCTTTATTTAAGCAATGCTTTAAGTTATGGATTTTTTTATTTTTGATATGGAAATGTAATGAAATCATGACCCTTCTTACTTAAAGGTAAAGGTAAAGGGACCCCTGACCATTAGGTCCAGTCGTGACCAACTCTGGGGTTGCTGTGCTCATCTCGCTTTATTGGCCGAGGGAGTACAGGTCATGTGGCCAGCATGACCAAGCCGCTTCTGGCGAACCAGAGCAGCGCATGGAAACGCCATTTACCTTCCCGCCGGAGCGGTACCTATTTATCTACTTGCACTTTGACGTGCTTTTGAACTGCTAGGTTGGCAGGAGCAGGGACCGAGCAACGGGAGCTCACCCCATCGCAGGGATTCGAACCACCGACCTTCTGATCGGCAAGTCCTAGGTTCTGTGGTTTAACCCACAGTGCCACCTGCGTCCCTCCTTCTTACTTACCTTTACTCTAAATTTAAAACTCTAATGATCTGACCTGGTATAAGCAGCACCCTATATTTCTAGCCCAGGTCTTCCTATTTTCAGTTCAGCTGTGTATTTGCTACATACATGCCCCCCCCGACTCCATCCTCACATACTGCCAAACCAAATTTCATTGTTTGCAAAGGAAGTGGATTGATTGCTGGAGAGAAGCTGAGAGCAAATAGTTTTATTCTGATAGCACAGGATTGTGTGTGTGTTTCTCTAAGCTGCTCAAGCCCTGCCTGCCCACTCGCGCAGGGGAGTGATTAACATTTATTTATTTATTTCGGAGGAGCAGGTTTTAAAACATAATTTGCCCGGATGATGGATGGCTAGTGCCTGTTGAGTAGATTTAGTGCTAGGGGAGCGGCTAAAGTTACCTGCCAACTTTTGCAAGCCTTTTCTTTCTTTGCAAACCTCATTAATGTGCCGTGCTGATTGTAACGATATCCATTTCACTCTGCGCTCTTTTATGCTGATAACAAGGGCAACAAGCTCACTCTAGCCATTTGCAAATATTCCCTTTCCCCTTGTGTTTTCTTTGTCGTTGTTCATTCAAGAAGTGGTAGCACAGGCGATCCTGATACCACCCCGCCCCTGGACTGAGGTGGTATCATCACCGTCAAGTTAAATTCATATCCTGCTCTTCCTAAGCCCTATACGGCTTAAGTCCTCGAGAGCTCTGGAGGGTGGCAACATGAGAACAGGGCCTTCTCTGTAGTGGCTCCCTGCCTGTGGAATGCTCTCCCCAGGGTGCCTGGTGCCTTCATTATACACCTTTAGGCGCCGGGCAAAAACATCCCTTTTTAACCAGGCCTATGGTTGATCTGATTTACATCCTATGCCCTTTTAAAATGTGTTTCTTTTGGCGGGGGGCTATTGGGTTGTTGTTTTTGTTTTTATTATGTATTATGTGGTTTTATATCTTGATTTTCTTCTGTGAACTGCCCTGAGACGCCCAGGTATAGGCTGGCATATAAATTCAATAAATAAATAATAATACAGTGGTACCTCTGGTTGCGAACGGATCCGTTCCAGAGGCCCGTTCTCAACATGAAAAGAGCACAACCCACAGTGGTGTGTCTGTGCACGCGCAGGTTCTGATTCACTGCTTCTGCGCATGCGTGTGATGTCATTTTGCGCGTCTGCGCCTGTGCGAGCGGCAAAACCTGGAAGTAACCCTTTCTGGTACTTCCGGGTCGCCGTGGGACATAACCTGAAAGAACGTAACATGAAGCAAACATAACATGAGGTATGACTATAAATAATAAGTCCAAACTATCTAAAAGACCATATTCTCTCCTATGAGCTCGTCTGGGTTTTGCTACCTTAAGGGGAGGCCCTTCTCTAAGTCCTGCCACCCTCATAGCCACACCTGGTGAGGATGCTGCACAGCATAAACTTCCTTGCCCCCCTCTCTTAGGTAGACTCTAGTATATTGGTTCATGGGCCACCCTGGTATCCAAACCAAGGTCCAAAGTGTTTTGTTGTCCAGCGACTCGTATCTCCTGTATGGCTTTGGAACTTATTATCGTCTCCCTGCACGATTTCCTGTAACAGCTGCCTGAGACAGAGAAATGCCCTCAGAGGGATAA
Source organism: Podarcis erhardii (assembly GCF_964252035.2). Classification (NCBI taxonomy): domain Eukaryota; kingdom Metazoa; phylum Chordata; class Lepidosauria; order Squamata; family Lacertidae; genus Podarcis; species Podarcis erhardii. Next base: position 31,268,647 of record NC_138505.1, on the reverse strand, counting down.
GAGCTGCGGTGAAATGATTCAGGGCCCTTTCTTGACATGGTTTCTGTTTTTAGCTCCAAATGCATGCTGGCACCTTCTTGCCTTGCCAGCTCTCACTTGGCACGGCTGCTTCTCCTGACAGAGTGAAAATGTGGGTCCCTTTAGGTTCGTTTCCTTGCCGGCTTTATTTTTGTTTTATTCGTTTTTATTTTGCAGCATCCTTCCTTCCTTCCTGCATTATGAATTTGGACTCGGCAGGTTTGAGGTGCACAGCCTTTTCTCGACTCCCCCCCAAGTACAGTGGTACCTCGGGTTACATACGCTTCAGGTTACATACGCTTCAGGTTACAGACTCCACTAACCCAGAAATATCACCTCGGGTTAAGAACTTTGCTTCATGATAAGAACAGAAATCGAGCTCCGGCGGTGCGGTGGGAGCGGGAGGCCTCATTAGCTAAAGTGGTGCTTTAGGTTAAGAACAGTTTCAGGTTAAGAACAGACCTCCAGAACGAATTAAGTACTTAACCCAAGGTACCACTGTATCTCTTGTTTCTGCACAGAGCAGGTGCTAAGATGGCTGGGCCAGGAAAGTGTCATGACCCTGGGGTCAGATTTCCCCCTCTTTCAGAGGACTGCAGAACTGAGCCATCCTTCCTGAAGATGTCATCTTTCCATCCTCGGATGCAGAGGACTCCACCGAAGAAGCCAAAGGACAACCAGAGTCCCCTCCAGGAGGGTCATGGATGATGGGAGTTGTAGTCCCATCATCACAAGAAGGTTGCATCCATCACCACTTGAGCAGTATTGGCTCTCCTCCGAAATCCTGGGAACTCTAGTTAATGGTGTGGCTGGTTATAGCTCTGTGAGGGTCTCCTAGCAAACTCTTTAGCAGACTACAGTCCCGAGGAGGGAACCATGACCTTATATAAGAGTGCTTTAAATGTATAGGGTGGATGTGAACATACCTTCCTCATCCCCATAATAGACAGCAGAGATGCAGCTGTGAGGACAGGTGGGGCTTGTCCCATTTTTCAGCAGGTTTTGTAATTTTTCTAGGGCTTATCCTGGGCATCTTTCAAGGTGAGAACTGCCCCCCCCCCCACAGTATAGTCATACTTCATGTTACGTTTACTTCATGTTATGTTCTTTCAGGTTATGCCCCACGGTGACTCAGAAGTACTGGAAAGGGTTACTTCTGGGTTTCACTGCTCGCACCTGCGCAGAAGTGCAAAATGATGTCACGCGCATGCGCAGAAGCACTGAATTGCAACCCATGCGTGTGCAGACATGCCGCTACGGGTTGCGCTCTTTTCATGTTGCTAACAGGCCTCCAGAATGGATCCCGTTCACAACCAGAGGTACCACTGTACTGCTTACTACTTCCAATGACACTCCATTGTTTATGATACTCTGCTGGGCTAAGGTAAAGGTAAACGACCCCTGACCATTAGGTCCAGTCGTGACCGACTCTGGGGTTGCGGTGCTCATCTCGCTTTATTGGCCGAAAGAGCCGACGTACAGCTTCCAGGTCATGTGGCCAACATGACTAAGCCGCTTCTGGCGAACCAGAGCAGTGCACGGAAACACTGTTTACCATCCCACCTGAGTGGTACCTATTTATCTACTTGCCCTTTGACCTGCTTTCAAACTGCTAGGTTGGCAGGAGCAGAGACTGAGCAACGGGAGCTCACCCCGTTGCAGGGATTCGAACCGGCGACCTTCTGATCGGCAAGCCCTAGGCTCTGTGGTTTAACCCACAGTGCCACCCGCGTCCTTACTTTGCTGGGCTAGACATTCTTTTACAACTCTCATGGAAGTCACGGAAGTCTTCCTTATGGGGAGAGGGCTATTGTGTGCATACCCTGGTTGCAGGCTTTCCACAGACATCTAGTTAGCTACTGTGAGAACACAATGCTGGACTAGATGGGCCATTGGCCTGATTCAGCACACTTTTCTTAGCTCCTTAGCTATGCCCACTTAATCAACCTGAATCAATTAATCAACCCGAATCCCACTATCCCTAGCACTTTGGTGGGTCAATCCACTGTCTCAAGGTGGAAGCAAGATGATACCAGCCATCCTTGACTGACTTTGGTGCAGATTTCTCTCAAAATCTCATCCGTGCCGCAGAGCAGGGAACTTAGCGAGCGCTTCTCTTTTACAACTTTGTTTCCTGGGCCTCCCGATTCCTACTGTTTCTTCCCATATGGCGCAGAGCAACCCGTGGCTTTGATCTTTCAATTAGCAATTAGGGATTCTGTTTTTGTTTTTGGTGTTTAGAGGAAGCTGGCAACCTGACAGATGGGCTGCATTCTATAGCTAATGACCCTCCCAACCTAGAAATCTGCTTGGGGTTTTACATAGCCTCTTTTCTCTGTATATATGCTTTCCTTTCCTTTTCCCTTCTGCTAGCATGTAATATGGTTCTTCAATTGATATCAGATGATAGCGGGTGGTCGCAGGTGCAGTTATTTTCATGAGCTGGACATAACTGCATGCGTTCAGGAGTTAATCGAATTTTTTTCTGCCACAGAGGTTATCATAGCTGTCAAGCGTCCCTTATTTGGCGGGACAGTCCCTTATCCCAGCGCCATGTCCTGCTGCTGTCCCTTATTGAGGATGTCCCTTAAATTTCCCGGGTTTCAAAGGAAGCAGCTCCTCTCCCTCCCTCCCTGCCGGCCAGGGAGGAGGGAGGCTCTAACTGTGTTGCTTGGCTGCGTTGCTCACCCAATAAGGAGTATAAGAACGACTGGGGGGTGGAGCTTGCATGCCTTGTGCCGATCAAATCGGCCGCGTTGCCTGGGGACTCGCCTTTGCTCAGCGCTTCCCAGTGGAGAGGTGACGGCGGTTTTCCTTTCTGCATCCCCTTTGCCGGGTTGCTGTGCTATGGGAACCACCACTTAAGGCTTCGTTTGGCTGCTGGTTTACTAAAATCCCTTATTTTGGCTGCTGATCCCTTATTTTCGAGGCTGCTGCTGATCCCTTATGTCAGGGGTTCAGGGAGAGAGAGACACAGATGAGGGAGGAGACAGAAAGTGAGGGGGAAGGATTCCAGACTGACGAGGAAGAGGATGACAATGACCCAAGATTGTCCATGAGTCCGTCCAGTGAATCGGAGGACTCCCAAAAGGGAGCCCCTCTGGTCAAGCCAAGGGGAGCTAGAGGGGGAAGCAGTCAGGAGCAGGGAAACGAAGGGGGAACCCCCAGTGGGAGTTGGAGAGCGAGACCGGCTGCTCCGCTGGAACGGAGTGAGGGGGGAGGAGTGACCAGTGTGTCAGAAGGAGCAGAACAGGAAGCAGAGAGGGGAAGGAGATCAGGGCAAAACGTCCTGCCGGAAGGGGAGGAAAGTAGTATCGAGGGCAGTGTAACTGTCGAAGGGAAGGTCAGGAGCAACGTACGCGCGCCAAGTTCAAAATGGGAGGCGCGCGGAAATGAAGAGAGTCCTGGGGAGGAGCCTGGTCCCAAAGCCCGAAGGAGGGGGGAGGAGGCGGCAGAGGATTCAGCCTCTGGAGAGTCCCGAAGGGAGAGAACACAGGGGGGCAGAAAGACCCTGCGGAAAAGGAAAGAGAGAAAGAGGTGGACCAGTACAAGCCTCTTAAACTGGTGTAGAGGCGGTACTGACTCAGAGGGGACTTCAGCGGTCTAAGCGTAACAGACGTAGGGTCACGGACCTCGGATGTAAAGCTACTAATGTTCTTCAATAAAAGCTTTTGTACATAAGCTGGAGTGGACTTTGGTCTCTTGTGAGCTGGGACCACGGGTGACTCTGACACCTTATTTTCAAATCTGTAAGTTGACAGCTATGGAGGTTATCTGTGCAGAGCTGGGTTTGCAACCAGGTTGTTTTGGGAACTGAGAGCCACTGAGAAGGTTTGTTCCTGGCAGTGGGTTCCTGGATGATGCAGATGGGTCTGGGATGTGGGTATTTCACTTTGCAAACCAGGGCTGTCCCAACCTTTAGACCAGGGGTCGGGAACTACTGACCTGCGGGCCAAAGTTGGCCTACCAGCCCTCCCCATTTGGTCATGAGGCCACTTTTATGAAACCACCCACACCTGCCTCATACATTGTGCCATATGTGTGGGATGTGATCCACGAGAGACAGTCAAGTGCAACATTCCTTGTAATGCTAGAGAAGACATGCGAAGGGAATGTTTGGTCCAGCCAGTCAAAACTTCCTGTTCCTCCTGGCTGGAGAATCCTTCCTTTTGCATGTGATAGAAGGTGGGCGTGACATAACCTAAGGTTAGCAGATTTTTTTCCAATGAATCTGGGGACACTTTTCAACTTCCTACTAAATAGATAGATTTTGTCAGGGGGCTGATTTGTAAATTCGGGGACTGTCCCTGGGAAACGGGGATGTCTGGTAACCTTAACCCAACCTAGCCTGTCCAGGTAACAAAAAGATGGATCACACTGCACACTTCTCTCTTTTTGCCTTCCTTCTTTGTTTGACCAACTTTTAGCTAGGACTGCCCTGCTAGCTCTTAGCTAGCAGAGGCACTGGGATTATTCCCCCATATGGGGTAGATCCACATGTACATATTTGTAACTAAGTCTGCCTTCAGGTATCCAACTGTGAACTGTCGTAAGTAAACTTCTTTTATTGGCCTTGAATAAGATTGTGGCATCTATTCTTTTAAGAGGGATTCATGGTTACTTACCAGGAACGTACAATTCAATCTTAACAGACTGAATTGTACAATAGTGAGAGGCTCACACGAGCCTGCAGCCAGCTATCTGCTGTGTATATAAAAAGGGGAATGTAAACTCTGCTAAGTAAAGGAACTTGCTAGTGCAAAAGTTAGGAAGGATTTTAATAGACAGTATGACCTCTCCTGCCACCATTAACATTCCCACAATATGTGATTTCTGGTGAGGGGCAGGTACAGATGCAGCTGCAGAAATCAAGAATGAGCCTTCACCCAGGCACCAGCTGATGCACAGGGAGTTCAGTTCTGCTCTGCTCAGGTGCTTCAACCAGTTCATTCTGAGAATTGGCTGGCATGCCCTCACCCTGCACTAACCAGGAACGAACTCACCTTATATCAGGTGTTCCACAGGCTGTTCAACCCTGTGCAGTAAGTATCTCCCCCTACCCCAGCAGGCCAGGTTTGACAGACAGGTGGGACAACCTATCTGTCAATCATCAGGTGTCAGTATTTATCCATTTTTAGGTATACATCTTAGGGTGATAGATATTTTTAGATATACATCTTGGGTGTTCCAAGCATATGTGCATATATATTTATGCAGTTATGCATATTCATGCAGTTATGCAATTTTTATAGTCTACATTGGGACAAATGTCTCAATGCTTCGCGCACAGAAAACTTGTCAGTAACTCGGTTAATCCTAATTAAAGTCCAAATCTCAATAGTGCAACAAAGGAGAACCAGCAGAATCCGCTTGATTTGTTTCTCAGAGGCAAAAACGGAGCAGCAGAATGTTTTACCTGTTTTACATATCCACAGAGGAACCTATACTGTGCGAAGAGAAATATGTTGTGAGTCAATGTGGTGTTATGGCTTGGGTGTTGAGATTTAGTGGATTTAGACAACTCCTTAGCCATGCAGCACACAGGGTGATCTTAAGCAAATCTCTTAATAACAAAGCCCATATAACAGGGCTGTTAGGAAGAACACACTGACCTGAGATCATTGGGGTAGAAGGACTGTTAGTCTTCAAGGTGCCAATATATACATATACATAAGGTAAAGGGACCCCTGACCATTAGGTCCAGTCGTGGCCGACTCTGGGGTTGCAGCGCTCATCTTGCTTTATTGGCTGAGAGAGCCGGCATACAGCTTCCGGGTCATGTGGCCAGCATGACTAAGCCGTTTCTGGCAAACCAGAGCAGTGCACGGAAACGCCGTTTACCTTCCCGCCAGAGCAGTACCTGTTTATCTACTTACACTTTGACGTGCTTTCAAACTGCTAGGTTGGCAGGAGCAGGGACCGAGCAATGGGAGCTCACCCCATCGCGGAGATTCGAACTATCGACCTTCTGATCGGCAAGTCCTAGGCTCTGTGGTTTAACCCACAGCACCACCCGCGTTCCATACATATACATATGCATATGCATATATATATATATATATATGCAGGTTTTGGTGTCCTCGGGTGTCTTCCCGTGTAAAAGTTGGGGTGTCTAGGCGACGTTTCGACGAGGTCTCACTCGTCATCTTCAGGCTGGTGCTTTCGGCTTCTTGTTACTGGAACAGAGCAGGATCTCAGTGTTTGAGTTCCTATAAATACTGTAGAGGGGGTGTGGTGTATAGCCTCCAATGTTCTGGGCAGAGAGGAAGTTCCCAGGCTAGTGTGCCTTTTCTTCTTTTGTTCCTTAATTACTTGAGAGATATCTTGAGTGATTTCTTGAGTGATATCCTGAGTACCACTTAGGTGGGTCATTAGGTGTGGATTAGTTGTTAAAGTCTTTGTGTCTTGACCTCTTGAACTTTGTGAAGAGTTTTCCTGAGAAGATGGCTGTACTGTACTTAGTTGTGCTCTGGCTTGGCTTCGTGTATAGGGGCGAGCTGTGGTTTTGTGGCTTGTGTCAGCCAGATCTGTATAGGGATTGCAGGGGGGTGCAGCATCCGGAGGTGCCACCATGGATTGGCTACTGGATGGTGTCTGTAATTCATCTGTGGAGAGGGTCTGGGTTTGGGTCTGGTGTGGTTGATTGGTGTTGGCGTTCTGTGTGCCTCTGGATCTGGTGTCAGTTTTGTGGGGAGGGCTAATTTCCAGATGTCTGGCAAGCGGGATGTGTCGTCACGCTTGTTCATGTTGTGAGGGTGTTTCTCTATCTCGATGGCTTCCATGATTATTCTCTTGTGGTGATGTTCCGTATTAAAGAGCAATTGCTCAGACCCTCTCCACAGATGAAACCCAGACCCTCTCCACAGATGAATTACAGACACCATCCAGTAGCCAATCCATGGTGGCACCTCCGGATGCTGCACCCCCCTGCAATCCCTACACAGATCTGGCTGACACAAGCCACAAAACCACAGCTCGCCCCTATACACGAAGCCAAGCCAGAGCACAACTAAGTACAGTACAGCCATCTTCTCAGGAAAACTCTTCACAAAGTTCAAGAGGTCAAGACACAAAGACTTTAACAACTAATCCACACCTAATGACCCACCTAAGTGGTACTCAGGATATCACTCAAGAAATCACTCAAGATATCTCTCAAGTAATTAAGGAACAAAAGAAGAAAAGGCACACTAGCCTGGGAACTTCCTCTCTGCCCAGAACATTGGAGGCTATACACCACACCCCCTCTACAGTATTTATAGGAACTCAAACACTGAGATCCTGCTCTGTTCCAGTAACAAGAAGCCGAAAGCACCAGCCTGAAGATGACGAGTGAGACCTCGTCGAAACGTCGCCTAGACACCCCAACTTTTACACGGGAAGACACCCGAGGACACCAAAACCTGCATTCCTGTACCCGTGAAAATCTACGAAAGCAAATATATATATATATATATACGAAAGCAAATATATATATATGTTCTGGGTGCTTCCAGATAATCATTTGAGCATTCATCCTGATCTGTCTGCAGGGAGACTAGATGGCACCCTCTATTTAATTCATTCATTCTGATTTGCTTGCAGGGAGATTGTGTCAATTCAAGTGTTTTCCGACACTTTCCCAGTGCATTTCCCTTTCAGTCAACTATAATTGCAGAAACTGAATCTGCCGCTATGAGATCAAATCCCACCTGAAACTTTTGACGCTCTAAAAGGCCATTTCTTGTTTTGGGGAATGAGCGTGTGCCAATAATGGGCCAGATAAATCGCTTTTAAATAGTTATTACACCATCCTGAATGCAGATGCGATATTTAATGGTAATAACTGTTTCTTTCTGTCAGGGAAAATATCAGAGGCAAATGATTTATGATTGGGAAAGGCAGGCAATTTAAAATGTGTTCCTTGAATGAAAACACTGGTTCCGATTCCTGACTTGATAACATTGGTGGCGGTTTTTTCATTGATCTTTATTGAAAGTTGCGTTGAACAGATTGTTTCACCGCTGAGCGAAATGCACCGGACACTTTCTCAGGTGGCAACTCTGAGTTAAGCCTAATTAAAAATCTATTATTATTGGTTGAATGCACTATGCCTCCTAACTGAGAACATGGAGAGTTAACAGGTAACTAATTAGTAGCAGTAGCCTAAATATACTTCCATTATGAGGTGGGAGGCAGAAGGTGCAGAGCGACATGTCACAAAGACCACCTGATCAACAATCCAACATCTGTTTATAAAACCTCCAAGGAAGAAGAGTCCATCCCCTTCCCAGGGATATCATTCCACAGTTGAACAGCTCTTACCATTAGAAAGTTCTCCCTAATGTTTAGTTGGAACCTCTATCCTTACCATCTGAATCCATTGGATTGGGTCCTACCTTCTGGAGCAGCAGAAAACAAACTTGCTCCATCGTCCATGTAATAGCCCTTCAGATTTTTGAAGTTCTCAAGGCCTGGGCAAGCTCTTTTAGGGAGATATGGTCCTTCAGATAGCCTTGGGCCCAAGCCAAATAGGACTTCGTAGGTCATAAACAGCACTATGAATTGTGCCCAGAAATGAACTGGCAGCCAGTGGATCTGTTGTAACAAGGAGTTTCTGTTCTCCCTGTGACCAGCGAGGGCAAACCTTTTCTAGTATGAAAATCCAATTATGGGGAAAGTTTTACCTGTTGGCATACTGTTTGTCCAACCTCAAATTACTTGCGTGGGAACCCTGATTTATTTTTGGACCTTATGCTTCAACACAGCAACTTGCAATATTCCGAATGCTGTGAGATGGTGGGATGCAGAGGATAAACTTTTTTTTTTTTTTACAAACTAAAAGTTGATTCGAATGAATTTGGACTTTGAGAAAAGGGCGGACTTGAACTAGAGTTCCTTTTTTAAAAAGAACTTTCCTTTTTTATTATAATTTTTATTGTTAAAATAATTCAACATTAATACACATACAAACATACATTTCATACAACATACCTACATACCTACAACATACCTACACTCAATCCCACAGATAATTCCCATCACCATCCACCACCCCTCACCCTTTGTGTAAAAAGAACTTTCCAATCACTGTCTGCTCTCGTAATCCTTACAGCAACCCTGTACGGTAGGCAAGGGTTGTTATCCTCATGTTGCAGATGTTGTGAGTGGTGAGGATGGGAGAGAGAGAGAGAGGGGGGGGGATTGCCAAAGGCCACCTGGAGAGTTCATAGCTGCTTCAGGGATCACATCGCACCTTGTGCTAATGTCCTCCCATAAGCCATCATTTTGCTGAGTGTCCCTTTCTGTGCTTTCCCAATAAGGATTCCTAAATGTGGAGCGAACGCTGGTATAAATTATTAATTCTTTCTCACAAGCCTACCCAGTCAGCTTTCTCTCTCGTGTACCTGCAGGTTACAGCTTGGGTGATGCTATTTTTATCTCCCCCCCTCTCTTATCTCTGCAGTGATGCTCCCGCAACACCACTGCCCCAAGTCTGAGTGCCACCACCTTTCGCCTTTAATTTTAACCTTTTCTCTCTTAGAGCATTTGTATTAAGCGATCTTAATCTATGCTAGTGCAATGCTGGTCTGCAGGTGTCTTAAGTGCATGGCTGGGAGGGAGGAGCTCCTTATCTTCCGTCGTGTTTGAACTTCGCCTTTTGCTTTCAGATCGATGCAGATAAACGCTGGTCTCTGGAATCCAGGTTATTTAGGGAGGTAGAGTTGACCCTGGGAAGCGTTTTCTTTTCGCGATGAATTCAGAGGCATCTTCGTGCCACACGCCGTCTCCTTCCTTTTGCCTCTTCACATCTCTGCTAGGAATTTGAAAAGTCAGGAAGAAAATCATTCCTTCTGATATCGAGCTCAAGGGATGCGGGTGGCGCTGTGGGTTAAACCACAGAGCCTAGGACTTGCCGATCAGAAGGTCGGCGGTTCTAATCCCTGCAACGGGGTGAGCTCCCATTGCTCGGTCCCTGCTCCTGCCAACCTAGCAGTTCGAAAGCACGTCAAAGTACAAGTAGATGAATAGGTACCGCTCCGGCGGGAAGGTAAATGGCGTTTCCGTGCACTGCTCTGGTTCGCCAGAAGTGGCTTAGTCATGCTGGCCACATGACCCGGAAGCTGTACGCCGGCTCCCTCGGCCAATAAAGCGAGATGAGATCCGCAACCCCAGAGTCGGCCACGACAGGACCTAATGGTCAGGGGTCCCTTTACCTTTACCTTTAATATCGAGCTCAGGTGGACTGGAGCAAAAAAAGAAAGAAAGACAATTGAGATGCAATCAAGGCTTGTTTTCAGAAACCACCAAGGCTTGTTTTCAGAAACCATCCATTTGGGAACTACATCTCACACCATCTCAGGCTGTGCTTCTCAAGGAGCATGGGAGTTATAGTTCAGCAACAGCTGGAGGGTCAAAGAACCATTTTCTCTGCCTGTAGAAAAAACACACAAACACGGCCCTGGAATATACACAGATTTTCTTTTAGTCTGTGACATATTTTTAATCCTGAATATTCTTCTGTAAATCATGGATGAGGGACGGGTGTCTTTGCAGATGTTGTTGTGTTATGACTCCCATCATCCCTAGCCATTGACTGTGCCAGGTAAGAATGGTATCAGATGCTATCTCTGATTTAAATGGTTTCAGGTTATCATTACAACCCTAGAACAGCAATTTTAAAATAGCTAAAATACAACATTCTAAAAGCAAGATACAGTAATTATGAAAACAAACCAGAAGAAGAGCAGAAAGACAAGTGTCTCTGACCGACAGGTTAAAACAACGAAAATGGTAACTATTGCTATTTCCTGTATGGTTGTGGTGAACAACTGAGAAAGAGGGAGGGAGAGAGATGAATAGTGGTATACATTTCTTTAGAAATAAAGGAAATAAGAAATCCTCTAGATTGTGCACAAAGACCTTCATTTCTAACTGGGTCTCCTGGAAAACCCATTTCTCCAGAGAGCCTGCAGCTTTTTCCTGGGGGGGGGGGGTCTTTCCCAAGGTCAGCAGAGAGGCTATAGGTGGGCAGTGTATTGGTCAGAGGGTTGGACTAGGACCTGGAAGACCAGACTTCAAATCCCTGCACAGCCATAGAACTCCCTGGGTCACCTTGGGTCGGTCACAGCCTCTCAGCCTCCCCTCCCTCACAGGTCCAAATGCAGATGAAGAGAACCATAGACGCCACTGTGAGCTCCTTGCAGAGAAAAGTGGGGTATACAGTGGTACCTCGGGTTACAGACGCTTCAGGTTACAGACTTCGCTAACCCAGAAATAGTACCTTGGGTTAAGAACTTTATTTCAGGATGAGAACAGAAATCACACGCGGCGGTGCAGCAGCAGGAGGAGGAGGCCCCATTAGCTAAACTGGTGCTTGAGGTTAAGAACGGACCTCCAGAATGAATTAAGTTCTTAACCCGAGGTCCCACTGTAAATGCAATAAATAATAAGCAAGCAGGCTCATTCCATGGGGTATTGGCATCCAGGGTGCTTTCTCAGAGCTTCTATTTAAAGAGACTCCAGAAGTCCGGTTCTAAGCAGATGCTACACCAGACCCGTTGGAGAGAAATCACTCCTCTTAATTCTGCATATTCCTGCAGACATATCTTTTCGATGAAATGCTTTTAATGGCAGGCTTGTTCTGTGCTTTCTCGGTGTCCTTTGGGGGCACACCGATTCTTTCCACCCATGAAAAGGGGGGCTTTTCAGTGTACATATGTTAGGAAAGAAGCGATGCATTCAGCTCAATAACTAGTAGTTCCCTTCCTCTCCAACCCCCCCCCCCCGGCCTCTGTCTCTCTTGTTTTGTTTTTGGAGTTCAAGATCCTGCCAGCTTAATTGCTCAGCCGGTGGATACTAGCTACTGGCAGCGTCCCATTGTCCTGCGTAATTAAAATTCGAGCAGAACGTCTGCTAAGCACGGAATCGTTTGACAGCGTCGGGTTGCAGAGTGCTTCTGGTTATTGCAGTTATAACCAAATGGCTGCCGTTCTTGTTTGTTTGTGTTTTTATAGTGGCTAATCTCTGTGTTTGTAAGGAATATAATCGAGAATGTTTCTTGGGGGGGGGGAATAGCGGGCTCCTTTGTAAAGTCACAAAGTGTTGGCGTTAGTTTGCTTCTTGAAGTTGTTGTGGTCCCCCCCCCCTTTTAAACTGCAAACAAAAGTAATTCAGATTGCTTTGAAGACTGCATGGCTGTGGCATAGGGCAAGTGTTGGATCCTTTGCCATTTTCTTCTTTGAAACCACTAAAGCATTGGGGAGAAGGAGCGGGGGAACCAGTATATAATGGGATGAGCAACCAGTTCCTCTGGAGAGGTCCTGCTGAACTCTGTTGAAAGGGAAGTGGCAGCTAGAAGAGGCAACTTCCAGCCTTCCAGGATACGGATTGCTACTCGAGGCACCCAAGTTTCTTTTTTTTTTTAAAATAATTTTTATTCATTTTTCAAACACATAATAAGAACAAACAAAACACAAGACAAAAACATACAAAACATTTAAACATATATAATTTCATAATCTTATTTTCCTGTAACTTCTTTCAGTCGACTTCCCCATACCTCCCTTTTGCTGCATCCTTATTTTAAAAAGAATTTTTTAGCAACCCTTTAGTCAAATTACCCATTTAGATCCCTTCATTACATTCCCATAAATTTGTTGTTTACAGCTGTAATTCTCTGCTTCTTACCCCTTGACATCTTAACACTCATCAATTTTACAACAATTTTTAAGATATATTTTAAATTTCTTCCAGTCTTCTTCCACTGCCTCTTTCCCCTGGTCACGAATTCTGCCGGTCATCTCTGCCAGTCCCATGAAGTCAATCACCTTTGTCTGCCATTCTTCAAGAGTAGGTAGTTCTTGCATCTTCCAATACTTTGCCAGAAGAATTCTTGCTGCAGTAGTAGCATACATAAAGAAAATCCTATCCTTCTTTGGCACCAATTGGCCAACCATGCCCAGGAGAAAAGCCTCTGGTTTCTTAGTAAATGTCCATTTAAGGACTTTCTTAATTTCATTATAGATCATTTCCCAGAATGCTTTCACCCTCGGGCAGGTCCACCATAGGTGATAAAAGGTACCTTCATTCTCATTACATTTCCTCGAGGCACCCAAGTTTCAAGTCTCTCTGTATTCTCCTCCTGCTACCTGAGACCGAAAGCAAATAAGGTTTCTGGAAACGCATTGCAGCAAGGACTCCTCTTCAAGATATTTTCCTGGCACAGGCTAGCAGGCAGGCTGCTCAAGCTTATTGTGCAGTTTAAGGAAAAGCAGCACTGCAGGTGGTGTAGGTTGGGTAGGTGCCTTCAAGATATTACTGGACCTCCAGCTCCCACCAGCCCCAGCCAGCATGGCCAGTGTCCAGGGATGTGGTCCGACATCATCTAGAGGGCACCGTATTGGTTACCCCTGAGCTAGGGTGAGACCTTGTGCTGTTCCAAGCTTACTCCAACTGAGCTTTCATAAAGTATGAGCCAGCCTGGTCTTAGTATGGGAGGATGAGCTATAGGCAGCTGTCAAGTGGGAGCCAGACTCGGGTCAGGGCAGAGGGGTTCAGTCCCAGGAACACACCAAGAGTTGGAAGAATCCAGAAAAGACGACCATTGCCAAAGTGAAATTCCAGTCCAAATCAGACAGAAGGGCCGTAGCTCAGCAGTAGAACAGTGGGGTGTATTGGTTAGAGCATTGGACTAGGATCTGGGAGACCAGGGTTCACATCCCCGCTCAGCCATGATGTTCAGTTCATGACCTTGGGCCAGCCACTCATTCTCAGCCTAACCTAGCTCACGGGGTTGAGGATCGAACGGGTAGGAGGAGAACTTGAGATCCTTGGGGGAAAGATGGGAAATAAATGCAACAAACAAACATCTATTTTGCATGAGGGAGATCCAGAGTTCAACCCGTAGTATCTCCAGGTTGTTGCTGCTGCTGCTGTTTAGTCATTTAGTCGTGTCCGACTCTTCATGACCCCATGGACCGGAGCATGCAAGGCACTCCTGTCTTCCACTGCCTCCCGCAGTTTGGTCAGACTCATGCTGGTAGCTTCGAGAACACTGCCCAACCATTTCGTCCTCTGTCGTCCCCTTCTCCTTGTGCCCTCCATCTTTCCCAGCATCAGGGTCTTTTCCAGGGAGCCTTCTCTTCTCATGAGGTAGCCAAAGTATTGGAGCCTCAGCTTCAGGATCTGTCCTTCCAGTGAGCACTCAGGGCTAATTTCCTTCAGAATGGAGAGCTTTGTTCTTCTTGCAGTCCATGGGACTTTCAAGAGTCTCCTCCAGCACCAGAATTCAAAAGCATCAATTCTTCAGCAAGGGCCATGCCAATTAGTTTAGACCAGGGTTTCCAAAACCTCCAGCTGTTTTTGGACTACAATTCCCATCAACCCTGACCACTGTTCCTGCTAGCTAGGGATGATGGGAGTTGTAGTCCAAAAACACCTGGAGACCCAAGCTTGGGAAACCCTGATTTGGACACTACTGAGCTTGGTGAACCAGTGGTTTGGTTCAGTATTAAGCAGCTTCCTATGTTCCTAAGAAATCTTTTACACTCCTTCCCATGGAGGACAATGAGTGAGCAGTCTGGGTTGGGGAAGCCATTCCTGTACCTGGGAACTATTTCATTGCTCGGGGAGGTTTTCCCACCTCTTGGGGGCAGCTATGGATGGAGTTGAAGATTCTGGGTTGCAGCCCTGGTAGCCTTAGCAAGAGGTTGCTATAGCGTTTGAGTATAGTACACACTTGCCACCTGCAGTTTTTATTGGTGCTTACTATTAAAAATACATATTTTAAAAAAGAAATAAATATGCTGCTCAAGTTATTTGGATGCACCTCTTAGTCAATTAAAATGGTCTAATAATAATAATTAATAATTATTTATACCCCGCCCCATCTTGGCTGGGTTTTACAAGCCACTCTGGGCGGCTTCCAGCAAAACACAAAAATACAATAGTTCCAATAGATTGATTGCAGTAATTGCTTAGCTGATTAAAAGCTGCATCCTTGCTTTTTTATTTTTCATATAGTACACATATTAACATAATTCACACAGAGAAATACAAATCAACCTCCCTATTATTTCAGCATAATAATAATGCTGATAAAATCACATCAAACTTTTTTTTGTGTTTTAAAAGCAAGACTGTTTAAAAGAATGAAGAAAAAGTTGCTAGGCAGGAAGAAGAAAAATTAAACCTTTCCTTTTTGATCTCAGAAGCGACAAATTAATGCTATTGATTGAATAGCTTTCCTGACCAAAAATAGAAAAAAGGTGGTATCCTTTTGAGAATGTTATTGGGGTGAAGAATTGATCTTCTACTGTTTTGTTGTCCAGAATGACAGTCATTTATAAAAAGGCTGGTCATGACACACCTTTGCAGCCTTGACCGCTGCTTCTGTTAAAAAGAGAATATGGTGTTAACACCTTAGGACAGCTTCATGGGAGATGTAGTCTAAAACATCTGGAGGTCACCAAGGCAGGGTAGCAAGACCTCCAAAGTTGACCTGAAGTCTTCAGGCTTGCCTTGCCTCTTCCAGGGTTGCAGTGGGAGGGCTTGAATCTTCAGTTGTGGGGATGGGGGCAAGAGTGCCTTTGCATTTTATTTCTACCAGCTCCACCTGGTATGCAGGCTGAGACCCTACCTGCCCTAGACTGTCTCGCCGGAGTGGTGCATGCTCTAGTTATCTCCCGCTTGGACTACTGCAACATGCTCTATGTGGGGCTACATTTGAAAGTGACTCAGAAACTACAACTAATCCAGAATGCGGCAGCTAGATTGGTGACTGGGGGCAGCCGCGAGACCATATAACACCAGTCTTGAAAGACCTACATTGGCTCCCAGTATGTTTCCGAGCACAATTCAAAGTGTTGGTGCTGACCTTTAAAGCCCTAAATGGCCTCGGTCCAGTATATCTGAAGGAGCATCTCCACCCCCATCGTTCAACCGAGACACTGAGGTCCCTGGCATTGATGGTCAAAGACTCCCTGGAATGAATCACTGCCAGTCAGAGAAGACAACACTGCTTTTCAGGGACACAGTGCCTGAAGTGGCATAGGGAACTTGCTATGTAATACAGGGTTGAGATCATTTTAGCTCTAAGACACCAAGAAGTGATTCAAAATGCCAGGGGAAGCTGGTCTTAGTGTTGTCCTTTTAGAACTCAGCTGGGAGGAGGTTGAGGGGAAAAGTAGAATTAGTTGGTTCTGCCTGTCATTGGCTCCAGCGCCACCTACTGTTGGGCTCCCTGCCGTCAGCCCCACCAATCGCAACGGGCACAAGCCATCACTGAGAAATACTGAATTAGACTGCAGGGGTCAGCAAACTTTTGCAGCAGGGGGCCGGTCCACTGTCCCTCAGACCTTGTGGGAGGGCCAGACTATATTTTGAAGGAAAAAATTGAACGGATTCCTATGCCCCACAAATAACCCAGAGATGCATTTTAAATGAAAGGACACATTCTACTCATGTAAAAACATGCTGATTCCCGGACTGTCCATGGGCTGGATTGAGAAGGCGATTGGGCCGGATCCGTCCCCTGGGCCTTAATTTGCCAACCCATGGACTAGAGCAGTAGGAGGCAACCTATGGCCCAGGGGCCAGATCCAGCCCAATGCATCTCTGGGTTATTTGTGGGGCATAGGAATTCGTTCACCCCCCCCCAAAAAAAAAAATATAGTCCGGCCCACCACATGGTCTGAGGGATGGTGGACTGACCCACGGCTGAAAAAGGTTGCTGACCCCTGGACTAGAGGAACAACTGCCATTTTGACCAAAAGAAAAGAGGATGCCGGTTGTTCTATTCCTGGAAAAAACTAGAGTCTCTTAAACTTAATTCATAAACTCTGTCTAATGTTTAATGTTGCGATAATAAAAGGAGCAGGGTGGGTGTTAGGGTGAGGGATCCTGAAAACGAGATCTCCCTTCTCTCTGATTGCTCTGTAAAGAAAGGAAGAATTAAACTCTTGGCTTGGAGTCTGTTTAATGGACTGGGCAGCACAATTGGGTAATTCATCATCTAAAGGATATGAAACTCAATATTAGCATATAATGTAATAAACCCCTTTAAAAATTTGCATACAAGGTGATTGCATGTTGCATTTTAATTTAATTGGGTCCAATGAACCCTCACCCGTATTAGGTTTTTAAAAAATTAAATGATGGGATTTCGTATCGGTTTCATGGCAAAATAAATTCCAAGGAGAGGCTCTTCTGTTGGCAGATAGGAATTTTAGGTTTGCACATAATTATTTCTACCTGCCTATTAGCAAGTCGTTAATGTTCCATGGGCATAGTGCTTGTTTCCCTTCCACCCCCAGTTCCTACGTGTCTTTTATTTGTAATCGGAAAACCGTACAAAAGGTAATGATCTCAGCTTTTCCACAGCACCTTCGCACAAGAATTATGGTACATTAGCTTTAAGCAGTCAGCGATGTATAATTCATGGGGGCTCAGTGGGTTTTGCAAATCTCCTGGCTGTGTACAGCTGTTAATTTGCAGAGTTCGTTGGAAAACAAATTTCGGATGTGCTGCGGCTTGACGCTCAGTTTCCATTCCGATGGCAGCACAGTTGGAATTGAAAGATTCTATTTAGTTTACATTTAAAGGTGAACTTACTTAATTTGCACTTTTCAAAAAGCAACCCTGAAACACAGCCATCCTTCAAAATTTGCATTTCTCTGAATTTTGCAAGGACATTTTTTCCCTAGCAAAGTAACGTGTACCAAAAATGCATATCCTAGGGTAGTTTGCACAAAAGTACAAATATTAGTAATACTAACACACATAAATGTATTGTATCAAATAGCTCTGTTTAGAGTAGGTAAAGTCTTGATAACATAAAATGTTTTAAGTTTTTTGTATTAATCCAGTATATTTTCTTTTAATTTTTGAATGATTCTGTGTACAGTGCGGCAGCCTTTGGCTATGTGCAATAAAACTGACTGACTGTTACTGAAAAATGTTGACTTTGCAAAATGTTTCTATTAGGCAAAATTGCGTACAATTGTGTGTCTTAGGAGAAATTTGCACTAAAATGCTGATGAATTTTCATGGGGATTTTTAAAGTATGAATCGTGAACTTATGTGGGAAACTGAATGATTTCTCTCTTGTTAACACCAGCTTTTCCTTCACTCCTCATAAGAAATCTTTTAAGGCTGAGCTAGTATCTGCCCTAGCTTTTCATAGATTCTACTTAAATAACCAACAAAAACCTCTGACAGTATCTTTGATATCCCAAATTAATTGAAATGATTACTTTCTGTTGAAATAAACTCAAAGCATGTGCCTCACATCTGCTGTGCCATAGCTTGAAGTAAGGTTCAAAAGTGTAGCCTTTTAATATATCTCTATATATTTCTATATAAAGTATAAGGAGTGTGCTAGCCACTGTCTTTATTTATTCTCTTTTATGTGAATTAATACTGGAGAACCTCTTGAGAATATCAGAGGTTGCTGGATCAGGCCAATGGCCCATCTAGTCCAGCATTTTGTACTCACGGGGACCAACCAAATGCCTGCAGGAAACCCGCTAACAGGATTCGAACACAAGACCAGTCTCCCCTCCCCAACCATGGTGGCAGTGCAGCTTCAATGGCTAGCGGCTGTTCCTTCTCCTCTTCCTTCTCCTGCCACCACAACCATCCAAGGGGCTGCTTTCCCCCTCCTTCCCCTCCGCGGTAGGAAGAGGATGAGAACGAGCCAGTCACTGAAATTGTGCGTGGCCCTGATATTTTTGAATACTGGGGGGCGGGCAAAAGGGTTGGGTCCCTAGTAGGCTGTGATAGTCCTCTCCTCCATATGGACTATTGGCCTGATCCAGTAGGCTCTTCTTATGCTGTTATTTATTTTTCTAAGGCTAGGGATGTCCCCTCCCTGATACTTGAGAGTGCAACATTTGCTTGTAGAGCCAAATGTACCGTTACTGGGAAAGAGCAATATCTCAGTGCCTCCAGATGGCACCGGATTCAATGCCCACCATCTTCAAGTAAGGCAGGAAGAGATCCTTTCCTGAAACTTTGGAGAGCCATTGCCCATCCATATGGAGTTACCTGGATGCAACCATCTGAAACCGTCAGGTAGCTTTCACTGTTCCTATGTTCTACGTATATGGAAATTATTACAGTCATACCTTGGATCTCAAACGCCTTGGCTGCCAAACAACGATCGAAACCTGGAAGTGAGTCTTCTGGTTTTCGAATGATTTTCGGAAGCTGAACGTCCGGCGCAGCCTCCGATTGGTTGCAGGACACTCCCGAAGCCAATTGGAATCCATGCCTTGGTTTTCGAATGATTCTGGGAGTCGAACGGACTCCCAGAACACCTTCTGTTCAAGAATCAAGGTACGACTGCAGTTCAAATCTATAAAATGGAACAAGATTTTATATTCCACTTCATAATAATAGGAATAATACAAATCTATAGATAACAAAAATCCTTAGCATTTGCTTGTGAAGGAAACTAGCAAGCTCCCTTAGTCAGCGAATGAGTCACTGGCTTTCTGGTAATTTTTCTAGACTTTTTGCATCTACTGCATCTAATTGTTATTCGTTTTTTAAAAAAGCAAAATCATTTTTAATTTGCAGCAGTCTTCCCCCTCCCCAGTCACCATAGGGTGCTAAATGTACATTATCAGTTACAAGCATACATTTATGGAAGGGGTTCAATTTAGAAAATGGTGCTTAACGTTTTGAAGCGATTCATTACGAACCAGTCTGGAATCCTGAGCAATAATTCATTCCTTAAGCACACAGCAAACCACTGGCATCTGATGGATGGAAGTCAGTGGGGTGGCCATGCTCTGGGAATTGATCCAATGGGGGCAGAAGCGGCTGGCGACTTCTGAACAACCTCCGTTGGTATTGCTGCTGGAGGCAAATTCACAGTGTATCTGCTTTCAACCCTTGACATCTTCCCTGGAGGAAGAACTGTGAGGGGAGAGACTCCACCAGGCAAGGCCTTCTTCCACCTGCCTTGCCCCACCCTCCAGTCTCTGCTTCTCAATTTGTATTGTATTATTTTATGCAATGTGGCTTACCATTGTTTCATTGATTGTAGTTTAATAATAATAATAATAATTTTTTTTTTTTAATTTATATCCCGCCCGCCCCAGCCGAAGCTGGGCTCAGAGTGGCCAACAACAGTAAAATAATGCCACATTCTAAAATTAATTCATTATAAAATCAGTTCAAATCAAATTAATGGCAACCATTGGGCTAGAGTTCTGTGAGGATTGCCAGAGGAGGGGGTCAGGCTATGCCTTGGTGAAAGGCCTGGTGGAACAGCTCTGTCTTGCAGGCCCTGCGGAAAGATGTCAAGTCCCACAGGGCCCATGTCTCTTGTGACAGAGCATTCCACCAGATCGGAGTTTCGAAATTATTTATTGTAATTGTTAAGAGTGGGTTTCTGTTTAACTTTTATATGCGGATATTATTATTCTATACTATTGTAATGATTGTTGAATGTTACTTTCTTTGATGTATGTCAGGGAACTGCCATCGGCTCAGGGGCGAGAGGGGAAAAGGCGGATGGATTACAGAGAGGCCCCAAAGATCGTGGGAAGCAGCACTTCCTCAGCGGAGGAAGGAAGCTACACCTCTAGTGGGGAGGAGATGCAGGGCTCAGAGGATGCAAGGCAGTGCCAGGACACCTTGCCTGAGCAAAGCAGGGAGGAGGGAGGTCCCCCTTTACCCACGCCTTCCTTGTGCAGTAGGCTTCCGTGCAGAGAGGGGAGGCGCAGACTGGGCGTCAAGAAACTACTCTGCTGGGGAAGATTTAAGGACCGCCCACTCTCAGATTCTGCCAGTGAATGAGCAAGACATGGAATAGAGGCGCTCTGCATTGTAAAGGTTTTTTTTAGCACCAATAAGAAAGCTTTAGAACAGACTAGTGAGGCATCTTGCCTGATTGCTCTCGAGCAACCGCCCAATACCCTTAACAATGTAGATTGCTTATTTTAAAGCTGTTTTATTATCACATTTTTGTATTGTATTAGATTGCTATAAGGTGTACATTATTTGTTTCTTCAGCTTGTAAACCACCTTGAGTATTGCAAGATAGAAAGGTGGTATACAAATTAAAAGTGCTGCTGCTGCTGATGATGATGATGATGAAGGAGATACACTCAGGCAGCTGGCTCTAGTAAGCCATAGAGGAGTAGCCATGACAGGTTGGGGGATCTCCTCCACAACCATCCAGCTCCTTTGCTGCCCACTGCTTCTCATCCTCCACTTCTGAGTTTGAAACGGTTTTGTAGGCGAGATGGACAAGGTGGCGGCTAAGGAGCTGCTCTGCCCTGGCTGTTCCTCCACAACTCCCCTGAGCTGTTGTTCATGAGCCGTGTTCAGTTGTCCTGGAAGGGATAATTGGATCGGGAAGAAGGGGGAAAAGGTCCTGAAGAGCTAGACAGCAGAGATCTTGGGAAGGGTTTCAGCAGGTTCAGACAGGCTTCATCAGGTCCCTGAGATGTCTCAGTTTTGGCAGAGGGAGAGGTGGTAAATCCTGGATCTGGATCCAGTGAAAAACTTCTGGGAAATGATATATAATGAGATGAAAATTTTTACTTGGCATTGTAGGAGATGACATAAATAGACAGGATTGTAAGTTGTTCTTATATGCAATGACAGCAGCAGGAATATTATTGCCATAAAAATGGAAGCAAGAAGAATTACAGACGAAAGAAGAATGGAGGAAGAAATTGATGGACTATGCAGAGTTAGATAAATTAACAGGAAGGATTCGAAACCTGCGGGACCAGAGATTCTCAGAAGACTGGAGTAAATTTATGAACTATTTGAAAAGCATTTGTGATGAACAGATTACGCTAGTAGGGTTGCAAGAAGTTTTGTAAGGTGAATTATTTGAAATATTGCAAGAAAGACTATGAGGAGAATTATTAGTTAAGGATAACTAAATGTAATATAGAAATTAAGAAATGCATAACAAGTGATAGAGAATGGAAAATCATCAGAGGTGTTGACGGAAGTCTAAAATATTGTATAAGATGAGAAGTTGTGTTGTGTGACTGTTGGAATTGATACGTTAAAAAATTAATAAAAATGTGTGTGTGTGTCTGGATCTGTATCCTGGGGAGGGGCTGTTAGAGAAATCAATGAAGTTTGGCTTCAGGATTAAGGATGACCGACTTTGCTCTGGTCAACAGTTGAAGTGTGGCTATAACACTTCAATCTCCCAGGACATTCTATACAAGATCTCAAAGTAGCTGTTCTATTACAAAGGAATTTCAGAAATAGACTGGAAAGAGAAGCTGCTGAATTGCAACTTATTACCAAACTTAAAACCATGGAGAGACCTGGTCTGAACAAAGACATTGGATTCTTATCTCATTATACATGACAAAGCCATTTTTCACCTTCTCACCCCTTGCTTTTTCCTGTAAGACCTATTGCAGTCGTTAAGAGTCGTCAACAGGCTCATCACAGCTATCTGCCAATCACCCAATCCCACCACCCTTCTGAGTAATACCCCTCCCCACCTTCTCACTATATAGAAGGGTCTGGTGACTTCTGTTTCAGTGTATCTGAAGAAGTCTGCATGCACACGAAAGCTCATACCAAGAACTTAGTTGGTCTTTAAGGTGCTACTGGAAGGAATTTATTTATTTTGTTTTGACTATGGCAGACCAACACGGCTACCTATCTGTAGAAGGATAGGGGCGTGAGGGGGGCTCTAGTTTCATTTTGCTCTAGCTCCTGAAGATGTGCAAAGATGTTCTAACATGTTCAATAATCACAGGCTGTGAGCAGAGCAAAATAATTGCTAGACGAGCAGATTTTAAAAGGGCAAGCCTATTTTAGTCAATTGTTGGAATCTTCTTGCAACTTTTGCCGTTTTTCACTTTTGCACATTCAAGGAAGCAGCTCGCGTGCTTGTTGCGTGTCGCCTGCCATGTAGACATTTTGCACTTTGTGCAATGTTCAGAGCCCCTCATGGCACAGATGGGCAAGGTGACTTCTTCTGGTGGGCATATCAGAAAAGGAAAGCTATGCCACTGGCCCTTGTTTCAGGTGATTATCTTATAGTCTAAACATTGTGCCTGCCCCTCCTCAAGAGCAAGGTGTAGGGGAGGTGTCACTCATTGACTCAACATCTTAGCTTGCTTGGCCATTCACATGTACCATACCGACTTGAGCATTAAAGCTTGTGGCAGAAGCCATAACTTGATTCTGAGTTCTTCAACCCATGAGAGACCAGGGAAGCCACACATTGCCTCCCACCTCTGCTGCTGCGATGGTCTAGAACAGGGGTCAGCAAACTTTTTCAGCAGGGTGCAGGTCCACTGTCCCTCAGACCTTGTGGGGGGTGGACGGACTATATTTTGAAATTAAAAATAAAAATGAATGAATTCCTATGCCCCACAAATAACCCAGAGATGCATTTTAAATAAAAGGACACATTCTACTCATGTAAAAACACACTGATTTCCGGACTGTCTGCGGGCCGGATTGAGAAGGTGATTGGGCTGGATCCGGCCCCCGGGCCTTAATTTGCCTACCCATGGTCTAGAAGCTTTCACAAGGCTGTCATTGCACTGCAGTTCACAGCGCCATGTGTTGGCAGGTGGCTGTACAAACTGCAGCGTGACGACAGCCTTAGGAAAATATACTATAGGAGAGAGGTAATTTATGTGGCTAGTAACCATTGATTAGCTTATCTTTTGCAGATTTGTCCAATCCTCTCTTAAAGTAAGCACAGTTTCGAGGCAGGAAATATAGATGTGGAATCTTCACTAGTATTTTTCAGTGGGTGTGAATAACTGATCTATGAAGAATGCAAGTGCCACTTATTCTGTATCCATTATAACACTCATTTAGTTCCTGGCTGCATTCCATTGTCCGGATAGTCTTTTGAATATGTTTCTATGCAATGTATTGTCCTGCGTGTGTGTGTTTTCTGGATCAATAAAGTGTTTTTAGGGGATAGCTAATCTAATTCTCTCTGTGTGTGGCTCCGGCTTCTTACGAAGTAGGCCCAAAGCAAATAGACTTTTTCTTTTCTTTTTGTATTCGTAGTGCATTACATCTGCAATACAAAGAAGAAAAATTGTACTTATGACAAACACTAAAAGCTCTATTTAAAAGATAAAAAGTATTTAGGATCATACTGATCTGAGAAATCACAGTACCAATAGCAAAGAAATTGTTTCCATGTCTTCTCAATGACATTATGTATACCAGTAATTTCATACATTGCAATTTTTCCATTTAAAAATCTTCCTGTTAGGTTTTTAATATATAACAATATAGCCAACAATTACACAGCTCTCTCACTATCTCTCTAATGAAATCATATGTTTAATTTCACTGATGTCTTTTATGCATTGCAATTTTCTGAGTTTCTGTAAACAGGGAAAAGTTGCAAAGGGAATGATTACATACTGTAGCTGTTACCTGGCAGAGGAAAAGAAAATAATGGAAAACTACATACAGTATTCCAGTTTTCTATAGGCTTCTGATATTTATTGCAGCCTTTGATGGAGGCATTTAATGAGTGTTGAGAGATGTCTAGATGTGGGAGTCAGATGGGCAGGTGACCCTCCTCTTAACTTCTTCCTCCGAAGAAAAGTATTTTATTTTTAATTTCATTCATTGCCTCTTCTAAGGGGATACTCCTGATTTGTGTTTATGTGTGAGGGAGGAGATAATTAGCCAGTTGGGCTTGATTCAGAACTCTGCAGGAGTGAAGCATGCTATGACCCACATCCAGGTAGTTTTTGCTTGGTAGTGAAATATGCTAGTTAAACTATTATAGTCTGTTCTCCATAAGTGCAGAAACAGCTCAAGGTAACTCCTTTGGATGGACATGCATAAGAAAAGGAAAATTGGGCATTTCCCATATCCCTATGAGCAGGAAACCAGCAAGGGTGGTGAACCTTTGGCCCTCCAGATGCTGCCAACTGCAATTCATATCATCCCTGTTGAGAGCCACTGTGGTGTAGTGGTTGAGAGCAGTGGACTCGTAATCTGGGGAACCGGGTTCGTGTCTCCGCTCCTGCACATGCAGCTGCTGGGTGACCTTGGGCTAGTCTCACTTCTCTGAAGTCTCTCAGCCCCACTCACCTCGCAGAGTGTTTGTTGTGGGGGAGGAAGGGAAAAAAGAAGAAGAAGAGGAGGAGCTTGGATTTGATATCCCACTTTATCACTACCCAAAGGAGTCTCAAAGCGGCTAACATTCTCCTTTCCCTTCGTCCCCCACAACAAACACTCTGTGAGGTGAGTGGGGCTGAGAGACTTCAGAGAAGTGTGACTGGCCCAAGGTCACCCAGCAGCTGCATGTGGAGGAGCGGAGACACGAACCCGGTCCCCCAGATTACAAGACTACCGCTCTTAACCACTACACCACACTGGCGTAGAATGGGAGAATGTTAGCCGCTTTGAGACTCTTTCGAGTAGTGATAAAGGATATCAAATCCAAACTCTTCTTCTTCTTCTTCTGTTCATATGTAATGAACAAACTATGTATGTAATGTCAAACTATGGTTAGCCATGAATGTCCAAGCCTGCTGGCACTCGCAACAAAACTGATGGTGACTTTCGGCCTCCTCTAGCCCTTCTGCTGCTGTTCTACCCAGAGCTAAACCACAATTTGGCTTATCATTACATCTGGTTTCCCGCGGGCAAACCATGAGCAATAAACCAAAAACAAACCATTGCTACGGCTTGCGGTTTGTCTGGGGCACCAGCACTTTGACTTGTGCTTGGAAATGGGCTGGAAGCCAGGGGAGTTATTACCATCCCAACAAGATATGTTTCCATCAATCGACCCCCAGGCAACCACCGGGTGGCTGTATTTTGAACTAGGTGTAGTGTTGAAACAGTCTTCAAAAGCAGTAGCTTGTACAACACAGCATAGGAGTCAACCCTAGATTTCCCCAAAGTTATGGATAACTGTGGCCAAATCCTCTCTTTTGAACGATGAAGAATTTGAGCAGAGTATTGGGTCTTTGTAGCTATCACAAGCAGAGGCAAAAGCATCTGGTTGGCCACTATGGATAGTAATAATAATAATAATAATAATAATAATAATAATAATAATAATAATTTATTTATACCCAGCCCATCTCGCTGAGCTTCCCCAGCCACTCTGGGCGGCTTCCAACAAAATATTAAAATACAGTAATGCATCAAACATTAAAAGCTTCCCTAAACAGGGCTGCCTTCAGATGTCTTCTAAAAGTCTGCTAGTTGTGGTCTACATGACATATGTCATGTTCTGCACAAGATGGGGGCCTTCTTTTCTCATGAATTTTGGCTGTTTGAGTGATTTTGATCCAGCAAAATTTTATTGCCAGAAAATATTTCTTCACATTCATTGCTAGAGATGGTTGTCACCAAGGATGGCTTAATTGTGCCTCTCCTTTTCATTTCTCTTAATGCTTGAAGGTATGCTTCAGTTGCCTGAGTGTTACAAAAGAAAGAGCCCCAGAAACTATACAGGAGTATGATTAGGGTAATTAGTTACAAGTGACAGAGAACAAGCAATTAGAAAAGCCATTACACTTTTTTCCCCCAATCCTTTTTTCACATTCACCTTTCATCTGAGAGCTGTAAGATATTTGATTAAAACCCCTGATAAAAGTATATCATTGGAAAGAGAGCTATGTTTTACAATGAAGACATCACCTTGCCAACAAAGGTCCATATAGTTGAAGCCATGGTTTTCCAAGTAGTGATGTATGGAAGTGAGAGCTGGACCATAAAGAAGGCTGATTGCCGAAGAATTGATGCTTTTGAATTATGGTGCTGGAGGAGACTCTTGAGAGTCCCATGGACTGCAAGAAGATCAAACCTATCCATTCTTAAGGAAATCAGCCCTGAGTGCTCACTGGAAGGACAGATCCTGAAGCTGAGGCTCCAATACTTTGGCTACCTCATGAGAAGAGAAGACTCCCTGGAAAAGACCCTGATGTTGGGAAAGATGGAGGGCACAAGGAGAAGGGGACAACAGAGGACGAGATGGTTGGACAGTGTTCTCAAAGATAGAAACATGAGTTTGACCAAACTGCAGGAGGTCGTGGAAGACAGGAGTGCCTGGCATGCTCTGGTCCAGGGGGTCACGAAGAGTCAGACACCACTAAATGACTAAACAACAACAGTTTGGGTTTTATTACATGTTAGGCACACAGCATCTCCTCCCCTTTTCTATTTTGCTCTGGTTCAGGTCATCAAAATGGACAGCAGCCAGGAATGGAAAAGAAAAGGGCACAGTATAATCAGCTTCATGCAATGTGGGAATCTCAACCAAATCATACATGACAGATGGCCACCCAACTTCTGCTTAAAAACCTCCAAGGAAGGAGAGTCCGTCACTTCTCATTCGAGTTTGTTCCACTGCCAAACAGTAGACGTTCTTCCTGATGTTTAGTCTGAATCTCCTTTCTTGAATCTATACGTTTTGGAGGAGCAGAAAACAAACTTGCTCTATCTTCCATGTGACAGCCCTTTAGATATTTGAAGATGGCTGGCCTAACTCCTCTTAGTCTCCTCTTTTCCAGGCTAAACATACACACTTCCCTCAACCATTCCTCATAAGGTTTGGTTTCCGGATCCTTGTTCAGCTTGGTTGCCCTCCTCTGCACACATTCCAGCTCGGCAATATCCTACTTGAACTGTGACACCCAGACCTGGACACACTACTCTTGGTGTGGCCTGAGGAAGGCAGAATCGAGCAATTCTATGACTTCCTTTGATTGGGAGACTAGACTTCTGTTGGTGCAGCCTACTACAACACTAGATATTAATGCTGTATCACACTATTGACTCATGTTCAGCTCGTGGTCTACTAAGACCCCTAGATCCTTCTCCCATGTACTACTGACAAGCCAGGTGTCCCCCCAGCTTCCATTTGTGCAGCTGGTTCTTCCTGTCTAAGTGTAGAACCTTACCTTTGACCCTGTTGAAATTCTTTTTGTTAGTTTTTGCCCAGTTCTCCAATCCCTTTAGGGCCATCTTGAATTTTGTCCTCAGCAGCATTGCCTACCCCCACCCAGTTTGGCTAGCCTTCTCCTTTGTGAATCTGTCTAATCCTATCTTAAAGCCATTCAATTTGGTGAGCATCAGTGCACCTTGCAAGGTGGTGAATTTTATAATTTAACTCTTACACCTTTTAACACTGTTGGAAATATACTTTTTGGGGGGGGGGGGTCTGTCCTAAATCCTCCAACATACAGCTTCATTGGATGTCACTGACTTCTTCTTCTTTTTTCATTTTTCCCCATTTTAATATTATTTATTGATTAAAAAATTGCATGTCTATGCAAACATTATGTACTATCTCTTAACAGTTAGAAAAAAGAAAATTATATAAAATAGAAAATTTATAAAGAAAGAAAAAAATTAAAAATAAAGAAGTAACAAAGAATTAAAAAAGACAAGAATTAAAAAAGACTTTTACATAGTAAAAGTACTCGTCAACACAACCCTTCCCACCCTTCTCATTATACTGTTTGCTATATTTTAATGTTATATTTTAATATTTTAATGTTCCATTATTTTAATGTTGTATTTTATTTTTGTTTTTAAGTTGTAATCATTCATCTTGTTTTTATTATTGTTTGTAAGCCGCTCTGAGCCCGGCCTTGGCTGGGGAGGGCAGGGTATAAATAAATAATAATAATAATAATAATAATAATAATAATAATAATAATAATTATAACATTCTTTTTTACACAGGTTTCCATTATATATTATCATTTCTTTCTGCTTTGTATACATTCCTTTGATCTTTTTCTTTACAAATATCACTCAATTTCTGCTAACATGGAGTTATTTGTACAATAACGTTTTACATAATTCTTCAATATTATCCATTCTCTACTTGTTTTTTGTTTCGATATTCCTCTAACTGATCCCGTCAGTTCTGCTAATTGTAGATATTCTAACATGAGTATCTGCCAATCTGTAATCTCTGAGAGCGTTTCATTTTTCCAATTCCTTGCTATAAGGGATGTCACTGACTTCTAATGTTAAGAGAGAAGGCTATCAGTGTCTACTAGCGATGGTGGCCATGCTCTGCTTCCACAGTTGGAGGCGGTGATGCGTCTGAATACCAGTTGTTGGAAACCGCAGAAGGGGAAAGTGCTTCTTGTGCTCAGGTTCTGCTTGCATGTTTACCACAGGCATCTGGTGGGCAACTGTGAAAACAGAGGGTGCTGAAGTAGATGGGCCATTCTCAGCCTTCTCTTCTCAAGGCTAAACAAACCCAACTCCCTCCATCATCTCTAATATGGCTCGGTTTCCAAAGACTTTAGCATCCCTTTATCTTTTCTTCTGCCATTTCGATCTTCTTTCTTTGGCGATCACTCATAGCCAAATAATAATAATAATAATAATAATAATAATAATAATAATAATAATAATTGATTATTTATAGCCTGCCCATCTGGCTGGGCCTCCCCAGCCACTCTGGGCGGCTTCCAACACAATAGTAAAATACAGTAATGTATCAAACATTAATAATAATAATAATAATAATAAAAATAATAATAATAATAATAATAATAATAAATTATTTATATCCTGCCCTCCCCAGCCGAAGCCGGGCTCAGGGCGGCTAACAACACTAAAATAGTGCAACATTCTAAAAACATTATAAAAATTAATTAAAATCAAAATTGATGCAACCATAAACTAAAGTTCTGTAAAGATTGCCAAAGGAGGGAGTCAGGCTGCGCCCTGACCAAAGGCCTGGTGGAACAGCTCTGTCTTGCAGGCCCTGCGGAAAGATGTCAAGTCCTGCAGGGCCCTTGTCTCTTGTGTCAGAGCGTTCCACCAGGTTGGAGCCGCAGCCAAGAAAGCCCTGGCTCTAGTTGAGGCCAGCCTAATCTCTCGGTGGCCTGGGACCTTCAAGATGTTTTTATTTCAAGACCGTAAGTTCCTCTGTGGGGCATACCAGGAGAGGCGGTCCCGTAGGTATGAGGGTCCTAGGCGTATAGGGCTTTGAAGGTTAAAACCAGCACCAGCACCTTAAACCTGATCCTGTACTCCACCGGGAGCCAGTGCAGCTGGTATAGCACCGGATGAATGTGATCTCGCAGCAGTAAGGAGTCTCGCCGCGGCATTCTGCACCCGCTGGAGTTTCTGGGTCAGTCTCAAGGGCAGTCCCACGTAGAGCGAGTTACAATAATCCAGTCTGGAGGTGACCGTCGCGTGGATCACAGTGGCTAGGTCAGGGCGAGAGAGGTAAGGAGCCAACTGCTTAGCTTGGCGGAGATGAAAAAATGCCGCCTTTGTTATAGCTGCAGTCTGCGTCTCCATGGAGAGGGAGGTATCGAAGGTGACACCCAAACTCTTAACGGACGGTGCTGGCACTAATTGTACCCCCGCAAGAGATGGGAGTTGCCCCCTCAGTCCCATATCGTCCCGTCCCAGCCAGAGAACCTCTGTCTTCGAGGGATTTAACTTCAACCGGCTCCCACGTAACCATCCAGCCACAGCTTCCAAGCATCTGATCAGTGTGTCTGGGGCCGAGTTAGGATGGCCATCCATCAACAGATAGAGTTGGGTGTCATCAGCATACTGATGGCAGCCCAGCCCAAAACTCCGGACAAGCTGGGTGAGGGGGCGCATAAAGATGTTAAAAAGCATCGGGGAGAGTATTGCACCCTGGGGCGCGATGACAATTCCCCCCCAAGCGCCACCCTCTGTCCCCGACCAGAGAGAAACGAGCGCAGCCATTGAAGGACTGTGCCCTGGATCCCCACGTCGGCAAGTCCAGGAGTTCGTGATCGACCATGTCGAAGGCTGCTGACAGGTCTAGAAGAATCAGCAGCCCTGACCCGCCTCGATCCAGCTGCCTGCAGAGATAATCCGTTAGGGCGACCAGAGCCGTCTCGGTCCCATGACCAGCGCGGAAGCCGGACTGGAATGGATCCAGAGCCGATGTTTCATCCAGAAACCTACTAAGCTATTCAGCAACTGCTCTCTCAATCACCTTACCCAGGAATGGAAGATTCGAGACCGGGCGGTAATTGGATAGATCTAAGGGATCTAATGATGTTTTCTTTAAGAGCGGGTGCACCACTGCCTCCTTCAGTTCCCCTGGGAATATCCCGGTGCCAAGGGACAAAATGATGATATCCCCCAGGGGGGCCCGCACCTCGTCTGGACACGCTCTAATCAGCCAAGACAGGCACGGGTCGAGATGACAAGTGGTGGGCTTTCCAGCTCGGAGGAGTCTGTCCACATCAGCTAGGGATATCCGGTCAAAGTGGCCCAATACTGGACCTGAGGACAGTCGAGGGGCCTCCAGTTCCTTTATTGTATCCAAATTGGCAGGGAGGTCATGGCGGAGCAACAGGACCTTCTCCGCAAAAAAGCTCGCAAATGCCTCACAGCTATGTGTCAAATTGTTGTTTAAATTTGGCTGTCCTTCAAGGGACGTTAAAGACCGAATTATACTAAATAATTGCGCTGGGCGAGAGCTAGCGGATGCAATGGAGGCCGAGAAGTAGGACTTCTTAGCGGCCTTCACTGCCATCTCGTAGGTTTTCATAAAAACCCTATAAGATGTTCTTGAAGCTCCGTCACGGGCACCCTGCCATACTCGCTCTAGCCGTCTGAGGTCCCGCTTCATTTTCCGGAGCTCCTCGGTAAACCAGGGAGCCCGGTTTCTGCGGGGTCGCAGAGGGCGCTTAGGTGCGATCTCATTGATGGCTGTCAGGAGCTGGGTATTCCAGCCCTCAACAAGCTCAGTCAATGAGTCGCCAGGGGGAGCAAGGTCCCGCAAGGCTTGACGGAATCTATCAGGGTCCATCAGCTTCTGCGGGCGAGCCCAAATCGGCTCGCCACCTAAGCAGGGTGGCGGTGGAACATCAATCCTGGCTTTCAGAGCGTAGTGATCAGACCATGGCACCTTCATCGAAGGAAACATTATCACATCTATACCGACGCCAAAGATCAAATCCAGTGTGTGGCCTGCTTGATGTGTGGGGCCCGAAACAAACTGGGAGAGCCCTAGTGTCACCATGGAAGACACCAGGTCCAGAGCCTGTGAGGAGGGAGTGGCATCAGCATGGATGTTGAAGTCCCCCAATACCAATAGGTTAGGGAACTCCAAGGCCCAGCCGGCCACCACCTCCAGGAGGCCTGACAGGGTGGCTGCTGGTGCGCTAGGTGGCCGGTACACCAGCCAGACAGCCAAGCTCACCTCGGAGCCCCACACTAGGCCAACACATCCAATGCTGGGATCGATGGTGATGGTAGAGCCCTGAAAGAACAATCTTCCCGGATTAAAAATGCCACCCCTCCCCCCCTGCCCCACAGTCCGCGACTGGTGCAGGACAGAGAAACCCGGGGGCGCCATCTCTCGTAAAGTGACAGTTTCCCCTTCGCACACCCAGGTCTCCGTCACACAAGCCAGGTTGACCCCCTGCGAGGTGAAGAAATCTCGCAGGGTGGCGGTTTTGTTGCCTATAGACCTGGCATTGCACAACACCAGTGACAGAGGTGAGTAATCCTTGCTCACCCTACCCTCGTCTCTCAGGATGGGGCGCAGATTGGAAGGGGTATGAGCATATCCGTATCTCGATCCCCTTCGCCTATGACATCTGCCCCCACCGCCATACCTCCCTCACCCCTCCACGGTAGGAATCCCAAGCCTCATACTCGCCTCCATTTACAAAATATAAAAGCAAAACAAACAAACAAAAAACAACAACAATTACACCAAAACAAAACCAATCCCCACCCCACTCAACAACCATCCCACCCCAACCCAAAATAACAAAACAAAATAAAAATACATGAATAAAAACCACCGTTTATGGTGGTACAACAAAATAAAAAGTAAAAACACTTTTAAAACACTTTAAAATATATAAAAACATTTTTAACATTTGCTGCAGCAGCACCAGTGCCCTTAAAGTTGTGGTGGTGGTGAATGTGGGCTCCGCCCCCTGGCCTGGTGGAGTGGGCTTGCAGGGGGAAGAGTCCTCCCCACAAACTCAAGGCAAAGCGGCAGCAGCAATGTCCCAAGGCCTCCTTAGAGCCTTATATGCTGAGGTGGAGTATGGGGCCCGCCCCCAGGCCCAAGCCTAAAGAGGGCTGGCTTCAGATGTCTTCTAAAAATCTGGTAGTTCTTATTCTCTTTGACATCTGGTGGGAGGCCATTCCACAGGGTGGGTGCCACTACCGAGAAGGCCCCCTGCTTGGTTCCTTCTAACTTCACTTCTCGCAGCGAGGGAATCACCAGAAGGCCCTCGGCGCTGGACCTCAGTGGCCGGGTAGAATGATGGGGATGGAGATGCTCCTTCAGATATACTGGACCAAGGCCGTATAGGGCTTTAAAGGTCAGCACCAACACTTTGAATTGTGCTCAGAAACGTACTGGGAGCCAATGTAGGTCTTTCAAGACCGGTGTTATGTGGTCTCGGCGGCCACTCCCTGTCATCAGTCTAGCTGCCGCATTCTGGATTAGTTGTAGTTTCTGGGTCACCTTCAAAGGTAGCCCCACATAGTAAAATTGTCTTCCATAAACACAGTTTTAACAGTGGGTCTGTAGGTGATTGTGGAGGCCAATTCTGGATCCACATGTCCTTCCGAACTTAAAAATAGAAAGTGTAATGCTGGTGGTCAACAAAAGATATTTAAAGACTCTCTCAAGGCAAATCTAAAAAAATGTAGTATAAACACGGACAACTGGGAAACAGTGGCCTGCGAGTGCTCCAGTTGGAGAACAGCCTTTACCAAAGGTGTCATTGGCTTTGAAGATTCTCGAACTCAAGACACAAGGGTGAAACGTGCTAAGAGGAAGGCACGCTTGGCAAACCCTCACCATGATCAGCTCCTTCCTGGACACCTATGTCCCCACTGTATCACTTTGATTTCCCACCTTTGGCTGCAATGACATCATTACCACTTACAATTCCCTTTCTAGGGACCTTTTCGATAAACCTTTTGATGTTGGTGAAACCAACACGAAGACTGCGGTTATCAAAAGCAAAGGTTGTGTGTATAGAAGGGAGAAGAGAGGGGAGAGAAAAGGAAGAATGCCCCCCATGATTCAGAGGCTGACGAGTGTATTAAACGTTGGTGTTTATATAGTGATTTTGAGAATGCACATAGGCTGTTGCGATGGGTAGAAGGACCAGAAAGATGAACGGAATCAAAAGGAACATTAAGTGAATCTGAAGGCTAATGAGATTTCCCTCCAAACTTGTTCCAACATCAGAGAACTCCATTCTTTGCTGTAGAAGGAAATTATGCGGAGACATTTCAGAGAGGTTCCTAGTAGAAGAGACAGTTTGATTGCTGGACATGTTCCTCAGCCAGGGCATCAAGATCGTTTAGCCTTTTCATTGGCAATATGTGTCAATTATACCTTTCCCTTAAATTCTGAGAAGGCTCTTTTTCACTTCGTTTGTCTGCTCCCCTCCGATGATGTGCTGGGAAGCTAGAGTAGTTCAGGGGGGAAGTTACACTCAGTGCTGACTGGCAAAGCACTCATTACAGCTCGATTAGGCATTGCCCAAGGGTGGCTTGTGGCCTGGGCTTCTTCATTAAGAAACCACCCCAGACTCTGCAACCCAAGCCAATGATCGCAGACATGGCAAGGTGGATTGACTGAGTGAAGTGTTCTAACTTGAGATGGATTTGCAAGTGTTTTATGTTAGTTTTATTTCCCTGGATTTCCACCGGGATCAGCCTTGCCGAGGCCTGGCGATTATCGGTTTGCAGTGATGTGGAGGTGGGCTTTTTCACTGGTGTCGCTATTGTTATGGAAAGCTCTCCCTGCCGAAATACAAGAGAAAGCACATCTGTATTGGCATTCTGCCAGCTTTTGAAAGCACACCTGCTTGTATGGGCATTCCCTTAATCTCTTGACCTGAGCATCCTGTTTTAATTGCTGTGTTGTTCTAATGGACCTGTTTCATTGCAAATTTTAAAAGACAGATGTTTACAGCCGTACCTCAGAAGTCGAACGGAATCCGTTCCGGAAGTCTGTTCGACTTCCAAAACATTCGGAAACTAAGGCGTGGCTTCTGATTGGCTGCAGGAAGCTCCTGCATCCAGTCAGAAGCTGTGGAAGCTGAGCCGGACATTTGGGTTCCAAAGAATGTTCACAAACTGGAACACTCACTTCCGGGTTTGTGGCGTTCAGGAGCCAAAACATTCGACTCATAAGGCGTTCCAGAACCAAGGTACGACTGTATTTTTTAATGCCTGTGTAACTGATTTTTATGCTTGTAAATAACTTAGAAGTCTATTTTGGCATTGGCTAGTATATATCGTATTTTTCGCTCTATAAGACGCACCAGACCATAAGACGCACCTAGTTTATGGAGGAGGAAAACAAGAAAAAAAATATTCTGAATCCCAGAAGCCAGAACAGCAAGAGGGATTGCTGCACAGCAAAAGCAGCAATCCCTCTTGCTGTTCTGGCTCCTGGGATAGCTGCGCAGCCTGCATTCACTCCATAAGACGCACACACATTTCCCCTTTTCAGGAGGGAAAAAGTGAGTCTTATAGAGCAAAAAATACGGTATATATATATATATATATAGAGAGAGAGAGAGAGAGAGAGAGAGAATGGCTTGTTTGTTTACATGCTCACACACTCCTCTCCTGGGTAAGCAAGGAACATTATCAGAAGGACACCTTCTAGGCAGGCATAAATAGTCAAGGAACGTACCAGGCAGGGCTGGTGAAAGGTGTGACCTCCAAGAGTCCAAAGGGTCAAATAGACAGACCTGGAGGGCAACATTTGGCCTCTGTGCCTGACGCTCCCTATCCTGGACCACACTGGTTCTTAACCTGTGAGAAATCTCCCCAGCATCCAGGATGGGCACAATGAAAGAAATCCTTTGTTCTATCTCTCCCACGCAGCGTTGTGGTTTTGTTTTTCTGTGAAAGTTATGCTAAAAGCTTAGGATCTTCTATTGTGGAACTTTTGTAAACATATTCATTCCCTTTGCGTTGTTGTGTTATTGAAGGTGTCTTTCTTTTCCTTGACAGTTTTCATCAAGCTAGGAATTCCCTGGGCTTAATATCAAGCAGGAGGATTCAGCTATGAGAAGAGCCTTCATAGAATCATAGAGTTGGAAGTGACCACAAGGGCCATTGAGTCCAACCCCCTGCCAAGCAGGAAACATCAGAAAAGAGGTATTGAATTCCTGCACTTGATTCCATTCTCTGTTCCTCCTGTGATGCTCTGTTCCTTTGATATTACATAAAAAACCCTTTTTTAAATTCACAGACGTCCTTGCTGCTTCCTGTGTTCCGATTAATTCTTGCTGTAATTAATTGGATTCCCCATTTGCTGCTAATCATCAGCCTGAAATGTGTGGTGTGTGTTGCTGCTGCTGATTCTCCATTGTGAATGGAAGGCTGGGATGGGCTGAGATGGAAGGGCCGGGCCTGAGAGCTTTGAGATATAATGTCAGAAACTTGACTTTTCCAGCAGGACTGGAAACTCGCTGCTAAGTCTGCTGGGTGGCTGTGAAATGGGAACAAGGCAAAACAAGCTTTTTGCTAGCAAAATTAGCATCCCAAAGTACTTCAAGCTTCACTTTTCCCTGCCATTCGTGGGGAAGGGCTGTCTATTGCTCAGTGATAGAACTTCTACCTTGCTGGAGAGTAATCGTCTTCTCTCCTTGGTGATCCCTCGTAGCTGAGTAAGATTGTCTTCCATAAACACAGTTTTAAAAGTGAGTCTGTAAGTGACTGTGGAGGCCAGTTCTGGATCCACATGTCCTTCCACAGTGGGGACAGAGGTTTCCAGTCAGGAGCTGATCACGGTGAGGGTTTGCCAAGTGTGCCTTCCTCTTAGCACGTTTCTCCCTTGTGTCCTGAGTTCAAGCGTCTTTGAAGCCCACGACACCTTTGGTAAAGGCTGTTCTCCAATTGGAGCGCTAGCAGGTCAGTGTTTCCCTATTGTCGGTGTTTATACTATACAGTGGTGCCTCGCAAGACGAAATTAATCTGTTCCTCGAGTCTCTTCGTCTAGCGGTTTTTTCGTCTTGCGAAGCAAGTCCATTGACGGCTTAGCGGGTTAGCGCTTTTAGCGGCTTTTAGTGGCTTATCGGTTTAGCGGATAAGCAGATAAGCGGCTTAGCGGCTTAGAAAAGGGGGGGGGGGAGGAAAAAAAACCCCGCAGGAACTCGCAAGACATTTTCGTCTTGCGAAGCAAGCCCATAGGGAAATTCGTTTTGCGAAGCGCCTCCAAAACGGAAAACCCTTTCGTCTAGCGGGTTTTCCGTCTTGCGAGGCATTCGTCTTGCGGGGCACCACTGTATTTTTAAATATTTGCCTTGAGAGAGTCTTTGAACCTCTTTTGTTGACCACCAGCATCGCACTTTCCATTTTTAAATTCGGAATAGAGTAGTTGCTTTGGAAGACAATAATTGGGCATCCAACATTGGTGATCTTTGCTTCTTCTAGTACACTGGCATTAGTTCACCTGTCTTCCCAGGTGATGTGTAATATTTTTCGGAGACACCGTTGATGGAATCTTTCAAGGAGTTGGTCCACGTTTCACAAGCATACAATAGTACAATAGCTTTGTAAACAAGCATTTTGGTTTCCCTGAGAATGTCCCAGTCCTCAAACACTCAGACAATGTTGAGCTGGGTGGACCAGTGACTTGACCCAGCGTAATGATGTTCACCTTTCTACACCATCACTTGCAGGGCTGGCCCACTCATGAGGCCTCTCCCCATATAACCCAGACCCTGTGGTTATCCTCTAAGGCCCTTTGTTGTGTGCCCCTTCCACAAGAGGTCTGGATGGTGGCAACACGAGAACAGGCCTTTTCTGTGGTGGCTCCCTGCTTGTAGAATGTTCTCTCCAGGGAGGCTTCCCTTTTGCCTTCATTACATATCTTCAGGCGCCAGGCAAAAACATCCCTCTTCTTCCAGGCCTTTGGCTAATTAAACAATCTATGACCTTTTAAGCTGCTTGTGGGGAGATGGGTTATTGGTTTTGTTTGTTATTATGGTATGCATTTTTGTGTTTTCATATTGTAAACCCCCCTGTCTAAAAATTTCATAAATCATA
Source organism: Podarcis erhardii (assembly GCF_964252035.2). Classification (NCBI taxonomy): domain Eukaryota; kingdom Metazoa; phylum Chordata; class Lepidosauria; order Squamata; family Lacertidae; genus Podarcis; species Podarcis erhardii. The sequence continues at coordinate 31,230,643 of NC_138505.1, read as the reverse complement.
ATACTGAATTAAATGTGCTCAATCTGCTTTTGACAAGGGACACTGTGGTTGAATAGTGACTTTTTTTTTTAAGCCCTTGCAGAGAATCTAATGCAAAGCTAGTTCTTATTCGTTTCCTTAAAAGTGAGAGAGAGAGAGAGAGAGAGAGAGAGAGAGAGAGAGTCTTGCTCTCTGCATCACATTTCGTGTGCAGGTGGATTTAGTCCTTATTTCAGCAGCTTTCAGTCATTTATTTCTGATTTCCGGAAATAGTTCCTTTTGCTTCTCAAAACAACCCAAATCAAATTTTGTACATCAGCGCTACTAAGCTCTTCCCATTGTTACCACTGAATGTCTCCGATTTGGCACCAAAGTTGGCAAGGATCTGCCATCTACACAAATGTTTATTTTAAATTAGACTTTGCCTGTCCTCATCCTTGGAATTCTGCCTTGCAAAGTTTCTTCGTATTTTGCCCCTTCCTACTCCCCTCCCTCTCCAATCCTTGAATCTCATTTCATTTCTTTGTTGCTCTGCTTTAATGGGCAATTCTGTTCTCATAAATAGAAATGTTCAATGGTATTCTGCTGCAATTCAATACAGTTGTGTTTTTCGACTGGAAAGTTTTTTATCAAAAGGTTGGGTACTGCTTTATGCTGCTCCTCCATAGGATAAAGGTATGGAGTTCATTTTGTCCTAAGCACTTTGATCCTGTTGTGTACAGCTCTCTGGTTTATGTAGACTTCTGTTTAAAGAAAAAACAAGTTTTTCATTACGGCTAAAAGCTATTCATGTTTTGAGCAGTCCGGGATCTGGGGTTTAAGAGTGAGAGATATTTATTTTTAAATGTTTTATGAGGTTAGATATTTTAAAAAAGTATAAAATCTTTCTTTTCCTGTTTCTAAGCAATAAGCAACAACAGAGTAGTTGTCTCTGGGTAAAAAAAAGAAAAGGTAAAGGACCCCTGGATGGTTAAGTCCAGTCAAAGGTGACTGTGGGGTTGTGGCGCTCATCTTGCTTTCAGGCCGAGGGAGCTGGCGTTTGTCCACAGACAGCTTTCTGGGTCATGTGGCCAGCATGACTAAACACCTTCTGGCGCAATGACAGAAACCAGAGCGCATGGAAATGCCGTTTACCTTCCTGCCACAGTGGTACCTATTTATCTACTTGCACTGGTGTGCTTTCAAACTGCTAGGTTGGCAGGAGCTGGGACAGAGCAACGGGAGCTCACTCTGTTATGGGGATTTGAACCGCTGACCTTCAGATCAGCAAGCCCGAGTGCTCAGTAGTTTAGACCACAGCACCACCTGCCTCCCAGTAGTTGTCTCTGGTATCTCCCCCTTAAAGGGGGGAATGTGGAAACCAGTCTTCCTAGACAATCTATAGTAGCTTTCACCAACCTGGTGCCCTCTGGATGTTTAGGACTACAACATACCATCTCAAGTGCCCTGGGAAAAAAACAGAACAACCCATTTTGTGTGTGAGTATAGCAGCCATTTTGGGTGCTTTGTTCTCGTACAAAAAAGGTGTTTTTTCCAGTTCCACGATCTCACACAGTGCCCCAAAATGCGTGGTTTTAGGTGCCATGCCCCCCAAGAAACATTTTCCCCCAGATCTGTGATCTCATGTGGGTCATGGAACTCATGCAGGATTTCAGATCTGGAAGATGGTGTCTCATATTTGGGCTGAATCATGTTGGAGGATGTGCTACAACTCCCATTAGACCCTGTCTGGAAAAGAAATAGCAAAAAAGGCATATATCTTTAGAGACAATATGCATAGTCCCTGGAGAATGTCCATATTGCCCAGAGAATGTGCGAAATGCTATTAGGGCCTGTTGAGGATTATGCATATTGAAATGTGAACAGTTCTTTCTTCATGGAAATGGGAAATGTGAACAGTTCTTTCTTCATGGAAAGATAATGTGCACAGCTTCTATGCGGCCTGGTGAATGTGCACAATGACTGGTTGTTATGCACATTAACCACTCAGCTTACATTCCTCTGAAAGAGAAGTCTGTGCAAACTTGTTTTGAAAGTAGCCTACAGTACAAAAGCAATGTTTGCATTGTGGTGCACACTTTTGCTTCTGGTCCTTCTAACCACTGGAATGCGGCCCCCAAATGGTTACTCAGAAGGAAATGCAGCCCCTGAGCTGGGAAAGGTTCCCAAATCTTGGACTAAAGAAAAGGTGGTGCTCTCTTGATATTGGTGGACTCCAGCTCCCACCAGCCCCAGTGAGCTTGGCCAATGGTGAGGGATGATGGGAGTTGTGGTCCAGCAGCCTTTGGCGGCACACCTTGGCTAGAGTGCCACCATACCTAAGCCTGTATCTCGTGCTTCCTGCTCACTTCCGGAGCTGCAGGTGAATGCTGACTGCATCAACCCCGAAATAGAGCTCGTTTGTATGCATGGAGCCTCATAAAGCCTTTTTCTGGCTGCACAAATGTCTCCGGCGTAACAGGCGTAGGCTGCAAAGCTATTTGGGGCTTCTCTTGAGCACCTGCTGTGCTTTGCTTCACGGCAGGTGTGGGGCACTTTCCTAGCCTGGGAGAGAGTCGTCATAGCCTGTTGTCTCAGTCAGCCTGGTTCTTTGGACCAGAATTGCAATGATCCGCTCTGAGCTCAGAGGTGTTTTCCATGTACCTTGGAAATGTAGGAAGCTGCGCCTTATATTGAGTCAGACCATTCAGGGGCAGAGGAAGTGGGGTGCGGTGGGTGCGGTCCACCCCGGGTGTCACCGCGGAGTGGGGTGGGGTGACAAAATGCCGGGCAGCACTCAATGTAGGGCCTGCAGTGTGCCAGAGCCATGTGTCTCTCCTGGGAGAGACATGGTGGCTTGGGCGCATGTTGGCTCTGTGCTGCCCAAACAGTCCACCCGCTGCCTCCCCCCCCCAGCTGTAGGGCAGCTGAGTGGGAGGAGGTAGGCAGACTCCAGAGGCCCCGTGGTGTGGCCACTCTATGGGCGGCTTCCCCACCCCAGGCGCCCGAGCAGCTTCCTCCGCCGCTGAGACCATTGGGCCCATCAAGCTTAGTGTTGCCAATTCTGACATTCCCCAGTGAAAATACGGACATCCTATTCAACAACAACAACAATAATTTTTATACCCCATCCATCTGGGCAGCTTCCAACATATATAAAAACATAATAAAACATTAAACATTTTTAAAAAAACCTTCCCTATACAGGGCTGCCTTCAGATGTCTTCTAAAGGTTGTGCAGTTACTTATCTCCTTGGCTCAAGGGTCGCATAACTCCATACCCTTCAACATTTCTCCAGTGGAAATAGGGTTGTCCTAAGGAAAAGCGGAACATTGTGGTATCAAACCAGAAACTGGGATGGCTTCTGTAAATCTGGGACTAAAACAGGGACACTCAGAGGGTTTCAGGCAGGGAATCTCTCCCAGTCCTACCTGGAGATGCCGGGGATTGAACTTGGACCCTTCTGCATGCCAAGCAGATACCCTACCACTGAGCTACTTCCCTCCCTCAGGGGCTGTAGCTTTGTTGTTGTTGTTTAGTCATTTAGTCGTGTCTGACTCTTCGTGACCCCATGGACCAGAGCACGCCAGGCCCTCCTGTCTTCCACTGCCTCCCACAGCTTGGTCAAACTCATGCTGGTAGCTTTGACAACACTGTCCAACCATCTTGTCCTGTGTCGTCCCCTTCTCCTTGTGCCCTCAATCTTTCCCAACATCAGGGTCTTTTCCAGGGAGTCTTCTCTTCTCATGAGGTGGCCAAAGTATTGGAGTCTCAGCTTCAGGATCTGTCCTTCCGGTGAGCACTCAGGGCTGATTTCCTTAAGAATGGATAGGTTTGACCTTCTTGCAGTCCATGGGACTCTCAAGAGTCTCCTCCAGCACCATAATTCAAAAGCATCAATTCTTCGGCGATCAGCCTTCTTTATGGTCCAGCTCTCACTTCCATACATCACTACTGGGAAAACCATAGCTTTAACTATACGGACCTTTGTCGGCAAGGTGATGTCTCTGCTTTTTAAGATGCTGTCTAGGTTTGCCATCGCTTTTCTCCCAAGAAGCAGGCGTCTTTTCATTTCGTGACTGCTGTCTCGGCTGTAGCTTTAGCTTCACTTAAATACCTGCCCTGCCATAAGGAGGCAGCAGAATGTTTGGGCTGGGCTTGGAAGAGCGCATGATGAACCAAGACTGCTTGGTTTCTCCCACCCCAGAGTCGCGAAGTTAATTGGTGGCTCTCGAGATTCCGCTGCCGATGCTCCTAGTCAGGCGGCGACACTCTGAAGCGGGAGGCAACAAAGACAGTTCTGTTTGGCAGCCTTGCCCGAGACATTTCCGTGCCAGAATCCATCACTTGGGACGATGGGCCTCTGTGAGAGTCATCATTAAAATGTATCTGTTTTCCCTTGCCTTTGAATGAAGAGACTGATTATTCCCGACATCCAGCGAGACCCAGTGCATTTGCTTCTCGCAGATATTGCTTATTTGTGCTCTGAGATGGGTTGCCTTGCTTTTTCTTGCATTAGAGAGGACTTTTCCTCCGGAGTTTCTCCCCGCTCCAAGGGCAGGAGACTGATATTCAAAGTCTGAGGCTAGAATTGATGGAATTCAATCGATATGGAAGTGAACCTTCTTGAGCTTTGTGCATAATGTTTCCAGGGTGGGAACAGGAAGGGGAGGAGGAAGAATAAAGTCACGTTTTCAATGGCTGCGTTTGGATTATCAAATAATACAGAGATGTGGAACCTCCAGCCAGGGGGTGGGGGACAAACGCAGCACTCAAGACTGCTTTTTCTGGCCATTGAGGCTCTCCTCAGGCCACAGCCATCACTAGTCCTGTTTTATGGCCCACTTTGCTCTTTTTGCCTGGCTGGAATGTGTCGCTGAACTCTAATAATGCCTCTTTCTTGCCTGAATGGAGGACACAGGTGTGGAAACTACCCTTCTGAACAAACAGGAAAAAATAATAATTTACTGCTCTGTTTACATTTGCTATTCTGTCCACTTTGGCCTCTCCTACCACTGGTATCTGGCCCCCAGAATGTTGCCTAGCAAGAAATGTGGCCCTTGAGCTGAAGTTTCCTTGCCCCTGATATATTGGCTTAATAAGCTGAGATACAAATGAGCCTTTCCTTTTGTTTATGAACTGGGAAACATTGGATAATGACTGGACGTCCATGGCTTCAAATCCTAGCCTGACTTGGTCCAATGGATCAGCCATTAAGGGAAACCATAGTGAACTGAAGACTTCCTGGCATGATCCTCATCTGACAGCTGTACTTTCCTAGTTCAGACTCCACTGACCGTGGGTCATCTGGAAGGGAGATGAATGGGGCCTTTGGATTCAGGACATCGCATCTTCTGGAAGCTGTAGGGGGCCACAGTGTCCGTCCCCCAGCTCACAAGGTACCATTCTAAATTCCACCAGTTTCCTCTATGCCTGAGGGCATTGTGGGAAATGATGGTTCACAGCTGCCTGCCATCACTACCTGGTATGCCTGGGGACAAGTCCACCAGTGTAGGAGGACTCCTGCTAGAATTGATTCTGCAAACCTGGAGCCAATCCCTGCCTGGCCTGTTACCCAGTATGTGATCCTGCTGCAATTTGGTGGGGAAAGTAGCTATTCCTCAGGGCTGTAGGGCCATAGCTGTCAACGTTTCCCTTTTTTAAAGGGAAATCCCCTTATTGCGAATAGGATTTCCCTTAAAAAAGGGGAAAAGTTGACAGCTATGTGTAGGGCTCCAGAACAGGGTTTCCCAAATGGGTCTGGTCTCCATTGTTGTTGGACTACAACTCCCATCATCCCTGACTGTTGGTCCTGCTAGCTAGGCACAATGGGAGTTGTAGTCCAACAACAGCTGGGGATCCAAGCTTGGGAAACTCTGATCTAGAAAGAAGGAACTGAATGTTGAAACTGGACATTGGGAAGAGTCAGGATGGACGAAAGTGGGTCTTCTTCACACAGTGCATGGTTAACCTATGACATTTGCTGTCACAAGATGTAGTGATGGACGCCAGCTTGGATGGCTTTAGAAGAGGATCAGATAGATTCATGGCGGACAAGGCTCTCAGTGGCTACTAGCCATGACACCTGCCATTTATGATTACAGTCGTACCTCAGAAGTCGAATGCCTTGCAAGTCGAACGTTTTGGCTCCCAAACGCTCCAAACCCGGAAGTGGTTGTTCCGGTTTGTGAACGTTCTTTGGCTCCTGAATGTCCGGCGTGGCTTCCGATTGGCTGCAGGAGCTTCCTGTAGCCAATCAGAGGCTGCGCCTTGGTTCCCGAATGCTTTGAAAGTGGAACGGACTTCCAGAATGAATTCCGTTCGACTTCCGAAGTACGACTGTTTTTATTTCAACAATTTGCATTCTGCTTAAACACAGCCATCTCTAAGTGGTGTGCATGAGACCCAAAACAATAAGACTAAAAATGAGTTGAAATTATAAAATCAGAATTCAGTTAAATTATAAAATCAGAATTCAGAATTCAGAATTCAGTCTGTTGGAAGAAAAGTCTTCAGGAAATGTCAGACATTCAACAGTGAGGGGGGTTTGGTTGGCTTCAACTGGGAGGAAGTTGCACAAACTGGACCCACAGGACTGAAAACACTTGGAATAGAAGCTGTGAATTCCAAGCCATGGGGGGACCACTAATAATGATTCCCCCAAAGACATCAGGGATCAGAATGTAAATAATCAAGCCACTGGAGAGCCACTGTGGTGTAGTGGTTAAGACCCATAGTTTCGTAATCTGGGGAACCGGGTTCGCGTCTCCGCTCCTCCACATGCAGCTGCTGGGTGACCTTGGGCTAGTCACACTTCTCTGAAGTCTCTCAGCCCCACTCACCTCACAGAGTGTTTGTTGTGGGGGACGAAGGGAAAGGAGAATGTTAGCTGCTTTGAGACTCCTTCGGGTAGTGATAAAGCGGGATATCAAATCCAAACTCTTCATCATCTTCTTCTTCATCCCTGAGTTATCCTGGACCCAAGCTGTGAAAGGCTTTGTAAATTAACGCAAGAATTTCGAACCTGGCCTGGTAGCACATGCACAGCCAGTGCAAGCATTTGAATAAATTCTACCTCCAGTCTTAGATGCAGGAAGCCTCTGAATACCAGTTGCTGCGAATCACAAGTGGGGAGATGGCTGTTGCACCCAGGTCCTTCTGGTGGGCTTTGAAGAAGCAACTTGTTAGCTGCTGTGAGAACAGGATGTTGGACCAGATGGGCCACAGGCCTGATCCAGCAGGGCTCCTCACTGGTTCTCATAAGAGTAGGCAGTTGGAGGATGGATGGCAGCCAACAGATTGAGGTTGAATCCTGACAAGACAGAAGTACTGTTTTTTGGGGAAAGGAGGCGGGCAGGTGTGGAGGATTCCCTGGTCCTGAATGGGGTAACTGTGCCCCTGAAGGACCAGGTGCGCAGCCTGGGAATCATTCTGGACTCACAGCTGTCCATGGAGGCACAGGTCAATTCTGTATCCAGGGCAGCTGTCTACCAGCTCCATCTGGTACATAGGCTGAGACCCTATCTGCCTGCGGACTGCCTCGCCAGAGTGGTGCATGCTCTGGTTATCTCCTGCTTGGACTACTGCAATGCACTCTACGTGGGGCTACCTTTGAAGGTGACCTGGAAACTATAACTAATCCAGAACACGGCAGCTAGACTGGTGACTGGGAGCAGCCACCGAGACCATATAACACCATTTCTGAGCACAATCCAAAGTGTTGGTGCTGACCTTTAAAGCCCTAAACGGCCTCAGTCCAGTATATCTGAAAGAGTGCCTCCACCATCGTTCTACCCGGACACTGAAGTCCAGCACCAAGGGCCTTCTGGCGGTTCCCTCACTGCGAGAAGCCAAGTTACAGGGAACCAGGCAGAGGGCCTTCTTGGTAGTGGCGCCCTCCCTGTGGAACGCCCTCCCACCAGATGTCAAAGAGAACAACAACTACCAGACTTTTAGAAGACATCTGAAGGCAGCCCTGTTTAGGGAAGCTTTTATTGTTTGATGTATTACTGTATTTTAATATTTTTTGGAAGCCGCCCAGAGTGACTGGGGAAGCCCAGCCAGATGGGCGGGGTTTAAATAAATTATTATTATTATTATTATTATTATTATTATTATTATTATTATTATTATTGTTATTATTGGAGAGTTTGCAGAGAGGAGGAACTGCATGAATAATGTGTGCATTTCTCTCTAAGCCCTTGAGAAATCTCATGCAATAAGCTTGTTTTGAATTCCATACAATACTTTATTCTTACTCTCTCGCAGTAAGAAATTGTTCACAGCAGAAAGGGGGGGGGGAACACAACCCCTAAACCAATAACCCACCACATGACAGATATTAATTGTTTGATTCAGGCATATCCATTTTGCTTTAATGCGTTTATTTGTGTTACTCCCTCAAAGCGGGAATGAACGTTGTTCTCATAAATCCAGAGAGACAGAAAGAGAAAAAAACATGCCCCGAAGTCGTACAAACATTTTTTGGGGTTGCAGAAATGGAGCTACACAGTGGTGTGTTTGCATGTGTCTATTATTTTTTTGAAAACCGCCCGAAAATGAAATAAACAGACCCGCAAAAGCTTTCCTCCACACTCCAATCTCTAGACCTAATTAGCTCTCTGCAATATGGCACCTTCCCAAACATAAAGGCAGAGAAGTCTCCCAATAGCCTGAAATCAAATTATTTGACTGGGCTAAAACAACCAATCCCTCTGCCTCTTTTTGCTCATCCAGCCAGCGGCAGATCTTCCCCATGAATTCAAATCCATGTCAGTGATTAATCACATGGCTAGACGGTGCGTTTTAGATCGGAGCATTAAGTCTCTCTGTGTTCTCAGTGTCTGTGCAATACTATTTATAGCATCAATTAACTCCTCATCTTTGGAATATGCCGTTTGACACATCTGTTACAGAGCCCACACAGATACTCGGCTGTGTGCACAAACTCCCTATTGTTTCCATCAGGGCTTTGTTACGGCCGGGACCCACCCAGACATTGACACTGGGATTGTTTTCTTTCCTCTCCTGAAGCCTCAGTGCTCAATTCTATAATCGGAGTACAAAGAATCAAGAAATCATTGCCATAACCTTCTAACTTGCCATCAAGGCCCAAACCGATAATCTCTGGAGTTAATCCAAAATCACTCATTCATGACTACATTGGATTGCTTAGCTTGGGAAGCAGTTCAGAAATTCAGTGTGCCTGGTTCTGGGTGTCACATTGAGAAGGACTTTGAGGTCCTCCAGACAAACATTTGTCTTGTTTCGCTTGCACAAGGCTTAAATTGAGGTTAGACTGTGTTGGGGATATCACTGAGCACCTGTTTTGATTTGTTTGTGGAGTGGTTAGACGCCAACGAGCATTCATCCTGCACCTGTCCCTATTTGCTTGCACTGTGTTTCTTTGTTCTTCCACGAATCATTTGTTCACCTCACACTTTTCACTGCATTTTGCTGCCACTTTCCAAACTGTTAAATAAGTTGGAGTTTGTGCTGGTCCCGGGGGCTAACTGAGAGGCGAGGTCCGAGTCCAGTCCAAGGTCGATGGTGCAGTATAGAGGCTGTCTGTCAAAGCTGTAGCTGGGTCCAAGGCGGGGAGTCGGGTGAGGTCAGGAACTCTGTCAGAAGAGCAGGACAGGGTGCAGGCAGGAACAGGCTAGCAACAACATTGCTCCCGCAACCTGGGACTGGGGCTGGCTGGCTTTTATCTGCCCCGAGGCATAGGGCGGCCCCGGTCCACAGGTGACTCGCCTCTCCTGGCCTGGAGGCGAGCACTCCTCCTGCAGGAACTTAGCTTCCTCCGCCTCTCTGCCCTGAGCCTCTGCAGCTCAGGAGAGGCTGGAGGATTACCGGACCCAGAGGCAACCTCGGCTTCCCCTGACGGGGCTGAGAGTGGAGCACCTGCAGGCAGTGGGTCCTCCATCACCTCAGGAGCCAGAGCAGACTCAGCTGGAGCCTACACCTGAGGATCCAGCACAGGTGAGGACCCTTCAGGCTCAAGCCAAAGCCCCGGCTCAGCTGGTTCTGGAGGCGGGGACTCCTGTGCAGGCTGGGATTCCTCTGGTTCAGCCTCTGAGTCTGAATCCCAGACCATCCCAGAGTTCTTGTTATTAAATATACCAAGAAAAAAGCACACCAAGAGCTCAGGCCAATGCAAGTATCAGTAGTGCGAGTGGTCCCTACTCGCAAATCAATAGTCAATTGTAACTAAAACTAAGAACTTACTGATTTCTGATCCCTAATTGGATATACATATCCTTATGAGTTTGAGTTTGTAATCTCTATTTGAGTCTGTAATCCTTGTCAGAATACATACTTTTGAATGGATTAATTTTTGTTAGAATTGGCTATTGATTCACGAGTAGGGACCACTCCCACAAACTGCGACATGTCTTTTTCTTTGAGGCTCTTGGGCAGGCATCCCCAAACTCGGCCCTCCAGCTGTTTTTGGGACTACAATTCCCATCATCCCTGAACCCCTGGTCCTGTTAGCTAGGGATGATGGGAGTTGTAGTCCCAAAACAGCTGGAGGGCAAACTTTGGGGATGCCTGCTCTAGAATCACAAGAGCACTTCAATGCACTTTACTTGTCCAGCCTAAATCTGCAGGTTGTTCTTGAATCGCTCCATCAAAAGAATGACAGCTCAGAGGCACCCATTGACAAACTGCTGTCTGTCTATTGGAGAGCCACCTGGGTGGTGAGACGTCTGGATGCTATGAGCTATGGGGGGTGGCTAGAAGAGTTGAGTATGCCTAACCTGGGGAAGAAAATGTGAAAGGTAGACACAGCTGCTGCCTTCAGCTGTCTTTTGGGGACTTTTTAGTTTCAAGAAAAATTGAGCAAGAGGTGACATAATAGAAGCTTATGAAATTATGCATTGCCTGGAGGAAGTAGATAGAGAAAAGTTTTTCTCCCTCTCTCACCAAACTAGAATTTGTGGACCTCCAATGAAGCTGAACGCTGGGAGATTTAGAACAGGTGAACGAAAGGTCAATGGGATGGTGGGAGCTGTAGTTGAACAACATAGAGAGAAGCAAAGGTTCCCTAGCCCTGATCTAGACTGAGAGAAAGAGTTATGTATAACTCAACAGCTTGCACACTTCAATTTTTAAAATAAAAATGGTCAAGCTAATAAAAGCATGGTGCTATTGACCCTAAATATGGTACCCTAAGACTGAAGAGGCAGGATCCAGTTTGGATGGACACTATAACCAAACCATACCTATTGGTTTCTAAAATTCATGTTAGTTTGTTAGTTTGTGTGTGAAGAATCCGTATAACAAAGGGGGGAAAGATGCAGTGTAGGAATTAACTTGCTAAATAAGAGCCGTGAGAGGTCAGAATAAAAAAGTGAAGCCTATTTCTGTATGGTTCTGTTTTGTGGAATACAGTCGTACCTTGGAAGTCGAACAGAATCCATTCTGGAAGTCCGTTTGACTTCCAACATGTATGGAAACAGAAGCGCGGCTTCTGATTGGCTGCAGGAAGCTTCTGTAGCCAATCGGAAGCCGCGGAAGCCCCGTTGTACATTCAGCTTCCAAAAATATTTCACAAACCAGAACACTAACGCTTGCATCGTTCGGGAGCCAAAACGTTTGAGAACTAAGCTGTTCAAAAACCAAGGTATGGTACTACTGCCCTCTTATAAATGTCTCTAGTTGGCTTAAAGGTTTCCTCACTTTGTTATTTGGTTTCAATATTAACAGAGTGGGTATATCCCCCAGTTCCAGTGAAGAAATTTTGTTTTTGTTAGATTATGATGAGGAGGATATGATTTATATAATTGTTTTCGATTCTGATTCCAAATTTCAGTTATGCACCGATCTTCCGATCCAGTTATTTGTACTAATTTGGCTCTGTTTTCTTTTGCAATATGCTTTGGGGTGATGTTGATTAATAAAATAAAACTTTTTTTTTAAAAAAAGGATGCGCTTTCCCAGAAAATAACAGACCACTGAGCAGTAATAATAATGATGGTGACGAACAAACAGCACTGAATTAGCTTAATTGTGTTCTGTTTGTTTATTTAATAGAGAATGACAAAATTAGGGAACAAATGCATTTTCACAGATGCGGAGTGCCTTTAATTTTCAGCAGAGCCCTTGAAACATTGTCTTCAGCCTTATTTCAAAATAAGAAGAAAAAATAATAATTACATTTGGATTAGGCGAGAGCCCCAGCACCCTGACTGAGAGAGCTAGTCTGGTGACTATGAAGCGAAGGATATTGGCATGTTGACAGCGCTGAACTGATGGGGAGAGGATTAATGGGGAGCTGGGCCTGATTTGTACTTATTTCATGCAGCTCAGAAACGGAGACAAGGAAAACTAGTGAATTTTTTTGGTCTTTTCTTTTGCTGGCAGCAGGAGGGAAAGTCTCTAAATGGCGTGTTGTAAATACCAGGGACTTCAAAATACAGTGGTACCTCTGGTTACGGACTTAATTTGTTCTGGAGGTCTGTTCTTAACCTGAAACTGTTTTTAACCTGAGGTACCACTTTAACTAATGGGGCCTCCTACTGCCGCTGCACCGCCCCCGTGTGATTTCTGTTCTCATCCTGAGGTAAAGTTCTTAACCTGAGGTACTACTTCAGGGTTAGCGGAGTCTGTAACCCGAAGTGTTTGTAACCCGAGGTGCCACTGTACGATGCTGGAGGTTACAACCTTCTTAGAAAGTGGCCTTTGTTAGCCTTGTGCCTCCCCCCCCCCCCATGTTTGGGCTGCAGCTTTCATCAGTCTGAGGCAAAATGGGCACCAGGTTGGCAAAGGGGAGGAGTTGGAGGGTTCCAAACCGGAAAGAGAAGGGTGTGCAGGATGAAACCCAGAAGTGTGGCTGCCCTAGAGGAACCCGTGGGGCCAATGTCACCTCACCCGCCCCCCCCCCGCCAGATGATGTGGCAATGCTATACTCAGACCTGGAGGACTCAGTGTGGCGAGAAACTCCCCTCATTTCATCTCGGCAGGAGACAAATCCTTTCTTCCTCACCAGGAGGAAAGAATTGTCTATCCTCTGCTTGATGATATTCCTCATTTTCTGACTTCTTCTGTGCTAATCTGTCAAAACTTCTAAGCCTCCTTATCGCTTCATTCACTTGCTAGAGCAAGGGGGTGTCCGTCAGTTCCTCAGAGCACCGTGACATCACTTCCGCTCTGAAAAAGACAACCCTGGGCTTAGATTGCCTGTGTTAACCTCCACAACCCTGCTGGCTTTTAATACATGTATAAAACTGTGACACCCGTTAGATTTGTGGAAGAGATGCAAGCACATGCCTGAAATTTAGGTTTGCCTAACTGAAGTGAATCGAACCACTCTGCTTTGTTTGATTTGACTGGGAATCTGGTTTGATTTCCAATGCTGATGTTGCTGGTCTGCTAGTACAGATAAGTATCTCAGGGTCCCCCTTAGGCTTAAATCAGGTACAATTGATTTCTGTCAAGTGGGGGTGGGGCATAATGGTGCCTGGGTTCAGAAATGCTTGTGCATGCTGATTGGATGTATCTGTCTATTGTTGTTGTTGTTTAGTCATTCAGTTGTGTCCAACTCTTCTTGACCCCATAGTCCAGAGTGCACCAGGCACTCTTGTCTTCCACTGCCTCCCGCAGTTTGGTCAAACTCATGCTGGTAGCTTCGAGAACACTGTCCAGCCATCTCGTCCTCTGTCATCCCCTTCTCCTTGTGCTCTCCATCTTTCCCAACATCAGGGTCTTTTCCAGGGAGTCTTCTCTTCTCATGAGGTGGCCAAAGTATTGGAGCCTCAGCTTCAGGATCTGTCCTTCCAGTGAGCACTCAGGGCTGATTTCCTTAAGAATGGATCAGTTTGATCTTCTTGCAGCCCATGGGACTCACAAGAGTCTCCTCCAGCACCATAATTCAAAAGCATAATTCAAAATCTGTCCATATCTGCATGCAATTCAATGTGTAAATGTGCATGAAGTTCAGTGAGGGAGAGGAGTTTGTGCACAGTTCCTTGGTCCTGAACAAAGAATCTAAAGAATGTGGGAGTTTGGGGGGTATTTTTATATTGTGAACCGCTCTGTGATCTTTGGATGACAGCCGATACAGACATTTAATAAATCATAATAATAGTGTCAGGCTTTCTCCTTGTTTCTGCAGCAAGTCTGAGGAAGTTCCACATGCTGTAGGAAACTGATAAGTCACTTGTCAGTTTCACCCACACAGTGAAGATGCTTCTTTTAGGAAAGAGGGTGTCAGTTTCACCACTGTTCTTGGTAGCCATTGTGCAAGGAATCACTAGATGAAGCACAATCAGTGCTGAAAATGAGAGCGATACAGCAAGCTTCCAGCACTACTGTGCACAAAATACATAGGATGATGGCGACATGGAGTTCCCTGTGTAGAGCAATTGATTGTTCAACCGCTCTGGGAATTGTAGCTCTGTGAGAGTGGTGGTGGTCTCCTAACAATTCTCAGCGCCCTTAACAAACTGCAGATCCTACGTTTCTTTGGTGGACGCTGTGACTATTCAAAGTAGGTAAGGTAAGGTAAAGGACTCCTGGACAGTTAAATCCAGTCAAAGGCAACTATGGGGTTGTGGTGCTCATCTTGCTTTCAGGCCGAGGGAACCAGTGTTTGTCCACAGACAGCTTTCCGGGTCATGTGGCCAGCATGCCTAAACCACTACTGGCACAATGGGACACCGTGATGGAAACCAGAGCACACAGAAATGCTGTTTACCTTCCTGTCGCAGCTGTACCTATTTATCTACTTGCACTGGTGTGCTGTCAAACTGCTAGGTTGGCAGGAGCTAGGAAAGAGGAACGGGAGCTCACCCCGTCGTGGGGATTTGAACCACCAACCTTCTGATCAGCAAGCACAAGAGGCTCAGTGGTTTAGACCACAGCACCACCCACGTCCTTATTCAAAGTAGGTTCATAGTGTTATCAGCGTTGTGGCCAAAGAAATTTCCTTCAATTGGAGAATTCCCAACAACAATGGAACCATCCACACCTCCAGAAAGGGGTGTTCCAAACTGGGACACCACCATCACTATGCTAAAGCCCCTTGGGTCTTCCTTTCCTCCATCTCGGGCTCCCTAGATTGAAACTCTGTTAAGGTTCTTTCCATCTCATAGTCAGATTGCTTACACTCAGCTGAAAGCCACAAGACAAGAGGTCTTTGACCCTTGCCAGGCACCAGATTAACTGTACCTGGGGAGGCAGGAGGGGAAACAGTGTGAAGAGGAAAGGAGCTAAGGCAGGGGACGTTCTACTCCCTTGTAGGGTCTGGGTGGAGTTGGGATGACGAGACTTGGGATGCTATATACTGTCTGGGGCTGAATGTTATGACACCAAACCACCTGCATCTTTTCTGGAGAATGTCTGAAGAATGCAGAGTGGAAATGGGGGTGACTTGGTGGATATGTTGGAAGATTCAGGAGGGATGAAAGAAAGCAGCTTATAGCTGAATGATGAAACTCGCTCCCACTTGCAGGCAGTGATGCCCACCAACCTAAAAAGGTAAAGGTAAAGGACCCCTGACAGTTAAGTCCAGTCGCGAATGACTCTGGGGTTGTGGCACTCATCTCGCTTTACTGGCCGAGGGAGCCGGCGTACAGCTTCTGGGTCATGTGGCCAGCATGACTAAGCCGCTTCTGGCGAACCAGAGCAGCATACGGAAACACCGTTTACCTTCCCGCCAGAGAGGTACCTATTTATCTACTTGCACTTTGACGTGCTTTCGAACTGCTAGGTTGGCAGGAGCTCACCCTGTCGTGGGGATTTGGACTGCCAACCTACTGATCGGCAAGTCCTAGGCTCTGTGGTTTAACCCACAGTGCCACCCGCGTCCCTCAACCTAAAAGGTAAAGGTAAAGGGACCCCTGACCATTAGGTCCAGTCATGACCGACTCTGGGGTTGCAGCACTCATCTCGCTTTATTGGCTTAAAAACCTAGATGGCTTTAAAAGAGAATCAGACAAATTCATGGAGGAGAATGGCTACTAGTCACAATGGCTATGCTCTGCCTTCACAGTTGAAAGCAGCAATGCTTCTGAATACCATTTGCCGGAAACTAGAGGGGGGGAGAGTGCTCTAGTGCTCAAATCCCACTTGTGGGTTTGCCACAAGCATCTGGTTGGCCATTGTGAGAACAGGGTGTTGGCTGAGAGGGACCATTGGCCTGATTCAGTGGGGCTCCCCTTGTGTTCTGCATAAGAGAGGCGTGCTTTGCACATCTCCATATTGCCAGTTTGTTTGGCATATGTGACTTTTTGTGAATTATCACTTTGCTATTTTGTTCTTGGAACCTGAGTTTTATTAAGCTAATTGTTAATTTAAAAACACCGTGGGACTCCCAGTTTTCTTAGCATTGTGAATATTAAATTCCAGCTCATGGAATCACCGAGGGCTCGGTCGAGGCTGCCTAATTTCTAAAATCAGCAGTTGTAATCTCACGTTGAAGTGTCATTCTTTCCTGTCCTTTTTTCTCCCCCTGCTGAGGCACAACTTTCATTGACCTACCCGTACAGTTGAAGCTTTAAATAATTCCAGAATTCCTTCTGAAAGGAATGTCTAGTTAGGGAGCATTTCTTTTTCTGGATGGCATTTCCTTTTGCTCTCATTTCCTCCTTGGCTGAGCTCTTTGTTTCACAGGTTGCTTTTCTTTTTCCTTGTGCTGAACAAAACCTCCTAACCAGCCCTATTTTTGTTTCCTCTGACACCAGCACACTGTGCCTGCCTCTCTGGCCCTTACATTGAAATCACCTTCTTTGTGGGTTGCTTTTTGTTGGCATGGGATGGTGGACAACGAGCCAGATTGGAAGTTGGCCAACCAGAGCTAGGGTAGTTGTGTGGAGGAAGCATCCTGCTCGGGTGAAACGAGGCGAGGCAGATCTCAGGCTGGGTGTATGGTGGGCTGCCAGACTCAGAGCTCTGATGTTGCATCAGCAAGGAACAAACTGACTCTCAGTCCTGTATAGCAGCAGCAACATGTGCATCCTAATTGTCAGCTGAGAAAGGTCCCCCATGCCATGATCCACAGGGATGCCCACTATCAAAGAGAGAATTCACCCAAGGGGAGGGCAGAAGTTCCTGGTTCTCTAGGCAGGACAGCAAGGCACCGTCCGTACCTTGGAGGAACATAATGGTGTGGTTTCAGGACCATGGACAGTGGTCCAGCAGTTGAGACTGAGCATTCAAGTTGTTTCAGCAAGGCCCAGGAGCACCTGGCTGAGTTTTATAGCAGAATTAGGTAGTTACTGACTGGAAGTATGTCTCCAGTCCACATAGTTGTAAGAAAAGAACTTAGGTGTAGCTAGGGATGGACAAATCTGATAATCTTACTTTCTCTTGGTTTCTCATTTTTCCACTCTTTAAGTTCCGTTCTCCACATTTTCTTATCAGTTCGTGATTATTTTTTTTAAGTCCTTATAAAAATTCACAAGCATTTTAGTGTGAATTTCTCCTAATACACACATCTTTGTAGTTGTGCCTAAAATACACACTTTTGCAAAGCAGCTTTCCCTAATACCTTTTGGATCTTAATTTTCTTAAAACATGCATTTTAATGTGTACATTTTGGTATCATGCTATGTGGCTGGAGAAGTGCATTGCAAAATTTTGGATCTGTGAATTTTGAAGGATAGTTTTGTGATGGTTCACGAATTTTGGAAAGTGCAAATCAGGTAGGTCCGCCTTTTAAATACAATTGGATTTAATTTCTCCCCATCGCTGTGTCTATCAAAGGAGGATACTCCAGTTACTAACCCCTCTAGAACTAACTTTTCTTCTCTCCTCTCCTCTCTTCTCTTGCAGTTGTTTCGGCTTGAGGCCTTCTATGGGTTTACTTTCCTCTAACTTTTAAAGTGCGATGCCCCAGCTTCATTGACACAGAGACGTTCCTAATCTTATTGGGTGTGTATTGCCTGGTTTTCAGTGCATGTCTTCCAAATCTGCATGAGAAATCACATGCCCTTGAATGCTGTTTGATTACTGTGCCATCACATCTAACCTGCTCCATGAGCTATCAATTTCATTGCAAAGAGGATGCTATCTTTGCTCCTTCCTCTTCAAGTGCACAGCTCTACACCCTGCAAAATTATTCTAGGGGTTATACTCAGTGATAGACCTTCTGAGTGTAGACTCATTGAAGTTAATCAACAATTTAAGAAGGGTATTGACAAGCTGGAAAGTGTACAGAGGAGGGCAGCCAAGATGAGAAAGGGCCTGGAAACCAAGCCTTATGAGTAACAGTTGAAAGAATTGGGTATGTTTAGCCTGGAGAAGGGAGGACTGAGAAGTGATATGAGAATCACCTTCAAATATCTGAAGGGATGTCACATGGTGGGTGGAGCAAGCTTGTTTTTAGCTGTTTCACAGGGCAGGACCCTAACCAATGGATTCAAATTACAAGAAAGGCGATTCTGAATAAATGTTAGGAACAACGTTCTAATGGCAAGAACCTTCAACAGTGGAATGGGCTACCTGGGAAGGGAGAGGACATTCCTTCATTGGAAGTTTTTAAGCTGAGCTTCAATGATCATTTTTCAGGGAATCTTTAGCTATGATTTCTGTATTGCAGGGAGTTGGACTAGTTGACTCTCGGGTTGTCTTCCAACTCAACAATTCTATGACTAACTCAGGCCCTTTAATTTCAGTTCTACTCTAAGTAGAACTTAGTTGGATACCACCTCCTGGTCTATTTTCTTGCACTTGTGCACAGCATGGAACAATTGTTAATTTGCTATTCAAATTAAGTCTCTGGCCCTCGTTGCTGACTGACCAAAAATGCTTCACTAACATGCTCCTCTCCCAGAGACTCTCAGGAAGGTTGCATCGTGTAGTGATGGGAAGGGAATAAAAATTATGCAAGATCTGGCTTGTGCATAATCTTTTGACTTTCTGCGGCAAGTGTTCACCTATCACCAGTTTTGTTTATGGGTGGTGTTTTTCAATCCAGTTCCATTTTTACTGCAAACAATGGCAAATTTGCAAATGGCAGCTCGTTTTAACTTCATGAATTGGCACTATAGCTGGATAAAAATTTGGAGATTCAGTTAACTGAGGCTGTAAGGAAGGAATAAGAAGCGCAGTTCGTCCTCAACCCCAACAATTTCTCTCCAACACACACTTTCGTTTTCTCTCAAAACTGTCCAGCCCATGACAACAGATGCTCTCACTTGAGAGTAAGGAAGAGATCTTTAATGAGACAGAGAAGACATACACACACAACGACAGGTGATACACTCCAGCCAAGCAACAGAAAAGGCGAGACGAAGCAACAGTCCAAGTCTAAGTAATCCAAGATCAGGGCAAGAAGATCAGAACTGCTCAGAAGCAATGGAGTTGTCCCAGTTGGGGTGGCCCACCTGGCAGGCTGTTAAAGACAGGGCTTCAGCAATAGGGTACGGTGAAGCCGAGAGCAGACTCAAGCCTCTTCCCCTTCTGCCCCACGCGCACGACAACTGCTGGGGGATGATGGGGGAGCAAGTTATCCTCACTTTGCTGGAGCCTTAGGGTCCCCACTCTTCCATGGGGGGTTTTTTTGGGGGTGCACCAAGCCCTGGCGGCACCCTCAACCCTTAAATTGCAGGACTTGTGTCGTCTTTTATTCCAACGACACAAAGCCCGCTGCCATAACCTCCACAGCAGACCGGAAGTCTCCACTCGCAAGACTCTTGTGCCTTGCAAGACTGCTGAGCATGCAGACATTCACTGCATAAGGGAGGCTGCATCTGTTCCAAGAGATGGGATTGCTGCCGGTTCTTGGCCACCAAGCTGCACCCTCCACTTCTGACTCTGCTTCCTCCACCGCCAGTAATGGGCCGACACCCTCTTTTTCCTTTCCCCAGCAGGGAAGAAGGCAGAAGGGATTCCTTCATCCAGATCTCTCTTCCCCGGTTTCAGCCTAGCCCCAGGTCACCCAACTGTTTCCCCCTCCTTGTCCACACGCATTTGATCACATGGAGCATGTTCACACATGTGACCACACTGGAAACGAGTGGGGTGTCGGTTTAGAGTGTTGGACTAGGACTTAGGAGACAAGGGTTCAAATACCCACTCAACCATGGAGCTCACAAGATGACCTTGGGCCGGTCACTGCCTCTCAACCCAGCCTACCTTACAGAGTTGTTGTGGGGTTTAATTGAGTAGGGGGAGAAGCATGCATGCCACCTTGAGCTGTTGGGAGGAAAAAGGTGGGATATAAGTGCAATCAATCAATCAATCAATCAATCAATCAAATATCAAGTATCTTTGGAGCAAGTGGAAGGGTGCTTCTGTGCTGCAAAGCAATGAGCCTTTTTTTTTTTGCAGAGCATGGATAGATAAGCTCCCCCCTGAGCCAAACACATAAGGCCTCCCTCCTCCAAGCTCACCTTGGCTAGGATTGAATGATGAGCAATCCAAGGGAAAGACCCCCATTCCAGAATGGAATCCTATGACCCCCTTTTTTGTATTGCCCATTACGCTATTGTCTAGACACACTAGCTTTAATCTCTGCTTTTTCAATCTCCGCTTAAGACCCGGGCATTGCAAAGCACAAAAGACACAGCAATGAAACAAAAGGCCTTGCGGTGCTCCTTGAAAATGAGAATTCTTGGAGTTCCTTTAATGGGTGCCTTAATTTGCAAGGAACCGTAAGTGGCATCTGAAACAGGCCTCGGTGGTTCCTGAATTCTTCATGAGCACTTAAGAGGTCCTGAGTGGGGAGGTGGTTATTCCCCACCAACACCCCTCTCTGTTCTTAGCCATTGCTTACAATTGGGAGCTGCCATAGTGCGTTTAATACGCTCGGATGTGCAAAGATAGTGGAGCCTGTGGGTTTAGCTTCCCATTGGCCCTGGAAGAAGCCTGGGGGTGGGGGTTGGTAGCAGAGAGAGAGAGAGACAGACAGAGACAGAGAGAGACCCTGTACAGCTTCAGTCTTTTAAATGGCAATGGAGCAGAAATATCCGGGATTCCTCCTGGATAGCCAGCCATAACCCAAGTCTCTCCATGCCTCACAGCTACAGAGCTATGCAGGCTTCAAAAAAGCACCCAGCAGTGTAGAATCTATAAAGCAGCATCAAGGGTCCTATTGTAAGATGTTGGAAAAGAGGGAGGGGAGCCACATAAGCTTATGTTGATGGGGAGTGGAGGGAGAGAGGTTTCCCTGCTCTGCCTCCAGTAGACAGAAGAGAGATTTCTGGAAGGGGAGGGGTATCATTCCTCCCTAAAGACCTTTTCTTGCTGCATACTGCAAAAGGATCTGGGGTTGCTACTTAGTCGGCCAGCGTTAGAGCCCAAAAAGTCTTCTCCTTTCTCCTTTTTTTTTGATGGAGGACAAAAGGAGCTGCAGGTCAAAGGCTCGGACAGGTAAGCATCCTCTGATTCCGATGCCAGCCTAGAAATAGAAGAGAGGTTGTTGTGGCTGTTCAAGTCAGCACCGGGACTCTATGAGGACAGGTGGTAGGAAGTGAATGGAGCCCCTAGATAACACTGGCAGCGTTTTGAGTAGAGGTGTAACACTGGTGATAGATGCAGCATGAATGAGCTTCTGCCAGGGGTCTCTGCATCCTAATTCTAGTCTGTGGACCAGCAAAGCTGTAGCTCACTGGTGGAGCACATCCTTTGCACGGAGATTTGCTGCCAGTCAGAGCAGGCATTGCTGGGCTTAGATCAGCCTCCTCCATCCTGGTTCCCTCTAGGTGTTTTGGAGCTCGGAGCATCTGCTTTGCATGTAGAAAGTCCTGGGTTCAATCCCTGGCATTGGCTGGGTTACAGGAAGGGAGTTTTTCCCAGCCCTACCTAGAGATGCTGGGGATTGGACCTATGACCTTCTGGATGTTAGGCCCATTGACCTCTGTTTAGCTTCAGGAGGGTAACTGAATCGCAGCGGGAATGTTGACATTCTCCTCCACCCACCAAGATCCCAATGCAGATGACATCCCCACCTTTTATTTTTAAAATATGTGCAAATCAGTAATTTGATGCAGAAAGTCTATGGCCCTAAACCTGCAACTGTAATGTCCTTTTAACCTTCATCACAAAAAATGCATGGAAGCAATAACAATTGAAAAAGGGTCCCCCCCCCCTGTTTTGACTGGGCTCCCTTGTGCATCCACAAATGCAATTATAACATTTCTGTCTGGGGATTGTGAGATGAGCAATGGGACACAACGTGCAGGTGCAAAAACAGGAGGGAAATCTAGAACAGTGTTTCCCAACCTTGGGCCTCCAGCTGTTTTTGAACTACAATTCCCATCATCCCTGACCACTGGTCTTGCTAGCTAGGGATGATGGGAGTTGTAGGCCAAAAATATCTGGAGGCCCAAGGTTGGGAAACACTGATCTAGAAGATGTCTTACTAGTGTTTCCTCTTCTTCATGCAACCACATGCACTAGAGACTTGATGGATTTTAAAGCAGAAGAGTGCTGACAACGTAAAGGAAGCTCCAGAATTTTTTGTCGATAGCTTTTGAGACTCCTAGGACGTGAGGCTGCCAGGCATGCACAGAGCATGCAGGCCACAGAAGTGGTCCAACCACACCAGGATCCCCAGTTCATCCCAGAAGTCAAATACAAGATGCTCACGTTGCCTTTTCCTGTACTCTGAGTGACGGCTGTGTCTGACTTTGCTGTCTGTATTCTGAGTGAAGCTCTGCACTCTTCAGTGGAGCTCCATATGCTTCCATGTGTGTGTGAAGCTCCCAGTGTTTCTTCCATGTATACCATCAACTTCTGCCAACGCTACAGGGTCCCATTCTCTCCCCCACCCCCACCCCTTTGCAACTTCAGAGAAAAGAGTCTCAGTTAAAGCGCCCGGCCATCTCTGCACAGAAATAGTACTATTTTGCAGGAGCCATTTCACTTTGCAGCAACCAAGCGCCCTTGCCAGGTCAACGCAAAGTTAATTTTCACCCTGTGCCTCTGTGCAGGTGAGGATTATGCACCAATCCTTTCTGTGGTTCCGCTGACATTCCTTTGAAGAGGGATCAGAAATATATTCCTTTGTGTGGCTCCTTGCTTTCTTCCAAATCATTTGATATACCCAGCAGCCCCTACACTTCCTTTGCAGCAGGCGATGGCCACAGTGTCCTCTGCTTAACCATGTTTCAAAGCAGGCTGCTGCATGAATTGCCTCTTCCAGCTTGTGACAATCCTTGCTGATTAGCTTGTGCATGCAGACGATCTGCTAATGAGATGTGAAAGAGCGTGCCAAGATCCTGCCTGTCTCCAGCAAGCTTACCTTGTCATCCTGCCCCCCATATTTCTCTTTGCTTTAAGGAAACCAAAAAGAGGGTCACCACTGGAATTCACCTCCCTCTAATCATAAGAGACCATTAGAGTAAAAATTCTGCAACCAGAAAAGCTGGGCTTTGTGACCTCCATGAAATATTCAGGCGCACATCAATTCTGAGATTTTATGCTGCTGGGATGTGGAAAGGAGTTGAGGATTGGCTCTGAAGGCCATCCCTCCGGAAGCTGAAAATCTATTCAGCACTTCCTCTGCTTCTGAGATTTTCAGCAGGCATTGCATGCAACCATGTAAGCATTGCATGTGTGTGTTCATAATGGCTAGAAACTTTTTTTTAAAGCAGAAGCTGAGATTCTTCAGAAGGTGAATTGTATACCGCTCATTTGTGCAGGATTTCAACTCCCGCACCCAACCCAAAAATAGTCTTGATGACTGGAATGGCCGTATCTTTCTCTTTCACTATTGCCTTTTGATTCAGGGTTTGTGTGCATGTAAGCATGCTTAGCCTCTCTGCAGTATGTCAGTTCTCTTATTTACGACATCTGTCACATTTTGCAGTGTACATTGTGCTGTTATCCTCTCCATAAGGACTAGTGAGCTAGTGGCTCCCAGTGTAAATCCTGTAGCATGTGAATATTTTCAAATGCATTTGTAGGTTTTTTACTTTAAAGAAAGAAAGAAAGAAAGAAAGAAAGAAAGAAAGAAAGAAAGATAGTCTGCCATGCTACAAGACAAGACAAGACACCACACCACACCATATTAGAGGAACCCTACTTTGGGCTGCCTCAAACCTGGAGCTGGCCCCTACCAGGCAGACAGCACAAGAAGGAATTTATCAAAAATTTGGTTGACCACCACGCATTGCTAGCAAGCTGCATTTGAGCCTGTTCATGAGCATCTATCCCTCCTGGGTTATGTGAATGAGCAGATTTGACCTTTGGGCTCGCACACCCCCACCTTCCCTATTTTCTGCCATGGCTTCAGGAAAGATATCAGAAGCATCCTTTTGCCCCTTTAAGCTAGCAGCAGCTTCTTGTTAAGTCTGAATTGGAGGAAACTCTGGTTTGTTTATGCTTTATTGACGCATGCCAGGATGAAGCTGTGGCTGATCATAAGAACATAAGAAGACCTCCATCTAGTGCTGCGGCCAGATGCCTAGCGGGAAGTTTAAACCATAGTTTAAACCAGGCACCCCCAAACTCGGCCCTTCAGATGTTTTGGGACTACAATTCCTGTCATCCCTGACCACTGGTCCTGTTAGCTAGGGATGATGGGAGTTGTTTGCCCCCAAAACATCTGGAGGGCCGAGTTTGGGAGTGCCTGGTTTAAACTAACTACAGTCCCTCAGTTCAAATGCACCAATAAACTATGGAAAGTTTATTGCACTAGAAAGCCACTTTTAGCAGTCCAGGCTTCCTCAACCTTGGCCCTCCAGATGTTTTTGGCCTATAACTCCCATGATCCCTAGCTAGCAGGACCAGTGGTCAGGGATGATGGGAATTGTAGTCTCAAAACATCTGGAGGGCCGAGGTTGAGGAAGCCTGTAGCAGCCCATCAACCCTTTGCCAAAATAGGTCACCTCTTCTTAGTTTGCAATAGCACGTCTTCTCCCTCTGCTGTGTGACCATTTCCAAAAGGACTCGGAGATGCAGGAAACAGGAAGGACAGCGGGGCCTGGCTTCCTGTTTCCTTTCCTTTTATTAATCTAGATTTCTGAACTCCTGAACTCCAAAGCTGTCTTGCAATAGCACTACACCAGACTGAGAAGAAAGAAGGGGAGCGCTTTCTTTCCCATTGCAGTGCTGGGCTAGGCAGAGAGAAAAGTCTCCTCTCTTCCCAGTGCAGCACTGGGGGGGGGGGGCAAACACACCCCTCCGCTTATTGGCAGAAGTGTCTGTGTGGGGTTGTCTTGAATATGTGTGCATGTCTATACCCGCCTATCAATCAGTTCAACTTATTGTATACAGTGGTACCTTGGGTTACAGACACTTCAGGTTACAGACGCTTCAGGTTACAGACTCCACTAATCCAGAAATAGTACCTCGGGTTAAGAACTTTGCTTCAGGATGAGAACAGAAATCATGTGGCAGCAGTGTAGCAGCAGCGGGAGGCCGCATTAGCTAAAGTGGTGCTTCAGGTTAAGAACAGTTTCAGGTTAAGAACGGACCTCCCGAACAAATTAAGTTCTTAACCCAAGGTACCACTGTATATGGGACGCGGGTGGCCCTGTGGTCTAAACCACAGAGCCTAGGACTTACCGATCAGAAGGTTGGTGGTTAGAATCCCTGCAATGGGGTGAGCTCCCATTGCTCAGTCCCTGCTCCTGCCAACCTAGCAGTTCGAAAGCACATCAAAGTGCAAGTAGATCAATAGGTAAACAGCGTTTCCGTGTGCTGCTCTGGTTCGCCAGAAGCGGCTTAGTCATGCAGGCCACATGACCCGGAAGCTGTACGCCGGCTCCCTCAGCCAATAAAGCGAGATGAGCGCCGCAACCCCAGAGCCGGCCACGACTGGACCTAATGGTCAGGGGTCCCTTTACCTTTAGCACTGTATAGCCAAAGGCCTTCACAACAGAAAGCAAGACATTCCTCTAAAATCAAACAACACACAAGTCTGTAACTTACAGCATAAAAATTTAAAATCACAACGTATCACCACAAGCTTCTTAGCTGCCAGAGAAAATTTGGCTACCGAATGTGTCATTTGTATTGGCTAAGAGTTCAGCTGTCACTTCCTGGGAGAACCAATAGAAAATTGGAGATAATATATTCTCCCCGTCCCCCTCTGGGCACTGTATATAAAGGGCAAACCTGCCTGTCAGTAGGTGCACCTGCCTGCCTGTCTTAGTGCCTCGTTGCATGTTCATTTGCCTGCCCAGGGCTGACTCAGGATGTTTTGCCACTCCAGGCAAAACTGGGCGGGGGAGGGACTGGAAAAAGGCTGCCCACCCCCATAGCAACCCTTGCCTCCTCTTCCTCCTCTGCAAACCTCCAACAATTGGGAGAGGAGGCCCTGGCAGTGGGCTGGCGAGGGACAACTGGCTGGCATCTGAGTGGGCAGGGACTGCAGCTGCACTGTCCCTCCTAGCTCTGCAGAGCCTACTGACCTGAGGCAACCTCCTCACCATGCCTTACAGGTGTGCTGACCCTTCCTGCCTGTGTCCTATGTACACAAGGCAATGCTTATTGGTCACTTTGGCCACACTCACCTCTGTGGCCCTTGTAGGGTTGGCCAACCCTCAGGCCAGATCTCAAGACATATGGAGAGAAGATCCACTCCCAGTTTGGTGCAATGCCCAAGCCATACATGCCTGTGCAAATATAACATGCCCTGATCTGTTGGTGGACATGATGCTTTTGGGTTCTTTTTGCACGGGGAAGCTTCTGGTGAAATAACCCCCATTGTAAACATATAGGAAAACATGTGTTAGAGCAGCTCAGCCTTGGGAACTCCACTCCCAGCTGTTTTGCGAAGTCACAGCAAGTCTCAGTCAACCTTGAAGCTTCATCTTGCCGCTAGCAGTCCTCTGGTGTGGTGCTTTTGCCACTTAAAAGAGTTAATTCTGGTCCATCTATTAAAAGCAAAGGCATCAGATGTGAATGAAAGTTATAGAAATAATTGGTTGGCCGGGAGGTGGGTGGGGGGGAGGAGGCGGAAAGAGAAGAAAATGGGAAGCTAATATATTCTTAAAAGTACATTATTGTTTGCATAGTGAAATTACTTTCATGAAAAGTGTGAGAATCGCTTGTCAGACAGAAAGCTTTGGGGCAGGGCGGGGGGAACAGTGCCTGTTGAGATAAATCTAAATTCTGTTCAAGGTGTACATAGTCTTTATAATAATAATAAAAAAAGATTTGTTGCAATGCCATTAAGTAAGTGTCTGGAAATTAAACCTTTTCTAAACGATATGAACAAAACAACAACCACCACCTTGGGTTTGTATCCAGTGCTGATCAGAGAAGACACATTGAAATCATTGGACATGACTAAGAACATGTTCACATCATATGTTTAAAGCATTATGATGCTACTTTAAACACTAGGTAACGTCTGGCCCCATGGTTCATTTTACATATCATAAATCCCTGCATATTTTACAGAAACTATACCATTCAGTATTCCATTAATACACCCATCATAACTTTTTTACACTTTTGAATTTATCTTAATGCTGCCAGTGTTTTCAGCTGTACGCAATTATTTCCCACATATTCAGTAAATGTTTTCCAATCTTTTCTAAACGTATGTTTTTCTTCTCTTATTCTATATGTTAAGTTTGCAAGCTGCGCAGATTCCGTCAACTTAAGTTGCCATTCTTCTTTGGTTGGGACCTCGCTCATTTTCCATTTTGGGGCTAACAAAACACGGGCCGCAGTAGTGGCATACATAAATAACCTTTCCTGACACCTGGGAATTTCAGTCTGAATTATCCCCAACAGAAAGGACTCTGGTTTTTTGGGGGAAAGTACTTTTAAACACCCCCCCCCCAATTCATTATGGGTCATTTCCCAATACTCTTTTACCCTTTTACAAGTCCACCACATATGTAACTGGGAACTGTAGTTTGTCAGGGAAATCTGGGAATCACAGCTCCATGAAGTTAATAGGGGTCTCCTAGCAGCTCTCAACAACCTTAAGAAACTACAGCTCCCAGAATTCTTTGGGATATGCCATGGCAGTTTAAAGTGGTATCGCGGTGCTTTCAGTGTATGGTGTGGGTGTGTCCTAAGCTAAGCCTATGAATTTCAACTCGTCTGTTCTGATTAGAACTTAGCTGGATTCAGCCCTTTTGCCTTTGAGCATAGATATGATGTCGCAGACTAATTAACCTGTGCCGTTTTCCTTTTCCTTTTCATTCCTGACCTCTGACCTGTGTCTCCTTTCCCCCCACCCTTTCCCTGACCTTTGTCATTGGCCCATATCAGTGAACAGGCAAGACAGTCTGAGCCCAGTCATGGAAGACTATGATATCAGGTCTGCTGCCAGCATTTTGGCATCTGTTAAGGAGCAAGAGGCTCGTTTTGAGCGCCTCACCCGGGCCCTTGAAGAGGAGCGGCGCAATGTCTCCTTGCAACTCGAACGCGCCAATCAGCCCTCCGACCGAGTGACCATGTGCAACATTGGCAGTGCTCAGCCCCTGGCAACCGCCTGGCAGCAGCTGGTCCTGCAGGTAAATTGCCTGCTCTTATTGCTTGTCCCCTCTGCGTTATGCATCACCCCCACCCCTGTCTCCATTACCAATGTCCATTTACCGTATTTTTCGCTCTATAGGATGCACTTTTCCCCCTCCCAAAAGCTCCTTGGCTTCAGCGATAGCAATGCGAAGCCTGGAGAGCGAGAGGGATTGGTGCACACCGACCCCTCTCGCTCTTCAGGCTCAGCGAAAGGAACCTGAAGCCTTCGGAGCGCAGGTTCCTTTCATTGAAGCCAGGAGAGCAAGACTCTCCTGGCTTCAGCAGAGAGGGAGAGCTGCGCAGCACCCTTTGAGCCAAGCGGGAGGAGAAATGGAAGGGGCTCCGCTTCTCCTGCCGCTTCGCTGAAGGGGCGCTGAGCAGAGAGGGGGAGATATTTTTGTTGTTGTTCTCCCCCTCTAAAACAAGGTGCATCCTATGGTTGGGTGCGTCCTATAGAGCGAAAAATACGGTAACTACGAAAGACATTTATTCGTGGGTCATGTTTTGTATACCAGCCACCTTTTCCATTTTGTCGGTTGTTTCCCGAACCAGTGGGGGGCAGTAGACGGAAAAGCAACCTCTTCTTCCCTCGCCGATTCCTTCTTGATTAACTTCCTGTAGATTGTTTTCTCTCTCAGGCTTTACTTCCTTCCTGCTGCTTCTTCGGTGTTAGTGTTGGACCTGCCTTTTTTTGTTAACCTCATTACTCCATGATGGCCAGGTGTAAGCCTGTACTCAAGATGGCGTGGTTTGCTAGGAGGAGTAAACCTTAAGTTTCTTTTTCCTTTTTCTTTTTTTCAAGATAATCTTTATTGGTTTTTTAATTACATACACATATTGCATTACATTTTACATTTATACTTGCTCCTAGGAGCTGACTTCCCTCCTTCCTTCTTCTGGCTTTTTTTTTATATCGTCTCTAAATTTTGGAATGAACCTTACGTTTCGTTATCGTTTCAGCCGACGGTCTATTTATCAATGCACTCTGCTGATATATGCATTATATATAACATCCTTCAAAGAGCTCAAGCTTAGGCCTGGTCAACACATGTTGGGAAATGAGGTAGTTGGCTGTTGTGAAAAGATTGGAATGGACTGCAAGGGCAGAAGCTGCATATATTGCAAGGTGACTGTCTGGAGTGTCAGACTTGGGCATATGCATGTGAGGCCCAGGGCCACTAAAACTGAGGATTGTTAAAACTGAAGGGAGACCTAGAACAAATCACGGCAACAAGGAGTGCTCAAGCTCAGAGTTTCAGTCACCTGGACACACTTCTCTCCAGGATACTCAGTTCACCACCCCAGTTTCCTGTCCCCCACCTCAGCAGCCATATAGAAGTGTAAGGTTGGAAAGGGCCATGAGGGTCATCTAGTCCAACCCCCTGCAACGTAGGAATCGCAGCCAGTGGCGTAGCGTGGGGGGTGCAGGGGGGGCCGGCTGCACCGGGCGCAACATCTGGGGGTTAGGGTTAGGGGGCGCAAATCCACGGGTTAGGGGGCGCAAATCCATGGGTTAGGGGGCACAAATTACTTGCCTTGCCCCGGGTGCTGACAACCCACGCTACGCCACTGATCGCAGCTAAAGAATCCCTGGCAGATGGCCATCCAACCTCTGTTTAAAAACCTCTAAGGGAGGAGAGTCCACCACCTTCCAAGATAGTCCTTGGACTAAAGCTCTTGCATCAGGAAGTTCTTCCTAACGTTTATTTGGAATCTCCTTGTTTCTTGAGTCCATTGATTCAAGACAATCAGCATTCTTTGCCCAATGAGCATGCTTATTCTATGCTGGGCTGCTTTTCAGTTCCTCCCCTATTTAAGGGTTTTGTTCTATTCTTTCTTAAGAATGGCAGTGGCCATTTTGAGCATGTCCAATTGATGCACATTGTTTTTGGCCCCAGAAGGGGGCAAGGGTGGAGGTGGAATGGGCCTATGCCCAACCACTGATGTGCGCAATGACCTGGAACCCAATCATGTATTGTTTTTAAACTGTCCTCGCCTTTTTGGGGGTATTTGTAAAAGCAATTTTAAGAACATGTTTATGGCTGTTTTTATCGTTTGTAAATTGCCACAAGACGTATTTAAAAGCTAATAATAATACAGTGGTACCTCGGGTTACATACGCTTCAGGTTACAGACTCCGCTAACCCAGAAACAGTACCTTAGGTTAAGAACTTTGCTTGAGGATGAGAACAGAAATCGTGCTCCGGCGGTGCGGTGGCAGCAGGAGGCCCCATTAGCTAAAGTGGTGCTTGAGATTAAGAACAGTTTCAGGTTAAGAACGGACCTCCGGAATGAATTAAGTACTTAACCCGAGGTATCACTGTAATAATAATAATAATAATAATAATAATAATAATAATAATGCATAGTAGGGAGAAGGGTATCTGATAGAAGCTGCTTTGCATGGTCAGAGACTTAGTCCATCTAGCTCAGGCATAGGCAAACTCGGCCCTCCAGATGTTTTGGGACTACAACTCCCATCATCCCTGACCACTGGTCCTGTTAGCTAGGGATGATGGGAGTTGTAGTCCCAGAAATCTGGAGGGGCCAAGTTTTCCTATGCCTGATCTAGCTCAGTATTGTCCACTCTGACTGCCAGCATCCCTTCAGGGTTTTAGACAAGGGGTTTCCCTAGCCCTACCTGAAGATATCAGGGATTGAACTGGGGACCTTCTGCATGCAAATCACTGAATTATGGCCCCTTCGCCAAATAGAAACAGCTGTGCTGGTGTTGTCTCTGCAGCATGTTCAGTAAATGGTCAATCCACCTGCAGTCTCAGGTAATGCAGTCTGTTCTGCTACCTCGTATTGCTGCATGTATAGGCTACACCTTGGGGTAGCCTGGGCTTTTAGTCAGCCTTTTATTGTATAGCATGGTGGGTGTCCTCCCCACCTTGTTACCTGGGGTTCCTGGGCTCCTTCATACTCCAGCAGTACACTCCAGACCGACTCTTGTACACAGTACAATTGTAAATTGGAGCACTTCTTGGTGATGAGATTTGGTTCTTAGTGTGCATTCTGTTCCCCGAGAACATAATTTGAGTAAAGTCAACAAAATGGGAGTGGTGGATAGGCTTGTGTCAACTTCTCCAAGGTCTAGATTTTGGTTTTGGGGGCACCAAGTGCTCTGGGTACTGGCTGAATTGAAATGGATTTCCAAGTCTTTTCTGCAGAGCAGAAGTGAAGACTTGGTTTCTCTTTGTGAATATCTTGTGTTGTGATGTTTGCAATTGGCCTCATGTTGATTTGGGTCCAGTGTTATGTTGGGGTCCAGTGCTGGAAGCCCATAGAGAAGGAGGCAAGGTTGCTGAGGGATTACAGGACCACGGATAGCTCCAAGCAAGAGGAGGTTGAGCCTCTGAAACAGGGTGGTCCAACTTTTCATTCTAAGTGGGCCACAAAAGTATAGTACTTCAATATGGAACCTGTGGGGCACACACTGCCTTGTTGCATGGGTGGGGGGAGCAAGGCCCAAATTTGACCCTCCCAGCCCTAACAGCCCTGTTTTACAGTGTCCTCCTCCTGCTTCTATTTCAGACCTCAAGATTATATGTCCTCTTTATTTATCTTCTGATGGCATAAAGGAGCAGGCATGGGTGCCTCATTTTTCTCTAGACAGACCAGAACTAGAAACTTTTCTACCCAGGTTATGTGTTTTCTACAACAAACAACTTCATTGTGTGTGGTTTTGCAAGTATCTTCAGACCTCTATGTGGGGTTAACAATGGCAAGGGTTCCATCACAGGTGCAGAGGGAGTCACTTGGTATTGCAGTAATCAAGTGCCAAGCATACATGTGTGAACTAGGCTTTGGTTTCAAAGGCAGACCCAGAAACTGCTACTGAGAGTTTGAAAAAGACCCTGATTGTGTTAGGTGACAGAAACTGGGCAGAAAAGCTACTTGGGTTTATCTTCTTCTTTGGGGATTAAGGGGTTTCTGAGAATTCTGCTTTGGGACTGGGACTGTTCCTGTTGGAGATCTTTATCAATTTTCTGCAACAGTAGTTGGGAAGGACCATAGCTCTGTCTGTCTCCAAATCAGTCTCTTAAGCATAAGCCTAGAAAGAGTATTCTCTATAAGATTTAATATCAATATACACATCAAGACTTTGAGATTAGACCACTGAAGAAGCCCGGAAAACTATCTTGGGAGTTTCCTACCTGCATGCCACAGTTAAAGGGCCCCATCAGGGGCAAACAGTTGCCTTTTGATTACTTGAACTGGCAGGGCAAAACAGGTACAAAATGCCAGTACCCTGTTGTCTACAACTTCATTGTCTACAACTTTATTAACATCTATCTACAATTCTACTGGGACGCGGGTGGTGCTGTGGGTTAAACCACAGAGCCTAGGACTTGCCGATCAGAAGGTCGGCGGTTCGAATCCCCGTGATGGGGTGAGCTCCCGTTGCTCGGTCCCTGCTCCTGCCAACCTAGCAGTTTGAAAGCACGTCAAAGTGCAAGTAGATAAATAGGTACTGCTCCGACGGGAAGGTAAACAGCGTTTCAGTGCACTGCTCTGGTTCGCCAGAAGCGGCTTAGTCATGCTGACCACATGACCCGGAAGCTGTACGCCGGCTCCCTCAGCCAGTAAAGCGAGATGAGCGCCGCAACTCCAGAGTCGGTCACGACTGGGCCTAATGGTCAGGGGTCCCTTTACCTTTTTACAACTCTACTAGCATCTCTCGGTATTGTGAATATCACCAAACTTACCTTTTGTTGGTATCTTCATGAACTTATCTAAAAGATAAGTTGAAAAATCTATTGAAACCAGACATTATAAGTTCATTTTAGGCTGGGTAGTTCGCAAGTCTTTGTGGCTTTGTTTAATGTTTTGTATTTTTCTCAGAAGGTTGATTAAGTATGTATAATTATTGTTCTGTGTCTATTGATCGCCATTGTGTTGCATGAGTCGCACTCCTGTCTCCAGGTAGGGCTGGGAGAGCCAGCCTTGTCTGAAACCCTGAAGAGCATCTGATAGAATTATCAGAATTGTAAAGGTGGAAAGGACCATGAGGGTCATCTTGTTGAACCTCCTGTATTGCAGGAATCTTTTGCCCAATGTGGGGCTCGAACCCATGGCTTTGAAGTTAAGAGTCTCATGTTCTATGGACTGAGCTATCCCAGCCATCATAGTACATAATACGGAGCTAGGTAGGTCCAATGATATGACTCAGTATATGGCAGTTCATATGATCCTGAGGTCCTAATCTTACTATGGTTTAGAGCAGGGGCCGTAGCTTAGTGGTAGAGCAGATGTCCTGTGTGCTGAAGGTCCCAGGTTCAATCCCTGGTATTTCCAGGTAGATCTGGGAGAGACTCCTGTCCAAAATCTTGGACAGCTGGTACTGGCCAGAGTAAACAGTGCTGAACTAGACAAAGATCTGACTCAGGAGAAGGCAAGATTCCTATGTTATAAATTTATCTTTTCCGCTTTTTGTTTATACAAGGACCAACCTCCAAGGGAATCTGACCTTGCAACTCTTTCCCCCACCCCAAATTTCCCATTGCTTTTGGAGAATGGGGAATTAAATAATAAGTTTATTTCTATTCCAGTGGCCAGTCTTTTCCATAAGGAAACCTGTGACCTGAATATTTAAGCTGTGCTGGCTCCTTCCTTTGGCAAAATGTAGATTCTCTGTTTATCACACCTAGCAGGTCAAAGGGGGTAGCTGCAGATCAATCAGTCCGCCGAGGTTCATGATCTTCTGTGGACTCCGTAGGTGTCGGTACTGTTATAATGATTTTCCTTTTCCTTTTGAGCTGTGAACCTCTTGCATTTGAGATCACACCCTGTGATAGACCTTGTTGTGATTCTTAGGAAGAGTTGCTGTGCCCTTTAAGATGAAAGGACCAGGCAATATGTCAAAGTGTCCTTACAAACAAAAACAAATGATTGCAATCCTCTGCACACTTTCCTGGACCAAAAGCACATTGGACAGTTTGGTCTGAGTAGACCTGTGGATGATTAGACTCCACATCTGCTGTGATAAAGCACCTCTAAGTGACTTCAAGGAGAATCGCATCATATTCATAGACTTTATTAGGATTTTGGAAAGCACCGGGGTTGTGATAGAGCTTAAGTCAGAGAGACAGAAAAGAGAGAGAGAGAGAGAAGCCCATCTGCACTAGACATTTCAAAGAGTATCATATCCATTTAAACCAGTGGTTCTCAACCTGTGGGTCCCCAGATGTTGTTGGACTACAACTCCCATCATCCCCGAGCTCTGGCCTTGCTAGCTAGGGGTGATGGAAGTTGTAGTCCAACAACATCTGGGGACCCACAGGTTGAGAAAGGCTGCTTTAAACAGTTATGGGTGCTGGGAGTTGGTAGGAGACCTAAAGTTCTGAGTAGTTTAATAATCAATCCCTCTTCCCATGAAAATCTGGGAATTGTAGCTTTCTGAGGGAAATAGTGGAGTCGTCTCCTACCAACTCCCAGCACCCTTAACAAACTACAGCTCTCAGAAGCCATGACTATTTAAAGTGGTATGATACTGTTAGATGTTCGTTGAATATGGGGCCAGTGAGAGAGAGAGAGAGATGTTACCTAGAGCAGTGGCTTCCAAACCCAACTGTACCACTATAAAATTTATAAGGGTCTTGGAAGACCACTTGATTATTTTTCTGCCTGTTGCCTGTGGACCCAGGTGCAGTTGTGTAGTGGTTGTGCAGAGCAGGCGGCACATGAAGACCAGGAGGACCAATCACCAGATCAAACCATAATTAGCAGCTGTTTGGAAGGTTGTATTGCACTGCATGTGTGTGCATGGTGAAGGTTGTTAATGGTTCATGTGTGGCATATGTCCACTGCTTCTCGTTGTGATGGAAACCCTTGATTTTGAGCCATCTTTGCTGGACCACTAGAAAGCTTAAGACAGAGGATCTTGTTGTGGCTTTGTGGAGTAGTTTACAGGACAGAATGGCACTGGAGAGAGAGAGAGAGAGAGAGAGAGAGAGAGAGATTAAACAGGAAATCAGAAGCATTGCCTAATGGAGTGACAATAGATTGTTAAATGTTTTTCAAGGATGTGGGAGAAGCTATTTGTAACCCTCAAGTCAAGGGGCAAGGAGGCAGACATTTTATTGAGTCAGCTTGAGGGTGTGGGTTGGTGAATCCAGCGCTGGCAGGTAGGGTGGGGAAGAGGTTAGAACTTTTACATTTTTTCATCTTGAATTTCTGAGAAGGGAAGAGCTAGTCCTCTCCTTTCCTTGTGCCAGCCTAATGTGAAGAGAAACGGGAGCTTCAAAAACATGGTCAGCGGTTGGGAAGGAAAAGCAGATCTAAAAAATGTAGCAAGATGTCTAGTACAGTAGTGTCTACATAGACTGGTAGCAGCTCTTGAGAGGCCTTTCTCAGCCTGATGCGGAGATGCAAAGGATTTAATTTGGAGCTTTTCGTGTGCTGTACCACCAAGCTATGGGCCATGCCCCTAAGAGTTGTATTGGTTGCTGCCTTAAACTGACCTGGATCATAAGACATAAGAAGGTAAGAAGAGAGTTGCTAGGTGGTGCCAGTGGCCCATCTAGTCCATGGGTAGGCAAACTAAGGCCCGGGGGCCGGATCGGGCCCAATCACCTTCTACACCTGGCCAGCGGACAGTCCAGGAATCAGTGTGTTTATACATGAGTAGAACGTGTCCTTTTATTTAAAATGCATCTCTAGGTTATTTGTGGGGCATAGGAATGTGTTGATTTTTTCTTCTTCAAAATATAGTCCACCCCCCCACAAGGTCTGAGGAACAGTGGACCGGCCCCCTGCTGAAAAAGTTTGCTGACCCTTGATTCTAGTTTAGCCTTCTGTTCTCACAGTGGCCAACCCAATGCATACGAAAGCTGCAGAATCTGAGTGCAAGAGCAATCTCTCCACCTGTGATTCCCAGCATACTGCCTCCGACAACGGAGGTCCTCCTAGCTTAGCGTTGTCTATCTGTCCATGATTTTAGCCAAGTACGTTCCCAGCCTTACCTGAAGATGCTGGGGGGTCTTTTGACATGCCAAATACCGTATTTTCCGCTCTATAGGACACACTTTTTCCCCTCCAAAAATTAAGGGGAAATGTGTGTGCGTCCTATAGAGCGAATGCAGGCTGCGCGGCTAAGCCCAAAGCCAGAACAGGGAGATGGAGCGCTGTGGAGCACTCCGTCTCACTGTTCTAGCTTGGGGATGGCTGCGCGCAAAGCCTCTGCAGGGCAGCGGGGTGCCTTCACCCCGCTGCCCTGTGGAGGCTACAAAGGCTGTCCCCGAAGCCAGAACAGTGAGACAGTCTCGCTGTTCTAGCTTGGGGATGGTAGCCGCCTGAAGCCTCCAGAGCGCAGCGGGAACTCCCACTGCACTCTGGAGGCTTTGGGTGAATGCACCTTGAATGCACCTTGTTTTAGAGGGGGAGAACAAGAAAAAAATTTTTTTTTTCTGTTCTCCCCGTCCTATGGTCCGGTGCGTCCTATAGAGTGAAAAATACGGTATGTTCCCTGTCACTGATCAGCAAGGGCCAGTTGTGAGTTAAGCACGAGCCTCATGGTTGCCTGGTCTTCATTTCCCCTGTGACGTTTCCTTGCTCCCCTTCCTTCTGTGAATTTCTTCCCATGCCTGTATGAATTTATTCCCTTCGCCGTCTATTTTAAGATACCATTTGCGAATTCATGTCTAGGTGGAAATGCCTCTTCTAGCTAAGCACCCATCGTATTGCTACAGCTTGAAAAGAATATCTGAGCAGCTGAGATTTGTTTTATTTTAAATGACTTAAAAGCACAGGGTCTTTTCTGCCAGATGTTTGTAGTTGCAAACAGACTACTGCGGGATGGAGAGGGGGAGAATTGACCCCCCCCCCGGTCTTTATTATGCTGCTTAGTTTTCTGGTGGTAGAACACAAAATAGTCCAGATGCAACCTCTGAGAGAGTTTTATTTGAAAGCGAGAAGTCGGGATGAATGGTCTGGAAATGCTTCCTTCCTCCCTGAGATTCTTGTCATTTGATTGATGCAACCAGCACGTGATTACTCCAAACAGTGGAAGCATTTTCTAGGAGAAGCTGAGGGTGGGGGGAGCATAAGAGATGCTGGAAATGGGAAGAGGCAGAGAGAGAGAGAGAAGGATGAAAGAAGGGAGCTTTGCAGTGTGAAAATGCCTTCTCTAAAAATAAACAGCAATCTATGTGACCTGACTTCCGGATTTGGCTTTTTCTGTTGTTGAAGGCTGCGCATCTCTCTCCTGCTTGGCAAGGGAGAGTGTGGGCCTTTTGGACCCCTTAGCTAGGCTCACACAAGTCTTCAGGATTCAGGATATTTGCACTCCACTCTTCCTCTGAGGAGCATGCGTGGGATTGTTCCATTTTCTCCCAGCACCAGCCCCCATGAGGTAGATTAGACTGAGACTGTGTGACTTTTGACCCAAGCCAGCCCATGAGTGCCGTGGATGAGAGGAGGGAAATCTGAGTTTGAACTCCCAAAATTCTGGCTCCCAGTTGGAGAAGGGGAGAAATTCGACTCAGTTCATGTTCAAAGGTAAACCTAATTCGCACTTTCCCAAACATTCTGAGATCTGAAAGGGAGCCATCCTTTAAAATCCGCCCTTCTCTGAATTTTGCAATGCAGCTTTTCAGCCAAGTAATATGGACACAAGTGGATATATAGCGCTGCATTCCATTCCATACCAGTGTGGTGTAGTGG
The DNA here is from genome assembly GCF_964252035.2 of Podarcis erhardii. NCBI lineage: Eukaryota > Metazoa > Chordata > Lepidosauria > Squamata > Lacertidae > Podarcis > Podarcis erhardii. The sequence continues at coordinate 31,192,647 of NC_138505.1, read as the reverse complement.
TTAAGAGTGGTAGTCTCGTAATCTGGGGAACTGGGTTCGCGTCTCTGCTCCTCCACATGCAGGTGCTGGGTGACCTTGGGCCAGTCACACTTCTCTGAAGTCTCTCAGCCCCACTCACCTCACAGAGTGTTTGTTGTGGGGGAGGAAGGGAAAGGAGATTGTTAGCCGCTTTGAGGCTCCTTCGCATAGTGATAAAGCGGGATATCAAATCCAAACTCCTCCTCCTCCTCCTCCTCCTCCTCTTCATGGAAAAACACACACAGAGAGAAATGGGTTCTTTTCGGGAAAAATCGCTTTGCAGAAATGATCATATTGGGTGAAATTGCGTACAAATGTGTGTATATTTGTGTGCGGGGATCACAAATATTTTAGGGCCTTGTGAATTTTCACAAGGCCCTAAAAGCATTACAGACAGATGCAGAAATGTACAAGACTAAACTTAAGATGGGAAATAATGAGAAGCTAAGGGAAACCAAAATGGTTCAGTTTGCCTGTCCTGAAAATGTACTGAAATGTCCTGAAAATATTGCTTGCTTGCTTGCGGATGGTGCTGTCTACATCATTTAGTGATTGATTTAGCATTGGTGTGATTTGGCTTCATGGCTTTGGGGATGGCACTTAAGAAAGAATCATAGAGTCATAGAATTGTAGAGTGAGTCATCCGAGGATCATCTAGTCCAACCCTCTGCAATGCAAATTTATTGTAATGTATGATGGTGGTCTTTGTTTTTGTTTTGCTTCGGTTCCTGTTTGTCTTTTGTAAGTTTTGGCGATTTTAAATTTGGAGGTCTAAGTATAATATGTTGGTATGGGAAACTGTCGTATAATGGGCCAATGGCCGTAATAAAGATCAATCCAATCCCATGACAGATGGCCATCCAAGCTGTGCTTAAAAACCTCCAAGGAAGGAGAGTAAATGGTCAGTAAAGAAATATAAGATACAGTTATGTGATTTAATGAGTCAATAGGAAAAAAACACCAAAAGGAAAAGGATGTGTGATCTATAATTTCAAAGGGTTCCATGGTCCAAATTAAAACTATTTTTAAATTTCAAAATAGAATTTAAAAAGCAACTTTGAACTGTACTAAATCCAGACACATTCACAGACCTGTAGTTTGCTGTCACTCCTGAGCTGCTGTGTTTATGTATAAAATAAAACTATTTTTTATATATGCCAAAGAAGCAATCTCCAGCACTTTGGCCCCTTGACATTTTTAACTTTTGAAAGATCCCCCCCCCCCAAAAAAAAGAAAGGCCATTTGCCAAGTCTTCAAATATCAATAATCCCGATTATTGAGATCACAAGTCTTCAAAACCCCTTTTAAAAACACACACCGATATTTTATTAAAAGAGTTTCATTTATGAAAATAAAGTGAGAAGAAAACAAAAGAAATAGAAAAGAAGTACAAGAGGTCAAGGTCTTCAAAAAATTGACAATTATGGGCCATGCCACTGTCAGACTAATCACGCGCACACACACACAAACATGCACACGCACACGCACACACACCTTCTTGCATTTCTTCTTTCTGTACCTGCCTGTTGTTATTAAAACTCAATACAGTGGTGCCCCACAAGACGAACGCCTCGCAAGACGGAAAATCCACTAGACGAAAGGGTTTTCCGTTTTGGAGGCGCTTCGCAAAACGAATTTCCCTATGGGCTTGCTTCGCAAGACGAAAATGTCTTGCGAGTTCCTGCGGGGTTTTTCCCCTTCCCTCCCCCTTTTCCGCTGATAAGCCGCTTAACAGCTGATCCACTAAAAGCCGCTAAATCGCTAATAGCGCTAATCCGCTAAGCTGTCAATGGGCTTTCTTCGCAAGACGAAAAAACCGCTATACGAAGAGCCTCACGGAACGGATTAATTTCGTCTTGTGAGGCACCACTGTAAAAATATTTAGGAGAAATGTACTTTAAAAGCTTTAATCCAGCATGATTAAATCTGAGGGCAGGGCCACCACATGAGGGCAGGAAGAGCCAACAGTCCACATCTCTTGCCTGACAAAGTTAGCTTAGGCACAGAGATCAGCTCTACATCTTCTGCTGGGAAGATGCAAACAACCCTCTTCCTTTCCTCCTTTAGCACAATGTTGACTTCCTTGTCATCCAAGATCTCCTTAGCCAGCTTCCTGCTTATAATGTATTTAAAGATTTTGTTAGTTCGTTTAAAGGTGAAAGGGTTATCTGAGCTGAAAAGAACCTAGAGCAGTGGCTCCCAATTAGCTAATTGCTGACGACCCCCTATTTTTCAAAAGCCAAGCCATGGAACCCCTACTTTTGAAAATTTTGATAACTCTATTGTAGCTATGTACATGTGCAAAGCATTTTTTTGGGAAGAAAATGTGGGGTAGCCCCTAATAAGCAAAGAATTTTAGGTATGCTAAAAAACAGGCCATAAAAGTTGTTACCACATATTGCTTATCCCCAGACAGTAGGAAAAACTTATCTTCATTGCTTTACTACAACTGAATAATAATAAAAAAACCAATTGTGTCCTTAACTTGCAAGTGTTCTATATGCAGAAGGTGTTTTCATATTCAGACATGCTATTCCTTACTTGTAATCTGAGATGGTACATTTTAGCAAAACTTTGCAGCATATGGTTCTGCTGGCTGAGGGATCTCGCACCTTCCAAGACATAGGTGAAGGCTTGGTCAGGGCTTGATAAAGTCTTGGTGAAGACTGAGTAGAAAACAGCTGGGTTTTTGTAATGTTTGTAATAGCAGCAGCAGCAGCAACAACAACAAATTTAGTCCTCCTGTGCCCGTATCATCCCTGGTTTAAAGAGATTAATGAGTTAAATACAGTACTTATTTGGAGTGAGTTTTTTATTCTTGCTGATTACCCAGTAGGAACAACCAGCTTTTTGATTTAGTAGGATTCTGCTGTCCATCTGTTTTGAAATGCTACGATGATTGTGAAATTATTGAAATGTATAAAACTGAATATGGGGCATGGGTGGCACTGTGGGTTAAACCACAGAGCCTAGGACTTGCTGATCGGAAGGTCAGCAGTTCAAATCCATGCGACGGGGTGAGCTCCCGTTGCTCGGTCCCAGCTCCTGCCAACCTAGCAGTTTGAAAGCATGTCTAAGTGCAAGTAGATAAATAGGTACCGCTCCGGCGGGAAGGTAAACGGCGTTTCCGTGCGCTGCTCTGGTTCACCAGAAGCGGCTTAGTCATGCTGGCCACATGACCCAGAAGCTGTACGCCGGCTCCCCTGGCCAATAAAGCAAAATGAGTGCCACAACCCCAGAGTCGGTCACGACTGGACCTAATGGTCCTTTTTTATAAAATGGAAAATCATAAATCAGAATAAAAAGTAGAGAGCAAGAGGTAAGGATCCCTTACATTTTTTTAAAAAATGATAAACATTTCAACCTGCCCCATGGAGCAAGTTGTTTGCACTCCCCCCCGCCCCCTCCAACTGCAAGAGCCCTAAGAAACTGACAGAGGTTTGTGCCCAATCCCAGCTCACTTGCCATTCAACAACTCTTTCCTAAATTTTCCCCTGCCAGCAAGCAGGCACTGGTCGCGAGCAGAGGCTGGATGATCCATGGAAGGCTTTCACTGTGCAATTAACAAGTGAGTCTCTGGCAGGAGATGGTGCTGTGGACCCCCAGGGGTCTCCGGACCCCAAATGAGGAACCACTGATCTAGAGTATGAAAGAGCGTCTCCACCTCCATCGTTCTGCCCAGACACTGAGGTCCAGCACCAAGGGCCTTCTGGCAGTTCCCTCGCTGCGAGAAGCCAAGTTACAGGGAACCAGGCAGAGGGCCTTCTTGGTGGTGGCACCCGCCCTGTGGAATGCCCTCCCACCAGATGTCAAAGAGAACAACTACCAGACTTTTAGAAGACATCTGAAGGCAGCCCTGTTTAGGGAAGCTTTTAATGTTTAATAGGTTATTGTATTTTAGTGTTTTGTTAGAAGCTGCCCCGAGTGGCTGGGGAAACCCAGCCAGATGGGCGGGGTATAAATAATAAATTATTATATTTTTTATTGAGTCTTCATAATGCAATCCTGATTTCAGGAGTCTTTGAACCTTTTTTTTGGGGATAGCTATCCTGCTTTATTTCCAATTGCGTTGGTTGGCATTGATTCATGGCAGGACCTCCTCAGTGGTGGTTCCCCATTTGCGGAATACTCTCCCTGGTGTGGTGCATCTGTCTCCCTCATTATTGACTGTCAGGAGGGATTTGAAAATGTTTCACTTTAGCCAGGCATTTGGTGGCTGACAGATACTATTCCCAGCAACCCTGGAATCATTGACTGAGAGAACGTGACTATTTTTAGACGATATTGTTGTATGTCCTTGGCTCCTTTGAGCAAAAGAGTGATAAATAAATTGAATAAATAAATGTTGTGCAGGATCACCCTTCAAGGTGGCAATAACACCAAGGAAGCACCATAAAGTGGAATGTTTTGTGGAAGGGACTATAAAAATTTAGTGTTGTGACCCTATCAGTGCATTCCTAGATTTCTCTCTCCCCCCTTTGTTATCTGTTATTGTCTGCTTGCATTTCTTTAGAAGCCAAATGTTCATTGACACTTCCATCTCGGACACTTTAGCCACCCTATTGCACAGGTTTTCAGTATGAATTAGGAGAATCCTGAGGGTTGCCAAACAAATCTGAGCAAAAATATTATACAGTGGTACCTTGGTTCCCGAATGCCTGTGTTGTCGAACGTTTCAGTTCTCGAACGCCAAAATCCCGGAAGTAAATGCTTCTGTTTTTGAACATTTTTCGGAACTCAAACATGAGACACGGCTTCCGCTGAGTGCAAGAAGCTCTTGCAACCCATGGGAAGCCACGCCTTGGTTTTCAAATGTTTCGGAAGCCGGACAGTCTTCCGGAACGGATTACGTTCGAGAACCGAAGTACCACTGTAACCTCATCCAGAAGAGACTGGCTAGCAGATCCACCCTCTGGCACTCAGATCCTCTTTGACTGTGATGATATTTTGTTTTATTTTGTTTACAGGGAGAGCATTTCCGTGTTTCAGGGGCAAGAGTGCGTGCACTGCATGTGTGACATCACATGATGTCATTGCACACACGCCACATGTATTTTCCTGAAATACGTGCTACAAGACAGTGATAGATGCCCTTCATGGGTGACTTCGTAGGTGTACCCAGGTACGAAAATTAACATTCCCGGAGAAGCTTTTGGTGTTGTTTGGAAGTCTCCGAAAGAGGATAAATGCGCCAGAAGAGGTTGCAGAGGAGGCAGGTGTGCGGCACCTGTTGCTAGTGTTGCACCCGGTGCTTCCCCTTGCCTTTCAAACCGGCATGTTCTCAACTCCTTTTGAAAGAGAGTGAAATTTGCTTGCCTGGCTTGGGTCGACGCTGTCAGTGGGGTCTGCTGTGTGAGCCGACCGTGTCTCTCTGGAGAGGCTGGCTGGCTGGGTGTGGCCAGAGGCTGCTGTAGTGGAGCTTCCAGTTGTGACTGTCAGTTTCCGCCCCCTGAAGCGGACGGGGAGAGTTTGCACAAGCCACAGCTTTGCTGTGAAGATCGGCACTCTCCAGGAGCAACAGCACAGGAAGGACATCAGTTTGGGGCTTTTCGCCGCCCTCTCCTGCTCCCCCTCCTCCCCCAGGAATGGAGAAAGGCGGGAGGGAGTGAAATCAAAAGCATGTGAAGACCTTCCTCCTCCTTCCTTTCATTCAGAGCCAGTTTGATTGGGGGGCCGGCCGTTTTTCTCCTTTCCGGATTGGTTCTGCTTCCCGTCTGGATCGATTTGAGGGGCTCTCCAAATACTAGAGAGGGAGGGAGAGGAAAAGAGTCCATTGCCTGCCAGATTGTCAAGACAAGAGGGACGGATCTCTTCCCTAAAACACCTTGCCTGCAAACCGGATTGATTTGGGACTTCATGTATTTTTCCCCAATTATAAATATCTATTTTTTCAAAATATTTTTTGCCCGGTGGGAACTACAAAACTGATTCCTTGCATAAATGCCTGCAGAACTCAGACAGGTTAGTAGATTCACTTGACACCTGCTTTTCTTCTCTGCCTGCCTTTTCAGGTTTCTTGGGTGTGTGTGTGGAGAAGGTGTTTGATGTTGATGGCGCCTAATTTTATGTGTGTGCATGTAGTGTTTTCCTGTGTGTCAGAGGGAGAGAGCTGGAGAAAGGGCGAGCTGTTTTTCTTCTCCAGAGAGAGAGAGAGAGAGAGAGAGAGAGAGAGAGAGAGAAGCAAAGAAAGCAGTTTTAAGTCTCCTCACCTAAACCAGCTTTTCGGAGAGAGGGAGAGAGATTTTGCTTTTTGTCTTTTGCTGTGCTAAGAGTCGAGGGAGAAACCGGCTATTGTTTCCTTTGACCTTCCAGCTCTGCTCAGTAAATCCAGGGAAACTCTTTTGAGACCTGAAAAGCTGGGAATGAGGATCTGCCCTGCCAAGCTGGGAAGGGTGAGGAGAGGTCTGCTGGTCCTGCTGTTGCTGCTCTGGCTTTTGCCCACCGCAGGTTTTGTTAGGATGTGTAGAAAAGGAAAAATGTTGGAGGGGATGAAAGCAAAAGTTTTAGGCCAGGGGAGACCCCCTGCTCCTCCTTTGAGGAGGAGACGACCCTGTTCAATATCATGAAACACTAGGGACTATGGAGGTGCTGAAATACATTTCTGCCTTAACCTCATAGTGAATTTATGCAGGTCTTGTTAAGAATAAATAAACGGGAAATTGTGCTCTTCTGCAATGAATGTTTGCTCCCTTACCTTGCAGATGGAAGAAACTCTGATGGAAAAGAACAGAATCTAGTCAGCTGTGAAATGTGAAACCCCTGTGTTTTTTTCTTCTGTTTTTAAACCCGGCTGTGTGGCTTTCAATCTTTGCACCCTGAAAAGGGTCAATTCTGGTGCGGCAGGGGTAGTAAAAGTTACTTGCTGGTGCTTTGAGTTGTGCATGCATCTTTTAATTGGATGGTGACGGGGAGAGAATTGCCGCCCTGCTTTGATCTTTAAGGGCTCGCTGTATACCTTGGCAGCGAAAAGTTGAACGAGGCTTTGAGACCCGGGTCACTTCGATCCGGTTTAAGATACGGCATGCCTTGAGTGTGGTTACTGTTCCTTGAATTGGTTGGCCCCCTCCATAAACTGGGTCACGGGTGAGCTAAGATGTTAGGCATGGACGGCGATGCATGAAGGTCTTGTCTCGGGGGCCAAAGGAGTGATTGGGTGACCTTCAGCTCCGTTGCAAAGCTTGTCGTTCATCTGTTAGGAATGCACCCCTGTCTGCCACAATGCATGGTCTGTCTTTTGCGGGAATGATGAGTTGGGGGTCCTGCTAGTGGGTTAGTAGAGTTCTTAAGCGGTGGCTTTGACCCTGACATCATATATGCATTCTCCTCCTCGCTAAGTGCTTTCTCGTGTTTGCATTCCTTGAGGAGTGTGTGTAACACCTGTGGATGTTGTAAGAAGTGAAAGTCTTTCTTATTGCCTTTTGTGCCGCCTGACCCAAAACTATTGCAGCTGTCTCCTTGCATGCAGTCAGCTGCTGATGTACACAAAATTAGGAACAGAAATCTGTCTCTTTGAATATTTTCTACTGGGAAGGGAGAGGGAAAAAAGGGGGAGACCCCAGATACATGCAATAATCTTAGAGGTAAGGAGGATTGCCAGGAGTAATGTTAACATTCTAAGGGGGGAGTCATTGACAAAGGAATGTGTGTGTATTCTGGAGAATGATTATTGTCTTAACAGTGTTGGAAATAAATTTTTCCATGCCACCCTTAATTTTTCAGGCTCAGGCAGAGAGAGATAAGTGTTATGCTTTCGGTTTTCAATGGACTGTCAGGCATTTAGGAGAAGACAGATGTCTGTTTTGCTTCCTGTGCTCTTCTGGGGGGGGGGGGGCACACGGGACTAGATTAATTGATGCTATTTTTCTAAAGTCTGAATTCCTCATGTGTCCCTGGACTGTTGATGAGTGCAAGAGGGGCCTTCCTTATAAGGACAATGGTGGCTCCTCAACTCGATACTGTCAAAGGAATTTATTTTACCGACAGCAGAAGTTTCACAGACTGGGGCGGGGGGGGGGGAGAATGCTTGTAAATCTCCCCCCTTCCTCCAATCACCTCACAATGGCTGATAGCATAAAATTGGCAGAGAAGAAGGGACCCCTTGAAACATTAGCCATTTCGGTTGCACACCTCAAAATGTGAAGCCTGAAGGCCAAAATGGATATGGAGTGGGAGATTTTTGATTGGTTCTCCTGGAGGGAGTGCTTAACCCTTTCTTCTTGACCATTTCCCTGATTGAAATCGCACCCCCTCCCCTTCCCAAAGCTGCTTTTAGCCTCCCCGAGGGTAATAGACAGAAGACAATAACAGAAGCATCGAGCAGGTCTGTGATGGGCACCACGCAGTCCTCAGCCTAATTTCATGGGGCGGGGGCAGGTTAAGAAGGGAAAGAACAGGGTTGAAATGGGGTGGTCGAAAGAGGGAGAGGAAAAAAGTCCCTCCCCATTCTGGGATCTGGTCCCATCTGCTGCTGGTTCTGCTCCTGCCAGCCTCTTAGTGAATGTGCCCCTCACCCAGCTTAAAGGTTCCTCAACCCTTGGGGTAGGTGGTTTCACTTTTGCTCAGGAAAAATTGTACAGGGAGGGAAGGCAGAACTTTCTCTGGTGTCACTGCCCTACTCAAAACTGCAAATCCCCCCCACAACTACTTTTCAAAGTAAGTAAATAAATAGAAAGGAGATCTAATCATGGACCTCATGTGGTCACGCCTATTAGGACTTCCAGGCTCTGAATGTTTAATTTGTTTCCATTTATTTATTAAAGACCTTCACGTCCTGGTTTTTAAATGCCATATTTTTCGCTCCATAAGATGCACCTGACCATAAGATGCACCTAGTTTTTAGAGGAGGAAAACAAGAAAAAAAATATTCTGAACGAAACAGTGGATGTATGATTTTTGTGGTTCATGCTGTGGCCACAGACATGTGATTTGACAGTGAGTTTGGGGTAGCCCAGTGCAAAAATCCTGAGAATCTATGTGGATCCGTGCTTTGTAAGCACGTTTTTGCACCACTGTGACCCCCACAACAGTGGATGTGTGTGTTTTTTGGTGCAGGCTGTAGCCATAGACATGCTATGTGATCTGATGGTGAATTTGGGGTGACCCAATGCAAAAATCCTGAGGATCCATGTGGATTCGTGCTTTGTAACCACATTTTTGCGCCATTGCGGCCCCACGCAACCGTGGGTATGTGTTTATATATATATAAATCAAAGCACTACAAACTTCACTATATTTATTTTTTATTGCATTTTTGCTCTGCTTTTCTTCCACCATGGAATGCAAGGCAGTCTTCATATCCTTTCCTGCAGGCACTGACCAGACCTGTTTGCCTTCAGCAAGGGCTTCCTACTCAAAGTTCATTCAGACTCTGAATGAACATTCAGTTGCCATTCAGTTAAAAATCCCATGAGCAGAGATGGGGAACTAGTGTCCTAGATGTACCGTACTTTTCGCCCTATAGGACACACCGGCCCATAGGACGCACCTAGATTTGGGGGGGGGAATAAAGGGGGAAAAATATTTTTCCCCCCAGGCACGGGGCAGGGGCGGGGGAAGCCCGAGCTTCCCCCTCCCCCAGCCCCCAGAACTGGACCCAGAGCAATGCCGAAGCTGCGTGCAGCTTTGGCATCGTTCTGGGAGATTGTGGGGCTGGAGGAGGGGGAAGCCCTCCGCCAGCCTTCTAACCAAGTCGGGGGACAGCGGGAAAGGCACGCTGCGCCTCTCCCACTGTCCCCCAAGTTTGCGGGGCTGGTCACGGGGAGGAGCAGGCTTCTCCCTCCCGCCAGCCCTCTAACCAAGTCGGGGGACAGCGGAAAAGGCGTGCTGTGCCTCTCCCGCTGTCCCCCGAGTTTGTGGGGCTGGCGGTGGGGTTCTCCTGAAGCCTGGAGAGTGAGAGGGGTCGGTGCGCACCGACCCCTCTCGCTCTCCAGGCTTCAGCGAAAGCCTGCATTCGCCCCATAGGACGCACACACATTTCCCCTTCATTTTTGGAGGGGAAAAAGTGCGTCCTATAGGGCGAAAAATACGGTAGATGGACTGCAACTCCCATCAGTCCCTGGCCATTGACCACACTGGCTGAGGCTGATGGAAGCTGGTGTCTGACAACATTTGGGGAGAAGAAAACATTCCCCATCCCTGCCTTAGACAGAACATAAAAAGAGCCCTGCTAGGTCAGCCCAATGGCTCATCTCTTCCAGTATCCTGTTCTCACTTAACCCACACATTTGGGGAGCCTTTTCTTTTTTACCATATTTTTACCATAGGCATTTGGCTGGCCACTGTGAGAACAGGTTGCTGGAACAGATGAGCCACTGGCCTGATTCCTGCAGGGCTCTTCTTCTTCTTTTTTTTTTTTCCTTTTAAATTTTTTATTTCATAGAAGTAAAGAATATGTACACACCCACACATATAAACATACAGAAGTAAAAGTGTTACACAAACAAATAGAAATAAAGAAAGAAATAAAAGTAAGAGAAATATATAGAAACTTAATTTTCACTTTGGTTACATTTCTTAATCTTCGTTTTCAAAACTTCCTTTAGCTTTCCCGAAAATCATTCGAAGTAACACTTTAAATTACACATTTCTTAGTATATATTGTCATTGTACCTTTTTATATACGTTTCTTAATGTATATTAACCTTACATATTATTTGGTCTCCTATTCTCTTTAAACAATAACTCACAATCTTTCACAGTGCGTCTCTAAATCCCTTTAGCGTTATTTTCCCTTGACTAATAAATTCCAAGTAATCTACATATTTTCCCCAATCCTCAGTGAACTTTTGGTCTCTTATGTATCTTACTTTGCCTGTAAGTCTGTCCAATTCCATATAATCCAACAGCTTAAATCTCCATTCCTCCACCGTTGGTGTCTCCTGCTTTTTCCACATCCTGCAAGGCTCTTCTTATGCTACTGTTGTAAAGCTAAAAGTTAAGGGATCGCTGGACGGTTAAGTCCAGTCAAAGGCGACTATGGGGTTGCGGCGCTCATCTCGTTTTCAGGCCGAGGGAGCCACCGTTTGTCTGCAGACAGCTTTCTGGCTCATGTGGCCAGCAGGACTAAACCGCTTCTGGTGCAACAGGACACCGTGACGGAAACCAGAGTGCACAGAAATGCCCTTTTCCTTCCTGCCAGAGCGGTACCTATTTATCTACTTGCACTGGCATGCTTTCAAACTGCTAGGTTGGCAGGAGCTGGAACAGAGCAACAGGAGCTCGCCCCATTGCAGGGATTTGAACTGCCGACCTTCTGTTTAGACCACAGCACTATCTGTGTTGCTGCTGTTGTGACCACATTACAGCTGGTTGTAGGTTCCAACCCACCAGTTAAATACCAGTGCCTTGCAGCATTTAAAGGGTCTAGACCTGTGTTGTAAACAAAATCTGCCCTTCTTCCCTTATGGGGTATCCAAGAGCCCATATAGAGTCCTTACATGGGTTCTCTATTGGTAGGAGAAAATAAAAGAGGCCAACCAGAGAATATTGAGAAGCAAAGCAGCTAGTAAGCCTGATCTTTATTAAAGCTGTTGCAACAGGGTGCTCCCCTCACACGCAAGAGGATGAAGGAGGACCCAGAACAATATGTAGACAAAATATAGACATTTTAAATTCCCTGCCTGGAGCTCAAGACCACCCCTCCATACAACATACATATATCACAGAAGGGGTGTGACCCAAGACGACCCCCCACAAACATCATACCTACATCACAGAAAAGGTGGTCTGAACGTTGTGGACTCTAGGGTTGTGCACCCATCTCACTTAAGAGGCCGGGGGCCAGCGCTGTCCGGAGACACTTCCGGGTCACGTGGCCAGCATGACAAAGCTGCATCTGGCAAGCCAGCGCAGCACACAGAACGCCGTTTACCTTCCCGCCAGAGTGGTACCTATTTATCTACTTGCACCCGGTGGTGCTTTCAAACTGCTAGGTTGGCAGGCGCTGAGACCGAGCAACGGGAGCGCACCCCACCGCGGGGATTCGAACCGCTGACCTTTTGATCGGCAAGTCCTAGGCACTGAGGCGTTTACCCACAGCGCCACCCGCGTCCCGGTATTATATATATATATAAGACCTTAAATTTTATTATTACACCTGGCTCCTCAATGGCACTGATTTTGTGCCTTATGAGTTTTTCCTGAGTTACTAGCAGCCACCAGGTCACCATCAATGAGTCACCACAAAGGTCCTTGCACCCAACCTCCCAAATAGAACTTGAAAATGCAGTACGTTGCTATGGGAGAAGGGTTCCTTCAGATTCTGAGCTCCACAAACACTTAAACTGTTATCCTTGAAGAGCTCTTCATTTCCGCCATGCCACATCACTTCTGGCCTTGACGCTGCTGCTTTCAGGTGGGTTCACAGCAGCAGGGCTTTTGCAACTCATCCACTGTGGCTGTTCAACCTGAACTTGTCATCCTATTTTGGCTGATAGCAGCAACACTCACAAAGCTCCTTTTGTGAGGACAGAACAAGAGTCTTTTTGCTGGAGCCTGAGAATACGGGCCAGCAGAACATGGATGTGAGGTTGTGTGTGCATGTGTGTGTGCATTTGTATTTTAGGAGTCCAAATGAAGGAGAGCAGAACCAGGCAACAGCTAGGGAAGGTTTCGCTGCGGTTGTAATGAAACCCCACACCTTAGCAGCTTGTACGCTTCTCACCAAATCATGCTTGGCTTGCGGGCTTGAAGCTCTTGTTCCAGAAGAATAAAGGCAGCTCTATAGAGTTCTCATGCAATTAGTGGTGGGTGTCTGTTCTTCCCTAAAAGGGTAAGGAAAGGTGCACCCACCTGGCTAATCTGTTTATTTGCAAGCATACCTGGATCAAAGGAAACGTTCTGTTTGCTTTTCGTGGCCTTTTGTGTAAGCTGGTCTTTACAGTGGGTGCTGTAACTCAATACCCTGGGAAGTACATATTAAAGTCAGGTGATTCCTCAGGGCTTCATTCATGCACACCTCCTTTAAAACATATAATATCACAGCTTTTTTATTGAGCTGCTTCACTGGACAATTCTATTCAGGGAGGGTTGACTCATTAGGGCAAATAAAGGTAAAGGTAAAGGGACCCCGACCATTAGGTCCACTCGTGACCGACTCTGGGGTTGCGGTGCTCATCTCGCTTTATTGGCCGAGGGAGCCAGCGTACAGCTTCCAGGTCATGTGGCCAGCATGACTAAGCTGCTTCTGGTGAACCAGAGCAGCGCACGGAAACGCTGTTTACCTTCCTGCCGGAGCGGTACCTGTTTATCTACTTGCACTTTGACGTGCTTTCGAACTGCTAGGTTGGCAGGAGCAGGGACCGAGCAACGGGAGCTCACCCCGTCGTGGGGATTCAAACCGCCGACCTTCTGATCGGCAAGTCCTGGGCTCTGTGGTTTAACCCACAGCACCACCTGCGTCCTTATTAGGGCAAGTGGGGAACTGCTATTCTACCTTACCTGCCTGACTTCATATTCAAAATCCAGGAGGTGGCCCTGACTGTCAGCCCCCTCAGTGTTGCCCTATTAAAATTAGGGTTGGCTCTGCCTGTCACTGGCTGTGGCTCCTCCTACTGTTGGTTTCCCTGCTTTCTGCCCTACCAGTCCCAAGGGGACTCTGCAGCCGCTGATTCTATCCCATGTCAGGTTCGTAGTACAAGTTGCCCAACAGTCTGGTTTTTACCAAGTTTGTAAAATACACCCATGCAATTGATGTCTCTGAAAGCAAAGAAGGTCTTTATGGCAGAAAAGCAGAATTCTTTGACGACCGTATTGAGAACATCAGCATGAAGCTGAGTGTTGGAAGGTTTGGGACCGAGAAAAGGAAGGACTTCTTCTCGTGGCATGTGCTTAAACTTTCTCTGGGAAGAAGTAGAGGTGGCCACCAACTTGGATGACTTTAAAAGAGGATTAGACAAAATTATGGAGGAGAAGGCTATCAGCCCTGAAGACTGGATTCAACTTCACTGTCAGAATGGTGGAGACCGCCCCCCCTCCTCTTGAACCTTCCAGAGAAGAGGAAGGGAGTAGTGATTTACAACAGTAGTTTGAGGGTGGTCACAGCTCAGTGAGAAATGAAGAGAATAGTTGGGAGATAATGGAAGAAGAGAAGGGGGAGATAGAGACAGACCAGCCAGGTTATCACTGGAAAGCATTCCCGACCCCCCCCCCAAGCCCGGCGTGCATTGAAAGTGCAAGAGCAAAAGACTCAGAGACAATTGTCCCCTGGCGGCCACCGTAAATGGAAATGCTGTTGCTAGGAAGGGAGGGCTGATCCTGAGGATCCATGTGGATCCGTGCTTTGTAACCACATTTTTGCGCCATTGCGGCCGCACAAAACAGTGAATGTGTGATTATATAAAAAAATCAAACCACTACAAACTTCACTGTATTTATTTTTTTATTGCATTTTTTACCCTGCTTTTCTTCCACCATGGAATGCAAGGCGGTCTACGCCTCCTTTCATGCAGGCACTGACCAGACCTGTTTGCTTTCAGCAAGGGCTTCCTACCCAAAGTTCATCCAGACTATGCCCTAGGACCAACCTAATGCTGTTGCTAGGAAGGGAGGGGGGAGGAGCCCAGTTGGAGCAACAACATCTTCTGAGCGGTTGCATCTTCCATATCGCTCTGTGAATCTTGAATAAATACATTGGGAAGAACGTCCTGTTTTTCTGCTTCTGGCATCCAGTTGTGAGGGAGGGGGGATCGGATTCCCTTGAAGTTTGACATCTAAACAACAACAACAACAACAACAACAACAACAACAACAACATCCCCCTCAGGGTTCCTTTAGGTGTGCTGATACCCGTTGCTTCACAATATCCCCTTTGGAGCTCTGATGCTTGGAGCACTTTGGAGCACTCACTACTTAGGTTTGCAATAAGAGGGAGCCGTCCTGCCTTTAAGCCATGGAGATTCCATTGAAAGGCCTCTTGTTTCCAAACTGGTAGTGATCTAAATGTCTTGCAAAATTCCTTAATTCCTCCGTATTACGGTGCGAAGAGGTGCTTTCTTTTATCCAACCTGAATCCGCTGCCAACTGATTCCAGCGGTTGTTTCCCCCCCCCCCCCAATAATATTTTATTAAGTTTCTTTTCTTACAGTCAAAAATATATAGATTAAAGAAAGAAGGAAAAAACAACAACAGAAATATAAAAGAATATATAAAAGGTCCAACTTTCCATAATGTTTTTTAACAATCCAACTGGACTTCCCCACATCTTCCAAACCCTGCGTTCTTTGTAATAAAAACGTCAGCAATTTGTTACCTTGTTTCATAACTTACTGTATCTTTCAATTTATCATGTTTCTAGATTCACAATGTTATGTCCCAATTCTTATATATTTAAAATAAACATAATAAAATTATTTCATGGTTCCACCTCTTATTTCTTGTACCTTAGTTTTCAATTCACCTAATCAAATTGCAGAAGCTAAAGTTTCCTGTTTCCAGCGGTTGTTGACCTTGAGTTCTACTGTTTACGGGAGAGGAGGAAGCGATGCTTTCAATCTGCTCTTAGGAGTAAAGCTTTGGTTTATAAACAGGCTAAGAGTACCTGCCCACTCTTACTGTTTTAGCACCCAGCTGATCTAGAAGGTCCAGAGCACGTTGTAGCTATCAAGCAGCCAAATAACCAAGCAATAACAAAACAACCACATAAAAACCACATCCCAAATTAATAGAAGTCCAGCTTCTCAGATGTTTCTCATTGGCAATCACCACAGCAAGAACACCAGTCCCAGCTTCTTCGCTTTCCTAAAAATGCTATGTGGCTCATGGCTTTGACCCCAGCTCCAAATGCCCCCTAAAAGCCAGTGCGGTGTAGTGGTTAAGAGCGGTAGTCTCGTAATCTGGGGAACCAGGTTCGCTTCCCCGCTCCTCCACATGCAGCTGCTGGGTGACCTTGGGCCAGTCGCACTTCTTTGAAGTCTCTCAGCCCCACTCACCCCACAGAGTGTTTGTTGTGTGGGAGGAAGGGAAAAGGAGAATGTTAGCCGCTTTGAGACTCCTTAAAGGGAGTGAAAGGCGGGATATCAAATCCAAACTCTTCTTCTTCTTCTTCTAAAACAGATGCATCCTGATTTCAAGGGATGGTGCCAGATTAGAGTCATCACTCCACCAGTCTCATTCTACCCTCAGCCAGCCCTCACTTAGTTTCCCTTCTTAGTTACAACCAGCCCAGGGGGTGGGTCCAGGCTGCTGGATTCCTCCTCTCTGATCTTAGGTTTTGCCCTTGTATAACTCAGCAGGGAGGAGGATGGGGACAAAACTAGGATTAGTTGGGTTTGCCTGTCATAGGCTCTGGTGCCCTCCCTGCCCTCTGCCCTACCAGTCCCAATGGGTGTCACCCACCACAGAGCTGCACACACTTCAACAGGCGAAGAAGCAGGGAGCTGTCTTAAAAACCAGTTGCTGTTGTTGGCATCCGTCTGTCTCAAGTAGACAGATTTGGAGCTGGGGTCAAAGCCACAAGACAATGGAGTGCACCTTCGAGGGTAAAGTCAAACTGCTGTGTTTGCATCACCAAGTGACCCCGCACCCGGGGCACAAGCCTGGGCAGTGTGTGTGGAGGTCCTGGCCTGCCTAGACAAAAAGTTCCCCCCTCTTGGTCTTGCTGATGTGGTCCAAAGGAAAGCAGAGCAAAATGTTTTGCACTGGCTTGACTGTAGGAGTTGGCAGAAGGAGGCATACAAGGCACCATCCAACTGTCTTAGGGACCCCACTCCAGATTTGTGAAGGGTTTACTCCTTAGTCTTTGAATGAATGGATGAATGAATGGATGAATGAATGAATGGAATGAATCTTTATTTGCGTCAGCCCTCGGTCATAGCAATAAAACAACAATACGATATACAAAGAATAGAAATAAAAAGTCAATTACAGTGGTTCCTCAGGTTACATATGCTTCAGGTTACATACGCTTCAGGTTACAGACTCCGCTAACCCAGAAATAGTACCTCGGGTTAAGAACTTTGCTTCAGGATGAGAACAGAAATTGTGTTCTCGCGGTGCAGCGGCAGCGGGAGGCCCCATTAGCTAAAGTGGTGCTTCAGGTTAAGAACAGTTTCAGGTTAAGAACGGACCTTCGGAACGAATTAAGTACTCAACCCGAGGTACCACTGTATATAAAATACATATTAGGGTTTTGAATCAATAGTCAAATAGTGGATCTTATTCTAATTGCCCCAGTTAAAAACCTTGCAACCTTTGCTGTCACCTGCTCATCCTGATCTGCCAAGAGAAAGGACACTATCCTCCTTTGCCTTCTCCCAAAGATTTCCTGCAAGGCAGTTGGTACAGATTTTTCCACAGGGTTTACTCCTTAGCCTTTTCTGCTCTGGCTATATCCCACAAGCAAGCGGATGTTTGGAACCAGAGTTTTCCTTCTCCTAGGTGGGCTACCTTCTCAAGTTGAAGAGTCCCATCTGCCCCTCACTTCCCTCTACAGCACATGCGGAAACCACCTACTTGACCATTGGACCCACTATTGGTCTCGTCCACTCAGTCTGCCAGATCCTGTCTTCGCATGCAGAGGAACCAATTCGCCTTGGCTTATTAAAGGTAAAGATAAAGGGACCCCTGACCATTAGGTCCAGTCGTGACCGACTCTGGGGTTGCACGCTCATCTCGCTCTATAGGCCAAGGGAGCCGGCGTTTGTCCGCAGACAGCTTCCGGGTCATGTGGCCAGCATGACTAAGCAGCTTCTGGTAAACCAGAGCTGCGCACGGAAATGCCGTTTACTTTCCCGCCGGAGCGGTACCTATTTATCTACTTGCACTTTGACATGCTTTCGAACTGCTAGGTTGGAAGAAGCAGGGACCGAGCAATGGGAGCTCACCCTGTCGTGGGGATTTGAACCGCCGGGCTTCTGATCGGCAAGCCCTATGCTCTGTGGTTTAACCCACAGCGCCACCCGCGTCCCATGGGTGGCTTATTAGAGAGAACCAAACCTTGACCCCTGGCTTGGATGTAGCACTGAGCTTGTTTGTTTGCCTGTTTTCAAAAGGCGAGGAGCAGAGGAGATTTCAGGCTGTGTGCACCAGCAGGAGGCCTGTGTACAGCGTGGTTCGTCCAGCCAAAGATTCTTGGCTCACTGTTATGTGCAAACGTAGTCAATCAAACGGATTGACAGTGGATTCAGGAGGAACAAAAGAGCCCGCTTTCACACAACGTGGAATTATTTTACAGAATTTGCTGTTGCAAGATTGATGAGACTGTGAAGGGAGATTAGAAAAATTTGTGGAAGATAAATCTAATCAAAGGCTACTGGCCAAAACAACAGAATGGAACCTCTTGGGTTCAGAGGTATATAATTCTGAAGACCAGCTGCTGAGTGGGGTGGGAATAGCAGCCTCCATTCCTTGATGTGGGGAGGGAGGGAGGGCTTTTCCCACTGTGCGAAACAGGAAGCTGAGCTGAATGGATCTTCATTTTGAGGCAGCAGTGCCCTCTGCCTGGTTCCCTGTAACTTCGCTTCTCACAGTGAGGGAACCACCAGAAGGCCCTCAGCGCTGGACCTCAGCGTCCGGGCTGAACGATGGGGGTGGAGACGCTCCTTCAGGTATACTGGGCTGAGGCTGTTTAGGGCTTTAAAGGTCAACACCAAGACTTTGAATTATGCTTGGAAACATACTCGGAGCCAATGTAGGTCTTAAAAATGCGTATGACAGTGAATACAACATACAAAAGTACACTGGACCAGTTTGATGGGCAACTTCAAGGCCCCTGCTCTCTCTCTTCAGGACAGATGCAAGGAAATACAGTATGCAGCACATACTGTAGACGGTGGAACTCTCTCCCACAGGAGCCAGTGGTGGCCACTGCTTCTCACAACAGATCCTTATTTGAACACTGAAAGGCCAATTCTCTGTGGGATGCGGTACTTTGAAAAGTAATTATAGTTTGGGTGTTGCAAGGGGTTGATGACTTTTTCAAAACTTTCTCTCTCTCTCTCTCTCTCTATATATATATATATGGCTTCAGCAGCCATCTGGCTATCACCTTCTGAAATTCCTTTGTTATAATTTTGATCTTGTATATTCTGTATTCCCTCAGCAGCCCTGCAAACCCTGAGCTTCCGGTCGGGCGTAAGGGCTGCCTCAGCGGCCTTCCCATGGCTCCATAATCTCTTTATGAACAATGACTTGATTACTTCCCCACTTCCTTATTACATCAACCCTTTTGCAGATAACCCATGAATATCCTTACTATGAAAACAGCATTTTTAATAAAGGAGGTGGGAAAGCAGTAAATATTCAGTAGACTGGCCTTTTTGTCACCTAAATATTTCTGTGAAGAACAGGTTTCTGTGGGTGTAGGAAAACACTCGTTGTTGATAAATCCAACCTTTTGCCAAGTTTTAAACAAACTTAGATCTCTGTATTGTTGTTTTTTTAAAAAAACCCTGTAATATATTATGTCACTCCATTGACTCATTTAGTTCAGTATTGCCAGTGATGGGGGAAGAGAATAGGGCTTGAAGCTGGTCCTTGGAGATGGATCACAGTGCTGAGCCAGATTTGTATTCAAGGTAGGGATGAGGTGGGGGAGGGAATTGGGTTCATTTTCCACTATTATGCAGATGTAACTAGTTGCCAGGGACGCGGGTGGCACTGTGGGTTAAGCCACAGAGCCTAGGACTTGCCGATCAATAGGTTGGCGGTTTGAATCCCCACGACGGGGTGAGCTCCCATTGCTCGGTCCCTGCTCCTGCCAACCTAGCCGTTCAAAAGCACAAAGTGCAAGTAGATAAATAGGTACCGCTCCAGCGGGGTGGTAAACAGCATTTCCGTGCGCTGCTCTGGTTCACCAGAAGCGGCTTAGTCATGCTGGGAAAGCCCAGCCAGATGGGCGGGGTATAAATAATAAATTATTCTTATATTATTATAATGCTGGCCACATGACCCGGAAGCTGTACGCCGGCTCCCTCAGCCAATAAAGCGAGATGAACGCCGCAACCCCAGAGTCGGCCATGATTGGACCTAATGGTCAAGGGTCTCTTTACCTTTACCTTACCTAGTTGCCATTTCCCAGAAGAATGTTTTCAGAAATGCAGCAATCTTCCAAAATTCACCCTCTGCTGAATTTTGCAACACAGTTTACCAGCCAAGTAAAGTGCGCAGAAATGCATGCATTGGGGCAAAGTGTTCATAAAAACACATATATCCGTATGAAAATAACATACAAAAATGCAATGCTTTTTTTGTGGGGGAGTGCATATTAGCCCATGCCGAAATGTGCATGTTGGATAAAATTCACAGTAAAATTGCGTACGAATTTTCACAAGGTCTTTTTCCAAGCAAAATTTGCCAACAGGTGTGGGAATGTGGAGAACATGGGGAGCCCGGAAGCAGGACCTAAGCAAACCAGCACTCTCCCTTCTTGTGGTCTCCAGCAACTACTGTTCGGAAGCATAAAGCCTCTGACCATAGAGGCAGAACGTGGCCATCACGGCTAGTAGCCACAATTTGTCCATCTCTACACACATGCAATGGTTGTATTTGCTGGGGGAGAAGTGTTGCCTCCCAGAAACTGAATTCAGTGACATGAGTACAGGTGAATGACAATTCCTGCCTTGCTGGGAGGCTCAGGGCACCTAGAAATGGATAGTGTTTTTGAGGGGTCCACCCTAAAAGCTGGGTATAAAATAAAATCTTACATCACATTCACGGCATACATTTAAAGCACTATGATACCACTGTGTGTATGTAGTGTGGTGTAGGGGTTAAGAGCGGTGGACTCATATTCTGGTGAACTGGGTTCGATTCCTTGCTCCTCCACATTCAGCTGCTGGGTGACCTTGAGCCAGTCACACTTCTCTGAAGTCTCTCAGCCCCACCTCACAGAGTGCTTGTTGTGGGGGAGGAAGGGAAAGGAGATTTATAGCTGCTTTGAGACTCCTTTGGGTAGTGATCAAATCCAAACTCTTCTTCTTCTACTACTACTTTAAATAGTCATGGATTCTCCCTAAGGATTCTGGGAGCTGTGATTTGTTTCGGGTGCTAAGATTTGTTAGGAGGCTCCTATTCCCCTGCTTACATTCCTACAATTCCCAGAGTTCCCTGGGAAAGATGGATTGACAGTTAAACCATTATGAGAATTGCAGCTCAGGTGGTGGAGGAAATCGTGGTCTCCTAAGAATTTTAAGAACCCTTAATGAACGACAACTACCAACTATTTGGCTGCTTGAAGTTGTATCATACTGCTTCTGTTTTTCATAATTCCTTAATAAAAAGACCATGTGATTGTGTTTCTTTGGGGGGATGGGTGGACTTTGGAAGAATGAACCACCTCTATTCTGTGTTGATTGGTTTGTGTGTTATCAAGACTTGGCTGTTTCCTTTTGAGTTGATAATATTCCACAATGCTGACATTCAGCCAAAGAAATACATTATCCGAGACTTGCTTATCACCTTCTCTCCCCCCCGCACCACACACCCTGCTTATTTTATTGCTGCCTCATTTTATACAGCAGCACTGTAAATCAGTCTTTGCGAAGAAAAGGCTTCTGTATCTCACAAAATTGTGTAGGGTCCAGAATATTAGTGGAAGAGAGAGAATTGGACTGAATGGGGAAGATAATATTTCTCCTTAACGTGTGCTAGCTTTTCAATAACCCGGCGAGGTAAACCAGACAGAGAACAATTGGCTCAGTGTTATAAAGACCATAGTGTGGTCAGAGGCACTAGAATTGCTTGCAGGTGCAACTGAATGAAGATTATCACTAGCTATGAGACTGTGATATGCACAGTCTCATAGCTAGTGCCTGTTAATGAAATTTTGGGAAGAGGTGTGTTTTGCATGAGAGCACAACATAAGAAGGAAATTGTTGATTCTTTTGTGGTAGATCTTGCAACACATCACTATGCATGTTGGCAAAGAAGTAAATTAAGCTTGCTCACAAGTAAGGATGTTGGAGTATACTGATGGAAATGGAAGCAGGAGCAGAAATTGCTGGTATTCATTTATTTGTCCCATGTGGAGTGGACATCAATCCAGTGATTACAATTTGAAATCCCTGTTGTTGTTGTTGTTGTTGTTGTTGTTGGTCTGCAAATGGTATGTAAGTGATAGATCACCTTCTCTGGTTTGCATTGCATCTCCTTTGTTTTGAAATGAATGGTGTGGAATAAATACGTAAAGATCTGCCACATCGTGGAATAACATAGTTTTCGTTGGAAATCGATCTGCAGCAGAACAGAAACAGCACGGCATGGGTCAAAATGGAAACTGATGTCTCTCTATATCTCTACTCCCGAGTAAGTGTGCATAGAATTGCAGCTAAACAGTGCTACTTAGGTGTAAGTCCTCCACTGTCCAGAGGCTTACGCCCTACAAAGTTTGTTGAGGATTGCAGCCTTAAGGATGTTAAAACAGACATGCAGTTTTATAAGACTCACAGGCGCAGTTATCAGGAATCAAATAGTAATTAAGAAGTTAAAATATGTGGAAGCCAATTGAAACTTGGAAAAGACCATTGGAATTTGCAGAGCTGAAGCACCCCAGAATGGAAGCCACAGCAGTGTACTGGACCAGAGAGTCTCCGAAAGAAAAGAAAGTTCAAAACCATGGTGGAATATTTCAATGTGAACAGCACAGGAAACAGTTGGAACAAATCTGCAAAAAGATACACAAATGATTATCTATGTTGAGGAAGCACAACAAAGATTGAGGCACTACCTTTTAGCAGACCTGCCATATGTGTAACTCAACTTTGCAAAAGTTTGCAAGCATTCACAGGCTGACTCCAGAAAGAAACAATCTGCATGGTGCAAAAAAACCTAAAACCTAAAAACAAACAAACTGGAAAAGTCTATGGCACCAGAGCAGGAGCCTTTTTCTTGAAAGTCTGTAGGCGGCATCAGTACCTAGAGCAGGGTCAATCCATGGGGTGGGGAGAGACGACCTCCAGATGTTGTGGACTACAACTCCAATCGGTCCCAGACAGCGTGGTCAATGGCTAGGAGTGGTGGGAGTTGTAGTCCACAACATCTGGAGAGCACCTCAATGGCTACCCCAATCTAGAGTCTCGAAAATTGCTCTAAACTTAAATGGAACTGTGTTAAGATCTGCACGTGTAGCAGGATTTTAGCTATCATGGGATGGTGCACATTTGGGCACGGAAATAAGTATGCAGCTGAGTGCCACATTTTGGAGGAAGAATGCAAAGAAGAAATGCAGTTATTTTCTACTTGCTCTTCTGCTACCCACAACAAAATATTTTAGAAGATCTATACTTCCTATCGCTTCAAGACATAATTAGGATTTATTTATTTTTGCTTAATGCTGTCTAATGTCATCACAGTGATTTTGCAAATTTAAATATAGTAGATGTTTTTTGGATGCACTTCAAAAGAGATCACATAAGCATATGAAAAAAAAAAAGCTTGTCTTGGGTTAGAAGCTTCCCCCTCCCTTTCTTCTGAAAAATTCAACACTCTTGCCAGGTCGCTTGGTGGATAGTTATTTGCAAGCAACATTGCATCTCAACCCATACTGTGAATCTTTTTAAATGTGTTCCTGTGCAGGAATGTAAGAGAAATCTCAGATGCAAAGTCAAAACAAAACAAAACAAAACTTTCCTGGACTAGAGGTCAATTTTCACAGCCATCCAAGTGCCTTAGCATATATCCAAGGAACTGGCCTACCGTGTGCCTCCTTGTCTGTAAAGGAAATAAAATAATACAGTTTGGCAAAAGTCTTTTGTGGTCTGCCCTTTGAATACTTTTCATTTGTGGTCATTCCCCTCCCCCCCCCCCGGAAAGGCTATTTGCCATACCCTTGAGGACCAGTGCCCTGTATCAGTCTGATCTAATGTCTTCCAAGATACCAGGTTTCTTTGGCAGAAAACAGTATTACCAGGACTGTTAAGATAGCATAATACAGTGTTAAATGTAAGGTGCAGAGACATATCTGAGGAGCCTGATTGCATCCACTTTTTGCCCTTAACAGTGTGATCTTATCACAGCCCCCACCCCGTTGATCTCCTGCATTTGCGTCTCGAGGCCCCAAGACCCACCCCCAAAATAAATACACACAGACACTTATGTTAGTTTAAGTTTTGGGGCAGATTTTGGCCACAACTTTATTGAAATGCAACCACGTGAGCGGTATTGGCTTAGGCATTGACTCCCCACTATAACTGACTCCACCTCTCAGGGTGATCGTCCAATGGGGTAAACCAAACGAGGGAGCAAGGTCGATGAGGCCCAACCTAAGCTCATCCCGGGGTTCCTGTGGTCCAGGCATGGCCCTAGCCCCTCAAGCGGACTTCGGATGAGATCCAGGGCCCCCAGATTCCTTTAACGGAATACCCAATTCCTGGAGGGGCAGGTGATGGCCGCACCTCCCCTCCCCACAATTCAACTGAGCCAATGCCTAACCGCCACCTCGTGATGATTTGCTAAGGGGTAGGCGAAAACCAAATGGCTAAAAGCCAATCTGCCAAATGGAAAAAAATCCTACCCAGCCCCTGTTCCAAAACAGGCGACGTAAACCAAAGCAAGGCCAAGCGATTCTACCTAAACTAGGGAGGGTGGGAGGGTGTTCAGCCATGCAAATACAAGTGCCCCACTTGCATCACACTGCTGCTTTTAAAGCCCCTGGGATCATGCCACCTACTAGCTATTGGCTAAAACAACCTGGCATGATCCCAGGGAAATGCCCAGGACTTCCTGCCCCCCCCCCCCATTTCAACCCTGTCAGGTGAGCTCTTGGGTCCTGAGCGCAACCAGGACCCTCTGTTATGAGGATCCCATTTATGATACATCCCACGAAGCCAAGGTACTTATCGTGCGTTTTACGATGTGATCTTGTCTCAGTGTTCTTTCCTGCTCAAATTTTCGTCCATCAATTACAAGTCCAAACACCAGCCAATGGCACACTAATGTCGAGGTTGTGTGTGAAGTGGAGCTTCTAGGCATTTATTTTATTTTATTTTATTTTTTAAAAGAATTGTACCTTGTTTTCAAGGTACAAAATTTCCCCCAGCAGGTTATTTCTGGAGGGGGGGGGGAAACCATTTGAAATCGCTCTGGAAGTGCTCAGCACATCCATCATCTCCCTTCTCTGCTTCCTCCTCCGAAGGGGGAGCGTGTGGCTAAAAAGAGGCGTGCAGATGGCGCAGATGAAGAAAATAAGAGGTGACATTTGACAGTCCTCCTCTCTTTATTGTAAGATTAAAAGGAGGCAGAAGGCAATACAGTTTCTATTATTTATTAAGTGTCAGGAATGACCTTCACATCTGGAGTTGCAACATCCCTGGCACAGAATCTCATTATTTTAATAGCCATCAAGATTATTTACTGTGTTTCAGCACCTTGCTAAAACAGGAGGGTGATGTCTTACGTCTGTGTTGGTCGTCTCGTAACTGAAGACACCACAGTGCCTTTAGTAGGCAGCGACAGAAGTGGAATTATTTCCTTCTCTTCTCCCTCCCCCCCCCCCCCAGCCCAGCCAGTTTCATTGTATTCAGATGAGTTTGGGTTCTGTCATCTTCAAATTACTCTCCTGGCTTTAAAAAAATGTCCGTATTCCATTTGGCTGTTATCCACCATGCAAACTGCAGAATTTGACACTGCTAACAATTTCCTCTTTCATAAGAATCCCATTCCTTGTTAACTGGATTGAATGCATTTTAAAAATAGGGTCGTCTTTGTTTCAGATGGAGAAATAGGTTGGGTAACGTTATCTCTACCTCTCCTCAGCAATTCAGCGTCTCCCCGCCCCTCCCCACCATTCCATATTCCTTATGTAGTGGGGAAAGACTTTGTAAAGTGTTGCAGAAGAGTCAACCAGATTTCTGCGGCTGCTTCATTTTTGTGTGTGGAAGGCGCTTGGAGCAACTGTTGGAGCTGCAGCGGCAATTGGCAACTTAAGGGTTAATTCCATTGTCCGGTGCTGATGTTGTTGCTCGAGAGCAAAACAGGCAAGACTCCAACCTGTCTTTTTCAGGCTTTATTATCTGTACAAACTATTTACAGTGCAGAGCGTTGCAAGTCCATGTCTGCTCAGTCGCTAGCAGAATCTGGGAGTGGGCGGTCCTTATACCTTCCCCAGCATAACAGTTGTGTGTCTCCACCCTTCTCCTCCCCTCTCTGCGTGCAAACCTACTGCACAAAGTGGGCATTGGCAAAGGGGGACTTGCCTCCCCTCTGCTTTGCTCAGGCTCAGTGTTGAGGCTCTCCCTAGCATCTTCTGATCCCTGCGCCCCTTCCCCACTGGAGGCGGGGCTTCCCTTTGCAAGATCTTCGGAGGCTCCCTGTAACACAACTGCCCTTCCACCTCTTGCCTCTGAGCTGATGGCAGTTCCCTGACATCTGTTGTCACTGTTTATGGGGGTGTTAGGAGAGGGGGGGTACCTCTGGTGGGCGATGCATCATGCTTCTCCTGGGGTAGTTTGTCCTCATTTGGTCTTCACCCTGCACTAGGCTCTCATCTGTGGCTCCTGGAAACTGTCAGCATGTGACAGCAGCCACACTCCAGGAACAGCTTTGACTGGCTGGGCTTAACCAGGTGAGGGTAACCGGCGCATTTCAAACCTTCAATGAGTTAGGGACTTCCCTGCCATGCGAAGACAGGCTCCAGCAGATTAAGTGGATAAGATCAATAGCAGGTCCAACAGTCAAGAAGGTGGTTTCATGTGCTGTAGAAGGAAGCGAGGGGCAGATGGGGCTCGCCAACCTGGTAAGGTAGCCCGTCTTGAAGGAAAACTCTGTTCCAATTTGACCTCACCCCTGGAAGCACACTCCATTGTCTCTTGAGACAGATGGATGCTGACAAATTAAAGTCAGCAACCCAAGGTAGTGGTGGAGGCATTACTTGGCAACCAACCATTGGCTGAGACAGGAAGTGCTCTGATTGGCTGTGCTGCTGTGTGCTGCTGTGAGGGAGTTTTCTGGTGAATGTTAAGTTGGACCCAACCCTGCCCCTGATGAGACCTGCCCCTCTCTGTTTCTTTATCCTCAAACTATACTTTTTTTGGGGTTCAGTTTCCTCTGTAAAATGCCATCAGGATTTCTTTTGTCTCTAGACTCCTTTGTTATGTAAGTGACTTTGCTAACACCAACAACCACAGTGTAATCGTAGCAGAGTCACTTATTCCAGGTGATACAGGGCAACGGTGAAGTGCAAACTCTTGGCTCTTATGTTTGCATAACCCGATGTACACATTCTGTAGATCTGTAGTCATATCCCATTTCTTTTTATCTTAAAAACTGATAAACCACTCTTCAGATGCACATTTATGAATCTCAGAGTGGTTCATGATACACATAAAACATTCAGATCCATAAATAACAATAGTTTAAATGTCCAGATGGGACAGGCAGCCCTGTATCAGGAAGTTTTTAATGCTTGGTGTTTTATTATGTTTTTATATATTCTCTAAGCCACCCAGAGTGACTGGGGAAACCCAGCCAGATGGGCGGGGTATAAGTAATAAAAATATTCTTATAATTATATACTTTCAGCAACTACAGCAGCCAGAACTACAACAAAAAGGAATCAGTTCAATAGTCAGGAATTACCAGAGTAACTCCAGAGGTCTCTAACTGTCTGCAAAATAACCCCATCATCACTGCTTGCCTTATTGTTTTACCCCTTATGTATTTGCCGCCTTGTGCTCCTTTGGGAGGAAGGTCAGGAGATAATTTTAATTAATAAGCACACTTATTTCATCTGCATAGTCTAATCTGAGTTTGGACCTGGTAGTTGTCAGGAGCGAGCCAGCAGTAAATCACACAGAGTGGTTGACGTTAACTCTTTATTAGAAAACAGGATCTTCAAAGAAGTGCTAAGCCTACTGAGCACATAAACTCTTCTTCGGTAGAGATAATTGCGAAGACTGAAAGTCCCTGCCTTCCCACAGCTGCCTAAGTACCCTTCTCTTCTAGGTTTTCTCCAGGCAATCTGAGACTGTGCCGGTGTGCCTGGATCTGCTCCTTTTTCTTCATGCCTTTTCTGGTTCTGGGAGAACATCAGGAAGGGGAGCTTGTCACAGAAGGCAGGGGAGACACCCGGGACTCTGCACCAGCCCGACTCATCTCTGTCTCTTGGCCTTCCTCATCCCACTATCCTGTTTCAGCTTCTGCCTTTGAGTCTGCACTGCTCTCTGTCACAGACTCTCTCTCCTCACTAAGCCCTGTTACCTCTTTAGCTTCCGGCACCTCCTCTTCCCAGACTTTTCCCTCTTCTCCCTCTGACTACTCACTGTTGTCCCACCACCAAACTCCAGGCTCTAAGTCTTCTTCCCTTGGGGGTCCCCTAGTTGGTTCCTCCTACCATTCCCCTGCATCCAACCAGTCTGTGACAGTAGTTGTGAATCATTTCACTTTTAATCAGGAGGGTGGACTAGGCAATCTTTGGTTGTTTCTATATCTTTCATTTTCTGCTACTCTGAAGAACTGACTGCTTTAGAAATCTAGTCCTGAGCCACTTCAAAGGTGCTGATAAATGCCTTTGATCTGCCAGGTTGGGATTGGAGGATCCTAATCTCCCTAACCAACATGGTATTACTTATATTTTTCTTTTCTCGTGTGACTTTGCATTTTCTCCCTTGCTTGTTTAATATAGCCGAATTAAAAAAAAAAGGGGGGGGAGGAAAACCACCTTCAGTTAAAAGCCAAAAAAAAGCCAAAGACCCAAAGAAAACTCTCCTTCAATCTTTGCTCCCCGCCCCCCTTCAGTCTGTACCAGAAGCTGAGCAAATACCAAATTAACCCCCCCTCCTCCAAGATCCTGGCTGGTGCCCAAAACCCTTCCAGAAAAGGAAACATTGATAAAATCAGCATCTGCCTTGTACAACAAGATAGCTGAAGAAAGGCTTGTGCCTTTGGTGGTTTGGCTGTTTGAGTCTGTGTATAATCCATGTTGTATTTTGAACTGCGGGTGCCTATCCACAATTACAGCTCTCTCGCTGCTCAAGAAACCTGGCCAAAGTACATTGTGCCGTGATCGTTTTTGTTGGTTGCTTTTGCACAGCAAAGGATTCCTGCAAATGAAAAAAAGTCTTTAACTTCTCTCTCTCTCCTTCCTGTTTTGATAAGAAAATAATATAACAAGAGTCGAGTTCCTTCTTTACAAGGATGAGAGCCAAGACTTTTTGTTGTTGATTTAAGGAAAAGGACTCGGCGTTAGGTTTCCAGTGGGAATAAACAGCGTATAATTTGAGATCTGAACCGACTCCCTTGCTAAGATGTATTTTGGGACACGTGGAATAATAAAACTTGTTCTATATTTGAACTTCAGTGGTATCCAAGGTTTTTGTTTCATTTCCAGGCCAAGTCCAGCTCTTTGGGGGCCTTTAGTCAGCTTGGCTGGGGTGGGGGTGATGACTTTACATATCTGGGGGGGGGGTAGGGCTAAGTAGAGGCACAGCCTGGTGTAAGGAGGCACTGATTTCCATCCTGTCCTGTGTTGATGGCAATCAAAGCTGTTTCCGTTCTACTACAGTTCAGCTTCTGCTAAAACCTCCTCTACAGCCAGAATGAATGTGATTTACTACAGAAAAATCAGCAAGGCATTTAAATGGAAGGGAAATGTTAAGAACTGGGCAGAAAATACTGTAATTATTTATGTAACATTCATGGACACAAACATATTAGCCAATACCACTCACATTCGCTTGCATGATTTCCGTTTATGAAATCGGGCGAGCATGTGAATTGTGGCTGATGGAATACTCCAGCATCCCTTGACACAGCTAATTGAGGCTGAAAAGAAGTCAGACAGGTGAGCTGAGGACCTGTTCTGCAATGGGGTTCACTCTATTAGACCAGGGTCTAGATGAGTTGGGAAGCAGGTAAGAGCACATAACAAGAGAGAACAAAGATGGCAGCACTGAGTCTGATTTGATGGGTCTGGGCATGGCGACTGCCCACCTGCACCTATGAGATATGCAAACACTGTTTGTTTGTACCATGCTTTACTTTGCTATATTTGCATTTGTGCATGCATTTGTTAGACTGGTGAAGTTGTGATTCCTGCATTGTCAGGATTGGTCCTTCCAACTCTACAACTTGATGATTCTATGAGAAACTTTACTTTGCTCCCGAGAATTAGCCTGATGAAGCCAAGTGACTAATACACATTGCAACAATGCAGCATGTACTTGGAACTGGTCATTTGAATTGAGACCATTATGCATGTGATATACCAATGGCAGAGGAACAAACAGGCTCTGACCAATACCAATGGAGGGCATTTGGTTACAGGATTGGTGTGGAGCTCTTTCTGCATTCTTGATTGCTGAGCAGCAGACCTCATGGCCAAGTGCCAGATGAGACCAAAAACCTATCAGCCTTGCCCAATCAGAAGGCTCTCTAGATCAGCATGCTTTTTCCTATAGAGGCTGACCATTGTGGCCATCTTTTCTTATATGTGAGTTTGAGTTAGTTAATTCAGATAAACTGTGTACCATAAAGGATTCCTTTGCGCCAATTAAACTGTAAGAGATGCAGTTGTGCACCAGAGGATTAATGGTGATTTCAGAATGAAGAAATACAGTAGTAGTAATGTTTGTGGCTGGCTGGGATCCTGAACAGGATCCTACCTTTTATTGCAGATTTCGGTTGTCTCTCTAAATGCATCGCTCTTACGTCTGAACTGTGAGCTTTCCAGAGGCATGTGGTTTCTTAAAAACAATTCACTGAAGTGGTTGGATGGAAAGGTCCATATAGTTAAAGCTATGGTTTTCCCAGTAGTGATGTATGGAAGTGAGAGCTGGACCATAAAGAAGGCTGATCGCCGAAGAATTGATGCTTTGGAATTATGGTGCTGGAGGAGACTCTTGAGAGTCCCATGGACTGCAAGAAGATCAAACCTATCCATCAGGAAATCAGCCGTGAGTGCTCACTGGAAGGACAGATCCTGAAGCTGAGGCTCCAATACTTTGGCCACCTCATGAGAAGAGAAGACTCCCTGGAAAAGACCCTGATGTTGGGAAAGATGGAGGGCACAAGGAGAAGGGGACAACAGAGGATGAGATGGTTGGACAGTGTTCTTGAAGCTACCAGCATGAGTTTGACCAAACTGTGGGAGGCAGTGGAAGACAGGAGTGCCTAGCGTGTTCTGGTCCATGGGGTCACGAAGAGTCGGACATGACTAAACGACTAAACAACAACAACAACATGCAGATTCCAATCGCTGTCTCTCATCCCACCCCAGCTTTTTTTTACTCCTCTGAAAAAGCACTGGTCTGAGCTGCATGTGAACAATTTCTGTGCAGTAAATCCACAGCCTGTCTTTGGGCTTCCAGAAGCATTAGTTGAATTGTTTGAATCAAGGGCACAGTGGAGACTGTTCCATTCAGCGCCCATTTGTTCATCCTGATAGCCCTTTGTTCCAAGAGTTGGAGGGCTGCAAATTTTTGCTGATGAAAGTGCAAAAACAGCTGGGGTTTTTTGGGTTGTTGTTTTTTTAGCAGCTCTCTAAGATCAAGCTACTGTTTGTAGACCTCGGCAGACAACTGGAATGCATCCTCTGTTCGCTGGCTTTGCACAATGCAAGCTTGTGACCTCTGCCTCTGGGTGCTGGGGATCTGAAAGCGTTGACGTAGAAGACTTGGGCCTCTGCAAAAGCTTAATTATGTTGAGTGGATGTGGATGGCATAACTGACCGAATGCTTCTCTGGAAATGCTTCCAGACATTTATCACAGAATCTGTGGCATCCTAAACTGAGTTGTTCCAGATGGTCGCCATGTATTGTAAGCAGAGAGCAGGGAGCTATGGGACAAAAAAACCCCCCAAAAACCCTGGTGTGCCAATTCTAGACTTTCACCATCCATGACCTACCAAATTGGTTGTGTTTAGGGCAACGTGCTTCCCAGTTTGTATCTTCAAAAGCGTAACCACTGCATTTATTTAATGGGAGCCCTTCTGAGATCGTATTGCAATCTCCCCCAATCCGGTTGCTATGCAGAAACCCTGTTCAGCAAACTGGGGGAAGTCTTTAATATGCATAGAACAAGTTGTACATACCCTGAACAAGGGTCATTATTTTTTAAAAATCGTTTCAGAAGGGCATAACATCCACTTCATACTGTCCTGGCCCTCCGTGCCAGATCAAGAACTTGTTCTCCCAGTCCAGTTTCTGCCAAAGGCTTTAATGCATAAATCAGATTGGAACATAGCCAAGGCATGGGTAACAAGGTGCAGCTGGCACAAAAGGGTTAGAGGCATGGCTATGTGGAAGCTAAGATATTGATCCAACATGCCCTGTACACTTTCCTTTTGAAGAGTGGGGCAGACACAGCCTTAGTGCAGTAAGCAGCCTGAATTCTGGGACCAGGTAAGCATACAGGTGCTCCTTTGAGGTGGTTGGGTTTGTGAGGTCCGTTTGCACCTGCGCTGGTTTCTCCATGTCCTTGGAGATGGGGGTGGTGTTGACACTGACTGGCATCTGATTTAGTCGCCTCTCCAAAAGAGAGAGGCTTTTTACTGATACAGCACAGCCCCACAGCAGGAGGTGGCTAAAGGTAAAGGGACCCCTGACCATTAGGTCCTGTCGTGACCGACTCCGGGGTTGCGATGCTCATCTTGCTTTATTGGCCGAGGGAGCCAGCATACAGCTTCCAGGTCATGTGGCCCAGCATGACTAAGCCGCTTCTGGCAGTGCACGGAAACCTATTTACCTATTTATCTACTTGCACTTTGACGTGCTTTCGAACTGCTATGTTGACAGGAGCAGGGACCCAGCAATGGGAGCTCACCCCGTCATGGAGATTTGAACCGCCGACCTTCTGATTGGCAAGTCCTAGGCTCTGTGGTTTAACCCGCAGCGGCACCCGCGTCCCAGGAGGTGGCTAAGGGGGTTTGATATCCTAGGGAGTGGAACAATCCTTTGCCAACCCACTTGAGCCTCCATCCTCATGACTGGGGTTGCAGCGCTCATCTCGCTTTACAGGCCGAGGGAGCCGGCGTACAGCTTCTGGGTCATGTGGCCAGCATGACTAAGTCACATGTGGCGAACCAGAGCAGCGCACGGAAATGCCGTTTACCTTCCTGCCAGAGCAGTACCTATTTATCTAATTGCACTTAGACATCCTTTTGAACTGCTAGGTTGGCAGGAGCTGGGACTGAGCAATGGGAGCTCACCCTGTCACGGGAATTTGAACCGCCGACCAGTGGCGTAGCGTGGGAGGAGCAGGGGGGGCCAGCCGCACCGGGCACAACATCTGGGGGGGGCACGCTCGCTGCCTCCGGAGTCACCGAAGAGCCTCGGGCGCAGGCTGTAGCAGAGCCCCATGTCTCGCGGAACCGACGAGCTGTGCGTGCGTCCGGGCTGAAGGCGTCCGGCAGGCAGCGGCTCTCAGTGCTCACCGCGGTCCCCGCGCATCAGGGCCGCGGAGGGTGCACCAGGCAGCCCCTCCTCACAGCCCCGCTGCCGCCGCCGCTGCAGCTGCAGGGCCATGTTGCATTTTCCTCGCCTCTCTGCCCTCCTCCTCCTCCAGGCAAGTGGCGTCATTTGGGCGGCAGCACCAGTGGCAACTCGCCTCAGATCACCTGACACGGACCCCCCGCCGCCGCCGTGGCTACCTTACCGTAAATACCCCAGCCCAGGCAGCAGCAAGAAGAAGCTGGCAGCGGCGGCAGGTTAGGGGCTAGGGGCGCAAATTACTTGCCCTGCCCCGGGTGCTGACAACCCACGCTACGCCGCTGCCGCCAACCTTCTGATTGGCAAGCCCTAGGCTCTGTGGTTTTGATAACAGCGCCACCTGCGTCCCTCCCAAGGGCATACAACTCCCCAAGTTCCTCCCATTCCTCCTCAGGATTCGGACATCCCCTCCAAGACAGCTCCACGGGGTTTATGGCACACACAGAGAGATTTCTGTTTCTGGGAGGTGCAAGCTATCTTGGTGATGTTCAATATTTTCCCGACACAGAGATACCCTTGTAATGTTGTTGCTTTTCTTAATTTTCATAGTGGAATATAGACAATTACCAGCTGAGATATCTGTGTAAGGTTGGTTGGTCTAATTGATTTTTCTCCACTCAGAGGCATCCATGCACGCTATAGGTATTTGGTGCTCCGAATGCTGCATTAATGGGCATTTAATGTACATTGCAGCAGGGAGACTGACATTTAGGAATCAGGGAGGTAAAATACAGTTATCTCGTTGTACTGTTGCCAAATCGCTCTTGAGGGAGAATCACAAAACTGTGTTGTAAAAAAAGCTTCTTGAAAATACAGTGGTACTTCAGGTTACATACGTTTCAGGTTACATACACTTCAGGATACAGACTCTGCTAACCCAGAAATAGTGCTTCAGGTTAAGAACTTTGCTTCAGGATGAGAACAGAAATCGGGCTCCGGCATCACGGCAGCAGGAGGCCCCATAGGCTAAAGTGGTGCTTCAGGTTAAGAATAGTTTCAGGTTAAGTACGGACTTCTGGAACGAATTAAGTACTTAACCTGAGGTACCACTGTACTTGATTGTGTCTGTCCCTTGATAGTAGTCTGGGGTATCTCATTCTCTATTTTTAGGGGGTGAGGCTACACACAGAAGTGTTGGAAGATTCTGACAGTTTAAAATATGGCAATAGAAACTGCTGGTGTTCACGTATTTATCCCATGTCCCAAATGGAAATCAATCCAGTGAATAAGAGCAGTATTCGTTGTGGTTCCTTTCAGTCTGCAAATGATATGTTATTGATTTCATCCCGCTATTTGCCTTGTGTTTCCTTTGCATAGGAATAAATGGGTTTATTAAAAACCGTAATGACAATGCCCTTTACATAAATATTGTGTGATTTAATTAACATCTAATTTCACCACAGAGGACAGTGAGAAAAATAGTGTCATTTTTGGCAGAATCTGAACTGCAGCAGAACAGAAACGGTGCTGCGTGCGATGAATACAAGGCAGAACAGGAGGTGGGGAACAACATTATGGTGCCACATAGCTTAGTGAAAGCTAGCTTGGTCATAGACTGCTTTTTAAAGAGGTATTATCTATCCTATTCTTTTGCATAAATAGAACTGAGAAAGCAGGTCCTTTTACCCTCTTTATATCCCTTTGGTTGCCAGTTATGTATGTCTTACTCAAGATAGGTAAAGGGGCCCCTGACCATTAGGTCCAGTCGCGGACGACTCTGGGGTTGTGGCGCTCATCTCGCTTTACTGGCCGAGGGAGCCGGCGTACAGCTTCCAGGTCATGTGGCCAGCATGACTAAGCCACTTCTAGCGAACCAGAGCAGCGCATGGAAACGCTGTTTACCTTCCCGCCGGAGTGGTACCTATTTATCTACTTGCACTTTGACGTGCTTTCGAACTGCTAGGTTGGTAGGAGCAGGGACCGAGCAATGGGAGCTCACCCCGTCGCGGGGATTCAAACCACGACCTTCTGATCAGCAAGTCCTAGGCTCTGTGGTTTAACTCACAGCGCCACCCGTGTCCCTAACCTTACTCCAGATAGCAACTAGTTAAAAGTTTTCTCGAGATGATGTACAATCTTCCAGAGAAGTGAGAAACTGAACTCTCAAGGCAGAAGCTTCTTCTCTTCCTTCTTTTCTGCCTGGAGACAGAATCTTGAGGTCACTGTTTATTGGCCACGGTCATCAAAGTCTGCTTGGCCGGCTATAAATATGGGACGCTGAGGCAGAACAAGCTGTTCCATTAGTTGGTAGGCAATGACCTGCCACCGTCCAAATTAGGGGAATAATTCTATCCTTAGAGAGCTCAGCTAGATGAGGTGGCTACCCACCAATTACTTCACAGCCTTAGAACGTCCGATGTTGTGGTTTATTCATTTATCTCTGAGTATTCTAAGCGCTGTTCTTACTCATGATTGTGTGCTATTAAAAGTTCTCTCTTTTATAAAGATTCTTTATTATAAAACAATTTACATAGTACATAAACACAACAAAAAAAGACATAAACAGACCATAGACACTGACTAACACCACCTCATTTGACATCACATACCCTTTAACTTCCGATTCACCTCATGGTGCTTTTTATATCTTATTAGTCTATACACACTTCATTTTTATTATTCTTTTCAGGTAATTGTCAGGGGGGAAATTACTTTATAATTTCCTTAAACTTCAAGATTCAATCCAAATCTGTCAGGAGATTTGTGTTATTACAGTACTTTTTAAGATCTTCTTTGAACATTGTCCAATCTTTACTAAATTTCTGGTTAGAATTTCCTCTTATTCTCCCAGTCATCATTGCAAGTTCTGAATATTCTATCATCTTTGCTTCCCAATCAGTTTTTGTGGGGATTACACCACCTTTCCAGTTTTTTGCTATTAAAATCCTCACTGCTGTGGTTGCATATATGAAGAAGGTTCTGTGGTTTTTTTGTATATCAATGGACATAATGCCTAACAAAAAGGCTTCAGGGTTTTTTTAAAACGAGAATTTAAAGATATTTTTGAGTCCATTGTATATTATATCCCAAAATTCTCTTATCTTTGCACAGTCCCACCACATGTGCATAAACATACCAACCCCTTTTTTGCATCTCCAGCAGATGTCAGAGCTTTTCTTGTACATCTTGGCCAGTTTGGCTGGGGTCAGATACCAGCTATTAAAAGTTTTCTTAAGGCCGTATTCAGTGTTCTCCTTCCATTAGCACAAGGGGTCTTGCGCTAAAGGATGGGTGAGTTTCAGTGTCGCGCAACTGAGGAATCCAGTGCTACAGTTGTACAGGCGGAAATGTCTTGCACAACAGATTGCTCAATATGTTGTGGAACAAAATTACCAGAGGCTGCTTCTGCATTCTCTTGCACAACAATGTCCCACTGGCACAAAACAGTTTACCGGGAGAACCATTACGCTGCTAAGTGACTTTAACTTAGAGCCACATTGGCTGCAACCCTCAATCTGTAGCGACGACAGATACACTGCTGAATCTTACCTGTTATGATAGGAGGTACATGCTACCATGCGTAAAAGCAATAATCTGTTTGTGACCCCATTTTAAGATTCAGGCTTATGAGGTAATGTCTC
Source organism: Podarcis erhardii (assembly GCF_964252035.2). Classification (NCBI taxonomy): domain Eukaryota; kingdom Metazoa; phylum Chordata; class Lepidosauria; order Squamata; family Lacertidae; genus Podarcis; species Podarcis erhardii. The sequence continues at coordinate 31,155,695 of NC_138505.1, read as the reverse complement.
AATCAGGCTCAGATCTCCAATCCTTCAAAGGGGGGCTTGCGGGAGATTGTCACCACAGTGTTGTACCTTTCCTTCTGTTAACCTTAGATCCACATATATTATAAGCGGCCCAGCTTCCTGCTGGAAAGAACTAATACCCTTGGATTTCTGGCACTTTGAAGTGGGAGGTTAAATATTTACCCAATTTGGTTATTTCAAGCAGGTTATTAAATGAAATCTAGGGTTGGGGAGTAGGATCTCTGGAGACAGGATTGATAAACAAAATAACATATAGTTAAACCCTCACATTTTACCTTTGTGTTGCTTAGAAATGGGGTCAAAATTCAATTCATTTTGCCCATGTATTACTCTCTTTCTGAGATCACATGCAACCCAAGACACAGCCATCCTTCAGAATTCACATTTGTTTGAATATTGCAATGCAATTCTCCAGCCAAGTAATGTGTACAAAAATTAATATACTAGGCTGAAGTGTGCATATAAATGTATATGTTCATGAAAATAACACCTGAAAATGTGTTATATTTGGGAACATTGCTTTGCCCCCAAAATGTGTCCATTAGGCAAAATTGCATACAAAAATGTGTATACAGTGGTGCCTCGCAAGACGAAAATAATTTGTTCCGTGAGTCTCTTCATCTTGCAATTTTTTCGTCTTGCGGAGCGCGGATTCCCTGGGTATTAACAGTTTTACGAAAAAGAAAGCAAACGAAAACGTCTTGCGAAGCAAGCCCATAGGGAAATTCGTCTTGCGAAGCACCTCGAAAAACAGAAAACCCTTTCGTCTAGCGAGTTTTTCGTCTAGCAAGTTTTTTGTCTTGCGGGGCACCACTGTATTAGGAAAAATTCACACTAAAATGCCGAGGAATTCAGATGAGGAATTTGTTTGTTTGTTTGTTTGTTTGTTTGTTTGCAAACTGAGGTGGAAACATGGAGAATTGAATGGAGGCCATTAGTGGACTACTTGTTGAATTATCATACTTATATGAAATCCTGTACAGGATCTGAGATACGAGCAATGGAAGAATGTAGAGAATGGCTATTTGGGGCTTAGAAAATAAATGTAGATGTGATTTAATGCAGCTGCTAAGGGGGAATAAAAAAACATCAGGGAAGGAGGGATGGGAAATCAAGAAGAAAATGTGTTAAAAAATGATACATATGATTGGAATATTTAATAAAAACCATTGTAAAGAAAGAAATGTGGAGAACCATACTTAAGATTGGATTTTTTTAAAAAAACCAAAACAAGAAACTGAAATGGTCAGATTCACATGTCAGTAGTTGCGGCTTAAGAGTCCCCCCCCCTCCACACACACACATAGAGAGACACATGAAGGGCACTTACAAATTTTCACTTCAGTTTGTTGCAAATAAATTGGCTATCTTTACCTGCGCTCTCTGTTAAGGAGGAAAAAGCCTCCTCTTGAAGGAGGTTGTCAGTGAGAAAATAGCAGAAGGTGAAGAGCCCTGAGGGGAAAGGGATCAGTTTGACAAAACTACTCAAGGGCAAGGTGCTTGTGTAAAAGGAGGATATGGCAAGCGAGTAACAGCTTGAGGAAGCGGTACATGGACTGCTTTTGGGTGGCACAAATTGCATCACAAATTATGAAGAAGAAGAAGAACAGGGGTTTACAAAAGCTGAGGGGGAAAACTGCATCACCTCAGGCAGATGGGGGTCAAGAGTGAGGTGATAAAACGAAGAACTCAAACTGACTGATTCACAGAGGTGAACGACTGGGTCAAGGAGCTGAAGGCACAGAATTCTCATTTGGAGAAGGCACTGATGGCAAAAGGCAGATCTAGGAAGAGCTTTAGCGCAGCTCAGGCGAGGGTGTCAGGTGTGCGTGCAGGAGCCAGGCCCTGTGACCAATAGGACTCTGCAGGACTGGGGCCTTCCTAAGTTTGTTCTGAAGAGGCAAGGTGTAGCCACACAGGTGAGACCGATTGGTAACTCACAGCACCTGGTGGCAAGAGCTGGGATGGGATATAAGGTCAGCATTTCCCTTCGGCTCTTTGCCACAGCAACACATTTCCTGCCTTGTGGTGTTTGGCTTCTTGCTTCCTGATCCTTCTTGACTCCCTGCTTCTTGATCCTTGGACCCCTGACTTCATGACTTCTTGCTTCTTGATCCTCGGACCCCTGACTTCGTGACTCCTTGCTTCTTGATCCTTGGACCCCTGACTTCATGCTTGCTTCTTGATCCTCAGACCCCCGACTTTGTGACTCCTTGCTTCCTGACCCTTGGACCCCCGACTTCCTGACTCCTTGCTTCCTGACCCTTGGACCCCCGACTTCGTGACTTCTTGCTTCTTGATCCTCGGACCCCTGACTTTGTGACTCCTTGCTTCTTGATCCTCGGACCCCTGACTTCGTGACTCCTTGCTTCTTGATCCTCGGACCCCTGACTTTGTGACTCATTGCTTTCTGACTCCTGGCTTCTGGACCCCCATTCCTGCTCCCATCCCGCCATCTTGCCCCCGGTCCTGACGTCCCCTGCTGGGACTTTGATCGCCCATGAACCGGGCCATGACGGAGGGAGGTGAAACGTGAGGTGTCTCAACACCCCACACCCTGGCAGAGGAACCCTGCGGTTTCAAGCCAGAGGCCAATTCTCTTCTCACAAGGGCCTCTGGGAAGCCCACAAGAAGAACCCCAGTGCAAATTTATTTCCTTGCTTGTGATTCCCAGCAATGTCATTCAGAGAAACGCTTGCTTCTAACAAGAATGAGAGAGACAGGCTGAGGTGAAGAAAGGGAAGTAAAAAACTGCCTAGCCTCTAAGAAGCTACTCTGTCACTGGGAAAAAATTGCTTGGAGCCAAGGCCCAGAAGGAACAACAACAGCAACTACAAAATGGCATCAGGTGAAGGCACCTGCCTGGTATCCATAGGTACTTCCACCCTGAAAAATCTGTTCTTCCAAATGCAGAACGGATATTATGTGGCAGTGCCAGTCTCTCAGACTGATGTGCTGGAGTGGACCTGTGTGGGGTAAGGCAATCTTGCAAGGAAACTGTTCCCAAACTGTTAAAGGCTTTATGTACTAATAGTAACACTTTGAACATGAGTCATCAGTGAGTCTTGCCATATTGACTTACGAATTGTGGTATAATGGCATGGTTGGGAAAGTGTCCTGGATTTTTATATATATATCCAGGTTTAGTTTGCAGATCCAAACAGTTTCGTACTTTGGATCCTTCAGTGCCTTACACTCTACTGGATCCTCTGGTTTTAGGGGCAACACTTTCTGTCATTTTGCATTGCCAGTTGCTGGTCCAAATACAGACGCCAATCCTCTTCTAATCTTGTCCTCCACTCCCTGCTGTTACGCTTCTGAGCTGCTCCTGTTAAACCCTGGTGTGTTTCTTCTGACAGTACAATGGCTTCCTTTCCCACAGTGTCATAAATCTTACATTATAATCTTTATGATCTTTAATGATTGAATAATAACATTTTCTTGATGGTAACCTGCATCTCCTTTCTCTTTGATAACCAAAGCAACATGTGGTGTTTTTTTGTTTTGTTTTTAACTAACACTGCTTTAATGATAAAAAAGAATCACTTTCATCTTTAAATGACATCCATTTACTTGCATGATAGTATAGCCCACGTATGCCTAATCCTCTCTCCCACCTCCCTTTAATCTTGGCCTGATTTACAATTTATCTTAGGCCCTTTGCTGTTTCGCGTAAAAACTCAATTGCTTTCTTTTAATCTTTTAGTAGATTATCTCATATTAGCAAAGGTATATTCTGGAATGAGTAAAAAACAATTCTTGGCATTAGATTAATTCATATTGTGTTTACTCATCCAAAAGCAGGAGGCTTTTAGTTGAGATGGGGCTTGTACATTTTTGGGTAACCTTTGAGAACCACTTTGCCTTATAGAAGGTCTTGCGCAGGTGTAAGGAACCTAAAGTCTTCCAGATGTTGCTGCACTACAGCCTCCATGATTCCTGGCCATTGGCCATGCTTGCTGGGACTGATGGGAATTGTAGTTGAGAAGCACTTGGAGGTTTTTCACACTTGGTCTTGGATCTGTATCAAGTTTGTGTGTGTGTAATTTTTACTATACCAATTGTGAGCCGCTGCTCTTTATAAGGTAAAGGGACCCCTGACCATTAGGTCCAGTCGTGGTCGACTCTGGAGTTGCGGCGCTCATCTCGCTTTATTGGCCGAGGGAGCCAGCGTACAGCTTCTGGGTCATGTGGCCAGCATGACTAAGCCGCTTCTGGCGAACCAGAGCAGCGCACGGAAATGCCGTTTAGCTTCCCCCTGGAGCGGTACCTATTTATCTACTTGCACTTTGATGCGCTTTCGAACTGCTATGTTGGCAGGTGCAGGGACCGAACGAGAGCTCACTCCGTCGCGGGGATTCGAACCGCCAACCTTCTGATCGGCAAGTCCTAGGCTCTGTGGATTAACCCACAGCACCACCCGCGTCCCTGCTGCTCTTTATAGGAGATCATAAAATCATAGAATTGTAGAGTTGGAAGGGATCATGAGAGCCATCTAGGCCAACCCCCTGCAATGCAGGAATCTCACCTAAAGCGTCCATTGAACCTCTGCTTCAGATAGGTAGCTAAGTGGCACTTGGTGAAGTAAGCAAACCATGATTGATTGTGATGGATAATGTTTAGCCTATGCCGAAGGAGGGAGCACAAGAGACGTATTTGTTTGTCAGAATGCAAATGCGCCATGAAAATAACCCTACAGAACCTTGCATTCTAACACTGAGAAGAGTTCTCCTGGGCAAATGCTTTCACAATATCCAGTGGCTTTTCTTTGGGTTCAGAGCTGCAACACACACTGTTTACACATTGCACCCCTTGAAGCAAAACACAAACCCTGGAGTTCTTCCTGGTTTGGGACCGACCCACAGCAAGATGGGGCACAGAAGGTCTTAGAATTTGGGAATGAACTGCTCAAAGAGCAGAGCAAAAGAAAATGAGGGAGAAAGTGGATTTCCAACACTCTGCCCCTCTCATAATTTTTATTTGGGGGCATTTGGACTAGCTAGTCATCAGACGAGAGCTTACTCATAATTCTCTTCCTATGATAATACATAGCAGTTGTATTACCAAAGTTTGAAGAAACTTTGGACAACAGACAGGGCCTTGTCAGTAGTTGCATCTTCTTTTGACTCTTCTTTCTCGGAGAAGCCTGCCACGCTTGCTGCCAGTCTCCACCTTCCAGAAATTGGTTTGGCCTTTTCTTTACATGTTGCCGTTAAATGTTACCCAGGTCACATCAGCGCCATGCATTTCTTCCTATATACATAGAAATGTAAGGCTGTCATCACGCAGTCCCCATGGGAGGTTTGTAGTGCTGCACACCACAATCCCGGGTTTGCCCAGAAACAGAGCGCAGCCCCCATTGGAGAATTCACAGTGCCCATTCAGAATCCTGCATTTGCATGAAGCCATAGCAGGAGAAGAGAGAGAAATGAATGCAGGTTTTAAAATGGCAGTTTTGCATCTGTTGGATCAGGCCAAAGGTCCATCTAGTCTGGTATCCTGTTATCACAGTGGCTGATCAGTTGCCTGTGAAAACTATCATCCGGGTTCTTTAGGGGAAATCATATGTTCTAAATGTGTTTTAAACATATGGGGCAGATGTGACATTATTTTTCAGCACTGTTTTGCAGTTGTAATAGTTGGTACATTTCTAATGACCATTTGGCCTTATTTCGGTGTCGTGCTTGCAATGATAAGCTGCCCTGCAGCCTTTTTTAAATGGATAGATTTAAAATAAATAAATAGGTTTGGGGGATGTGAACTGCCTGTTCACCTTTTCTCCCGCTCACTGGTTTTCTTCTGCAAACCTCTCGCTGCCCCCAGCTGTTTTTTAGCCTCTTTTCCCCTGGCCAGCCTGAAAGGCAAGGTTAACCTGGCTGAGGAAGAATGGCTTTTGGGATAGGGAGTTCATTTTACCTTGAGCAAATGGTGATTAACGAAGAAAACATTTGCTGAGGGAGCATGCAATTGTCAACACCTTGATTATTTCAGGTCCAGCAGAATTTTCTGACTTTCTTAAAAACAAAAACAGAACCCAAAATGTTGGCCAATTTAGGAACAAGTAGTTGCTGAGGTGATGCCATAATTATCTCTCAGATTATTTCAGGCACAGCTGAAATTTATGACTTTGAAACAAAAGAGAAAACTGCTTTATATAAAACATGTTTTATGTTGATTTAGAAATAGGCATTTGCTGAGGAAACAGCTAATTGTTAGCAACCCTAATTACTTCAGGACTAGATGAATTCGGTTTTTTTAACCAAAACAGTGCTTTAAATAAAACAAAATAAAACTATGTGGCTAATCATCTATGTATTTTAAATTATATATGTAAGTTACTGGGTAATAAAGATGGGGGTGGGGAATGAATTTTGAAAGGAAAAGGTGGTCCTTTGTTTTCTCCTCAGTGTAATTCTTAAATTGAATGGTCCGGAAAGAATGTTTAGTTTATTTATCTGTAGCCTGTTGTTCTGGAATACCACAGTTAAAGTTAATGGGGAAAACACAAGTTTTCCTAAATTGTTTGTTCTGGCTAGCAGAGCAACTCTACAAATCTCCCAGCACATGGAACTAATTAATATATCCAATTCCCAAGCTGCTGCTGCTACTGTTTATCTAAACAGGATGGACCAGCAACAAAATGTTGCAGTGTGAAGTGTTCCAACAAGTGACCAGGGGTCTATTTCCAGGATGCCCCATACCCCTGCTGCCCTGATTTTTGTCCCATAGGCCCCAAATCACCATACTTTTAAAGCAGTATTATAGCACATTAAATGACAATGGTTTCTCCCTAAGAATCCTCAGAACTGTAGTTTGTTAAGGGTGCTGAGAGTGGCTAGGAGACCATTATTCCCTTACCAGGTCAGTTTAATAATCCCTCTTCCCAGAGAACTCCGGGAATCGTAGCTATGAGAGGGGGGAAATGGGTCTCCTAAGAAGTCTCAGCCCCCTTAACAAACTACAGTTCCCAGGATTCCTTGGGGGAAGCCGCAACTGCTTAAAGTGGTATGATACTGCTTTAAATGTACAGTATAGTACAGGGACGCAGGTGGCACTGTGGGTTAAAGCACAGAGCCTAGGACTTGCCGATCAGAAGGTCAGCGGTTCAAATCCCTGTGATGGGGTGAGCTCCCATTGCTCAGTCCCTTCTCCTGCCAACCTAGCAGTTCGAAAGCACGTCAAAGTGCAAGTAGATAAATAGGTACCACTCCAGCAGGAAGGTAAACGGCGTTTCCGTGCGCTGCTCTGGTTCGCCAGAAGTGACTTAGTCGTGCTGGCCACATGACCCGGAAGCTGTACACCAGCTCCCTTGGCCAATAAAGTGAGATGAGCGCTGCAACCCCAGAGTCGGCCATGACTGGACCTAATGGTCAGGGGTCCCTTTTCCTTATAGTGCATATGGGGACTTAGCCACAGAACATGCTTACTCCTCACTGGGGATTTTGCCTCCTTATGTTCCACCCCTTCCAAGTCTTGTCCCCACCAGCACACCTGCAAATATTTGAGTTTCCTGGAGCAGGCTGATATCTGGCTCCTTTCTGGGAGTGGTGGTGCCATTTTGGCTACTTATAAATCCACACATTGAGAGGTGAAAAAGATAAGTATCTCTTGGCCTGTCCACAGAATATGGGCTGGGCCACACACTTTGCTCTGGTGGTTCCCATGAAGTCTGTGTCACTACATTGGGTTGGCAGGGAAACCTACAGGATGAGGACATGTTGTGTTCTGATCCAATGACAGATCCCACAGGAAAAGAAGTGAGGTTGCAGGACCACGGATAGCTCCGACTGAGACACTTGCTCTGACAAAGGTTGGGAGCAGCCAAGAGGCCCTTTCAGTTTCTGTCTCCAGAACACCTCCTCTAGGCTGCACCCCCTGGCAATCCTCTGTTCCATTGCCTCCCTCCTGGTGGGCTCTCTCTGCTGCTGGAACATTGATGTGTCTTGGGAGGCATCTGGTTCTTCAGACTCGGGGAAAGGTATCCATGAGGTCCAGCCTCTGGCCCTACAAAACCCTGGTGGTCCAGGATGTTCTTCTGAGGCTTCTGGTCTCTTCTAGCAGTCTTCTCAGAGCTATGAACCTGTTCTGGTAGCCATCTTCAAATATCTAAAGGGCTGTCACATGGAAGATGGAGCAAGCTTGTTTTCTGCTGCTCCAGGGAGTGTGACCTGAACCAATGGGTTCAAGAAACAAGATTCCAAATAAACATTAGGAATAACTTTCTGAAGGTAAGAGCTGTTCAACAGTGGAACTGAGTACCTTGGTAAGAGGTGGAACTTCACTGGAGGTTTTTAAACAGAGTTTGGATGGCCATTTGTCAGAGATTCTTTAGTTGTGATTCCTGCATTGCAGGGAGTTGGACTAGATGACCCTTGATGTCCATCTTAGCACTATAATTCATGATTCCATAGCTCCTTTGTTGGTGCCTCTGCAACCTCCAGCTCTGGGTTGTTTTTGGATTATGGGTCCTGACAGAAAGACCCAATTCATTTGGCTAGTAGGAACTAGATTAAAATTCCTTTGCAGTTGATTTTTATTGATGAAGGTCTCAGTGATACAAGGAGAGAGCTATACAGACTCAATGTGGTGCCTGCACTTTATGTTTATTGGGTGGTGATGAAGAGTATAGGTATCCCAGGAACATTGGGTAATATCAGAGGAGAATTAAGATGAGGCTAGAATGACTCATTGGGACGCGGGTGGCGCTGTTGTCTGATCTAAACCACAGAGCCTAGGGCTTTCCGATCGGAAGGTCGGCGATTCGAATCCCCACGACGGGGTGAGCTCCCGTTGCTCAGTCCCAGCTCCTGTCAACCTAGCAGTTCGAAAGTGCGTCAAAGTGCAAGTAGATAAATAGGTACCACTCTGGTGGGAAGGTAAACAGTGTTTCCGTGCGCTGCTCTGGTTTCGCCAGAAGCGGCTTAGTCATGCTGGCCACATGACCCGGAAAAACTGTCTGCGGACAAACATCTGCTCCCTCGGCCAGTAAAGCGAGATGAGCACTGCAACCCCAGCGTCGTCTGCGACAGGACTTAACTGTCAGGGGTCCTTTAGCTTTTTTACGAGTGACTCATTGTATTGAACATGCAGGCTTTGAAAATTGCTGCATATTATTTTGCATTATAGCAGCTTGGTCATATCTTGGCTGCAAAAGGTTCCAGTGTTGGCCATTGTGTGCCTATCACAGTCACTGCCTTTGCTATTTTATGCTCCCATTATCCAGTTTATCTTTGATGTGTGATAAGGCTGATAGCCAAATTTCCAAGAAAAGAAACTGAACCGGATCTGCTGAAAGTTTTTGACAAATGGAGTAGGCCGTTCCCACTTAGGAAAAAGCAGAGCTGGTCTGGCCATGAGACGGGGAGAGGCGACCCACTTTAAGGGGCAGATTTTGGTGTATAATTAACACAGAGCAAATAGTCTATTGTTTAGTTTATTAGAATGCCTTTACCGCCATGTGGGTGCAATTTGGATTTTTCTCTTGCAAGAAGCAGAATGATCTTGGACAGTAACTGGGCAGCAGGCATGGCAGATGTGGCAGCACTATCAGCAATTGTCAATTGTACCCCTGTTCTCTCTTCTTTTTTGGCATGATGACTGCTCTTATGACTGGCTGCTTGCCATTCCCTGTCTCATTTCACATTTTGACCATTTCCTTATGAGCTATTGACCTGAAAGTATGAAGACGCTAAGTGCATTTGGTACACACCTCTTTGTACCTGCTCCCTATATTAAAGGTAAAGTGACCCCTGACCATTAGGTCCAGTCGTTGCGGCGCTCATCTCACTTTACTGGCCGAGGGAGCCAGTGTACAGCTTCCGGGTCATGTGGCCAGCATGACTAAGCCGCTTCTGGCGAACCAGAGCAGCGCACGGAAACGCCATTTACCTTCCCGCCGGAGCAGTACCTATTTATCTACTTGTATTTTTTGGGCATGCTTTCGAACTGCTAGGTTGACAGGAACAGGGACTGAGCAACGGGAGCTCACCCTGTTGCGGGGATTCAAACTGCAGACCTTCTGATTGGCAAGCCCAAGGCTCTGTGGTTTAACCCACAGCGCCACCCGCATCCATAATGTAGGCATGTAGTTGCGCATAAAAACTTTTATATAGCCTTTTGTGGTCTGCTGAAAGGGCAGTGCCCCCTTGGCCTTAACCTCCGAACATCTCTCTGGAAACAAATCAAATTAAAATCTCCTTTCAAGGTGCAACTTGGCTCTATGCGCAGCGCCACACCCAGGCTCATTAGAGCTGATTAGTTCCTGAAAAGTGCAGTCTGATATTCTAATCAACCAACTGCAGACTTTGACACAATTCTATGTCCAACCAGGGTAGACGGAAGATATGTTTCTGCATCAATCTCCTCTTGTCCTTCCCCATTTAAAAATGTGTGCGTTATCTTCGGTCAGTGCACATTCCTTTCAAGAACAGGCTTGTAAATAAGGTTGCTTTCCTTGGCGAAGAGAGAATGCTTTGAAGGCAACGCAAAGGAGTCCTTTGAGACTGGGAGGGTGAGGAGCTCTGGGTAAATTTCCTACTTCTGACCCCTTCTTTCTTCTTTTGTTTTGGAATATGTTTGCACTTTCTACCTCTCAGGGGGACCTTTGAAGCAGTTACAAAGACAGGCAAAACAACTCCCCCCCTCCCCCCCGTGTTCAAAAGAGGGAAGTGCCCGATACCTTATGAGGGGATTTGCTTTCTAGGGTTTCCTGTGTTTAGAACATGCTTGGCAGCCCATTCAATGTGGGGAGAGGGGCAGTATATTAGAATTATGGCCTGAGCCGGAAGGCAGTATATGGATACTTGCAAGATGGGGCTTTGGGCAGCAGCAGGGGATTTCTGGTAACCCTGTCAGAAGGTAAAGGCAAATGTGAGGTGAGAGAATAGCCCACAAGGTGGGGATGGGAGGGAGAGGCACAACTCAGGAAAACAGGAGAAGCAGGTGGTTAGGAGGCAAACAGGCAAATTTGTCTTGAGTAGTTTAAAAGACTTACTGGTTTATCAGCCTGAAATTGCTAGAGTGCTCTTGCACTCAGGGCCTGCTTGCAGGCTTCCAGTAGGCATCTGATTGACTACTGTGAGATAGGTAAAGGTAAAAGGTAAAGGACTCCTGGACAATCGTCCAGTCCAGTCAAAGGAGACTATGGGGTTGTGGCGCTCATCTCGCTTTCTGGTCGAGGGAGCCGGCGTTTGTCCACAGACAGCTTTCCGGGTCATGTGGCCAGCAGGACTAAACCGCTTCTGGCGCGATGGGACACTGTGACGGAAACCAGAGTGCACAGAAATGCTGTTTACCTTCCCGCTGAAGTGGTACCTATTTATCTACTTGCACTGCCATGCTTTCAAAAGGCTAGGTTGGCAAGAGCTGGAACAGAGCAACAGGAGCTCAGTCTGTCATGGGGATTCAAACTGCCAACCTTCTGATCGGCAAGCCCAAGAGGCTCAGAGGTTTAGACCACAGCGCCGCCCGCGTCTGCTGTACTGTGAGAACAGGATGCTAGACTAGATGGGCCACTAACCTAATCCAGCAAGACTCTTCTTATGTACATATCTAGGTGGATGTTGAGGCTAACAAGATAAGATGCGGAATGAAATTAAACCAGAGTTCCCTCTTTTTTTCAGAAATGTTTTCTGTGTCCCTTGTCAAAGCAGTCAGGGCATGGAAAGGCATTTATGGAACGTGTCATCTTCCTGTCTTTCCATCAAAGCCTGGGAGCAGTGCGTGGTGGAGGTTTTGTTAGGGCTGCTTGCTAATCTTGTTGATACTATTCTTGTCACTGGTGCAGATGAGCTTCTGAGGCTGAGGGGAAATATTTGAAAAATTCCTTCCTTTTCCCCAAAGAGAACCACAGAAATTGACCCTTGCTGGGAGGTCTGGAGAAAGGACGGTGCACTTTCTGCCTCTCTTCTTTAGAGCTGTTTGTAGTAAAAGAGGCCCCCCTCCCTTACTCATATATAACTCATACATTACTCACAGAGCTGTTCCTCCCGGGGAGGCTGGAAAAGGAACAAGAACAATGCAATGGATGTGGGAGATTTCACATTCTGTTTGCATGACAGATAACTTTTGCTTTGTGTGAAAGCATCAGAATGAGGGTACGAAGTTACCTGCTGATAGGGATGGATTCAGTATGCATTTGAAGCCAAATCTATCAAATAATGCACTTTCCAAAACAATACATGAACCAAAACATAGCTATCCTTTGAAATTTGCGGTGCAGGTCTACAACCAACCAGTGTTTCCCAAAATGCATAGATTAGGGAAATGTGTGCATAAGAAGAAAGCTGTACAAACTGAATCTAGTCTCCCACCATCCCTAACTGAGATATGGACGCTTCCTCCTTGCTAAGACGCCATCTGCACTAAACATTAAATCAGTATCGTACCACAGAGTGGTTTATTAGTCCATCCCTCCTCCCAGGGAATTCTGGGAATTGTATCTCTGTGGTCTAAACCATTGAGCTTAGGGCTTGCCAACCAGTAGATCGGCGGTTCGAATCCCCGTGACGGGATGAGCTCCCATTGCTTGGTCCCTGCTCCTGCCCACCTAGCAGTTCGAATGCTTGTCAAAGTGCAAGTAGATAAATAGGTATCACTCCAGCGGGAAGGTAAACGGCATTTCTGTGCGCTGCTCTGGTTTCGCCAGAAGCGGCTTAGTCATGCTGGCCACATGACCCGGAAGCAGTCTGCGGACAAACGGCAGCTCCCTCGGCTAATAAAGCGAGATGAGTGCCGCAACCCCAGAGTTGTCCATAACTGGACTTAACAGTCAGGAGTCCCTTTACCTTTAAACAACTCTGAGCCCTTAACAAGCCATGGTTCCCAAGATACTTTGGGGGAAACTATGATAATTTAACGTGGCAGGATACTGTTTTAAATGTAGGGAATTATGGGAAAAGAGCAAGGAACTCTGCTTTTCCTGTTGTGACTTCAGGTGCTTCACCAGATGTGCCCTGTGGCACTGAGAAACAGCTGTGAGTATTCCAGCCTTCTGTTCTGCTTGACGTTCTCACAATTAAAATCTGGTGCTTCAATTTTTTCGAAATTTTCCCATGCTCAGCTGGCGAGTCCAAGTCCATCCAGTGGCACATTGGGCTGTGAATAGACTTGAACATGAGGCAGTGCCCACATCCAGCGTGCCATCTATTGATCCTCACTGGCCAGATGCTTGTGTTGTGGTATAATTGGCACGATTTCAGAGCCCGTACAAAGACTTATTTTTCCCGGTGTCCCAATGTGTCTCTTGCAGGAGAAGAGCCTACTGTTTAATGCACAGTTCTTTCCTTGAAGAGACTAAATTAAACAAGTCCAGTTTTCAAAGGGGGGGAAAGTGTATCAAGATTTATTGAGAGATGAAACACGGATGCATGGAGTAGCTGAGATCTGAAGGAGCTGAAATTGGAGGAGGGGTGGCGGTTGCTTAGTATGAAATTGCAATTCACACATTTTTACCTTTGCTAGGTTTGTTTGCTTTTTTACAGATTATTTGGATACGCTTCTGTGAAGTGAGAACAAAGATATGGTTGAATTTTTAAAACACTTTTTTACAATATTTATACCTTGCCTGATAACAAAGGTTCTTTGGGCAGCTAACAGCAAATAATCAAAATGTCATATTGCTAGATGAAAGTCAGCTCTGCAGAGACGAAAGGAAACTATATGTCCTCAGAGCTCAGTAACAAAGAAGCCTCGGTTGAGGTTTTTGAACTGTGGCTGGGGGCCAAACCTCACTTTGCAATCTGTGATGGGATCTTCCAATGTATTTCCCTTGGCTTTAAAGCACCTGCAGAGTAGGAGGAGGGAGGCAGATAGGACTGTGGCAGCCATGTTAGAGGAAGATTCCCTGCCCATCAAAACATCATTTCCCTGGCACAATGTTCCTGATTAAAATAATCTTCTTGAACTGTTGGAGAGAGAGGTTTGAAAGAAAGATTCTTACTCTCTCATAGCAGAGTTACCACAGTGGTGATTGCTCCAAGCACATTAAACCTTGGTTAGATTTACATCTGCCTTAACCTACCTTTAAACAAATGTTCTCCACAAAAATACTTAGGCTAGAATAAATCACAGACACTTATCTTTGCAAATAAGTGGAGATTTTACTCATAGTTACAGCAAACAGGTTTCCATTCATTGGCAGTAAAATAAAGAAAAAGGTTCCAAACAACTTAATTAAGAAAATAATGTAGTTTCCTTAGAAAAGAATCATGCAATCTTTGCATTAGAAAAGAAGCAGGCTGTAAAAATCCCCTTTTGGAGAGATTAATTAACTTGCAGCCAGCTTCTTCAAGGAAGCATAGAGCAAAGGAAGAAGCAAAGACTGCTGGGAGCCTGCTGAGCTCCTTCCACTGGTTACTTGAGCTCAGGGCTCAGGTTAACCCTTTCATGCATGCAAATGTGAGTCAGTATGTTACAACAATCCCTTCTGGGGGTGAGTGGAAGGGGACTGGTATCAGTAATGGGGGTAGATGAGATATCATTTTATTCTTAGGATCACATCCACTGTGTACATTTGAAGAAATCTTGTACCATTTTAGCTGTCATGGCCTCCTCCAAAGAAACCTGGGAATTGTCTTTTGTTAAGTGTGCTGGAAATGGGAGCTCTGTACAGGGGACGGGGTGTCTCCTAGTAACTTAAGATTCCTGTTATAGGAAAATTGTAATTGTATGGTGTCGATGTGACCAAACTATGTGTATTGAGTGGCTTGGTGAAATGAATGTGCACTTTTATTGTTTATTATAACTCCATTGTGTATTATTACATATGCTTTTTTGCAAGATTTTTGAGATATCATAAGCTCCCTTGGGAAAATAATTGCATTTTGTGTTGTATCTTGAAAGGCAGCCAACACATTTATTAAATAAAGAAAAGCATTGACATTGTACCCCTCATTTTCCCTGCTGCTTTAGCGTATTTGTGGACTTTGTTTGTTTATTTATTTTTACAATTTATATACTGCTTAATTACAGTCGGCTCTGAACAGTGTATAATAAGCTTAATAAATACAATACAATTGGTTGAAAGCTTTGTGATCCGAAATGCTGAAATAAAAAGATATTCATTGGGCATCCAAAGTTCAACCAACAGGGAGGGTTGCCTAGTCTCACCTGGAAGGGAGTTCCATTAAATTGGACCCACAATTCTGAGCGGCCGACAGGGGCGCCGACTTATAAAAAATATGGGGGGGGGCCATACCGACTTATAAAAAATATTGGGGGGGCCCAAGACCTCCAAACCGCTGCTGCTGGGGGAACGAAAGGGGCGAGCCCCGGGCTGCCCCGACCTTAAGTGAACCTGTGAGGGCCCGCCTTTTGCGGCAGCCGATTGGATATTAATGAGCTAGGGGGAATCCCCGCTTCATTGTTGATGGGTCGAGAGCCCGCAACCCCATCCCCTCTCTAGATCGGGAGTGGCTTTGTTTTAACTCATTACTGAATGTATTTTAAAAGGTAACTATCGTCAAACAAGGAAAATAAGAAATACCAACATAATTTTGTGATTTTACAAAGCATAATATAACTAATAATTTTCTTAAATTATTGGGGGGGTGGAGCCCCCCCAAACGAATTTTTGAGGGGGCTCGGGCCCCCTCAGGCCCCATGGAGTCGGCACCTATGGCGGCCGATGGAGATGAGCCATGCAGCTGAACCACAGGGAATCTAACAGTGTGACTCCCCTGAATTTCAATTGGGAAACTCCTGGGAAAGAGTAAACATCATATCCACTCCAGCACATTTTAGCAATCAGATCAGCAGCCTTCAACGATTTCTTTGGTGTAAGGGAAAATATTGGGTACGGTTGCCAGGTTAGGAGTATCCCAGACCCTGGGATTTCAGGGCCCAAATCTGAGAAAACTGGGGCAGCCCCTGGTGGTATCATTGGGGGGGGGCTGGAAACGGAAGTTAATTGGGAGACAGGAGCAGAGAAGGACAGACCTCCCATCCCCCTGAGTGTCTATGTTCCTTCTGGGCTGAAACTTGCATGCATAATCGTATATATTACAGTGCTGTTTCTAGAAAAACAGCCACGAACACCTCCCTTGTTCTCTTAGGATGGCAATGGTGCCTACCTGAGAGGTGCCAGAACTGAGTTTCAGCACGTTCTGGCTGGAATAAAGTGTGTGTGTGCTCTTGCCCACCTGGCGGGGGGTCCAGGCAGACCTGGAGACTTCAGGTCAAATGTGGAAATCTGGGAACCCCAACTCGGGCAGCTTCTATCATGCACATCTGAAACTGACCCTCAGCTTGTGACTTGCGGAGGGTCCACAGAGTGTTATGTCTTCTTGGTAGTGGCGCCCACCCTCTAGAACACCCTCCCTTCAGATGTCAAAGAAATTAACAGCTATCCGACTTTTAGAAGACACCTGAAGGCAGCCCTGTTTAAGGAGCCTTTTAATATCTGATGAATTATTGTATTTTAATGTTTTGTTGGAAGCTGCCCTGAGTGGCTGGGGAAACCCGGCCAGATGGGCGGGGTATAAATAATAAATTATCATCATCACCACCACCACCACCACCTAGCCTCTGATCTGCTTCTCTCTTTATTAACTCATCTGACCTTCCTGTGGAAAAAAAAAATACTATTTTGTGATTTCATTTCAAACCTCACATCCTTTTAGTCATAGTTAAGTGCTTTACAATCATGGTTAAGTGCCAGAAACGGAGAGTTCAGAACCAGTGAAGATGTACCCCTTTCATACAATGTGTCTATCTTAAGAAACACACAGTTCCCTTTGAAATGGCATCAGAATTGGCCCTTGAACTCAGCTTGATTCACGCCTACAACATTTTCAAGTGTTACTCGCTGCTGTTTCCCACTGATTAATCTGTCTGACTAGCCCATTTACTGTTTTCCATGGGACACTCTTTTTGTTCTTGGGCAGGAAAATATAATCTGACTTAATTCGTACTAAGGCGGTAGCTAGGTTACTATTCCGTGTTTCTTTCTGCATATACCCAGTTCGTTAATTTTTTAAGTTCCTGAAGCAAAGGGTAGGGATTCTGCTTGTGGCTGTTGGTTTGAAAATATCACGTGAAGTCCCATTAGTGCCCTGGGTTTCTCAAAGTGGTTTGGGGAAGCTGGCGGCGAGGGAGAAAAGCAAAAGATGTATGGAAAGTAAAGTATAGGAGGGTGTTATCCCCGGTGGTCAGAATAAGCTATTGCAGAATTGGAGAAAATGCAGGTGTTATATTTTTCTGGTTATGAGTTTTATGGGTGTGTGAAATTACTTTCTAGTCCAGCAGAGGAAGAAATGGACACTAATCATCTCTGAGCAGTGGCATTTTGGACTGACTTAGAAACATGTGTGAATGAATGAAAATGAAATATGTAGACATCCTACCATATTCTTCATGCTTTATCTAGAGTGGCAAATAAAATAGCTCCAATGACTTGATGAGGAATCTGCTTTGTTGCTTACCCAATACCTTAATCATTTTAATCACCTGAATTCTTTTTTTCCCTCCCCCTCTCCTATCCTTCTTTTTTCTTAAGTCAAAACTACTCACTGTTCTAACAGAAAGCAACAGTTGGGTGTCATTCTAGAGTGAATATTTGGAATACTTTATTTTATGTAACTGGCAGACAGAAGCTTGGAAGTCCTTTTTATTTTTCCGCTTTTCTCTCTTTTTTTGTGTGTGTTTGTTTTCTTTTGGTGTTTTCTCTTTCTCTTTTTTAATTTTTTTTAATTTAGTTTCTTTTCCTTATTGTATTATGAATAAGCTTTAATAAAATCTTATTTATTTATTTTAAAAACACACACTATCCACTGTTCTTTTGGCAGTACCAAAAACTGTTTTCCTATTTTATTTTAGTACTTCTTGTGGAGATATTTGCCTTTTTTTTACACTGCCTGTTTTTGCCCTCGCTTGCTCCCTTAGCTGACTTCACTTGGCCTTGCTGATATTGTGGGTGTACAGTAATGTTTTTGTTAAGTTCAGAATATTTCTTTAAAAATTCAAAACAATGCAATCATAGGTAGTTTACCAAGACTGCGCAATCATAGAACTGGAAGGGTTCCCGATGGTTCAACTAGTCCAAAATCTTGCAGTGAAGGGGTGTTTATTTTTGGGGGGGATATTTATTTTTAGATTTCCACTCCACCTTTCTTCCAAGGAAAGGTCTATACATGGTCCTCTTCCTCGCAGTCACACTGCCAAGTAGATTAAGCTGAGATATAGTGACTGGCCTATTATTGTTGTCAATATCACCTGGTGAGCTTCTAGTGACCCAGGAGGGATTTGAACCCTGGTCTCCTGGGTCCCAGTAGGGACGCAGGTGGCGCTGTGGGTTAAACCACAGAGCCTAGGGCTTGCCGTTCAGAAGGTCGGCGGTTCGAATCCCCGTGACGGGGTGAGCTCCCGTTGCTCAGTTCCTGCTCCTGCCAACCTAGCAGTTCAAAAGCACAAAGAGCGAGTAGATAAATAGGTACCACTCCGGCGGGAAGGTAAACGGTGTTTCCGTGCGCTGCTCTGGTTCCCCAGAAGTGGCTTAGTCATGCTGGCCACATGACCTGGAAGCTGTACGCCTGCTCCCTCGGCCAATAAAGCGAGATGAGCGCTGCAACCCCAGAGTTGGACCTAATGGTCAGGGGTCCCTTTACCTTTACCTTTACTCCTGGGTCCTAGTCCAAGACTGTAACCACTACATCACGCTGGCTCTATGAGTCAGTAATTAAGGAAATGATAAGATAGTAGCTACATGTCTTTGCACAGACAGAAGCACATTTTGCATCTGCTGTATTCAAGGAGAGAAAAGGCGATAGACTGATTAATATGTTACACCAGATTATGGCCTGATTGTCTTTGCATTTCCATGCACACACAACACGAAGGTGTCAGCAATTTTTGAGTCACATTTTGCGTGTCAAGACCCTGTAACCAGCCCCTCACTGATGAGTAAAACACCAGGACACAGATATTAGGTTAATGTAATTGGGCAAATTTTGGCCACAACTTTATTGGTTACGGAATGTGAGCAGTATTGGCTTAGGCATTGGATTGACCCAACTATATCTGACTCCTGCCCATCATGCAGAGAGTCCGATAAGGGTAAACCACCAGAAGGGGGAGCCCCATCGATGCAAACCAACTCGATCCCCCCCCCAGGGTTCCCAATGGGGTTGTGGCATGGCCCTAGCCCCGCCCCGGGCTTTGGACGAGATCCACCCCCCCCAATTCCTTTAATGGAATACCCTTAAGCTTGGAGGGGCAGGTGATGGCCACACCTCCCCTCCCCCACCATAAGATCACCCAGTGCCTAAGCGCAAAACCCTACAAGTTGTGATGATTGCTACGAGGTAGGCAAAAACAAAATGGCCCATGCCAATTTGCCAAGTGGAAAAATTCCTACCAGGCCCATCAACGGCAACCAACCGAGGTCCATAGCAAGGCCAGGCGCCTCCATTTAAATGGGTCCTGGCCACGCCTCTCCAGCCGGCGGATTGGCTGGCTGGTCCATGACGTGGCCAGGATCCTCCAGGCAATGTGGGACTCCGCCCCCAGAGGGGAGTGTGTAGCCACATGGTCCACCACAACTCCTCCCCACATTTAAGTGGAACGGATCTTTCAATCAATGATTTATGGATTGCCAGGAACAATATCTTTCAGGAATCAAATGCCTGAGTAAACAGGAATGCTTAGATTTCAACTGAGGGCCAATAATGAGAAGACACACTGAACCAGGAAGAGCATTTCACAAACGGGGAACCACCACCGAGAAGGCCCAGTCATGGATCAACATATTAACCAGTTATGTTGTCACAGGGTTGTTCCTTCTACAACAGTACACAAACACGACAATGCCTAAAATAAGAGGCTGTGGCGGTGGCTAATCTTGTCATTATATTTCCAAGTGTATCTTCTTTCACACGGTGAAATCCAGAGAGTCAGTGGTGAAACTTAAGTTCTGAGCTGAATGCATCCATCGTGGATTTGAATGGCACACAAGAACCATCAATGGAGTAAGCCACCAGTTAGTCAAATGCAGGCTGTGGGGTGCACATCCTTGTTTTATAGCCTGTAGCCTGCCTTGCTGCTTAAGCATTCCCTATATTTCACGAGCCATCAAATCTTGAGCTTTTAACAGCCACTCTTGAGCTGTTATGTCCCATAGGGTCACTGTGGATTCTTTCGATAGCGAGGTCAGTTGGAGTTCAGCCTTGAACTCCTCTGCAAACCCGTAATTTGTCCTGAATTGCAGCGCTCTTCCCATCTTAATTCAATTTGAAATTCATAGAACTGAATTAACCAAGAGAAAGGATTGCTTCAGAACACAGATGGGCTATCTAGAGTGATTTTTTAATTTTATTTTTTGTTACTCTGCTTCTTGTGTTCTTCCTATTCTTTAAGGGCAGTGATGGTCAGTATCTGCCACATCTGGTTCCCCATGACCAGGGGTGTGGGTGGGTGTGGGTGTGTTATTTAAATTCAGTTACGGCAAACAGTTCACCCACAATTTTACATGTTAGCAAAAAGACACAGCGAATTTATGTGTGTATATGACACAGAAATGTCATTATATGCTATCTTCTGCACATTCAGGAATAGCAAAGGGGTCACATCCAAACTGCATTTTAAGGGGATATTTCAAGGCAAATATTTATCTGCCTCCCACCTCATCAGATACCTCACATTTGCCAGGTGGATGGCTTCAAAGTTGTGAAGCACTTATGGCTAGGGGGTGATTTCAGTTGAAGTTGACTGCTAAGGAACTAAAGCCCCATCCGGACTTTACATTTAATGCAGTATCATACTGTAGCCGTGGCTTCCCCCCAATGAATTCTGGGAAGTGCCATTTATTATGGGTGCTGAGAGTTGTTAGAGACCCCCTATTTCCCTTCCCAGGGCTACAATTTCCAGAGTGGTTTAACACTCAGCCCCCCTTTTCCAGGGAACTCTGGAGATTTTAGCTCTGTGAAAATCTCCTAACATCTCTTGGCAGCCATAACAAATGGCACTTCCCAGGATTATTATTTTTTTGGGGGGGGTGCGGGGAAGCCATGACTGTTTAAAATTGTATGACACTAGTGGGATGTGGGTGGCGCTGTGGTCTAAACCACAGAGCCTAGGGCTTGTTGATCGGAAGGTCGGCGATTCGAATCCCTGTGACGGGGTGAGCTCCTGTTGCTCTGTCCCAGCTCCTGCCAACCTAGCAGTTCGAAAGCACGTCAAAGTGCAAGTAGATAAATAGGTACCACTCTGGCAGGAACGTAAACAGCTTTTCCGTGCACTGCTCTGGTTTCGCTAGAAGTGGCTTAGTCATTCTGGCCACATGAGCTGGAAAAACTGGCTGTGGACAAACATCGGCTCCCTCGGCCAGTAAAGCGAGATGAGCGCCGCAACCCCAGAGTCGTTCACAACTGGACTTAACTGTCAGGGTTCCTTTACCTTTTTAAAATATATAGTGCAGATGGGAATGAATTGTAGCCTGCTACCTGAGGACAGCACAGTGTCCTGCGACTTTGCTCCAAGATACAGAAGCTGGTTCTCTCTGGTTCAGCCCATTAGTCTGAATGGGCTGCAGCTCAAGATGTATATTAAAAGTCCCTGAAAAGTGATCTAATATGAAGCTTGTAAGTTGCTGCAGAAATATTCAGTGTTTATAAGCACATCTATTCCTGCATTTAACAACAGCCCATTGGGCAATTTGGGTACATTTTAATATCTAGCAATCAGCAGGTCATCATTTTTATTTTATTTTTACTACAATTGTTGCCTCCTCAGCAATTTTATCCTGACATTTTATTACTCAATTCTTGAAATAGCCCTGAATGGGCTACTTGATTCTCCTTGAGTTTGCGGTGGCAAAGGAGCATCTAAGAAGCTTGTTAAATGTGCAAGGTTGGTTATTAGCTTCTGTGACCAGGCCTTCACTGAGTAAGGCTTTGGTGTGGGGACAAGACATATTGACTAAGGGTGCATTCAAATGTCGCATTAGTTTTCCTGATTTGGGAAAAGCCATGACTGTTAAATCGTATCTTTAACAGTTATGGCTTCGCCTAAAGAATCCCGAAATTGTAGCTCTGTGAGGAATAAGCGACAGCTCCCATGATTCTTTGGTGGAACGTCTTTTAAAATACGTATTCCACCACCTTTGGTTGAATGTAGTTTGAAAGCAGTTCTAGAGAGATTTTGATGTTGAAGGCTGACAAAGAGTCGAAGTGTGCATAGTGTGTGTGTGTGTGTGTGTGTGTGTGTGTGTGTGTTATACACATCCTCTGCCCTGAAAACAAACAGGTAGGAGTGTTTATGAGCACACCTGAGAAATGGGGGTTAGGACAAAATGGCCTCTCTCATTCGTCTCCCCTCTCTGACAGAACAGAGAAGTTGAAAGTTTGAGCAGTGCTGGTTTGATACAGCAACATGCTCTGCTGAAGCAAAGACAGGTGAGAATTGAGCAGTATGATTACAGTAGTTTTAGGGTTGCCATATTTTGAAGAGCAAAAAAAGAGGACATGTTCTTTTAAAATGGTTTTTTTGGGGGGCGGTATTGGGTTGCTGTTTTTATTTTTATTGGGTATTTTGTGGTTTTATATCTTGATTTCATTCTGTGAACCGCCCTAAGACCCCTGGTATAGGGCAGTATATAAATTCAATAAATAATAATGAAATAATAAATTTGCCAACTACTACTTCTAACTATGGATCGCTATGACGAATGACCCTACCCATGAGGACATATGGCAACCCTAGCTGGGGTGCGTGGACCCCTCTTTTGTTTTCCCCCCTTTTTTTCTTCCTTTTTTATTTTTTAAATTCAGCATTAATACACACATATTGTGAATATACAAGCATACAAACATACATTTCATACAATCCTTAAAAATATTCAAACATACCTACATTCAGTCCCACAGATAATTCCTTTTCCCACCACCATCCCTCACCCCACCTTTGTGTTAGACTTCCAATCTATTCAATTGCAATTTCTTTCCACTTCTATTATTTTCTTTCACACACCTTTAACCTAATTTCATGCTTCTTTTTCTATTACACATTGTTATCCATCTTATTTAGTATTTCAGTATTTAAAATGGAACTTGTTTATTCTAATAGGAGTTCTGATTTTTCAATATGATTTTGCAAGTATCCTTTCAACACCTTCCAATCCCTGTCTATCTTCTCTTTTGAGATCCTTCCAGTTTCTCCCATTGTTTTGGATATATTGTGGACCCCTCTTTTGATGTGCTGGGAGGCACAAGCTATTTCAAACTGTCAGACCTGGTGTATCAAGAAAGCAGGGTGAGGGAATGTGCACAGAGTCTGGCAAATGGGTTAGAAGCAAATGCATCTGCCGATTTCTGTACACATCCTTGCACCCTTCCCAACACACCAGATTGAGTCTTGCAAAGTGTCCCCCAGGCCCTCAGAAATTATCCTCCTCTTGTTGCCCCCAATTTAACAGAATGGCAAACACCACTCATCCACAGAGAACTTTCTGAGTCTTGTTTGTCTAGTCCTCCTTAGATCTTTTAGGATGAGCCATGGAACTCCCTCTGACATGAGTGGGAGACTTAAATTGATTTGTAATGTGCAAAATCAACTCTGAGCGCCGTGTAATCTTGTTCCAGAGTCTCTTAATGCAGCTTGTGAAAGTGTTCCAGCTCTCTTGAGCTCTGCCAATGGATGAATGTGAAAGGGAGAAGAGAAAAAAGGCCTGTAAGATGTTTTGGAGAGGGAGTGGCTGGGTGGTAATTGCAGAACAAAGGCTTTTGATAGTTCAAGAGGGCAAGGGAGCACTTGCCAGTGTTTGAACTGTGGTGGGCAGATCCTGCTAATATTTCTAGATGCTCTGGGGATGGCCAGGATAATTGTTAGGCCAAATTTAGAAGAATCGTGGTTGGAGGTGGAGTGTGTGTGTTTGGGGGGGGGGGGAACAACTGCCCTTCCCCTCTAGATTTCTTAAATTGAGAAGAGCACCCTGAGACAGAGGCCTTTTCATGTGGAACATGCTGCCAAAATAGTTGTTTCTATTCCAGGGACTGATGTGAGTTTTCCATGGAACTGCCTTTGGAACAACACATGTTTTGTGTGCACCTTCTGATGATCTGTGCAGCTTCTGGTTCTTAACCTATGATGGGCTCCTGTTCAGAGTTCCACATTCTGGCAGCTACATCCATCACCAGGATTCTCTAAGTGCCTGAGGGCTCAGTCAGGGCAATTCCATCTTCCTTGAACCCCTGGGTTCCTGTTGCTCCTTTTCCTCCAACCTAGAGAAACCTTCAACATTATCCGTTGGAGGCTGGACCAATGGGACAAATGCGGCACTCCCCACAAACCTCAGTCTGCCTTCAGCCAGCCCCTACTCTCCCTTGGCTTCTTACTTACAACCAGTCCAGATGCTAGCTTGGAAGCTGTTAGCTTCCCCCATCTTGGCCCCAGTCTTGCTTTTGTAGAACTCAGCACGGAGGAGGATGGGGGCAATTGGCTCTGGCGCCACCTACTGTTCGCCTCCCAGCCTCCTGCTCCACCAGTCTCAATGAGAACCAGCCACCACTGAATCTATCAGTACTTTTGCTCTCACAATAAAATTAAGGTTAAAGTAATAGTCTTCATGGGCCCTTTTAGTGGTGCCCCCCCCCCCTTGTGGACTGCTCTCACCATGGATGCATGCCTGACCCCGTCATTATTGATCTTTAGGCTCCAGATAAAGACCTTTCTCTTTACCTGGGCTTTTGGCCCTTAATTTTAATGGTGGCAAATCTTTTAGTTGCACACCTGTGCTTTTAGGGTTTTTGACTGTTCTTGGTTGTTTCCAGTGTCAGTCACTTTTGGTCACTGTGTGTAAAAAGCGACTAATAAATACAGTGGATGCTTGAGTTGTGAATGTGATCCATGCGGGAGGCACATTTGCAACCTGCAGCTCCACGTCTGCGCACACGCGGGTTGCGATTCAGTGCTTCTGCGCATGCGCAAAGTGAGATTTAGCGCTTCTGTGCATGTGCGAGTGCCAAAACCCAGAAGTAACCTGTTGCGGTACTTTCGGGTTTCGGCACGTCCATAACCCGAAAACGTGCAACCTGAAGCATCTGTAACCGAGGTATGACTGTATAATGAATGATAATCCCTCCTCTTTGTTCTGAAATCTCAGCAGTCTACAGTGGTGCCCCGCAAGACGAATGCCTCGCAAGACGGAAAACCCGCTAGACGAAAGGGTTTTCTGTTTTGGAGGTGCTTCGCAAAACGAATTTCCCTATGGGCTTGCTTCACAAGACGAAAATGTCTTGCGAGTTCCTGCGGGTTTTTCCCCCTTTCCCCCCCTTTTCCTAAGCCCTAAGCCGCTTATCAGCTGATCCGCTGATAAGCCGTTTAACAGCTGATCGCTAAAAGCCGCTAAACCGCTAATAGCGTTAATCCGCTAAGCTGTCAATGGGCTTGCTTCGCAAGACGAAAAAACCGCTATACGAAGAGAATCGCGGAACGGATTCTTTTCGTCTTGCGAGGCACCACTGTATTGAGGATGTGTAAAACAATGAACTTTGATGAACAGGAACAACATAAAGGTCTTTCTCCAATGTGATTGCCATTTTTAGTATGGCAGAGGGATGTAAATCTACCTCTTGATGATTGTTTCTTTTCACAGAAGTAAAGAAGTGAGATGGAACAATTGTAATGAAAATGTAATTGAAATTGTAATTGAAAATGGCAAGGTGGAGACTGGAAGAAAGAAGGCACTGTTTCTTAAGGCAGTGCATCTCACACTATCTGATGTGGTGCTGTTAGGGACTGGGCAGAGGAAGAATGGTGGAGGCCGCCTCCCCATCTTGACTCTTCCAGGGAGGAGGAAGACAGCTTAGAATTACAATAGGGGGTTGAGGGAGGTCCCAGCTCAGAGGCAGATGAGGGGAAAAGTTGGGAAATAATGGGAGAGGAGGAAGAGGAAGCACCAGGGAAGAGACAGCTGACTGTGTCTTTAGAAAGCATTCCAGACCCACAGAACCTGTCGAGCCTTGAAAGGAGGAGAGCAAAGAGCTCAAAGAGAGAGGGCCCTTATCAGCATCCATAGAAGAGACAATGAAATTGACAAAGTGGAAGAGACGGTGGTGGGGTTCACTCGAGACAACGCCATTATCCAAGAGGCTGGGTTCTATAGCCTCTCTCTGTAAATACTGAATAAAAAGCGATCGGTAAGAAATATTTCCTTGTCTTTGTACGTTCCCGGGCAACTGGCCATGGGAGTGGCTGGCAGCAGCCTGACAAGTGGGCTAACAGTTCCCAGCCCCGGTGTGCTAGAGATGAGTACAGTGGTACCTCGGGTTACAGACGCTTCAGGTTACAGACTCCGCTAACCCAGAAATAGTACCTCGGGTTAAGAACTTTGCTTCAGGATGAGAACAGAAATCGTGCGGCGGCAGTGGGAGGCCGCATTAGCTAAAGGTTCTTCAGGTTAAGAACAGCTTCAGGTTAAGAACGGACCTCTGGAACGAATTAAGTACTTAACCCGAGGTACCACTGTACCATGTCTGGGGACCAGCAGCTGATGGCTCACAGATTGGTACCAGTCCACGGACCATCACTTTGAGCCTTAAGGGACTGGAAGGATCTCTTTATGTCTATCTGTTCAAAGAACAGAATCCGGTAGCTTTTGTTATGTCCACCATCCTCCAAGGATGCTCTTCCACTATGCAGATGGGACAAACAAGTGAGTCTCTGTGCAATGAACTATATGGGGACAAATCTACAGTGGTGCCTCGCAAGACGAAATTAATCCGTTCTGCGATTCTCTTAGTCTAGCGGTTTTTTCGTCTTGCGAAGCAAGCCCATTGACAGCTTAGCGGATTAGCGCTATTAGCGGTCTAGCGGCTTTTAGTGATCAGCTGTTAAGCGGCTTATCAGCGGAACAGCTGATAAGCGGCTTAGTGGCTTAGGAAAGGGGGAGGAAGCGGGGGGGAAACGCGGGAACTCGCAAGATTTTTTCGTCTTGCAAAGCAACCCCATAGAGAAATTTGTTTAGCGAAGCGCCTCCAAAACGGAAAACCCTTTCGTCTAGCGGGTTTTCCGTCTTGCGAGGCGTTCGTCTTGCGGGGCACCACTGTAGTGTTAAAAAATGGCAGCATTCAGAAGCCGGTGTGAGAACATTTCAGTCCCCCAGGACATTCTGCAGCAAACATTTTTTTAAAAAAATCACCATAGTTCAGCCAAAAGACTTCAAAGGGAGATTCCAGTGCATGAAACAGTTGAATCAGAATCCACCAGCAAATTTGATTCTGTTCATTTTGGACTTAACTGGAACTCTTTCCCACTCTTTCGGTGTTCAGTTTGCCTAGCACACCTAACAGTGACTGCCACTGTGAATTGAGCACTCTGTTTTTAATCTTGCGTATATGTATAAATATTTCTATAAATAGAAATATTTATTTACGTGTAGAATTTATATCTTGCCTTTCCTCCCAAAGGAGCTCATTGTCGCAAACACATCAGTAATACAAATTGATGATTTCAGTGTTGCCAGGAACAGTTTCTTTCAAGCCACCAAATGTCTAGGTAAAGTGGAAAATTTCTAAAATCCTCCTGAAAGTCAGTAACGAGGGATAGAGGTATGCTCTCACAAGAGGTGGGCATCGCACAAATGGGGAGCCACCACTGAAAAGGCCCTGTCATGGGTCAATGCCAATGTTCCCACACCCAACTGTGGCACCACCACCAAGGCCTCACTGACTGATGTAGGGTCCAAAATGGTTGATATTGGAGAAGACACTTTTTAAGTTATTGGGTTCTGAGCCATTTAGGGCTTTATATGCTCATACTAAGACCTTGATTTGGGTCCAATAACTCTCTGGCAGCCAGTACAGTGCTTTC
The DNA here is from genome assembly GCF_964252035.2 of Podarcis erhardii. NCBI lineage: Eukaryota > Metazoa > Chordata > Lepidosauria > Squamata > Lacertidae > Podarcis > Podarcis erhardii. Next base: position 31,127,879 of record NC_138505.1, on the reverse strand, counting down.
AGGAATGGTGACACATGGTCCCATAAGACAGCTCTACTTTATATCCTAGCAGCTACTTTCTGCCATACTTGCAGCCTTCAAACTGTTATCAAGGGCAGCCCCACCTTACCTCACCTTACAGTAGTCCAGATGGGAGACCACCAGAGCATGGAAAACTGAGGTCCGGCTATCCCGGTCTTGGGATATCACAGAGCAAATGCTACCATTTGAAATTCATGAGCTTTTGGCCTAATTTTTTTACATTTATTTTCTCTCTCTCTCTCTCTCTCTCTCTCTCTCTCTCTCTCTCTCTCTCTCTGTGTGTGTGTGTGTTTATGTCAGTGTTTCGCAAACTTGGGTCCCCAGATGTTATTAGACTACAACTCCCATCATCCCTGATCACTGGTCCTGCTAGCTAAGAATGATGGAAGTTGTAGTCCAATGCTAGTTTATGTGACTCTCTCTCTCTCTCTCTCTCACACACACACACACACTGATTTTCTAATTGAGCACAACACTTCATGCATCTCATATCATAGTATCTAACCCATTAAAACCTTTGCCACAATAGATTCTAGGGGCTCTAAGACTCTTCATCATTTCTTTGCGCCAGCAAAACATGACTACGGTGGTAAGGGAAGGGAAAACTAAGCCTGAAGTGACTCACTGCTGAACTTTTCAAATGTCCTCCTTCCTCCCTTCTATTCTATTGTGCGGATTAGGGTGAAAGCTAGTTTCTTTTTAATGGACTTCTGTCAGGGTTTGTCACTGGCTGAGACCTCATTCTATGCTTTACAGTGAAAGAGGTGGAGAATCATTATTTCCATCCTGGCGAGTGAAACCAAGGAGCACCTGAACCGAGAATCTTTCTCTTATTTGCCCTGCTGGGATGGAATGAGTGCATAATGGCTCATCGTAACGGAGGATCAAACGATTGGGAAAGCGGGCCAGTGTGGGCAGAGCAAATGGTGTATCCAAGCAACTTGGCATTGGGTCTGAAGGACTGTCAGATTTTCCACAGCTGTTCCCAAAGCTGCCAGGGGCATCAGATGCCCACAACATGCTAGGGAAGTTGTGGGCAGTAAAAAATCCAGTGACCCATCTAACTAAAGCAGGCTTCATGCAGTAAGCAAATTTCGCCCACAGGCTGCAGCTGTTGACAGGCTTAGAAGTCATGGGGGAAGCAAGATCTCTGTGTCCTTAGGACACATTCATGAGTGGTGGGTGGCGCCAGCCTTTTTACACCTGAAATTAAAGAAAAGCAAAACAACAACAACTCCTTTCAGAGATTAAGGATACCATATTTTTCGCTCCATAAGGCGCACCTACTTTTTTGGGGAGGGGGGGGGGGTTGAAGGGGAAAAACCATTATTTAAAGGGAGCTCTGAGCAGAGGAGGGAGAAGGGCAGCCCAGCAGCTTCTCCATCCTTGGGGAAAAGCCCCCAAGAGCCACCACACAGCTCTTTAAAAGGAGTGCGGCTCTTGGGGGCTTTTGCGGGAGGTGGGGGAAGTGAGAGAGCCTCGCTTTGTCCCTTCCCCCACCTCCCACAAAGCCGCGTGAAGCCTCCCCAAGGTAGCAGGATGAATGCCTTCCTGCTGCTCCCAGAGCTTGTGGGGCTGGCGGGGGGGACGGACCGGGCAAATGGACCACACATTTGCTCCATAAGACGCACAGACATTTCCCCTTAGATTTTAAGAGGAAAAAACTGCATCATACAGAGCGAAAAATACGGTAATGCTGGACCAGATGTTGTGGGTGTACATTTCCTCTGCACAAACGAAGGCCTAAAGAAATGAAAAGGAAGGAAAAAAACACATTTCAACCCATATCTTTTAAAAACTGATTATTATTTGTTTCCTTGCTCTTTGTAAATATGTTTTATTTAATTTCATAAAATGTATATACCAATTGCATGGGTTCTTGTTGTTTTTAAAGGAAACTCAGAGCTGCTTACAAAAAAAAAAGTTGAGAAGTTAAATCAGCTGAAAGGAACAGTTTAAAACCTCTGGAAAATAATGAAAATCAATGTGAAAAACCAGGTTGAAAAGTATGTCAACATCCTACATGTGTATTACGCTTCTTCTTAGCAGCTATGTGACCCAGCCAATCAGGGATCACGCAGCCACAACACCATCAGACTTGGCAGCATGACAGGGCCAATTCAGTGTAAGGGACAATGCTTCCTGCCCTGGTTTGGAATGAATGGAACTGCTTCAGGTTGCTTTGCGATAAATCCAGCTATTGAATGTAAAAGGTATTCATGGTATTCCCTCCCTCCCCACAGCCTTCACTGCAAGCTGCAAAAACAAGGGTTTCTCAGACTTCTGATAGACCACCTTTTTTGTTTTGTTTTATGGGCTGCATGGCTAATTGTTCAGGGCTGGTATGGAGGTTTCCTGTTAACACAACATTACCTGCAGTGGATGACTAACTAGGGGAAATGCTGTCATTCTGACTCATAATAAGGACCCTGCTAGAGAAGAACAAAGGTTTGTCTATTCCATCATCCTGCTTTGTCCAGTGGCCAATCAGATGCCTCCAGGATACACACAGTCAGCGTATGGGATGCAACAAACTTAGCTGGCTTTAAAAGGAAATCAGGCAAATTCATGGAGGATTGCTAAGACTGCATACGCTTTTATGTGCATTTGAAACTGCATTCGAAGCTCATGTCTTCCCCCAAAGAATCCTGGGAGCTGTAGTTTGTTGGGGGTGAGGGGGAAACTGCACTTCTCAGAAATCTTTGAAAGAAGCTGTGGGCTTTAACGCGTATGGTGTGTGTGCTTTTGTTGTTGTTTAGTCATTTAGTCGTGTCCGACTCTTCGTGACCCCATGAACCAGAGCACGCCAGGGACTCCTGTCTTCCACTGCCTCCCGCAGTTTGGTCAGACTCATGCTGGTAGCTTCGAGAACACTATCCAACCATCTCGTCCTCTGTTGTCCCCTTCTCCTTGTGCCCTCCATCTTTCCCAGCATCAGGGTCTTTTCCAGGGAGTCTTCTCTTCTCATGAGGTGGCCAAAGTATTGGAGTCTCAGCTTCAGGATCTGTCCTTCCAGTGAGCACTCAGGGCTGATTTCCTTCAGAATGGACATGTTTGATCTTCTTGCAGTCCATGGGACTCTCAAGAGTCTCCTCCAGCAACATAATTCGAAAGCATCAATTCTTCAGCGATCAGCCTTCTTTATGGTCCAGCTCTCACTTCCATACATCATTACTGGGAAAACCATAGCTTTAACTATACGGATGGTGTGTGTGCAACTCATAGCTATCCTGCTCAAATTTGCCTTTTCAGTTCGGCTAAGCCTTCGCCACACCTAATGCCAGCAAATTCCATACCAGTGTTTTAATGGTGGTAGTGTTTTTAAGAAAGATGTATCCAAAATGTGTTAGGTCTTGCAACATGTACAACTTTTTGTACGTGTGAGAAACGTCTCGCTGGCACTGCCTAAGAGGTGTGTATAACAAAGCTCCTTTTGTGTCTGGCTCATTCTCACACATTATCTGTGTGATTACAAATAATTTCTGTCTCTCGCATGTGCCTTGAAGCTTGATGCATGATTATCATGTTGTAGACCAGGCTTTTCTTTTCCCTTCCCAATACTGGAAATTTGTGTGGGACTCAGCTGACAGAAATGAGTTTGGGGATTAAATAAATAGCACAAGGGACCGCCAGATTCCCAAGCGATCCCTGCACCAGCTATTTATTTATTTATCTATTTCATGAAATTTATACACTGCTTGAATGTTAAAAAACAAAACAGAAAACCATGAAAGCAGTTTACAGAAGATAAAACAGTAAAATGAATTAAAAAATCACAACCAGTGTTTAAAAACATACAAAAGTTGAACTTCTAAAACAGATTAAAAGTAACTCAACTTTCTAAGCATTTGGATGGCAGAGAGTACAGTTATATGTTGGACCTCGAACGCCTTGGCTACCGAACAAATCGGCTTCTGAACGATCTAAAACCGAAAAAAAGTGTTCCAGTTTTTGAATGATTTTTGGAAGCTGAACATCTGTCGCAGCTTCGGCGGCTTCTGATTAGCTGCAGAGGTTTCCTGCAGCCAATCAGAAACCGTACTTTGGTTTCTGAACATTTTGGAAGTTGAACGGACTTCTTGATTGGATTCTGTTTGACTTCTAAGGTACAATGAAGGCACCTGCTTGATCTTCATGGGCTGCTGACCTCCCCATCCTTTAAAGTTTGGACTGATTTTCTCCGCACCTCGAGGCACAAAGTCATCTTGCATGTATCTTCTGGAAACAATGGGGCAAGCATGACTACTGCAATGCGCTCTGCGTGTGGCTGCCTTTGAAGGTGACTCAAACTGCAATTAATCCAGAATGCGGCAGCTAGACTGGTGACTGGGAGCGGCTGCCGAGACCAAATAACACTGGTCCTGAAAGATCTTCATTGGCTTCCAGTATGTTTCCGAGCACAATTCAAAGTGTTGGTGCTGACCTTGAAAGCCCTAAACGGCTTCAGTCCAGTATAGCTGAAGGAGCATCTCCACCCCCATAATCCAGCCCAGACACTGAGGTCCAGTGCTGAGGGCCTTCTGGCGGTTCCCTCACTGTGAGAAGTGAGGTTACAGGGAACTAGGCAGTGGACCTTCTTGGTAGTGGCGCCTGCCCTGTGGAATGCCCTCCCAGCAGATGTCAAGGCAATAAGCAACTATTTTATTTTTAAAAGACAACTGAAGACGGCTCTGTTCAGGGAGGTTTTTAATGTCTGATGCTGTGTTGTTTTTAATATTTGGTTGGAAGCTGCCCAGAGTGGCTTGGAGAAGCCCAGCCAGATGGGCGGGGTATAAATTATTATTATTATTTATTATTTGTTTCTCCAGGTAGTTAATTAGCTAGGGCTATAGGACTCCTTCCTATCATGAATGCACTTCCCTTAATGAACATTAGCTTTCTCAAGTCTCAGTCGGAACACCTTACAATTATGCTCCAAGCAGGGATTCAATTTGCTAAAGTTAATCTCCGCTGTTGCATATAAACTCTATATGTCATGCAAGCTCCAGCGATCTCCAGCACCCTTGGTTTTTTTTCCAGCTTGGTGCAATTGTAACACTTCCTGTCAATTTCATGCCTGGCAGTCGGCAGGGAGCAGATAAGCTTGGGAGGGCGAGGACTGAATCTTTGCCTGCAAAATCTGGTAGGAGTCGATTCGTTCTCCCTCGGCGCTGCTAGGAAAGATCCCATCAACGAGCCTATCTGTGGCGAATGGAAAACATTGCTTACAAGCCCTTTTCTCCTTGTGGAGCCTTATTCGCTAACATGATGTTGAATGCCTAGTAACTTTCTGTTCCCATCCCAGACTTTCTCATGGAAGCCAGATGATAATTTCCTCCCAGTGCTCTCTGCCTTGATTAGGTTAGAAATGTGGCCTGCATATTGTGTGGCGGTGGTGTTTCCCTCCCGCCTCCGTGTAATAAACTTCATTGATTGTTTGAAATTGATTAGCCAGGGGTGCTATTCCCGTATAATAGAATTTGGCTTACTACACATTCTAACGCTCTTGGCGGAGGCTGAATGGGAGTTACTCAGCTGTGAATTTCCCAATGACATACAGGATTGAGACCTGGCATTGTGTGTCTTGTTTGTTAGAATGAAGGGGATTTACTGGAATATGGCAAAGTGACAAACCTTCCTGGCAGAGGAAGGCGAGAGAGCTTTGATTCTCCCCCATTCTCTCACACAGTGTTTTATTAATAGGAGGCATGCCTTTCCCATTAATAGACGCTTAGGTAAGCATTTTCAGATAGTTGTAGAATCATGTTATCACCAATGAGCAACATGAGGGAGAAAAGGTCATTTTAGGGGGTTAGCAGGCTGCCCTACATTGAGTCAGACAACCATTGATCCATCTAGCATTGTCTGCTAGGGATGATCAAGTCTATCCATTTTTGATCTCCAAGTTTCTCTCTCCAACCCCCCCCCCCCAATCTTCAGTTTCCTACATTTCTGCAAAACTTTTGTGATTCTGCATGAAAATTCACATTGCATTTTTCACGCTAATATCTCGTAGTAAACCTATTTTTGTATGCAGTTTTGACGAATGTAGACATTTTTTCATGAAGTTTCCTCTAATGCAACACAGTTTTGTATGCTATTTTCATGAATATATACATTGTAATGCATAATTTACCCCAATATATGCACTGGCTGAAGAACTCCATTGCAGAATTCAGAGTAATGTGAATTTTGAAAGGTTTCTGTGTTTCATTTTGCACATTCTTTTATATGGTGCAAATTTGCCTTTCAAGGCAAATGGAATTGAATCGCTCCCCCCTTGCCACTGTCTCTGCTTAAGGACAGCAGCTCTGTAGACCAGAGCTTTCCAAATTTTTCATGTTGGTGACACACTTTTTAGACGTGCATCATTTTGCGATGCAGTAATTCAGTTTTTCATCATTTTGTGACGCAGTAATTCAGTTTTACTAGCAAACTGGAGGAGCTCAGAGAGTGTTTGTGCAACACACCTACACACTGTAGCCGACACACTAATGTGTCACAACACACAGTTTGGAAAGCTCTGAGGAAAGATGTTCAGGCTGAGAATCTTTCCAACCTTACCTGTGGATGCCATGGATCGAACCTAGAACCTTCTGTGTGCAAACTGCTGAGCTATAATTTTCAAAATTATATTCCAGCTTTTCACCTTCCCAGTCTCAAAGTAGCTGTACAGCTCAGCAAAGTCAAATGTGCATGAAATAGCTGATTAGTACCAGTTAAAATTTTTACCAGTACAAACCACCTACTACCCAAATCTTGTATTACTGATATATGCTTGGGCTTTGCTGAGCTGCCAGAGTTGTAAAGGAGTCTCTGGTAATGTTTGAACTTGGCGCACTGATGTCATAATTGGACATTATGCTTTGGAGTGATCAGAGATACGAGCTGGGGGCCTCCTCATGTAACGTAGCTGCATAACTGGGTCCCCAAAGGGAAATGGAGTCATCCACTGTATGCTACTTCCATCCCTTTATGCAAAATGCCAGGCTTTTAAAAGCCTCTGCCACTGCTGGCTTTGCAGCTGCATGCCAGACATGGCTCCTATCAAGGCAGAGGGTCTGACTGTGGGAGAAAAGCATTATGGGAAAGGCTGTAGCTCACTGGTAAACTATATGCTCTGCGTGCAAGATTGGCCAATCCCTGGCACATCTAAGTAGGGTTGGGAATAATAATAATAATAATAATAATAATAATAATAATAATAATAATAATAAATAATAATTTATACCCCATCCAGCAAAATATTAAAATACAATAATTCATCAAATATTAAAAGCTTCCCTAAACAGGGCTGCCTTCAGATGTCTTCTAAAAGTCAGGTCTGCCTGGTTCCCTGTAACTTTGCTTCTTGCAATGAGGGAACTGCCAGAAAGCCCTCGGTGCTGGACCTCAGTGTCCAGGCAGAATGATGGGGGTGGAGACGCTCCTTCAGGTATACTGAGCCAAGGCCATGGATGATAGCCATGCAAGTCAGTATAGACCAGGGATGGGGAATGGCCCTCCAGATGTGGCTGGACTACAGTTCCCATCATCCCCGACCATTGGCTAGGCAGGCTGGGGCTGATGGGATTTGGAGTCTGACAACAGCCAGAGTACCATAGGCTGCCCACTCCAATTCAACTCGGTATGGTGCAGCTTCTTATGTGTGGCAGGGCTGAGAATCAGAGGCTCCTTCTTTTTCAGAAGAGGGTACAAGCCCAACTTGGAGGGTTTTTAAAATTAAAAAAATGTGGGGCCTAACCCTACCACACAATGGTGTTTTGTTGTTGTTTTTGGCTTATTGCTGTTTAGGAGACTAATTTTCTGCTATGGTAGTGGACTTGCTGAATGTTTACCGCCCATCCCTTGGTCCACTAGTTTAGGACCTCTAAGACTTGGGATGTGGGTGGCGCTGTGGGTTAAACCTCAGAGCCTAGGACTTGCCGATCAGAAGGTCGGTGGTTTGAATCCCTGCAACGGGTTGAGCTCCCATTGCTCTGTCCCTGCTCCTGCCAACCTAGCAGTTCAAAAGCACGTGAAAGTGCAAGTAGGTACCGCTCCGGCGGGAAGGTAAACGGCATTTCCGTGCGCTGCTCTGGTTTGCCAGAAGCGGCTTAGTCATGCTGACCACATGACCCAGAAGCTGTACACGGGCTCCCTTGGCCAATAAAGCAAGATGAGCGCCGCAACCCCAGAGTTGGCCACGACTGGACCTAATGGTCAGGGGTCCCTTTACCTTTTAGACTACATCGCATCCGCAGTTCCTTTGGACCGCAAGCTGAACCTCTTCTCTCGCTGGTCATTTCACCGTCTTTAAGCAACGAGACTGCTGCGCATCTTCTGCAACATGGAAGCTAATTCACCCAGTTTATTGTGTGACCTTGTTCTCCTAACATCTTAACCCATTTCTAAGGGAAGTGTGTCCTATTTTCAAAGTCTCTCTCTTCACCCGCTTCTAAGTGGAGCTATTTATGTCTGGAAAAAGGGCCTTCATATGCAGTGTTCTGTTCCGAGACTCTTGATTAATAACTGATATAAATTTAGGAAAGGTTGTTGACCTTAGTGCAGATTACTTGGGCTTTGATGTGTTTTAGTTTGATACACCATTCTCTCCTCCCCCTTTTCCCTTAATGTTATTTTTCTTGCGTGGCTTAATTAGGTTAATTTCCAAGCTCCTTGACATGCTGATTTATGCCTTTTCCTTCTCCCACCCCTCAAAGCTCTGATTGCTGAGAGTTGGCATGAATGAGATCAGAGAATCCCCTGTGGTGTCTTGGAATTCTGCCAGCAAGATTCCTTTCTTGGACGAGGGTCTCTGTAAAATGGGAACTTCATAGATCTATTCAAACGCTGCTGCTGCTTTTTCTTTGGCAACATCCAAGTCCCAAGGCAGCTTGAATCTGGACTCTGGCTTGCAATTATTAAAACAATAATACTGGTTGTTGGTGCTTTTTTTACCATGAATTTAAAAGTTAGGCATTGGGCTACTGTATTCCTTTGTGGCTGTCCACAAAACAGGCCAAACAAAAAGGAAGGAAATCCCAACAAGCCAAGAGAGGGGATTACAAATTCCTCTCTATCGGAGGAAAAAAATTCAGCTAGGGATATAATAACTTGATATTTTGGAGCAGCAGAACCCACACTTTGGAACTCCCTGCTTATTGATAGCAGGCAGGTATAATGATCTCTGGCAGGCAAGCAAGCCCCGATAATAAGTAATGACGCCCTGGCAGTTTTATGTACGTTTATTTTCAACAAAACACATCCAGAGCATGGCTTCTTGCCTGCTCGCATTGACGATAGTTGGTCAGTCTGAATCTTCGCCCCTCCCACAGCAGGAAGGATACCAAACTTCTGCCTTTTCCCACTTGCCCTTCTGTTGCCCTCTGATATTATCTAGTCTCCTAGAATGAGGACTGAGAGGCTGGCCTTTGCCCTCCCCACTTCTACTTGATACAGTCTCAGACCTCTGCTGATTGCCTAGCAATGCTCTGGCTACCTTCCAACTCTTCCTCTTCTTGAGAGCTAACAGTGTATTCCTTGAAAAAGGGGGTCAAACTGCCCTTTCTCGACTCCTGTCAGCCCGCTCTCATCTGCAGAGTCGGTCCCTCCTTCACTTACCTCAAATTCTGAGTCTGACTCTTCCCCTGCGTTCTGGTGAGCCACATTCCTAACAGCAGGCCCCTTCCCTGTACTTTCTTCAGTGCCTGCTAAACACAGTTTTGTTTAGACAAATTCAGAAGGTAGATGTGAGTTTTCATCTGTTTTTAGTCTATTGTTGTTTTAAGTTTTTGAAAGCTTGATAATGTTACGGTTTTATCAAATGGCATATACATTTTTAATGAAATAAATGTCACAGGATTCCACCAGAAACGGACTGGAAATTGCTACAATTCACATGGTCTTCATCCAAGGTCAGGAACAGAAAGGATGCAAACAGCATTGGCTTTCTCCACCCCCCTTTTTTTCTTTTAGTCTATCCATGTTTATGTTAGTCTCAGCCCTCACAGATGGTGAGATGAATATTGTAAGCCTTGGCAGAAACTGAACTGTAGCAGAATAGAAACATCACTGGTTGCAACGAACGCAGGACAGGGCAGAAATAATTGCCTCCTCGTGTCCCTTGTATCAACCTCATGGCTTGTTTCCAAGTGAGTTTTGAATGTTTCTGACTTAAGGTCTGTCATGGCGAGGGACTTCCTCCAATGACTCACCCTTTAATAAAAAATAGCATTATTGTTTGGAAGCGGGGAACTATCCGCCATATTGGGTATATTTCATTTTGTTTTATTGAGTCATGTTGTGTTTTGTTGGTTTATAATTGTTTTATCATATAATTGTAGAGTTGGAAGGGACCCCAAGGGGTTTCTAGTCCAACCCCCTGCAATGCAGGAATCTCAACTAGATCATACGTGACAAATGCCCATCCAATCTCTGCTTCAAAACCTCCTTACTAATTTAGTTTGTAGGTGCTGGTCATGTTCTGTTGATAATCGCCTTCCTTGGTGGTTATTCTAAGTAAGTGGCAATGACAGTGTCTATCTAGAACTATCTCTTTGGATCTCCATCATTCTGCCTGGACACTGAGGTCCAGCGCCGAGGGCCTTCTGGCGGTTCCCTCGCTGCGAGAAGCCAAGTTACAGGGAACCAGGCAGAGGGCCTTCTTGGTAGTGGCACCCACCCTGTGGAACGCCCTCCCACCAGATGTCAAAGAGAAGAACAACTACCAGACTTTTAGAAGACATCTGAAGACAGCCCTGTTCAGGGAAGCTTTTAATGTTTAATAGGTTATTGTATTTTGGTGTTCTGTTGGAAGCCGCCCAGAATGGATGGGGAAACCCAGCCAGATGAGCGGGGAATGAATGAATGAATGAATGAATGAATGAATAAATAAATAAATAAATAAATAAATAAATAAATAATCTTAAGAAGCTGCAGACCATTGGTTCATTTAGCTCATCATTGCCTAGCCCGAATAGCAATGGCTTCCAAGAGTTTTAGAAGAAGAAGAAGAGTTTGGATTTGATATCCCGCTTTATCGCTACCCGAAGGCGTCTCAAAGCGCCTAACAATCTCCTTTCCCTTCCTCCCCCACCACTAACACTCTGTGAGGTGAGTGGGGCTGAGAGACTCAGAGAAGTGTGACTAGCCCAAGGTCACCCAGCAGCTGCATGTGGAGGAACAGGGAAGCGAACCCGGTTCACCAGATTACAAGTCTACCGCTCTTAACCACTACACCACAGTGGATACAGTAAGAGTCTCACCCTGTACTACTTGGAGATGCCAGAGATTGAAACTGAGACCTTCTGCATGCAAAGCAGATGCTCTAGCCCTGAGCCACAGCCCTTCCTCTAGAGTAGCAGCTGGAAGTGATATCCAGGAGTTCTCGAGACAAGGCCATAGCTGCTATTACCAAGTTCCATATAGCGCTGTGGCTTTAAAACATTTCTGTTCATTCTTTTGGCTTTCTCCCAGGGGGTGGTCGCAGTGCAACGTGAAACAACAGTAGCTTTTCAGAAAACGATTCAACTGTTTGCCTGTAGTAGCGGCAGACAGAGGACAACCCCTTTAATAAATCAGCCGAAGCAAGAAAGCTCCATAAAAACGTTCAACTAACCTTTCTCTGAACCTGCCAGCTTCAATTCTTTCTCAGTTTTATGTTTTTTCTTTCCTGATTTGCATATTTTCTCCATTGCCTAGCTTAACAAAGAATCCTGAACCTGGTCTCCTAGTCACAGAAACATCTCCTTACTCAAAAGCAACTGTTGCTTCTAGGGAATGCTAGATACATTTTTTTTCTGTTGGGGAGGTAGGACCAGATACTGGCTGCTGGTGCCCCTGCCTTGCTATGTTGTATGTTTTCTGAATTCCCTTTGATATTGACCTTGGGCTGTTGCTTGACTTTGGATCATCTTTGGATCTGGACTGCTTCTCCACGCTTGACCTTGGTTCATTTGGATTGTTCTGCATCTGCCACCCTCTGCTCCTTGTTGAGTTCTTTAGTGAAGGCTTGTATCTCCTGTAACTGGGAGCCTGGGGGGCATCCCCCAGAATGGGACATTATGCTTGACAGGTGTCTGTATTGGGGAATGTACATAACAGGATGGAAACCCAAGACTCCAGGGCCAATAACTGAAGGCAAAGCATAGACTCATAGAACGGTAGAGTTGGATGGGACCACAAGAGTAATCTAGTCCAAGCCCCTGCAATGCAGGAATCACAGCTAGGTGGCCACTTGATCTGTTTAAAAGTCTTCAATGAAGGCAAGCACACCACCTTCTGAGATTCAGTTAGGACCTAGATCAGATTACAGGGATGCTTGGTCCTGAGCAGCAGACATCTTAGACCAGAGCTGGTGAAGAAGAAGAGGAGTTTGGATTTGATATCCTGCTTTATCACTATCCTGAGGAGTCTCAAAGCGGCTAACATTCCCTTCCTCCCCCACAACAAACACTCTGTGAGGTGGGGCTGAGAGATTTCAGAGAAGTGTGACCAGCCCAAGGTCACCCAGCAGCTGCATGTGGAGGAGCGGGGAATCGAACCCGGTTCACCAGATTACGAGTCCACCACTCTTAACCACTACACCACGCTGGTGAATGACCTTTCAGCCCCAGCCAGCATTGTGCAAAGCTCTCCCTCCTCACCTCTGTATTCCTAAGAGTTGCCAATATGCCCCTTGGCCATTTACAATATACTTTTAAAAACCCCACCCATATATGTAGTGGCTGCTCCATTAGGGTGAATGGGAAACTGTCCCACCAAGTTCAGCCTGCCCTTGCCTGCCCTGCCTTCTTGCTTACAACCAGAGGTGGATTTAGGGCAACCTCAGCTGTGCAGGAACACTAGCCATGCAGCCAAGGAGGGTCCTTTCTCAAAGCCCAGGAAGAGCTTACCAGCTTTGGGAATAAGGTGTGATGGCTCTGGCAGGGTCCTAAAGTCCTCCTGTCTCCTTCCCAAAGACAAACAAGAGCCAGCGTGGTGTAGTGGTTAAGAGCTGGGTTAAGAGCGGCTTAGTCATGGTGGCCACATGACCCAGAAGCTGTACGCCAGCTCCCTCGGCCAATAAAGCGAGATGAGCACCGCAACCCCAGAGTTGTCCACGACTGGACCTAATGGTCAGGGGTCCCTTTAGGGTAGTGATAAAGTGGGATATCAAAACCAAACTCTTCTTCAGGAAGGAGCAGGAGGGTTCTGGGACCCTGCCAAAGCCTTGTGCCCACTTCTCCAAACCCGGTGACTCACTTAGCTGGCTTTGGGAAGGCAGTGCAAGGACTGGGGGCGTCAAACGTTGGCCTTGCACAGGGTGGCATATTACCAAGGTTGGCCCCTGTTACAACCAGTCATGGGGGAGCTTTACCTGTCATTGGCTATGGCTCCACTTACTGCTGGCCTCCCAGCCTTCTGCCCTACCAGTCCCAATGGGCACCAGCCACCATGGCTGCATTCACCCCATTTCGTTTGTCCCTTTGTATATTGGTTGGCTACTATAGGAAGCACCCCTGTGAATTGCATCTCAATGGTTCTGGAGTGCCATGATGAACTTGGAGGCTGGGAAAGAGAGCTCCTCTTTCTGTACTGGTGAAAGCAGGAGATGGATTGCAGTCATGAGACTCTGCAATACTCCACTTATTATCGGAAGGGACGAGGTTCCAGTGTTGGTAAAGGCAGGGGATGGATTGCAGAAGCAGGATGCTAGCTTTCAGTTGCTAGGTCTGGAAGAGCTGAAGGCAAGGATGTTCTGGAAGTGCTTCAAGGGATAACAGCTGAAGCAGTGCTAAATGCTAATATGTGATCACGTTGAGGATTTCAGGAACGAGAGATCAAGCTACAATCCAGGACAGCTTTCGCCTGCAGGAAAAGGATAGAGTAGGAGGGAAACGACAAGGAAAGGAAAAGAAAAATCCTGGGCAGGGTTACCCTGCTGATAAACCAAGGAAAAGCTTTGGAAAGAGCTGGTGGAACAGCGGCCCTGTAAATCAAGGCTGGGTTTCCACCTCTTCTTCCTCTGCTAAAGGGGAATTGTGGAGAGTGTTAATCAATTTTGCATGTAAATCCCTGCACATATAATCCCTCCGATACGAAAAAGCTGAGCAAAATGTTTGCATTTCAACAAAGGGCGTCTAAAAGTGATAGGCAACATCTGCATTCAGCGTTTCTGAAATTGCTTACAAATGAGTTCCAGTGGGACGCTGCTCTAATTCTTTCCTCCTTCCCTGTTCTGGCATTTTCTTTATCTTTAAAAATGGCACAGGACACCAAATCCTGGCAACCCCATCCCCCCTCAAAAACTGCTCTTCCCCTGTTCCACTTTATAGCCATGGGGTTGTAGCCATGGTGTATCAGGGGCGGGTGACAGGAGCAAGTCAGTAAAAACTCACATACATGTGAGTTCAAAATACACGTGGACTCAAAATTAAAGGTTAGTTGGCTCTGAGACAGAAACAAGGCGAACGAGGGAAACATTTTGGAATCAGGGTGCTGAGAGTTATCAGGAGATCCCTGATCCGATCATCCCTTTCTGGCTAAGGAATAAAAGGATTTTGGAGTGGAACCAGCACCTGGCAAGGACCAGCTTGGCTACCCCTGCCCCAGGGTAGTTAGAAGAGCAGTGTTTCTCAAACCTGGGTCCTCAGCTGTTGTTGGACTGCAATTCCCATCATCCCTGACCACTGGCCCTGCCATCTTGGGATGATGGGAGTTGTAGTCCAACAACAGCTGGCGACCAAAGTTTGCAAAACACTGCTTTAGAGTCATCCCCTATGTAACATACTTACTTGGTATGTGTTGGTATATGTTGTTGTTTAGTCGTTTAGTCGTGTCTGACTCTTCGTGACCCCATGAACCAGAGCACGCCAGGCACTCCTGTCTTCCATTGCCTCCCGCAGTTTAGTCAAACTCATGCTGGTAGCTTTGAGAACACTATCCAACCATCTCGTCCTCTGTTGTCCCCTTCTCCTTGTGCCCTCCATCTTTCCCAACATCAGGGTCTTTTCTAGGGAGTCTTCTCTTCTCATGAGGTGGCCAAACTATTGGAGTCTCAGCTTCAGGATCTGTCCTTCCAGTGAGCACTCAGGGCTGATTTCCTTCAGAATAGGTTTGATCTTCTTACAGTCCATGGGACTCTCAAGAGTCTCCTCCAGACCATAGTTCAAAAGCATCAGTTCTTTGGCGATTAGCCTTCTTTATCGTCCAGCTCTCACTTCCATGCATCACTACTGGGAAAACCATAGCTTTAACTATACGGACCTTTGTTGACAAGGTGATGTCTCTGCTTTTTAAGATGTTGTCTAGGTTTGTCAATGCTTTTCTCCCAAGAAGCAGGCATCTTTTAATTTCGTGGCTGCTGCCACCATCTGCAGTGATCATGGAGCCCAAGAAAGTAAAATCTCTCACTGCCTCCATTTCTTCCCCTTCTATTTGCCAGGAGGTGATGGGACCAGTGGCTATGGTCTTCAATTTTTTGATGTTGAGCTTCAAACCATATTTTGCGCTCTCCTCTTTCACCCTCATTAAAAGGTTCTTTAATTCCTCCTCACTTTCTGCCATCAGTGTTGTGTCATCTGCATATGTGAGGTTGTTGATATTTCTTCCGGCAATCATATACCACATCCTAAATACAATAATTTGAAGGGGTCTTACCGTACGCTTCATGTCAGGAGCTGGAAACCCGATTTCCTCATTGTGAACCTTTCAGGGGCCACGCGCCAGTGGTGCATGGGGTGGGAGGCAAAAATTTGGGTAGCAATGGCCATGGCTATTGCCTGTGTGCCATAGGCCATGTGTAAATTGGAGGTGTTGATACACACCTCACATCTTTCCATGCTCCATCCAGCAGGGAAGACGTACCCTCACAGTTCCAGGGTTTATTCCAAGTGAGTGAAAGTTCTCAGAGATGGTGGAGTGAAGGTTGTGGTCTAGGGGGCCAGAGAAGCCTACGGTTCGCGCTTCCCTGTTACATAAGCTTTCTGCCGCTCCCACTCTTGCTTGCTCATTTGGTCCTCTCGCTGTGCTTTCCCAGCTTTACTGCTTCACATCTGACATTGTAGTTTATTTGGCGGGGGTGGGAGAGCTTATCTCAATTTCATTATGGATGCAGCATGAGAAGAGGGAGAAAGCGAGCTAAGCTTTCTCTCTCTCTCCCCCTCTCTTTCCCTTCAGCTCTGTCACCTTTTTCCTGCAGCAAGTGGATCAGAGGATGAGATGGTGGGAAGCTCATGACTGTGAATTGCCCACACTATTGTTAGACATTCAAAACAGCCACGGGAGGGGGGCACAGACCAACCCTCCCCCTGCAACCTAAATTGCCCCAAAGCTCCTGTTTCCTTTTCGGGGGGGGGGGATTGCATAAAGGAGTCCCACCGTCCTCCTCTCTGCTGAAATATTCAGGATGGAGTATTTCTTCAAGGAGTGGTCAAACTTTGGAATTTGCTTCCCCAGCAGGTGTCAGGATGCTGTCAGCGGCTCCCAGCTGGTTGCCCAGGAAAGTATAAAGACAAGGAAAAGTTCCTACTGTCCTTTTTTATTTCAATCTTCACAGAGAGAGGCTATAGAACCCAGCCTCTTGGATAATGGCATTGTCCCAAGTGAATCTCCACCACCCGTCTCTCCCTTTTCCTCATTTGTCTCTTCTACGGGTCATGCTACCTTCCCTCTGTCTTTGAGCTCTTAGCTCTCCTACTTTTAAGGATCGCCAGGTTCTGGGAGATGGAGGGTCTGGAATGCTTTCTAATGACAACGTGTCAGCTGGGTGTTGTTCCAGCTCTCCCATGATTTCCCAACTTTCCCCCTCATCTTCCTCTCAGCAGGGACCTCCCTCAACCCCCGTTGTCAATCTATACTGTCTTCCTCTTCCTCCTCCATGGAAGGGTCCGGATAGGGAGGCGGTCTCCACAATTCCTCCTCTGCCCAGTTCCTGACATCAGGCAGTGATGGGCACCGACTTGGATGACTTTGAAAGAGGATTAGAGAAATTCATGGAGGAGAGGACTATTGATGCCCACTAGCCAAGATGGCTATGCTCTGCCTCCACAGTTTGAGGCCTTTTCATTGGTAGCCCCCTAACCTCTCAAATGCTTCATTCAGGAGGATGCACCTGACACCTTCCTTGTCCGTGTTTAGGTACCAAGCTAATATATTTTTGTTCGCTTAGTCCTTTGGCAATTAAGCCACCTCCTACAGCTCAGTTGGTAGAGCATGGGTAGGCAAACTAATGCCCGAGGGCTGAATCCGGCCCAATCACCTTCTAAATCCAGCCCGTGGATGGTTCGGGAATCAGCCTGTTTTTACATGAGTAGAATGTGTCCTTTTATTTAAAATGCATCTCTGGGTTATTTGTGGGGCATAGGAATTTGTTGATTTTCTCTCTCTTCAAAATATAGTCCAGCCCCCCACAAGGTCTGAGGGACAGTGGACCAGCCCCCTGCTGAAAAGGTTTGCTGACCCCTGTGGTAGAGCATGAGGCTCTTAATCCTGCACTGCAAGGGGGTTGGACTAGATGACCCTCGTGGTCCCTTCCAACTCTACAATTCTGTGATTTCTAATAGTCATTCTATGGTGGCATTCATCTTTTTGTGGAGTGGGTAGAACTTGTCCTTCATTAATTTGTTGCTGGAGGAACATTTTTTTTTGTATTGTTCGTTGGGTTAGGTTTTTGTTTTGTTTTAGATTGCTTGTATCTGTTGCGTTTAATCTTGCCAAGTTGCTCTGAGACTTTTCCTTTTCTGTAAACTGACTGATAAACGTTGATGATGATGATAACAATTGTTCTGGTTATGATGTAGCATATTAAGAGGTGGAGTTGGGGAATGAAAGCTCAGTTCTCTCCCCCCCCCTCAAATCTTGCAATTCATAAGGCGTTTTCTTCCCCTGAGCTTGTTGACACAGCCATACCTGGGAGCCTTTATTACCTGTCCGCAGCTATCTCTATCAACCACTCTGAGATACTTGTCTCAGGACTGATAGAGGGGGACAGAACAAGCTGCCCCATGGGGTTGCCAGGTGAGGAACATCACAGGCCATGAGATTTCAGGGCCCAAACTTGAGACCAAGGAGAGGCCCCTTGTGATATCACCATGGGGTAGGGCTGGTGGTTCTTCCTCTGTGCTCCCTCCCACTACTGAACCATGGAAATGGAGATTAATTGGAAGAGGAGAGACAGGCACGGAGGAGACCAGACACTCCAGAAAATGTGTGCAATAATTTGTAGCAGGCTCCTGCCAGGCTGAAGCTTGCAAGCTGCACACTATAATTATTAGACTATAATTAGAAGACTATAATTAAATATTAAAATTATAATTAAATATTATTTAAAATAAAAAATTTAAAAAATAAAAAATAAATATTAAAAATCTATATATCATCTATATCTATATCATCTATATCTATATAACGTCCAGTAGCACCTTAGATACCAACTAAGTTTGTTCTTGGTATAAGCTTTCGTGTGCATGCACACTTCTTCAGATACACTGAAATAGAAGTCACCAGACCCTTCTATATAGTGGGAGGGTGGGGTGGGGTATTTCTCAGGAGGGTAGCAGGAGATGGATGATTGACTCAATGGATATGGTAAACCTGTTGATGACTGTTAACGACTGCAATTAGTCCTACAGGAAAAAGTAAGGGATAGTATGCAGATGATTAGCATATGTAATGAGACAGGAATCCAGTATCTCTATTAAAACCAGGTCTCTCCATAGTTTTCAGTTTAGTGATAAGTTGTAATTCAGCAACTTCTCTTTCAAGTCTGTTTCTGAAATTCTTTTGTAATAAGACAGCTGCTTTGAGATCCTGTACTGAATGCAGTGGCATAGCGTGGGGGTGCAGGGGGGGGCGGCCGCACCGTGCGCAACATCTGGGGGGGCGCTCGCCGCCTCCGGAGTCGCCGAAGAGCCTCGGGCACAGGCTGAAGCAGAGCCCCATGTCTCGCGGAACCGACGAGCTGTGTGCGCGTCTGGGCTGAAGGCGTCCGGCAGGCAGCGGCTTTCAGCGCTCGCCGCGGTCCCCGCACGTCAGGGCCGCGGAGGGCGCACCAGGCAGCCCCTCCTTACAGCCCCGCTGCCGCCACTGCTGCTGCAGCTGCTGGGCCATGTTGCATTTTCCTCGCCTCTCTGCCCTCCTCCTCTGGGCAAGCGGCGTTGTTTGGGCGCCAGCGCCAGCGGCAACTCGCCTCAGATCACCTGACACGGACCCGCCGCCGTGGCTACCTTACCGTAAATACCCCAGCCCAGGCAGCAGCAAGAAGAAGCTGGCAGCGGTGGCAGGTTAGGGGTTAGGGGCGCAAATTACTTGCCTTGCCCCGGGTTAGGGGGCGCAAATTACTTGCCTTGCCCCGGGTTAGGGGGCAGAAATTACTTGCCTTGCCCTGGGTGTTGACAACCCACGCTACGCCGCTGACTGAATGTCCTGGGAGATTGACGTGTTCTCCTACTGGCTTCTCTGTCTTGTGATTCCTGATGTCAGATTTATGTCCATTTATCCTTTGGCGTAGGGTTTGGCCTATTTGTCCAATATAGAGAGATGAAGGGCACTGCTGGCATTTGATAGCATACACAATGTTAGAAGATGAGCAATTAAATAGGTCTGAGATGGTATGTTTGATGTTGTTGGGTCCATTGATGGTGTTGTCTGGGTGTATGTGGCAGCAAAGTTGGCATCTGGATTTATTGCAGGCTCTCCTCCTACCCTCCTGAGAAAAACCCCACCCCACCCTCCCACTATATATAAGGGTCTGGTGACTTCTGTTTCATTGTATCTGAAGAAGTGTGCTTGCTTAACCTCGGGTTAAGTACTTAATTCATTCTGGAGGTCCGTTCTTAACCTGAAACTGTTCTTAACCTGAAGCACCACTTTAGCTAATGGCGCCTCCTGCTGCCGCCGCGCCGCCAGAGCACAATTTCTGTTCTTATCCTGAAGCAAGGTTGTTAACCCGAGGTAATATTTCTGGGTTAGTGGAGTCTGTAACCTGAAGCGTATTTAACCTGAGGTGTATGTAACCCGAGGTACCACTGTACCAAGAACAAACTTAGTTGGTCTCTAAGGTTCTAGAGGGACACGGGTGGCGCTGTAGGTTAAACCACAGAGCCTTAGACTTGCCGGTCAGAAGGTCAGCAGTTCGAATCCCCGTGACAGGGTGAGCTCCTGTTGCTCAGTCCCTGCTCCTGCCAACCTAGCAGTTCCAAAGCATGTCAAAGTGCAAGTAGATAAATAGGTACCGCTCCGGCAGGAAGGTAAACAGCGTTTCCATGCGCTGCTCTGGTTCGCCAGAAGCGGCTTAGTCATGCTGGCCACATGACCCGGAAGCTGTACGCCGGCTCCCTCAGCCAATAAAGCAAGATGAGTGCCGCAACCCCAGAGTTGGCCACGACTGGACCTAATGGTCAGGGGTCCCTTTACCTTTTAAGGTGTAGCCTTATTTGAGTTCACCAATTGGGTCTGTGTTGCTCCGGGACAGGAGGAAGGAAGTCAAATGACACCGAGGTTGGTTCAAAGAAAGAGTTTATTCTGCTCTCCGGATAGCAGAAGGCACTTGTGTGATCAAGTCCACAGCAAGTCCAAAGAAATGACAAGTTTCATGCAGTATATATATCCTCCAGGCACCCTCTCCCTCCTTCCTCCAACCACGTCAGCCTATGTACGCAAGTTGACATCACATATGTTTTTGCTCTGGTATTCTTAACCATAAAAGGGAATTCCTTCCTGTGCTTCTGACCATAAAAAGATCTTCCTCTTCCTACTCTTATCTTGCAGGAAGAGGTCATCATCTCCGAGAACACGCTTTGGCGTTGTTCCGGACTTAGGTCATAAGGTACAGGTGTGTCTTCTCTGTTCTACTGGTGCAGTCAGGATCATCCCTGCCGTCACAAACTGATAAAGGAGAGGGCTCTGAGCACGGCCGGGTTTTTGTTTATACATTGACTCAGAGCTCAAGTTAATGGATTTTAGCTAAGGAAAAATAGGGATTCTGGTACAGTTTCAAACTGCCTGCGCAGTCAGTTTTGGGTTTGGGAAACCCATTCCTTTAAAGGTGCTACTGGACTTTTTAAATTATTTTATATATATATTTCGACTGTGTCAGACCAACACGGCTACCTACCTGAATAGAAATTTAAGGTACTCTTGCCCACTTGGAGATTCAAGCCCTGCCACTGCCAGGCAAACCTGGAGATTTCAGGGCTGTCCTGGAGGCCTATATTGCCCAAGACTCTGTTGGGCCTCCAGAACAAGATTGCAGCGCCTGTGCCATTCAGATTCTTCTTGGTGACACAACTGTATGGCCACATAAGCTGCTTGCTGCAGAGCTGCTACAGCAGCTTCCCTGCAGGTGGGTCATTGTTGCTTCCTGGGAGGGGGCAAGGAGGCAGGGAGGTTGGCACAATGCATGTTTCCCCAGCAGGCGTGCCATATCAGCTACACTGGGCCATTTGCACCAGATCACCTTCCGTACCAATATCCCCTCTTTCTCTCTTGGGGTGCAATCAGATGTTAGGAAACCTGTGTTGGCTTTCATGTTTATAATGCTGGCGTTTCTGTCCTGCTTTCTAATGTTCCTTTCTAATGTTGAGAGCCAGTGTGGTGTAGTGGTTAAGAGCGGTGGACTCGTAATCTGGTGAACCGGGTTCGCTTCCCCACTCCTCCACGTGCAGCTGCTGGGTGATCTTGGGCTTTTCACACTTCTCTGAAGTCTCTCAGCCCCACTCACCTCACAGAGTGTTTGTTGTGGGGGAAGAAGGGAAAGGAGATTGTTAGCCGCTTTGAGACTCCTTAGGGTAGTGATAAAGTGAGATATCAAATCCAAACTCTTCTTCCTCTTTCACATTGCAGTACCTGTTGTGTTACAGAACTGTGGCTTTTTGTTTTTACCGAGACACCAGTGTGTCAAGCTAAATTCACTCACACCAGCGAGTGCGGTGTTACTGGATAACGTCTCTACACCCCGATGTTTCCTGCGTGCATGTGCTTCTGTTCCCCTGTGATTCTCCAATTTAGATACGAGGCAATAGCTGGATGCTGGTATACCGCTCCAAGTTTCATCACTTCACTCCCACGGTTTTCCAGATTAAGAGGGCTGCAAACGGATTGTTTCTGGAATCAAATAACGCGGAAATGAGCGCTGAACATACACTATAGCCCATTAGATTCCCAGAAGTGGTTTTTGCATCATATGAAAGCTCAACTATAATGGGGAAATTACCCTTTTCGGAAAACATCAGCGCAGTGGAATAAACCACCCTGTGAAACGGCATCCTTGGCTGTTGGCTTCCATCTTTCTCAGGAGACGATGGAGGAGTGTGCCTTTGGGGGTGAAGTCGAACCATAGAGGGGAGGAGATTGATAGATATGTTTAATTGCAGCTGGGACAGATGGAGGAGTCTGGTTTTGCTGCTACAAGGGCACCATGGTGCTTCTTTCCCCTGCGCTCCTCCCAGAAGTTGCTGCTGTGGCTATGTGACCTGTCTGTCTCCAGACACTGTGATTGTCTGCAAGGGATTCCCACACAGTGGGCTTAATGTTGCCAGCCTTCAAGAAGCTAGTGCAAGAGCTCTGCTGCTAGCCAGGAGGACTCAGCACCTGAGGGCCCCAGTCCTACTACTCACCACCTGGCCTAGGGTGGGGCCTGACGGGCTCCATAAATGACTGCTGCTGCTGCTGCTGCTGCTGGACAGAGAGGGCTCCATTTTGTGTGTGTGTGTTTTAATTGCTATTGCTATTTATTTAAATTGTTACTTTTTTACCTATGTCATTTTAAACTGTGATATTAATGCTGTATTCTTAGTTTCAGATTTTGATTGATGTGGAAATTGTTTTCCATTTGGTTGTGCGTGTTTTTTGACGTGGTTTATTTATTGTTTATGACGTTTGTGATTGTGTAAATCGTGTCATGTTGTAGAAATTGCTGATCTCCGCCAGCAATTTCTAAATCAACTCTGCAACCCCAAGTGGAAACCAGAGTTGGAGGTCATACATTCTCTATTACTGGGGAGTGATCAGGAGCTCACCAAGTTAGTGGCTAAATATCTCTTATTTGGTTTTTTGCCGTCGGAATACACTGCAGACGCCTGATCTCCCTGGAGACCTAGAAATGTGACGATAGACTGCTCTGCCTCCTTTCTTTTAGCAAATGCTTTGTGCCGCTGGGGAAGTGGTAATTCTGTATTGATTTGGTTTGGGTGTGATGCCAATAAAAGGTTTGATGATGATGAGCATCAAGCCACCTTGAGCATTGTTTTTAACTGTGTAAAGGCGACATACTAATAAAACGATGTTGATGATGATAGTCAGCCACTTCTGGTTTCTGGGCACTTTGGCAAAGCCTTGCAAGTCTTGGGGTGGCTCCTCATTGACATCTGTGCTGAGCGGTGGCTGCAAGTGCTGTAGGAAATTTCAGCGGGTCCTATCTTGTCTCGGGTGGCAAAAAGGCTTGGGCAGGCTCTTCAGATCAACCTGCAACCAGGGTGCTAGGTAACAGGTGCTGCCTCAGAGAGAGTGTGGTTGAGCCAGGCTGCCTCCAGCTGTACTTAAAACCGAGGCTGCATATCATCAGCTGAACCTTTGATGAGAATCAAGCATTTTTCCACTTAAAAGGAAGAGGATTATATATTAAAGAGAAGCACTTCATAACGTAAACTCATCCAGCCCAAGAAGCAAGGCCAAGCATTTCCTCTTCGAAATGCAGAGCGTGACAGTGTCATAGCTTGGGGGTGTTTTAATATTCGAGGCAGTGTGTACTCGATAGCAAGGCTGAGCTGTGTGGTGGGTTTAATCCAATCAAAAAAAAAATTCTCCCTCCCCCATTCCTGATGAGTTTTTACCCCTATAAAAGTCTCACACGACCGAATTCTGTGATATGCCTCCAGGGTGAGCAGGATTCTGTTGTTTTCCATACAGTTAGATTCTGGACTCTGTGAATTTTAGGAGGGGGAAAGCTTGCATGACTTGCTAATGTCGGGCAGCAAAGTTAGCATCTGGGCAAACTTGGGATTTGAAAATTTCTATACAGTGGTACCTCGGGTTACAAATGCTTCGGGTTACAAACTCCGCTAACCCGGAAGTAGTTGCTCCAGGTTGCGAACTTTGCCCCAGGATGAGAACGAAAATTGTGCGGCGGTGGCGCGGTGGCAGTGGGAGGCCCCATTAGCGAAGCGCACCTCGGGTTAAGAACGGTTTTGGGTTAAGAACGGACCTCTGGAACGAATTAAGTTCATAATACGAGGTACACTGTACATCTTTACAGTCCCATCTACACCATATATCTAAAGCAATATCATAGGGTTTTTTTTTCAGACGGAACTTGCCAGAACTCAGTTCTGGCACCTCTCAGGTGGGCGCCATTGCCATTCTAAGAGAATAGGGCATTCATAGCGCTGGTTATCCTACTTTAAGCAGTCATGGCTTCCTCAAAGAATCATGGGAAGCGCAGTTGGTTAAGGGTGCCCAAAGTTGTTAGGAGTCCCCTCACAGAGCTACAATTCCCAGAATTCCTTGGGAATAGGGATTGTTAAACCACTGTGGGAATTGTCGCTCGCTGAGGGGAATAGGAGTTTCCTAATGGCTCTCAGCATTCTTAGCAAACCACTCTTCCAACCCAGCGTTGTAAAAAACACTGGACAAGGCAGCTCCAACCACCACCTTCTTCCATACCGCGTGTGCATTTTTTCTGCTTTAAAAAATAATAATCAGTTGCTTTACAAAGAAGCTATAGCTGCTGCCGTTATCTTCCGTATTCCCAGCGGCTCCACCAGGGGGGTCTTGTGGAGCCCCCAGAGAGCATGTTGTCTTGGGTCCCCTCATACCTGGCATCAGTCTTATGCCTTCCCTTTAGGGTACAGGATTAGGAGGGCCGGGCCTGTGCCATCGAATGGCCTTGATGTAAATGACATGCATTGTCTGTTTCCAGGAGCCTGGAACTCATTCCCTGGCAAGGAAAGATGCTCAATCAAAACCTGTAAGAGCTTGCTTCCATCTTTCTATGTTCCATAGAAGGTTTCTGGACCTTGGGGAAGGAGTGATGGAATGCTTTGAGAGCCCCTGCAAGGATTTGAATCAAATGTTTGCAAAGGCTTGGCCCTTTTAGGGAGAGCAGTGGGATGCCTGAACACCTCAGTTGTCTTGCAGTGTTGGCCCTTTGATGGGTTTTGGATGAAATGATAGTTTGATTTGTTGCAAATTCAGCATGGGCCATGGGGAATATTTGTTTTAGCTACCTCCCAGAGATGATCCGAGGCCTCCTTGTATTTGCTAAGAAACATAGTGCCCTTTTGTCTGATCTGAGGAAATTGTTAATGTGAAAGAGAGAAGTGTGTTTTTTTTATGACAGAAGGAGGTAGAAGTATCCTGGTGAATTTGTTGGGGACAGACAATTGCCACCATACATTCTTTAAATCTCCCATAAAATGTTGTTGTTCCTTTGCAAATACCTTCTCCAATAGCCAAGCAGGTCACTTAGCTGTTTCTTCCATTACAGTTATAGCTTCCCTTCTCCTTCCTCATAAATACTGGCATTAACATCCTTTGTGCCTGTAGGAGGTAACGATCCGCATCGTCTCAGGTGTTCGATAAAGTGCCAGGAGTAAATTGTTCTCCGTAGTAAATGTGGAGGATTTAAAGCAAACATCATTGCTCTCGTAATGTTGTAGTTGATTACGGAGAGAGGAAGCTTTTATTTATCCGATGTAAAGAAGGAAAAGTTACATGTGTTTTCCTTTATTGGTATTGGTAATTACATTGTTCTGGATGCAAATTTGCTAGATGCTCACTGCAGATCTTTCCTACATACTCACTGGCTTGGTGACTGCTGCAGATGGAGGAGTGAATATCTTCCTACAACTTTTTAACTCTGCCGCAGTTTATTCCCAGTGCTGAAAAGCATAACGAAACAGTTGAGTCCTTTGTCTTCAGGAATGATTTTAACCAGGATGGGCAACAATTTATCCTGGAACTGAATTCAGCACTTCGCCATGACTATTGCTATTGCAAGCATAGTCAAATATTGCAACTGTCATGGATGCACTGTGGACAATGGTTTGGCAAGAGTTAGGAGCCAGGATCGAAGAGCAGGCCAGGATCCCAAAGGCAGGACCAGGGAACAAACCGAGAGTTTGGACAGAGGAGCAATAGGGATGCAGAACCGAAGCCAAGAGTCAGAATTGAGAGCCAAACTAGAAATGAAAGATTCGCTCAGGTAGACCTGCTGGCTGCAGATAGGTGCTCTTCATGTGAAGCAGTGATCAGCTGTTCTTGAGTAGGGATGGGGTGAGAACTATGTTTCAGTTCATATTTAAAGTTGGGCATCCTAATTCACACTGCCTGAAACAATACAGGAAACGAAAGATGACCTTTCTTCAAAATTCACAGTTCTCTGAGTTTTGTGATGCGGTCTTCCAGTCAGGTACAAAAATGCACTTACTGGGGTAAATGTGTATAAAAATGTGTATATTGGTGAAAACAGCATATCTGGGTAAATCACAGCGCTATGGTTCCCAGATTTCCCTGAGAAGAGGGTTTGATAGTGAGGATTGTAACTGTGGGGGGGAATGAGGGGGTGTCTCCTAACAGCTCTCAGCACCCTTAACTGGCTAAAGTTTTCAATATTCCATGACTAAACATGGTGCTTTCAGTTCTGATGATTGCAGAGAGAGGTAAATAGAATTCTGTATTACGTGCTTTAAAAAAACAAAACCAGAATATTTCAGAAGTGGTGCCGCATGTCTTCCAATTGTAGTTTGACATCTGTCGTGTTTAGAAAAATGATAGGCAATTGTGCTAATTACATGCAAATTAGCAGCCGCTTTCTAGCTCACGGTAACCAATCTGAAGTAGCCCCCGCAGTGCTGAAGAAGCTTGCCTCCCCTGCTGAAAAATATGAGTGTACATTTCTCATCTAGGCAGCGCATTTAAAGTTGTTTTGCAAACAGTGAATGATCTTGGCTGCAAGAACAAATGGAAAGGAAGTTTGATTCCCTTTGAAGAGCCCCAGTCTCCTAACATTGATTTTCATTACGGAGCTGATGAATGTATTTGTTAAAGGCAGCTTCATCAAATGGCCAAGAATCTCTCTTCTCTCCCCTGCTCCCTCCACACTAAGGTTACCAGATGTCCCTGTTTCCCAGGGAAAGTCCCCAGATTTACAGATCAGTCCCCATAGAAAATCCACTGAAGTTGAAAAGTCTCCCCAGATTCATTGAAAAAAATCTGGTAACGTTACTCCACACAGCTATTTTTGGCATGTTTTTGATTCATTTTTCAGTAGTCTCTTTTTTAAGGTTTTATAGTATGTTTTTCTAATGAAAATACGTCATTAAAACTATCCAGGCCTACACTCTTAACTTCCTGCATGGCTTCTGTTTCGAAGGGTAAATCCCCCTCCCAGGCTAAGATGTCATCTGAGATCAGAACCTCTTAGCTGGAGAGACATCTCAAGGAGGGAGGGTCCTGGATGTTGCTGATCTGGATTGTTTTGAAGTGTGGATTGGGCGTCTGGGCTTGTTTGATCTGCTTTTGGTGCCGTGCTACTGGGGTGATCTTGGAGGTCTCTAAGCACAGGAGTCAGGTGCAACGCATTTCCAAGGCATTGCAGTTCATGCAATGCCCACTTCCTTTCATTGCTTGAAAGGAAAGAAGGAGAAAGAAGCTGGTCTTAGGTCTCTTGCAGATCTTGGTGTTGTTGTTTTTCTGCCTGATGGCAAGGTTAAGGTTCTGGCCTGGGTCCCCATGTAAGCATGAGATGTCATGATCTTTAGACACATTCCTGATAGAAAACTCCACACACACACACATTTGCCAACATGGGATAATGTTGCATGCATCTGAAGAAGTATACTCTAGTGCATGAAAGTTTAGGCCAGGGGTACTGTTATAAGAAAAACCGCTCCCTTTCCCTTATGGTGTATTCCAGAGCCTTTATAGAGTCCTTAAGTGGGTTCCCTATTGGTAGGAGAAAACAGAGGCCAACCAGAGTATGCTGAGAAGCAAAGCGGCTAATAAGCCTAGCCTGATCTTTATTAAAGGAAGAAGAGTTTGGATTTGATATCCCACTTTATCACTACCCGAAGGAGTCTCAAAGCGGCTAACATTCTCCTTTCCCTTCCTCCCCCACAACAAACACTCTGTGAGGTGAGTGGGGCTGAGAGACTTCAGAGAAGTTTAACTAGCCCAAGCTCACCCAGCACCTGCATGTGGAGGAGCGGAGACACGAACCCGGTTCACCAGATTACGAGTCCACCGCTCTTAACCACTACACCACACTGACTGCTGGAACTGTTGTAATAGGGCCCCCACTCACCACACGCAGGAGCAGAACCCTGAACAATGGTGCGCAAGCCCTTATATAGACTTTTGAAATTGCCCATCCTGCAGCCTAAGATCAACCCCCAAAACATCATGCATACATCACAGAAGGAGGTGGTCTACAGCAGAAACCCTGTCTGCCAGGATACCTGATAATGGTCGCTGATTGCATTACCTGGGCAGTCTGGCCATTCTTTTGTGTTGGTTTGTATTTTCGTTCCTGAATCCAGGTCACAGGCTCACCCTATTCATGCCCTTAAGACAGGATTTGTAAGCGGGAAGACAATGGGAAGGCTTTCCCCATTTGCCTCCCTGACTGCAGAGGAATATTAGAGGTCATTGGGAGAGTCAAAATGGCTTCAGGGTTGCTCTCCCATACTATTTCAGACACATGGTTCATATATTTAGATATAGTTCATATATTTAGATATTTAGATAGTGATGTATAGAAGTGAGAGCTGGACCATAAAGAAGGTTGATCGCCGGAGAATTGGTGCTTTTGAATTACGGTGCTAGAGGAGACTCTTGAGAGTCCCATGGACTACAAGAAGATCAAACCTATCCATTCTGAAGGAAATCAGCCCTGAGTGCTCACTGGAAGGACAGATCCTGAAGCTGAGGCTCCAAACACTGGTATGGAATTTGCTGGCATTAGGTGTGGCGAAGGCTTAGCCGAACTGAAAAGGCAAATTCGAGCAGGATAGCTATGAGTTGCACACACGCCATCCGTATAGTAAAAGCTATAGTTTTCCCAGTAGTAATGTATGGAAGTGAGAGCTGGACCATAAAGAAGGCTGATCGCTGAAGAATTGATGCTTTTGAGTTATGGTGCTGGAGGAGACTCTTGAGAGTCCCATGGACTGCAAGAAGAACAAACCTATCCATTCTGAAGGAAATCAGCCCTGAGTGCTCACTGGAAGGACAGATCCTGGAGCTGAGGCTCCAATACTTTGGCCACCTCATGAGAAGAGAAGACTCCTTGGAAAAGACCCTGATGTTGGGAAAGATGGAGGGCACAAGGAGAAGGGGATGACAGAGGACGAGATGGTTGGATAGTGTCCTCGAAGCTACCAGCATGAGTTTGACCAAACTGCGGGAGGCAGTGGAAGACAGGAGTGCCTGGCGTGCTGTGGTCCATGGGGTCATGAAGAGTCAGACACGACTAAACAACAACAACAACGTGTGCATTTATGAATATTTATTCTATATTTGAGACCTTAAAATTCTTATAACAGTACCCAACATGGTGACCTCCAAGTGTTGCGAACGGCAACTCCCACCAGCTCCAGCCAGCATTGCCAATGGTCGGGGCGATGGGAATAGTAGCCTACAGTTTCTGGAAGAAACCACATTAACCATCTCTAGCTTACGGCATAAGAAGCTGGGTAGTCTTTCGGTTGCCACAAACCTCTTTGTTGTTTTTTGTTTAAATAGATCTGATTATAGGCGGGGCAAGGCAGGTTATTTCCCCCCATTGTTCTCTAAAAGGCGTCAAGGTTCAGGCTTGGCGCTGCAAAAGAATCTTTCACTTGTGAGTCTGATGAGGCATTTGCCATGTCTGTAAATCAAAACAATCCTTTGTGTTCTGCATTATAACCTTGGAGAGTCCAGAGATTGCGCTGGAAATGGAAATGAAAAATGCCCCATGATTTTGCTCCCATGGTTCTGACTCTTCAGGTGAAATTAGAGTCCCTTCTGCATTTTCCTTGACTTTAAAAAAAGAGGGGGAGAGGATCCTTTGTAGGTGTTTGTGGCATCTGTGCATCCCTTTCTACAGATGAAACCATTATTGTTATTATATTTCAACCTGTATTCTACTTTGCCAAACCAATGAGCCACCCCAAACAGCTCAAAAACCCCACCATTAAAACTCCTACCAGTAATATAATGTATAAATTAATACATTAGAATTAGAGGAAATTATAAACTTAATAGGTTTATATTTTTTCTAATTTTCTAATTTAAGAAAAATCACAATAACCAGCCTAATATCACCAAGTCGCAAGAGCGCCCCATTACCTCCAGGGCGTCTGACCCCGAACACATCAATCTCCGGCCTCCTGCCAAGTGTGCATTGCAGCTGTAAGCTCTAACATGGGCTTGCAGTGGCATTGAAAAGGTGTGACTTGCTGCAACAATCCTTCTGCTCAGTTTCCAGCGCTGGTGTTCTCTCCTGCTGTTTCCACTAACAGAGCCATGGGCTTGCGTTGAGACTGTCAGTGTTCCCTGGACGGATGCCAGCGAATTCTGGAAATTTAGGTTTGCACAATTAAAGCCACCTCCCCCCCCCCCCGGTGCAGGCATAAGCAAACTCTGGCCCTCCAGATGTTTGGGACTACAATTCCCATCATCCCTAGCTAACAGGACCAGTGGTCAGGGATGATGGGAATTGTACTCCCAAACATCTGGAGGGCCAGGGTTTGCCTATGCCTGCCCTGGTGCAACAAATCCACTTGAAAAACAACAACTCTGGACTTTTTGTGGTTAGGAATGGGATTCTAAATCCTGACCTGAAGAGTTGCACTTGGCTATTGACATGAGAGATTTGCTCCTCTTTGGCAAGGCAAAATGCCAGGTCGGGTCAGTGGTGGACTTTGGGCTTTCAAAATTTTGGTGCCACCTTGCGCACCGCCAAAATTTGGTGCCCTCTGCCTCTCTCCTTCAGTTGTTTGCCATTGTTGCTGCACTCCCTGAGGTCCCCTCTCGGCTCAGCACCCAGTGAGGGCCAACCAGTTTCAGTCCCCTAAATCTGTCTCTGATCAGGACTCATAAAGGAGTGAACTATTGAGAGCAAGTTAGGCTGAGAGACTGTGACTGGATAATAATAATAATAATAATAATAATAATAATAATAATAATAATAATAATAATTTATTATTTATACCCCGCCCATCTGTCTGGGTTTCCCCAGCCACTCTGGGTGGCTTCCAACCGAACACCAAAACACAATAACCTATTAAACATGAAAAGCTTCCCTAAACAGGGCTGCCTTCAGATGTCTTCTAAAAGTCTGGCAGTTGTTGTTCTCTTTGACATCTGGTGGGAGGGTGTTCCACAGGGCGGGGGCCACCACCACGAAGGCCCTCTGCCTGGTTCCCTGTAACTTTTTTGTTTAAGAATAATTTTTTATTAACCGACCAATCACATCAAATCAAACCAAATTACATAAATTCCAAATTACACAGCTGAATTTTAAATTTTTGTTGGGGGTACCCATATTTCAAGTTCTGAAGGGGATCCAATCAACTTCTTGCTTCTTACTGCTTTAATGTCCACAAATCTAACCTTATGATGTTCACAGTGCTATCCAGTCCTTTCTTCTTGTTTTTGCACATCTCTTGTTGTTATTTTCATATATTTTTCCTTTCTCTTTGTGACCTCTGATAGACTCCACAAGCTGGTTAGACAGTTTGTAATCCTGCGTGGATATTATTTTTTTTATCCAGTAGCCATATCCAGACGTTTTCCATGTAACATCACTTCCATACATGTAACATCACTTCCATATCTGAAGAAGTGTGCATGCACACGAAAGCTCATACCAAGAACTGACTTAGTTGGTCTTTAAGGTGCTACTGGAAGGAATTTGTTTTGTTTTTCCATACATCAAAACAGTCTTAGCGTCATTAATCTTCACCAATCTGCCTCCTTTCTCAAAACCTCTGAGGAGATTCACCAGGAATGCAGTCTGAAAACAAGTCCGTTCCTTCTCTCGGCTATAAATCCTTTGGCAAGATGACGACTCCGAATTAATTGCTGCGCCATTCCAAAAGCTCTTATTGCTTCTCGATCTCCATAAAGCATACTTTTGGTTAAAGTTTATCTCCACACAGACCTTAATTATCCTGCTTGGGTCAGTTCAACTGACAATTCTAATGAGGAGGGGTTCTTGTAAATCACATAGAAGGAAAGTAAAAAAGGTTCCCCCCCCCATTCAGTCCTGTTGTCAACATACCCAGCCTTTGGTGTATCTTCATCGTAAAATATTCCTGTTTCTCCAACCCGTCGTCTTCTTTCGCAGAGGTCACTTAAATTAGCAGACTTCACTCCCCTTCTTCACTTGAAATATGTGCATTTGCTTCTTTTGTAATTAATTATTCCAAATTGCTGCAGCTAGTGCGCGATCAGAGACAGCATCCAGGAGAGCCGAGGTCCACACGGGGGCATTCTGCCTAGGGCCCTCACCCCCTTCTTTCGAATTAGGGGGTGATTTATGGGCACAGCAGGCAAGGGCAGTGTTCCCCATTTCCTTGGGGCAACAAGGGAGGCTGCCTACTCCCATAACAGCCTCTTAATTACCCCGTGTGGGTCGGAGAGATGGTATTGTCGGCCATCTTCCAGTGTACCCCTAGTGGCCCCCTGATTCCCTGTAACTTGGCTTCTCACAGCGAGGGAACCACCAGAAGGCCCTCGGTGCTGGACTTCAGTGTCTGGGCATAACAATGGAGGTGGAAACGCTCCTTCAGGTATACTGGACCGAAGCCGTTTAGGGCTTTAAAGGTCAACACCAACACTTTGAATTGTGCTCGGAAACGTACTGGGAGCCAGTGTAGGTCTTTCAAGACCGGTGTTATATGGTCTCGGCGGCTGCTCCCAGTCACCAGTCTGGCTGCCGCGTTCTGGCTTAGTTGTAGTTTCCGGGTCACCTTCAAAGGTAGCCCCACATAGAGCGCATTGCAGTAGTCCAAGCGAGGTTGATCAAGGTTAAGTTTCACAGCTGCGCCAGGGATTTGAACCCCCTCCCTCCCAGTTTCTAGACCAGCCTTTCTCAACCTTTGGGTCCCCAGATGTTGTTGAACTACAACTCCCACCATTCCTAGCTAGCAAGGCCAGAGCTCAGGGATGATGGGAGTATTAGTCCAACATCATCTGGGGACCCACAGGTTGAGAACCGCTGTTCTAGACCAACCCTCCAGCTGCTACACCACGCTTTGCTGGTACTTTTTGCAGGCGACGTGTTATACAAATCTTGCCTTTTCACCCACACCCTGAGCCAAATGAATATCTTTCTTTTAAATTAAACCTGTTGTGCAGAAAGGAGCCATCGTGATTAGGTTAGAAAGAGAGAGAGTTTTGACTTGAAAATGCAAAATCGAGCCTCTTCTTTGACCTCCTTCATTTCTGGTGAGTCCGTGACCTGCTGTGCTTCTCTCGGTAGGGGAGCTTGTTTCAAGCACGTTACATAATACATACATTTATTTTTGGAGCACTTCAACCTGATCGCCTGCAGCAAAAACCCCTCTTGGAGGATCAGAGGCTTGAGGTGCATCTGATATGATGATCCTTCAAAGAGAGAGAGAGGTTTTGTTCCATTCAAATCCAAGAGCCTGGCTGATCTCGGTTCCACTGTCAAATTAAAAATAAAATAAAATGCTGCAGTTTCTTGCTGAATCCATAAATATGAAAAGTTCAGAGGAGCACCTGGAAGAAGTTTCAGGGAGGTGGAGAGGTTCGTTGTCAAAAGAAAGCAAGGCGGTGTTTTTTTTGATGAATAGGAGAAAGATCAGGAGGAAAGTCTGCGAGGATGACAAGCACCAGGAAACTGGGACGGCATTTGAGAAGTTGCCTTAGACCAAGTAGCTCAGCGTTGTCAGCACCATAAAGACATAAGAACAACCCTGCTGGATCAAGCCAATGGCCCATCTAGTCCAGTATCCTGTTCTCACAGCTGCCAATTAGATGCCTGTGAGACAAGAGCAGTCTCCCTTCTTGTGGTTTCCAGACCAGGGTGGAGGGGAGCTTGTTGCAGCAGCAGAAGGTACCTCTGACTCTTCACCAGCCTGGCCCATCTCTGTCTCTTACCCGTGCCCTCCTCTCCTGCTCCAGCTTCTGGACTGCTCTCTGCCACTGACTCTCCCAGCTCACTAAGCCCTGTTACCTCTTTAGCTCCCAACACCACCTCCTCCCAGTCTGCTCCCGCTTCCCCTTCTGAACACTCGCTGTTGTCCCACCACCACTCCCCGGGCTCCCTTGGTGGTTCCCCAGCTGGTTCCTCTGCATCCAACCAGTCCATGTACACTTCCACAGAGTAATGGTAGCACCTCTGGCTTTTGACACTTGAGGTGCCTATTGTAAAGGCCCACCTCATTTTTGTAAATTGATGTTGTTCAGAACTGTTTTTAATATTGTGTTTTGAGATGAATGCTGTGTTTCAGTTGTTGTAATCTACCCTGTGACCTTAGGATCAAGGGCAGGAAATTACCGTATTTTTCGCTCCATAAGACACACATGACCATAAGACGCACCTAGTTTTTAGAGGAGGAAAGGAGGAAAGCCCCGATTTGGGGGGGAATCAGCTCACAGTTGTGCAGCTTCTTTTGCAAAGGGGAAAAGCCCTTTTTTGAGGATCAGTTCAAAGTTGTTGAGCTTACTTTGCAAAGGGGAAAAAATCCTGTTTTTATGGGGTTCAACTCACAGTTCTACACCTTCTTTAGGGAGCCATTTCTACAGTTTCCTTTTTTTAAAAAAAATAATTTTTATTAACCGACCAATCAAATCAAATCAAATCAAATCAAATCACATCACATAAATTCCGAATTACAAAGCCGAATTTTAAATTTTTTGTTGGGGGGACCCATATTTCAAGTTCCGAATGGGATTCCAAACATCTTCTTGCTGCTGCGTTAATATCCACAGATCTGTCCAAATAATGTTCATAATTCTATCCAATCCTATCTTGCTGTTCCCACATCTCATCTTGTTCGTATATTTTTCTTTTTTTCTTTATGATCTCTTCTGATAATCTCCTTAAGCAGGTAAACACCAGTTATAATCCTGTGTGAATTTTTCTGTTCGTCCAATCATCATGTCGAGATGGTTTCCATAGATCATCGCTTTCATAAATAAAAGCACTCTTTCCATCATTAGTCTCACAAATCTACCACCTTCTTTAGTCCCTCTGAGGAGGCTCACCCACAATATGAAAACAGATCTATTCCTCCTCCCAGACATAAGTCTTTTGACAGAACTTGCCAAAATGGCGACACTATTTTTTGCTGCGTCATTCCAAAGCTCTTATGCTTTCCACGATCTCCTTAAAACATGCTTTGGTTAGAAAATTATCTCCACGCAGTCTTAAATCCTCAGCTTAAGTCATTTAAATGGCATTTCTGACTTGTGACTTGTGGGGGGGGGGATTCTTGGTTAATCACATAGAGGAAAAAAAGAAAAGTCCCCCCCCATCCAGTCCCGTTGCCGAACATACCGAGCCTTAGTGTGTCTTCTCATGATTTATTCCTGTTCCTCCGACCCGTCTTGTTTATCAGAGATCTCTTCGGTTAGCAGTCTTTACTCCCCATTCTTCCTCAAAATATGTGCATTAGCTTCCTCCTAATTGTTTCGTTTGAAGTTGCTGCAGCTAGGGGCGCGAATCAGAGACAGCGTCCAGGAGCGCCGAAATCCGCACAAGGGCTTTCTGCCTAGTGCCCCCACCCCCTCAAATTTAGGGGTGGTATAGGGCACAGCAGGCAAAGGCAGTCCCCCCACACACGCTTGGGGGGGCGGGAGGCTGTTTACTCCCATCACAGCCTTAATTACCTCGTGTGGGTCGGAGAGATGTTATTGTCAGCCATCTTCCAATGCGCCCCTAGTGGCCCCCCATTTCTACAGTTTCCAGACGGATAATCTAATCAGCCAGTCACATGTCGCTGGGGAAACAACCAGCCTCCGTCTGCAGAACATTCAACAATGGAGGCCTGGGCAAGTGGGCAGGGCCAGAAAGGGAGCCTGCGATCGACCACACATTCGCTCCATAAGGCACACAGACATTTCCCCTTGCTTTTTAGGAGAAAAAAAGTGTGTCTTATGGAGCGAAAAAGTCAGTACATTGTAATAATAATAATAATAATAATAATAATTGTCAGAGCCACCCTGGGTCCCAGCTCACAAGAGACCAAAGTCCAGTCCAAGCTATATACAAAAGGTTTTATTGAAGATCATTGTCGTCATTACATCCAAACTCCGTGGCTCCGCATCTGTTACCCTTAGATGTTAGAAGTCCCCTCTGAGTCCGTCCCTCCCCTGCACCAATTTAAGAGGCTTGTACTGCTCCACCTTTTCCTCTCTTTCCTTTTCCGCAGGGTCTTCCTGCCCCCCTGTCTTCCCTCTTTCCGGGACTCCCCAGAGGCTGAGTCTTCTCCCGCCTGCTCCCCCCTCCTTCGTGCTTTGGCACCAGGCTCCTCCTCAGAGCTCTCCTCATTTCCGCGCGCCTCTATATTTGAACTTGGCGCGCGTACGTTGCCTCTGACCTTCCTTTCTACAGTTACGCTGCTCTCGGTACTACACTCCTCCCTTTCAGGCAGGACGTCTTGCTCCGAACTCCTCCCCCTTCCTCCTTCCTGTCCTGCTCTTTCTGACACACTGGCAACTCCCCCCCCTCTACTCCGTTCCGACGGGGGAGCTGGTCCCGCTTTGCCACTCCCACTGGGGATTCCCTCTTCGTTCCCCTCTCTCTGACTGATTCCCTCTCTATTGCCCCTTGGCCTGACCAGGGGGGCTCCCTTCTGGGAATCCTCTGATTCGCTAGACGGACTTTGGGACAACCTCGGCTCGTTGTCGTCCTCTTCCTCCTCGCCCTCGCTCTCTGTCTCCTCTCTCCCTAAAACCCTGACATCCATCCCCCCCTCGAAGCCCCCCCTTCCCCCCTTCCGCTCATCGGGTGCAGGTTGTGGAAGCTGCCGCTCTTCGGAGGCGGACGCAGGATACAGATTCTGCACCTCCATCTCCTCTGTTTGCAGTTCGTTGTACGAGTGTTCGAATTCGGGTTCTTGACCCAAGGTGTTCTCTTCTCCCTCCTCCATTGGTACCTGGTCCGGTGCTGCCTGCCAAGGTCCCGTCAGCCATTTCCTGCGCCAGTCCTCCTCTGGTTGCTCGTCCCACCAATAAGAGGGTTCTGTGTCCACCCCCGAACACGATCCCCTGGGCGAGTTGGAGTCCGGCGACCTTTCTTCAGCTGAAGAAAAGCCGTGGAAAGTGCTGCCTGAACATGTGGGCGTAAAGAGCCAGTCATCAAAGTACTCGGCTGGCATGGGTCTATGAGGGAAAAGGGCATGGAACTCGTCTTTTAAAAGAGGTTCGTCTAAGGCGTAGCCCGGCACCCAACCATTGGCACTGACTGGGGCACCCTCTCTGACTAGAAAATATTCTACTCCCTCTTGCCCCCATCTCGAGTCCAGGATCTCTGTGACCTCGTTGAGTGGTTCGGCCCTAGGCGCCCTCTCCCTCTCCTGTGACTTAGTGTGTTGTTGCGTGACTGTGTCAGACTCCTGAAACCTGTGCGGTGCCTTGTAGGGAGTGAGCACCGATCTATGAAAGACCGGGTGCACTCTGGAACCTTCGGGGAGGGCTAGTCGAAAGGCTACAGGGTTGATTTTAGCCTCCACCTGGTACGGCCCTAACTGCCTGTGCCCCAGCTTCTTCTTGGCCAACGACTTGGCTGGCATCGCTTGGGCCGCTAACCACACCCAGTCCCCCACCTGGATCTCCTCTCCCTCTCTCCTGTTTTTGTCAGCCTGCACCTTATATGCTTGCTTGGCCAGCTCTAAATGTCTCCGCAACTCTTCGTGCACCTCCTGCAGCTCCGCTGCAAACTGGTCGGCTCCTTGCGGCACCCCCTCTCCCGGTGCCACGAACCCCGGGAAGGTTCTGGGGTGACGACCATTGTTCGCGAAAAACGGCGTCACCCCCGTGGACGCGTGCTTCGTGTTGTTATAGGCAAACTCTGCCATCGGCAGGTAGTCCACCCAAACTGCTGGTCGCTGGTTGGCGTAACATCTCAGGTACTGCTGCATGATCGCGTTGACCCTCTCAGCTTGGCCGTTGGTTTGTGGGTGCCTCGCCGACGTGAGGTTGATCTTGACGTTCAGGATACCTAAAAGCTTCTGCCAAAAATTGGAAACAAACTGGCGCCCCCTGTCGGACAGGATGGACTGCGGCAGCCCATGCACCTTGAACACGTGATCGATGAAGAGTTTGGCAGTCTGTTCCGCCGTCGCCACCTTTGCGCATGGAATGAAGTGCGCCATCTTGGTGAACAGGTCCACAACCACCAGTACCGCCGTCTTCCCCCTGGAGCTGGGCAGGTCAGTAACGAAGTCCAGAGCTACCCTCTCCCACGGTTGCTGTGGCGTTTCCAGCGGTTCCAACAGCCCCGCTGGCTTCTGGTGTACTGGCTTGAACCTCTGACAAGTGTCACACCTGGCGACGTAATCCGCTACCTCTCCACGCATCCGGGGCCACCAAAAGTCTCTTGCCACCAGTTCTATTGTCTTCTCCTTACCGAAGTGGCCCGCACTGGGGGCGTCGTGCAACTGCTGCAGAACCTTTGCGCGAAGCTCGTCGCTTGGCACGTAGAGGGCACCTTTGCGAGTTAGCAGCCCGTCGCGTAGTTGGAACTCTTCGCCACTCTGCACACCTCTGCGCAATTCCTCCATCTTGGACTGTGCGAACTGATCCACTTGCAACGCGCATCGCACCGCGTCCAGATCTACTGTGGCGGCAGCGCACAACCACGCCTGCGGTGCGAAAATGTGCTTGGCTGCTACAGGCGCCGCTTCATCGAGATATTGCGGTTTCCTGGATAGCGCATCGGCTATAACGTTGGAATCTCCTGGGACGTACTCTATCCGAAAGTCGAAATCCGCGAAGAATTCCGCCCAGCGCATGTGCCTCTGGCTTTGGAGCTTCGCCGTGCGCCAATACTCTAGGTTCTTGTGATCCGTGCGGACCTGTACTGTGTGCTTGGCTCCTATGAGGAAGTGTCGCCACGCTTTGAAAGCTGCGTGAATGGCTAACAGCTCCCTGTCCCATATGGTGTAGTTTTGCTCCGCTTTGCTGAGCTTTCTGGAGTAAAAGGCACCGGGTCTCCAGTTTCCATGTGGATCTTCTTGCAGGAGTACGGCTCCAACCGCTCTGTCTGACGCGTCGGTCTCTAGTCGTATGGGCTTGCCTGGATTCACGTGCAGCAGCTGCTCCTCGGAGGCGAAAAGGCTTTTAAGCTTCTGAAAAGAGCGCTCCGCCTGTTCCGTCCACACGAACCTCTTTTTCTTGGAACTGAGAGTGTCCGTGATCGCTGCCGTCTCCTTTGCAAAACCTCTGATGAATTTGCGGTAGAAGTTGGCGAAGCCGATGAATCTTTGGACTTCCTTCCGATTGCGAGGGCTCTTCCAGTCCAACACCGCGCGGACCTTGGCGCTGTCCATGGCCAGCCCCTTGTCGGACAGCTTGTAGCCTAGGAAATCCACGTCCGTCACATCAAACTGGCACTTCTCTAACTTGGCGTAGAGCTTGTTCTCC
This sequence comes from Podarcis erhardii, assembly GCF_964252035.2. NCBI lineage: Eukaryota > Metazoa > Chordata > Lepidosauria > Squamata > Lacertidae > Podarcis > Podarcis erhardii. The sequence continues at coordinate 31,088,321 of NC_138505.1, read as the reverse complement.
CGTAGTCTCTGCAGGACTTCCTTTACGTCCTTCTCATGGGCCTCCTCCGTTTCCGAAAAGATCAGGATGTCGTCGAGGAAACACACGCATTTCTTGTAGAGAAGTCCCGCTAGCACGTGATGCATAAATGCTTGGAAGACGTGAGATCCATTTTGGAGACCAAATGGCATAACTCTGTATTCGTACGTGCCCAGAGGTGTGAACATGGCCGTCTTCCACTCATCGCCCTCCCGGATGCGTATGAGGTTATACGCTCCACGCAGATCCAATTTGGTGAAGATCTTCCCCTTCCTTACGGTTGCCAGGAGATCATCTATCTTGGGCATGGGGAAGGCCTTGGGTTTGGTCTTACTGTTTATGAATCGATAGTCCACAATGAGTCTTTTCTGGGGCGTGTCTTTCTTCTTTACAAAGAAAACAGGACTGCCCCCCACCGCTTTCGATTCTCGGATGAATCCGCGCTTCAAATTGTGCTCTATGAACTCCCTGAGTTCTTGCATCTCGTCCTCAGACATGGAATACAGCTTTGCAGTCGGCAACTGCGCCCCTGGCACCAGGTCGATGGCACAATCATAAGGCCTGTGGGGCGGCAACTGGTCAGCTTCCTTCTCGCAGAAAACCTCCAGGAACCCCTCGTACTTGCGGGGTACTGCCTGCACCATGCCAAGTTGCAACTGCTGCTCAGCTCCCTCCTCCTGGCTGGACTGGATGCAATGTTGAGCACAGTACGATGAGCAAAAGGTGATCTGCCGTTGGTACCACGCTACAGCAGGACTGTGTCTCTCCAGCCAACTCATGCCTAATACTATAGGCGTGTCTGAAAGGCGGGTGACATTGAAGCTGATGACTTCTCGATGATTTCCAATCCTCATCACCATGGGAGGCGTCTGTTGCACAACTTGTCCTCCTAGCAATTTCCTGCCATCCACCGTGACTACGTTCAGAGGTGTTGTCGCTGGCAGAAGCGCTATGCGATGCTGCTTGACAAAGTGCATCCCCACAAAATCTGCGTTGCTCCCAGAATCAATCGTGATGGGGACTTCCAGGGTGGTTCCATTCGGCAACTGAAGTGTTGCAGTGAGCTGCACCGCTGGCTTGGGTGGTAAAGGGTCTGTGCGTTGCAAAAGCGCTGGGGACTGCTCTACAGATTCGCCTGGCTGAGCCCCAGCAGCTCTGCTTCCAGCCAGGCACTGTCGTTTCCCTGAGGTTGCTCTGCCTGCATCATTTCTGCTGCAACAGTTGCTAAAGCTGCAGTGTGTTTCTGCAGCCTCTGGGGACACTCTTTCGCCATGTGCTGTGCACTGTCGCAAATGTAACACTTCCTGGTCCCTCTAGGAGGCTTTGCCTTCACTGCACCGGAAGCTGGGGCTCTGGCTGTTGCTTGAGCCTTAGCACCACCAAGTTCCATGGGCTCCTCCCCCTGCCTTCCCAGTGGCGAAGGATGTGACTGACTGAACTCCCTGGGGATGAAAGAAGACGTCCTCGCTGGTGGACGCACCTGACGTTCTTCCTCAGTGTGCCAAGGACGTCCCTCGTGCCGTATCCCAATCGCCAAAGCCCTCTGCACAAGCTCCTCCAGGGTCTGGGGTCTGTCTCCCCTGGCAAGTTCATCCTTAATGGGACCGCTGAGCCCCTCCCAGAACAAATCCCTCACAGGTGCACAATCCTTCTCCCAGCTTAGCGCAGTCAGTAAAGCAAAAAATCTAGAATGGTACTGACGCACAGTGGCTTTGCCTTGCCGCAATCCAAAAATTTCCCTGCGTGCAAGATCCACATCTACAGTAGACTGGAAGCAGGCATCCATCGCTTTAATGAATTCATCTGCATCGCGGCGGGCAGGGCCATCTTCACGCCACAAATTGCGCAACCAGTCTCTGGCCGGCCCATGCAAGTGAGAAACAATAAACCCCACTTTCTCCTCCTCATCTTTAAAGTCATGACGAAGCAAGTGCAATGCATACAAAACGTCTGCTCTGAAACTGGGGTAGTGCTTCAGGTTCCCATCGAAGTGGGTGACTAGGCTGCCCCCCCTCCGTCCAAGTCCAATCCCCTCTGATCTGGACCCTGGGAACCCTTCCCTGCTTGCACGTTCCCACCTTGTTTGCAGGTCCTGGCAGCGCTTCTCCATTTCGTCATGCTTCTTCTGAGACGCAAGGACTGCAGCAGTGAGTTCGGAAACTGTAGTTCGCAGCGCTGTCAACTGCTCCTCCGCAGTCATGGCTGTCACCGTTCGTGAGCTTTGCAAAAAAAAATTTTGCGTTCTTTGGAGGGGACTTTCTGTCAGAGCCACCCTGGGTCCCAGCTCACAAGAGACCAAAGTCCAGTCCAAGCTATATACAAAAGGTTTTATTGAAGATCATTGTCGTCATTACATCCAAACTCCGTGGCTCCGCATCTGTTACCCTTAGATGTTAGAAGTCCCCTCTGAGTCCGTCCCTCCCCTGCACCAATTTAAGAGGCTTGTACTGCTCCACCTTTTCCTCTCTTTCCTTTTCCGCAGGGTCTTCCTGCCCCCCTGTCTTCCCTCTTTCCGGGACTCCCCAGAGGCTGAGTCTTCTCCCGCCTGCTCCCCCCTCCTTCGTGCTTTGGCACCAGGCTCCTCCTCAGAGCTCTCCTCATTTCCGCGCGCCTCTATATTTGAACTTGGCGCGCGTACGTTGCCTCTGACCTTCCTTTCTACAGTTACGCTGCTCTCGGTACTACACTCCTCCCTTTCAGGCAGGACGTCTTGCTCCGAACTCCTCCCCCTTCCTCCTTCCTGTCCTGCTCTTTCTGACACACTGGCAACTCCCCCCCCTCTACTCCGTTCCGACGGGGGAGCTGGTCCCGCTTTGCCACTCCCACTGGGGATTCCCTCTTCGTTCCCCTCTCTCTGACTGATTCCCTCTCTATTGCCCCTTGGCCTGACCAGGGGGGCTCCCTTCTGGGAATCCTCTGATTCGCTAGACGGACTTTGGGACAACCTCGGCTCGTTGTCGTCCTCTTCCTCCTCGCCCTCGCTCTCTGTCTCCTCTCTCCCTAAAACCCTGACAATAATAATAATAATAATAATGGCTGCACTTTGTCCTGGACTTTAGAGAGGCCAATCGAAAAGTCGTGGTTTATTTGGCTTAGCAACTTTCAGGGTGTCCTGGTTTTTACTTTTTGAAATATGGCAACCAATAATAATGAGGAGGAGGAGGAGGAAGTGGCCGTGTTCAGTTTTAGAGCGTTTCCTTTGCTTTAGCAAAAGGTCCCAGGTTTCGAGTTGGACTTCTGCTGAGGTTGAAGGAGGGAGGCAGTTGGGACCTCCCAACTTATATTTGGCGGGGATCTCTTCCTTTGCTAGCTTGTGCTATTTTTGCTCTTGCTGTTAGCAAGCAAAAGACCCGACAGCAAGGAATGAGGCCAGGCGGTTAAGAAATCATGTAGGTAGGAGAACCTCCAACTCGTCACAGATGAAAATAGGAACATGCTTGCAACGCTCTCCTCCTCATACCAAAGTCTACAGCCTCCCACCACTATGACATATGGCTGAAAACTTGACTCTGCCTGCCGAATGCAACAATTATTTATTTAGAAAAGGTTTGAACTGCTTGCTCAGAAAAAAAGAGAAGTATCCAATTATATATAAAGCAGAACTAAAACACACAAGCCAATTGAAAACAAATAGGCATAAGACCATAATTAAAAAGAAGCATGGAATGCAACTAAAGCATGTGTTTGGTTTTCAGCAGGCGTCTAAAACAGGACAACAAAGATGTCTGCCAATATCAGTAGGCAAGGGGTTCCGCAGGACAGGTGTTAAACTACAACGTTAAACATGAAACTACAATATCATTCCAATCCCACTAATAATTTTAATTGTTTACAATGATTTTTGAGGTAACTTATATATTTTCCTCATTTCTTATTACAGTTTTGGTCTTTCTGATTTTGCCCTTTCAGCATAGTCCATCAACTTAATCTGCAATCCATCTCTGGGCTAGTAACATCCGAGCAGCAGTGGTCACGTACATAAATTGTCTTTTCTAGAGTGATCTAACAATCAATACCAGGCAGAGAGCCTTCTCGGTAGTGGCCCCCGCCCTGTGGAATGTCCTCCCATCAGATGTCAAAGAAATAACCATATGACATTTAGAAGACATCTGAAGGCAGCCCTGTTTAGGGAAGTTTTTAATGACTGATGTTTTAATGTATTTTTAATCTTTTGTTGGAAGCCGCCCAGAGTGGCTGGGGAAACCCAGCCAGATGGGTGGGGGTAGAAATAATAAATGATGATGATGATGATGATGATGATGATGATTACTACAGGGAACTCTGGGAACTGTAGCTCTGGGAGGGGAATAGGGATCTCCTAACAACTGTCAGCACCCTTCACAAACTGGAGCTCTCAGAATTTTGGCGTGGGCGGTAGCCATGACTGTTTAATTTGCACAAGTTGTGCAAATTGTGCAAAACGAGTGGTGTTGTGGTGCTTCAAATGTACATTGTGAATGTGGCCTGACTTAGGGCTCTAAGGTGGAGTCTTTTTCATACCCCTTGACCTTGGTGCATCGATGTAATAGTCTGCTTTCTTTAAAAACATCCTCCCCACTGAAAATGCAAGAGGGGAGAACTGCATTTAGAGGTTGTCGATTTTTTTGCTCCTCTCCTGCTCAAGCCCAGGCACGTAGCCACCTTAGCAGTGGTCAAACATCTGCTCCTTGGCCAGAACAGCTTGCTTTTGACAGCATGTTATTACGCCAGTAAAAACGGTAGCAAAAAAGCTTGGAAAGTGATATGATTCCTTAGCAAGGGAACAATTTCCTGCCCCCTGGAATGCCAACATTAAAATAGATATGGAAGGAAATTAGAGGGGAGTTAGAGGGAGAGGCTGACCATCGTCCTTGTTTATGGAGACTGCTAAGGTCCAGACTTGCCAGCTCAGCCTCTCTGGATTAGCAAAGCCTCAGTCAGACGGAGTGATTTGCACTTGTAGCCAAACGAGTCACATATCAAGAGCTGCTGGAGCAAGAATCAGCAACCTCAGGCGTTGTGCAGAGCTTCACTGTGTGGTAAGCCACCAGTCGCACATGTTGGATCGTTTCCTAGTTTTCCACGCTGCAGGAAACTGCAGGAGGGGTGTGTGTTCCGCTTGAGTCCTCCTTGCGGATTTCCAGCAGCCCTCTGTTTGGCCACGGTGAGAACAGACTGCTTGGCTGGATGGGCCATTGGCTTGGTCCAGCAGGCTTCCTTATGTTCTCAAGTGCTCGTTGCTTCTGCCCACTTAATCAACCTGCATCACTTAATCAACCCGAATCCCAGGTCAGCTGAGCCAGTGCCCCAAACTGGAAGCCAGGTGGCACCACCCATCCTTGATGGACTTTGGTGCATATTTCTCTCAAAGCCTCTCCTTATATCCCAGTTAAGGGTTTGTTGGTTTGTTGGTTTGTTGGTTTGTTTGTTTAAAAAAATAACAAGTTTAACAAAAAGAGAGGAAGAAAAAAAAGGCAGAAATAAAAAAGGGAATATTGGCTCACATTTAAAATACGATGACTAACAATATATCCATCTCAGATTGAGCTTAAAAGTTGATTTAGGACATCCACATTCACTTTAGAATCATAAGAGCTGGAAGGGACTACAAGGGTCACCTAGTTCAACCTTCTGCAATGTAGGAACCCATGACTCAGAGATGGGTTCATGGCCATGTCTTTCTTGGAGGCGGTAGTGATTCTGAATATCAGTTGCTGGAAACTCTAGGAGGAGAGAGTGTTGTGGTTTTCCACAGGCATTTTGTTGGCCACTGTGAGAACAGGCTGCTAGACTAGACAGACCATTAGCCTAGTCCAGCAGGCTTCCTTATCTTCTTAAAGGCTCATTGTTCCTGATTTTATGCCCACTTAATCAACCTGCATCACTTAATCAACCTGAATCCCATGTCTTACATTCTTGAGGTATAAGAAGGTGCCAGCATATGCTCCAGCTGTGCCTAATTACCCCTCTTTCCAAACCTGCTGATGGGTGAATTTAGCCAGAGTTAACAACATGTTCTGCCCCTTCCACAGACAAGGCTGCTCCATCAAAGCAGGTACGACGAGATCCATGCAGCTCCAGGTCATAGAACTTAATTTAGTTAAGATCCCTAATTTCAAGCTTCCCGCACCCTGTGTCAGACACACCCTTTCCTTCGGCGTGACAAAGAGGAGACATTTATGTCATGTTCCAGTTGGTGCCCTTGGCGGATAGAATCCCATTGCAGGATGTTGTATGAGTCCTACTCAAAACTCGCACCAATAAGGTCTGGGATGAAGGTGCAGGACTGTCAAAATCAAGCCAAGGCCAAGCACAGATAATCAGTCCAGGTGCCGAAACAATCCAGCCCTACCTTGAGATGTCAGGGATCAAAACTTGGACCTTCTGCATGCAAAGCAGATGTTCTAACCCTGAGCTTAAGGACTGATGGGAGCCGCACTCCAAAACCTCTAGAGGGCACTAGGATGGAGAATGCTGAACGAAGCACAATATTGTCGACTTGACTGTCAGCGACTCTGCAGGGTGTCACCTAGCAGGTCTCCTATCATCAGCGAACTGATTCTATTTTAACTAGAAATGCCAGGAATAATAACAACAATATTCCAATTTATAATCCACCTTTCACCCCAAGGCCCCAGAGCAGTTTAAAACCATTGAAGTAAAGGTAAAGATAAACTGACCCCTGACCATTAGGTCCAGTCATGGCTGACTCTGGGGGGTTGTGGTGCTCATCTCGCTTTATTGGCTGAGGGAGCCGGCGTACAGCTTCCGGGTCATGTGGCCAGCATGACGAAGCCACTTCTGGCGAACCAGAGCAGGGCACGGAAACGCCGTTTACCTTCCCGCCAGATCGGTACCTATTTATCTACTTGCACTTTGACGTGCTTTCGAACTATTAGGTTGGCAGGAGCAGGGACTGAGCAATGGGAGCTCACCCCGTCACGGGGATTCAAACTGCCGACCTTCTGATCGGCAAGCCCTAGGCTCTGTGGTTTAGACCACAGCGCCACCCGCGTCCCTTACAACCATTGAAACACAACATTAAAAACAGTTTTAAACAACGTAATATTACAAAAACAAGGTGGTACCTAAAATTAGGTGGGACCTCGAGTGCCAAAAAGCCAGAGTAAAGATGTGCTTCTTCAGTATTTGCCCAAAAGCTGTATAATAAGGATGAAAGGTTCTTGTAGCCTTTCTACAAGCACAGCTGCTGTTCTGCTACTGAATTCCAATGCCTCCCAAAATCACTGTTTCACAAATATCATCTGCATTAAACCGTTGCCAGAAAGGAGAGGAGAGGCAAAACTCTTATTTTTTTACAAAACAAAGCAATTGGCAGCCCTAGGACTCTTGCTGTTCCTTCGCACAACAGCAGCAACCCACGAAGTGTTGATCTGTTTGGATTTGTTTGGTTTTATCCTCGCATCTCTTCTCTCTTTGAGACAATCCTCGGAGCCACGGAGGAAGAATTAAAAAACCCAGAAAACAAAGCCGAAACCTGCAGCCCAAGCAGAGTATTAGGCGAGACCCCCGAGCCCACAGGCGGTAGATGAATCCCACCCATGTTTTATGTTTTTAATTTGCGAGCAACGTTTCCAGGGAGTGAGGGGAGAGGGTGAGTGGTGGAAGTTAGCTCCAGCCAGTCAGCGATTCTCTCAGCCCCCCACCTGGCCTGACACAGCACGATCGATGAAGGGAAGCTCCTGCTTCGGGAAATGAAAGGAGCCTTGGAGGCTGCCAGCTGACGTGATGAATGTCTGGTGACTATAGAGGCATCCCCTGAATGAGATGGATGGTTCTGGAAGTGATGTCACAGGCTGTTCTGCTGCCACGTGCTACAGCAAACCCAAAATACTCCTCTTGGCTTACACACCAGCGACCGGGGAGGATGGCTGGGAGTTTGAGAATGCATAGAATTCAGAGTTTAATAAGGTGCAATGGGTGGGTGGGGGGACTGAGACAAAATGCTGCAGTGTTCGGGGTTCCTGTTTAGGATGCCAGCCAGCCATGCTCTATTCCAGGATACTCCATTCCATTCCTCTTTCCCAGTAGCCAAGTCAGCAGTAAAGGTAAAGGGACCCCTGACCATTAGGTCCAGTCGTGGATGACTCTGGGGTTGCGGCGCTCATCTTGCTTTACTGGCCGAGGGAGCCGGCTTACAGCTTCCGGGTTATGTGGCCAGCATGACTAAGCCGCTTCTGGCGAACCAGAGCAGAACATGGAAATGCCGTTTACCTTCCTGCCAGAGTGGTACCTATTTATCTACTAGCACTTTGACGTGCTTTCAAACTGCTAGGTTGGCAGGAGCAGGGACCCAGCAATGGGAGCTCACCCCGTCACAGGGATTCGAACCGCCGACCTTCTGATCTGCAAGTCCTAGGCTCTGTGGTTTAACCCACAGCACCACCCGCATCCCTAAGTCAGCATTAGGGATGGGCTAATCTGTTGGTTCTCCACATTTCCACATGTGTCTGCTAGTTTTTTTAAAATTATTTTTTTAAGAGGCCCGGTGAAAATTTGCCAGCCTTTTAGTGTGGATTTCTGCATGTTTTGCACACAGGTTAGCCTAACGTACATACTTTTGCAATGCAGTTTCCCCTGAAATAAGGCTCTCTCTTTTTTGCATGCATGCATTTTTCATGCACCCTTTGCCCTAGTAAAATGCATGTTTGCTTGGGTGGAGAATTGCACTGCAAAGTTTGGAGAAGAGTGAATTTCAAGGACAGCTGTGTTTTGGTTCATGTATTGCTTCAGAAAGGGCGAATTGGGTAGGTTTGCTTTTAAATGCAAACTCAATAGAATCTCAGGGGAAATGTCTTCTTCCTTTACCTTCTATTAGATCCTTTCAACAGAGAATCAAACCTAGAACTTTTTGCATGCCAGTCATGTAGACCACAAGCTTAACAGGAGTCAACAGTGTGATGAAGCAGCAACAAAACTAATGCAATTCTGGGCTGCTTCAATAGAGGTGTAGTGTTGATGAAGGGAAGTCATCGTCTTGCTCTATTCTGCACTGGTCAGACCACACCTGGAGTCCTGTGTCCAGTTCTGGGTGCCACAATTTAAGAAGGATATCGACAAGCTGGAACGTGTGCAGAGGAGGGCAACCAAGATGATCAAGGGTCTGGAAACCAAGCCTTATGAGGAACAGTTGAGGGAGTTGGGTATGTTTAGCTTAGAGAAGAGAAGAAGGGATATGATAACCATCTCCAAATATCTGAGGGGCTGCCACATGGAAGATGGAGCCAGCTTCCAGAGGATAGGATCTGAATCAGTGGATTCAAATTACTAAAAAGGAGATTCCAGCTAAACATCAGGAGGAACTTTCTGATGGTAGGAGTTGCTCACTGGTGAAACAGACTTCTTCAGGAGTTGATCAACTCTCCTTCCTTGGAGGTTTTTAAGCAGAGGTTGGATGGCCACTTGTCATGTACACTTTGGGATTGCTACCGTGGAGGGGCGAGGGAGGTATGGCGGTGGGGGCAGATGTTATAGGCGAAGGGGATCGAGCTACGGATATGCTCGTACCCCTTCCAATCTGCGCCCCATCCCGAGAGACGAGGGTAGGGTGAGCAAGGATTACTCACCTCCTTCACTGGTGTTGTGCAATGCCAGGTCTATAGGCAACAAAACCGCCACCCTGCGAGATTTCTTTACCTCGCAGGGGGTCGACCTGGCTTGTGTGACGGAGACCTGGGTGCGCGAAGGGGTAACTGTTACCTTACGAGAGATGGCGCCCCCGGGTTTCTCTGTCCTCCACCAGTCACGGACTGTGGGCCGGGGGGGAGGGGTGGCATTATTAATCCGGGAAGATTGTTCTTTCAGGGCTCTACCATCGCCATCGATCCCTGGCATTGAATGTGTTGGCCTAGTGTGGGGCTCCGAGGAGAGCTTGGCTGTCTGGCTGGTGTACCGGCCACCTAGCGCACCAGCAGCCACCCTGTCAGGCCTGCTGGAGCCGGTGGCCGGCTGGGCCTTGGAGTTCCCTAACCTATTGGTATTGGGAGACTTCAACTTCCATGCTGATGCCGCTCCCTCCTCACAGGCTCTGGACCTGGTGTCTTCCATGGCGACACTAGGGCTCTCCCAGTTTGTTTCGGGCCCCACACATCAAGCAGGCCACACGCTGGATTTGATCTTTGGTGCTGGTATAGATGTGATCATGTCTACTTCGATGAAGGTGCCATGGTCTGATCACTACGCTCTGAAAGCCAGGATTGACTTTCCACCCCCACCCTGCTTAGGTGGCGAGCCGATTTGGGCTCGCCCGCAGAGGCTGATAGATTCCGTCAAGCCTTGCGGGACCTTGCTCCCCCTGGCGACTCATTGACTGAGCTTGTTGAGGGCTGGAATACCCAGCTCCTGGCAGCCATCGATGAGATCGCACCTAAGCGCCCTCTGCGACCCCGCAGAAACCGGGCTCCCTGGTTTACCGAGGAGCTTCGGAAAATGAAGCGGGACCTCAGACGGCTAGAGCGAGTATGGCGGGGTGCCCGTGACGGAGCCTCAAGAACATCTTATAAGGTTTTTATGAAAACCTATGAGATGGCTGTGAAGGCCGCTAAGAAGTCTTACTTCTCGGCCTCCATTGCATCCGCTAGCTCTCGCCCGGCGCAATTATTTAGTATAATTCAGTCTTTAACGTCCCTTGAAGGACAGCCAAATTTAAATAACAATCTGACACACAGCTGTGAGGCATTTGCGAGCTTTTTTGCGGAGAAGGTCCTGTTGCTCCGCCATGACCTCCCTGCCAATTTGGATACAATAAAGGAACTGGAGGCCCCTCGACTGTCCTCGGGTCCAGTATTGGACCATTTTGACTGGATATCTCCAGCCGATGTGGACAGACTCCTCCGAGCTGGAAAGCCCACCACCTGTCCTCTTGACCCGTGCCCGTCATGGCTGATTAGAGCGTGTCCAGACGAGGTGCGGGCCCCCCTGGGGGAGATCATCAATTTGTCCCTTGGCACCGGGATATTCCCAGGGGAACTGAAGGAGGCAGTGGTGCGTCCGCTCTTAAAGAAAACATCATTAGATCCCTTAGATCTATCCAATTACCGCCCGGTCTCGAATCTTCCATTCCTGGGTAAGGTGATTGAGAGAGCGGTTGCTGAACAGCTTGGTAGGTTTCTGGATGAAACATCTGCTCTGGATCCATTCCAGTCCGGCTTCTGTGCTGGTCATGGGACCGAGACGGCTCTGGTCGCCCTAACAGATGATCTCCTTAGGCAGCTGGATCGAGGCGGGTCGGGGCTGCTGATTCTTCTAGATCTGTCAGCAGCCTTCGACATGGTCGATCACGAACTCCTGGACCACCGCCTTGCCGACGTGGGGATCCAGGGCACAGTCCTTCAATGGCTGCGCTCGTTTCTCTCTGGTCGGGGACAGAGGGTGGCGCTCGGGGGGGAATTGTCATCGCGCCACTCCTTGGTGTGTGGAGTGCCTCAGGGTGCGATTCTCTCCTCGATGCTTTTTAACATCTTTATGCGCCCCCTCGCCCAGCTTGTCCAGAGTTTTGGGCTGGGTTGCCATCAGTATGCCGATGACATCCAACTCTATCTGTTGATGGATGGCCATCCTGACTCGGCCCCCGATACACTGGCGAGATGTCTGGAAGCTGTGGCTGGATGGTTATGTGGGAGCCGGTTGAAGTTAAATCCTTCGAAGACAGAGGTCCTCTGGCTGGGGCGGGACGATATGGGATTGAGGGGGCAACTCCCATCTCTTGCGGGGGTGCAATTAGTGCCAGCACCGTCCGTTAAGAGTTTGGGTGTAATCTTTGATACCTCCCTCTCTATGGAGGCGCAGATTACAGCTATAACAAAGGCGGAATTTTTTCATCTCCGCCAAGCTAAGCAGTTGGCCCCTTATCTCTCTCGCCCTGACCTAGCCACTGTGATCCATGCGACGGTCACCTCCAGACTGGATTATTGTAACTCGCTCTACGTGGGGCTGCCCTTAAGACTGACCCAGAAACTCCAGCGGGTGCAGAATGCCGCGGCGAGACTCCTTATGGGGTCTTCGCTGCGAGATCACATTCATCCGGTACTATACCAGCTGCACTGGCTCCCGGTGGAGTACAGGATCAGGTTTAAGGTGCTGGTTTTAACCTTTAAAGCCCTATACGGCCTAGGACCCTCGTACCTACGGGACTGCCTCTCCTGGTATGCCCCACAGAGAAACCTACGGTCTGCAAATAATAACATCCTCAAGGTCCCAGGCCTCAGAGAGGTTAGGCTGGCCTCAACTAGAGCCAGGGCCTTCTCGGCTGCGGCTCCAATCTGGTGGAACGCTTTGTCACAAGAGACTAGGGCCCTGTGGGACCTGACATCCTTCCGCAGGGCCTGCAAGACAGAGTTGTTCCACCAGGCCTTTGGTCAGGGCGCAGCCTGACTCCCTCCTCTGGCAACCTGCTTAGAATCTTGCTTAATTAGTTGCCATTAATTTGATTTTAATTGATTTTTATAATGAAATATTTTTAGAATGTGTGAATATCTGATTGTTTGATTGTTGATTGTTGTTAGCCGCCCTGAGCCCGGCTTCGGCTGGGGAGGGCGGGATATAAATAAAATTTATTATTATTATTATTATTATTATTATTATTATTATTATTATTATTAGTTGAGGTTACTGCATTGCAGAGTGTTGGACTAGATGTGTTAGAATTCCTGCTCCATAGTTGCAGTCATGGGATTTTTGTCTATCACATGACGGTGTATGTTTTGACTCCACAGAGTGGGAAGTGACAGAGACAAGATGTTTGTGTTACTGTGTTCCGTGAAGTGGGACAATTGTCCTTTGTTCTTTCTCTTTCTTGTCTGATGCTTGAGAGAGAGGGAGCCATGTTGCTCCGTGTGTGTTTATATGTAAATAAAGTAGATTAGCCAAAATGCTGAGTTGCTGAGGTCTGTTACGCAAACTGCGAAGACTCTGTGGATCCCTAAGTGTGCCAGTGTCTGTTGGCATTGGTCACTGTGATGTTCAGGCTGAAGAAAGCTTTTGAAGCTCCTGAACAATCGACCAGGAGGGAGAGAACATGCCAGTTGGGCATGTGTCTCTGCCAGGGTCTTACTCAAGTGTAGGATGAGCTCCTTACAAGATGACCCTCAGGGACACTTCCAACTTGACAATTTTATGATCCTAGTTCCCGTACCACTGAGCGATGTCCCCTCCCTGTCATAGAGGTGCCCGGTGTCAGTTCTTCTCTGTGCTTAATTCAGTTTCGGTGGTGCCATACATGAAAAAGTAGACAGCACCTTGGAGTAACAGGGAATTAATCACCATTTCAGTCGTTTCCGCTGCTGTCTCTCAGCAAGAAACTGATTCTGATGACAGGAAGGATAATCAACCTACTTCTGAATTCTGTTTTGCAGTATTTGACAGTGCAGATCAGGGAAATGTTTTACTGCCTATTCTTCAAAATTAATTGCTTTTTTCCCTTGCTTTTTTTTAAAAAAGGTCTCCTCTGTAATAATCACACACAAGTGGATTATGAAGCCTATTTTGTAAATAACCATTGGTGAATTTTTAACCCAATGGATTGGAACGGGGGGGGGGGGGGAGTCTAGGCCGTGTTCAATGCCTTTCAGTAAAACGAAAAAGAATTTGTGCAGCCCATTTGTGGTGGATTTCTGGGTTGCAGCCAAGTTTCCCCCCACCTGACACAAGGCACACCAGCCACTCTTGTAATATGCAAGCTCCTTGCTACTTGTTTATCATATTTCCTGATGGGGCCAAGATAACAAGGCGAGTGTTGGAACGCTAATAGGCCTTGGTGTTGCGAGATCACTTTCAGTCTATATTTGCATTTTTGCTCTCTTCCGTTCCCAAGGGGACTTGTCCCTCAGTACCACTACAGGCACAGCAGATTATGGATGGAAAGCAGATGAGATATCTTAAATATGGGCCATTAGAATATCTTGCCAAATTAAGCTTTGTATTTCAGTCGAGGGTCGTGGGATTCTCACACAAACAACCTCATCACGAATAGGGTCCTCTTCAGGCCTCAGTTGCTGAGAGCTGATCTAGATTAGATGGGCTGGTCTTGGTGGTGTCCCCAAGTTTAATGATTTTCAGAAGCCATGGAAAGGCACACCTTTTAAGCTTTTGGAAATAACTTTATGGTTGTTCATCTGTTAATGGATTTATTGCTGTAATGTTGTTACAGTGATTCGTTTATTAAGCTATAACTCGCTGGGGCCTTTGCAGACCTTCCAAGTATCCCGCTTTTCCAGGGACAATACCGGATTCCTAGAACCTATCTCTGTTTCTGATTTGATCCCAGAATGTCCTGCATTTCCTAAGGATGTTCATATTTTCATGGGAGATATAGAATCATAGAATCATAGAATCATAGAGTTGGAAGAGACCACAAGGGCCATCGAGTCCAACCCCCTGCCAAGCAGGAAACACCATCAGAGCACTCCTGACATATGGTTGTCAAGCCTCTGCTTAAAGACCTCCAAAGAAGGAGACTCCACCACACTCCTTGGCAGCAAATTCCACTGTCGAACAGCTCTTACTGTTGAAAGGTATATGACTCCAGAGCTATCTGAAGGCAGCCCTGTATAGGGAAGTGGGTTTTTTAAATGCTTAATGTTTTATTATGTTTTTGAATATGTTGGAAGCTACTCAGAGTTGGCTGGGACAACGCAGTCAGGTGGACGGGGTATAAGTAGTCAAATTATTATTATGGAATTGTTGTTGTTTAGTCATTTAGTCGTATCTGACTCTTCATGACCCCATGGACCAGAGCATGCCAGGCACTTCTGTCTTCCACGGCCTCCCGCAGTTTGGTCAAACTCATGCTGGTAGCTTCGAGAACACTGTCCAACCATCTTGTCCTCTGTCGTCCCCTTCTCCTTATGTCCTCCATCTTTCCTAACATCAGGGTCTTTTCCAGGGAGTCTTCTCTTCTCATGAGGTGGTCAAAGTATTGGAGCCTCAGCTTCAGGATCTGTCCTTCCAGTGAGCACTCAGGGCTAATTTCCTTCAGAATGGATAGGTTTGATCTTCTTGCAGTCCATGGGACTCTCAAGAGTCTCCTCCAGCACCATAATTCAAAAGCATCAATTCTTCGGCGATCAGCCTTCTTTATGGTCCAGCTCTCACTTCCATACATCACTACTGGGAAAAACCATAGGATGTCCCTATTTTCATCAGAGAAATGTTGGAGAGTATGCCTTTGGTGAAGGGTAGGAAATTTATGTACCAAATAAATAAATAGCCTAGCGCAGGGGTGCGGGAACTTTCGACCTGGTTCCAGTGTGGCTCACAAGACTGTTTTCCCAAAAACATGTCCACCTGCCCCACAGCTGATGTCATACGTGATGTGGGGCAGGTTGAGATGCTGCTGGATTGGCACATTGGGAAACTTGGCCATTCAGCTAAATCCTGAAGGAAATAGCTTTGCCACCCTTATGCTTGGGCAGTGGTGAAGCTCTTGCTCTATGGTTCCGAAATGTTTGACAACTAGTTGGCTTTCCAGTGCTGCACAAGGGATTTTGACAGGTGGGCGGGGCAGCCCACATGTCAGTCACTTGATGTCATAATGATGACAGGTGGGTTGTACCATCCACTAGTCAAAGTCTTCCCCTTTCCTGGCCTAGCAGTTCTTAAGCGTATTATAAGCACTGAGCTCAAGGTCCTGAATTCAAATGGTAGCTCACTCCAGAACCCACTAAATCACAACCCCAGTCTCCCTCCCACCCCCATCAGCAATATGAGATTTTCATATGAGCTTTGTAAAAAAAAATTACTGAATGTTGAAACGTTTTGAGCCATCAGGGAAATGGCAATATATAAATATTTAACAGTTGTTACTGTTATTGTTTCCCAGACAGTTCTGACACATTGCAGGCATCCGTGCGTCTTTTGTTACTGTAAGATCTTCTGTTCAACTGAAAAGATATTTACAAGCATTTATGTATTTAGAATGTTTCATATGCTGTTTTTCAACAAAAGTTTCTCAAAAGTAGGATGCACGGTAGGGGGAAATGGGCTACAATTAAAACATTCTGGAAAAATGCTAATCCTGGGTTGTATCCAGTGGAGTAGACCCACTGGAATTAATGAGTGTGCTTAACTTAGATCCATTTATCCAAGTGGGTCTACTCAGTGTGTAGAATTCAGGTGGCTACAACCCAATTTAGTATACGCACGTTGTGAAGATAGAATTTTCTTTTGCGTGTGATCTGTATGCAATATTCAATGGATATAGTTCAGTGGAGATATCCAACGGACTTAATCTGTTGATTTCAATGGAGTCCAGCTTCCTGCAGGCTATCACTCTTTCTCTGTGAAATCTGCATGCAGACTGTGCACTAAAATGTTTCCTAAGCTGCATTTACAGGTTTATTATATCCCTACATCCAGGAGCACCTTAGCTGTGGAAATTATTAGTTGCCCAACGATAGCTGTTGAAATGATTTCATAAAGTCAGCAAAAAGGGGCTTTTCGTCCAGCCAACAGACCAAGCAGGTTTAACGCACTTGGACAAACTGCAGCACTCTGCAAAATATTATGGATCCAGAGAGAGAGAGAGAGAGAGAGAGAGAGAGAGAATGTGTACAAATTAAATATGCCCATGAGGTTTGACGTGTCTTGAAAGATAATAACAGATAAAGCATGACAGTGCTAGATTGTGGAGAGCAGGTTTGCCCTGTTTCAGCAGGAGAAGGTCTCTGTTTCTATAATACTGACAATGGATCTGTTTCAAGGTTCTTGTTCGTAATCTTAAACAGAATGACCAATTACCCTTTCGGATTTCCTTATGGGCGGCGTAGGTTGGAGATGGGGGTTCTGTGCTCCCGAAGGATGCTTCCAAACAATCTGTGTATTCATCATTCACCCAAATTTGCTTGCAAAGAGATCAGACGATGTTGGGTATCCGCCGAGCACTCATCCTAATCTGTTTGCAGAGAGATTAGATGAGGTCGACTTGTATACTGAGCACCCACCCTAATTTGTTTGTAGGGACAGTTACAGATAGGTAGCCGTGTTGGTCTGCCATAGTCAAAACAAAACAAATTCCTTCCAGTAGCACCTTAAAGACCAACTAAGTCAGTTCTTGGTATGAGCTTTCGTGTGCATGCACACTTCTTCAGATACACTCTGAAGTGTATCTGAAGAAGTGTGCATGCACACGAAAGCTCATACCAAGAACTGACTTAGTTGGTCTTTAAGGTGCTACTGGAAGGAATTTGTTTTGTTTTGTTTGTAGGGATATTAGATGACGTTGGCTATTTGGGGAGCATTCCTTCTGATTTCTTTGCGGGGAGGTCAGATGGTGTTGTGTCCAATTAAGCTTTATACCATACTTTCCACTGCGTTTTCCAGTCAATTTCCATTGCAAAAAGTTCTCTATGTGGGTTTGTGTGTATGCACAGCTTCAGGACCTTGTGATCAAGTGCAGTTGTTCCACCTGAATTTCCCAGTATGTGATTGAACCCCACCTGAGGACAGCGGCAGTCTGAAAGCCCTTTGAGTCTCATAGTCTTCCTCTGGCAACCCTACTAGGAAACACATGCATGTTTAACATATTCTTTTCTCCTTTGTAACCCTCCTCCCCCCGCAATATCCTGGCTTTCATAATCCCATCCAACTCCTATCTATGCAATTTTGTTTCACTTGGGAAAAAACCCAAACCCAAAAACTCACTGCTTGTTTTCTCTTCCTTGTTCTGTCCCAACCTGTTGATGATTCACCCCAACTTAAGGGCTGCGTATCTGGACTTGACTGCCATTCTGCTTTGATAACCAGCCCCTTCTTAAAAGGAAAGGTGAAAGGCCACAGGCCCTTAGTGAAAGAATTCAAGCCCCAGATAACACGCTGCGGTGCTAACCTACATGCTCGGTGAAGGAAGTTTACAGAAGCGGCAAAGGAGGGGGGGGGCACATCTCAGAGAAGGTCAAGCTTGTTTATGTTGAAAGCTCCCGTTCAGACAAGTCTAGCCTCAGGGAAGGAGATTTAGCTCAGTGGTAGAACATCAGCTTTGCATGCAGAGAGGGCCAGATTTAGGTTTGATGAGGCCCTAAGATACTGAAGGTAATGGGGCTCTTTATATGTCCAGCTGTCCTTTGTCAAAAGCAAATTGTCGCTGTTTTTTGTGTCGAATATATGCTCTATGGTAATTGATGGACCTAACAGGTATCTAAAGCCATTTTCACATGCAGAATGTAAAGGTAAAGGGACCCCTGACCATTAGGTCCAGTCATGGCCAAATCTGGGGTTGTGGCGCTCATCTTGCTTTATTGGCCGAGGGAGCCAGCATTCAGCTTCTAGGTCATGTGGCCAGCATGACTAAGCCGCTTCTGGCGAACCAGAGCAGCGCACGGAAACACCGT
Organism: Podarcis erhardii; assembly: GCF_964252035.2. Lineage (NCBI taxonomy): Eukaryota > Metazoa > Chordata > Lepidosauria > Squamata > Lacertidae > Podarcis > Podarcis erhardii. The sequence continues at coordinate 31,069,980 of NC_138505.1, read as the reverse complement.
TTACCTTCCTGCCAGAGCGGGTACCTATTTATCTACTTGCACTTTGACGTGCTTTCAAACTGCTAGGTTGGCAGGAGCAGGGACCGAGCAACGGGAGCGCACCCTGTCATGGGGATTTGAACCACCGACCTTCTGATCGGCAAGCCCTAGGCTCTGTGGTTTAACCCACAGCACCACCCACGTCCCATGTACCCACCCCCCCAATCCAGCTCTGAGGTTTCTCACTCCAGGCTGTAAGGATTTTAAAATTCCTGTAGGGCACCTCTGCAGTGCCTCCTTGATAAGACTTTAGTTTCTTCTCAAATGAAAAGCATTCTTGCCTTGATCTGGCTTTCCAGCTTAGCTTGGAATACAACGGTATCTCTCTCTCTCTGTCTGTCTGTCTCTCTCTCTCTCTCTCTCACACACACACACGGATGAAACAAACACTGATCCAATTGAGAGGAGCATGATTTCCACTCTAGCAACCTGAGCGAACACTTGGTGATGGATTTCTTGACTCCCAGCTCCTAATTTCCTCCTTTTCTAGGGAGGCTTGTTGCTGTTATCTTTTACTGTCCGGTTTAATACTGAAAGAACATATTGAGTGACCCAGCGCAGCTCTTGGAGACGAGAATTTAGATTGGTTCCTTAGGCACAAGCACGGGCCTGTTCTTAACCTTATCTGTCAAACTCTTGTTATCCGGGGCCAAAAACGTAACTTGAGCGCTGCAGAAGCAATGAAGTTCAGAACAAGCTACTCAGGGCTAAACTGCACATGAGGCAGGGGATCTGTGCTGAGTGGCTGAAAGCAAAAAGGTGGTTGGGTAGAGATTTAGATCAGAGGTAGGCTCTGGTGGATTGGGTGTCAATCTTACCCAAACTTGCTCCATCTCCCCGGTTTAAGAGGCGAGGAGGAAAAATAACACCCAGGACCCCGTATTGTGTCTCTTAGGCTTTCCGCTCTGCTGCTGATAGCAGCTGTGGTGGAGGGGCAATTTGAGCTGGAGGAACTGTGCAGGGGGAAAGCGTACATTGGCTCCTGGTACATTTCCAAGCACCATTCAAAGTGTTGGTGATTACCTTTAAAGCCCTAAACGGCTTCGGCCCAGTAGACCTGAAGGAACATCTCCACCCCCATCATTCAGCCCGGACACTGAGGTTCAGCTCCGAGGGCCTTCTGGTGGTTCCCTCACTGCGAGAAGTGAGGTTACAGGGAACCAGGAAGAGGGCTTTCTCGGTAGTGGCACCCACCCTGTGGAATGTCCTCCCACCAGATAGCAAGGAAATAAACAACTTGTCTTTTAGAAGACATCTAAAGGCAGCCCTGTTTAGGAAAGTTTTTAATGTTTGATTCTATTTTTAATATTCCATTGGGAGCTGCCCAGAGTGGCTGGGGAAACCCAGCCACATAGGCGGGGTATATTATTATTATTATTATTATTATTATTATTATTATTATTAATATTACAGAATAATATTATTATTATTCTGGAGGCCTCAGAATGTGAATTTCAGAATCTGCAAGAGTGTGCACTGGACTCTGGGTCATAGAGCCACCCTCACTTCGGCTTCACTTTGATTCCTAGACTAGACGGGGCAAAGGCTGAAACATGACTGACAAAGGAAAGAATTTGCAAAAGATTCATTTGGTAGGGTGTGCTTTTTTGTTTTTTTGTTTTTACACATGTCTGTTGGCAGGCATGATGTCAGCAGCAGGTGGAGAAAGGTAGGGGAAAATTCCCTGTTAGGAGATTGTAGTAGTCACCGGCATTTCGTAATCCCAATCAGTCTCTTGCGGCGTCTTTTGCTCAGATGTTCCGAAGGTGCTTTGGGAAAAGCGAAAGCTCTTTGAGGTGTTTCTGGGATGCCACGAGCGGCAGGTAAGGAGGGCTGTGTCTCAAATGCGAGGTGTGTTTTATTTGCAAAGATTCTGTTGATCCAGGGAGACATTTGCTCCAGCAATGCTGAGCACTGCATTTTGAATCTTATGTCATTAACGTAGGAAAGGAAGCAAAAAAAGGGAGTCTTGTTTTTCTTCCCGGATCAAGGTTGCATTCTAAATTATCATCAGCACAGCTCCTTAATTCAGCTTATAGATTTAGGGGGCAAGGGGGCAGTTGTTTTAAGTCCGTATCCTGCTTCCCACCCACCCCCAGCTGCTGCCAAATGTGGGGTTTAAGTTCTAAGTAAACAAGTTTTAAAAAATTAAATATTTTATTGATTTTGCCAAGAAGTGCAAGCACAACAAAAAGAGAGAAAACTACAGATAAAAAAAATGTAAAGCTTAGAGTGTCACAGCCTGGAAGGATGAAAGTACAAAGGAGTGGCTCCTCTCCAAAGGAATATTAAAGTATTGACTCATACAAAGATTCCCTTTGCGAAATAACAAAGATATGTAGAAATGAAAGTCTTCTCCACCTGCGAGTTCCATCCATTATTGAGAATAAAGGTTCTGCAAAGTCTTAGATGAGCCAGGCATTTGCATATTCTGGTGGCGCTGAGCAACCGTGTGCCTCCATATTCATATAAGAAATAAAATGATGTCATATAGGGGGGAAATGTATATCTATCATTAGAGCGCTGTTGTTTAGATACTTCTAGCTTATGAGATACCTGTTCCAGCCAGGCAATAATGCAACAAGCTTCTGTGATAGGGGCTGTGCTTGTTTAGATCCTTAACCTAGCATAGACCAAGGGAAGGTACAATGGTACCTCGGGTTACAGACGCTTCAGGTTACAGACTCCGCTAACCCAGAAATAGTACCTCGGGTTAAGAACTTTGCTTCAGGATGAGAACAGAAATCGTGCAGCGGTGGCAGCAGGAGGCCCAATTAGCTAAAGCGGTACCTCAGGTTAAGAACAGTTTCAGGTTAAGAACAGACCTCCAGAACGAATTAAGTTCTTAACCCGAGGTACCACTGTAAAAGCAGGGGTCAGCAAGGTTTATATTTCCTGGGCAGGATCGGTCCCGCGGAGATCCCTCCATAGGCCGGATCACGTTCGTGTGCCCATGATTTCTGGCATCTGAGTGTGTGCAGACGTGATTTCCGGCGCCCAGAAGTGAGTCCCCGTGCCGCGCCGGTATAGCACAGTGCGCGAACGGACAACTCCGTTCAGGGGCAGCTCATGGGCTGGCCAAACTTACCTTCGTGGGCTGCTTCTGGCTCATGGGCCTGAGGTTGCTGACCCCTGGTGAAAGGGATGCGGGTGGCGTTGTGGTCTAAACCACTGAGCCTCTTGGACTTGCCAGTCGGAAGCTCGGCGATTCAAATCCCCACAACGGGTTGATCTCCCGTTGCTCAGCCCCAGCTCCTGCCAACCTAGCAGTTCAAAAGAACATTAAAGTGCAAGTAGATAAATAGGTACCACTGCGGCGGGAAGGTAAACGGCATTTCCATGCGCTCTGGTTTCCATCACAGTATCCCGTTGCGCCAGAAGCGATTCAGTCCTGCTGGCCACATGACCCGGAAAGCTGTCTGTGGCAAACGCCGGCTCCCTTGGCCTGAAAGCGAGATGAGTGCCGCAATCCCCTAGTCGCCTTTAACTATCCAGGGGTCCTTTACCTTTTTATCTAGACCAAGGGAGCAATCCTATGCCAAGAAACTGCCCTAAAGCAGGCCTGTGTAAATTAAACTGGTGCGAAGTGACATTAGAGCCAGACCCCATCAAGTAGCGGGGTGCAGCTTTACCTAACCACAATAGAGGGGAAATGAGCCTGTAAAACAGTCTTCTATGCTGGGTTGCCAGGTCATGTGTCTGAGCTGAACTGACTTCCAAGTGCAGGCTAAGTCTGCCCTCACCATGCCTCCAAAATAGCCCTTTTGGGGGACTTACACTAACCCCAGCTTGCTGAGCATGTTGCAGTGTGGTAGCTCCAGCTGAGCTGGGTTGGGAGACTTAATGCTAGCTGAGCCAGAGATCCGATGCCCCTAAGCTGCTCATCCTGTTGCAGCTCATCACAGATATGCCCCTTAAGTATATCCTCTTCAGAGATATAGAGTAGAATAAGTATGTTTCTCTTTATTTATTTCCTTGTTTGGTATTACCATTGGTAACAGAAGCGACGCTAAGTTCTCGGGCTCGGCTCCTGTTTGCATGCTTCCCGTAGGAATCTGATGATGATGATGATGATGATGATGATGATGATGATGATTTATTATTTATACCCCGCCCATCTGGCTGAGTTTCCCCAGCGGCTCCCAATCAAGTGTTAAAAACAATACAGCATTAAATATTAAAAACTTCCCTAAACAGGGCTGCCTTCAGATGTACAGTGGTACCTCGGGTTACATACGCTTCAGGTTACATACGCTTCAGGTTACAGACTCCGCTAACCCAGAAATAGTGCTTCAGGTTAAGAACTTTGCTTCAGAAATCGTGCTCTGGCAGCGCGGCAGCAGCAGGAGGCCCCATAAGCTAAAGTGGTGCTTCAGGTTAAGAACAGTTTCAGGTTAAGTACGGACCTCTGGAACGAATTAAGTACTTAACCCGAGGTACCACTGTATTTTAAAGATAAGATAGCTGCTTATTTCCCTCACATCTGAAGGGAGAGTGTTCCACAGGGCAGGTGCTACTACCGAGAAGGCCCTCTGTCTGGTTCCTTGTTACCTCACTTCTCGCAGTGAGGGAACCGCCAGAAGGCCCTCGGAGCTGGATCTCAGTGTCCGGGCTAAATGATGGGGGTGGAGACGCTCCTTCAGGTATACAGGACCGAGGCCGTTTAGGTCAGCACCAACACTTTGAATTGTGCTCGAAAACGTACTGGTTGGCCACTGTGAGAACAGGATGCTCGATTCGATGGGCCGTTGGCCTGATCCTGCGGGCTCTGCTTGTATTCTTATCCCCCGAGATAAATGCATACGTACTTTGCATTGATGCTTCATTGTGATTGAGCGTTTGAGCTCAATCCTTTTGCACCCTGTCTGCCTAGCCGGAGCACAAGGAGAGAAAAACAAACTCTTAAGTGAGCCAAGGTGCTGAAGGAGCCCCGAGAGACGTATTTCTTGTCAAAATGACAAACTGCTCTTTCTGATCCTCGGGGGCGGTTTGTGTGGCAAAAACGCACGAGGCATTAGCCTTCCTGTAATGGAGAAGGAAAGAGGGAGCATCAGGTTATTTCCACCTCCTCCTTGATTATTATTTTCATCATCATTTTTTTTTTTAAACTACCCTTCCCTTTCAGAAGCAGCTTTCCAAAAGGTGACACTCGGCTCCTCCTTCACATTTCCCCCTATTGCTTTCTCTTCTCTGTGCTGCAATTCCTGGAGAGGTACCTATGACCTCTTGCAGCCCTCTGAGTTTTGTGGGGAATGAGATCAGCAGGTCAGCTGCATCCATCATTCCAGTCCATCAGAAACAGTTGAGCGCCAATTGCACCACTCTTCCATTAGCGGAGAAGCTTCAGATTGTTAAAATGGCATAAAAGCCCTCTTTGCCGAATTGGTCAGATGGTGTTGATTTCCGTGTTCTTATGAGGGGTTAATACACGGCTGAACGCAGCCCTTGTGCTTCTCTCAGAGCAGCTTTGAGAAATATCGGCTGGGCCTTTCCTTCCTTCTAATAAATAGCCCTCGGATAGGGTTGCCCCACATCCTGTATAATACGGGATTGTCCCGTATTTCAGTGTAAAATGCTACGTATGCAAGTATGCCAACAAAGGTCCATATAGTTAAAGCCATGGTTTTCCCAGTAGTGATGTGTGGAAGTGAGAGCTGGACCATCAAGAAGGCTGATTGCCGAAGAATTGATGCTTTTGAATTATGGTGCTGGAGGAGACTCTTGAGAGTCCCATGGACTGCAAAAAGATCAAACGCATCCATTCTTAAGGAAATCAGCCCTGAGTGCTCAGTGGAAGGACAGATCCTGAAGCTGAGGCTCCAATACTTTGGCTACCTCATGAGAAGAGAAGACTCCCTGGAAAAGACCCTAATGTTGGGAAAGATGGAGGGCACAAGGAGAAGGGGACGACAGAGGATGAGATGGTTGGATAGTGTTCTCGAAGCTACTAACATGAGTTTGACCAAACTGCGGGAGGCAGTGGAAGACAGGCAGGGGTCACAAAGAGTTGGACACAACTAAATGACTAAACGACAACGACAACATGCAAGTAGGACAGGTGTGGGGAATTTGTGGTTCCCCAGAGGTTGATGAACTACAACTCCCACAATCCCCAGCCATTGACTATGTTTGCTGGGACTGATGGGAGCTGTTGCCAAGCAACATCTAGAGCAGGAGTCAGCAACCTAAGGCCCATGGGCCACAAATGGCCCACGGGGTTGTTTTACTGGCCCACGAGCCACTCCGAATGAAGCCACCCGCCCAGTGAGTTCCCACGCGCTGCGCTAAACTGGTGCAACGTAGGGCGGGGACTTGCTTTGTGGTGCCGGAAATCGCGTCTGCACAGATGCCGGTGTTGGAAATAATGGGTGTGCACGCTCACGCCCGCCCGTAATCTGGTCCGCAGAGGGGACTCCATAGCAGTGAACTGGCCCAGGCAAGGTAAGCCTTGCTGGCCCCTGATCTAGAGGGTTGAAAGTGAGTGGGGTTTTCCCCTTTTCTGGTCTGTTATTCCACAATTGACAACCCATTGCATGCACTTCTGACATTTCCTTTCTGCCCCCAGAAGATGCCTAGGAGAAATATCCACCTAAGAACTTGTGTTGATTTAGCCGACTCTAATTTGACAATGTGTCTCCAATATCCCTGAGTTATTCCCCTGGGATCTCTCCTCCAATTTATCTCTGGACTAAAGATCCAGCTCCCGAGAATCCCTCGGGGAATCTGAACATACAACACAGAAGGGTTATTCTCTCTCTCTCTCTCCCTCCTTATAGCTGTAAAGCATAAAAAAGCTGTGCTCAGGTACCAGCAAGAAAACAAACCTCTCCAGCTGTGCTTGTCTTTTAAAATGGATGGACAAGCCGCCAAAGGCTATGGCAGCTGAATCCTGCCCATACTTCAACCAAAATTAAACAAGGGTGCGACCTGCAACAAAACGTTGCATGTGGAGTACCCTTGCTCAGGGTGCCACGAAGCCAGCCATGCCCATTTCCGGACTACTCCATTCCAACCTCCTTCCTCCAGCTTCCCATTTTTCTTCCCTGTCCAACACTCAGAATTCTGTAGCCGCCAAGCCTTGCTCAATGCTCATTGAGTTGTTTGCCACCCTTCTCCCGCCCCAAAGTTTTTCTGTAGTTCAGCGAACCTTGGTGTTACCCTCCCACCGCGTTCACCCTTCCTGAAGCCTCTTTCGTTTACATGGGCATTGCCATTTTAGCTTTAAGTGTTGGCATGCAGGGAACTGAATTCATGATTGGTACATTCAGGGGAATAACTGTAATTTCACAAACCTAGAGCGTAGTCAGAAGCAAAACATGGAAAATCAATTATCCCCCCCCCCCACCTTTCAGTCCAACTTACTTACACCCTAGATGTTGACAAAGAGTAGCCTTCTGTACTTAAGGTTATAAATAATTTTCTGCTTTGAGGGGTTTTCCCTAGGTATGGGCTTCCACAGAGATTTTTCCAGGCAAAACACTGGGCTGGGTGGGGGGAACGCAGGCAAATGTCTCACAAAAATTGAGAATACAATGGTACCTCGGGTTACATACGCTTCAGGTTACAGACTCCACTAACCCAGAAATAGTACCTTGGGTTAAGAACTTTGCTTCAGGATGAGAACAGAAATCACACGGCGGCGGCAGGAGGCCCCATTAGCTAAAGTGGTGCTTCAGGTTAAGAACAGTTTCAGGTTAAGAATGGACCTCCGGAACAAATTAAGTACTTAACCCAAGGTACCACTGTAATAGTATCTACATTTCCCACATATCAAGTTCTACAAATGCAGGAAAGCAATAAAAATTGTTTTAAAATGCTGGAAACTTTCTCTCTCTCTCTCTCTCTCTCTCTCTCTCTCTCTCTCTCTCTCTTTGTAAAGGAAAGCTAGGGATTTTTTATTTCCCTAGACATCCAAATGCTTAGATTTGAGGTTGGGAATGTTGAGTTATCTGTGTCCCACCACTGGAATTTATGGAATTCCAAAAATCCCCTCAGCCAATGTTCTCCCTGATATCTCTCTCTTATCTTAACTCCATCTCTTTTACACAGAGGTTTCCAGCAGATTCTGTCCCTGGAGATTCTAGACTTGGATAAGCCATAACTTACATACCCTTGACAAGATAGGCATTTGGCCAAGTGACTGGCAAACAGAGAGTCTTTTCAGTCTATGCCCATGTCACTGAACTCTAACTTGGGATACCAGCATTGTGTGGACTGGCTCCAGAACCAGGGCCGGATTTAGGTTTGATGAGGTCTTAAGCTACTGAAGGTAATGGAGCCCTTTGTATGTCCAGCTGTCCTTTGTCAACAACAAATTGTCACTGTTTTTTGTGTTGAATATATGCTATATATATATATCTTGCGAATTTGTGTACACTTTTCTCAGCCTGAATTGCAATGTTTTGTTAGAAGTGTGAATTTGGAAGGATAGCTGCGTTTCATTTTGTTTCGTTTCGTATATTGTTTTTAAAAGCGTGAACGGGGTTGATTCACTTCTAAACATGAACGGAATCCAATTTCTCCCCATTCCCAAACTCCCTCACTGTTCTGTTCAAAACAAACAAACAAAACCCCATAAAGATCTTTTGCCACATCACAATCCAAACTCTGCCATGATCAGGCTCTTGAGTGGCAACAGTTCATTAATTAACACGTCCTGCGATTCAAATAACTGGGCTTGGCTCCTATTTTGGATACCAAAGCAAATCTCGTTGGAGTGACTCCTCTCCAACTTCCTGGGTAAGAAGCCAGCTGAGCTTTGCAAGCAGAGAACATGTTGTGGAGTTTAAATCTAAGCCGCTCTGGTATCAGAGATGATTCCCCTGTCCCCAAATCCATCTTGTGCCACAATGAAGTTCTCTGGCCAGCGCCAAATTATCTTTGTCCTTCAAATAAGAGACAACTAAAGAGGAAGGGAGAAGAAACTGTTCTGCTGCCACATGCCTGCCGAAAGGAATTGCTCAAGAACAGCAAGCCTTGCAAGAGTTATGTGGTCATGTCAAGGCAGTAGCATAGTTGGGGTGGGGGTGGGGCATGGCCCCGGGTGCAAATTTATGAGGGGGTTCAATGCCACTACCGAACTTCAGGAGGGGGGGTTGCGGGCTCCCTACTCCGCCCACACTCCCGCGGGGCTGGCGCCAGCCTCGCGGGAACCAGGGATTCCCCTAATTTGCACCCCCCCGCCGCCAGCCAATCGGCGGGCGACGGGGGCCGGCTGAACAGAGGCCACTTAAGGTCGGGGCAGCCCTGGGCTCTCCCCTTTTCTCCCTTGCAGCCGGCACGGTTTCCCACCCACCCGCCCCTTAGGTTTGCCCTTGACTTTGCTATGGGCTTCGGCTGGTCGCCGCAAGGGGCCTGGTAGGAGTTTTTCCATTTGGCTAATTGGCTGGATTTTAGAGCCACTTGGTTTTTTCGCCTACCTCGTAGCAAAACGTCACAACTCCCTTTGGTTTTGGCGGTAGGCATTGGCCGGGGTATTGTCATGCAAGCGAGTTCGGGGGGGAGGAACGCCATCACCTCCCCCAATGCTTGAAGGGTAGTTCGTTAAAGGACTCCGAGGGGCGTCGCCTCGTCCGAAACCTACGGAGGCTAGGGCCTAAAGCGCGCCCCCGAGCGGTAACCCATCGGGGAGCGCCTAGGGATATGCATCTCGGGTGGCTCCCCCTGTTGGTGTTTAACCCTTCCCGGTTAGACCGGATAGTCTGTTAGGGCCAATGCCTAAAACCAATACCCCTCTTACCTGTAATCAATAAAGTTGTGGCCTTATTCGCCCATTAACCTAAATACTCGTGTCCGGTGTCATTATTTGTTCCACCTGTGGAGGGGAGGGAATAGCCACGCAACCAGGTGCCCCCATGACAGGCCTCTTCGTTGAGGGTGGATATTCTATTCCAGGCACTTCCAGCTTCCAAGAGACTGCAATCTACTCCCACTATATAAAAACCTGGCAGTGATCTACCCCATTGGATTGACCAGAGTTGTTGAGCTTTCTGGGGGGAAGCTTCATCAAATTTGTTGAGCTTTTTTTGGGGGGGGAGTGCCCTGTGATCAACCAGTAGATTGCAATCGACCTGTTGGACATCCCTGTTCTATTATCATTATCATTATCATTATCTATCATTATTTTATTTATACCCCACCCATCTAGCTAGGTAGCCCCAGCCACTCTGGGCAGCTTCCAACATATATTAAAACATTAAATATTAAATACTTCCTTATACAGGGCTGCTTTCACATGTCTTCTAAAGCTTGTATAGTTGCTTACTTCCTTGCCTCAATGGGTCACATGACTCCATACCCTCCAATGCTTCTCCAATGAAAATCGGCACGTCCTAAGGAAAAGTGGGACATTCCGGGATCAAATCAGAAACTCGGATGGCTTCTGTAAATCTGGGACTGCCCCTGGAATCTAGGGACACTTGGAGGGCCTGCAGTTTTCAGAATCTTCAGAGAAGAGGGATTGATTGATTGTTGTTGTTGTTGCTGTTGTTGTTGTTTAGTCGTTTAGTCGTGTCCGACTCTTCGTGACCCCGTGGACCAGAGCACGCCAGGCACTCCTGTCTTCCACTGCCTCCCGCAGTTTAGTCAAACTCATGTTAGTAGCTTTGAGAACACTGTCCAACCATCTCGTCCTCTGTCGTCCCCTTCTCCTTGTGCCCTCCATCTTTCCCAACATCAGGGTCTTTTCCAGGGAGCCTTCTCTTCTCATGAGGGGGCCAAAGTATTGGAGCCTCTGCTTCAGGATCTGTCCTTCCAGTGAGCACTTTGAAAGTTGTCTTTCTGCAAGGCAAACAGGGGTCTCCTAACAACTTCCATTGCCCTTAACAAACTACGGCTCCCGTAGCTGCTTGAAATCGTACGAAACTGATTCAAATGTATGGTGCAGATATGGCCTAAGGCAGGATATTCTGGTTACCTCAAATAGCAGTAAGATAGCAGTGCCATCCCAACTCCGCCTGGAAATTTGCTCTTGAAACTGTGACATCTGCATAGCGAGCCAAGCAGGAATTTAATCTTCCAAAAAAATATATATTATTTTTTTTTGACGGAAGACCATCTCTTCCAACGGATAGTGAGCTACTTTAGGAATGCAGATCTGTCCCCAAAAAGCTCTCAGGACTCACATTTCCAAGGCAGTTGCTGGATAAAACACTAGCTCACCAGTGCTCATTTAAAACCAGCATGCTCCAGTTTTGCAGGATGCTTATGTCTCAGTGCCAGGCTTTAAAGATTTGCTTTGCCCACAGGCAAGCCTGAATACAAAGTGTGAATTTTATTTTCATTCTAAACACGGTGGATTTTCTTTTGGGGTGGGGTGGGGAGCAGAGGGAGAGAGAGAGAGTGTCACAAAAAGTGCATGAAAAGAGCAGAAAAATATTCCTTTCCCTCCTGTTAGTCTCCCTGGGTTTATTGTCACAAAACAGTTTTACTGCAGAGGGATTTAGAGCAAAGGATGAAAAGATTCCCAGTCTAGTACGCCCCAGAATGGACCCTGATTTGAAAGACATTAGCATCTGTAATATAATGAGATATCCAGAGCTCTCGTATTCCAGAAAATTGGGAGGATGCTTCGTGGTGGTGTCGGCAAGACATGAAATTTCGGGACGTGAAATGCATTGGAGAGCCTGTGTGGTGTAATGGTTAAAGTGTTGGGCTAGGACCTGGTAGACCTGGGTTCGAATCCTCACTTGGCCATGACTGGGTGACCTTGGGCCAGTGACTGTCTCTCAGCCTAACCTACCTCACAGGGTTGATGTGGGAATTAAAGGAGAACCAGTGTACTGAGCTCCATGGCGGGAGGAAAATGGTGGGATATAAACACAATAAGTAACTAAAAAATATGGTGGCCACTTTCAGATTGCCTGTTTCTTGGGCACTCGTCCTGATTTTTTTGCACAAAGTTTTGAAGGGAGGAAGATAGGAAAGTGGCCTTATAGAGCCATTCAGCTCAGCTCTGCTCACACAGTGTCATGAATGAGCCAGCTCCAAGAGAAGGTTTGCAGCCAACTGCAGAAAGCAGCCTCTCGGCAGGGGAAAGCCGGCAGCTGCAGACTGCAGCTCCTTCTGACCTTGATGGGCTGGCTGATAAGGCTGTAGCTGAGAGGAGGCTCAAACACAGCCAAAGCTCACCGGAAGCACACACAGGAGCAAATAACAGCTTCTTGGAGCAGGAAGAGGTTGAGACTGTCCCACTACGTCTGAGGAGTCGGTGAATGGGAGGGCTGATAGATAGGAAGCAAAACCAGAGATGTAAGGGTTGTAAGTTCAATTTCTTCTGTCGACACCGGAAGGACTCTTAAGAAGGGTCATCTTGAGTAATGATGCTTTGTTAGAGCCGTCTGAAGCTATTTGTTTGTTTTTGCAATAAATCCTCCTTTTTAATTATCTACACTTACTGTGCTATCAAGCTGGGAACTTGGACTCCTGACACACAAACTAGTAGCAGCTCTCAGGATTTCAGACATTCCCAACCGTACCTGGAGATTCCAGGGATTGAAACTGGGACCTTCTCCATGAGGAGCACCTCCTCCTCCACTGAGCCACAGGCCTTCTGGAGGTTAGATGATGCCTGCAGGGAAGTTTGCTGGGAAGTTAGGCACCATTGCATCAAGCGAATATTGAGAGTTGGTAGGAGAACCCTATTCTCCACACAGAGCAACTGTCAGGTGTGCGTGCAGGAGCCAGGCCCTGTGACCAATAGGACTTTGCAGGACTGGGGCCGTCCTAAGTTTGTTCTGAAGAGGCAAGGCGTGGCCGCACAGGTGAGGCCAATTGATAACTCACAGCACCTGGTGGCAAGAGCCGGGAAGGGATATAAGGCCAGCATTTCCCTTCGGCTCTTTGCCACAGTAACATGTTCCCTGCCTTGCTGCGTTTGACTCCTTGCTTCCTGACCCTCAGACCCTTGACTTCTTGACTCCCGGCTCTCTGACCCTTGGACTCTTGGCTTCCTGGCTTCTGGACCCCCGATGCTGCTCCCACCCCGCCATCTTGCCCCCGGTCCTGACATCCCCTGCCGGTACTTCGATCACCCGTGCACCAGACCGTGACAGCAACAATTCCCAGAATTTCCCTGGGGGAAGGGATTGGCCACTGAACCACTCTGGGTACTGTACTGTAAGGGGAATAATGGGGGTTCTATGAACAGCTCTCAGCATCCTTAACAAGCTATACATCCCAGGATTCTTTGCGGGGGAGCCAGGACTGTACTTTAGGAAAGAAAGAGACTGGAAGTGGGAGGTGCGGAGCAGTGGCGGGGCAAGCCGATGGGGCAGCAGGTGGGGCCAGCCGGCCAAGGGGGCGGGGTGAGCCGGGGCACGATTCTCTGCTGGGGCCTCTGAGGAGTCAGTCTCCCTGCCTCCTCCCACTCAGCCGCCCTGCAGCTGAGGGTGAGGCGGCGGGCGAACTGTTTGGGGCAGCGCAGAGCCTGCGGACGCCCAAGCCACTGCGTCACTCCCAGGAAAGACACGTGGCTCAGGCGTGCCGCAGGCGAGTGCCGCCTGGCATTTTGTCACCCCCCTCAGTGGTGACACCTGCCCCAACTGCACCCCCCTTCCTCCACCCCTGGTGGAGAGGCAGGAAATAATAATAAATATGCAACAGTTGCTGTGCAGGAAGAGAAACCTTTTTTAAAAAAAATTGTAAAGTGAGCACAACAGATACAAAGCAAATGCGATTTTCAGAAATGAATTCCGAAAAGGAGCGCTGGGTTTAAATAACAAAAATGAACGGAGCAGTGAAATGGTTGAGGGGTCGAAATCCCATTTTTCAGTTGGAAAGAGTTGTGTGAGCAGCATAGCTGAACAAACAGGATCCTCTTCCTTTCCTGGTTGGAATCTGGAGCTGACAGGTGTTCAGGTCCGTCCGTCCCCCGTCCGCATTTACGGGTTCTTTCGGTGACATTTTTTAGGCGCCACTGTCTTCAGCTAAGATAGCGGTGTGCCAAGATTTGACGATGAAGAAGCCACATTTTAACGGATTGGTATTTTCCTTCCTGTCCAATTTCCGTTTCCAGGGGGCGGGTAAGGAGACAGAACAGGCCTCATTAAAAGAAGGGATGACTTTGTGTGCATCCCGGTTTAAACAGGGCAGCGCCTATTGAAGAAGATTGGGAAGGCTTTGTGACTGGGCTTATTGTTTGAGCTGACTGGGAGCTAAAGCTGCCTGCAGGGTTAAACTCCAAAGCCCTTAATTGCGACACTCAGTATTCTTCCAAAATGTCAGTCTGTAGCTGTAAATAAAACTGTCCGGAACAAGGGCACCTTAGCCGGTTTTGTCTCAAAGGAGTTTTGGAAAACCACGTGAGGATTAAGAAGAGCATTTTCTTCCCATGTGCTTTAACAAAGAGCATTCAAAGCTGTTCGGCTGCGCAAACAGACAACTTTGTTGTTGCTGCTGCTGCTGCACAACAATGGATAGGCCTTACCTCTTAACCCTGCAGGGCTGCAAAATGAGGGACGAGGTGGGGATCTGTCTGGGAATATAACACCAAAGCATCGAGGAATGAAGGACGTTATCAAACACTCGTGAAGGTTATCAAGAAGATGATATCTAGTGAACAATACGTCTGCTTTGAATGCACAAGGACCCAGGCTCCCCTGCATCTCCAAGAAAAGCTTGTCTGAAATCCTGGAGAGCTTCCTGTCAGTGTAGCCAATACTGGTCTAGATGAACGCGGGTGGAGCTCTGGTCTAAACCACTGAGCCTTGACTCATACAAAGATTCCCTTTGCGAAATAACAAAGATATGTAAAAAACAAAAGTCTTCTCCACCTGCGAGTTCCATCCATTATTGAGAATAAAGGTTCTGCAAAGTCTTAGATGAGCCAGACATTTGCATATTCTGGCAACCGTGTGCCTCCATATTCATATAAGAAATATAATCATGTCATATGGGGGAAAATAGATATCTATCATTAGAGCTCTGTCCTTTAGATACTTCTAGCTTATGAGATACCTGTTCCAGGAAGGCAATAACACAACAAATTTCAGTGATAGGGGCTGTCCTTGTTTAGACCCTTAACCTAGCAAAGGATAGACTAAGGGGAGGTAAAAGGGATGTGGGTGGCACTGTGGTCTAAACCTCTGAGCCTCTTGGGCTTCCCATCAGAAGGTTGGTGGTTCAAGTCCCCATGAAGGAGTGAGCTCCCGTTGCTTTGTTCCAGCTCCTGCCAACCTGCAGTTTGAAAGCACGCCAGTGCAAGTAGATCAACAGGAAGCTAAATGGCGTTTCCATGCGCTCTGGTTTCCGCCACAGTTTTCCATTGCGCCAGAAGCGGTTTAGTCCTGCTGGCCACATGACCCGGAAAGCTTTCTGTGGACAAACGCCTGCTCCCTCAGCCTGAAAGCGAGATGGGCGCCGCAACCCCATACTTGTCTTTGACTGGATTCAACTGTCCAGGGGTCTTTTACTTTTAATTTACCTAGATGAACCAGTATAAGACAGCTCACTGTGACCCTTCATTGTTTGGAGAAGGGCTGTAACTCAGTACAGTGGTACCTTGGGTTACGGACGCTTCAAGTTACAGACACTTCAGGTTACAGACTTCGCCAACCCAGAAATAGTACCTCGGGTTAAGAACTTTGCTTCAAAATGAGAACAGAAATCATGTGGCGGCAGCAGGAGGCGCCGATTAGCTAAAGTAGTACCTCAGGTTAAGAAGAGTTTCAGGTTAAGAACAGACCTCCAGAACGAATTAAGTTCTTAACCCGAGGTACCACAGTATTAGATCATCTGCCTTTTATGCAGAAGGCCCCAGATTCAATTTGTCACGTCTCCCGGTAGGGCTGGGAGTGATTCCCCCCTCATACCCTAGAAAGACAATGCCAGTCATGGTAGACAATACTGAGAGAGACGGATCCAGTGTCCTGGCTTGGAGTTAAGCGGCAGCTCTTTCCTTGCTGAACCACTAGGATAGCTCAGCTAGTGGACTCTGGTGCTTTCATTTTTTTATATGTAGCTTGCATTTTTGGCTGCAAAGCTTGGTTAGCAAATAGTAGCTCAGCGTATACCTGGATAAGCTCCTTCAGACTCAGTGTTCTGCACTTGGTGTTTGTCAAGGCTCATCAGTTGTGGAGGGCTGAGCCCAACGAGCAACGTTCAAGGCAGCCCATTCCTTACTTACAGACGCTTTAAATAAGAACTGGTCGGCTTGTTGTGAGCAGCAAATAGCTTTTCAATATGTAGAAATGGCCTTTTGTAAATAGGTAATAAATGACACCTTTGAATGAACTCCACTTACCGGTGATATTTAGAGCATCTGCAGGGTGGCCTCTGCAGGCAAGCTTGACCGTCTTTTCTGTTCAGTTCAGTTCCTTTCCTCCCTGCTGTCTTAACTATAATGTATAGTGATTTGCGTTTACAATCAAGTGCTACAGAAGAAAGTAAAGCTATCGCCATAATTAAACGAACAAAATTAAACCAGCCCATTGCAATTAATTTTTAAATGAATCGGAATTACCGTATTTTTTGCTCTATAAGACTCACTTTTCCCCTCCTAAAAAGTAAGGGGAAATGTGTGTGCGTCTTATGGAGCGAATGTAGGCTGCGCTGCTATCCCAGAAGCCAAAACAGCAAAAGGGAATGTTGCTTTCACTGCGCAGCGATCCCTCTTGCTGTTCTGGCTTCTGAGATTCAGAATATATTTTTTTCTTGTTTTCCTCCTCCAAAAACTAGGTGTGTCTTATGGTCTGGTGTGTCTTATAGAGCGAAAAATACGGTATGCCTAGTTTTTATTCTTCCTGCTCTGTGCTTCTATGTGACCAATAGTGGAGTCAGTCTCCCCGTGATATGTCTTTTCTGTAGATTTAAAAGTAGTGTACCTGTAAGTCTGCTCACGTTTTCTGGTGGGCGGCGTTGTGACCGGGCATTGGGCCCTGCAGTGATCCGGCTGGGGGTGCAGATCGGCCCCCACCTTGCCACTGCAAGGCCAAGTCACTGGCACTGGCTGGGGCCCTGCCCGGGGCAGGCCCTGTGGTCAAATCAGCACTGACGGGAGGCATGGCCACTGGAAATTTAAACCGCAGCGCGGCCAGGGACCATCCTCCCTTGTCCTTCGCCAGATCCTGTTGATGCACCACTGATTTAATTATTGGGTTGTGATGGCACAAACTCCATACTGAAGAGGCAGCACGAGTTTGCCATGTGACCAGAATGCCTTCCTTGCTAGGGGAGACACAACATGCCTAATTCAGTACAGGAGCTTAAGCGTGATGATGGGATGGCTGGGGTTGAGCATTTATCAGGAACGACTCAATTGATCAGGAGGGTCCACAGAGGTTGCTGCCGAATCGGTATGAACTTGGGGAGCACAAAAGGGGTCTTTGAAGGTCGAGGAGGCACCTGGGTCTTACCTGCATGTGGGTCTTTCTGTGCAGTTGTGACATCCAGTTCTGTCCCAGCATTTAAAAAATAATAATTTCACTATAACAAATTATCATAGCATATCATCTTCATCATTTCCCCAATTTTCCCCCTCCCCAAAAAAGAACCCTCCCTCCCCCCCCAAGATTTCCCTCCGTTCCTCTCTCTGATTTTTCAGCACATGTTGTTCTCTGCATATTGTCAAATTGTAAAAATCCTTAAATTGTCTATCTATTATATCAACAGTCAATAAATTTGTGTATGTTTATTCAAAACCTGCCAAGGAGTCCAGTTCATTTTGTTGTTGTTTAAAGTTGTTTGTAAAAAGTTCCCATTCTTCTTTAAAGTCACAGTTGTCCTTGTCTCACAATTTGTATGTCAATTTCGCCAGTTCTGCATAATCCATCAATTTCTCTTGCCATTGTTCATTTGTCGGGGTTTCCTCATTCTTCCATCCTTACGCTATTAAGACTCTTGCCACCGTTGTCACATACATAAATAAATTCTTTATTTTCCTTGGCAGGTCTTTTCCTACAATCCCTAACAATCTGTTTTTTGTTGTTGTTTTTTTACAAATGTTAATTCAAACATTTTCTTTAACTCATTATATATCATTTCCCATAATTTTTTAATTTCTCCACATTCCCACCGCATATGGTAAAATGTCCCTTCTTTTTCTTTACACTTCCAACATACATTTGACTCAGTTCTGTCCCAGCATTGACACAATCCATCCTTTATTCTCTAGGAGCAAAGCCCCAGTAACCAGACGTCAATAGCAATGATGCAGGAGCCCCAGGAAATGGTAGAAGAGACTGTAACTGTGGAGGAAGACCCTGGAACCCCGACATCCCACGTTTCCATTGTGACTTCAGAAGACGGGACCACGAGGAGAACCGAGACCAAGGTAGGAACCATCGGCTTTGGCCTTTTCTCTGCCAAAACCTCTCAACAGGGTGTGGAGAGGTGAAAGGAGCGCAGTTTTATCTAGGGTTTATTGTGGTTTGATTTAAATACTTTATTGTCACTTGTACAACTTGCATACAGTGAGATTACATGAGCACCCACCACTCAGCTCTCTTAGTCTTAATTCCCTTCGTTTACTGAAGCACACCCACCAAACCCGAAAGTCAGTTGCCCTGTAGTTATCTTTTCATTCAGCAGCCTAACAGCTTGTTGGTGCGACTATTCATGCTTCTGTATCTTCTGCCTGAGGGCAGGAGATCAAGAAAGTGCCGGCCAGGGTGTGAATCATCCCTGAGAATTTTCCTCACTCTCCTGAGGCAACGTTTGTCCGCTATTTCATCCAGCGGATTCATGGGACAGCCCATAATATCTTGTGCTGTATTCACCACCCCCTGTTGGCACTTCCTATCAGTTGATGTTAAACCAGCATACCGCACCATGATGCAGTATGAAAGGACACTTTCTATTGTGGACCGGTAGAAGGAGATCATCAGATGTTGATTGACATTGTTCTTCCGCAATGCTCTGAGGAGATGGAGTTTCTGTTGGGCTTTCTTAACCACCTGGGTTGTATTGATTTTCCAAGTAAGGTCTTCCCTGAGATAAACTCCTAGGAATTTAAAGGAGGAGATGCTCTCCACACAGCCCTCCCTGATGTACAGTGGGGCTAGTTCTCCTCTCTTCCTCCAAAAGTCCAACACCATCTCCTTTGTCTTGCGGATATTAAGGTGCAAGTTGTTTCCTATGCACCTTGTAGATATATTGATCTGAAGCTTCTGGAGCGTAGGCTTTGAAGAGCTGCAGATCTGCACGGGGCGGGGGGAGAGAAAATGCGGCCCTCCATCTCTTCATCTGGCCCTTGGAGGCCTCCCCAGGTAACACCCTTCCCCAGCACCCCTTGGCACTCTGAACATCTATGCCTGGCTGGAAGGTGTTCGTGGACCCTGAGAATGCCTCCAGCTTCCCTAGGTGTGCAACAGAGAGGGGTGTTCTAGTTACAGGTAGGTAGCCATGTTGGTCAGCCATAGTTGAAACAAAATAAAAAAATTCCTTCCAGTAGCACCTTAGAGACCAACTAAGTTTGTTATCTGAAGAAGTGTGCATGCACACGGAAGCTCATACCAATAACAAACTTAGTTGGTTTCTAAGGTGCTACTGGAAGGAATTTTTTTATTTTGTTTTGAGAGGAGTTGTGCAAGGATATGTAGAAGCTGGCCGGCTGTACGAGGGTGAACTGTTACATGCATTCACCACATGCTTTGGCCTCTGGCCCTGGCCGTCACTGGCGTGTGGCCCTGGGAAGGTTGCCCAGATGGGAATGCGGCCCTTGAGGTGGAGAAAAGGTTCCCTGCCCCTGGATTTAATAAGCCAAAAAAAGCAGAATGCAGACAGCTCAGGCAGGTGACCAGGGGGAAAACAGAAATGTTCCTGTTATGAAAACAGCACAGAAACCTCCACATAACTGGGCTCTCCTTGCTCTCGAGCACTTGAGAATTCACTTTTACTTGGGGGGTTTTGACCCTCCTGCCTGGGATGCCACTGGATGCTGGGCTGGTTCCCAGAGCCTGTCAAAAGCTAAAGGTAAATTGCGTATATCATCGCCAAGTGTTCCTTGGATAGTTATCGGAGGAACTATAGGGATGCGGGTGGCGCTGTGGGTTAAACCACAGAGCCTAGGACTTGCTGTTCAGATGGTCGGCAGTTCGAATCCGCGTGACGGGGTGAGCTCCTGTTGTTCGGTCCCTGCTCCTGCCAACCTAGCAGTTCGAAAGCACCTCAAAGTGCAAGTAGATAAATAGGTACCGCTCTGGCAGGAAGGTAAACGGCGTTTCCATGCACTGCTCTGGTTCGCCAGAAGCAGCTTAGTCATGTTGGCCACATGACCCGGAAGCTGTACGCCGGCTCTCTTGGCCAATAAAGTGAGATGAGCACCACAACCCCAGAGTCGGTCACGACTGGACCTAATGGTCAGGGGTCCCTTTACCCCTTTACCTATAGTTTGGTGGAGTGCATAGGTTGCTGGTACAAGGGGCCAGGTTCCATCCCCTGCATATGCCATTAAAAGAAACAGGCAGTGGATGTTCAGAGGAACCTATCCCTGCTGCCAGTCAGAGTAGACAGCACTAGACTAACTGGACTAATAACCTGGCCTGATACAAGGCAGGGTCCCATTTCCCCATTTTTGCACAGCTGTGGATCTGACAAACCTTTTCTGACTATTTCAAACATACCATATTTTTCACTCTATAAGATGCACTTTTTCCCTCCTAAAAAGTAAGGGAAAATGTGTGTGCATCTTATGGAGCAAATGCAGGCTGCTCAGCTAACCCTGAAGCCAGAACAGCAAGAGGGATTGGTGCGCAGCAATCCCTCTTGCTGTTCTGGCTTCAGGGATAGCCTCTTCAACAACGTTTGATTCAGAATATTTTTTGTCTTGTTTTCCTCCTCTAAAAACTAGGTGCGTCTTATGGGTGGGTGCGTCTTATAGAGCGAAAAATACGGTATTTTATTTTGCGGGGAGAAGGGGAATTAGATGTGTGAATCATAGCAGAGATTAGACTGCTTTTGTCCCCATCCTCCTCCCTCTTGGGTTGTACAGGGGCAACAAGGAGACTCAGGAAGAGGAAGCTGGCAGCCAGTGTAACCTCCTGGACTCCTTGCAGGTAGGAAAGCAGGCAGGTGGAAGTTGGAGGGGCAACACTCTATTTGCCCTAATGCATCAGCCCCTGCCAGCTCCTCCTTAGAAAGCGAAAAGGAGAGAGGGAGGATCAGATCCGAGGTGCCGTGTTTGACGAGGCTGCAACATAAGCCTTGCAGGGAGATAAGATGGAGGATTGAACTTTAATGGGCATTGTGCTTCATGGAACTAGCAGGGGCCTCCGCCGCACGCTAACTGTTAGATAAAGAAAGACAGGCACACAGATGACAGAATTTGCCCAGAATAGTCATACCACTGATAAGAAACATATTTGCGGTTGAAAGCGAAATGTATATGATACCTGGTATCTTTTTCCCAGCAAGGGAGCAGGGAAATCATTTAAAACAAAGGCGAGCATCCTATTCCGGAGGGGACCAGAGCTCAGTGGTGGAGCACACATGCATTGCAGGTTCAATCCTTGGCGAGGGAAGATGCCCAGTGGAGACTCTGCAGAGTTGCTGTGTCTGAGCGTAGACCAAGGATGGGGAGCCTGTGACCCTCCAGTTTCCATCAGCTGCAGCCAGCCTGGCCCATTGGTTAGAGGCGAGGGGAGTTTTTGCCCAGAAACATCCTTGCATTAAAGGCTGCACACTCAACAGCCACATTGTACTGTTTTTCAAAGAATCCTGTTGGAGTTTATCTCCTCTTCCTACCTGCAGATGACGGGCATTGAACCTGGGACCTTCTGCATGCAAAAATTGGTTCTCTGTCACTGAGAACTGGCCCTTCCCTTAAGACAGCCTTTCTCAACCTGTGGGTCCCCAGATGTTGTTGAACTATGTGATAGGAATTTTATGGTCTTAGATATATGGTAATGTTCATAAGTGTATCAACCAAGCACATACATAGATCAGCACAGGAAGGCCAACCTGGAACCATTTTGATTCCTAAACTGACCAAATCTTTTCTCTGCAAGGTCAAAATGGAAAAGCCTCTCCACTGTCTTTTCCTTCACAAATCCTGTCTTAAGGGTATGTCTGTGTTTGAATAGGGTGTGAGCCTGTGACCTGGCCCAGGAACTAAGTATTTATCATTACAAAAGACTGGCCAGGCTCCCCAGGCAATCCAATCAAGTAACCTGCCAGACGGGAGATAAACAACAACAGGAGAAAAACAATATTAAAATTTCTGTTTTAGACCGCCTTTTCTGTGATGTAGGTGTGATGTATCTGAGGGGTGGTCTTAGGTTACACCCCTTCTGTGATGTATGTATGATGTTTCTGGGAGTGGTCTTGATCTACAGGGTGGCAATTTCAAAAGTCTTTATAAGGCCTTGTGCGTCATTGTTCTGGGTTCCTCCTCCTCTCCTGTGGGTGACGGGAGCACCCTGTTGCAACAGATCAATAAAGATCAAGCTTACTAGCTGCTTTGCTTCTCAATATTCTCTGGTTGGCCTCTGTTATCTTCTCCTACCAGTAGGGAACCTATGTAAGGACTCTATATGGGTTCTTGGATACCCCATAAGGGAAAAGGGCAGATTTTTGTTTACAACAACTACAACTCCCATCACCCCTAGCTAGCAAGGCCAGAGCTCAGGGATGATGGGAGTTATAGTCCAACAACATCTGGGGACCCACAGGTTGAGAACCGCTGCCTTAAGACACAGGAAGCTGCCTTCTACTGAGTCAGACCATTGGTCCACCTAGTTCTGTATTGCCTTGCACTGACAGGCAGCAGCTCTTTAGGGATTTGGATAGGGGAATCTCTCCCAGCCCTTGCTGGAGGTGCTGGAGATTGAATTTGGGGCCATCTGCATACAAGGTGGGTACCCTAACACTGAGCCATGCCCCTTTTGCAACGGGCACTACTCACCACTGCCTTAATCCTGTTTCAAAACCTGGCAAATGTCATTGAGTTGCAAGCACAGGCCTTCCCCCATACAGGGTGTGTGTGAGAGAGAGTGTGTGTACACACAACACACACACACAAAATAGAGAGCGCTTCTGTGAATAATTGCTTTTCCAAGCTCCTGTTTTGCTCCTTTCATCTAATGTGCCTCGCAAGCTAGGACCCTGCGTAAGTATCATTCAAAGCACAAAGGACTCTTTCAGAGCTACCACTCGCAAATCTTCGCAATCGCTCTTGAAAGCCAAACATTTTAGCATGTTAAAACAATGAAGGTCACCTTGGACAGGGAAGGCACAAACCGTTTACCTTCCCCGCCTCCCTTCCGCAGATTAATACTGTGGCTGATTAAAAGGAGCCCGTGGTTGGCTGGCCGTTTTTAAGGGCTGGGGAATCTCTGCATAAAACAGTGTCTGATGAAATCTGCTCTTTCTGAAATATGTCTCTTACACTCTCTCACTCTTCTATATCTTTATCATGATCTGCCTTTGCTGCAGTGAACATAATTAATCTCTCCCCCTCCCGGGCCTGTTCTTTCTCAAATACATGCAAGGTATTTGTGCTCAGCCTTTGCCCAGAGGTCTACTCAGAGGAGGAGCAAAGGAGTCAGGACCCTCGTCCCCCCCCCCACATCTGATTTTCAGACTTCCAGTGGCTTCATAGTGCCATTCAGTCTGGACACCCTTGCCACAAGACTGGGAATCCCTACCTGGGCTCATGGCTGGCTATCAGATCACACACCTCACCTCCTCCAGGGCCAAGGGAGCAAAGGATTCAGTGAGCCAGGCAAGAGCTTCAGGGCTACTGCAAAGGTGCATGGCTACCTGCATGTGAGGCAACTCAGGTGGAGAAGGAAGCACCTGGAAGCACCTACCTAGGTTAGGTCATGGCTGAGGTCACATCCATTTGAAGCACTTATTTGTTGTTGTTGTTGTTTAGTCGTTTAGTCATGTCTGACTCTTCGTGACCCCATGGACCAGAGCACGCCAGGCACTCCTGTCTTCCACTGCCTCCCACAGTTTGGTCAAACTCATGCTGGTAGCTTTGAGAACACTGTCCAACCATCTTGTCCTCTGTCATCCCCTTCTCCTTGTGCCCTCCATCTTTCCCAACATCAGGGTCTTTTCCAGGGAGTCTTCTCTTCTCATGAGGTGGCCAAAGTATTGGAGCCTCAGCTTCAGGATCTGTCCTTCCAGTGAGCACTCACGGCTGATTTCCTTCAGAATGGAGAGGTTTGATCTTCTTGCAGTCCATGGGACTCTCAAGAGTCTCCTCCAGCACCATAATTCAAAAGCATCAATTCTTCGGCGATCAGCCTTATTGATGGTCCAGCTCTCACTTCCATACATCAATACTGGGGAAACCATGGCTTTAACTATATGGACCTTTGTTGGCAAGGTGATGTCTCTGCTTTTTGAAGCACCTATGGATTCCCCCAAAGAATACTGTGAACAAGTCAGGTCTGCCAAGCAGATCTCGGAATGTGGGAAGGCTAATATGGCTGCAGACAATCCCTTCAGATATACGGAGTCTTCCCTCAAGATGACCTATTTATTGAGCCTTCATCCTCATTTGCTTGCACCGATCTGTCAGGTGTGCATGCAGGAGCCAGGCCCTGTGACCAGTAGGACTCTGCAGGACTGGGGCCTTCCTAAGTTTGTTCTGAAGAGGCAAGGCGCAGCCACACAGGTGAGGCCGATTGGTGGCAAGAGCTGGGAAGGGATATAAGGTCAGCATTTTCCCTTCAGCTCATAGAATCATAGAATCATAGAGTTGGAAGAGACCACAAGGGCCATCGAGTCCAACCCCCTGCCAAGCAGGAAACACCATCAGAGCACTCCTGACATATGGTTGTCAAGCCTCTGCTTAAAGACCTCCAAAGAAGGAGACTCCACCACACTCCTTGGCAGCAAATTCCACTGTCGAACAGCTCTTACTGTCAGGAAGTTCTTCCTAATGTTTAGGTGGAATCTTCTTTCTTGTAGTTTGGAACCATTGCTCCGTGTCCGCTTCTCTGGAGCAGCAGAAAACAACCTTTCTCCCTCCTCTATGTGACATCCTTTTATATATTTGAACATGGCTATCATATCACCCCTTAACCTCCTCTTCTCCAGGCTAAACATGCCCAGCTCCCTTAGCCGTTCTTCATAAGGCATTGTTTCCAGGCCTTTGACCATTTTGGTTGCCCTCCTCTGGACACGTTCCAGTTTGTCAGTGTCCTTCTTGAAGTGTGGTGCCCAGAACTGGACACAGTACTCCAGGTGAGGTCTGACCAGAGCAGAATACAGTGGCACTATTACTTCCCTTGATCTAGATGCTATACTTTGCCACAGCAACACGTTCCCTGCCTTGCTGCCCTTGACTCCTTGCTTCTTGATCCTCGGACCCCTGACTCCTTGCTTCCTGACCATCGGACCCTTGGCTTCTTAACTCCCCACTCTCTGACCCTCGAACTCTTGGCTTTCTGACTCCTGGCTTCTGGACCCCCATTCCTGCTCCCACCCCACCATCTTGCCCCTGGTTCTGACGTCCCCTGCTGGGACTTCAATCGCCCACGAAGCGGACCGTGACACAATCTTACATGGGGGTTAGATTATTCCTGGTCTTTATCGAATCTTCATCTCAAATTTGCTTGCAGGCTGTTTACACACCTTCCTGTTAGTTCATCCAGCACTTTTTAGTCCGGTTTCTTGACACTTCATTCTTCAAAGTGTATTAAAGTTGTTGGGTGGCTTTATTTGCACAAAAGCTTTATTTCCGGTGGGACGCGGGTGGCGCTGTGGGTTAAACCACTGAGCCTAGGACTTGCCGATCAGAAGGTCGGTGGTTCAAATCCCCGCGACGGGGTGAGCTCCCGTTGCTCGGTCCGAGCTGCTGCCAACCTAGCAGTTCGAAAGCACACCCAAAAGTGCAAGTAGATAAATAGGAACCACTCCGGTGGGAAGGTAAACGGCGTTTCCGTGCGCTGCTCTGGTCCGCCAGAAATGGCTTAGTCCTGCTGGCCACATGACCCAGAAGCTGTACGCCGGTTCCCTTGGCCAGTAAAACGAGATGAGCGCCGCAACCCCAGAGCCGGTCACAACTGGACCTAATGGTCAGGGGTCCCTTTACCTTTACCTTTACTATATTTCCAGTATGCTCCTGAATTCCACCTGCAAAATACTGGCAGTCTGGAGGAACCATGATTCATCCACCCACCTTCTGATCAGGCTGCTAGCCTTGGTGAAGGCAAGCAATGGTGCTCCCCCTCAAACCACAGTTGCTCACTTCATTCAGATTTCCGTGGGAAGCAGCCTTCCTTGGCCCCTCTCAGAAAAGCTCCACCACTTTCAGCGTAAGTGGACATTTGGGAGAGAAGCTTGACCTCCCCATTTCATAGTCTTCAAAAGGGTATGTTCTTTCATAGCCTCCTGTTAACAAGGTAATGGCTTGTACCTTTTTGGCCTGGTAATTTTACAGTCTATATGTCAAAAGTAAGCTCTTGGAAATGTCAAAATGCTTTTATACTTGAGTGCTTTCTCCTTACTTATTTTCTGTTTTATGACACAATTTGGGGTGGGGAGAGAGAGAGAGAGAAACTTGTTCCAGTTTTGGAAGTTTCTATAAATTATTTAAGTCATCTCAAGCTTTAAAAGGAGTAGGGGGGACGCACCCGTCTTTCTTACCCAACCATACATCCTACTTAGAGTCTGATGGCTTCATTCGAGCAGAGAAGAAACTGGTTCAGTCTTGTTTGGCATTAATTTTTGTGTTCCATGCACTTGAAGAAATGAAGGTTGAGTAATAATAATAATAATAATAATAATAATAATAATAATAATAAAATTTATTATTTATACCCCGCCCATCTGGCTGGGTTTCCCCAGCCACTCTGGGCGGCTCCCAACAGAATTAAAACCACAATAAAACATCAAACATTAAAAACCTCCCTAAACAGGGCTGCCTTCAGATGTCTTCTAAAAGTCAGATAGTTGTTTATTTCCTTGACATCTGATGGGAGGGCGTTCCAAAGGATGGGCGCCATTACTAAGAAGACCCTCTGCCTGTTTCCCTGCAACCTCACTTCTCACAGTGAAGGAACCACCAGAAGAACCTTGGAGCTGGACCTGAGATTTTGCTGAGCCAGCGTGGTGTAGTGGTTAAGAGCGGTGGACTTGTAATCTGGTGAACCAGGTTTGCTTCCCCGCTCCTCCACATGCAGCTGCTGGGTGACCTTGGGCCAGTCACACTTCTCTGAAGTCTCTCAGCCCCACTCACCTCACAGAGTGTTTGTTGTGGGGGAGGAAGGGAAAGGAGAATGTTAGCCGCTATGAGACTCCTTCGGGTAGTGATAAAGCAAGATATCAAATCCAAACTACTCTTCTTCCTCCTCCTCAGTGTCTGGGCTGAACAATGGGGGTGGAGACGCTCCTTCAGTTATACAGGGCTGAGGCCATTTAGGGCTTTAAAGGTCAGCACCAACACTTTGAATTGTGCTCAGAAACGTACTGGGAGCCAATGCAGGTCTTTCAGGACCGGTGTTATATTGTCTCAGCGGCATACCCACTCAATCATCTCAATGGTTTGGACCAGGAAGGTATTTGTGGAGAGCGTTTATATCAGGCTTCCTCAACCTTGGCCCTCCAGATGTTTTGAGACTACAATTCCCATCATCCCTGACCACTGTTTTTGCTAGCTAGGAATCATGGGAGTTGTAGACCAAAAATATCTGGAGGGCCGAGGTTGAGGAAGCCTGGTTTATATTATCTGTTTATTGCAGGGGCGGGGAACTTTTTGCACCCCAAGAATCACCTTCCCTTCTGGGTGCCAGATGCGAGTGGTTAGAGAGGGGCCCTGTCCATTTTGGCCTTCAAAACAGCTTTGAAGATGTTTCAAAAAGCTTTAATTGATAGTATTTTACAGAATACGTGTTCGTTGTGGTGGTTCGAACTGTACTTTTCAATGGATTCTTGTTAATTGGTTAGTTGTTGGTGATATATTATTGAACTTTCCGCATTCGTGGTTTGCGTTTGCTGGAAGCTGACATGCAAAGATCTTCCCCAAAAGGTGGCCTAGGTAAAGGTAAAGGGACCCCTGACCATTAGGTCCAGTCGTGACCGATTCTGGGGTTGCGGTGCTCTCTCGCTTTATTGGCCGAGGAAGGTGGCGTACAGCTTCTGGGTCATGTGGCAGCAGGACTAAGTTGCTTCTGGCAAACCAGAGCAGCGCACGGAAACGCCGTTTACCTTCCCACCAGAGCGGTACCTATTTATCTACTTGCACTTTGATGTGCCTTCGAACCTCTAGGTTGACAGGAGCTGGGACTGAGCAATGTGAGCTCACCCTGTCGTGGGGATTCAAACCACTGACCTTCTGATCAGCAAGCCCTAGGCTCTGTGGTTTAACCCACAGCGCCACCCGTATGGCCTAGCCAGTTACAAATAGATATATCATTTTTCTTTAAAGATATATTTTCTTTTGTAATTTTGTCTCTGATGAGATCAGAGTGAAAGAAGTTGCTGTAGCTGCAAATTCCCACCCTAAAAAACCTCAAAATGAACCATACCTGGATGGTGGGGGTACCAAAAGGCAACTCACAGCTGAAGAACTTTGGGGCAAGACAAGAGGTTCTTCATAGGAACACAGAATCACAGAATTGTAGAGGTGGAAAGCACCCCAGGGGTATTGGACCATTGTTCAATACTAGCCCAATACTGTCTACACTGACAGGCAGTTGCTCTTTGCGGTTCCAGGTAGGGACTCTTTTTCCAACCTTGCCTGGAGATGCCACAACTTGAATTTGGGATTTTCTGAATGAATGGCAGGTGCTCTACCAATGAACTAAGGACTCAAACACAACATACACACTTAGATTGGCGGACTAAGATGGTTGAGTACGTCGAGCTAGCAAAGCTGACGGGGAAGATCCGGAATCAGTGTGACAAACTGTTTCAAAAGGACTGGAGCAAATTTATATTATATAGTGGTACCTCTGGATACCAAAGGGATCCGTTCCGGAGCCCCGTTCGCATCCTGAAGTAAACGCATCCCGCGTCTGCGCGTGTGTGGGTCGTGATTTGCCGCTTCCGCGCATGCATGCGACATCATTTTGAGCCTCTGCGCGAGTGGCGAAACCCGGAAGTTACACGTTCCGTTGCTTCTGGGTTGCCGCAGAGCGCAACCCGAAAGCGCTCAACCTTGAAGCAACGTCAACCCGAAGTATGACTGTCTATGAAAGAATATTGTAAACATCTGAAAACGTTTGTAGCTTTGAGTTGAAATGTTTTGTAATGACAATATATTTAATAAGGGGAAATATAAAAGAGAGAAGGTAAAAAAGTGGTTATAGAAATCCTAAGAATAAAGTAAATATGTATGGAAGTCAGGAAGAGGAGCGGGAGGAGGTCGATGCTCGGTTAGAGCGATGTTTGAGCTTATTGATTTATGTATGGATATTGTAATTACAAAAAATTTAAAATGTAATAAAAATTACTTTTTAAAAAAGAACAACAAACAAAACACACACACACACACACCAGCATTTGGGGGCTGCAGAGTTTTATAATCATCCCAAATATTTCAGTCGCTTGACCACACAGATTGTTGATGCAGTTGTTTGCCAAGCATGCGAAACGATTAAAGCAAACCCTCTTTTAAAAAATGTTATTAGATGAGTTTCGCCCAGGGAAGTCCCCGCAAAATGCACCTTGTGAGATTCCAGAGATGTTGTTGAAGTGGATTTATTAACCAGCCTGGCATTTTGCAGATTATCGTTGAACAGGAGGGTTCTGTCTCCTAGGAAGGAGAAACGGCCTTTTCTTGCGAGGGAAAGTTAACAAAAACTGGAGCTCCAATGAGGGATGGTTCTGGGATGCGATTTGACTGGTAGCAACTGTTTCCAGGGCATTTCATGGGGAACAGCTGGTGTGGGCACAGTCTGCCCGCTCCAGGAGGCCATCTGTATGCCGAGCAAATGATGAAAAGCCCATCAAAGAACTTGACCGGTTAGTCCTCTGCAATGGTAGAGCTCTTGCCCCCTTTGAGCTATTTTCCTGCGTTTGTTTCCTGCCTTTCCACCATCACGGAACCTGAGATGAAGAGAATATGTAGTTCTGAATACCGTATTTTTTGCTTTATAAGACACACTTTCCCCCTCCTAAAAAGTAAGGGGAAATGTGTGTGTGTGTCTTATGGAGCGAATGCAGACTGCGCAGCTATCCCTGAAGCCAGGAGAGCGAGAGGGATCGGTGCGCACCGATCCCTCTTGCTCTCCCAGCTTCAGGGATAGCTGCGCGAAGCCTCTTCAGGGCAATGGGAAGAGCTCTCCCCCTGCCCTGAAGAGACTTGGCATGGCTACCCCAGAAGCCAGAACAGCAAGAGGGATCGCTGCTTTTGCTGCGCAGCGATCCCTTTTGCTGTTCTGACTTCGCTTCGCTGGAGAGGCGTGGCGCAGAGAGGGAAAGCTGCACAGTGCCCCTTCAGCGAAGCGGGGGGAGAAACGGAGCCCCTTCCATTTCTCCTCCTGCTTTGCTGGAGAGGCACTGCGCAGAGAGGGAGAGAATAATTTTTTTCTTGTTCTCCTCTAAAACTAGGTGCATCTTAGAGAGTGAAAAATATGGTATATCACTCTTCTAAGCCCAGACCAGGAGCGGGGAGGAAGACGTATTGCTTACTGGTCCACTTTGCATGCAGAAGGTGCTAGCTGTCAATCCACAGCAGCCCCAGACAGGGCTGGGGGAAATCTCCTTGTCTGAAACTCTTGAGCGCTGCTGCCTTTCCACCCATGTGTGCTTCTGTCCCTCCATGATTCACCCATGAAAACAGCAGGAGAGAATTATATGCCAACACACCTCTCCAGTTTTCATTGTTTTACTCCTGCGATTTTCCAGGTCAAGGAGGCTGCAAACAGTTCTTTTCCTGGAATAAAAATCTATGTACATATTTATTTAATTGCATAAAATTTATACGCCGCCTGGAAGAAAAACCCTTAAAGTAGTTTGCAAAGAGAATAAAAACAATAAAATTATCAGCAACAAGAATTGAAAACAACTACAGTGGTACCTTGGTTTTCGAACAGAATGCGTTCCGGGAGTCCGTTCAACTCCCAGAACAGTTTGGAAACCAAAGCACGGTACTACTACTCCTGCAGCCAAGTGGAAGCTGCGCCGAACATTTGGCTTCTGAAAATTGTTCGAAAAATGGAACATTTACTTCTGGATTTCGATTATTCGAGAGCCGATTTGTTTGGGAGTGAAGGCATTCGGCTTCCAAGGTACGACTGTATTTAAAACATTTTTTAAAACCTTAAAATTGGCGAGAAACTAAAAAAAAAGACATGTCCACATTCTACTTATCTGGGTTGTCTTACCAAAAATGTTTTTTGAAGGTGCCAAAAAGAGTACAGGGATTGGTGCCAGCCTGATGTCAATAAGCAGGGAATTCCAAAGTGTAAACGGTACCACACTAAAAGATGGGTTGGGTATTAAGTGGCGCTTGTAACTGAGCCAGTTTGACAGATCAAAGTGGCCGAGTGGAAATACATGGCATAAGGCGATGCAACGTGGAAATGAGTGCGAAACATGTACAGTATTCCGTTTGGTTTCTGGAATTTGCATCTTGTGAAAGCTCAACTACAATGCAGGAATTAACAGTCAGGGAAATGGAATGCATGGGCCAGGTCAGCAAACTTTTTCAGCAGGGAGTCAGTCCACTGTCCCTCAGACCTTGTGGGGGGCCGGACTATATTTTTTGGGAGGAAATGAACGAATTCCTATGCCCCACAAATAACCCAGAGATGCATTTTAAATAAAAGCACCCATTCTACTCATGTAAAACACCAGGCGGGCCCCACAAATAACCCAGAGATGCATTTTAAATAAAAGGACACATTCTACTCATGTATAAACACACTGATTCCCTGACCGTCCGCGGGCCGGATTGAGAAAGCGATTGGGCCAGATCCGGCCCCCGGGCCTTAGTTTGCCTACCCATGGCATAAGCCTTTCCTCCTAACCCACAACCTGTTCTCTTTCTTGACCTCGTTGCTGGCCTAAAAATGCTACGTTTGAAATGTGACCAACATTCCAGATCCGTGAATCTGCCACGGCTGTCCTAGGTGTGGCTCTCGCTCCTCGGTATAATTTATCCTGAAACAGTTAAAAGAAAAAGCAGACTGGCGCTGCCGAGGAAAGCATAATTGCTGACGAAACCCCCTTGGGGCACAGCTAGTCCTTTGTAGATCTTAGGGTAGTGGAGACCCGGTTGGGGCTGGTGCAACGAGAGCTTGGCTCACGGAGTGGCTTAATTATTCCTCCGGCGGGGGATCTTGACTTGCAGCTTTTTATGGACTTTGCGGGACCTCATTAGGCAAGAGTATCATTTGCTTGCACATGTCTTGAGGAGAAAGATGCTCGGCTTGTTCCTCTGTCAACACAATAT
Source organism: Podarcis erhardii (assembly GCF_964252035.2). Taxonomy (NCBI): domain Eukaryota; kingdom Metazoa; phylum Chordata; class Lepidosauria; order Squamata; family Lacertidae; genus Podarcis; species Podarcis erhardii. Next base: position 31,037,654 of record NC_138505.1, on the reverse strand, counting down.
GGGAGCCGAGGACATATGTTTTGTAGCTTGCTCTAAAAACAGCACGCTCTAATTATTTCATGTTTTTAATTCTTTTTTCATTCAGCCGCGACTTGGCTAATCTGTTGCCTGATCGATATTTTTTTAATCAGTCGCTTTAGGTCACAAATGCCTCTCTCCCCCCCCCCTTCGCTTTTAACTTCCGAACCACTGAGCACACCATGCGCAGATTTACCAGCTGAGCACTGATCTTAAGATTCGGACCGCAGATGGACCGACGCTCGTTGCGTTTTCAAACGCATGTTGATTTGTAAAGCTGTCGTTTGTCAAAGGAAGGGGGGTGGGAGCTCATAAAAGAGCATTTAATCTCCTTTTTCAAGATTCTTGGCTTCTTCTCGGCTCGTGGAAGCTAATATAATCTCTCGAATGGAAAAGAAATTAAAATAGCTGTGTTTTGCTCCTTTTATGGACAAACCTCCAGCATGGATAGTGGCTAAGTATTGTGCGGTAAAAAAATAAAAATAAAAAGTACTTGTTATTGCTACTGTAAAGCCCTGTGGAATTTTCTACTCCCACCCTTGGTGGGACAATGAAACGTTTTGTAGTTGAGGAGTAAAAAAAAAAGCTACTTTGAGACTCAAGCCAAGGAAACTGAATGTTGGAGACTTTGGGACAGGCGAGAGAAATTGCTTCTTCACCCAGCATATATTTGAACTATGGAATTTGCTCCCACGATAAGTACTGGTGTCCACCAACTTGGACGAAATTGTGAAGGATTAGGTCATCCATGGCTACTAGCCATGATGGTTATTGAAATATACTCGGAGTCGAGTGTGGATTTCACGCTCTTTATTCAGCTCATAGTGGTGAGGAATGGAAGTTTCCCCGAATTGTCTGCTTTATATACATTATTTACACAATGGGCCCCATGTGATTGGCTAATTCCGGGATTCTCCTGTAGGCCAATCAGGTTGCGGATTCACTTCCACCTGGAGCTGGATTGGGTGGCTCCTGTGGACCAATCAGACTGCTGCATTCTGTATCCTATTGTTCTAGGGCCAATCAGACTGCCTCATTCTGAATCCTATTGTTGTAGGACCAATCAGACTGCTGCATTTTGGATCAACTCAGTACATAACAGTTATGCTCTGTGGCCACTGTTGCAGGAGATACCACTTTCTAGGGATACCAAAAGGGATGCGGGTGGCACTGTGGGTTAAACCACAGAGCCTAGGACTTGCTGATCAGAAGGTCGGCGGTTCGAATCCCTGCGACGGGGTGAGCTCCCGTTGCTCGGTCCCTGCTCCTGCCAACCTAGCAGTTTGAAAGCATGTCAAAGTGCAAGTAGATAAATAGGTACCGCTCTGGCGGGAAGGTAAACGGCGTTTCCGTGCGCTGCTGTGGTTCGCCAGAAGCGGCTTAGTCATGCTGGCCACATGACCCGGAAGCTGTACGCCGGCTCCCTCGGCCAATAAAGCGAGATGAGCGCCGCAACCCCAGAGTCAGTCACGACTGGACCTAATGGTCAGGGGTCCCTTTACCTTTACTTAGGGATACCAAATGGGGAGAATTCCTGTTGCTCTTAGACCCTACTTGCAGCTTCTCATAGGTATCTGGCTGGCTGGCCAGGCATCGTAAGATCAGGATGCTAGACTAGATGGGCCATTGGCCTCATATAGCAGGGCTTGTCTTATGTTCAAAGCCAATCTCTACGGGAGAAGGCATATATAATGAGATAAGAATCCAATGTCTTTGTTCAGACCAGGTCTCTCCATGGTTTTAAGTTTGGTAATAAGTTGCAATTCAGCAGCTTCTCTTTCCAGTCTATTTCTGAAATTCCTTTGTAATTCTTATCTCATTATACATGACAAAGCCATTTTTCACCTTCTCACCCCTTGCTTTTTCCTGTAAGACCTATTGCAGTCGTTAAGAGTCGTCAACAGGCTCATCACAGCTATCTGCCAATCACCCAATCCCACCACCCTTCCGAGTAATACCCCTCCCCACCTTCTCACTATATAGAAGGGTCTGGTGACTTCTGTTTCAGTGTATCTGAAGAAGTGTGCATGCACACGAAAGCTCATACCAAGAACTAACTTAGTTGGTTTTTAAGGTGCTACTGGAAGGAATTTTTTTATTTTGTTTTGACTATGGAAGACCAACACGGCTACCTATCTGTAACTGGCAATATGGACAAGGCGCTGGAGATCTGGGATTGGCTCTCCCATTGCTTTGAACACCAGCCCAGAGAATGTGGCAGGGGGAGAAGGCATTGCAGATGGCTGGCACCTACAAAAGGGTCGCAGCTCAGTGGCAGAGTATCTACCTCACATGCAAAAGTCCCAGGTTTGCAGCATCTCCAGGCAGGCTTGGAGAAAACCCAGTCTAAAAACCTGGATAACTGCTGCCAGTCAGTGTCAAGAAGGCAGAAGTAGGTGGAACAGTGGCCTGAATTTGCTGTGTTCTTACATTGTTGTTTCTTTAGGTGGGGGAGAATCTTTCTCCCTCCAGTTTTCTCCTTCTCCAGTTGCTCTTCGTTCCAGTAAGGGAATGTTACCGTGCACCTCTAAGTTTATCCTTTGGAGAGTAACTCTCTCAATGGCCACCTGTTCTGGTGGTTATATGGTGCCTACAGCTCCAGAGGTAGTTTGCGGGTGGTGCTGTGGTCTAAACCGCCAAGCCTCTTGGACTTGTCGATCAGAAGGTCGGCGGTTCAAATCCCTGCAATGGAGTGAGCTCCCATTTCTCTGTCCCAGCCCTGCCAACCTAGCAGTTCGAAAGCATGCCATCACAAGTAGATAAATAGGTACCGCTGTGGCAGGAAGGTAATCCGTGTTTCCGTTCGCTCTGGTTTCCGTCATGGTGTCCCATTGCTCCAGAAGCGGTTTAGTCCTACTGGCCACATGACCCAGAAAGCTGTCTGTGGACAAACGCCGGCTCCCTCAGCCTGAAAGTAAGATGAGTGCCACAACCCCATAGTCACCTTTGACTGGACTTAACCGTCCAGGGGTCCTTTACCTTTTTTACCTGCTAGGCTGCTGCTTTTGTTTTCTCTTTGTGGGTTTTCAAGTGGCCTCTATCTAGTGGGCGACTGTGGAAAACTGGAAGCTGGACAGACCTTTGTCCATATGCAGCAGGGCCTGTATGATCTTATAGACACAGGGAGCTGCTATTTACCAAGACAGACCATTATATCTAGCTCAGTACAGTGGTACCTCAGGTTACAGATGCTTCAAGTTACAGACGCTTCAGGTTACAGACTCCACTAACCCAGAAATAGTACCTCGGGTTAAGAACTTTGCTTCAGGATAAGAACAGAAATTTCAGCACCACAGCAGCAGGAGGCCCCATTAGCTAAAGTGGTACTTCAGGTTAAGAACAGTTTCAGGTTAAGAACGGACCTCCGGAACGAATTAAGTTCTTAACCTGAGGTACCACTGTATTGTCTACAACAGGCATAGGCAAACTCGGCCCTCCAGATGTTTTGGGACTACAACTCCCATGATCCCTAGCTAACAGGACCAGTGGTCAGGCATGATGCGAATTGTAGTCCCAAAGCGTCTGGAGGGCCGAGTTTGCCTATGCCTGGTCTGCAAGGACTGGCAGAGGCTCTCCAGGGTTCCTGGAAGGGGACATTCTCAGCTATACCTGGAGATGCCGGTGACTGAACCTGGGACCTTCTGCATGCAGACCCTCCAAGTGTCTCTATTTTCCAGGGACATCCCTGTCTCTGTTTCTGATCCTGGAATGCCCCGCTTTTCCTTAGGATTTCCCTGTTTTCATTGGAGAAATGTTGGAGGCTATGGAGTTATCTGCCCCCCGAGCCGCCTGAAGGCAATCCTATGCAGGAAAGTTTTTTAAAAAAAAAAAAAGTTTAATGTTTTATTATGTTTTTATATCTGTTGAAAGCTGCCCAGAGTGGCTGGGGCAACCCAGTCAGATGTGTGGGGTATAAACAGTAAAATGATCATTATGGAATGGTACGTCCCCATTTGCATCGGAGAAATGTTGGAGGGTATGTTCATGCCAGGCAGATACTCTGCATGTATCTCTGCACCTGGCTGTTGTTTATGCATGCATGTTAGTCTCTGTTTGAGCAAAGGTCTCCAACCCCGACACAGAGACAGAACGATTGCCTGCCATCTTTATTAGGTGACTGCCCATGTCATTGGTGTGCGTGGACTGTACTGAATATTCTGCTGTGAACCACCGTTGCCATCCTTGATAAATTTGCTAACAGGCCTGTTTAAAAATAAATAAAAGAGATGGGTCTTGAACTCCGGTGCATGAAATCAACAAATTTGACTCACGGCGACTACAGAAATTGCTTTTGGCAGTAAATAGGATGTGGCCGTGGCGTGCCCTGGAAGCAAATTATCTGCACCAATATTAAAGTCCATTCCTCCCTGCCCTGCTATATTACACCACCGTGAAATGGTTGAGCCTTAAGGGGGCATTGGGTGAGTAATAGATGTCCACAGGAAAATGTTACATGATGTGATTCCTGGTGGCCTTCGCTTTTAGGTGCTCCGGTGATCTTAAAAAATTGGAGTTTTGTTGATGGCTTTGCTATGGTTTACTTAGATATTGCTTTTCCACAATGAGCTGCTTAGAGCAAACATTCAAAACATCAGAATACAAATATAGCAATTTTCAGAGCGTGTCAGCAAATTCAACAAATTAACAAACGCAGAATAAATTCAACATTACAGACAAAAACCACAACAATCTAGGTTTAAATACATGAATACAAAGCAAAGTAAGAGTTAGGATTCTGGCCATCCTGCACCCAAAGGAGCCTGGCTTAAATACAGTTCAGAAAGGAGAGGTGCTGTCACCAGTCTAGATGACATACAGCTGACTCCTTACTCCAGAGGAAAAGGAAGAATGTGAGGGTTCTAAATGGGAGGAGCTAGAGGGCCTGTGAATGGAGCAAAATGATGAAGCTCAGGGGGTTTCATTCACTTGAAACGAACTAGTTCAATGAAGACCACGGAATTCATTCTAAACCATTTGACCTACCCCTGAAAGTAATTCCCATAACAGCCAGGTGAACTTTGCATGAATTTAATTCATTTTGGGGTGAACTTTGAATGATTTCGAGTTTGTCTACAACAGGCTTCCTCAACCTCGGCCCTCCAGTTGTTTTTGGCCTACAACTCCCATGATCCCTAGCTAGCAGGACCAGTGGTCAGGGATGATGGGAATTGTAGTCTCAAAACATTTGGAGGGCCAAGTCTGAAGAAGCCTGGTCTCATTCCCTTACATGTGGTGTGGTTTTATTATTATTATTATTATTTAGACTCTCATGGTGTTTAAGCTTAAAAATCATAATTGCTGGGGGAAATAAAGAATTCACATTCCAGTAACAATGTGTTGGTGTTTTTCTTAGTTTTCTTAAGTACTTTTTATACTTAAGTATATTTTATACAGGGACGCGGGTGGCGCTGTGGGTTAAACCACAGAGCCTAGGACTTGCTGATCAGAAGGTCGACAGCTCGAATCCCTGAGACGGGGTGAGCTCCCGTTGCTCGGTCGCTGCTCCTGCCAACGTAGCAGTTCGAAAGCATGTCAAAGTGCAAGTAGATAAATAGGTACCGCTCTGGCAGGAAGGTAAACAGTGTTTCCGAGCGCTGCTCTGGTTCGCCAGAAGCGGCTTAGTCATGCTGGACACATGACCCGGAAGCTGTACACTGGCTCCCTCAGCCAATAAAGTGAGATGAGTGCCGCAGCCCCAGAGTCGGTCACGACTGGACCTAATGGTCTGGGGTCCCCTTTACCTTTACCTTTACCTTATATTTTATACAGGCACAGCAGCTTGTAACATTCTGGATGCTGGGTGGGGAATTGCTGAAGATCATTTGGATGAATTTAAATCAAACTGTGAACTGGACAAACTGGTTTTTGATGGGGATGTAGGAAACTATCTTATACAGAGTCAGACCATCTAGCTGAGGATCATCTACACAGAATAATAAAATTGGAAGGAACCATGTGGGTTCTCTAGTCTAACACCATTCATAGCAGGAATCTTTTGCCCAATGTGGGGCTCAAACCCACAACCTCGAGACAGAGGTGCAGCCTCATGCTCTACCGACTGAGCTACATCTTCCTCTGAGCTGTGGCCCCTCCAATAAGGTGGAGTGTTACCTGCAGCTGCCAGGTGAATGTGCTTTGTCAGTGTGGCGTAGTGGTTAAGTGCGGTAGACTTGTAATCTGGGGAACCAGGTTCGCGTCTCCGCTCCTCCACATGCAGCTGCTGGGTGACCTTAGGCTAGTCACACTTCTCTGAAGTCTCTCAGCCCCACTCACCTCACAGAGTGTTTGTTGTGGGGGAGGAAGGGAAAGGAGAATGTTAGCCGCTTTGAGACTCCTTCAGGTAGTGATAAAGCGGGATATCAAATCCAAACTCTTCTTCTTTGTGTCATTTGGCGCACTGTGAAAATGATTTCAAAAGTGGGCCCAATTGATGGTGTTCGGGAAAACGTTCATGGCTCTATCTTTCCTCTCTGTTTCTCAGGTGACAAAAATGGTCAAAACGGTCACAACCAGAACTGTCCGGCAGGTCCCCGTTGGGCCTGATGGGCTCCCTGTGATGGACGGGTCATCTCCCATGGGCAGCTACACTGACTCCATAGACAGGAGACACATGAAGAACGGGGAGCGGTACATCACGCCGCAAGCTTCTTCCACCTTGACCCGCTCTTACAACAGCTACGACTCCTATCCCGATGGTCACGACAGCCAGTACCGCCCGTTCATGGGTCACGACGGTTACGGGGAGCTGCCCGACAACTACGGTAGCTTGTCCCGGGGCGTCAATTACCGCCCGCGCTATGGCTACGTCCCCGGGAACAGTTACCGGCCGGAGGACGGTAGCTTCACGTTGCCAAGCAGAAGGGATAACTACGGCCCACTACCCCAGCCCCAAGTCCCGACGGGGAGCAACGCAGACCTGAACCGCTCCCAGCCAGAACGATTCCAGCCGGAGCCATACGGGCTCGAGGATGATAACCGCAGCCTCGGGGTTGACGACGAGGGGTATGAGCTGGATCCGGAGTATTCGACGGTGAACCGTCGGACATCGGCCGGGATGCCTGAGAGAGGAAGACCTCACAAGACGAGGTAAAGGGACTGGGTTGTATATTTGCTTTTCCCTACCTATCTGCTCTTACAGGTTGTGAAAACAGGTAACTACCGGGGCAGACTTTAGTAATACAGAGCCCTGAGCAAGGGTGAACTTTGGTACTCTACTCCCAAAAGATTTCTCATATATTTACTATTTATTCTTTTTTACTTTAATTCACTGTTACATATGTATTTGTATGTGTGTGTATTACAGTGAATTAAAGGGAAGAAGAAAAAGTAAAAGGGGGGAAAATATAAAACATTTTAAAAAGCAAGGAAAACAGAACAACCCTAAAATATTATTAAGATTGCAAAACTATGTACAGTGGTACTTCTGGTTGCGAACGGGATCCGTTCCAGAGGCCCGTTCGCAACATGAATAGAATGCAACCCTCAGTGGCGCATCTGCGCACCTGCAGGTCGTGATTTGCCGCTTCTGCACATGTGCGTGACGTCATTTTGCACATCTGCACATGCACGGACAGTGAAACCTGGAAGTAACCCTTTCCAGTACTTTCGGGTTGCCACGGGACGCAACCTGAAAAAACGTACAGTGGTACCTCTAGATGCGAACGGGATCCGTTCCGGAGCCCCCTCCGCATCTAGAAGCAAACGTAACCCGTGTCAGCAGGTCACATTTCAGCGCTTCTGCACATGTGCATCACATCATTTTGAGCATCTGCACATGTGCAAGCGGCGAAACCCGAAAGTAACGTGCTCCGTTACTTCTGGGTTGCTGCGGAGCGCAACTCGAATGCGCTCATCCCGAAGCACATTCAACCCGAGGTATGACTGTGTCATGAAGCAAATGTAACATGAGGTATGACTGTGATATAAATGCAAGTAGATAAACTTACTATTTCCCTCGAGTATACATTGGTTTGTGGGTCACTATGGTTTTGATAAATACGTCCCACATATAATTAAATTCGTCCATCCATAATATTCACCTGTAAACAGTCCGTTCACGGGTTGCAAGTGTTGTCACGTCGTCCATCCATCTATCAAAGGGGGCCACGTTTTTGTCCTTCCAGTGTATCAGTATCAATCTTCCTGCAGATTTAAGGGCAAATGATTTTCACAAGATTGCCTTTTGGTGCAGTCGCCCTTTTATGGATCCTCTTAGGAGGTGCCCATATAAATATAGCTTTTATCATTATTATTTTGCACCCTATGGCTCATCGCCCTGTGCAGGGGAACCGCCCACACTGTCCTAAATCCGGCGTTGAACCCAGAGTAGGAGAGCAGTTCTGGCTTGCTGGCATCTGCTGAATGGCTGGCTATCCTGGAGGAATAGTATCTATGCAGGGCTCCCAGTACACAGCTGCCAGCGTCAGAGGCACTGTGCTTCTGGGCAGCAGATGATGGGGAGCCACTGCAGCAAAGGCCCCAGCTTTTAAGAATCGTAGGCATCTCTTTCTGGCCCATTATTCTTTGGCAACTTGCTCACGATGATTCCCCTCCCCCCTCCCCACTCTGCATTTCTTCTGGTGTGTTTTTTCCCATATTTAAATACGACCGGGGAACTTTTGACAAGCAATTTAATTTGACTGCAGCTTGTAGAAGCATAAAGAGGCACGCGCCAGGCCTCCTGTATAAGGCAGCGTTTCTTGTTGGCTTAAAAAAAGGAAAAATATTCAAAGCCATTTTTGCACAAATAAATTAGCCTTCGCCTTTCATTTCCCAGGAGCCTTTGACAATAAATAATGCCTTCTGTTTAATGATGAAACCCCACGGTAATTAGCCTTTGATTGTGGGCTGGCCTTTGTTTTGTTTCTGTTTCGCTCCTGAGCTTTTCTTCCTTAAAAAGAGATTTGGCATTCAGTTAAAGGCAGTAGGTTTGATGACACTTGAAACCAATGGAAGAAATATGACTGTCGATACACTTCAGGTGTCTCACTCCATTGCAGCCTCCCCTTCCTCTTCTGCCAGTGGCAGCTTTGCTCCTTTTCAGGATATGCCATTTGCCTCTAAACTCCAGTTCAGAATGCTTCTCTGAGCTTTTGAATTGGTGTGATCTAGTAGAGCAACCTGCCCTTGGCTTAGTTCCTTACAGTGGGGGGGGGGGGGCAACATGGAAAGAGAGGAAGATGGGAAATACAACAGCCTTTGGGAAAGGTTATTCATTTATGCATTTATTGAAATATTTGTAGACTGCAATTTCATAGTAATACAGCAAGGCAGTTGGCAACGTGCAAAATCGCAGTAAGATAAATAAAACATCAATCAATAAAGAAATTCACATTGCAAACTCCTTTCTGAGTAACAGAGCTCTTAAAGGTAAAGCTAAAGGTAAAGAGACCCCTGACCATTAGGTCCAGTTGTGGCCGACTCTCGGTTTGTGGTGCTCATCTCGCTTTATTGGCCGAGGGAGCCAGTGTACAGCTTCCGGGTCATGTGGCCAGCAGGACTAAGCCGCTTCTGGCGAACCAGAGCAGCGCACGGAAACGCCGTTTACCTTCCCGCCGGAATGGTACCTATTTATCTACTTGCACTTTGACATGCTTTCGAACTGCTAGGTTGGCAGGAGCAGGGACTGAGCAACGGGAGCTCACCCCGTCTCAGGGATTCGAACCGCCAACCTTCTGATCGGCAAGTCCTAGGGTCTGTGGTTTAACCCACAGTGCCACCCGTGTCCCAACAGAGCTCTTAGGGGACAGCTAAAATAAAGCAGGGATGATTCCTCCCAAACTTCTGCTGGCAGGAACTTCCACTGGACAGGACCTAAATACTCAGCCCTTAGTAAAGACCTGCCAAACCTTAGGGGAACGAGTTAGGCTGAGAAGCCACAACTGCCCCCCAAATCACCTAGCAAGCTGAGTGGAACCTTGGACCCTTAGTCTTATTGACTAAATGTTAGCCCACACTTGCTCTCAGCTTCTAAATTTCTCAGAGTAAAGTGACTCACTTGTTGTCCCTACATGGGATGGATGGCTTAGGGCTCCCAATGAGAAACGGGAGCCCGCGGCAGCTTTTGCGACTTATCACGATGAGACTTCTCATTGATAGCACATTCAAAAATTCAGTGCAGGGTCCCTTTATGATAGTTACAGCCGTGCCTCTTGTAGGATGATAAAACCTCCTAAGATTATTGTGCAGTAATCTTTAAAAAATACAAAAATGATTAGGAATACGTTGCAACAATCAGTGGAGACCTACTGTTTTCTGTGCACCTAACACGGGCAAATGATCTGGAGCACTCCTCCTTTCAAGAGGGGCAAGTTGTGCTTTCCTTGAAATTCCATTGTATGTAATAGAATTTGCACCCCCATTCTCTTGAAACGGAAGCAGCCAATGTTTTCAGTGTTTCCCACTCCCAGTTTTCCATGATGATTTTCCCAACAGGCATTCTATAATGTCTTCTTCTTCTTCTTTTTCGATCACTCATAGCCGAGTAAGATTGTCTTCCATGAACAGGTTCTTAACCGTGAGTCTGGGAGGCCAAGTCTGGATCCACACATCCTTCCACAGTGAGGACATAACTTTCCGGGCAGGAGTTGAGGAGTTGATCACAGTGAGGGTTTGCTAAGTGTGCCTTCCTCTTAGCACGTTTCTCCCTTTCATTCTGAGTTTGAGCGTCTTCAAAGCCCATGACACCTTCAGTAAAGGCTGTTCTCCAACTGGGGTGCTCGCAGGCCATAATGTAATGTAACCACTCGTTATTATGAGAGCCAGTGTGGTGTAGTGGTTAAGAGCGGTGGACTCATAATCTGGTGAACCGGGTTCGCTTCCCCGCTCCTCCACATGCAGCTGCTGGGTGACCTTGGGCTGGTCACACTTCTCTGAAGTCTCTCAGCCCCACTCACCTCACAGAGTGTTTGTGGTGGGGGAGGAAGGGAAAGGAGAATGTTAGCCGCTTTGAGACTCCTTTAGGTAGTGATAAAGCAGGATATCAAATCCAAACTCGTTGGCTGCTGAGGAACATCCCTCCCTTAGCAGGGATGGATTTCGGTCTTTGGTGGTGCCCTGGGCAAGGCCAACATTCAGCATCCCCTGCGCCTCACCTTCTATTCTGTGCATGCACTATGGCAAAGCTGGGGCAACCCCATGGCCTGGTACCCAGTACAGTGGTACCTTGGGTTACATACGCTTCCGGTTACAGACGCTTCAGGTTACAGACTCCGCTAACCCAGAAATAATACCTCGGGTTAAGAACTTAGCTTCAGGATGAGAACTGAAAGGAGGCCCCATTAGCTAAAGTGGTGCTTCAGGTTAAGAACAGTTTCAGGTTAAGAACGGACCTCCAGAACGAATTAAGTACGTAACCAGAGGTACCACTGTATAACTTCCCCATTTTCGTTGGATAAATGTTGGAGGGCATGATGTTAACCAGGGTGTGTTAGTGGCTAGAGTGCTGAACTAGAATTTGGGAGCTTAAAGACCCTAGCGGAAGATGGGAAACATTGGATACAGCCCATTATATCTGTTCTGTATGACAACACTTGAATTTGGAACTTCATATAGAAGTTGGCATGGCAGCCGCACAGAGGCAGAGGCTGCCCAGGCAATTGTGGTTATCAGTGGCGTAGCGTGGGTTGTCAGCACCCGGGGCAAGGCAAGTAATTTGCGCCCCCTAACCCGCACGCCTGGCAGCCCCCCCTCCACAGTGGGCGGCGACCCGGCGGCTCGGATCGAATTCGCACAGCAGTGAGAGAGAGTGAGTGAGCCAGGTAGGGGCAGAGAGCTGCAAGCGCGCACCCCCCCCCCAGATGTTGTGCCCGGTGCGGCCGGCCCCCCCTGCACCCCCCATGCTATGCCACTGGTGGTTATCAAGGCAGGAAATAACCGTGTTATGCAAGGGTGGCTAAAAGTCCAGTTCCCGCAGAGGAACACTCAGCAGCTTGTTTGGTTTCTGAAAGTGGCAATAATATCTGCTTTCGCCGCCTGTTGCCAGCTGCATTGTTTGTCCATTGGCCGAGTTTCATTTATCGCCAGAATTATTAACCTTTCAAGACTTATTGAAAATCGATTCCTGCACTCATTTCTAAGTGGGAAGGAAGCCGCCAGGCTCTCTTTTCATGTCCGATCTCTGAGGGATAGTTGTTTACACCAGGATGGGAGGGGGGGTTTAGTGGGAAGCAACAATAAATCAGCACAACATGTCACTAAGTGGAGAAATAGTTGGCGGGGGGGGGGGCTGTGCTGCAGAAATGTGGCCAAGCAAGTGGTGTCTTAAGACCTGGAGCCTTTCTAAAGGGTACTTTCAAAAGTCAATGGAAAAGTAATAATCATCATTCCGGTTGGGTCCCAAGTTGCAGGTTGAGTTGAAAGATGAGTCTCAGGTTCGGTATATCCATCCCCTAAATTTCCAGTGTTTGGATGTCGGTGCCATTAGTTTTGTAGTCAGAACAGAATCGGCCATGCACAAGGTGGAGGCATTGAGAGGGGCAGATTTTGGGAAAGTGACCAGTTCCCCTGTACAGTGGTACCTCGGGTTAAGTACTTAATTCGTTCCGGAGGTCCGTTCTTAACCTGAAACTGTTCTTAACCTGAAGCACCACTTTAGCTAATGGGGCCTCCGGCTGCCGCCGTGCCGCCAGAGCACGAATTCTGTTCTCATCCTGAAGCAAAGTTCTTAACCCGAGGTACCATTTCTGGGTTAGCGGAGTCTGTAACCTGAAGCGTATGTAACCTGAGGTACCACTGTATTACAGTCGTACCTCAGCTCCCGAACATCTTGGGAGACGAACGTTCCGGCTCCCGAACAATCAAAAATCAGAAGTGAGTGTTCCGGTTTTCGAACATTTTTTTGGAAACTGAACGTCCAATGTGGCTTCCACTATTGTTTCTGGTGCGCCACCGCAATCAGGAACCAAACAGAAGCCACGCCTTGGTTTCCGAACTTTTTGGAAGTCGAACAGACTTCCAAAACAGATTCCTCTTGACTTCTGAGGTACGTCTGTATTATTATATTCATTCATTCATTCATTTAAATGTATACCCTGCCCATCTGACTAGGTTGACACAGCCACTCTGGGTGGCTTCCAAAATATATAAAAACATAATAAACATTGAGCATTAAAAAGCTTCCCTATATAGGGATGCCTTCAGATGTCTTCTAAAGGTTGTATAGTTACTTATCTCCTTGGCTCAGGGGTTGCATAACTCCATACCCTTCAACATTTCTCTGAAGAAAATAAGGATGTCCTAAGGAAAAGCAGCGGGGGACGCGGGTGGCGCTGTGGGTTAAACCACAGAGCCTAGGACTTGCCGATCAGAAGGTCAGCAGTTTGAATCCCCGCGACGGGGTGAGCTCCCATTGCTCGGTCCCTGCTCCTGCCAACCTAGCAGTTTGAAAGTACGTCAAAGTGCAAGTAGATAAATACGTACCGCTCCGGCGGGAAGGTAAACAGCGTTTCCGTGCGCTGCTCTGGTTCACCATGACCCGGAAGCTGTACGCCGGCTCCCTCGGCCAATAAAGCGAGATGAGCGCCGCAACCCCAGAGTCGGTCGTGACTGGAACTAATGGTCAGGGGTCCCATGATCCACCTGGAGAAGGAACTGGCAAACCACTCCAGTATTTTGCCAAGAAAACTCCATGGACATAAAAAAGGAGAAGCTTTGAGAAGAAAGTGAGAGTTTCCAAGGCATGCTCTGATTCATGGGATCACGGAAAGTCAAACACGACTAAGACGACTAAACAACAAAGGAAAAGCGGACACTCTGGGATCAAATCAGAAACTGAACGGCTTCTGTAAATTCAGGACAGTCCCTGGAAAATAGAGGCACTTGGGGGGGGGTCTGTGGCATGTTCATGTTGACTTATAAGAGCTGCAGCAACAAGTGTAGAAACCAGAGCTCAAAAAGAAGGAGGGAGGGAGGTTGATTTCCTGATGGCTCCTTGTAGCAATCGGCCTAGTGCTGCTTTTTCTTCTTGGACCGGCAGCGCTACAGCGTTCTCTGCGTACCTGCCAGCGATTCCAGCAGATGGGTTAAACCTGTAATCCCTTTGCTAATTGTCAGTTGCCTGGTTCCTTGCATATCTGATTGGACAGGTAGCTGGCTATTTGCTCCTCTCTCTCTCTCCCTCTCTCCTCTCACTGCTGACCCAATTTCAGAACACTCGCATTTGAATATAGATTGGAAAGCGGGGTGGCGGCGAAACGGAACGGCTTCTTCCGAGAGCGCCTTCAAATGCACAAGAAGCAGATTTTCCGTCTGTCTGCACACCAATGTGCGTCCATACGTCTTGTGCTAATTTTTGTCAAGCCGTAACAGCAGATGGTGATAAGAGCCCTGCTCAGCCAAACGAAAGGGCTGCCGAGTCCGGTATCCTGTTTTTCCGGGGCACGGCATGGAGAAAGTGAAGAGGGGAGAGTCTTTCTCCTTCTCTCATGACACTAGAACTTAGGACCCTCATATTTACAGGACCGCCTCTCCTGGTCTGCCCCACAGAGGACCTTAAGGTCCATTAATAATCATAGTTTAGAGGTCCTGGGCCCTAAGGAAGTCAGATTATCTTCCACCAGGGCCAGGGCCTTCTCAGTGATGGCTCCGACCTGGTGGAATGTTCTGTCCCATGAGACCAGGGCCCTGCAGGATTTAACCTCCTTCTGCAGGGCCTGTAAGACAGAGCTATTCCGCCTGACTTTCAATTTGAATTTAGCCTGATCTTTTATTCCCCTTCCTTCCCTCCCCCTCCCCTTTTTATGAAGATTACCCACTCTGGGATCCCACAGCTAATTCTCCCATAGTCTCCTCGCTGGCCCAAATAGGACTAATTTAGCCACCTAGCCCTGGTGATCATCTAATGTTTATTGGGTGGATTTTCCCCCTAATCTGACTTTTGATTTTTGATTTTATTGTTATTCACGTTTTATACTGTATTTTATGCTGTTTTTGTAGCATCAATTAAGTCTTATAAACCAGGCTCATGTTATGTCCTGCGGTGACCCGGAAGTACCAGAAAGGGTAACTTCTGGGTTTCACCGCTTGCACATGCGCAGATGCGCTAAATTGCGTGTCGTGCATGCACACTAGCGCCAAATCTTACCATGCACCTGCGAAGATATGGCGCTTCAGATTGCGGGCTTTTCATGTTGCAAACAGGCCTCTAGAATGGATCCTGTTCGCAACCAGAGGTACCACTGCACCCGTCTCATCCTTGAATTTTTTTCCAATAAAAACAATTTCAAAAAAGAGAGATCTCAATGGCTACTTGTCACAATGGCTGTGTTCTACCTCCACTGAGTACCAATTGCTCTGGAATCACAGCAGGGAGAGGGTTGTTGATTCTGCTTTCAGGCTCTCCATAGGGATCTGGCTGGCCACTGTGAGAACAGGATTCTGGACCAGATGGGCCATTGGCCTCACCCGGTAGGATTCTTCTTAAGTTCATAGTCTAAATTGTGGCAGCGAGGATTCTGTTGGGAGCATTAGGTTGTGGCCACATTGCCCTCCTTTTGAAACATCTGCACTGGTTGCCATTTTTTTCTGGGCCCATTTCAAAGCTCTTTTAAAGGCCCAAGTGGTCCAGGACCCAGGTACTTCAAAGCGCACTTTCGTCAATATTGACTCGCCTGTCTCCTTAGCTCAGGAAATACGTCCCTCCTTTATGTTCCCTATGTAGGATGAGATGTGAGGTGCAGGGGGTCAGAGAAGAGCCTTTTAAGTGGTGGCTCCATGTATCTGGAACTCCCTCCCCACTCAGATGCCTCTTGCCACTTCAGTTTGTTCTCTTACATGAGAGGTTATGAGGCACACCTCTTAGGTCAAGTTTACAAGGGTGTGTGAATAATGTGCTTAGGATGAATGTCCGCCCTGTGTGCTGTTGCGCTGATTATGATGCTTTTTACGTTGTTGCTGTTTTCATCCAATATATTTTTAAAATTAAGTCTGCCCTTGTTTTATTTCTATACATGCCACCTGCTGAGACCATAAGGTGAAGGGCGATGTGGAAATATTTGTTCGACATACACACACACACACACACACACACACACACACATATTTATATATATCACACTAAACCGTAAGGTTTGAACCTTTGAACAAGCGAAACGTTGGAGAAAGGAGGTTGGGGGATTAAGCGCAGAGGTTAATCTCTTATATCTAAACAGTATATGGAAAATTGAATGCATTCATCATTCCCTCGGCTTTGGTGTGTGCTGCTGTTAGAGAAATGCTGAATCCTTCCTTCCTTCCTTCCTTCCTTCCTTCCTTCCTTCCTTCCTTCCTTCCTTCCCCTTTGGTGAGGCTACTTTCAGGACTGGGGAACCTCAGGTTTCTGGGCCAAACATGGCCCTCCAGGCATGAGTGTCTGGCCCTCGGCACTCCAACCAACCACATCCTCTGGTGGCACTGTTTTGCATTCTCCTTGAGTGCCTTTGCCTAGTTCAAATGTGTGCTGGAGCTCTGAAAATGCTTCTTGTTGCCTGGATGGCATGGGGAGAGGGGGGCATTTTGAGCGTGTAGAAACTAGCCTAGCGAACTGAGCTTACAATTACCGATGTCAGACCCTCCAAGTCTCCCTATTTTCCAAAGACAGCTCCGGATTTACAGAAGCCATACCAGTTTCTGATTCGATCCCGTAATGTCCTACTTTTCCTTAGGACGTCCCTATTTTCATGGGAGAAATGTTGGAATGTATGAAGTTATGTGACCCCTGAGCCAAGGAGGTACATAACTAAACAACCTTTAGAAGACATTGGAAGGCAGCCCTGTATAAGGAAGGTTTTTAAAAAATGCTTAATGTTTTATTATGTTTTTATATATGTTGGAAGCTACCCAGAGTGGCTGGGGCAACCCAGTCAGATGGGCGGGGTATAAATAATATTATTATAATTATGGAATAAAGGTAAAGGGACCTCTGACCATTAGGTCCAGTCGTGGATGACTCTGGGGTTGCGGCGCTCATCTTGCTTTATTGGCCGAGGGAGCCGGCGTACAGCTTCCGGGTCATGTGACCAGCAGGACTAAGCCGCTTCTGGCGAACCAGAGCAGCGCACGGAAACGTCATTTACCTTCCCGCTGGAGCGGTACCTATTTATCTACTTGCACTTTGACGTGCTTTCAAACTGCTAGGTTGGCAGGAGCAGGGACCAAGCAACAGGAGCTCACCCCGTCGCGAGGATTCAAACCACCGACCTTCTGAGCGGCAAGTCCTAGGCTCTGTGGTTTAGACCACATCGCCATCCGCGTCCCTTTTAATTATGGACTAGGACATCCCTATTTTCATCCGAGAAATGTTGGAGGGTTTGCTATGTTGGTCTACCCACTTTGGCCTGTGGCCCCACCCATCACTGCCATGCGGCCCCCAGAAGGTTGTGCAGAAGAGAATGTGGCCCCGGACTCATGTGGCCCCCCATCCCTGGACCAGGGAGGATGCCATCGCCTTTCCCCCTAGACGTACTGTCTTTGCACTTCCCTCTCCATGTTTTCTCCTGTTTCCTTCTCCATCAGTCAGCGGCACCTCTCCCTCTCTCCTGCCTTCTGTCAAACTCACTCTGTGCTTTTATAGGGATGTCTTTCCTGTGGTCATATTTCTTAGATCTTTCTGCTAGCTTTGCCAGGAATCCTTCATCATTTCCCTCACTCCTACCTTCCCAAGAATGCCCATTTGTTCAGCCTTGTGGCCCATCCATCTCGCTCTGAATATTCCTCATCTTCCACCCACAGAGCTAAAAATAAACAAGCCATCCCTCTTTTCGTTTGTCTTGAGTGAATAGCTGCTGTTTGGGCTTCTCCCCACCCTGCCCTCCTCCTGTGGTGATATTTTCATTTGTTTCTTTTTCCGATTCCCATTCTCTCTCTCCTCCCACCCTCCATTTCCATCATTAATCTACCTTTCCTTCTAACAACAGCAAAGGCACTGAATCACCTTCATTTGTTTACTTCTGGAATTGCCCAGGTGAGCCAACAAATTCAAGATATTTGTTCTGTGCCCCCTTTGTAACTTTGATCATTTCTCAATCTGCATTTTCATCAGGAATCCTGAAGGCCACCACTCACAGCAATTCCTTCAGAGATATATTAAACTGTATTTGATTTGGAGCTCCAAACACCATAACATTAAAGATAAAGGTAAAGGTACCCCTGCCCGTTCGGGCCAGTCTTGCCAGACTCTAGGGTTGTGTGCTCATCTCACTCTATAGGCCAGGAGAGAGCGCTGTCCGCAGACACGTGGCCATCATGACAAGCTGCATCTGGCGAGCCAGCACAGCGCACGGAACGCCGTTTACCTTCCCGACGGAGTGGTACCTATTTATCTACTTGCACTTTGATGTGCTTTTGAACTGCTAGGTTGGCAGGAGCGGGGACCGAGCAACGGGAGCTCACCCCGTCGCAGGGATTCGAACTGCCGACCTTCTGATCGGCAAGCCCTAGGCTCTGTGGTTTAACCCACAGTGCCACCCACGTAGTGGGTTTATGCTATAACCCATAACCCATACAACCCATATAACCCATATAACCCATATAACCCATATAACCCATATAACCCATATAACCCATATAACCCATATATAACCCATATAAGAAGGTAGGTTTATGCTATAAAGGAGGCCTAATGTTACGGGACGTGGGTGGCGCTGTGGATAAAACATGGTCGGCGGTTCGAATCAACAAGGACCGCATGGTCGGCGGTTCGAATCAACAAGGACAAGAGAAAAACAAGAGAAAAACAACATTCAAATTTCTGTTTTAGACCGCCTTTTCTGTGATGTAGGTATGATGTATCTGAGGGGTGGTCTTAGGTTACACCCCTTCTGTGATGTATGTATGATGTTTCTGGGGGTGGTCTTGATTTACAGGGTGGCAATTTCCAAAGTTTTTATAAGGCCTTGCACGCCATCGTTCTGGGTTCCTCCTCCTCTCCTGTGGGTGAGGGGAGCCCCCGTTGCAACAGATCAATAAAGATCAAGCTTACTAGCTGCTTTGCTTCTCAATATTCTCTGGTTGGCCTCTGTTATCTTCTCCTACCAATAGGGAACCCATTGTAAGGACTCTATATGGGTTCTTGGATACCCCATAAGGGAAAAGGGCAATTTTGGTTTACAACAGGTGCCTTGGGGGAATGCATTTCCTTGTGTCCCTGCAACCTAGGATTCTGCTGTTCTGGCCTTCATGAGGCACCAAGCTAGTAAGGGGCTTTCAGGGAAAAGATGCACACTTTGTAAAGCATGCAAGCATTATGCAAGCGGAAGGGAAGTTTGCATACCGAACCAGCATCATCGCTACTTACCGTATTTTTTGCCCCATAGGACGCACCAGCCCATAGGACGCACCAAGTTTTTTGGGGGGGAAATAAAGGGAAAAAAATTATTACCCCCCCCCCCAGGCGCTTGTGGGGCCGGCAGCGGGGAGAAGCACTTCCATAGAAAAGCACTCTTCTCCCCGCCGCCCGCCTGCAGATCAGGTCCAGGGACAGCGGGAGGACGCGCTGCGCCTCCCAGCTGTCCCCGGAGCTTGCGGGGCTGGCGGCTGGGAGAAACACGCATCTCCCCGCCGTCAGCCTCCAAACCACATCGGGAGACAGCGGGATGGCGGCGTTCCGCCTCCTCGCTGTCCCCCGACCTTGTGGGACTGGCGCTGCGGCTCTCCTGAAGCCTGGAGAGTGAGAGGGGTCGGTGCGCACCGACCCCTCTCGCTCTCCAGGCTTCAGCGAAAGCCTGCATTCGCCCCATAGGACGCACACACATTTCCCCTTCATTTTTGGAGGGGAAAAAGTGCGTCCTATAGGGCGAAAAATACGGTAGATCAAACTAAAAGAAATGCAAGAAAGCGTTACCACAGGAAGCAGCGGGTGAGGGTTGTTGCCTGCTTATAACCCATCCATCTGTTACCCCGGATAAATGCACATTAAAAGCATCTGGCCCCTTTCCATGTGGACCACTCTCATTCTATTTGTGCATCTGGAAAGGGGAAGCTGTTCGAAGCAGAGAGCATCCTTACGGGTTGCTCCTTGTTGTGCCGTAGCTTCCTGGGAAAGGCTTCCAAAGTGTTAATCTCCTTGTGAAGGCTAGTGGCTGTAAGAGCTAATGGGATGGCGGCAGGGTCTGTAATCCTGTTTGTTTTGCAATAATGGGCTCATTGAGGGAGGCTTTGGTTGGAAGGGACAAAGTCCGAACAAAGAAGGCCTTAGACACAGTTTAACAGTGGTGGAGTGAGTTATAGGAACTCCAAGCCAGTGTCCCTCTGACTCCAAAGACTATGGTTTCTCTTGTCAATATGCTGCTTCTCTTTTGACAATGACAACCAACCTGAGAGCTTATCGGATTCCTCCAGGCTGTGTCTGGATAGGCAAAAGAAGATATCGGTAGGTATAAAAACCGGGGTTAGAGAGAATGTGTGTGTGTTGTTTGTTTGTTTGTTTGTTTTTGTTTGTTTGTTTGTTTGTTTGTTTTCCATAGAAAAGGCACTTCTACAAGTGACACATAATGTTCCTCTGCACTTGCAAGAAAGCGATCCTTTAGTATAACACCACCTATATTTTGGAAATCTCAGCCCATTTGATTAGGCAGGCACCTATTGTTTTTAGCACCCTGCTTAAAAAATGCTTTTTTGTTCTGGCAACCCTACCTAGGCATGTCATTTTAGCTTGTAGTGTTGTTGTTGGTTTTTTGATACCTGTCTTCAAATTACTGATTGTATTTTAACTTATTTTTATGCCACTTGTTTTTAGCGTTTTGGGTTTTTTATTTGCAGCTTTGATTAATCTTTGGACTGGCTATTGCAAACTGCTTAGAGGTCTTTTGTTCTAGGGAGCAGCATATACATTTTGTAGAAGAAATGAAGTGGAATGGGAACGCCCACAGAGCCCCAGAATCATTCTCTTAACACCAAGGATTCTGAAAGATGTGAACAAATAGGCAGTGCCTCTGAGCATGTGAAGAGTGCCTTAACCTTGTGCTGAACCTTGAATGTGACTTCTCATCAGACTTTAGTTTTGGTACCTCCCAGGTTCAGAAGTTAACCAGAGGATGGGAAAGTAGCGTAGCTCATAGTTTGCATGTAGGGAAGTGGGAGAAATTTGATTTGATTTGCACTGAAAGGCGACTCTTACCCAATTCCTTGAAACAATATGCACAGCCATCCTTTGAAATTCACATTTCTCCAAATTTTGCAAGGCTGCTCTGCAGGCATTTAATGTGGACTGAAAGGCATACATTAGGGGGAAGTGTGCAGATGTTCCCTGCCTGGAATGTCACGGCCAGAGCAGCTGTCTTGCATGGGGAAGTCTCCATGCTCACTCCTTGAAATCTCTATTTAGGGCTCACTCCTTGAAATCTCTCCATGCTCCATGCTCACTCCTTGAAATCTCTATTTAGGGCTGCCCTGCAGATGCCCAACGCCTGAAACCCCGGAGAGCTATTTGGGCGCCCAGGCAACACGGAGCCCACCGCCCCGCACAGTATACGAGATCCAGGAACCACTCGGGATGAAATTATTTTGGTTCAAATTAAGCCACGACTTTATTGATTACAACCGTAAGGGGTTTGGGCTTAGGTCTGGGTATACATTGGTACCTCGGGATGCGAATGGGATCCGTTCCAGAGCCCCGTTCACATCCTGAAGCAAACGTAAGATGCGTCTGCACGTCTGCGTGGGTCGCGATTTGCTGCTTCCGCGCATGCGCGTGAGGTCATTTTGAGCATCTGCGCATGCACGAGTGGCGAAACCCGGAAGTAACATGCTCCATTACTTCTGGGTCGCCGCGGAGCGCAACCCGAAAATATTTAAGCTGAAGCGTATTCATCCTGAGGTATGACTGAAGCCTTCATTGGAGGGATACCTGAAGGAGCATCTCCACCACCATCATTCTGCCCAGACACTGAGGTCCAGCGCCGAGGGCCTTCTGGTGGTTCCCTCACTGCAACAAGCAAAGTTAAAGGGAACCAGGCAGAGGGCCTTCTCAGTAGGGGTGCCCGCCCTGTGGAACGCCCTCCCACCAGATGTCAAGGAAATTAAACAAAATCTGACCTTTAGAAGGCATCTGAAGGCAGCCCTGTTTAGGGAAGTTTTTAACGACTGATGTTTTAATCTATTTTTAATCTTTTGTTTGAAGCTGCTCAGAGTGGCTGGGGAAACCCAGCCAGATGGGTGGGGTATAAATAAATTACTATTAGTAGTAGTAGTAGTATTACGCTTTGCCAGTAGAAGGCCTCAGGCTTAATCCCTGGCACCTCCAGTTTTACAAGGATCTCAGGCAACAAGCTAGGAAATATCTTTGCCCGAGACCACAGAGAGCCTGTGGTTGCTCTATGTTGAATATAATAATTCCCATTGTATGTTAGAGAGGGATGTAGGTGGCGCTGTGGTCTAAACCACTGAGCCTCTTGGGCTTGCCGATCAGAAGGTCGGCGGTTCGAATCCCTGCAACGGAGCGAGCTCCTGTTGCTCTGTCCCAGCTCCTGCCAACCTATCAGTTTAAAAGCACACCACTGCAAGTAGATGTGGCGGGAAGGCAAACGGCATTTTCATGTGCTCTGGTTTCCGTTATGATGTCCCGTTGTGCCAGAAGTGGTTTAGTCCTGCTGGCCACATGACCTGGAAAGCTGTCTGTGGACAAATGCCGGCTCCCTCAGCCTGAAAGCAAGCTGAGCGCCACAACTCCAGAGTCGCCTTTGACTGGACTTAACTATCCAGGGGTCCTTTACCTTTTTACCTTATAGCCTGCATCAACTGGCCCACCTGCTGTTTGATTCTCTGAAGGGCTCAAACCAGTGGCATACCCTGCAAGTGTCCTGATTTTCCGGGGACAGTCCTGGAATTACAAAAGCCATCCTGGCATCTGTACTGACCCGGGAATGTCCCTATTTCCCCTACCAGTGCCGCTGCTGCTGAACTCAGGGAGAAGAATGAGCCAGTGATTCTCCCAAGCGAGAGCGGCAGCTGCGAAGGAGCATCCCGTTGTCTCCCCATGGCTTCTTCCTGGCCACCACTGGCGGCCTCCTCCCTTGGGTGGCTTGTAGCAGCTGCTGGAGTGCGGGGGAAGCCAAGGCCTCAGATAGGGTGTCCTGGAGAGTCACCTTTGAAAAAGAAAACTGGGGACCTAAAGGTCTCCATCCCAGTTTGGGGGTCATCAGGACAGAAGCTCTGGCTATTCTGGTTCCTTCTGCCTGGGACCGAGGGCAACAGCATCGGGAGCGAGTGCGAAACACCTGTTTGCACCAGGCACAAAGAGGGAGAAGGGAAACCCCTGCACCTGTGAGTGGCGTTTAGGCGCTCATTATCCCTGCTTCTTACAAGGAAAAATATTGATGTGAATGTAACATTATTATCTTCCTTTATGCTGCAGAATGGAAACAGCTCTCCTGCATAAAAGCAGACATAATGGCTGTTGAGACAGTGTAAATTGCAGCCCTAAAAACTAATGAATTATACATATTCCAATAAGTGCGTCAATAAAAGGGTCTCTTGGTTTTTTTCCTCCCCTTTTTTTTTTCTTTTTTGGCTTTCCCATGCTTACCCAATTTCTTCAGGCTATTTCTGTTTATTGATTTCTCCAGCAGCTGAATATAATCAAGCATTAATTGTAGCATCGAAAAAGGCTAATTTGGAAAGATTAGTCACCCTGAGAGTCTAACCTCTTAATTTGGTTCAGTCCCTGATTGGATTATATGACCCAGGGGTTAATTAGGGGGTTAGGCCCTCCAGACGTTCTTGAACTACAAGTCCCATCATTCCTCACCATTCATCATGCTTGGTGGGGCTGGTGGGACTTGTAGTTCAACAACACCTAGACGTCCCTCTGGATCAGGCCAATGGCCCATCTGGTCCAGAATCCTGTTCTCACAGTGACCCAACCAGATGCCACAATGGAAGCATGTAAGGAGGAACCAAACACGAGAGTCCTCTCTCGACTCCCGTGGTTTCCACCAATTCCTCCAATCTCCACTGTCAATAATTTAAAAATAGCAAGAGAAATTAAACGTAAACAACTAACCCTTCCATGGCTGGCCTTGCTTCTCAATGCTCAGAGGCTTCAGGCTTCCTGTCCTGTAAAATATGAATATTAATGGGTCGTCTTTAAACAAGTCTTTTTGTAACTCTGCTGGCCAGTTTTAGAATGTTGTGCTTAACTCTCTGATCTGTAGTAACTCAGATGTAACAACAACAACAACCACAATTTATTATTTATACCCCACCTGTCTACTTGGGTTCCTCCAGTCACTCTGGGCGGCTTCCAACAGAATATTAAAAACACGATAAAACATCAAACATTAAAAACTTCCCTAAATAGGCCTGCCTTCAGATGTTTATCTGTTTGACATCTGATGGGAGGGCGCCACTACTAAGAAGGCCCTCTGCCTGGTGCCCTGTAACCTCACTTCTCGCAGGGAAGGAACAGCCAGAAGACCCTCGGAGCTGGACCTCAGTGTCCGGGCTGAACGATGGGAGTGGAGACGCTCCTTCAGGGATACTGGGCCGAGGCCGATTAGGTCTTTAAAGGTCAGCACCAACACTTTGAATTGTGCTCAGAAACGTACTGGCAGCCAATGTAGGTATTTCAAGACCGGTGTTATGTGGTCTCAGCAGCCACCCCCAGTCACCAGTTTAGCTGCCACATTCTGGATTAATTGTAGTTTCCGGGTCACCTTCAAAGGTAGCCCCACGTAGAGTGCATTGCAGTAGTCCATGCGGGAGATAACTAGAGCATGCACCACTCTGGCGAGAAAGTCTGCAGGCAGGTAGGGTCTCTCTAATACAGTGGTTCTCAACCTGTGGGTCCCCAGATGTTGTTGGACTACAACTCCCATCATCCCTGAGCTCTGGCCTTGCTAGCTAGGGATGATGGGAGTTGTAGTTCAACAACACCTGGGGACCCACAGGTTGAGAGAGGCTGCTTTAATATATGGGTGGGGTGGGGTCTGGCTTAGCATTCCTGGATGACGCTCCCAACATAGCCTGTTTAAAGGCACAGTTCTTATTTTAAAATCAGAACGCCTTCTAATATCTCCCCCCTCTTTCTCTTAGCAGGGGTTACGATGACCCGATTGAGACCGAGATCGTCGACGAGAGGATCCCCTATCTGCATGGCAGCTATGCGGCGCCCTTGGCGCAGCCCGAGCGCGGGAGCATGGCCAGCATTGACCGCCTGGGCAAGCGCTCGCCTTCCATTGACAGCATCCGAAAAGACCCCCGCTGGCGGGACCCCGACCTCCCAGAAGTCATCGCCATGCTCAGCCACCCCATCGATCCGGTCAAGTCCAACGCGGCAGCGTATCTGCAGCACTTGTGCTACGAGAACGACAAAATCAAGAAGGACGTGAGGCACCTCAAAGGCATTCCTATTTTGGTGGGCCTCTTGGACCACCCCAAGCCCGAGGTGCACCGCAAGGCTTGCGGGGCGCTCAGAAACATATCCTACGGGAAGGATAATGAGAACAAGGTGGCGATAAAGAACTGCGATGGGATCCCGGCTTTGATCCGGTTGCTGCGGAAGACGAATGACATGGAAGTTCGGGAGCTCATTACAGGTCAGCACCTCTGTTTGTACCTCTGGGGATATGTTTGTTTTTATGGAAAGCTTTTGCTTACTTCAACACCAGTCTGCAAAGTTTGCCACGGAAGTAGGGGCCGTGGTCTGCCAACCATTTGGTCTGAATTTATTCCTTGATTGATTAATCATTTAGGTAAGGTAGAAAGGTAAAGGACCGCTGGCGGTTAAGTCAAGTCAAAGGCGACTATAGGGTTGTGGCGCTCATCTCGCTTTCAGGCCGAGGGAGCTGGTGTTTGTCCACAGACAGCTTTCTGGGTCATGTGGCCAGCAGGACTAAACCGCTCCTGGTGCAATGGGACACCGTGACAGAAACCAGAGGACACGGAAACACCGTTTACCTTCCTGCCATAGCAGTACCTACTTATCTACTTGCGCTGGCGTGCTTTCGAACTGCTAGGTTGGCAGGAGGTTAATCATTTGCTTGTTGTTGTTGTCGGCATTTGTCTGTCTTAGGAAACAACAGAGGAGTGCGCCTTTGGGGGGGGGTGAGGTCAAGCTGTTGGATAGTTGCAGCTCCTGTGGTGGCTGTAGAGACCGATGTGGGAGAGACATGTCATTTATTGATGTACAGTTGTACCTTGGGTTACAGATGCTTCAGGTTACAGACTCCGCTAACCCAGAAATAGTACCTCAGGTTAAGAACTTTGCTTCAGGATGAGAACAGAAATCATGCTCCGGCAGCGCAGCGGCAGCAGGAGGCCCCATTAGCTAAAGTGGTACCTCAGGTTAAGAACAGTTTCAGGTTAAGAACAGACCTCCAGAACGAATTAAGTTCTTAACCCGAGGTATCACTGTATATCTCACCCTTCCACCCAAAGGAGCCTAAACACATACACACACACACACACACACACACAGAGAGAGAGAGAGAGAGAGAGAGAGAGAGAGAGAGAGAGAGAGGGCGTGCGAGAGAGCGAGCAAAAAATATCTAAAAACTATCGGCAATGAAAATGCTTCCAGCACAGTTTTGGGCTGGGGCAAGGATCTCTACTTAAAAAGCATGTTTATTTGTTTGTTTGCTATTACATTTCTATCCCACCTTTCTTCCAAAGAGCTCAAGGTGGTGCTCAGCTCTTCCTTGCAGGTTTCCCGTAGGCATCAGGTTCATAGCTGTCAACTTTTCCCTTTTTTTGCAAGGAATCCTATTTGGAATAAGGGAATTTCCCTTTTAAAAAGAGAAAAGTTGACAGCTATGATCAGGTTGGTCCCTTTGAGAGCAGGGATGCTGGACTGGAGGGGTCGTTGGCCTGGATCCAGCGGGCTCTTTTTATATTTTATTTCATCAAATTTATATACCACTTTATGGTACAAAACAAACCAACCAACCAACCGTCAAAGCGGTTTGCAAACTGTGTCTTAGGTTCTTAGTACTCCTTCTCGTTGTACCAGTGGCGTAGCGTGGGGGGTGCAGGGGGGGCCAGCCGCACCGGGCGCAACATTTGCGGGGGGGGGGCACGCTCGCACTCGCAGCTCTCTGCCCCTACCTGGCTCCCTCACTCTCTCTCACTGCAGTGCTGGCTGTGCGAATCCGATCCGAGCTGCCGGGTCGCCGCCCACTGTGGAGGGGGAGGGTGCCAGGCGTGCGTTGCGGTGCGGAGCGGAGAGAGAGCGAGGGAGGGACTATCTGGGGGAGGGACAGTGCAGCGGCCGCCCAGCGCAGCGCTGAGCGCGGGAGAGAACCACACCCGACCAGCCCAGGCAGCAGCAAGAAGAAGCTGGCAGCAGCGGCAGGTTAGGGGTTAGGGGCGCAAATTACTTGCCTTGCCCCGGGTGCTGACAACCCACGCTACGCCGCTGCGTTGTACCAAGGCAGGCAGCCAGACCCTCTCCTATGCCTCTTCCCTGCCTGCCCCCACATTATTCACCCAACATTTGACGGTCACTGGGCATGCTCAGTGCTTTTAGATTTCTGCTGCCCCCCCCAGCCCCAGCCCCCCGCCCCAAGTTATTTTTGTTTCCCCAAGTGTGCTGGTGCCTCCCTCTTGGTGATATTTTGGCTGCGTCAGGACCAGCACTCAGAGGACTGAGTTTGCTTTTAGTATATAAGATGTTCTTTTAACTTGAATGGATTGATTGCTTCAGGTCCTGGATTATTTTGCAGACTTTTCTTTAAAAAGGTTCTTCCTTTTTTTAAAAAAAAAGAAAGAAAAAAGAGTGAAATCCATTTATTTTTCAGTAGTAATTTGTCAGAGAAGCTAATTTCCCAGAAATATGCACATTTCCTTCCTCGCCCCCCGCTTTTTTAAGATTCAGAAATGGAAAGGGTGGCCCATAATTTGACCTGCATGGATAACTTTTTAATGTTAAATGGTTATCAGGCTTCTCTGCAGTGACAGAAACGTGTCTGAGTTTGCCCTTTCCCCTGTTGAAAGGGGTGGCTGCAGCGGCTTTGAATCTTGATTAATGAATTCATTTTGTGCTCTGAACATGTGCTGTCGGGATTGGGGCCAACCGAATTAAGACACTAGACATGCTGTCAGGAAAGGCATTAATGGCTGTTTAAAAAAGTAAACAGCAGATCTGGAGAAGGGTGCCACATTTTGCACTAAGCGCATAAGACCAGATCAGCTGGATCAGGCCCATGGCCCATCAAGTCCATGTTGGCTATTTGTGTGATTCATGCAGAGTGATACAGCCATTTCACCCTCGAAGTAGACTCCATACACAAGACTTTGAAGATGACTCTTTACTTGCAGGGTGGCAACTATTAACCAGCAGTATCATCCTAGGTAAAGGTCAAGGGACCCCTGACCATTAGGACCAGTCGTGACCGACTCTGGGGTTGCGGCGCTCATCTCGCTTTATTGGCCGAGGGAGCCGGCGTACAGCTTCTGGGTCATGTGACCAGCATGACTAACCCGCTTCTGGCGAATCAGAGCAGCGCACGGAAACGCCGTTTACCTTCCCGCCAGAGCGGTACCTATTTATCTACTTGCACTTTGACGTGCTTTCAAACTGCTAGGTTGGCAGGAGCAAGGACCGAGCAACGGGAGCTCACCCCGTTGCGGGGATTCAAACCGCCAACCTTCTGATCGGCAAGTCCTAGGCTCTGTGGTTTAACGCAGAGCGCCACCCGCGTCCCCCATATCATCCTAAGAGCAGCGCAATTCATTTCACTCTCTTGAGCCCAAGAGAGGGTTCTTTTTCCTTCGAAAACTTCTTTGAAGCAGTCCCTAAATTATACCTTTGTCCTCACTAACTCCTATGGGTAGCGTGTTCTCGGAGTCTGTATGTTCAACAAAACAATGACAAAACAACCATCCAAACGCCAACCTCCACCCCTCCTTATCTAAGACACACACACACACACACACACACACACACACACTTTTAAAGGGAGTTAACCCATTAACAGAGCAACGGTTCAGCGTTTCTGTGACCTTAATTGGAGCCACAAGATTTTGCAGCTGTGGCATAACATTATGTAGGTTTTCTTTTCCCCAATGCACTTTATGCTTTGTAAAATGCATTTTCTAACAAATACAGTACGAATACTAACTGTTATGTACTGAGTTGAATAGGATCCAAAAGGCAGCAGTCTGATTGGTCCTAGAACAATAGGGTTCAGAATGCAACAGCCTTATTGGTCCTAGAGCAATAGGCTCCAGAATGCAGCAGTCTGATTGGTCCACAGGAGCCACCCAATCCAGCTCCAGGTGGAAGTGAATCCACAACCTGATGGGCCTACAGGAGAATCCCGGAATTAGCCAATCACATGGGGCCCATTGTATAAATAATGTATATAAAGCAGACATTCTGGGGGAACTTCCATTCCTCCTCACCATTATGAGCTGAATAAAGAGCATGAAATCCACTCTTGACTCAGAGTATATTTCACTAACAGTCCAGCATCCTGTTCTCACAGTGGCCAAGCAGATGCCAAAGAGGGAAACCTGCAAACAGAACCTAAACAAAAGAGCTCTTTCCCCTCCTATGACCACCAGAAACTGAAAGCCTTTCTGCCTCTGACCATGGAGGCAGAAGACTGCCATCATGGCTGGCAGCTATTGATAGCCCATCCTCCATGAATTTGTCCAATCCTCCTTTAAAGCAGTCCAAGTTGGTGACCATCCCTGCCTTGTGGGAGTGAGTTCCGCAGTATAACTGCATAAAGAACTTGCCCCGAATCTGCCCTGATCCTGGCAGCATTCAGCTTTGTGGCTTTCTGCCCCCAAATCTAGATTAGTTGTATGAACTGCCTTGGCCTCAGCAATCTCACAGTACAGTGGTACCTTGGGTTACATACGCTTCAGGTTACATACGCTTCAGGTTACAGACTCCGCTAACCCAGAAATAGTACCTCAGGTTAAGAACTTTGCTTCAGGATGAGAACAGAAATTGTGCTCCGGCGGCGCGGCAGCAGCAGGAGGCCCCATTAGCTAAAGTGGTGCTTCAGGTTAAGAACAGTTTCAGGTTAAGAACAGACCTCCGGAATGAATTAAGTACTTAACCTGAGGTACCACTGTATTTATTTCGGCACATCTTGAAACTGAGCTGCAAGCGGCAGCAATCCTTTTCCTTCTTCTTATTTCACTGTGCTTTCTCCCCTGCTTTCCCTGCCCCCCTCCCCATACTGTGACTTGCATGTGATCTCTTGGGACTCGGGGGGGGGGGGGACGACCCAGCATTATTTCAGCAGACCATTCTCTCATCCTCAGTGTGGAGAAGAATGAGGGCAGGTCTGATAAGGGAAGTAATACGTTGTGATTCGGCAAGGCAGCGAAAGGTCTTATTTTATCGTGAGCGATAAGGCTCGGTGCAGAACGAATGTTCCCCATCAGAGATACAGGATGTGCGGCTTCTATTATGTGGCTCGGACAGGCAGGCAGAAGTTAGGGGCTTTTAACGAGCTTTTCCGTCATTGGGTACTTACCGCAATGTAATTTGTGTGGATTATTTGAAAATGCTGCAGTACTGTGGCCACGGGGTCTGGTATTCTCTGCCAGACAAATCCCTAATCCTGTAGGCCAGAAACTCCATTTCTGCAAAGAATTGATTCCAGCTCGCCTTACCTGCAGAGCAGGGTTTACACAGCATATATATATTTTTTTAACAACTGGGCTTTGTGTCTTTAGTTTCCAAAGAGGCTACTGCATTGGCAGCAGATTTCTTGCCTGACCTCTTGCAACTTGGGATGTGTGAGCTTCCATTGGAGGTGTGAGGAAGATTACTGTATTTTATATTTCCTCCCACCTCACCCCCAAGGTATGGCTGCATGACCAACTTGCTGTCAGAGTTAGGCAACATTCACACCATTCATTTAAAGCACTATGAAACCACTCAGCTCTACCTCTCCTTTATATCAGAACCAGTGAAGGCGGTGAAGGTCCTGTGTGAGTGCCTGGAGGCGGTTGGAGGATGGATGGCGGCTAACAGATTGAGGTTGAATCCTGACAAGACAGAAGTACTGGGGGGGACAGGGAGCGGGTGGGTGTGGGGGGTTCCCTGGTCCTGAATGGGGTAACTGTGCCCCTGAAGGACCAGGTGCGCAGCCTGGGAGTCATTTTGGACTCACAGTTGTCCATGGAGGCGCAGGTTAACTCTGTGTCCAGGGCAACTGTCTACCAGCTCCACCTGGTACACAGGCTGAGACCCTACCTGCCTGCAGAGTGTCTCGCCAGAGTGGTGCATGCTCTAGTTATCTCCTGCTTGGACTACTGCAACGCGCTCTACGTGGGGCTACCTTTGAAGGTGACTCGGAAACTACAACTAATCCAGAATGCGGCAGCTAGACTGGTGACTGGGAGTGGCCGCTGGGACCACATAACACCGGTTCTGAGAGATCTGCATTGGCTCCCAGTACGTTTCTGAGCACAATTCAAAGTGTTGGTGCTGACCTTTAAAGCCCTAAACGGCCTCGGTCCTGTATACCTGAAGGAGTGTCTCCACCCCCATCCTTCAGCCCAGACACTGAGATCCAGCGCCGAGGGCCTTCTGCTGGTTCCCTCATTGGGAGAAGTGAGGCTACAGGGAACCAGACAGAGGGCCTTCTCGGTAGTGGCACCCACCCTGTGGAACACCCTCCCATCAGATGTCAAAGAGATAAACAGCTACCTGACATTCAGAAGACATCTTAAGGCAGCCCTGTTCAGGGAAGTTTTTAATATGTAACACTGTACTGTTTTTAACACTTGATTGTGAGCCGCCCGGAGTGGCTGGGGAAACTCAGCCAGATGGGCGGGGTAACCCCAGAGTCGTCTGGGACTGGACCTAATGGTCAGGGGTCCCTTTACCTTTACCTTTTTAAGCAGCCATGACTTCCCCAAAAGAATCCTGGGAGGTGTCAAATTATCTTCCAGGGAGGGGAAAATAATCCAGGTTAGATTTCAAAAAATAAGTGGTTTTCATTGTTCTGAGCCCCCCACCCATTTTTTTTTTTATTTATTAAAAAAAGCTCCAAACCTTGGAAATTAATTCTGCGAACAAGCCCCTGGCCACGGGGCCTGCAAATTTAATTGTTTGCACACAGAGAACTTAATACGGCGTCTTCTCCTTTCTTAACCATGCAGAGTAACCATAATCTTCTTTGAAAAGAATAAACCTTATTACAGAAGCCAGTGTTTCATGTTTACAATAGCTGATTTGAAAATGTGTTGAGCTGGAAATCTTCTGCCAACTGGGACGGCAAGTTTGCGAAGAAATCAAAAGAAGATGTCCCGAATGGTGTGCGAAAAAGAAAAAACGGAGAGGGGGGGGGGTGTGTGAGGAAAAAAGCCCTTTGGCACATCTCTGCAAAAACTAATATGTATGATCAAGATAATGTTTAAGCAGGGTAGGAAAATGCCTCCTCTGCAAGGCGCAGACAAGACAACATTCCACCAGAAGAGCCCTCTTTTCTGTAGAGGGGAAATGTCAGTGGATAAAATTATTTCAGGAGGGATGTTGCATGGGGTTTGCTTTTAGGGGGCGTTGCAGGTTTTTTGTTTTTGAAACCCCCACCCCCACCCCAGTGACAAGGGGATGGAGCAACCCCCTCTATGAGGACAAGTTGCAACGCTTGGGACTTATTAGTTTAGTGCAGGGTTCCCCAAACCTAGGCCTCCAGCTGCTTTGGGACTATAATTCCCATCATCCCTGACCCCTGGTCCTGCTAGCTAGGGATGATGGGAGTTGTAGTCCAAAAGCAGCTGGAGACCCAAGTTTGGGAAACCCTGGTTTAGAGAAAAGGAGAATAAGAGTTGACGCAGAAGGTCTCTTCCAACTGTACCCTTCTATGATGCCATGAAAGGAAAACAGGTTGGGCTAGTCCAGGGATAGAGTACCTCTGGTCCGCAGGCCAAATTTGGACCAGCACAGATCCCAGTTTGGCCCATGACATGGTTTCACCCAAATGATACCTGCCCTACACCGTATGTGATGTCAGCTGAGGGGCAGATAAAGAGGTGTCTGGATCAGCCGCCTGACCGAGTTCCCTGGGGAGAGATCTCCCTTGTGCAGCTGATCCCTTTCGAAAGCAGGTTGGAAGTCGCTGCTTATCAGCTGATGAGAGATAACTTCAGGCCTGCTGATCAGCGTGCTTCAAAGCAGCATAGGCAAGGCCCTCTGCAAGTTGTGTGTAGTGCTTTGAAGTCCTGATGGTTTTACCTGAGGAAGAAGGAAGATACAGATCAGGCCAGATCAGTTTCCCTACCCCTGGAAATCCAACACGAAGGATGCCCTGCAACATTTTATTGCAGACCCGCTCGTTCCTGGTGCTTGAGGGCCTTTGACAAGATTTCTCATGCTCAAACTCAAATTCCCTTGCTGGACAGATTGCAGATCTTCTAGTTTTAAAGGAATTGGCCTTACATTGTTTGGCCGCTATATAAACAAATGCTTCACAGCAAAAAATAGCACGTTCTGTGAAAATACCCAAAATATCGGCTCGTTGACTGGGATCACTGTGCTTAGGGAAAAACAAAACAAAACCCTTCAGCTCGTAATGGATTCCGGATTAATTACTCATTTTCTTGTTCTCAATGGCTAGCCATCAGGAGCTAATTTATTCCTTTTTATTTCTATTATATTAATTTGTTTAAATGCTAAAGTGACTTGCCTTTTTTTTAAAAAAAATCCATATTACTATAATTACTGCTGTGCCTTGTGTGGACATAAGCTGCAATGTAGTGAGTGAAGTGATTCAAGGAAATAAATATAGTGATTAACGTCCCTGCTGGCAGTAAGTAGCAAAAGACTCTTGGCAGCAGGTTAAAGCAAAACAGAGGAAAGGGCAGGTTACAACTGATTATTGGAGTCAGGAAGTTTAGATTATTGGAGCCAGGAAGCAGGGTGTTTGTGTGTCCCACTTGACAAAAGGCCGCCCTCTATTTGCAACTCTGTAGTTTAGAGAAAAAGCGACTGCTGCCATATTTGCACCATACATTTCAAGCATTATGGTATCACGTGAAGCAGCTTCCCCTCCAAGGAATTCTGGGAGTTGTAGTTTCTTACGGGTGGTGACAGTTGCTAGGAGACCCCTGTTCCTACCCACCCACCCAAAGCTACCCAGAGTGGTTTAACATTAAGTCCCTCTTCCCAGGAAACTCTACATGCCGTGAGTGGTGTGGTTACGGCTGCTGGCAAATTCATCCGTTTAAACTATTATGAATCCCACTGCGCCCCAAATCGCCAAAATGCTCCCCTCAGATTCTCACCAGGGATCCAGCCACATACTGGCAGATCCAGGTTCTGCGATTAAGGTTGATCTGGAGGTCTCACTCAGCGAACCCATCTGTTGGATGCCACTGGAGCCAGTGTGGTGTAGTGGTAAAGAGCAGTGGACTCGTAATCTGGTGAAACGGGTTCGCTTCCCTGCTCCTCCACGTGCAGCTGCTGGGTGACCTTGGGCTAGTCACACTTCTCTGAAGTCTCTCAGCCTCACTCACTTCACAGAGTGTTTGTTGTGGGACAGGAAGGGAAAGGAGAATGTTAGCCGCTTTGAGACTCCTTCGGGTAGTGATAAAGCGGGATATCAAATCCAAACTCTTCTTCTTCATCATCATCTGTTCAGCTGGGATTCCTACAGTTCTACAATTCCTACAACTCTACAATTCTATGATTCTGTGAACCCGCTTCCTCCAAATATTGGGCGCTTTGCAACAAGGAAAGAGATTGGGGAAATACACTATAATGTGTGGAATAATTATTCCTTTGACACGCCATCTAACCTCTCTTCAAATGTGTAAAAGCGAATGTTCATAAAATAGCCAGTGTCATTGAACTGCCCTGCAGACAAATTGGAGTGAATGTTCAATAAACAGGGCATCTAGAACCACCTAAAGCCAGAGTAGGGAACATTTGGGCCTCCAGCTGTTGCTGAACTACAACTCCCATCAGCCTTAGCAAGCAGGAATGATGGGAGTTGTAGTTCAACAACCTCCAGAGGGCCATGGGTTCCCCACACCTGGACTATAATGTCTGGCTAAGGAGGAGGCAAGTTCAGCACCGATCTTGCTTATCCTTTTCTCACTAGCCACTCTCAGCCACCCTATGTGGCTTTCTTTTTTTAAAAAAAATAAAAATATTTTTTTATTAATTTTCCAATTTTTAACACTAAACAACAACAACACACAAACATCAACAAATACGAACACACACAAAAAATATCATTTCTTAACCTCATTTTCATACGCCTCGTTTCTCGGACTTCCCCATACCTCACCCTTTTTGCATCCTTATTTTACAGTTTTTCAACAACCCTTTTTGCCAATTAAATTTAAACTCATTGTCATTCTCAATTTCACCTTAAATCATCAAACAGTTTTAGCTGCAATTCTGCATCTTCCTTCCCCTTGACATTTTATCACTCCTCTATTTTACAACAGTTCTTAAGATATCGTTTAAACTTTTTCCAATCTTCCTCCACTGTCTCTTTCTCTTGGTCGCGGATTCTGCCGGTCATTTCTGCCAGTCCCATAAAGTCAATCACTTTCGTCTGCCATTCTTCCAGTGTGGGTAATTCTTGTGTCTTCCAATACTTTGCTAGAAGAATCCTTGCTGCTGTAGTGGCGTACATAAAGAAAATCTTATCCCTCTTTGAAACCAATTGGCCAACCATGCCCAGGAGAAATGCCTCCGGTTTCTTTTGAAAAGTACATTTAAGTACCTTCTTAATTTCATTATAAATCATTTCCCAGAAGGCCTTAATCCTATGTGGCTTTCAAGATGTGTGCTGAGCGGAGCTAATGTGCAGCAAACTGCCCCCCTGGAAATGTACACCTAGACACTGTATCCTATACCCCAAAGCAGGTAAAGGGATGTGGGTGGCACTGTGGTCTAAACCACTGAGCCTCTGGGCTTGCTGATCAAAAGGTTGGCGGTTCAAATCCATGTGACGATGGTGAGCTCCCGTTGCTCTGTTCCAGCTCCTGCCAACCTAGCAGTTTGAAAGCATACCAGTGCAAGTAGATA
The DNA here is from genome assembly GCF_964252035.2 of Podarcis erhardii. Lineage (NCBI taxonomy): Eukaryota > Metazoa > Chordata > Lepidosauria > Squamata > Lacertidae > Podarcis > Podarcis erhardii. The sequence goes on along the minus strand of NC_138505.1, from coordinate 31,001,716 downwards.
AATGGGTACCACTCTGGCGGGAAGGTAAACAGCATTTCCATGCACTCTGGTTTCCATCACGGTGTTCTGTTGCGCCAGAAGCAGTTTAGTCCTGCTGGCCACACGACCTGAAAAGCTGTCTGTGGACAAACGCCGGCTCCCTTGGCCTGAAAGGTGAGATGAGCCCCGCAACCCCATAGTCGCATTTGACTTGACTTAACCATCCAGGGGTCCTTTACCTTTTTCTTACCCCAAAGAAGGCCACAAGCAAAATCCCAACCTGGATACGCCAAAGCTGTTTGGCTCAGCTAAATTTAAAGGAGCCCCTTTCGGAGGTCACTTTGCAGGGAGGAATGTTTTATATCACCAAAGATCTGTTAGTCATCTGGGTCTGTTGGGCTATAGCTGAAGTGCCACTTAAGCGCTGGGGAGCTGGGAGATAAAATTCCTGCTGGCACATGCTGCCTACCTAAGAATGGCCCTAAAAGGATAGCAGCCTAAAAGCAGATGCCCTTGGGACGTGTGTGAAGCCACAGACAAGTAGCGACAAGGGTACCGACTATAGATTCCAGGGAACCTTTGGCCCAGCAAATGATGTTGGAGTCACAGCTCCCATTGTCCCTGAGCATGCAGAGTTGGAGTCCAGCAAAATCTGGAGGGCTGGAAGTCCCTGACCCTTGACATACCATATTTTTTGCTCCATAGGACACACTTTTTCCCCTCCAAAAATTAAGGGGAAATATGTGTGCGTCCTGTGGAGCGAATGCAGGCTCCTTGGCTTCAGCGATAGCAACGCGAAGCCTCCGAAGCGCAAAGGTAGCGCTCTGTCCACACTCTGGGGGCTTCGCATTGCTTTCGCTGAAGCCTGGAGAGCGAGAGGGGTCAGTGTGCACCGACCTCTCTCGTTCTCCAGGCTTCCAAGGTACCACCTGAAGCCTCCGGAGCGCAGCGGGAACTCCCGCTGCGCTCCGGAGGCTTTGGGTGAATGCACCTTGAATGCACAGAACGCACCTTGTTTTAGAGGGGGGGAACAAGGAAAAAAAATTCTCCCCCTCTTTGCACAGCGCCCCTTCAGTGAAGTGGCAGGAGAAATGGAAGGGGCTCAGTTTCTCCTGCCGCTTCGCTGAAGGGGCGCTGAGCAGAGAGGGGGAGAATTTTTTTTTCTTGTTCTCCCCCTCTAAAACAAGGTGCGTCCTATGATTGGGTGCGTCCTGTAGAGCAAAAAATATGGTAAGTATCAGCTTGGTCCAACCAGTTTTCTTTCCCTACTGGTTCAGGCAGGTTGTAGGGTTGAATGGTTTCCTGGCAACATTGCATAATCTGCCGTAATTATTTCTGGTGTCCTCACAGAATATTGATCCTTAAAATAGGCCTGCCATATTCACATTGAGGCATAGAATCATAGAACTGTAGAATTGTTAGGGACCGTGAGGGCAGGAATCTTTTGCCCCATGTAGAGCTCAAACCCACAACCCTGAGATTAAGAGTCTCATGGATTACAAGCAGCTAGCTATGGCTGAACCACTGAGCCTAGGGCTTGCCGATCAGAAGGTTGGCGGTTTGAATCCCCGCGACGGGGTGAGCTCCCATTGCTCGGTCCCTGCTCCTGCCAACCTAGCAGTTCGAAAGCACGTCAAAGTGCAAGTAGATAAATAGGTACCGCTCCGGCGGGAAGGTAAACGGCATTTCCGTGTGCTGCTCTGGTTCGCCAGAAGCGGCTTAGTCATGCTGGCCACATGACCCGGAAGATATCTATGGACAAAAGCCGGCTCCCTCGGCCAGTAAAGCGAGATGAGTGCCGCAACCCCAGAGTCGTCCGCAACTGGACTTAATGGTCAGGGGTCTCTTTACCTTTAACTTTGGCTATGGTGCATTTTGCGGGAGGCAGTGGAAGACAGGAATGCCTGGTGTGCTCTGGTCCATGGGGTCACGAAGAGTTGGACACGACTAAGCGACTAAACAACAACAACAACATGGTGTATTTAATCGAAAGTGGTAGCACTCACACACTGGAATTCCCTGCCTATCAACATCAGGCAGCTGCCTTCTCTATAGTCTTTTTTGGTGTCCGCTTAAAACATTTGCCTTTAGGCAACCCTATCCAAATATGTAGAATGCTGACGTGTGTTTAGGTCTGCTTTTTCACTTGGCATCAACTATTATTTTGTGAAGGTTTTCAGTACAGTGGTACCTCGGTTTTCGAACGTAATCCGTTCCAGAAGACCATTCGAGATCCGTAAAACTCGAAAACTGAGGCGCAAAGGGAGGTCTGAAAATTCAGTGGAGAAAATTGAAAAAAACCCTCAGTGGAAGCAGTTCGACTTCTGAGGCATGTTCGAAAATGGAAGCATTTACTTCCAGGTTTTTGGCATTCGAAAACCGAAACATTTGGCTTCCAAGACGTTCAAAAACCGAGGTTTAGTAGGCAAAAATCGTGAGAATTGCTATTTTGCAAATCGAAAATACCTGGCAAGTAATGACTTGATATTAGCTTTGGGGAAATGTGTGGCCTTTTGGAAAGGTTACTTTCTGCCTGGCCTGCCCCTAGGAAGTTTTAAGCTGGCATCTCCTATTAAATTTCCAGTTGGCCACTTAGGTCTCAGGTACATAATTCTGCTGAGAGCTTGCTCTTTTTTTTTTTTTTGCAGGGTTGTGGGTGTCCCTGCAACATGCTAAGTAAAGAAAAGAGGGATTTCAAAATGGAGAGTTTTCACTTGGGATGCTCTTGGGTATTGCTTAGCATTTATATAGCAATTTGGGGGGAGGGGTGGCATTATTACTTTGCCGTCTCTCCCTCCTCCATCCTGACAGTTACTCTGGGAAGTAGATTATTATTATTGTACTGTTTTACTGGGGTGGAACCAAGCCTGAGAGAGTGTGACTCTCGCAAGCATCTAATTCTCTTGCTTTCCCTCCCTACTCCAATCTCACTGGAGGCAGTGCGTTTAAAGCGTTTACATTTGCAATCTCGATTCCAAGCAACAGCAAAGAATTAAATGGAGATCTTGGGAGCAAAGTATAGCCCAGGATCTGCAACGAGAAATGTAGATTAGGCATGTATTTATTTATGTTGGGTTGGGAGCCAGTTCTGGCCAGTGGGCCAGATCCTTTCTTCTCTACCACTCATGAGTCAAAGGTGACAGGTGGGTGGGGCCAACTTTCAGTCACCTGATGCCGCAATGACGTCAGGTGATAATTGTCGATACTTCAAAGCACCCTTTGCACCTCAGTTTTCGAGGATCTCAAATGGTCTTCTGGAACAGATTACGTTTGAAAACCGAGGTACCACTGTACTGAAAACCTTCACAAAATAATAATAGTTGATGCCAAGTGAAAAAGCAAACCTAAACACACATCAGCATTCTACATATTTGGATAGGCTTGCCAAAAGGCAAATGTTTTAAGTGGGCACCAAAAAAGACTATAGAGAAGGCACCTCCCTGATGTCAACAGGCAGGGAGTTCCAGTGCGTGAGTGCTGACGCTTTCGATTAATTGCACCATAGCCAAAGGTGAAAGTAAAGGGAGCCCTGACCGTTAAGTCCAGTTGTGGCCGACTCTGGGGTTGCAGCGCTCATCTCACTTTATTGGCTGAGGGAGCCGGCGTACAGCTTCTGGGTCATGTGGCCAGCATGACTAAACCGCTTCAGGCGAACCAGAGCAGCACATGGAAACGCCATTTACCTTCCCGCCGGAGTGGTACCTATTTATCTACTTGCACTTTGATGTGCTTTCGAACTGCTAGGTTGGCAGGAGCAGGGACCGAGCAACGGGAGCTCACCCCGTCGCAGGGATTCGAACTGCCGACCTTCTGATTGGCAAGTCCTAGGCTCTGTGGTTTGATGCCTAAGGTGGCGAGGTAAAACAACATGAAACAATCCTATGAAAACACAAGCCAGTTGCCATTGGTGGCTTAGACTGGGGTGGCTAACCTGTGGCCCTCTCCAGAAGTTGTTGAACTACAACTCCCATCACATCAGACTCCTGGCCATGCTGGCTGGAGCTGATGGGAGTTGGAATCGAACAACTTCTGGAGAACCACAGTTTAGCCACCCCTGGCTCAGACCTGCAGAAGGCAAACAAGTCAGGGAGCTTGACAAGAAATTTATTGTCTGTCCTGAAAAAGAACAGGGCAGAGACAGGCTTACCCAAAGTTGGTCTGCATTGCAGCTTCTTGATATTTACACTTTTCAGTCCCCCTATAAGCTTAGAGAAAACTGATGGGCATTTCTTTGCTTATATACAGCAGGAATAAACACAGATTTACAGACCTATGCCTTCAAATTTATTGCCTTATATGACTGGGATAAATCACACATGCAGATTGAGCATCCCAGTCATGGAATGAGTTGCAAATAAACAGGAAGGTCATCAAAAACCGAAGAAGGGAACATCGGAAGCTGCCTTATCCCAAGTCAGTCCATTGAGGCCTATCTAGTTCAGTATTGTCTACACTGATTGGCAGCAGCCCTCCGATGTCTCTCCCTGCCTTACCTGGAGGTGCCAGAACTTGAACCCATGATCCTCTTCATGCAAAATAGATGTTGCACCATTAAGAAATGGTCCTTCCCCATAACATTTGGAAGAGGGCGAGGGGAGAGGGAATGAGAGGGGTGGGGATGAATTTCAGAACTCACTACAGTGGTACCTCTGGTTGCGAATGGGATCCATTCCGGAGGCCCATTTGCAAGCTGAAAAGAACGCAACCCATGTCTGAGCGTGCACGGGTCGCAATTCACCGCTTCTGCGCATGCGCGTGACGTCATTTTGCACGTCTGCGCATGCGCGAGCGGAGAAACGGGTTACTTCCAGGTCACCATGGGACACAACTTGAAAACGCGCAACCTGAAGCAAACGTAACATGAGGTATGACTGTAGTTCGAAGCACCTTCAACCCAGACTTCAGTTTACTGTAGATTTGTTTTCATTGTTTTGTGAATTAACGTTGCCAGCTTTTACGTACATCCCTGCTTAAGAGCACAGGTGGGGAATCTTGGCTCCGGGGCCAAATGCAGCCCTCTATGCCTTTCTGTGTGGCCCTTGGGATTCTCCCCAGGCCAAACTACTCACCAGCACTGCTTTGTAGCCCTCCTGGAGCGTGTTGCTGTTGCTTTGGCCTGTCTGGAAATTGTCCTTGCACTCCAATAATGCCTCTTGCTTGCCTGAGTAGAGGACAGAGAGGGCTGTGTGCAGAAGCTAGCCTATTTTATAAAGGCAACATTTACATGTGTTGCTCCACCTACTTTTGCTCTTGGCCCTGCCCACCACGGTCATGATTGCCCGGAATGGAATGCAGCCATCAGGATGAAAAAGGTTCTCCACCTCTGCTCAAGAGGCTGAACGCTAGGGCTGGGCGATATATCGATATATTGTGCAAAACTGGTTTGAAGTTCATATTGTGGTATCGGTTTCATCATTTTTGACCTGGCAGTACATCACTAATCATGATGTGTGTGTATGTGTGTTATGCAAAAATCACAATGTGTGGAAAACTGTGAAGACAGTTAGCCAGTGACTCTACATCCTTATTTCAGACATTGTGATACAGTGGTACCTTGGTTCTAAAACTTAATCCGTTTTGGAAGTCAGTTCCAGAACCAAAGCGTTCCAAAACCAAGGTGTGCTTTCCCATATAAAGCAATGCAAAATGGATTAATCTGCTCCAGACTTTTTAAAACAACCCCTAAAACAGCAATTTAACATGAATTTGACTATCTAACGAGACCATTGTCCACAAAATGAAAGCAATAATGTACTGCAGCCACACAATCAATCAATCAATCAATCAGTAGGTGAACTGGGTTCCTCACACTCACAAAAAAAGAGCCGCAAAATCAGACAGACCTCAGCATAGCACTCAAAATAGAGCATGTTTGGCTTCTGAGAAAAGTTCGCAAACCAAAACACTTACTTCCAGGTTTGCAGTGTTTGGGTTCCGAGTTGTTTGAGTACCAAGGTGTTTGAGAACCAAGGTACCACTGTATGTCATTATATTGCGATGTTTAGCTAGTGGTATATTGCGATGTTGAAAGCCAGGTATCTCCCAGCTCTACTGAACACCTGCATGGATACTCACACTTATGCAGTGCTGTTAGCATAGGTAAGATGGCCGCAAACCAACGGTTAAAAGACCAGAAAGGCAGCAGTCCCAAGAAACCAGTGAAATGTTGCTGTTACAAACCATAGTCAGTTGAAACACAGTTTTGGTTTCGCTGTAATGCTTGAACCAGATTGCGCTTGAACAATATTCTCCACAGCAACTTAGCAACACAGGTTCCCATGACTCTCCGCTGCCATTTTCTCTTGTTCAAGGTACCCTCTGGAACCTGTCCTCCTACGAGCCCCTCAAAATGGTGATCATTAACCACGGTCTACAGACCCTGACCAACGAAGTGATCATCCCCCATTCCGGTTGGGAGAACGAGCCAAACGAAGACTCGAAGCCTCGAGACGCCGAGTGGACAACCGTCTTCAAGAACACGTCAGGATGTCTGAGGTGAGATTGGTGCGGGGCGATTGCGGCAGTTGGGGTGAAGAAAGCAGGAAGGGGGGGAATGGTTAGAGATTCATATTTTGCCCAAAATCTGCATAGGAGCAAAAGGGGGGTGGTAACAAAACATTTAAAAAGTCTTGACTCCTGTTACACCTCAAGTTTTCCATTCTACGTGTTCAGAAATGTTGTGTTGATAATCATAGCTGTCAACTTACAGATTTGAAAATAAGGGACCAGCAGCGTTGAAAATAAGGGATCAGCAGCCAATATAAGGGATTTTGCTTAGCTTATGCACGTCGGGGCTGCCGTCGTCCTGGCGCAAGGAGTTCCATCAGCCCTTCTCCGCCCGAGAGCGAGGGAGGAAGGAAGAGAGACTCTCACCCGCGAGCCCGACATGAGGCGGTTGCGGCGCCGCGGTAGCCGCTGAAGTGCCGCCCTTCTGCGTCCCTCCCCATCCCCTCCTCTTCCTCCTTCCTCAGGCCGCCTCCTCAGCCGCCTCCGGCTTCCCCTGGCAGCGCAGCGGAAGTCTCGCAAGAGAGGGGCTGCCTGCCCGCCCGCTGCCACCACTCTCCTCACGACGCGCCCCTGAGGGGGAAAAGGGAGAGATGGAGACGCGGCAGCTCATGCGCTCGTGCTCTCTTGCAGTGGAGGACCCCGAGCCGCTGCTTCCCTCCCAAGCCGGGCGAGCATGAAACCTGGGAAATTTAAGGGACATCATCAATCCAGGACAGCAGCGGGACATGGTGCTGGGATAAGGGAGTTTCCCACCAAATAAGGGACGGTTGACAGCTATGGTTGATAATACGGAGTCCTGAACGACCTGGATCCAGGTTTCCCTGTAGCAGCTGCCTGAGCCTTGATACCCCAGCTTGATCACTAAGGTCACCCGAATCTCAAGACTTCCCTCCTCCCCTCTGTGGGTTCTTTAAGTAACTTTTTAAACTACATATTATAAGTCCGTCTAATTTCCAATCCTCCATTGTATCCAAAGTCTGTGTAACATTGCAAGAGTTATTTAAAACCTGCCAAAGAGTGTTTACCGTGGTCTTTCAAATATAATGTAACTTTGTCCCATTTTTTGATCCTGCTGGATCCTGAAGACCTTTTCATGCTGCTGGCAGGTCTTTGCAGCTGTTTGAGACTTCCTTGATTGGCTAGCCATTGTTTCAGACTGCTTTTAAACGTCTTTTATTGTGTGTGCACATTGCCCTGCCCTACCCTGATAGGCGCATGCTCTCAAAAACCTCTACACGCCCTTTCTCTCCATCTCTCTCTCTCCTACTCTATCCCCAATCCAGATCAACATATCTATCCCCAATCAAAATCAAAATGGAGGACGTGGCTGCCCTTGTTACCTGAGGAGGCTAAGCAGCTGAAACAAAGCGCCACTGCACCTCCAGTCTCTTAGGGGCTTCCTCTGCCCTCACTGATGTCCTCTTTGGGTCTCCTCACAAGTCACAGGGACTCTCCAGCTCTCTCCCGCCATTTCTGGGTTTGAATGAAATTATTTGCTTATTTCCCAGCGTTGCCCGTATACGCAGTCATGTGTGAGGGTGGTGGGATGCCTGTACTTTTACAAATAAAAGCAGTACATTATTAAATTTCTACCCCTGCCTTCCAGAGAAGCCCAGACGGAATGTGTGCAAAACATTTGCCTACGTTTTTGAACTCCTGTCTCTCCATATGTGCCATTTTTAGGTTAGGCCAGGTTTTATGAATGATTTGTCAGAGCCACAGTGATCAGAGTGGACTTCAGGAGCTAGCTAAGGGTATTCTATTTAATTGGTTGCTGCATTTATATCCCACTTCTTTTCCCTCCAAGGAGCTCAAGGTGAATTACCTGGCTCTCGCTTTCCTCCTGTAATCTCCACAACAACCCTGTGAGGTAGTTTAGGCCAGGCACTGACTAGCCCAAGGTTATGGCCTTGTGGCCAAGTGGTGATTTGAATCCTAGATCAGGATGTTTCATACAGGAATTCACAAAATTCAAATTCTGCAAGCATTAGGAAACAGACCTGTCTTTCCCTTATCTGTAGCATTTCTCTGCACATGCCAGGATAGTGTCTCAGCAAAAAGAGTAAATATTGGCCGACCTCATTTCCAGACTCCCCTTGTGTTTTTGCCTTCCTGACCAAAAAGCATCCAATGTGATTCTCCTGTGCTCCCAGAACTCAAATTTAGGCATCTTCTAATAACAGAGACTTCTAAACGCTGCCAGAGCAGTGGTAAATTTGTGATTGATCATCCACGCAAGGGGGGAAAAAAGATGAATGTTTATTTTTAGACTTTCTCAAATGGAGATAAGTTTCTGAAAAACACACTTACATCAGCTCAAACTTAATCACGACAGCTGAGGATCGCCTCGTGGGTCTTAGGATGGGGCAGAGGCCAGTAGGCTGGTGCTGTCTCCCCCATGCCAAATTTATATTTTGATCAATTGATACTTTGATTTATTCCTTTCGGGTGAAGTGCTCAGTGTGGCTTACAACGAATATTAAAGGGAAACAACACGCAAGAGAATAAGGCATCAATTGCAGCCCCCTTACTTGAGAGTAAACCCTGTTGGATCCATTTGGACTTCCTTCTAAGCACACGTGGTAAAAAAGTTGGAACAGCTGATAAAAGCTTGTTCTCCTATGTGTCTCTTCCCTTATATCAGGAATAGGGAACCTCTGGCCCTCCCAGTGTTCTTGAACTAAAATTCCCATTATTCCTGGTCATTGGCCATGCTGGCTGAGACTGATGGGAGTTGGGCCCCATTCCACACCATAAATTGAAAGCAGTATCAAACCACTTTAACAGTTGTGGTTTCCCCAAAAGAATCCTGTTGAGGGTGCTGAGAGTTGTTCGGAGACGCCTCTTCCCCTCACAGAGCTACAGTTCCCAGAGTTCCTTGTGAAGAGGAATCTATTGTTAAACCACTCTGGGAATTGTAGCAGTAAGAGAGGGAACAAGGGGTCTCCTCACGACTTACAGCACCCTTGACAAACTACAGCTTCCCAAAACCCCTCTTCCCAGGGAACACTGGGAGCTGTTCCCGAGATTCTTTGGGGAAGCCGTGCCTGTTTAAAGTGGTATGATACTGTTTAAATTGGCTCTTTGGAGTCCAACACCATCTGAAGGGCCCATGTCTTAAGTATTCTGTAGATAGCCTTGAAGATGGAACGTTTAGCAAGTTAGGGGAAGAGTAATTTTTGGCCTCATGTGGAATAATAATAATAATAATAATTTATTTAAACCCCACCCATCTGGCTGGGGTTTCCTCAGGCATTCTGGGTGACTCCCAACAGAATATTAATAATAATTTAAAAAGTGATAAAACATCAAACATTAAAAACTTCCCTAAACAGAGCTGCCTTCCAATGTCTTCTAAAAGTCAGATAGTTGTTTATCTCCTTGACATCTGATGGGAGGGTGTTCCACAGGGCGGGTGTCACTACCAAGAAGGCCCTTTGCCTAGTTCCCTGTAACCTCACTTCTCGCAGGGAGGGAACCGCCAGAAGGCCCTTGGAGCTGGACCTCAGTGCTGAATGATGGGGGTGGAGACGATCCTTCAGGTTTACTGGGCTGAGGCTGTTTAGGGCTTTAAAGATCAGCACAAACACTTTGAATTGTGCTCTGAAACGTACTGGGAGCCAATGTAGGTCTTTCAGGACTGGTGTTATGTGGTCTCGGCGGCCACTCCCAGTCACCAGTCTAGCTGGAAGCTTTCTCATTGCTGCTTGATGCCCATTGGGACTCAGAGAGCAGAATTCTGGAAGACCAACAGTAGCTGGCGCAAGAGCCAATGAGCAACAGAACTGGCCACTGATTGATTGTAAAGGAAAAGGCAGGCAGGTGGATATTGGCTGAGGACCGGCTGAGGTAGGTGGGGATCTGCTTCAGCTGTACCATGATGGCCCAGCCTCTAGTCAGTTTTCTAATGCAGATATGGCAATGGGCTGTCTACGCTTTTGTGATGTCAAGGATCGATGCCTGCGAGGCTTTAAATGCCTCCCTTAATACTGGCTAAAAGGAACTTGCATTGCCAACAAGGTGTCCTATTTGGTAATATAAGATAAACAGAAAATCCTTGGAAGTAACAAACAGGCTTAGGGGTAGAATAAGGATAAAGGTAAAGGGACCCCTGACCATTAGGTCCAGTCGTCTCTGACTCTGGGGTTGCGGCACTCATCTCGCTTTATTGGCCGAGGGAGCTGCCGTACAGCTTCCGGGTCATGTGGCCAGCATGACTAAGCCACTTCTAGCGAACCAGAGCAGCACACAGAAACACCGTTTACCTTCCTGCTGGAGCAGTACCTATTTATCTACTTGCACTGGTGTGCTTTCGAACTGCTAGGTTGGCAGGAGCAGGGACCGAGCAACAGGAGCTCACCCCATCGCGGGGATTCGAACCGCCAGCCTTCTGATCGGCAAGTCCTAGGCTCTGTGGTTTAACCCACAGCGCATCCCTAGAAGAAGGATACGTGATAGTAAATATTAAGGATTAGAATATTAATAAAGGAGAAAGGGTTAGTAAATGAAAGGAGTTAATATTATTAGAAATAAGAACTTGGAGAACTGTTATAAAGGTGATATAAGGAAAGTCAGTCATCAATGAGATGAAAGTTGGATATTTGAAGAGCTATTATTTTCTTCTTGTGTGTTTAGTTTATCGTAGTGTGTGTTTTCTTGTTGTTGCGTATTTTGTTCTGTTATTTTTGTGATAAATGTTGAAAAGCAATAAATTTTGGGTTGGGGGACAACAACAACAACAACAAAGTGTCCTATTTGGGGCATCACATCACTGCAGGTCACACCTTCCTAAACGGAGAAGTTGCTAGCACAGCAAGTCTTTTCTGAGATTTAGAGTTTGTGCATCCATGATATCATGGGCAAAGAAATGTTAGCCTGGAGACAGCTCGGAGGCTTGCTGGTACCTCAAGATGATTTATGCAGCAGCTATTTCTTGCTACGGCACATAAATAGAACAGCACCATTCTCCTGCAAGCCAGCTGCTTCTTGCATCCATTGGCAGTTTGTTTGAATGGGTGGGTTAACAGTAGAGCCAGACCTGGGAGATGGTGTGTTGTTGGGAATGTCCACAGGTGAGCAAGATTTCTCCAAGCAGCTGGTGAGATCTGGGAGAATTAGGTTTTTAGCATTTCCGGGGCCTGGGAAGCTTTCGCCATAAAGCAAAAGTCCATAAAAAGGCAAAGTTGTTGTCGGTTGTTGTTGTTTCTGGCCGTGCTTTGAAATCGTTCGGTTTTTATGGCGAGGGCGAATAAGTTCGTTCAAAGCTAATAAAAGGAGCTGCGTTGCGCCTTGTGGAGCGCTGGAGTGCTCTTCAGTCCCGTTGCCGCTGATTAATGCGGACCTCCAGAATGTTTCCTTCATTTCCATTCCTTGGGCTTGCGGTCTCTGCGTTTTACTCTGCCGTTCCCCGGAGAGCCACTTTCTAAATGCAGAAAGTAATGAAAAGTGGTGTGAGGTGCCTCGTTACTGAAATGATCATTGGTCCCGGAAGAGAGACGGGGCCTTTTGAGTAGGGTCCAGGCGCAGCTAGCTATTTATTTATTTATTTATTTATTTATTTATTTATTTATTTATTTTATTAACACCCCCCCTTCCTCCTTCCCTTATCACCACAGTGCAAGACCTTATTAGATGCGGCAGGGCGAAAAGGTTTATGGGAATGGAAACTAGATTCCCCCAGATACTGCAGAAATATTAAGCTGATCATTAATAGGTTGGCTTAATCTATGCTGCGGTGTTTCTTTCCCTGCCCTCCCGTTAACAGGGAACCTCAGTGGTTATGGTCTAAGCAAAGAATTTCCCTTGTGCGGCAAGCAATCTTTGGCTTTCCTTTCGGAAGACCACCCACCCCCAGCCCAAGACACAAAAGGGATGGGTAGTTCAGCAGAATTTCCTTTTCTGTTAACGTGGGGCTTTGGGGGGTTGTTGCAACCGCAGAGGTCTTTGGTTTCTTGAGTTTGATGTGGAGGTCTAGTGTGAGGAATAACACGTTGCTTTCAAATACTCGTGCTTGGCGCTGAATAAAGGTAAAGGTAAAGGGACCCCTGACCATTAGGTCCAGTCGTCTCCGACTCTGGGGTTGCGGCACTCATCTCGCTTTATTGGCCGAGGGAGCCGGCATACAGCTTCCGGGTCATGTGGCCAGCATGACTAAGCCGCTTCTGGCGAACCACAGCAGCGCACAGAAATGCCGTTTACCTTCCCGCCGGAGCGGTACCTATTTATCTACTTGCACTTTGACGTGCTTTCGAACTGCTAGGTTGGCAGGAGCAGGGACCGAACAATGGGAGCTCACCCCGTTGTGGGGATTTGAACCGCCGACCTTCTGATTGACAAGTCCTAGGCTCTGTGGTTTAACCCACAGCGCCACCCGTGTCCCGCTTGGCGCTGAATGTGGAGCTGCAAATCTAGGCAGGTTTGCGTATTGTCTCTTAAGGATTGGAAAGAAGCCTCATGTTTGTCCGGAGAATGAACTGGGCCATTTGAATATTCCAGGGGTGAGGGACTTCAAGGCCTTGGGCTGAATGCGGACCTCCAGACCTCTCTCTGTGGCCCTCGGGCTGCCACACCTTCACCAGCTCTGCTCTGTGGTTTTGTAGGATCACTCACAGCAGTGGGCAAGGTGTGAAGGAGCGTCTCCACCCCCATTGTTCTTCCCGGACACTGAAGTCCAGCTCTGAGGTCCTTCTGGCAGTTCCCTTACTGCAAAAAGTGAGGTTACAGGGAACCAGGCAGAGGGCCTTCTCGGTGGTGGCACCCACCCTGTGGAAGGCCCTCCCGTCAGATGTCAAGGAAACAAACAACTATCTGACTTTTAGAAGACACCTGAAGGCAGCCCTGTTTAGGGAAGTTTTTAATGTTTGATGTTTTATCATGTCTTTGATACAGTGATACCTCGGGTTAAGTACTTAATTTGTTCTGGAGGTCTGTTCTTAACCTGAAACTGTTCTTAACCTGAAGCACCACTTTAGCTAATGGGGCCTCCTGCTGCTGCCGCACCACCGGAGCATGATTTCTGTTCTTATCCTGAAGCAAAGTTCTTAACCTGAAACACTATTTCTGGGTTAGCGGAGTGTGTAACCTGAAGCGTATGTAACCTGAAGCATATGTAACCCGAAGTACCACTGTATTCTGTTGGGACTCACCCAGAGTGTCTGGGGAAACCCAGCCAGATGGGCGGTGTATAAATAAATTATGATGATGATGATGACGACGACGACGACACAACAGTGAATGTCATTGGACAACGTTGCTTCTCCTCCACCCTTTCTGCAAATGCACCATTCTGTTCCCTTATGATTCCCCCATAAAAACAGCAGAAAGAACTGCATGCCGATATACCGCCCCAAATTTCATAGCTTTCCTCCCACAATTTTCTGAGTTAAGAGAGTTGCAAATGGATTCCCCCACCCCACCCCCTGAAATCAAATAACACAGAAATGAGCACGAAACAGATTCAATTACTTTTCTGGAAGTGGCTTTCACTTTGAGTGAAAGCTCAGATATAATGTGGAAATGAACAGTTAGGGAAATGTCGGAGAAATGGAATAAAATGCCACGCGAATGCAGCCATTGTTCCTACGAGTGAATGGGCTCTTCACCTGAATTCAGTTGGCTGGGCCTCATTCCACCTTTCTGCAAAATGGGAACAGTTTCTCCATTGCCTCATGCTTTGGTTTGCAAACACAGGCTGCTGTTGCCTGCGAGGGCTTGAGATTATTAAGTCTGTTGATGCTGATGGCGGCCTGGTGCGATAAATAAACCGCTCTGTCTGCTGTGCGACACAAAGCCTGCCACCAGCATGGCGAACACCAACAGAGAATAAATTTTGCAGCCATCTGTCTGGCTGGCTTGCGTGTTAAATTTCCCTTTTTACCATTTCTGGCATGGAGGGTAGACCCAGGGATCCAATCTTTGATGAATGACACTAACTTCAAATTACAGAGCATGCTCCACCTTTTTTTTTAAAAAAAAAAAAACCCTGACATGTTTTGATTTGTTCCTTTTCTCCTCCTTGATTTCTCTCCCACTGGAAGGATGCAATCTCAATGGAGAGGGGCTGCATTAATTTTATTGCACCAGGGAAGGTGTTTGGAGGGGAAGGGAGAGAGAAGAATAGGTCTGATTGTTCAGAATTGCGGAATTTTAAAATAACTTGGATCTCGGCAGTGCCAGCTCGCAGCACGTCTGTTCCACAATCACAGATACTTTTCATTTCAAAATTATTATTATTTTATTTCAGTTGCAATGTTAACGAAATTTGCCCAACAAGTCGTGGCATGTGGGCTGGGGCTGTCAAACTCCTTGCATTGCTGTGCAAATTAGCTGGATGTGCGCTCTCTCTCTTAGCTAGGGCAAAAGGACCCAAGCCACACAGGATCTTAAATGTATGAATATATTTCTTTATCTGATCCGGGTCAGAGCAGTGGCACAAAGGGAGACGGTTTAAAACTGCAGTCCCAACATAAACGACGAGTGTTAGCCCCGGAAGGGAATCTCCCACTCGCTTTGTATTCATTTATTGCAGCCTTTCTCAACCTGTGGGTCCCCAGATGTTGTTGGACTACAACTCCCATCACCCCTAGCTAGCAAGACCAGAGTTCAGGGATGATGGAAGTTGTAGTCCAACAACATCTGGGGACCCACAGGTTGAGAACCGCTGATTTATTGTCTTGGGCCCCATGTGTGCTTTGATACCCTGGGAAGAGGGATTGTGATTGTTAAACCAGTCTGGGAATTGTAGTTCTGTGAGGGGAATAGGGGGTCTCCTAACAACTCGCAGCACCTTTAACAAACTACACTTCCCAGGATTCTTTGCGGGGCGGCACAACTGTTTGGAAGTTGTATCATAGTGCTTTAAATATATAGAGAATTCCAGATCGCTCCTTATTTTCGAGTCAGCCTCCTCATTTCAAACCCTCTTGGATAAATGAATGGATCAGAATGCTGATATATGGATTAAGATGCATAATCAATTGAGAAAACTGTGCATGGATCTGTACTTATAAGGTGATCTAAGGGCTGCCTCTCTTTTCTTTTCTTTTCTTTTCTTTTCTTTTCTTTTCTTTTCTTTTCTTCTTTCCTTTCTTCCATCCTTCCTTCCATCTTTCTTTCTTTCTTTCTTTCTTTCTTTCTTTCTTTCTTTCTTTCTTTCTTTCTTTCTCCTTTTAAATTTTTTAAGTTGCCTAAAGCAGCTTTGTGGCCGTGTGACAAAAAATCCCTTTTTAAATGCTTCCGGGAAGTGACTGTAGATAACACATCATGTGGTCTCTTCCTGGGGAATTGTATGGAGGGGGTGAGTGGAATGCCGCCACACCCATGTCCTTATGGGGACTCCTTAAAAAGTTCCAAGAATTCTTTGAGGGAAGCCATGACTTGTTAAAGTTGTATCACTGAGCTTTACATGTATTGTGTGGGTGTGACCTAAACCGTATGTTTTTAATGTTTGAGGGCAGAAGTCCTCTCAGTGTAAAACAAGACACAGCATCCTTAATAAAAGCCAGTAAAATTAAAAGATGCAACCAACCCGAAACAGAATTACCCGAACACAGGTTAAAAACACCCACCACTGGACTCATCTCTGCCTCTTGGCCTTCCTCATCCCAGTATCCTGTTTCAGCTTCTTCCTCTGATTCTGAACCGCTCTCTGCCACACATTCTCCCAGCTCACTAAGCCCTGTTGCCCCTTCAGCTTCTGACATCTCGGCCCAGTCTTCCGGACCCTCCAAGTATCCCTGTTTTCCAGGGACGTCCCTGATTTAGAGAAGCCATCCTGGTTTCTGATTTGATCCTGGAATGTCCCACTTTTCCGTAGGATGTTCCTATTTTCATTGGAGAAATGTTGGAGGGTATGGCAAGATATCCCTGTTTTCATTGGAGAAATGTTAGGGAGTATGGAGTTATCTGACCCCCCGAGCCGTCTGAAGGCAATCCTGTATAGGGAAGTTTTATGTTTTATTATGTTTTTTATATCTGTTGGAAGCTGCCCAGACTGCTGGGGCAACCCAGAAAGATGTGAGGGATATAAATAGTAAAATTATCATTATGGAATGGGGCATCCCTATTTTCATCAGAGAAATGAGGGAGGGTTAGGCTCCTCTCCATTTTCTGCCTTTGACCTGAGCCTTCTCCCCTTGGTGGTTCCCCAGTTGGTTTGTCCCACCATTCTCCTGCATTGAACCAGTCCATGGCACCTACCTGGAGTTGCTGGGGACTGAGCCTGGGGCCTTCTGCATGCAAAGCAGGTGTTCTTCCACTGAGCGACGGCACTCTCTGGCAGAAGGCTTCTGTACCGACCTGAGACAACAGCTCCGATTGTGTTCTTCTGTGCCTTTATCAGACATAACTTTGCCCTGCCATCAAGTGCCTCTGTTGCGGTCAGCTTCATCCGTGTGCCTCAGGCTGTGTGCCAGGACAGAAAACGTGCTTTGCCTGCTAGGGACCCGGGTTCGATCCTTGCCCTGTCAAGGATCCCAAGTAGCAGGACTTGTGGGGAGGGATTAATCCTGAGACCACAGAGCACCACTGCTGGTCAGAGGAAACTGTGATAATGTCTCGGTGTCAGTGCTGAAGCAGAAGGTGGGAGTCTAGAGGGATGGGGTGGAATATAACTGTGTCAAAATGAGCGAGCCCCGGTCCCTGCTTGCCTATTAATCATGATTAATGTACAGCATTTCTCCAAAGAAAAGTGTTTGGGAATTAGAGCCTTCAGAATGAATTACTCTGTAAGCTTTCTCCCTCTCTCTCTCCCCCCATCTTTCAGGCGTGATAATAGCACACGGTAACAGCCGCAACATATATCCTCTGCCGCCTCCTCCTTTGCAAATCCTCCCCCTGGTGCGAGGCAGGGGCTGGTCTCCAGACTGACAGGGGGAGGACGGGAGTGAAGCAATAAATCTTCAATTTTGAGGAAGAGAGCTGGCTGGGTGAGCGTCTCCCGATTTAGCTTGTCTGGTGAAGAGAAAAGGCATAGCCTGTGTGTTTGTGTGCTTCTTCAAACTTTGCCAGGAGAAATCGCGGGTTTATATTCCTGCTTCAAAGCAAAGGCAGATCAGGGAGAAAAGTCCTCGGAGTGCCGAGGGCTTTATTTAAATGGCATGAAAATTTAAACAGGTTAAAATGAAGGGTGTGCGGAAGCTTTTTTCAGCCAGGGGCCACATTCCTTGCTGAGGTCCGCATAGTAGGTCAAGAGCTGCTCAGACCCCGGCCAAATTTCAGGGCCAAAATCTGAGACTTGGAGGCAGTCCCTGGTGATGTCACAGAGGGGAGGCCCAAATGGTGTCATTATTATGATATCATTATGTTTTAATATGTGTTGGAAGCTGCCCAGAGTGGCTGGGGCAACCCAGCCAGATGGGCGGGGTATTATTCTTATTCTTATTCTTATTCTTATTCTTATTCTTATTCTTATTCTTATTCTTATTCTTATTCTTCACAACACATGAAACATTAGCCGCAGTCTCTGAAAGTATGTCATTCAAATGAAAAAGATGAAGTCTAACAAATGAGCAAATGTGTCACTAGCTGGAAATTAAGGTAGAAACTTTAGCTAAAGGTTGTATTCCCAGGTCCACCTGAAATGAAGGGACCATCAGTGGTGGACCTATGTTTTGGGAGGCCTGCAGCCTGAACTGTTATGAAGAGCCAGCAATGAGATCTGTGTGACCACTGTCCTTCAATGGGGTTGTTTACAACAACCTTTACAACATCTGTGCTGTTGTTGTTTAGTTGTTTAGTCGTGTCCGACTCTTCGTGACCCCATGGACCAGAGCACGCCAGGCACTCCTGTCTTCCACTGCCTCCCGCAGTTTGGTCAAACTCATGCTGGTAGCTTCGAGAACACTGTCCAACCATCTCGTCCTCTGTCGTCCCCTTCTCCTTGTACCCTCAATATTTCCCATCTGTTCTAATGACTCTTAAACTTCGGGATTGTTGAAATACTTACAACAAAATATTAATCAATGTGAGTTATGCAACTCAGATTGTGTCTGCTAGATCCATTTTTAAGAATCAATGTGGGCTAAAGTCGCTTTGGGGGCCCCTCTGGAATTAGGGCCCCTGAAGCTTAAGCTTCATTAGTTTTATAGCAGACCGGCCCCTTGGGATCCTTCCTTCTCATCTGTTTAGGGAGCCTGGGTAGGGAAGGTGCTCTTGCCCACCTGGAGATTCAATCTCTCTCTGTTGCCACCTGGGGGTTTGTGTGGCAGGCAAACATGCAGACCTCAGGTCAACCTTGAGGGTCTGACAACCAGGCTGGGAAACCTTGGGGTCAGGGGCAGATAGAATCATAGAATCATAAAATTATATTCTTGGAAGGATCAATTCTGTGTCCAGGGTAGCTGTCTATCAGCTCCATCCAGTGTGCAGGCTGAGACCTTACCTGCCCTCAGACTGTCTCGCCAGAGTGGTGCGTGCTCTGGTTATCTCCTGCTTGGACTACTGCAATGCGCTCTACGTGGGGCTACCTTTGAAAGTGACCCAGAAACTACAATTAATACAGAAAGCGGCAGCTAGACTAGTGACTGGGAGTGGCCGCCGAGACCACATAACACCGGTCCTGTATACCTGAAGGAAAGTCTCCACCCCCATTATCCAGCCCAGACACTGAGGTCCAGCTCCAAGGGCCTTCTGGCTGTTCCCTCCCTGTGAGAAGTGAGACTACAGGGAACCAGGCAGAGGGCCTTCTTGGTGGTGACACCCGCCCTGTGGAACGCCCTCCCGGCAGATGTCAAGGAAATAAACAACTATCTGACTTTTTGAAGACACCTGAAGGCAGCCCTGTTTAGGGAAGTTTTTAATGTTTGATGTTTTCTTGTGTTTTAATATTCTGTTGGGAGCTGCCCAGAGTGTTTGGGGAGACCCAGCCAAATGGGCGGGGTATAAATAAATTGTTGTTGTTGTTATCTAGTGCAACCAATACACAGTTGTCCCATACGGGGATCAAACTTGCAACCTTGGCGTTATCAACACCGTGCTCTAACCCGGTGTTTCCCAACCTTGGGTCTCCAGCTTTTTTTGGACTACAGTTCCCATCATCCCTGACCACTGGTCTTGCTAGCTAGGGATGATGGGAGTTGTAGTCCAAAAACAGCTGGATACCCAAGGTTGGGAAACACTGCTCTAACCAACTGAGCTATGTGGGTCTCTCTATTTAGCCCTTGGGACCCTTCCCTAAGCCTCACCTCTCACTGATCCCTCTCCATGTGTGATTTCTTAGGAGTGTCCTAAGAGGGCCACCTCTTTTTTGATGGAGAGTTGTTGTGCATGGGAGCCTCTTGACGGGATGTAGCCTGCTGGCCAAAGACAAGTTCCTCATCTGCCGCTCTGCCTCCTTTTGCCTCTGGCTGCACCATCCCTGACACACACACACCACAAAGATAGTCCCATGAGAGAATATGTGCTTTGCAGGAGAAAGCATATATACCCCCCAAGCCTGCAGCAGAGGATGGCGGTGGGGAGGGGTGTGTTTTCCCCCACCGAACAACGCAAGTTGAATGAGCCGGTGCTTCTCAGGAGCTGCAATAAAGGAGGCTGAGCTGGAAGAGATTCTTAATTAGCTCCCAGATCCTGGATGGGATCAGGGCATATGGCTTTCCCCAGGCTTATATCATGAGCAAGGGAGTGTAATTCCTGCCACCGTTGGAATCGTTCAAGTTCAGGCTGACGGCGCCTGATGTTTAGCTTGTAATAGCGATGCATTATGCATTGCCTTTTTTTAACTGCAGAGTCACAGCCTGAGCCCACGTGCCCCTTTTATGCTGCACAACCTGACTCCAAAATGCAGATTAAAAAGCTGTCCTGCAGCTCGTCACCTTCTGGCGTCCCCTTGGAAGCGAAGGCGAGCCCCTTACCTCTTGATCTCCAGATGCAAATGGCCCGCTGGCAAGGGCCTCTGCCCCAGGATTTCATTTAAAAAAACACTCCACCCTGAATGGTGTCCTTCATTGCTACCCAGTTGTCTCACCTCTGGCAAAGGACCGTGTCTTTAACCCTTTTGTCTGCTTCCATGTTTACATGTGCCGATTCAGTATAGAGCTTGTGCACCTCAGTGCCTTCATGGCGCAAGTATAGCAATGCCACAGTCTATGGAAAGCACAGGAGGGGAGAAGGCTCTTGTACTCAGGTTTCCCACAGGCATCTGGTGGACCACTGTGAAAACAGGATGTTGGGCTAGATCCAGCAGGTTCTTAGAATCATAGAATCATAGAGTTGGAAGAGACCACAAGGGCCATCGAGTCCAACCCCCTGCCAAGCAGGAAACACCACCAGAGCACTCCTGACATATGGTTGTCAAGCCTCTGCTTAAAGACCTCCAAAGAAGGAGACTCCACCACACTCCTTGGCAGCAAATCCCACTGTCGAACAGCTCTTACTGTCAGGAAGTTCTTCCTAATGTTTAGGTGGAATCTTCTTTCTTGTAGTTTGGAACCATTGCTCCGTGTCCGCTTCTCTGGAGCAGCAGAAAACAACCTTTCTCCCTCCTCTAAGTGACATCCTTTTATATATTTGAACATGGCTATCATATCACCCCTTAACCTCCTCTTCTCCAGGCTAAACATGCCCAGCTCCCTTAGCCGTTCCTCATAAGGCATCGTTTCCAGGCCTTTGACCATTTTGGTTGCCCTCCTCTGGACACGTTCCTATGCTCTTGTACTCTACAGGGTTTCAGACATTGGTTTCTCACAGAATCTTAGAATTGTAGCGTTGGAAGGAACCCTGAGGTTCATCTGTTCCCTGCAATGCAGGAATCTCAGCTAAAGCATCCATGACAGATGACCATCCAACCTCTTCCAAGGAAGGAGAGCCCATCATCTCTTATGGGAGTCCATTCCACCGTTAAGCAGCTCTTACTGTCTGAAAGTTCTTCCTGATGTTTCGTCGGAATCTCCTTTCTTGCAACTTTAATCCATTGCTTTGTGACACCCCTGAGATATTTGAAGATGGCTATCATATAAAGACGTGGGTGGTGCTGTGGTCTAAACCACAGAGTCTACGGCTTGCCAATGAGAAGGTTGGCGGTTCGAATCCCCGCGACGGGGTGAGCTCCCGTTGCTTGGTCCCTGCTCCTGCCAACCTAGCAGTTTGAAAGCACATCAAAGTGCAAGTAGATAAATAGGTACCACTCAGGTGGGAAGGTAAACGGCGTCTTCGTGCGCTGCTCTGGTTTGCCAGAAGCAGCTTAGTCATGCTGGCCACATGACCCGGAAGCTGTACCCCGGCTCCCTCTGCCAGTAAAGCGAGATGAGCGCCACAACGTCAGAGTCGGCCGCGACTGGATCTAATGATCAGGGGTCCCTTTACCTTTACCTATCATATAAAGTGGGACCATGACGTCCCTTGATCAGGACACTATATTTCTGTCGATGTAGGATAGCATTTGCTTTTTTTTGCTGCTGTGTCACACTGTTGACTCATGTTCAGCTTGTGGTCTACTAAGACCCCTAGATCAAAGAGGGCCAGTTGTTGAGCTTTTTTTAGGATTGAAGTTGATGAACTTTTTAGGGGTTCTTTCTCCAACAGTTTTTTAACTTTTCTTTTCACAAGTTGTTGCTCACCAAGGGGTGCTTAGGCAGGCGAGAGAGTGGCTGCAAGAGCCTGCAGGCAGGCAGGAGAGCGAGCCGCTCCAAGAACCAGCAGGCACGTGAGCAGGAGAGCAAGCCGCACAGGAGCGAGGCCAGCAGACACCATAGAGAGCCACACACAGTGCGCCTGTGCAAGCCATCCAGTGGCTGGGATAGAGAGCAGGGAACATGCATGAGCCGGTGGGTGGGCGGTTCCAAGAGCCGCACAGCGAGCGGCTGTGAGAGCCAATCAGCAGGCGGTTGAGCAAGCCACACCACATAACCACCCAATGGGAACGTAGCCCATGCCCGCCCCCCCGAACACAACTGCCTCTGGGGGCCGGATTAAGCCAACCAAATTAAACTGCCTCTGGCGGGCCGGATTTGGCCTGGGGGCCCAACTTTGTTTTTTTTTATAAAAAAAAAAATAATATTTATTCAAATTTTCAAGATACAAAAACATTTAAAGCATACACAAACAGAAAAAAGACAAAAAAGAAAAAAAGAGAGAAAAATATATACAAGATTCAAAATAACTTCATTTCATTATCTTGTGTCTTAGACCTCCTCATACCTCCCTTTTTTGTATTACAATTTAATCATTGTTTCAGCAAATTCTTCCCATATTTATCAAAAAAGAAGAATAGTTTATCTTAACAATCTATTTCAAGTTTATCAATATTATCTTTAACTTTATCTTTACTTTCCGAACCATATACCTTTAAATTTAGACTCTGAATTATATTTATACTTATTACCTTCAAATCTTTCTACTAAAGCCAATTATTTCCTTTCCGCCAGTCTATTATTTCACAAATATTACTCAGAAATAGCCATATATATATATATATATATATATATATATATATATATATATATATATATCTTCTAGTTTTGTCCATCGTCCCTTTCTTCCTGGGGGCCCAACTTTGGACATAAAGTGTTGGTGCTGACCTTTAAAGCCCTAAACAGCCTCAGCCCAGTATACGTGAAGGAGCGTCTCCACCCCCATCGTTCTGCCCGGACACTCAGGTCCAGCTCTGAGGGCCTCCTGGCGGTTCCCTCACTGTGAGAAGCAAAGCTACAGGGAATCAGTCAGAGGGCCTTCTCGGTAGTGGCGCCCGCCCTGTGGAATGCGCTCCCACCAGATGTCAAAAGAAAAACAACTACCAGACTTTTAGAAGACATTTGAAGGCAGCCCTGTTTAGGGAAGCTTTTAATGTTTAACAGACTACTGTATTTTAATACGTTGTTGGAAGCCGCCCAGAGTGGCTAGGGAAACTCAGCCAGATGGGCAGGGTATAAATAAACAACAACAACAACAACAACAACAATAATTTATTTGTACCCCGCCCATCTGGTTGGGTTTCCCCAGCCACTCTGGGCGGCTTCCAACAAAGATTAAAAGTACAATAAAATGTCACAGATTAAAAACTTCCCTGAACAGGGCTGCCTTCAGATGTCTTCTAAATGTCAGGTAGTTGTTGATCTCTCTGACATCTGACGGGAGGGCGTTCCACAAGGCGGGCGCCACCACCGAGAAGGCCCTCTTCTCGGATCCTCTTCACATGTACTACTGGCAAGCCAGGTGTCCCAAGACATTGTGGGACCTCAAAGTGGTATCACTCCACCAGGGAAGGAGGGGTGAGTGAAGATCATAGAATCATAGAGTTGGAAGAGACCACAAGGGCCATCGAGTCCAACCCCATTGGGAACAAGGATGGAGGAGACCAGCAGCCCCTCCAATTCACCAAGCGGGGTGTTGAGGGGGGTGTGCTGAGGGGGCAACAGATCTGACCTCCAAAGAGTACTCTACTGCAGCCATCACTGCTACTGTGGCAGCTACAGCAGTAGACAAAGTATTCCTTGTAGGCTGGATCGGCTGCAGATATGGATTCTGCCACCTGAGGCAGATTCCTCACCTTGCCTCATGGTGAGGGCTCTCCCTCTCCCTCAGACCTACCTGGAGATGCTGGAGATTGAACCTGAGGCCTTCTGCATTCAAAGCAGATGTTCTTCCACTGAGCTACGGCCCTTGCAGTGCTAGATAGAGTTTGCGGATCTGTCTGTCTGTCTATTTCTCTAGCTCTCTGTCTTGGCAGCTGTGCCCATGTTCCACCAGACAACTCAAAATTTCTGCAGGTTCTCTTCACATTGTTTCAAATGCACTCAGCATCTCAAGCAGCCTCTGCGCACAGAATAATAATTTTAAAGTTGAGCAGGCGCCAGCTCCCTCTCTCTCTTGCACAGCAGGCCTCTGAACCGCTCAGCATGACAGTAGCAAGAAGCAAAACTCTTGAAGAAAGGTCGCCTTTAAGGTGACCTGCAAATGTCTTTAAAGCTTTTTTTTTTTTTTTAAGTAGCTGCATGCAGTTTTATCTGCTGAATTGTCTCCAATGACAGGGAGGCAGCTGCAAGTCAGCTTAGCAAGTCTGCAGAGCATGGGGGTGTGTTTATTTGCAGGGGAGGCCTGTATCTGTGTGCAGAAAAATCTGAGGATTTGGAGGGTGTGAAATTCATTTTCTTTAGGCCGTGGAAGGTGCTTTTTCATTCCTATCTCCTTTTCTTTTGCCTGAGCACGTCGCTATCATCCCCTTGGTAAAGTAAAGGGACCCCTGACCATTAGGTCCAGTCATGACCGACTCTGGGGTTGCAGCGCTCATCTCGCTTTGCTGGCCGAGGGAGCTGGCGTACAGCTTCCGGGTCATGTGGCCAGCATGACTAAGCCACTTCTGGCGAACCAGAGAAGTGCACGGAAACACCATTTACCTTCCCGCCAGAGCGGTACCTATTTATCTACTTGCACTTGGACGTGCTTTCGAACTGCTAGGTTGGCAGGAGCAGGGACTGAGCAACGGGAGCTCACCCCATCGTGGGGATTCGAACCATCGACCTTCTGATTGGCAAGTCGTAGGCTCTGTGGTTTAACCCACAGCGCCACTCACACCCCTTTCATCCCCCTGTAGAGATGGGCTAATCTTTCTATTTTGGTTTCTCTCAGTTCCTTGTTTTTCCATTCTTGCATTCCATTCCTCATGTTTCCACGCTGCTCCGCGCTTTAAACCAGACATGGCGAAACTTGGCCCTCCAGCTGTTTTGGGACTACAACTCCCATCACCCCTTGCTAACAGGACCAGTGGTCAGGGATGATGGGGACTGTAGTCCCGAAACAGCTGGAGGGCCAAGTTTCGCCACGCCTGCTTTAAACCAACCAGCCATCATGAAAATTCATGAGCCTTTCAATGTGGAATTCTAATAAATTTTAGTCCCATTATCCGCCCGCTCACTATCTGAAAATTCACTTATCGGCATGTAAAGAATTCTGCCCAAACCTCATTATATGATCCACAGATTCACTTATCCAAACAGCCAACTTCCTTGTCAGTTTGTGCTCTGCTGGTCAGTGGTGGCCATTTTCAGGCAGGTAGGTGGAGGGGGCGATATCTGACAAATCAGGGAGCAGGAGAGATCAGTGTTTCCCCTTGTCCTTCTTTTGCTGATTGGTTGCAGCCATTTCAGGAAGAAACCATTGAAGGGGGGGGAGAGATTGGACAAATCCCACATTAGAAATATTTCCATAGGGAAAAATGGAAACACTGGACTCATTATGTGAACAAAAGGTTTCCATGGAACACTTTGTGTTTGGTAAGCTGGACCTGCGTACATACACATTTTTGCATGCCGTTCAGCCTGACATCCACCATTTTGCAAGCAATCTCTCCCAATATAATTCATTCCTCATGCCTACTTTACCTTGGTGTGTGGATTTTTGCGTGTATTTGACTTACTAGGCTGGAGAACTGCACTGCAAATTTAGGAGAAATGCGAATTTCGAAGGATGACTCTTATCCGTTCACGTATTGTTTCAGAAAGTGTGGATTTGGTGTATCAACCTTTCAATGCAAACTGAATTTGATTTCTTCCTCACCCACATTCCATTGTGGCTGTCTAGTGTCCTGTGCACACCCAGAGTTCCCTGGGAAAAGGGATTGATTGTTAAACCACTCTGGGAATTGTAGCTCTGTGAGGGGAATGGGTGTCTCCTAACAACTCACAGCACAATGAGCAGACTATAGTTCCCAGGATTCTTGGGGGCGGGAAGCCATGACTGTTTAAAATGGTTTAACACTGCTCTAAATGTATGGCGCTGATGTGGCCTAGACCACTGGCTTCACTTCTTATCCTTTGAGATGGTTTCACCTAATGTCAGAGCCCCCTCTGCTGTTGACCTGCCTTCTCTTCTTTTAATATTATTAAACAAACATCACATACAAAAAACAAAACAAAAAATCATCTTACATTAGGTATTTCTAGACTTAAGATAGTTATTACAATATACATAATCAAATTGTCAAGAGATCTAGAATAAACGTGTATTATATAAAAGAAATAAAAAGAGAGAGAAGAAGAAAATAAACAGGGAAATGCACAACAACAAAACTGAAAAATTAACAAAACTAAAACGTACCTATCAAACAAAAAGCAGTATTTAGTTAATTCAAACCGGTACCAGGGTATTCTGTTTACAAAGTCCCTGGTGCTGGATTGAACCTCATTTTTTAATTTGTTGGTTTGTTGACTTTCCGTCTACTCTTCAATTCAGCCATTTCTGTTTTTGATCTGTATTTAATTACTTGTCTCCATCTTGTGATACCTCTGCCTGCGAAATTAGTCTAAACACAGCCGAGTGTTATTATTGGAACCATAATTATTCAAGTAATTTTTAAAGCATTCCCATTCTTTCTTAACCTTATCTATCGATTGATTTCTTATTAACTGCCTTCTCACTGAACCTCCTGCACTCCCGTTCCGCTTTGTTCCAGACTCCTTTCTCTCCATTGCCCAGACACCTTCTTGCTTCCCTGCCTGCTATTACTGTATCTGCTTCCTCCGTGTCAGAATTCAGACTGCTTTGCTATTCAGCGAAAATGTCTTCATTCTCCCTCTCCGCTAGCATTAAGGGGAGAAGGCTTTTTCGTTTAAATCGAGTTAATGCGCAGATGGTGGCGCTCACCGGCGAGGGGTCTTTTTGCCACATCATGGAAATGCCCTAAATAAAATTCAGACCATGCCTGGTGATGTTCTTTAATGTTTATGGGTCACCTTGGGCAGGCTTCAAGTCGGCAACTTTAATAAGAAGAGACTGCAGGGCTGCAGCTGAGGATTTTAGCAAATGCGCCAGGGCAGGAGGTAGAGTTAATATAAGCATACTGAGAATCTTCTTTGCAGAGGACACTCGACAACTCACTGTGTTTTCCGCAGTCAAATGAAAGGAGTCCATAGCAATAGATTTTTAATGATGGTGATGGGCCCAATTGATTAGGCTCATCTAAGGACTTTTGATTGTCTGGATCAAAGCGGAAGGGCCATCGCTCAGTAACAGAGCATTTTCTGTGCATGCAGAAGGTTTCAGGTTCAATTCTTGGTATCTCCCTTTCCCCCAAAATAATTTTTATTTGATTTTACAAGTGTAAATTTATAACAATACCAAATACAGTGGTGCCCCGCAAGACGAATGCCTCGCAAGACGGAAAACCCGCTAGACGAAAGGTTTTTCCGTTTTGGAGGCGCTTCGCAAAACGAATTTCCCTATGGGCTTGCTTCGCAAGACGAAAATGTCTTGCGAGTTCCTGCGGGGTTTCCCCCCCCCTTTTTTCCCCCTTTTCCTAAGCCCTAAGCCGCTTATCAGCTGATCCGCTAAAAGCCGCTAAACCGCTAATAGCGCTAATCCGCTAAGCTGTCAATGGGCTTGCTTCGCAAGACGAAGAGCCTCACGGAACGGATTAATTTCATCTTGCGAGGCACCACTGTATACATCCATATTTAGAGATTTCTCTGAATCTCCAGACTTCCCACCATCTCCTCCATGGGTCCTGTTGTCAACATTTTTAACTGCATATTATTTAATCATCCATATTTTATATCTTCTCTCCATGTTATCCATAAATTTTGCTACATTGCAAATGTTATTGAAATCCTGCTAATCTTTTCATCTGTTTACAGTAGTCTCCTAGATAAATTATACACACCCCCCCCCATTCTTTGTTGCAGTTTTGGTCTTCTTGGTTCCTGAGCTTTCCAATCAGTTTTGCCATTTTGGCATAGTCCCAAACAGCTTAATTTGCCATTCCTCTCTGGTGGGGACTTTGTCCTCTTTCCATCTCTGGGCTAGTAACATCCACACGGCTATTGTTGCATACATGGAAAGTATTTTCTGCTCCTTTGAAATGTCGGTACCTAGAATTCCTAATAAAAAAGCTTCTGCTGCTGTTGTTGTTTTTACAAAAGTTATTTTAAACGTTTTTTTCAATTCATTGTATATCATTTCCCAAAGTGAAATCATGGAGATCTGCTGCCCCTCAAGGTAAATCAGGATGAGGGATATTTTTGGCCTAGTGGGCCAGATCTTTATCTCCCCCCCCCCACCCTGGCAGTTCAACTTTTGACAGATGGGTGGAATGGCCCACCTGTCAGTTACCTGGCGTCATATTAACACATCAGGTGACTGATGGGTGCTTCTCCACCCCACCTGCCAAAGCTTGTGTGGGAAGTTCAATCTTGTTTCCTGCAAGGGTTTGGACAGGCTAGCCAGTTCGTTGCATCAGCTGATACGTGGAGAGTACAATCCTGCTTTGCGCAGGGCTCAGGCATGCCAGCCATTCCCTAGCAGGAGTACACATCAAGTGTGGGGCAAGTTTTCACAAAAATAGCCTCATGGGCCAAATGGGGACATCTGGGGCTGATCTACACTGGTGAGTTGCAACATTAAAAATGCATTATAAAAATGTGACACTAGGGGGCTCTGTAGAGCAGCGATCTGTGGCCAATGGGAAATTGCATTGGGAGCAATATTTTTATAGCGTTTTCCAGAGCAGATCAGCCCTGGCGTCAGGAATGAGCCAGCTCCCAGGGAAGGGTTGCAGCCAACTGAAGAAAGCAGCCAGGAACAGAGAGGGTTAACTGTGATGCAGGATGAGCATCGGCTAGAGCTAACTCCCCCACCCCTTGGCATGCCAGTTGATAAGGGAATGGCTTGAGAGCAGGCTTCAAAGTTTGCTGGAAGCAAGAACAGGTGGGAAAGAGTTAAGAGACAGCCTCTCAGAGAATGAGGAAGAGGCGGGGGCTGACCCACTCAGTCCGAGGTCTTGGCGAATGGGCAGGCTGCAAGACAGGAAGCAAAACAAAAGTTGTATGAAGCGAAAGTTCAGTTGCTTCTGGTCACGCTAGAAGCAGTCCTCAGAAGGGTCATCTTGATTGGTGATGGCGGAGGCTGTACTAAAGCCGTCCAGAGTTATCTGTTTGTTTTGACAATAAAGCATCCTTTTCAATTAAATACGCTCAGTGTGTTATCAAGCCAGGGACGGGACTCCTGGCACCTGGTCAGAATCCCTGGTGTGAACAATGCTGAGCTAGATAAATCGGTGTAAGAAAACTTACTAAGTTCCTAGCTTGCTGGAGCAATGGCAGGTGTGATGAAAAGGTGGGTTACTCACTGAGGCAGATGTGGTACTCATAGCATCTTTCCACAAACTCCCTCCAAACCTGGACCAGGTGGGAGTGCTCACGACATCTTGTCCTGCTCTCCTTAATAGTGTCCCAGCTCTGTTACCCCCTAGTAGTATGCTCCAGCCCTACCTGGAGATGCTAGGGATTGAATCCAGGACCTTAGATGCTCTACCACTGAGCTACATATGGCCCTTCCATAAGTATTATTTATGGTTGATCCTTATTGCCTTTGCGGATGCCTTACCTCTGTACGTGAAATCAAGAAGAGATTCCTAACATCTCTTCCACCACTCTCCCTCCCTCAATGCTAACAGAACACATTCCCCGTCGGATGGGTTTCTCCAACGATCGGAATTTACTTTTCTTTTAACATTTACTCAGGGCTCCTCCGTTTTGTTTTCCTAAGGAAAGCAGAGATTTCAACAGCCAGACAAATCCTCTTCACATCATTTCTGCCTTCAGGTTGGCAAGGTGGTTGAAACTTGAGGGGTGAATGGAGGTCATTCTTTCTCTGTTCCGCAGCGATGGTGGTGCGTTTGCCTTCAAAATGAGTGTGCAATTTTGTATACCTGTGTAAACATGCAGTACAGCTGTGCACTCATACAATTGCTCGTGTGTCGCGTTCTGCGAGGATGTACACTGTAGCTGAGCTGTGCAAATCAACAAGTGTACATGCTTTCACACAAACAGGTTTTTTGAGATGCTCTGTTGAGTGTAACATCTGAATAAGCCCATAGTGTTGGGCTTAGACTTTGGCGTGGTGCATTTGAAAACAGGGACATTCTTCTGTACTGCTACCGTACCAAATATCACCTCCTGAGCTTTGGAGCTTTTTCTTGCCACACCACACCGCTGTCCTCCGCTTCTGACATATTGCAAAAGGCTCTTTCCTACATTCTGAGTGACTCATCCATTTACTTTCTGGTAGCATATCCCGCATAGCAATGGCCTCTGAAGCAGCTGTGTTAGTAAACTGATCATAATCCCTCTTTGGAAAAATTTAACCTCAAAAATCCTTCAGAGAACGTTTAATCTCACAATGGATCTGGTTTTACTTATTCCACAAATAGTTTACGTGAAATCAAATTCATCTAGCACCAGATGCAATTTGGATAAGCAGTTATGGTGTGTGTGTGTGTGTGTGTGTGTGTGTGTGTGTAGCTAGTTCTTATACAATCTCAACCGACCTTCTTGGGTGTTAAGAGCTGCAAAGGGGCCTTGTTGGTAGTACTGCTACCCTCAGAAGTGTGATGAACAGTGGCAGCTCCTAAACTGAAGAATTCTCTTCTACACAGAGGTGCTCTAGCACAGGGCAAGCCAAATTTTCACACAAAATGGGCCATGAGAATACTTTGACTGAGAACCCACAGGCTGCACACTGTCTTGGTGAGCAGGCTGGGGATCAAGGCCAAAATGTGATGCCCCCTTCCCCAGCCCTCATGCTGCCTTCCCAAAACCGGGTAAGCAAGACGCTATCAGCAAGTTGTACCATGTTTTGAGTCTAGGGATGACCAGGTCTCTCAGTTGCACTTTCTAATTTTTCCCATCTTCGGTTCTGCTCTCTATATTTCCACATCAGCTTGCAATTTATTTATTGAAAACACACTCACGAAAATTCGCTGGTGCTTTAGTGCAAATTTCTCCTGGTGTACGTATTTTTGAAAACCATGCTTTCTAGTACAGTGCTTTCTTGCATGTTATTTTTCACATGCATGCAAGCGTTACTCTGGTTATACTCACAAGCGTTACTCTGGTTATACTCACATGACGTGGCTGGAGAACTCCAGTGCGAAATTCTTAGAAGTGTGAATTTCGAAACGACGGCTGTCTTTTGGTTCACGTATCATTTCAGAAAGCGCAAATGAGGTGGAATCGACTTAAAATGAAAACTGGCTCTAATATCTCCCCCAATAACAACACAATAAAAGCCTTTGGGAATTGAAGCAATGGCAAACCAGAAGGAAACTTGGAAGCAGGACATGAGCACAAGACCACTCTCCTCTCCTGTGGCCTCCTTCTGCTCCATGAATTTGCCAAATCCTATCTTAAAGCCACCCTAGTAAGTGGGCATCACTGCCTCTTGTGGCAGAGAGTTCCATAGTTTAACTATGTGCTGCATGAGCAAGTGCTTTCTTTTATTGGTCCTGAATCTCCCAATATTCATATTCATTGGATGTCCATGGGTTCTAATGTTATGAGAGAGGGAAAGAAGCTTTTATCTATCCACTCTCACTATGGCATGCATAATTTTATACAGTTCTATCACAATTGCACTCATTTCACAGCAAAGTTATGCTTAAAATTCTACAAAGCAGGCTTAAGCAGTATGTGGACTGAGAACTCCCAGAAGTGCAAACTGGATTTCGAAGGGGCAGAGGAACCAGAGACCAAATTGCAAACATGCGCTGGATTATGGAGAAAGCTAGAGAGTTCCAGAAAGACATCTACTTCTGCTTCATTGACTACACACAAGCCTTTGACTGTGTCGACCACAGCAAACTATGGCAAGTTCTTAAAGAAATGGGAGTGCTTGATCACCTCATCTGTCTCCTGAGAAATCTCTATGTGGGACAAGAAGCTACAGTTAGAACTGGATATGGAACAACTGATTGGTTCAAAATTGGGAAAGGAGTACGACAAGGCTGTATATTGTCTCCCTGCTTACTTAACTTATATATAGAATTCATCATGCGAAAGGCTGGGCTGGATGAATCCCAAGCCGGAATTAAGATTGCCGGAAGAAATATCAACAACCTCAGATATGCAGATGACACAACTTTGATGGCAGAAAGTAAGGAGGAATTAAAGAACCTCTTGATGAGGGTGAAAAAGGAGAGCGCAAAATATGGTCTGAAGCTCAAGATTAAAAAAATAAGATCATGGCTACTGGTCCCATCACCTCGTGGCAAATAGAAGGGAAAGAAATGGAGGCAGTGAGAGATTTTACTTTCTTGGGTTCCATGATCACTGTAGATGGTGACAGCAGTCATGAAATTAAAAGACACCTGCTTTTTGGGAGAAAAGTGATGACAAACCTAGACAGCATCTTAAAAAGCAGAGACATCAGCTTGCCGACAAAGGTCCGTATAGTTAAAGCTATGGTTTTCCCAGTAGTGATGTATGGAAGTGAGAGCTGGACTATAAAGAAAGCTGGTTGCTGAAGAATTGATGCTTTTGAATTCTGGTGCTGGAGGAGACTCTTGAGAGTCCCATGGACTGCAAGAAGATCAAACCTCTCCATTCTTAAGGAAATCAGCCCTGAGTGCTCACTGAAATGACAGATCCTGAAGCTGAGACTCCGATACTTTGGGCACCTCATGAGAAGAGAAGACTCCCTGGAAAAGACGCTGATGTTGGGAAAGACGGAGGGCACAAGGAGAAGGGAATGACAGAGGACAAGATGGTTGGACAGTGTTCTCAAAGCTACCAGCATGAGTTTGACCAAACTGCGGGAGGCAATGGAAGACAGGAGTGCCTGGCGTGCTCTGGTCCATGTGGTCACGAAGAGTTGGACGTGACTAAACGACTAAACAACAACAAATCATGTTGTCTTATGCTCGCCTGTTCTCTAAACCTTTCTTCATCCCCGAATAAAATGGATCAACTTAGATTACTGCTTGCACCATCCACTCCAACTCTGGGCAAAGTCTGTTTGTGTCCGGCATAAGATGTGAGCGGTGCATCATTGCCAAATTTTGCTAGTCTGATCTCTGTGTTCTTCCTTGTCATCCAGTCAGAAAGTACATTAATGCTAATGCTTACTAATGTAAGAAAGTAAAAAGGACAGTGTCATCTTTGCATTCTCGGAGCATTAATATACCTGCAAAATGGACACTGTTAGAAGTGTAGTTGCCCTAAATGATCCACTTAAAATTCTGTTCGGAATAGATGGCAGGAAATTGGCGAGGCGGGAATTGTCTTTGGGAAATAATCTGATCATTTCTTCATTAAAATTCTGCCCAGTTTCCCCTAAATGAAGGGCGCTTCAGAATGAAAGAGAATTAAAATGTATAATAAAAGGGTTTTATTTTTTTAATAAAAAAAATTACATGTTGCTCCAGGTGGTTCATTTTCATTGCAGTGGTGTCACCCTCTGAGCTTTAACTAACCCCCCCCCCAAAAAACCCCTCCTATTTTTACTTAAAGGTACTTGAAGGTGGATCTTCAACTGTTATTACTGCAATAGCTTCAAGGTGTCATCAGAGTATTCGGGTCCCTAATTTCCATTTCATAAAGAGCTCAACTTTTTTTAATTGATTGCCTGGCCTGGTTCCCTATTTTAGCGTAGCACACTGGTAGCCAGCACAGCTTCCTTCAAAAGTAGTTGGACTACAACTCCCGTCATCCCTGACCATTGGCCATGCTGGCTGGGACTGATGGGAGTTGGAGTCTGACAACATCTGGAGAGTGCTATGTTGGATAGTACATTGTTGTTGTTGTTGTTGTTGTTGTTGTTGTTGTTGTTGTTGTTGTTTTTAAACGCATTCCACTCAATTAGAAATGGCTAGCCGAGACTGCGAGTTAACCATTGTGGCCCGACACCCTTTATTCGCCAGGAATCTGTGCACTGTTAAATTTGTTGTAAGTTGGACTGGCTTGGTTGGTGTGAAGGACTTGGACAAAAGACTGCTCATAGGCAAACTCTGGCCCTCCAGAAGTTTGGGACTACAGTTCCCATCATCCCTAGCTAACAGGACCAGTGGTCAGGGGTGATGGGAATTGTAGTCCCAAACATTTGAAGGGCCGGAGTTTGCATATGCCTGGTTTAGAGCTCAGGATCGTCCACTGAAATTGAGCGTTGAAGCAAGTATGTCTTTATGCAGTGCGTTTTTTAACTGTGGCATTAGCTCCCGGAAAATGGTGGGAATAAGCTAGAGCAGGGCTAGCCAGCCCCAGTCTGCATGGCTATTTCATGATCAAGGATGATGGGATTTGTAGTCCACCAACACTGAGTGAGGCTGGATCAGTTGTGTGGAGTTTGCTCCAAACAAACTTTGGATTTCACTTGTCGGAAGTAAAGAAGAGGATGGCCCTGGGATATGGCCGCTCGACGGCTGATATCTCCATCTTGTGGTTCTGTTTTTGAGGATTGGCACTCCAAAAGTGAGCTTGCAAGCACATACCCCTGCCCTAGATGTAACAGCATGTCCCTCCTGATCTTTTCAGGAATCTTCCAGCGCTCGCTAAGGCCCTTGTGCGGCACAGTGTGACTTTCTACATGCCGTGCCAGAAGATTAAAGAGAAATATAAAGCAGCGCTGCGGTTTATTTCCTTTGATCTACATATCTAGAAGACATTTCCATATCAGTCTCTGTGTTGTTTGGCACAGGAACTAGGGAGCTCCCTGAAGATGTGTTAAAAATAAATGGAAACAAGGCTCTTCACACACACACACACACACACACACACACACACACACACACACCATGCTGCCCCAGCTTTCTCAAACAAGTCGGCAGAACCTCAAAGTTGCACAAGTGCTGATGTTAAGTTGTGCAGCTGGCTTCTGAGAGGGCCGCTCCCCTTCCCAGGGGGGGCGGTGTTGCAGACAGGCCCTGTGCTCTCCCCATGTTCAGCAGGGGGCGTGGCAATGCTGCCCACATCACAGGGAGTCCCGGCCGCATCACGCCCGTGGCCGACCAATCCGGTCCACCGGGGTGCATGGCTTGCAGTATTTAAACAGCTGCGCAGCCGGGGGGGTTCTCCCTTCTTGCTTCCGCTTCATTGGATCTCCCGCCCTCCCACCCTATTTCATGTGTTTGCCATCATGGCCTTGCTACGGTCGTACGGAGTACATTTCCAAGCACAATTCAGAGTGACCATTAAAGCCCTAAACAGCCTCAGTCCAGTATATCTGAAAGAATGTCTCCACCCCCATCGTTCTAACCGGACACTGAGGTCCAGCTCCGAGGGCCTTCTGGCGGTTCCCTCACTGAGAAAAGTTAAGTTACAGGGAACCAGGCAGAGGGCCTTCTCGGTAGTGGCTCCCACCAGATGTCAACTACCTGACTTTTAGAAGACATCTGAAGGCAGCCCTGTTTTGGGAAGCTTTAAATGTTTGATGCATTACTGTATTTTAATATTTTGTTGGAAGCCACCCCGAGTGGCTGGGGAAGCCCCGCCAAATGGGCGGGGTATAAAAATAAATTATTATTATTATTATTATTATTATTATTATTATTATTATTATTGGTTGCCTGTTGAGGGGGCCAGGTAGGAATCTTTCCACTTGGCAAATTGGCACCAGCCATGTGGTTTTCACCTGCCTGATAGCAATTGTCACAACTTTGTAAGGTTTGCCGGTTAGGTATTGGTAAAACCTGGTTTATGGGAGGGGAGGTTTTGGCCATCACCTGCCCCTCCTTTTTAAGGGTGTTCTGTTAAAGGGATCCGGGGGTGTGGATCTCGTCCAAAGTCCAGGGATGGGCTAGGGCCATGCCACGACCCCATCGGGGGCCCCAGGGGAGCTCTCAGTTGATGTACAGGGCTCCCCCTACCAGTAGTTGACCCTTACTGGACTACCTGCATGGCGGGCAGGAGTCAGATAGAGTCGGTTCAATTCCAATGCCTAAGCCAATACCACTCACATTCTGTAACCAATGAAGTTGTGGCCTTAATTATCCCATTAACCTAAAATACTGGTGTCCATGTGTCTTATTTTCCAACAAATGGGGGAGGGCTCGGGACCTTGACGTGCAATACGGAAGCAGACTGAGCTACCTGTCAGGATTCAGGTTCCAGGCAGAACAGCACACAACCTGTTGTTAAGCCAGCCATGATGTATCTGTATCAGATATCATTCCAGAGAATCAGCTGGTGTGTGGAGATGATATCTGGCCAAATAGAAAGAGGATGGGCTGGACCATCGTGCTTCGAACGCCGGCTCCGTTGACCCAGGAATTACATCACTTCCACTCATTGTTCCTCCATTCCCTTCACCTTCTTACTCATCTCCCTTTTACAGTGGTACCTCGGGTTAAGTACTTAATTCATTCCGGAGGTCCGTTCTTAACCTGAAACTGTTCTTAACCTGAAGTACCACTTTACCTAATGGGGCCTCCTGCTGCCGTGATGCCGGAGCCCGATTTCTGTTCTCATCCTGAAGCAAAGTTCTTAACCTGAAGCATTATTTCTGGGTTAGCGGAGTCTGTAACCTGAAGCGTATGTAACCTGAGGTACCACTGTACTGCTTTTGCATTCTCAGTCTCAAATGTATTTTTTCAACCATGAGGTCTAGCAGCTTTAAAGGCTGGGGACACTCAAAATCCCACAAACCAAATGCTTCCTACAATTGGGTTCGGCTGCCTAAAATTTAACCTTAGCTGCAGGTTTCACTGTGCAGTTTAGATCAAGGGCCATCCAACTGTATGGTGTCTTATTGTCCTCCTTCTCCAGATTTTACTGTGGAAAAATGTGAAACTGAATGTGGTGCATTCCACCATTCCCGTTAGACCAGGCATCGGCAAACCCTCCAGATGTTTGGGACTACAGTTCCCATCATCCCTGACCACTGGTCCTGTTAGCTAGGGATGATGGGAATTGTAGTCCCAAAACATCTGGAGGGCCGGAGTTTGCCTATGCCTGTTTAGACTCAATGGTACATAGAGTGTGCTTAACTATGTGGCGGGTTTCTGTTTATTAATGATGATGGATTTCCACCATCTATTTCAGGCTATGGTTTATAATCCAAACTATAGATTCCTGTCAGGGGCTCAGGAGCAGAGGCACAGGAGAGGGAGGAAATGGAGAGCGAGGGGGAGGAATCCGAGGGGAGCGTAGGCGGTGACAGTGGTCAGAGTGATTCCATGAGCCTCTCCAGCGAATCGGAAGATTCACAGAAGGGAGCGCCGATGGCCAGGGCAAGGGGGGTGCCAAGGGGGAAACACCAGAAGGAAGGGGCCAGCGGGGACTCCCAGAGCAGCAGTTGGAAATCAGGACCAGCTTCCCCACCAGAGCGCAGTGGGGGGGAGGAGTCCCAGGCATCGGGACCAGTGTTCTCACCACCAGAGAGAGGAGATGAGTCAGGATTGACCACGCCTCCATCGGAGAGCAGGGAAACGGTCAAGAGGAAAGTTACCGGCTGGGCACGCGCGCCAAGTTCAAATGTACAGGCGAGCGGCACAGCAGGTAGCCCGGATAGGGAGCCAGGTCCTAAAGCCCGCCGGAAGGAGGGGCAAGACTCAGGGGGGTCAGCGTCAGAAGAGTCCAGAAAGGAGGAAACCCCAGGGGGCAGAAGGACCCAGAGGAGGAAAGAACAACGGAAGAGGTGGAGTAAGGCTAGAGTCTTAAACTGGTGTCTAGGAGGCGGAGACTCAGATGGAGCTTCGCCGGTCTAGGTTCTAAGACGTGGAGTTGCACGCTGCGGTTTGGAAATGGAAACTAATCTTCAATAAAGACTTTTATACGTTATTACTGACTAGCGTTGGTCCTCTGTGAGCTGGGACCTAGAGGCAACTCTGACAATTCCTTTTCGAAACAAGTGAAACAAGATGGCTATTTCTTTTGAAAAAAGGTTATCTTCTAATATTTTTGTTCCCAACCTGGTTCCATCCAGACAGTTTGGACTACCACTTCCATCTACCACAGCTAGCAAAGCGTTGGTGCTTCCCGCCGATAGGCATTGTATTCCAACCCACCTGAAGGTCACCTACTAGGGAAGGCTGTGCCAATATATAGAGGGTCTTTTGCCTTTAACATTGCAACAACCACCTGTTAAATACTTTTGCTATTATACTTATTTTGACAGGTAGAGAACTCTGGAATTTACAGAACGAGAACATAGGAAACTGCGTCTTATCCAATAAATATTCATGGCTTTCAGCCACAGGCCATTGCAAATACAAGAAAACGCTTGTTGGCACAGACATAAAACATGGATTAAAAATATACTCCCATTTAAAATGCAGCCGAAATCAAAACAAACCCGAAAGCTTCCTGGGGTTACTCTTAGATTCAGCTTGCTCAAGTCAGCGAGCCACTTTTACCGAACCAGCACTGACATTCAGTTCAAGATTCTCTCTTGGGTTTTCTTTGAGAAGGAGGGGATAAAGATACACGTCAGGGAGAAGGAGGGAGTGAAGATCTACACCCGGAGGCCGGATCTGCTACCCCTGTGGTTTCTGCTGCCCAAGGCAGTTTCCTCACCTTGTCCAACGGGTGGGCCAGCCCTGCCAAGAGCTCCTGGGTGTGTTGCAGAGCTGCAAGCTGAAGCTCTACTTATCATGCAATACAGAAGCTGTGGTTCCCTGTTGGCTTGCAAGATGATCTTTTGTGTGTGTCTTGGTTAATTCAAGATCATTAGGTTCTTAATGTCTGTAATTGACGCAGGAGGGTGCGGGGGGCTTGGCTTAATTTTGCTATGTGGAGATTATGGCTTGTAACATTTGCCTACCTCTCGTTTTGCAGGAACGTCAGTTCGGATGGAGCGGAAGCGCGCAGGAGGCTCCGGGAATGCGACGGCTTGGTAGACGCCCTCCTTCATGCCCTGCAGTCTGCGGTGGGCAAGAAAGACACAGATAACAAGGTGATTCTGCTCCCTGGTGCTGGTGTGAATAGAAACTCACTTTGGCTTAAGCAAATGTGGATTTCTTGATGAGGGGGACGTACAGGATGCATTGAAGGTGAGGGGCGAGGTCTAGCTGGGAACATCTGCTGGCTTGAAAGATGCTTGTATTCACAGAAGCTTAAAAGGCAGCCAGGCCTGCTACAGGAAAGCATTTATCTCAGTGCAAGCTGGTCCATTAGGAGGAATCGGGGCACTGACCCACCTAGCTTTGTCTGCCTGCAGCCAGCCCCCACATACTGGCTTCCTCCATACTGAAGGAGCGTCTCCACCCCCATCGTTCAGCCCTGACACTGAGGTCCAGCTCCGTGGGCCTTCTGGAGGTTCCCTCACTGCGAGAAATGAGGTTACAGGGAACCAGGCAGAGGGCCTTCTCGGTGGTGGCGCCCGCCCTGTGGAACGCCCTCCCATCAGATGTCAAGAAATAAACAGCTATCTGACTTTTAGAAGATATCTGAAAGCAGCCCTGGTTAGGGAAGTTTTTAATGTGTGATGTTTTATTGTGTTTTAATATTCTGTGGGGAGCCACCCAGAGTGGCTGAGGTATAAATATTACTACTATTAGTAGTACTATTACTACTACAACCAGTCCAGGGTGTGTGCTGGCGATCAGCTTCCCCTCTCCTGCTCCATAGGGTAGAACCCGATCCAGTAGATTCAAATCACAAAAAAGGAGATTCTGAGTAAACATTAGGAAGAGATTTCTGACGTCAAGAGCCTGTTTGACGGCGGAACAGGCTATTTTGGAAGGTGGTGGGTTCTCTAAGCAGAGGTTAGAGGGCCACCTGTCATGCATTCTTGAGCTGGGGTTCCTGCATTGCAGGGGGTAGACTAAACAGCCCTTGGGGTCCCTTCTAGCACTACAATTCTGTGATTCTATGATTCCTCCTACTTAGTCTCCATGTTGCCCTTGTAGAGCTCTGCAGAGAGGAGCAGGGAGACAT
This sequence comes from Podarcis erhardii, assembly GCF_964252035.2. Classification (NCBI taxonomy): domain Eukaryota; kingdom Metazoa; phylum Chordata; class Lepidosauria; order Squamata; family Lacertidae; genus Podarcis; species Podarcis erhardii. Next base: position 30,961,658 of record NC_138505.1, on the reverse strand, counting down.
CACAGATGCTTCAGTTGAGATTCCTGCGTTGCAAGACTAGATGACTCTCAGCTCTACAGTTCTATGATTCTATGAAAACTAGAAAGAGTTGGCTCTGCCTGACTCAGTCTACTGCCCCACCCATCCCAATGGGCACCAGCCACCACCAATCAATACTGGATTGCTGTTATTGACAGGCATAAATGTATTTTCTTCCCAAACAGTGGAGTTTGGGAGGTGCTTCTACCCAGGGCCGGATTTAGGTTTGGTGAGGCCCTAAGCTACTTAAGGTAATGGGGCCCTTTATATGTCCAGCTGTCCTTTGTCAACAGCAAATTGTCGCTGTTTTTTTGTTTTGAATTTATGCTATGTGGCAATTGATGGACCTAATAGGTATCTAAAGCCATTTGCACATGTTGCCATGCAACCAGTCCATGCAGAATGTAGGCACCCTATACAGTGGTACCTCAGGTTACATACGCTTCAGATTATAATTAATAATAATAATAAATTTTATTTATATCCCGCCCTCCCCAGCCGAAGCCGGGCTCAGGGCGGCTAACAACAATAAAACAGTACAACAGTACAACAGAACACAACACTCTAAAATCATTCATTATAAAATTAATTCAAATCAAACCAATGGCAACCATTGGGCCAGAGCTCCTCGAAGATTGCCGAAAGAGGGAGTCAGGCTGTGCCCTGGCCAAAGGCCTGGTGGAACAACTCTGTCTTGCAGGCCCTGCGGAAAGATGTCAAATCCCTCAGGGCCCTAGTCTCTTGTGACATAGTGTTCCACCAGATCGGAGCCACAGCCAAAAAAGTTCTGGCTCTAGTTGAGGCCAGCCTAACCTCTCTGTGGCCTGGGACCTTCAGGATGTTTTTATTTGCAGACCATAAGTGTCAGGGGCTCAGGAGCAGAGGCACAGGGGAGAGAGGAAACGGAGAGCGAAGGGGAAGAATCTGAGGGCAGCGTAGGGGAGTATGACAGTGGCCCGAGAGATTCCATGAGCTTCTCCAGCGATTCAGAAGATTCCCAGAGGGGGGCGCCGATGGCAAGGGCAAGGGGGGTCCCAGGGGGGACGCACCAGAAGCAAGGGGCCAGCGGGGACTCCCAAAGCAGCAGCGGGAGATCAGGACCAGTTCCCCCACCAGAGCGTAGTGGGGGGGAAGAGTCCCATGTATCAGGGCCAGCGTCTCCTCCAGTAGGGAGAGAAGATGAATCAGGGCTGACCACGCCTCTATCGGAGAGTGAGGGAACGGAGGGGAAGTCAGGTCCAGCTAGCCCCCCCGAAGGGGGAAGCAGTGACAGGAGCAGTGTAACGGTCAGGAGAAAGGTTGCCGGCTGGGCGCGCGCGCCAAGTTCAAATGTACAGGCGCGCGGGACAGCAGAAAACCCGGATTGGGAACCAGGTCCTAAAGCCCGCCGGAGGCAGGGGGAAGACTCAGGGGACTCAGCGTCAGAAGAGTCTAGAAAGGGCAAGACCCCAGTGGACAGGCGGACCCAGAGGAGGAAAGAGCAAAGGAAGAGGTGGAGCAAGGCTAGAGTCTTAAACTGGTGTCTGGGGGGAGGAGATTCAGACGGAGCTTCAGCGGTCTAGAGTTTGAGACGTAGAGCTGCGCGCCGTGGCTTTGAAATCGAAACTGAACTTCAATAAAGACTTTTTTATATAACAAGGAACTGGCGTTGGTCCTTTGTGAGCTGGGACCTCGGGCAGCTCTGACAATAAGTTTCTCTGTGGGACATACCAGGAGAGGCGGTCCCGTAGGTACGAGGGTCCTAGGCCGTATAGGGCTTTAAAGGTTAAAACCAGCACCTTAAACCTGATTCTGTACTCCACCGGGAGCCAGTGCAGCTGGTATAGCACTGGGTGAATGTGATCTCGCAGCGTAAGGAGTCTCGCTGCAGCATTCTGCACCCGCTGGAGTTTCTGGGTCAGTCTCAAGGGCAGCCCCACATAGAGCGAGTTACAATAATCCAGTCTGGAGGTGACCGTCACGTGGATCACAGTGGCTAGGTCAGGGGCGAGAGAGGTAAGGAGCCAACTGCTTAGCTTGGTGGAGATGGAAAAATGCCGCCTTTGTTATAGCTGCAATCTGCGCCTCCATGGAAAGGGAGGTGTCGAAGATTACACCCAAACTCTTAACGGACGGTGCTGGCACTAATTGCGCCCCCACAGAGATGGGAGTTGCCCCCCCCCCCATCCCATATCGTCCCGTTCCAGCCACAGGACCTTTGTCTTCGAAGGATTTAGCTTCAATCGGCTCCCACATAACCATCCAGCCACAGCTTCCAAACATCTGGTCAATGTGTCTGGGGCCGAGTCAGGATGGCCATACGCTTCAGGTTACACATACGCTTCAGGTTACAGACTCCCCTAACCCAGAAATATTACCTCAGGTTAAGAACTTTGCTTTAGGCTGTGAACAGAAATTGCACAGCGGTGGCGCGGCGGCAGTGGGAGGCCCCATTAGCTAAAGTGGTGCTTCAGGTTAAGAACAGTTTCAGGTTAAGAACGGACCTCTGAAATGAATTAAGTACTTAACCAGAGATACCACTGTATATAGAAATGAGCAAATCAGTGATATTTTAAGGAGCAGGCTAGCAGGCAGGGCCCATTACTTCCATCATAGGTGCCTACACACCACAAAACACTTGCTGTATGTAGGTTCTATTTTATTTGTTTTTTATCTTATATTTTTGAAATGTACATCCAGTTTTTTTTCCCTTTAGATTTTTTTTGGGGGGGCCCAAGAGAGTGGGGCCCTAAGCTATAGCTTGTTTAGCTTATACATAAATCCGGCACTGCTTCTACCTACCCCACCCCTCACCCCTGGTAACAGCTTTCCGCAGTATCATACAGAGGTCTTTCCCAGCCCTGCTGAGCAATGCTGGGGGATTAGAATCACAGAACCATAGAATTGTATGAGACCCTGGCCCAACCCCACCCCTGCAATGCAGAAATATGCAGCTGTCCCACGCGGGGATTGAACTTGCAACCTTGGCATCATCTGCACCATGCTCTAACCAACGGCGCTATGCAGGCTGAAGCTGGGACCATCTGCATGCAAATCAGATGTTCTGCCACAGTCCCAACCCCGGCTGTTGTTGGTCACTGGCCTCTGTGCCGAAAGAACAAGACTCATAACATGCCGAGTCTCTCTTTTTCCCAGCTAGGGCATTCAGCGGAGATTTGCTTGCATGGGGCAGGTGGGTGGAGGAGCCCGTTTCCGGGTGTGGGGGGGTACCCTATGGGATTTTGATGCTCTTTTTGTTCTTCCTTGACTCCTGCCAAGCCCCTGATGAATGACCCCGCTCTAGAGTCTGAGGCAGTGGCCTTTCTGCCTCCCGAGAGACTCATTAGCTACAGACTGAACCTCTTGCATAAAATGTGTGTTTTCCATCACTGAGCTGCAGCAAAAAAAAAAAGGGTGCTTAAAAATTTGCAAGTGACTTCCCTTGATGAGGTTTGGTTCATCAGGGGAAGGAACAGAACTCGGTTGTAGTGAAGCTGTTTTTCACACAGAAGGTCCCGGGTTCATTTTCCGGCACCCCTGCTAAAAAGAAAAAAGAAGATTTAAGGATGGGAACTGCTCCATTTCTCCCTTAGAGCCACTGACTGTGTCATGCTGGCACAACCCTCTCCAACCCGGTGCCCTATAGATGTTTTGGACTACAACTCCCATCAGCCCCATTCCACATTTGCTGTGGCTGATGGGAATTGCAGTCCAAAAACCTCTGGAAGGTACCAGGTTGGAAAACAGCTGGCATACGCCATACTGAGCAAATACAGTGGTACCTCAGGTTAAGTACTTAATTTGTTCCGGAGGTCTGTTCTTAACCTGAAACTGTTCTTAACCTGAAGCACCACTTTAGCTAATGGGGGCCTCCTGCTGCCGCCGCGCCGCCGAAGCACAATTTCTGTTCTTATCCTGAAGCAAAGTTCTTAACCTGAAGCACTGTTTCTGGGTTAGGGGAGTCTGTAACCTGAAGCGTGTGTAACCTGAAGCGTATGTAACCTGAGGTACCACTGTAGTCTCACCTGGTTTAAGCAATTTCCTATGTCTGCTTGTTTTTCGCATCTTCAGTGGTGTAAGATAATTGCTTACCAGTCTAATGGCTTTTCCTCTCCCCCCCCCCCTTTTGGGCAACCACCTTGCCGCAGTCTGTGGAGAACTGTGTGTGCATCATGAGGAACCTCTCTTACCACGTCCACAAAGAAGTCCCGGGAGCAGACAAATTCCAGGAGCTAGAAGCAAATCAACTTGGAGGCCTGGGAGGAACTCAGAAGAAGAAGAAGGATGACGCAGGCTGCTTTGGAGGAAAGAAGGCCAAAGGTTTGTGTTGCTGCAACCCTAAAGCAATGGCGGCTGCTCCACTGGGGCAAACAGAGCACATCCCCACCAACCTCACTCTTGAGTTCTCCAATCCCACCTACCTTCTTGTTTATGAGTCAAGGAGCGGCACTTACTTGCCATCTTCTTCCTCCTCCTTCCTCCTCAATGTTGCCCCTTCAGAACTCAGCAGGGAGGAGGCCGTGTGCAAAACGAGAATTGGTTGGCTCAGCCTCTCATTGGCTCTGGCGCCACCTACTGTTCGCCTCCCTGCCTCCTGCCCTACCAGTGGGTACCAGCCATAACTGAAAGCCAGAAACAAAATGCTTGTGTTCACATCGTACAACCCAGCTTGTCCGAGGGCCAGCCTTTTGCACTTGGATCCTGGTGTGTGTGTGTGTGTGTGTGTAGCTGCCCCTTGCCCTGCCCTGTTTGAAGAGGCACTTCTGTCTCTTTCTTCTGAACCTTCCAACAGTCAGCTTTATGGGACAACCCGTGAATCTTATTCACCTCTATCATGCCCCTGCGTACTTGTCTTTTTTCTAAACTAAAAAGTCCCAGGTATCATAACCTTTCCCCCTAAGGGAGTCGCCCCAATCCCTTGATCATCTTGGTTTTCCTTTTCTGAACCTTTCCTTCAGTAACTGTTTGGAAACAAGGCAACCAGACCTGTATCCTGTATTCCGAGTGCGTTCGGCCATAGATTAGTGTAACAGCATTAGGATATGGGCGGTTTAATGAATAATGGCATAGAAAATGATGAACTAGAGGCTGGGGAGTGAGGCTCATGCAAGCCCCAGTAACCCAACACTCAGGAATCTCTGCACACCTGTTGGACCAGGTTGGCCCAGCATATTAAATGAAAGAGAAAAGGCACAATGGGTGGTGTGGTTTGCATTACACATCTAAATCAGGGTCAGCCTCTGGTACGTCACAAGCTTTTAACCTAATCTGTGCTGAACAGGCCTGGTGGCTACCGAATGTTAAGAATGTTATACAATAAAGATCCATTGGTATGTAACACCCATGTATTCCATCCCTCCATCACCCTGACCTTTGTAAACAGCTGTTTTGTATCTCTGATCCATGGGCCTTTTAACCCACTGACTCTGTTTCTGTCGTGTGAGAGTATATTGGAATCTGAGTGTGTGTGTACGTTTGAGCACAGTTGTGTTAAAGGGTGAGAGGGAAGCTGGTGGAGAAGATTCAAAGGCAGGAAACCAGGATCAGAAGCAGCAGATTGCAGTTTGGAGCTCACACAGAGCCTAGAGTTGTACCCAATATAGCACTAGGTTTATGATTTGATTTCTTTATTTAATTTATTGATATGCACTTTAGGCAGTCCCATTAAACAGGCTGCAGAATAGCAAAATAAAATGTATACAACAACGGAACTGAGAAACTAGGATAGAATGCAATGCATTGCAATATTAAATAAAACTGTGATCGAAACTATACATTGCTAAAAACTGACAACAGAGCAGAGCATTTTGAAACATCTTTAGAGTCACGGATCCCTTCCTGCTTCAGCCTCCGTCTTGGCAAAGCACATTGTGGCTCATGAAATGCTACACGTCACCCCCAAATTCTGCCTTATATCTACTGAAATTGTACAGTGCTTACGACTCATTCCGTTACCACTCTTCCTTTTCTTCTCCCACACCGCACATGCACCCACTAGTATGCACAAATGCAGTGGCACTGTGGTCTAAACCACTGAACCTCTTGGGCTTGCTGATCAGAAGATTGGCAGTTCAAATCCCCGCGACGGAGTGAGCTTCCGTTGCTCTGTCCCAGCTCTTCCAACCTAGCAGTTTGAAAGCATTGAAAGCACACCAGTTCAAGTAGCTAAATAGGTACCACTGCAGCAGGAAGGTAAACGGCGTTTCCGTGCACTCTGGCTTCCATCACAGTGTCCCATTGTGCCAGAAGCGGTTTAGTCCTGCTGGCCACATGACCCAGAAAGCTGTCTGTGGACAAATGCCAGCTCCCTCGTCCTGAAAGCGAGATGAGTGACGCAACCCCATAGTTGCCTGTGGCTGGACTTAACCGTCCAGGGGTCCTTTATCTTTACCTTTTACCTTTTTACAAACACCATTCACGCAACCACTCCAGAATCTCCAATTCTCAGCCACTAACCACTATCACAAGTCTCTCCTTTAACACAACAAAACAATTCACTGCAAAAACGGAGAGGAGAGGACAGGAGAGGGTTAAAGTCACTTAGTGATATATTTGTTCTTCTGCTGGCTGGTGCCCTCCATAACTTGCTGCACCACAATTCCTGTCAGTCCTAATTGTTGGGTCATACTTGCTAGGGCTGTTGGGAACTGTAGCACAATCACATCCAGAGGGCACCACGGTTTCCTTGGCATAGGAGCTTAGCCTACTTCAACCCCACCCCACCCAAGCTCTTTTTGAAGTTTGTAGAAGAAGAAGAAGAGTTTGGATTTAATATCCCGCTTTATCACTACCCGAAGGAGTCTCAAAGTGGCTAACATTCTCCTTTCCCTTCCTCCCCCACAACAAACACTCTGTGAGGTGAGTGGGGCTGAGAGACTTCAGAGAAGTGTGACTGGCCCAAGGTCACCCAGCAGCTGCATGTGGAGGAAGCGAACCCGGTTCCCCAGATTACGAGTCCACCGCTCTTAACCACTACACCACACTGGCTCTCAAAATCAAACAGAGAAAAGTGGACTCTCCTTTTTTTGCAAGTAACGAGTGTGGTATACACTATGGGTGCAAGTGTGTGTGTGTGTTTTCCTCTTCAGGAATTCAGAGTTGCTATTTACCTGTAGCTCTCGGGTTTTGAACCTGTTCTGTGAAAATCCTGCAACTGATTGTTCGTCTGTTTCCCCCCTATTGCTTTCCTCTTGAAAACGTTTGTTTCTTTTTTCTTCTTTGGCTGCTTTTGTGGTTATTAGAGGAGTGGTTCAATCAAGGTGAGTCTTTTCTACATTTCTTCTCTGACGTCGCTGTCCTTCCCCCTTTCCTCTTCCCGTATATACAGAGGCGGAAACTGGGAGCAGAGGTTGGCTCCACCCTGCCGCCCCTCCCCGGTTCCCAAGGTGTGTTGCCGCTATGATGCCCCATATCCCACTTGTTTGCTTCTGTTGCTGTAGATTGCAAATTCCTGTGATGAATTCAGACTGCTTTGAGTTACTCTTCTTGTAGTGTGATATGGAGGAGAGCTACTCTTAGAAGACCTTCCCGTGGCCAGTCCATTAGGGCAAGTGGGACTCTGCTTCCTCCAAGCAGTAGTGTAGTGGCAAATCCAGAAATGCAGGCTCCCTCCAGGATAGTCTCATCCATACCCCCTCAATAATCTTCTAATTCTCCAACAATAATAGCTGGGAATGCATTGCAATGATCATTACAGATCTCCCAACCCTATGCCCTATGCCAGGACTGGAAAGCTGCCTTTCAGCTAGATTTTCTGTGCACGTACATGGGCAAATGATTTGGAGTGCTCTGATATCTTATTTCAGAGTGACTTAAGATGTGTTTTCCTTGAGTTTCCATTGTACATAACAACAAACTCTTGAAACTGAAGTGCCTTTTGTTTTCAGTGTTCCTATAAATGCTTAGTTTTGGAGCATTCGGTACAAGTCCTCCTTGAGATTTTTCCCACAGAGCTTCTCCAGTGTGACCCTAGCAGCCAATCCTCAATAGTTAGCTCCCGTCATTTTTTGCTGGTGGACTCTGATCAACACAAAGTGTGGCAATCCTTCTTCTCAGTGGCTAAAAAGCTCCCCTTTCATGCTGATTGGATGGCTCTAGGATGCTGGAGACAAAAGAAACTACTGCAGAAATAGTAATTGCCCTGGGCTACTACACCTCTGCCTCCAAACCCATCTGACTTCTTACTTAGATCCAGCCCAGAAGCTGGCCTTGGTCTGTCAGTGCCCTGGCACAGGTATGGAAGCCTGGAGGGCACATTTGGCCTAGCCCAAAGCTTCCCAGCCCTGACATAGGGCATGGGGTTGGGAAGCACAAGGTAGGAAATGGCCCCAGTATCCTTTTGCATGCATGCCCTCCCAAAACTTGAACCCACACTCCACATAGTTCCCCACCACCAGTGGGATGGGGAGTTTTTCTGCCAGTACTAGCTGTTGTGAAATGCTGGCCTGAGAGTGTTCCATGTGGTAGGCAGAATCCATACTTTGAACAGCATTTATGAATGCTCTTGTGCTCAGCTCCTGTTTGCATGCTTCCTGCGGGCATCTGACTGGTCACTGTGAGATGAAGCCAGGGTCTCCTTGTGTTCTTGGTGCCATTCATTGGTTTGGGATGCACCCAGATGTTGAAGCCATTCCTCCAGCTTCTGTGTGGTGGTCACCATGTCATCCTGTTAGATTCCAGTGATGTGGCCCTCCAGATGTTGTGGGACTCCAGTTCCCATCAGCCACAGCCAGCGTGGTCAGTGGTCAGTAGTTTTTACAACATCTTGAGAGCCACAGGTTTCTCCATGAGCATGTAGATCTCAATGCAAAAATCAGAGCAACTGCCTTTTTCTGCATTTCTTGGTTGGAAAGGTTTTGTTTTACTACTAAAAGGTTAGAACTTCATTTGTAAATTCAGCCTTTCTCATCTTTTCTCAGTGGCCAGAGCAGGGGATAATGAAAGAAATGCTGGGAATCAGATGCACTTGACAGCCCCCTGTTTCAGAAAATATGGCGTTCAAGAAGCTTTTAATTTCACGGCTTGAGAGATTGCAAATCGTTTATTATACAAGCAAGTTTCCTGTCAGGCAGCCCTTCCTGTCCCCAAGGTCTTTGCCAGCTCTGATAGCCAACTCCCATAAAGCAGGCCTGTCAGCTACCATCTTAAAAGCTGTCTTTCTTCTGCTGAGGGCTTGAGCAGCGCTTCTCGTCTGAAAATATACCTCTGTCCCCTTTGGGACGGGGCCCCTGGGTGTTGTCAGATGCCACTTGACGGTGGGGAGAACGAGAGGAGCGAAGAGGAGGGAGGGGATACACTGTAAAGACAAATCTGATGTGCCAGAACTCCTGACAGCTGCTGAGTGCCACATAGGTTGTAGACCTGTCATTGCTGAACTCTGAGGTAAATCCAGGGCAGGGGCAGAGAGAACAGCCCTGGATTTCCCTAAACTTTTCCTCAGGAATTTAAAAACCTCTAAGGCTGCTGATATGTTGGTCTTCTTCCAAAATACTACATCCTGAGGTGCAGTTAGGTCAGGGGTGAGGAGCCTTTACCTTGCTGAGGACCTTATTCCCTTATGGACAACTTTCCAGGGGTGGGTGGGGCCTGAGGGAAACATTTATGGCGCAATGGGTGTGAACCTTCCTTGTGTACATTAGGCTAGATTTCAACCACGCAAAAGTCACTTGGTTCTACACATAGTGGCATAGCGTGGGTTGCCAGTGCCCGGGGCCTCACAGAGTAGTGGTTGGGAAACGGATGAAGCACGCATGCGCATTCAACCGCCTAACGGCGTCCGCATCACCCAGGACAGAGATAAGAAAAGAAGAGGCATTATATTGTCTGGAGAGGTCACTTTCTAGTTCGTATGGAGAAGTCATTTTCAACGGAAGTGTGCAGTGGTATTGAGGCAGCACCAGGTGTTGAAATTTTGCACACCTAACCATTTTGCGCCGGTGGGCAACTGGCCCTCTGCCCCCCATGCTACACCACTGAGCACACACTGCCTCAGCACAGCTGCACACTTGCATTGCAAGAGGCAATATTTCCATTCCAGAAGAGATTCCCTGCAGGCAAAAACACAGAGTGTGGCTTATGGCGAAACTCAAGCGCCAGGTATAGAGACCTGGAGGTGTTTGGCCCATAGGCCTGAGGTTTCCTACCCCTGAGTTAGGTAATTTTATAATTCTGGATTGAATGGTCTTATGGGTGGTGGTCTTCACTTACTTCAAATTGTCTTCTCTTTTCCACGCCCCACCCCCTTAGTAACGTGTGCCATTTTGCTTGGTGAGCAAGTCCAGCTGCCTTCGGGTGACCCTTCTGCTGACTGGGGGGTCCTGGACTCCTGCCCCACATCATCACTTATTGCCTGCACCTGCATTTCAGCTATGTCACTCTGCCCTCCAGCTGCTGGGATCAGGCCCCAGCTGAACACCAAGACTGGATGGGACATTAAGCCCATCCAAGAGCTGCTGTACATTTACCGGCAGTAGAGCACAAGGAAGGGATATCTGTGGTCTTCTGGGTGTTGCTTGACTTGCAGTTCCCATCAGCCTGCATGGCCAAAGGCCAGGGGTGGTGGCAACATCTGGCTTCCCACAGATTCTCCACCCCCTGCGATTAACTATGTAAAATTCCACCCAAGTGGACAGCGTAGCTTTTGCTGGAAGCCAAATGCAGCAGAACAGAAACAGCACTGCATGCAGTCAACATGGGTTGGAATGGAAATCAATGCTTCCTCATCATGCACAACCTTAACAGGGAGCAAAGGTGTTGAAGCAGAGAAAAAGAGCATAGGGATCTGCAGTAAGACCAGGCAGTCTTTTGTGGAGAAAACAGAATGTGTATTGCGGGTGGAGAGTGATGTTCTCCACTTTTGCATTCTACGTTCTCCCTTTCCCTCTCTTGCCTTCTGCCATAAATTCTTGTCATTTCCGAAGTGACAAGTTAAGAGTCCTCTTCTCAGAGAAGCATATGGGCTTAGCTGTCATCAGAAGAAAAATAAAATAGTGGCGTTCTGTCCCAACAGCTGACATCTTGCCTCTTTGCTGTTCTGCTTGTCTCCCAAAGCAGGGTGCTGTTGTCTTGTTTTGAGCGGTCTAAAAGAAACAAAAACAAATAAGTATGAAGGATCTGGGAATCTTCTTCAGATTGCTATCATTGACCCTAGCCAAGTTTTTGTCAAAAAGCGAATAAGAGAGGCCAGTTGGGTGGGGAAGCGACTTTGGTTTTGACATTGAGCCTGTTCTGTCGACAGACACAAACAAACTCTGTTAGCCAAGTTGTCTGGTTAAAAAAGTGATGGTTGGATTTAACGGGTCTTGAAACCCAACAGCTAAAGTGTATGAAATATTGAAAATCTGTGATCAGACCTCCTGTTTCCATGGCAGAAAAAAGGCAGGATATCAATGCAATAAACTATTAATAATCATGAAAATATATCAGGCACATCATGCAAGCAGGAAGATGAACCCCATTCTCCCCATGACTGCCCCCCACATTAGATAAAAAAATTCCTTCCAGTAGCACCTTAAAGACCAACTGAGTTAGTTCTAGGTATGAGCTTTCGTGTGCATGCACACTTCTTCAGATGCATGCACACGAAAGCTCATACCTAGAACTAACTCAGTTGGTCTTTAAGGTGCTACTGGAAGGAATTTTTTTATTTTGTTTTGACCATGGCAGACCAACACGGCTACCTATCTGTAACCCCACATTAGATGTTTAACATTGGGCCATGAGATATTTTGGTCAAAGATCTCTACCAGAATTCTCCCCAAAGCCTGTCCTTCCCATGTATTAGAGGCAATGACAACTGAGCCAGTTTGAAACCGGCTTATGTTTGTAGTGTAAACATGCCCTTGAATCTGATCAGACCTGCACATTGACATTTGTCAGTTTCAGATTTAAAACTTTTTCTCTTGTGAATAAAGAGTATACCAACACACATTTAAAAACACTTGACCTGTACTCTGGGAATGTTTTGGGGAAACTGGTTGCATTTTTCTGTATGTATCATGTTATTTAAGCGGAATAAGATGTAATGTTTAGTTTTTTCTTCCTGGTAGCAAAAATATTTGGGGGAGGTCCCGCATAGAAGGTGTGGGTTCCCCCCACTAACTCTTTGAGGCACAGATAATGGCCACTGATTCTCTGAATAGCTGTTTTGTTTTGTTTTTCACTGCAGCCTTTTGTTTTTAGATGTTTTTATTGTTTTGTTGGTGGTGTGTTTGCCACCTGGGTTCCTTTTTGGAAGGAAGGGCAGGGTTTTTTTAAAAAAGAGAGAGAGAAAAGGACGAATAAATAACTAACTTTTAAAATAAATAAAGAAGTGAAACAAATTTAGGATTAGGCCCGGTGATTGACATTGCAGCAGGTCTCACTAACCAGTACATAAAAAATATGTGTTTATTACCTTGGAATGTGAAGACATGACAAATGTTTCCTTGCATGCCTGGAACTCTCCTGCAAATGGTGCACGCATGTGATGATGTTGTGTAATGTTGGGCTTTGTGCCCCATTTGTCCTCTTTTCCTCTCTGGACGCAACAGTGACTGATTCAGGTTTATTCGTGTGCTGCTGATTCCTTTCATTGCTCATTCTTCTGTGTCGTGCACAGGGAAGAAGAACGGAGATGTGGACAGAAACTTTGATACACTGGATTTACCTAAGCGGTCTGAGTCAGCAAAAGGTAATGTGCTCGCGGGCGTGCTTTTTCAAAGATCAGCAAGGGGCGAGGGAAGAAGCATGCTCTTGAGAGGTCTTGCAGAGGGATTGAAAAACGCCACATTTATCCTTATCTTTCATGCTTCTTTAATTTCACTATTAAATGAGCGTTCAACGGCCGGTTCTGTTCCCGTCTATTATTTTGTTTTCTGATTGAATTGGTTTGAAGAAGATATAACGAGAGCTGAAGTCTTCCTTTGCAAACAATGTGCATTTTCCGCACTGTTTCCTACAGCAGATTTAAAGGATTCTAAGAATATTGCCTAACATGTGTGTGTGTGGTGTTACAAATTTTATGCATATCTAACAATTAAATTTAATATTGAGGAGACGCCGTCTTTGCTTTACATCACCCAAGGGGAGCTCCAGGGTGGGTGCTGTTTGTGTACCACTGTTACTTTGGCGCCGCTTTTCTTCTGTCACCCATCGTGGTCAATGTGTGGTCTGAGCTGTATGTTCTTCCTTCTGTTTGGGTTTGACGGGTTGAAAAGATAACAAAACTTAAGGTTTGTTAGCGTGGCAAACAAAGCCATTCTGAGTACAGGCTTTACACATGGCCAAAATGGAATCACAAGTGCATGCTAAAACATAGCGTACTTTTTTGTGCATAAGACTGGGTTTTTTATTCAAAAACCATGTTAAAAATTGGGGGTCATCTTATACATGGATAGTGCATTGTGGGGACATGGGATTGGTTGTTGCTGCAAGTCGGAGATTGTTATTGGTGGCAAGATCTGGTGTTGGCTGTTGCCGTGGCAATTGGTGGGCGATTTGTTGCTTTTGTCGGCAAGGGAACAGAGGATAGGTGGCGTTCGCGACATGCACAAGCGGCACTTTTGGTGTGGTGGGTGAGCGATTTTCAGCCATCCCCCCTAATAAAAGCTCAACAGCTTAGGGCAATCCTCTCCCCAAAAAGCTCAACAACTTGGGGGAATCCCCTCCCATTTTCTAAATTTTGAGTCTCCCAAAATAGGGGGTGTTTTATACACAGAAAAATACGGTACTGCTTTTTCCTTCCTAAGGAGGTGGTTTGAGATGGGTTGTAAAAGCTGCAAAATGTTGAGACTTCCCTCCCCCCCCCCAAAAAAAAGAGTGGGGCAAACCTCTCTGGAGGGGAGTACAGGTGCTGGCCAGTGGAGGCAGCTGTTTTCTTCCTTGACAAGAAGGTGTTTTGGGACTCAGTTACATTAGTAAAAAAAAACAACAACCCCAATGTTTTGAATGTATTACAAACGTGCAACACCAGATGGGTCTGGAATGCAATAATAATAATAATAATAATAATAATAATAATAATAATGTGATTTTTCTATAGTGATTTTTTCTTTTGTTATAACGATTTAATTTCTGACTTATTTATAGCGTGTGTGTTTCCCCTGTGTGTAGATCCACCCTTGGTAAGGCAGAGAAACAGAATGCCCGCCTTTGTGTCGATCCGGGTTTGATGAACAGACAGCTGCATTTCTTGATGCCTGTTTTAAAAGTTGTGGCGACTGGTGCCCTTTGGAGCTTCTAGGGTAGAAGGCAGGAAGGCCAACAGTAGGGGGAGCCGGAGCGAATGATGAGCAGAGCCAACAAATTCTGGCTCTGTGCCTGTTCTTCTCCTTGATGGATTCTAAGAGGGCGCCCCTGAGACTAAGGAGGGGGAAGCTGACAGCTAGGGTCACCCCCTGGATTAGCTGTAAGTGGGAAGGCAAGCCGTCAGGGGCCAGCTGAGGTTGGTGGAGTAGCTACCCGTTCACTACTATGGTACAGTCTCCACGGCAGGGAGCCCAAAGCATTCATCCAATTCCATCCAATTTTATTGTTGTTAGCCGCTCTGAGCCCAGCTTCAGCTGGGGAGGGCAGGATATAAATAAAATTAATAATAAAGTTGTGGCCAAAATTATGCCAAAAACCTTAAACAAAAAATTCTGTGTGATGTGTGAGTTATTGGGGTGGCCCTAGGGACCTTGACACGCAATGGCTTTTCTCTGATTAAACACGTCAACTTTGCCATCTCTGCTAAGTCAAAAAATTGTAACTACCATTGCTCCAAGGTAGGAAATGGCGACTCTTTCCATCTTTGTGCATATAAAAGTCTCGCCACTGTGGTTAGGTATTGAAATAATGTTCCATAGTCAGTTTCATAGTCAGTATATCCAACTGTATTTCCTAGCAGGAAAATTTCTGCTTTCAGTTGAATGGTCACATTTAAAATCTTCTCCATCAATGTTTGTATTTGTATCTGACATTTCTTAGCTTTTTCCACCAAGCATGATAAAATGTCCCTTTATATTTTTCACACATCCAGCAAACATTTGGAACACCTTTATACATTCTGAATAATTTCCAATAAGGCTTTAGTGTCTATGATCATAATTGGAAGCCCTTCTGATTAGAAGTTGGTTAGAGATTGGTGCTGATAACACAAAGGTTGCAGGTTCAATTCTCTTTCAGGGCCCCCTATATAATATTTGAGGAATACATGAAAAAAGTCAGTGCCGGAGCTTAAAAATTATTATGCAAAAGTTCAAAAGGCGTAAGAAGATGGGATAATATTATCCTAAGGATGGAATAACAAATAAAGTGAGTAACGCAACAATAACAAAAGTAATAGTAAAAACAAAACAAATTCCTTCCAGTAGCACCTTAAAGACCAACTCTACCTATCTGTAAAAGTAATAGTAGGCAAAGAAGATCGCACATGAGTGGAGGGAAGTACTGGGTTGTGGGGGAGGGAGGTGAAGGGATTAATTGAAATTGTTAAAGATTGGTATAGGATTTAAGAGATTTAAATTTCCGTAAAGATTCTATAAGGAAAGCAGAAAGCAGCAAGAAATATCAAGTAAAGGTATTAAAGAGGACATCAGTGTAAATGAAAACATGAGTTTTGCTATATATGATTTTATTTTGGAGTTGTCTGTTGTAAAGAATGTATATTATGTGAATAAAATAATAAAGATGGGGGGGAAATATTTGAGGGGGCCCAGTTGTTGGGCATTGAAATTCAAATGACATGTGAGCATTGTGAAATCTTACCAGCCCGCCCGCCCCCCAACATTTTATTCAAGTTGGCACCCCTGATGCCAGGTATCTCCTCCTCTGAGGGAGGTGCTATGGGAGATTTCAGTAATGACTCCCCGTTTGTGGGATGCTCTCTCCAGGGAAGCAGCCCTTGTACTATCATGGACAGTCTTTAGGCACCAGGTTAAGACACATTTGCTTACCTTTGGGCTGTTAAATTGCTTTGTACCGAGATATGACTTCTGGCCTATTTTATGGTGTTGATCTAAGATCCATTGTTTTTATGGTTATTGATGGGTGAGTGTGCTGGGGGTATTTTGTTCCATTGTTTCATATACTTGGTTTTAATGCTTGTTATGCTGTGCCTGTTTTATGAATAGACCTCTGCTGGGCTAGATTATAAACTAAATAGTGGTGTGCAAGTGGGAGGAATGGCTTGGTGTTAGAACCCTGGATGGAGTCAATATTTAATTACCGTCTTAAACTGGAGAGTAAGGGGTGAGAGCTAACATTCAAATGAGGCTCCAATTATAGTGGTACCTCAGGTTAAGTACTTAATTCGTTCCGGAGGTCCGTACTTAACCTGAAACTGATCTTAACCTGAACCCGAGGTACCACTGTAGTTGCTTTGCATACTTTCGGTTGCAGATAAGACTGATGGGAAGGACATATATACAGTAGACCCTCAGCTTATGTTACCCTCGGGTAATGTAAACGTCAGGTTGCAAAAGTGGCAAACTCAGAAGTGTTCTTCTGGGTTTTGCTGCTCGCACATGCGCAGAAGTGACACCTCCGGTTGCGGAAACTTCGGGATATGGCCAGACCTCTGGAACGGATCCCGTCTGCAACCGGAGGTACCACTGTATTATGCTTGGTTCCCCCTTTTTGGGCTGTGTGCAGTGGAAACCTGTCTGTTAAAATCCATCCATTCTTATGAGTAAGACACATGTTTTTGTTTACCAGTTAGCCTGATGGACAGTTCTGGAGAATAGCAATCAAGGTCTAATAAAGGAATTGCCCTAATGTGGATTTGGGATTTTAGCTAGCTCTCCAGTTCCTTTTCTTCTTCAAAGCAGGTATCTGGCCAAAGCAGCTGGCCTACATAGTTACTTAACGTTATAATGAGAGTGCAGCAATTTGGAATTATTAGGTGAGATAAGCAGAAGCAGAACGGCCATTTTCAAAGTCTTTGCCTCAAAGGTCAGATCCGTGGCACGGAGCTTTAATTGGTTCTGATGAGATCAGCTGCCAAGACCAAAAAGGTCTTAATAATCACATGAATTTGATTTGAGTGACATAAGGTAGGGTTTTTCCTTTTTTAAAAAATGAATAATTGTAGATTGATCTCTTTCAAATGAAAGCCTATTTTAGGTTTTGAATTTTTATTTTTATTTAGCAAATGGCACTGCAGGCGCCGTCAGAACGGCTCATGCAAAGCTTGAAATGATTCTGCCCTTGATTCTGGCCACCATTTAAGATTGCTTGGCTTTCCACATTTATAAGAGGTACAGCGGATTAGAACACAAGGCAGGGCCTTCTTTGTAGCTGCCCCTTCTGATCTTGTATGTTTCAGCTTCTGTTTGTTGATCTTTATTCATTGACTGCTTAATTGAATTATGGTGAAGGACCATGTCCCAGGACCTTGATGCTCTACTGAAGTGTTGTTGTTTTGTTGTTATTTTTAAGAAATCTACTCAAACACCTCCATTTAAATACAGGTTTGCAATTTCTTTTTGAGCAAAATGTGCATTTCTAAATGTCCACCCTCCATCCAAGTACACATGCCTAAACATGCATTTTCATATGGATTTTGCTTTGCTTTTGAGCTAAGACTTCCCTCACAAAATTTGGAGAAGGGTAAAACCTGGAGCTAAGTGCCCCCCTGTGGCGCAATGGGTCAGTGCGTCTGGCTATTAACCAAAAGGCTGGCGTTTCAAGCCCACCCAGGGATGGCTGTGGGTAGGATTCCTGCATTTCGGGGGGTTGGACTAAATGACCCTCAGTATCCCCTCCAACTCTGCAATTCTTTGATTATATGGTAAGAATAACTTTGTCCTGATCTGTGCATTAGCCCAGGAGGTGCAGATCAGGCCTGTTATTTTTTGAAACTAGCAAAGAATAAATTCCTCAAGCATTCCTAGTCCCTAGCTATTAAAATGGTATACCGTTAATCAGTCCCAGGAAGTCTATTTTGAATGCCAAGATTTCAAACCCTAGAATGCGAGAAAGAATACAGTATAACACAGGAGAGTGCTTCTGAGCACGCGCAGAATCCCAGGCTCTCTCTCGCCACTAAACTGCATCACATCTGAGGAATGTAGAAGCTCACATTTGCGACTTGCGCACCGATTAAAGAATGGCCCATATCTTTGCCGGGACTGACAGCTGCTAATTACACAGCAGCCAGGCTGAGCAATGCAAAATCGTCCCAGGCAATTTGAACCTGGCCTGTGGGAACCTCAATTAAGATACAGTTTGATTAAGCTTAACTGCTCTACATTGAGCTGCCCTTGAAAAGCATTTGTAGGCTACAATCAATTCAGAATGCAGTGACCAGGTTGTTAAGCAGAATGTGCTCCCCTCTAGTGCTGAAAGAACTGCACCAGCTTTCAGTTTCCAAAAAAATACAACTCAGCTGCTGCCATTTACTGCTCCTCCTCCTCCTCCTCCTCCTCCTCCTCCTCCTCATTATTATTATTATTATTATTATTATTATTATTATTATTATTACAACCTACATCTCAAATTTCTGAGGGCTAAAAAACTTCCCTTTCTGCTGATCACGCCCAAGACATTCTGTAGGGAAGGAGGCAGCCTCTAAGATACAGTGGTACCTCAGGTTATATACGCTTCAGGTTACATACGCTTCAGGTTACACACCCCGCTAACCCAGAAATAGTGCTTCAGGTTAAGAACTTTGCTTCAGGATGAGAACAGAAATCGTGCTCCGGCGGCTCGGCGGCAGCAGGAGGCCCCATTATCTAAAGTGGTGCTTCAGGTTAAGAACAGTTTCAGGTTAAGTACGGACCTCCGGAATGAATTAAGTACTTAACCCGAGGTACCACTGTATCTGAGATGTAAGAGAATGCCTTTTCATCTTGAATTCGGCCCGGAAATGAACTGGCAACTAAAGATCTCAACCTATGCATTTCTAAACCTATTTAATTCTAAAATGTGCATTTGCTAAGCCCTTAAAATATGATTCCAGATCTGAGGACTGTATTGCAAGCTGAGAACTATGGTGCAAAAATTGAAAAAGCATGAAACTGGAATGTTTCCCCTCAAGATGAGCTTGCCCTCAACCTACCTACCTGTCTTCTTCTTTAGTTACAACCAATCCAGCGGGTTTGTCCTGTTCATCACCTTTCTCCTCCTTTATCGCAGTGTTCCCATTGTAGAACTCAGTAGGGAGAAGGATGAGGACAAAACTAGAATTAGTTGGCTCTGCCTATCATTGGCTCTGGCGCCACCTAGTGTTAGCCTCCTGCCTTACGCTGCCCCACTCTCAATGAACACCAACCATCTCCACTGCAAGGATGCTATTGTCTTTTTCTTCCCTCTCTGAATGGCTCCTCCAGAGACGTCATGTCTTGGCAGGTATGCAAGTAGTAGGGCCCGTGAAAACCCAGCTCCGTTTGAACCGCCTTCTCTTATTAAAGCTGCACTCTTTGAGCTGAGAAGCTTCGATCCGGTCGTGATCCTCTTGTAAAGTCCTCAAATAAAAGAGGTAGTTAAGTTGAGCCGATCTAATGTTCATGACGACCTTGGGGAACTGGAATCGGCGCACGTCCTTTTCTCACTCCGGAAAGTCAAACTGCTCTCCACGGGACTTTAATCACAAGGGTCTTTTGTCTAATAGGCAGTGATATGTGCCGTTTAAACAATTCTGGGTTTAAAGCACCATTCGTTCCGAGCACTGAGTTTGAAACAAACCGAAAGATGAACCTTTGTCTCTCTTTCGCAAGACACAAAAGGAAGGAAGATCTGGATTGCCGCCTGGCAATCTCAAAGCATGTAGTGCTCCAGGATATTTTAAATAGTACTATATTCACGAGAGAGCTGTTGTGATGCAGAATAAGCCTGAGTTGCTGAGGCTCCCGCTATTATATATTTACTCTCATGGGGAGAAAAGCAGCTGGGGGTGATTTTTGAGTAGGAAAGCAGCCTGAGCGGAAGGAACGATGCAGGCCATTCTCTCCCTATTCCCACCACTCAGGAGTGTAGTCTTGCGACACCACCACCCCAAACAAACCTCCATTTAAAGCAGGCATAGGCAAACTCGGCCCTCCAGATGTTTTGGGACTACAACTCCCATCATCCCTGACCACTGGTCCTGTTAGCTTGGGATGATGGGAGTTGTAGTCCCAAAACATCTGGAGGGCTGAGTTTGCCTATGCCTGATTTAAAGCAATGACATAGAATCATATAATAGAATCCTAGAATCATAGAGTTGGAAGAGACCACAAGGGCCATCGAGTCCAACCCCCTGCCAAGCAGGAAACACCATCAGAGCACTCCTGACATATGGTTGTCAAGCCTCTGCTTAAAGACCTCCAAAGAAGGAGACTCCACCACACTCCTTGGCAGCAAATTCCACTGTCAAACAGCTCTTACTGTCAGGAAGTTCTTCCTAATGTTTAGGTGGAATCTTTTTTCTTGTAGTTTGGAACCATTGTTCCGTGTCTGCTTCTCTGGAGCAGCAGAAAACAACCTTTCTCCCTCCTCTATGTGACATCCTTTTATATATTTGAACATGGCTATCATATCACCCCTTAACCTCCTCTTCTCCAGGCTAAACATGCCCAGCTCCCTTAGCCGTTCCTCATAAGGCATCGTTTCCAGGCCTTTGACCATTTTGGTTGCCCTCCTCTGGACACGTTCCAGTTTGTCAGTGTCCTTCTTGAACTGTGGTGCCCAGAACTGGACACAGTACTCCAGGTGAGGTCTGACCGGAGCAGAATACAGTGGCACTATTACTTCCCTTGATCTAGATGCTATACTCCTATTGATGCAGCCCAGAATTGCATTGGCTTTTTTAGCTGTTACATCCCACTTTAAGCTTCACCCCAAGGAATCCTGGGTAGTTGGTTAAGGATGCTGAGAGTTGTTCCCCTCACAGAGCTACAATTCTCATAATAAATTGACAATTAATCTCTTTTCCAAGTGGGAATTGGCGCTCTGTGAGGGGGGGATTTGGGGCCTTCCCAACAACTCTCACTTCCCAGGATTCCCTGGGCGGGAGTCATGACTGTTCTAGGATAATGCTCTAAATCAGCGGTTCTCAACCTGTGGGTCCCCAGATGTGGTTGGACTACAACTCCCATCAGCCCTGAGCTCTAGCCTTCCTAGCTAGGGGTGATGGGAGTTGTAGTTCAACCACATCTGGGGACCCACAGGTTGAGAAAGGCTGCTCTAAATGCATTGTGCAGATGGGGCCCCGTGTTTCATCAGCAACGATTTCGTCACACGTTTAGGATGCTTCCCCTCAGAACATGACCCAGTTTAACAGCCAGCCATTTTCTCGCCAGCAGCTTCTGCTTCGGCGACGTCTGACCTGCGCTTGCAACCCGCCAGTTCCAGCCGCTGGTTCCCCTGGCAAGATCTGTCACGTCTCTTTGAGGAGAACGCAGGGCTGCTCCCTCAGACGTTTCCCGCCATGACAGGAACATTCTAGACCCTGTCAGAGGGGATTGTTTTCTTTTTATGTGGGTCAGCTCCTGAAGACAAGGTGTCGCTTAAACCACGGCAAGCGCATGACTAAGCAGCCTCCATATTGGAAGCGGTTTGTGCTTAACTTATAAAGAAAGAAATATGCCAACACTGACATCCGCCAGAAAGACTCACTCTCTGTGCTGGAAGTCTTGGTCACATTGACATCACACATTTTTTTAATTTTTATTTTAAATCACTCTTTGTTGTTGTTTAGTCGTTTAGTCGTGTCCGACTGTGGGAGGCAGTGGAAGACAGGAGTGCCTGGTGTGCTCTGGTCCATGGGGTGACGAAGAGTCGGACACGACTAAACGACTAAACAACAACAGTAGTTGACTACTAAGCAGCTCCACCTCCCTGAAACCCAATACTTCCCCACTTAGAAGCTGTGTAGCACAAATGGCACACAGGTCAGCAAGGAGCCACCAACAGTAAGGCCCTGTCTTGCATGCAGGAGGTCCCAGTCTCAATCTCTATGTAGGGCTGGGAACGTCACTTGCCTGAAATCCTAAAGAGCCATTGCCAAACATTGTACTGGGCTAAATGGACCAATGGTCTAACTTGGTATAAGGCAACTTCTTATTAGCGGAAGTGCTAGGACTGCTAGGACTGTGGTGGCCCTGTCTGAAATGTCAGGGAGATGCTGCCAGTCAGTGTCAACAGTATTGAGCTAGATGGATTCATCAGTTGTGACTCAGTATAAGACCTATGTTAGAAACTCTTGCAGGGAGTGCCAGGAAGGAGTTCCCTGCCACCTTGAACCCTAGCAAAAAAACCTAGGGGGCCTGATCCCCCCTCCTCACAAAGACCATGAAAAGCATTAATTTCATTTCTAAGTAAATTATCAAGGAGGGGGGAAAGCGGAACACGGTGGAACAAGAAGCCAACGCTTCTATTCCAGCTGAAGCTGAGAAGCAGCCAGCTGGTACCCAGAGTCTACATTTGTGATGGATGAGGAGAGGTGAGAATTTAATGTACTGAGCGGAGGGCGGGTGGGGGGAGTTTGCCACATGAAAAGATCCGCGAGGGAAAAATCTCCTATCCAAGGTAATAAAGTTCTGCCGACACGAGACACTGCAAGACAGATGAGCAATCCTTAGCTCCTTTGTAAATTATGACCGCCACAGGGGATTGCGATGAGCAATGTACTTAGCAAAAAACCATTGAAATATGAGAATTCTCACCATTGCATACCAAATGCTTAGTGGGTGTTAATGCAATAACATGTGCTTTAGAGTTTGTTGTTGTTGTTGTCTTGGGAGAACATCTTGCAATGGCCATTGCAGAGGAGGAGATGCATGACCGGCGCTGTTAGCCTATTAAGGGGCACACAGAGGTGTATTGGGGTATGAAGAACAGGTGCTGTTTCTGAAGCATGGTCCCAGCTTTGAGCTGATCAGAGTAAAGAAGATAGGTCCGCCACTGGGGATCAGCTCCTAGGGTCACTCTGGAGAAGGGGTGTTGCCAGGGACTGCTTGGATGACCAAGAGTGGGGGGAGCCACCCGCCCAAGAGCCCCCCAGGGAGGACACAGAAGAAGATGACTTAGATCCAGGATCCCGCTGGTGGGACACTGAAGAGCAGCCTTCAGAAGCAATGAGCTAGAAGCAGAGGGTTTGAGCGATCAAGAAGGGGGGTTGGGAGAAGGAGGGCTAGAGTATGGTTACCAGATCTCCCCGTTTCCCGGGGACAGTCCCCGGATTTACAAATCTGCCCCCAGGCAAAATCCATCCCCGGATTTCATTTAATGTCCCCAGATTTATATTTTAAGTGTTCTAGATTTATTAGTAGGGAATGAATGTTGCATGATCGGTTCAACGGCACAAGACACATCATATGGGGACTTCCGGCGAGGCAAAATGGCGGGCGCCATGGCAGCTAGCAGCTCCTGAAGCCAGCTAGAGCCAACTGTGCTACCAGGTTGGCTCCAGGCTGCTGAGACTGCTGCTGCCGCTGGGGAACCGGGGACGCCCAACGCATCAACTGGGGGAACCGCTGACCCCCACATGACCAAAATCGAGCCGGGAGTGAAAGCGCCCGGCCACCTGGCCAACTGCCCAGCGGTGCTCCAGGGCCAGTAAAAACCCCGGAGCCAACATAGGGAGAAGGAGGGAAGGAGAAGGAAGAGAAAGAGGAAGGAGGAAGGAGAAAAAAGACCCTGCCATGCTGCTGCTGCTGGGGAAGAGAGGTAGGAGAACACCGGGAGGGCAAGGACATGTGGCCGAGCCCAGGCCCGATCTGAGCCTACTCCATGGCAGATAGTGCTCCAAGAGATCAGAGGTAGGCCACGCGACAGAGGAGACCCAGAAGAGAAGATATTACTTCTTTTTTTTTTTTAAAAAAAATGATTTTTAATTCTCTCTTTTCAAAAAAAAAAAAGTGTCCCCAGATTCTTTGCAAAAAATCTGGTAACCTTAGGCTAGAGGCTGAGAGTCACAGTGTGAGCACAGACTCAGAGAAGCATCTGAGGTTGCCCCTGGTCCCAGTCCTGTTGGCTCCCCTCCCCCTCTGACACCCCAATCGAGGAAAGTCCTGTCGAACAACAGGCGAGACAGGCCCAGAGGAAGGGGTCACCCCCTTGACACAGCCTTTGTCTGCTTGGGAGGGATCCAGGGTGAGAGGCTAGAGGGGGAAGGGTGATCAGTTCCAGCAACATCTCATCTGGATTAAGATGAAGCAGAGGACTCTACTGTGATGCTATTTTCTGTTAATAAAGAGCTACAGTGGTACCTCTGGATACAAACAGGGGTCCGTTCCGGAGCCCCGTTCGCATCCAGAAGTGAACACAACCCTCAACTCTGCATATGCGTGTGTCGCGATTCGCCGCTTCCACGCATGCGCGTGACATCATTTTGACCGCCTGTGCATGCGCGAGCGACGAAACCCGGAAGTAACGCGTTCCATTACTTCCGGGTCGCCGCAGAGCGCAACCCGAAAGCACTCAACCTGAAGCATATTTAACCCGAGGTATGACTATAATTTTGAATTACGGTGCTGGAGGAGACTCTTGAGAGTCCCATGGACTGCAAGAAGATCAAACCTATCCATTCTGAAGGAAATCAGCCCTGAGTGCTGACTGGAAGGACAGATCGTGACGCTGAGGCTCCAATACTTTGGCCACCTCATGAGAAGAGAAGACTCCCTGGAAAAGACCCTGATGTTGGGAAAGATGGAGGGCACAAGGAGAAGGGGACAACAGGGGACGAGATGGTTGGACAGTGTTCTCGAAGCTACCAGCATGAGTTTGACCAAACTGCGAGAGGCAGTGGAAGACAGGAGTGCCTGGCGTGCTCTGGTCCATGGGGTCACGAAGAGTCGGACACGACTAAACGACTAAACAACAACAATGACTGTAATTGCATTCTGTGTCTTCTGTGCTTTCCTATCCTGTGCTTGACCTGGGCTCGCTTGGCAGCTGCTTGACATGTGTGGCAAGTGTCATGAGACAAAGGTTCTTGAGAGCAGAAGCAGTAGGGCCTACGAGGCTTACACAATCATTCAGCCCTAAGCCTTCTAACTGTTAACAGCAAACTGCTAAGTCACTGTCACTCGTGACTCATCTTGAGTGATGACACATTCTCCTTATAAAAGTAGCCAGCCTCTCTATGGGCCTCAGTCAGAGAGCTGCATGGATCGTGTATGGAGTAGACTGTGGAATAGTGCTGTTCTTGTTGCTGTGTAAAGCTAAGGCAGACAGAGGGGCTCCAGAACACTAATAAATCACTAAGACTGTGCCTCTGTGAAGAGTCAGACAGCTGCTATGAGCACTCTGTGTATGCTCTTTAGCTATTCTGTTTCTGAACAAGTTTATTTTCTTCAGTAAAGTTTTATTCTGTTTATGAAGAAGGCTCTGCATTGATTAATTTACCGCTGTGCGACAAGAAGAGCAGTGAGGAGTTGTTGTCCTGTATGCTCCAAAGCTAGACGTTTAAGGAACACTGCTAACACAAGGCGCTTCAGTTTCAAGATTATGGCAGGCAAGTTCTGTTCCGTACTATGGAACTTCAAGGAAAACACAACTTAAGTCACTCTGAAAGAGCACTTCAAATCATTTGCCCATGTATGTGAACAGAAAACAGTAGATCTAGCTGAAAGGTAACACATGGAAGCTGTGCTTGTTGCAATGCATCCCTAGTCTTTATTATTATTGTATGTTTATAAGATTATGATGGGACGCGGGTGGCACTGTGTGTTAAACCACAGAGCCTAGGACTTGCTGATCAGAAGGTTGGCAGTTTGAATCTCCGCGACAGGGTGAGCTCCCGTTGCTCGGTCCCTGCTGCTGCCAACCTAGCGGTTCAAAAGCACGTCAAAGTGCAAGTAGATAAATAGGTACCGCTCCGGCGGTAAAGTAAACGGCGTTTCCGTGCGCAGCTCTGGTTTGCCAGAAGCGGCTTAGTCATGCTGGCCACATGACCCGGAAGCTGTCTGCGGACAAACGCTGGCTCCCTCGGCCTATAGAGCGAGATGAGCGCGCAACCCCAGAGTTGGTCACGACTGGACCAAATGGTCAGGGATCCCTTTACCTTTACCTTTTTATTTTTAACTATGGATCGCTATGACGGCTCTCATTTTCCATACCCATGAAAAAGAGCGTGTGTCCTGGAAAAAGAGGACATATGGCAACCCTAAGATTCTGAGGCCTTCTCAAGCCAAGCAGATGCTCTAACCACGGAAGCTGCCCTTTAATGAGTCAGGCGATTGGTTATTCCAGCTCAGTATTGCCAACACTGACTTGATTCATAGAATTGTGGAGTTGGAAAGGGCCAGTAGGAACATCTAGTCCAGGCTTCCTCAAACTCGGCCCTCCAGATGTTTTGAGACTCCAATTCCCATCATCCCTGACCACTGGTCCTGCTAGCTAGGGATCATGGGAGTTGTAGGCCAAAAACATCTGGAGGGCTGAGTTTGAGGAAGCCTGATCTAGTCCAACCCCCTGCAATGCAAGAATTTCCCCCCAATGTGGGGCTTGAGGGATCTGGGGAATCTCTCGCTGTGAGATTTGGAGGTTTCCTATGCTGGCCCTCTTAGCTCTTGCAAAATAAAATGGATGGGTTTTTAAACACCTATCTATCTGCCTGTCTAATTAAGGAGTTGGCAGCCTGAAAATAGATGTTCCTCCTGCCTCTGCTCATTCTATGACCAGTGGCTTTCCTGAGGCTATGAAATATTTTAGTTTCCTAGGCAGAGCTGAAATCTGTTGTGCCTGAGGGATGACACCCGAGAATGCAATTAGGCAAGGACTGTAGCTAAGTGGTAGAGCATCTGTTTTGCATGCAAAAGGTCCCAAGTTCAAACCATGGCATCTCTAGGTAGGGCTGGGAGACACCTCTGCATGAAACCTTGCAGCACCGCTGCCAGTCAGTGTAAAATATACTGAAATAGAAAGAACAGTGGTCTGACTTGTTGTAAAGCTGCTTTTTATACTCCCGTGATCTTTGTTGCTAAACAATGGCATTTTTGCAAAGTATGGATCTTGGGTGGCAAATTGCCCTCCCCTTTCCTTCCAAAACTTCTGTTAAATGTTATGTGTCTGCATTCCAAATACATGCAAAAGTAAATGCATTAACCGTTTCCTACTCCTGCCAACCTAGCAGTTTGAAAGCACGTCAAAGTGCAAGTAGATAAATAGGTACCACTCCAGCGGGAAGGTAAACGGCGTTTCCGTGTGCTGCTCTGGTTCGCCAGAAGCTGTTTAGTCATACTGGCCACATGACCCAGAAGCTGTACGCCGGCTCCCTCGGCCAATAAAGCAAGATGAGCGCCACAACTCCAGAGTCGGTCACGACTGGACTTAATGGTCAGGGGTCCTTACTCTTCTGTAACCTCCAATCCCAGAGCCTGATCAGGGGCACAGCCACAGAGCGTCCGTTGTGTTGTGGTGGTGGTGTTGCTGCTGTTAACTTTATTGTATAATTATGTAATTAAACTGTTTATATAGTAGGCCTCTCTGGTGCAGTGTCCAAGGCGGCTCGGGGCAGAAGCTGAAACAGCAATATCATCCAAACACAACAGTTGCAAAATGAAATTGAAAATAAGCATTGAATTGAGGTGTTTGGGGTTTTCTTAAGCAGTCAAATTGAAAACAGCAGCGAGATTTTAAAACAAGATAAATCCTACCAAAAGCCTGGATGAGCAGTACCACCCTCAAGCTCATGCCTTGATTTGAAAGGATCATGGGAAGTTGCCTTATATCAAGGCAGATTATTTCTCCATCTAACTTGGCATCATCTACTCTGATTGGCCACCTGCTACTAGATCTCTTTAACCTCGAGGGTGGGGAATGTACTAACATTCCAAAAGGGGGCAAGAAGGCTGCATGGGCTAGATGTGGCCCACAGAACGCCAGTTGCCTACCCCTGTTTTAACTGGAGATGCTGGTGGGAACCTTCTGCATGAAAGCAAATGCTCAGCTACTGAGCTATGAGTTCCCACCACCTCCACCATAAAAGAAGGAGCCACCGGACATAAGAGCATAAGAAGAAAGTGTTAGGATTATGATGTTCCGTTCCACCTAAACAGATGTGTGGAGCTGTTGTATGTCACATGTCTGTTTACATTCCAGCACAGCTTGCTGGGAGCTTCGGTTTTGCTTTGTGCTTCCTGCTGCTGTTTGGACACGACAGGTTTTCTTTGTCTATGAACTATGCTGAATAAAATGCTTGTAAATATGCTTTACATATGCCTCTGTCCACCACTTCTGTTGTGAAGAGGTATTCACTCTGCTGATTAGAGCGTGCTCAAGTTTCTGAAGGCTTCTGAAGCTATGAGCCGCTAATTGATGCTGCTGCAAGGGAGACCGGAGTTCGCCCGGCTGCCGGCCGGTGGGCTGGAGCCAGCTAGGGGACTGCGAATTGCCCCCGTTCCCTGGACGCTCCCCAACAGAAAGATGCTGCTGGATGAGGTCCATTGAATACAGCATCCTTTTCTCAGAGGCACCAACCAGATTTCAGCAGGAAGCTTGAAAGCAGGACCAGAGTGCAAGAGCACTCTCTCCTTCCATGGTTTCCAACAACTGGTATTCAGAAGCATACTTTTTCCAACAGTGGAGGCAGAACATAACTATGAGGCTTTTAGTAGCCACTGTTAGCCCTATCATCCATGCACTTGTCTAAAGACAAATGGGCATCAGAAGGGAGTTCCATACGTATCCCTAGTGGCCACTCTCCACACCTCTAATGGTGGATTTTGAGTTCTGAGCAGGGCTTCTGATGAAGATCTGAACAGCTTCAGCAATGCTGCAACATCAGATGTTCCCAGACTGCCCTAGGAGGAAGGGGGGCGGGGAGAGAGAACCCACAGCATTTTAAAAAATAAAACCCACAGCATTTTTAAAAATGCAATTTTCAAAGAGAACATCTTCGGATTCAAACAGCGCAAACCCACTTGTGTAATAAAACAGCCCGCGAGAAACTGCACGGCAGGCTTTTTCCAGCTGCGCTGAATTATTGAAGAAGTGTGCATGCACACGAAAGCTCATACCAAGAACTGACTTAGTTGGTCTTTAAGGTGCTACTGGAAGGAATTTGTTTTGTTTTGACTATGGCAGACCAACACGGCTACCTATCTGTAACTTGAATTATTAGAGGAAGCCGAGAGATCTGGGGGAGCTTTTGCAATGGGCTTTGGAGGTTTCCTATGCAGGCCCTCTTAGCTATTGCATCGCTGAGTGTGTCCACGGGCAGATTACCTAACCGGGAGAAGCGGCGCCTACGCTGAGCTTGACGGATGCCCCCGCTGTTGCTGTTTCGCTGGCAAAGTTGGTTGCTGGCACGTTTCTGTGGCCATGCCTTCTAACCCTGTTCCAAGCAAGCAAGGCGGCAGGATAGGAAGCCAAGGAAGTGTTGCCAGCTCCGTGTTTTCGACTGGAGCAGCTTTTGCACGGTTGGGGAATCTTAATAAAACACCTCCTGACCAACAGCCCAGGTGCTGTGCATCGCAGCTGACGGTCGCTCTGAGTTTCCAGGGGGTGTTGTTGAGAATTGATTAAGCTGTTCCGTGCTTACCTAGGCTGCTTTGATAGTGTTGAGTGTTATTCTTCTATAAGCACTTTGTACAGATATATTTTTAATAGGGCAGGTGTCAAACCGTTTCCCTTCTAAATCTTCATAGATAGGGCCCTGCGCTTTGTTATTTATGAGCCTCTCCATTAAATATACATCTGCGCCACATTGGGAGCCTCTAAATAAAAATTATAGATCTGCTGGGAAGATTGGGCTGTCTGGGTAGAATGCTGAATCTTTGCTCACCCACGAGGGAACAGTGCGGCAATTTCTGTGCAGCTAATGGCATTTTGAAAGGATGAGCCACTGATGGCTGTTTTATATTTTGCTTTTTCCTAAAGAAGGACTGAGATATCTGACTCCCCATTTTCCGATAATAAAGAATGATCAAATAGGTAACGCTTGGAAATGACAGCTGCCAATTTGCCAGCTCTGGTGTTTTCCCCATTGTTCTCTTGCTCTGAATGTAGGAGGATTTTGTTGCTGTTGTTGCTGTTGCTGTTGTAGTTGTGCGTGGGCATGCACACTTCTGTTCCTTTTCTCACTGTTGCTGTTGTTTTCAATTTGTCTTTTTTAAATTTTCAATATTTTCTTCCTGCCTTTTCGGCTCAAGGAATTTCCAAGATGCCTTATGGACAATCAATCAGTTCAAGGCAATAGGAGAGAGAACAACAGGCTACAGGCATGTCAAACATTTAGAACAGCAGGAGCAGGATAGAAAGAGCAGCAGGGACAGGGTTAACAACAAGCAGCATTTTTGAAAGACCCAGGTAAATGGGAAGGTGTTCTCCTGATACCTAAAGACGAGTGCACTGTAGCCAGCATTCTCTGTCCACTAGTGAAAAGGCTCCAGCAAGTAGGCTTGGACCAGTGAGTGGGTGAATTTTTATATTTCACGGAGGAGGAATCTAGCACAACAGTAGCAGCAGAAGAAACTCGTGCAACAGACTGTGCAATCTGTTTATGCATCTCAGGCCCTATCTGCACAATACGTTTAAAGCAGTATCATGCCACTTTAAAAAGACATGGCTTCCCCCAAAAAATCCTAACAAACAAAGGCCGAGTCCTGTTCTCCTACCACCAAAAAAAGAGGCAAAGTATTTTGACCCCACCATCCTTAAAATTAAAACCCCCATTTTGGAGGTGGGGGGGGATTTTATCCCTCAATTTCAGATGAGATTAGGGAAGGGTTTGTGTGTCTGTATCCATGCGTTTGCATGATTCCTTTAGAATTTATATTCCCCGAGCAATTGTGTCAATGTGTGTGTGCTCTTTTAAAAAAGAAAAGAACTGCCTGCCTTATGGAGCCTAGTTCATTACCGAACTGCAGTTGCAGAGCGCGTTTGTCAAATGAGCACATGCCAAGCCAGGCAAATCTGCCAGGGATGAGAAGCAGGAGTTGGAGTGGGACGTGGTTTTTCCACTTCGCTGCGGCTGGCTCAGTCTTGGGATTTCAGGCGGGAGACGCCAAAACAGGTCTGCCCATCCACCCAGAACTGTTGGATTGGAGCGGATTCCCACCATGCTTTTCCCCTGCTATTTCAGCTAAACAACATCACCTCCAGCAGCAGCAGCAACAGAATCAACTCTCCATGGAAGGCCCTTCAAGCCAGCACAGATTTCAAATAGGTATACACATCCTGTAATGAACACACACACACACACACACACACACACACACGTGGAAGAACTTCAATTCAGCTTGCATTTAAAGACAAAGCTACAGTTGAACCTCAGTTGTCAGACGTAATCCGTTCCGGAAGACCATTCGACTTCTGAAACGTTTGACAACCGAGGCTCAATTGCTGCAAAATCCATTGAAAAAATTGAGAAATGCACCTCAGAAGCTGTTCAACTTTTGAGGTGCTTTCGAAAACAGAAGCTTCCAGGTTGTCGGTGTTCGAAAACCAAAACGTTAGACTTCCAAAGCGTTCGGCAGCCGAGGTTCCACTGTACCTGATTTGCAGACCCCGAGAGCATCATGTGAACCAAAAGGAAGCCATCCTTCAAAATTTACACTTCTCCAAATTTTGCAGTGCAGTTCTCCAACCAAGAAACATACACAAAATGCATAGATTAATGCGTGTTGTTGCAGATTATCATATGCGTGCATAATTAAATGGCAAAGGACCCGTAATATTTAAGTCCAGTCGTGAACGACTCTGGAGTTGCGGCACTCATCTCGCTTTACTGGCCGAGGGAGCCGACGTTTGTCCGCAGACAGTTTTTCCGGGTCATGTGGTCAGCATGACTAAGCCGCTTCTGGCAAACCAGAGCAGCGCATGGAAACGCTGTTTACTTTCCCGCTGGAGCGGTACCTATTTATCTACTTGCACTTTGACGTGCTTTCGAACTGCTAGGTTGGCAGGAGCTGGGACCGAACAACGGGAGCTCACCCCGTCACAGGGATTCGAACCGCCGACCTTCCGACCGGCAAGCCCAAGGCTCAATGGTTTAAACCACAGCGCCACCTGCGTCCCATGATTAGTGAAAAAAATTATAGGTTGGAGTTCATGATTCGTGATGGACAAGCAGCCTGAGTGGGGAGAAGAAGGCAGCTTCCTTTGCCCTTGTGGACATGTTAAAATCCAACCTCAATTTGTTTAATAGCGACCAGCTTCTGAATACCCTGTTGGTAATGATTTTGTGGATGGTATTCAGGACTGCAACCACTGTATTCCTCCTCCAGGTTTGTTTTTTTAAGACCTCTGTTGCCTGCTGGGTACTTTGCTTACCGGCTTCCCCATGGCATAACTACCTAAAGAACAGAACACACTCTCAATAGTTCAATCTAATAATTCAGTTCAAGGAAAAGAATAGAGTCGTAACTCACAGTGGACTTCACGCTTCGTGTGTGTAAAGGTCTCAGATTCATTCTCCAGCTTTCCCAGCTTCAAAGGATTGAGATGGCAGGGAGATTTAATTCAGTTTGCATTTAAAGGCTAACCTTCCAAACCTTTCAAAATGATATGAGAACTCAAACACAGCCTTTCCTCTGAATTTTCACTGCTCCAAATTTTGCAATGTCCAGTCAAATAATGTGTACAAAAAAAAAGTATTAGGGGAATGTGTGCCTAAAAATGTGTACATATATCACTCAAAATAACATACAAAAGTACATTAAATTAGAGGAAATTGCTTTGTAAAAAAAAAAATGCATATTAGGCAAGATTGCATAGCAATGGGTATATCAGGAGTTATTTGCATGAAGATACTGATGAATTCTTACGAGGGTTTGTGCAGAGGGTGTGAAGAAGAATCACAAGCTGCTGTGGGAATGTGGAGAACTGAACTTTAGAAAATGAGAGGCTGAGAGAAACTGATATTGACAGATTTGCCCATTCCTAGTGCTTTGCGCTGAGACCAAAGGCAATTACACATACACACACACACACAGAGAGAGACTTTGTTGCACAAAATTAGGGGTGCCTTGGCTGTCCATCAAAATCACTGCAGCACACTGTTTTGCTGACACAGAGGACAAGTTTGGAGAACGGCAAAATTTTCCAGGAATGGCTGAGGCAGAACAAGTGACACGAGATAGTTCCCTTAGGTCAAGTGCTTCGTTGCTGGAAACTTCCCGCAGTTGAAGCTTTTTAAAAGTCTGGAAGAGATGCCAATGGCTACTTGTATCCTTCTGTTCCTGCGGTCAGTGCTTTCTAAGAGAGGGGCATACTTAATGATTCCCCTGGAAATCAGAAATACGTTTGTTAGTCCTTATCCACAGGCCAAGGACCACAGGCCAAGGCCGTACTGCAACCACTGTTACACTCTTTTGTTGAAGGCTCTGAGTATGAGAATACAAGAATAGCTCAGGCCAAAGGAGAACTATCTAGTCCAGCTTCCTTTTCTCATTGTGGTCAACCAGATACCTGTAGGACACCTCCAAGCATCATTCGAGCGGAAGAGCACGCTCGCCTCCTGCACTTCCAGGAACAAGTTATTCAGCAGCGCGACCTCCGACCACGAAGCCAGTAGCCAGTAGCCACCAGAAGTTGATAGGCCTCTCCTCCGTGAATCTGTCTAATCCTCTTTTAAAGTCATCTGCTGTATTTTTCGCTCCATAAGACGCACCTGACCATAAGACGCACCTAGTTTTTAGAGGAGGAAAACAAGAAAAAAAATATTCTGAACGAAACAGTGGATGTATGATTTTTGTGGTTCATGCTGTGGCCACAGACATGTGATCCAATGGTGAATTTGGGGTGACCCAATGCCAAAATCCTGAGGATCCATGGGCTTTTACCTCCCCCCTTCCAGGCAGCCTCCTTTATCTCTAGCGTCCCTTATCTCTCTCCCAATCCCACCGATCAGCTGCTTCCTTTCAACACTCCCTTCCCTCTTAGTGTATTTTCCTTAGCTGGACCAGTTTTTTGCTCCTCCTTTTCTTCTAATTTCTCTCCTTATTGCTTTAGTCTTCCCGTTTCCCCCCTTTGCAAGTTTGCTGTTTATACCTCCCCCCTCCCAGGCAGCTTCCTTTATCTCTAGTGTCCCTTATCTCTCTCCCTGATCGGCAAACAATCAGCGGCTTTGTTTCAACACCCACTTCCCTCTTTCAAAAAAAGAAGCATGATCTGCTTTTCTCCCCTGGGCAATTCAGCTCCAGGGACCATGCAGTTGCTCCATAAGACGCACAGACATTTCCCCTTACTTTTTTTAGGAAGAAAAAAGTGCGTCTTATGGAGCGAAAAATACGGTGGGTTGTGACCATCCTGTGGAAGCGAGTTTCATAGTTTAATGATGCGCTGCATCCTGAATTACTTCATTTTATCTTCCTACGTTCAGCTTCATTGGATGCCCACATGTTCCAGTGTGTT